>NC_073253.2:172182500-173525000 GCF_029289425.2 Pan paniscus | reverse complement strand
TGGAAGAGGAAAATGCTGAGGGCTGGAGGGGAAGGCTCTAGATGAGGAGCCTGGGGGCCTCTCTGAGCCTCAGTTCTGGCTGTGAGGTGGGGCTGGCGCAGCCAGGGGTGCGCTGTGAGCCCTGTGCCCCGCTGTCCTCTGCTTTCAGGACCTCGCGAAGTGTGGATGTGATCCTGCACCTTCAGAGGAGCCCTCTCTGCCCCACAGATTTCTACATTGCTCCCTTCTCTCGAAATAATTCTGAGTCCCTCCCTGGGGCAGTGGCGGGTGTTGGGGAGGTGGAGATCCTTCACAGTGCCCTCCTCCAGGCAGCTGCACGTCGCATTCTTGCCCCTTGACGTGCCCATTAGTGCTCCAGCTCCTGCTGCCGCTGAGCTGTGGCTGCCTCCTTTACCTAGACTCTCAGGTCGGGAAATGGCATGATGGCTTGCCCATCCTTCTCTCCCTTCCTTTTTTTTTTTTTTTTTTTTTTGAGACAGAGTCTTGTCCTGTCTCCCAGGCTGGAGTGCAGTGGTGTGATCATAGCTCTCTGCAGTCTTGAACTCCTAGCCTCAGTCTTCCTGCCTCAGCCTCCCAAAATGCTGGGATTACAGATCTGAGCTACTTCACCTGTTGCCCCTGCCCCGCGCTTTTTTCTTTTTTAAATAACCAAGCTATGTCTTGATTTAGCATGATGAATGTTACCCAATAATCTTACCATCCTAAACCAAGGGCTGTTTCACTTTCTGCATAATCCTTTCTCATCCATCCTGTAGACAGATATTTGCTCACCTAATTTTAACCACAGAATGCATACCATTTATACCTTGCTTTTAAACTGTACATCGGACACATTTTTCCAGGTGATGCCTCATCTTTAGGGTCATGTGTGATGACTGTATCGTATATCCCATCAAGAAAATCTTGCATATCCCATCAAGAAAATCTGCATCCTACTATCAACGTGGCATACACCCTCCCGCTATTTTTGTTAGTGCAGATAATGGTACAGTCAGTGGTACAGTCAGTGGTTTTGAGGGGAAAGTTTCTTTCTTCTGTTATTCTTTGGGATGTGGAGTAACTGGATACAGAAGGATGTCTTTCGGGCTTTGTTTTTCGTTTTAATTTTTTTTTTTTTTTTTTTTGAGACGGAATCTTAACTCTGTCGCCCAGGCTGGAGTGCAGTGGCATGATCTTGGCTCACTGCAACCTCTGTCTCCCGGGTTCAAGCGATTCTCCTGCCTCAGCCTCCCGAGTAGCTGGGATTACAGGTGTGTGCCACCACACCCAGCTAATTTTTGTATTTTTAGTAGAGTCGGAGTTTCACCATGTTGGCCAGGATGGTCTTGAACTCCTGACCTCAGGTGATTTGCCTGCCTTGGCCTCCCAAAGTGCTGGGATTACAGGCATGAGCCACCACGCTCAGCCTCGTTTTAATTTTAGAACATCTGAGTTTGAGACAGACAGGTTTCTCCTGTGGTATTCGGAAGCTGTGGGACCATTATGAAATTGTGCTTCAAGTTTTATAATGGGCAATGTGGATTCAATATATCTTTTAGTTGAACTTTTAATTTCAGTTGGATTTATCATTGTTGTCAAAAGCAAAAAGCAATTGATAACAAAGAAAGCCTTTAAGTTTGAAGGTTTCATTTCAGAATTAGGCCCCTGTATCAGTTTGGTGTGGAAAGTTTATTTCTTTTTGAGATAGAGTCTCGCTCTGTCACCCAGGCAGGTGTGCAGTGGTGGGATGACAGCTCACTGCAGCCTCCACTCCTGGACTCAGGTGATCCTTCCACCTCAGCCTCCCGAGTAGCTGGGACTACAGGTGAGCACCACCACAGCTGGCTAATTTGTAAAGTTTTTGTCTTGCTGTGTTGACCAGGCTGGTCTTTCACTGCTGGGCTCAAGCAGCCCTCCCACCTTGGCCTTCCAAAGTGTTGAGATTACAGGCATGAGCCAACCACACCCGGCCAGAAACCTTTCTTGAGCAGCATTTAGTGGTGCCAGGCACCGTGCTTGGCCCTCACTGTGATTTGTCGTTATGTGAACGAATGTAATTCAGTTTGGGAAAATTCTCCAGAGGCCACACACCACCTCCAGCTTTCTCCCTTATGCAATTTTCATCATGTGTTGAATCAGGATTAATCTTTAACTGTTGACATAGGCACGCAGAGAACATCCCTTCATCATGTCCAGAAACATATTTCAGGACTAAGCACGAACCATTGGGAAAAAAAAAATAAGCTTGCAGATGTCCTCTGAAAGTCACGTGTCGGCGTACTCCTAGAGGCTAAACAACTGTGTGCGTCCCATGTGTGTCCTGGGCAGCGGATTCACATACATGTCCTCTAGTTTCTTTCTTTTTTTTTTTTTTTTTTTTTTTTTGAGATGGAGTCTCAGTCTGTTGCCCAGGCTGGAGTACAATGGCACGATCTCGGCTCACTGCAGCCTCCGCCTCTCAGGTTCAAGTGATTCTACTGCCTCAGCCTCCCGAGTAGCTGGGATTACAGGCATGCGCCATCACACCCGGCTAAGTTTTGTATTTTTAGTAGAGATGGAGTTTCACCATGTTGGCCAGACTGTTCTCTAACTCCTGATCTCAAGTGATCCACCCGCCTTGGCCTCCCAAAGTGCTGGGATTACAGGTGTGAGCCACCATGCCCAGCCTCATGTCCTCTAGTTTCTCAGCAGCCTCCTCTCTCTACAGCTGCTCTACTGTGGGTAAGATGGGATCCAGCCTCCCAGAGAGGGGCAGCGATTGGCCCCTGGTGGCAGTGGGCACCTGAACCTAGGTGACCCAGTAGCCTCACTCCTAATCCCTAGCCCTTTCCACAGCCTCATGGCAGACCTGGTGGAAACAAGATTTGGCTTTGAGCAGCAGCTTTTTCTGTGAGTGTGGACATCCTTGTAGACATCTGTAAGTGATGGATGCGTGGAGTGGCAGGGAAGACTTCAGCCTTGGCCAGATGCGGTGGCTCACGCCTGTAATCCCAGCACTTTGGGAGTCTGAGGCAGGTGGATCACAAGGTCAAGAGTTCGAGACCAGCCTGGCAAACATGGTGAAACCCTGTCTCTCCTAAAAGTACAAAAATTAGCCGTGCGCGGTAGTGGGTGTCTGTAATCCGAGCTACTCGGGAAGCTGAGGCAGGAGAATTTCTTGAACCCGGGAGGCAGAGGTTGTAGTGAGCCGAGATCTCGCCACCACACTCTAGCCTGGGCGACAGAGCAAGACTCCGTCTCAAAACAAACAAAGGCTTCAGCCTTGAGGACATCCAGGTTCACATCCCAGCACTGCTATTTTCCAGCTGTGTGACCTCCGGTAAATGAGTGTTTTTCCAAACCTTAGTTTGCCCATCTGTTAAACAGGGATTATAGTACTTGTCTCACAAAGTTTCTGTGAGAATTAAACAAGGGGATGTATCCCAAGCACTCAGCATGTCGTGCACACCCTGAACATGGCTGCTGGTATTAGAGTTTTTTCTTTGACTGAATTTGGAAGGAATGTCTACATCTGTTTGCTAATCGAGGTTCCATGGTGACACGGCTGACTTTAAGATTCTTTTAACACCGGGATTCTGCCATCCTATTAAGGATATACAGAAGCAAAAAAGCTGTTAGCACATGTCCAGCCTCTGAGTCAAGGAGCAGAGAAATGTGAGTTGGTTGTTGAAGAAATGCAAAGACTGAATTTGCTTCATGACCCCATTTTTTGGTTTATCATTTGAGCAGACTGAGACTTTCCATTAATTTTAAAAAGTCATGACCAAAATAAAAATAAAATTATTCATGAAAATAATTGTATGGATTTGTCATTGTGAAAGGGCACACAAATACCTAATCAATTTGCTTTAATTAAGAGAGTCCTCTGTCTCAAAAAAAAAAAGTCTGCTTTTGTAATCATGCGGTATGGCGGCAACACGGCAAAGTGCTCATGGTTAACCTGGTGAGCTAGAGGCTTCGCACACATCTGCTTCGCTTCACACTGGGAAATGAGAAAATCCATTCTCCTGATGTAGCCATGGAATTTTTGGGGGGCAGGGGTGGGTGGGGGAAGGCGGCGCTTGCAAATGGGTAATGGCAACTTCTAAAATGGAATTTGTTTCCAACTCTGAGCTGTGAAACAAGGCATAAAGCAATTAGAATGTATTTGAAAAGACAGTTTAAATAAAATCTACTCAACTTTGGGCCTCCCGGGAGGAACATCACACAAAAAATGCCGGATCTGTTCATTGATTTAACTGTGCTTTAACTGCGCCTTTTTGTGTGGGGCTTGGGCGGTTCCCTCCTGCAGCCTCCTTTCAGACCAGGGTTGTGGTGCAGTCAGGAAGGGAAGATTCCCATGATGTCAAGGGGACTCGAGTGTGTGTGAGCGTGAGCTAGTGTGAGGGTGGAAGTGTGTATGTGTGTGCCAGGAGTATGCATGTGTGCATGTGTGTGTACATGGGTGTGTGTGCACGTGTGTGCCAGGAGTATGCATGTGTGCATATGTGTGTGTACATGGGTGTATGTGTGCACGTGTGCATGTATGCATATGCACATAAATATCCGTGTGTGTGCATGAGTGTGTGCATGTGGGCGTGTGCATGCATGTGTGTGTGCATGAGTGTGTGTGTGCGTGTGGGTGTGTGCATGCACGTGTGTGCATGCTGTGTGGGCACTGTACAGGCATCTCACTTAGAAAGTGAGAGACTTTATAAGGTACCCAGATGGGACCAGCCTGACCTTATCGCCTCACTGTGGAAGTTATCCCGTCCAAGTGTCCCCGAAAGACCCTGTAGCTGGGCCCTGACGGCTCATGCAGTGGGCTTTAGAATTGGGAGGCCTGGGTCTGAGTCCAGAGCTGCCTCTGAACCGGCCAGCGTCCTGGGACAAGTTGGTTGACCTTTCCGAACCTCGGCTTCCTCTTCTGGAAAGGGGCTGGCCGAATCCGCCTTGCTGGTCTTGGTGAGGACTGAGCAATGGCCCTTCTGGGGCTGCCCCGCGGGGGCGCAGCGCGGCCGGAGGAGCCCCCTTGGCACTCACTCTGGTCTGGGCTGGTACAGAGACCCCATCCAGGCAGCGGGGGGCAGGCGCGGGTTCTGGGGGGCCCTGGGCTGTTCCCCAGGTCTCCTCCCCAGGCCCCGCGCGCCAGGCCCTGCTGAAAGCCCCAGCGGAGTCCCCGGGTCCTGTCCTCGGTGAGTGCCTGAGCTTCGCCCTACAGCTCCACGCCGAGGTGGCGGTGTCATGGGCTGAATCGTGTGCCTCCTTCACGTGGCGAAGTCCTCACCCCTGGGCCTCCGGATGCGGCCGCCCATGGGAATGGGGTCTTAAAGAGGCGGATGAGGTGGCACAGGTCGTCGTGGGGGGGCCCTGATCCAACAGGGCTGGTGTCCCGAGAAGAGGAGACGCGGCCAGCACGCTGGGACCACCAGCCGCAGGGAGAGGGCTCGGGAAGAAGCAGCCCCCGCCAGGACGCGGGAATGAACGTCGGGCCGCGCCCCGGGCTCCGGACCAGCCGCGGGATCCCCGGACGGCGGAGCAGGGACCCGCTGGGCCTTGGGAGCTGGGCTGAGCCAGGGGCGCCGGGGCCTCGGCCCACAGGGCGCGGAGGCGCTGACGGCGACAGGGAGGACCCCGGCGGGGAGTCCTCAGGCAGAAGCAGTACCGCGCTAGGGACACGGGCGCCGGCCGCTCCCTCGGCGCGGCGCTGGGGGCCGGGCGCAGCGGGGAAGACACCGCCGCAGGGCTGACCCGGCAGAGCGGCCGGCGCCGCGCTGCTCGCCTGGTCCAAAGCCGAACCCAGGCGGCCTCCCGTGCGGGCAGGGGGAGGGGCGGCGCTGCCCGAGGGGCCCGCGCTGGAGGCGGAGGCCTGGCGCCTCGGGGGACGGGACCGAGAGGCCGGCGCGGCGGTCGCCGGGGGACCCGTTGGGGCTTTTAGCAGGGCCTGGCGCGCGGGGCCCGGGGAGGAGACCGCGGCTGTGGTGAGGAGAGAGTTCGAGGAGCAGGAACAGCCCGGGGCCCTCCACGACCCCGCGCCTGTCCCCGCTCCTACCGCCTGGATGGGTCTCTGCGCCGGCCCAGCATGGGGAACCCTGGAGGGCGGGTTCTGAGAAGCCGTGTGTGTCTCTGAAAAATAATGAGGACGGGCTCGGTGGGTGGCTCACGCCCGTAATCCCAGCACTTTGGGAGGCCGAGGCGGGTGGATCACGAGGTCAGGAGTTCGAGACCAGCCTCGCCAATATGGCGAAACCCCGTCTCTACTGAAAATACAAAAATTAGGCGTGGTGGGGGGCGCCTGTAGTCCCAGCTACTTGGGAGGGTGAGGCAGGAGAATCGGTTGAACCCGGGAGGCAGAGGTTGCAGTGAGCTAACATCATGCCACTGGACTCCAGCCTGGGGCGACAGAGTGAGACTCCGTCTAAAAAAAAAAGGATAATGAATGGCAACGCCAGTGGGCTATTGGGCAGCAGGGCAAGACTTTTTCAGCCAGTATGCTTTAGGGAACTGAACTTTGCTTGAAAAAACTACCTTCGCAAAATCACCCCCAACGGCTGTAAGTTGGAGCTCCCAGCATCGACTTGCTGCGCAAGGGAAACACAGTCTGAAGGGGTATTGAGGGACTGCCAAAAGCACTGCGGCTTCGTGACCGAGCCCCTCTCGACATCACTGTCCAGGCCAATTTGAGTTGGGTTTTTATCCATCGCTACTAGAGGAATCAATGGATTGACTTGCTCGCTTGGAAGATTGTGTAGTAGTTGTGGCTACGGTCATATTCCGAACACCTGGTGTATGTGAGTTTCTCTGAGGACAGATATGCCTGGCAAAACTTGGAGCAAGTGAAGGTGGGCCTGGTGCCCGCTTCCTTCCTGTCCTGAGCCCCTTCTCCTCACCCCCAACACAATGGCTCATGCACTCTTCTTGCCTTTCCCAGGAACTGTCCTGCGTTCTGTTTCTGCTCTCACAGCAATCAGTCTCCTGAATGGTGAGGACCAGGTGGCAGGTGCCCTGTCTATGGGAAGAGCACAGGACCTGCTGTGAGAAGACTTGCTTCTTAGTTCCAGCTTTGCCAGCTTTGCCCATCTAGGTGGTCTAGGTGAGCCATGGAACTGCTTGAGATTTATCTTCCAAAAAGATAGGTGGAAATAATAATAATCCGTGATCTTCTGCAGGAGCTCCCAGTGAGGGCCTAAGGAGGTAACACGTAGGAGTGTGTTGTGAACGGCAAATTAACACGAAAAACATGTTGTTGTTAATAAGCAGCTGAATACGTGGCTTTCCTTGGGAAATGCTGCATTTTCAAAGGGGGTCTTTGAAGAGGGGCCGCTCCTTCATTCCCTACACGAGTGAAGCTGTAATGGTGGAAAGACAGCCTTAGGAAGGGTTGTATTTTGAGGTTAAGAGGTGCTTCCTAACTGCCCAATTATCCCTTAGTTTTGTGGCTGACTTCAGTCCCAGGATAGTAGTTAAGACCTGGAGGTTCCTGTTTCCTAAAGGAGGACACTTTTCTTTTCATTAGAGGATATTTCTGCCGCACTCATAAGGCAAGAAGTGGTGTTGAAAAAGGGTGGACCAGATGAACAGCCTGGCTCCCCTTGACCCTAAGAGTACAGGTGCGGAGCTGTGCGGAGCTGTCCTTTCCTTCTTCTGAAGGAAAAAGCGACTGACACATAAAAGATACCAGGATGAAGATTGCTAGTTAATGACTGCTAAGAACTTGAAAGCAAACGAAGAGTTGTCCCAAAAGAACGGGCTGGGAAGTACTGATCTCACATGCCAAATCAGGTAAGCGCCTGGATTCCTATTGAGCAGGAGTGCTGGAGAAGGGACTCTGGTTTGAAGAGAAGTCAGGTGGATGGTGTCCTCATTCTCTCCAACTCGGAGATGCTAAGCTGAATACCTTCAGCGTTTAGCATTCGTGAAGTGGGAAAGACAACATAGATTGTCTTACGTTTCTTGACACTGCAAACCAGTTGCCGCAAGAAACAGAATGCTGTATTTTTGAGCCACCCTTTTGGAGTAAGCTTCTCTTTCACAGTGTGTATATTTCTGGGGAAACAATGTATGTTATCTGAATGTCTCCCTGCAAGGAGCATTAAGCGGCTTCCAAACATTTCCCGGGAGCAACCTTTTCATTGGCATCTGTGTAGCAAACAGCAGTATTTGTGGAGTCATCCAACCCCGTGGCGAGTACAATGCTTGGACAAATTGAGGGGCTGGCACGGTTTCCTTGTGGGATTCCACTGAGAATTTCCCTCCACATCCTGCAACTTACTTTTTTTCTTTTGTTCTAACTCTTAAAAAAGAAAGGATATAATTTACACACAATAAAATCACAGATTTTAAGTGTAGAGTTAGATGGATGTTGACAAATATATGCGCCCATGACCAACATCTCCAATAAGTACAGAATATTTTTAACATCTCGGAAAATTCCCTATGCCCCTTTCTTGTCTCCACCCAGAGGTAACCGCCATCTTGCTTTCTATCACCAATAGCTCAGTTTTGCCTGTTCCAGAACCTCATATAAATAGAACCCTCAGGTCCAGGTGTGGTGGCTCATGCCTGGAATCCCAGCACTTTGGGAGGCTGAGGTGGGTGGATCACTTGAGGTCAGGAGTTCAAGACTAGCCTGGTCAACGTGGTGAAACCCTGTCTCTACTAAAAATACAAAAATTAGGCAGGCGTGGTGGCGGGCGCCTGTACCCCCAGCTACTCAGGAGGCTGAGGCAGGAGAATCGCTTGAACCTGGGAGGCTGAAGTTGCAGTGAGTGGAGATTGCATCACTGTACTCCAGCCTGGGTGACAGAGCGAGACTCTGTCTCAACAAAGAAAAAAAAAAAGAATCCTATGGTATGGTATGTCTTCTTTTATGTGTGGTTC
Source organism: Pan paniscus (assembly GCF_029289425.2). Taxonomy (NCBI): domain Eukaryota; kingdom Metazoa; phylum Chordata; class Mammalia; order Primates; family Hominidae; genus Pan; species Pan paniscus. The sequence goes on along the minus strand of NC_073253.2, from coordinate 173,516,162 downwards.
TTTTGCTTAAAATAGTGCTTTTGAGATTTATTCATGTATTTGCACGTATCAATAACTCTTTGTATTATAGAGTAGTATTTCATTGTATGACTATATCACTATCTATTCATTCTCCTGTTAATGAGCATTTGAGTTGTTTCCAGTATTGGGTTATTATTAATAAAACTGCTGTGAATATTTTCTACAAAAATAATTTTAAAAAATAGTGAATGTGAATGTGAATGATTACTGAGGAATCCCATTTGTTTGTAGACCAACCCTTTCAAAACATGTTAATGTATTTCAGGACCTAGCAGGGACCCTTGAGGAAATGCGTTTGCTGACGTGGTTTGAAAGAGAGTCACTCAGTGTGCCAATGGGAGTGATTAAACCCACATTCTTAGAGAAAAGCCAAGCGGCTCCTGCCAAGTGCGGTGGCCGGGCCAGACGCTCTCACAGTTGGCCTTTGCCATGACTCTGCCGGGTGCTTTACCTGTCACCGAAGCCAGGCAGAACCTGAGGCTCAGTGTGATGGCTTCTGTCCCCAGGACACACACTCCACCACCCACCAAGCCTGTAGAAGCCGCGGCCTGGGATTTTTGTTGTTTGCCTTTTTTTTTAAAGTATAATTGACATACAGTGAACTCCACAAATTAAAAATGCACAACTTAGTAAATTTTGACATCTATGCACAACTATGAAACCCTCTCCACAGTCTAGATAGGGAATGCATCCCTCACCCTCCAGAGTTTCCTCCTGCCTCGTTCAGTTCCCTCCCTTCCATCCCTCCCTGCCTGCCACCAAGGTGCCACTGATTTTGTTACTATTGATTCCTGTTCATTTTCCAGGATTTTTCTCTGGGTGGAATAACACACTCTTTGTTAGTCTGGTTTCTTTCACTCAGCGTAGTTATTGAGAGATACTTTAGTATGTTTATGTAGTGCTTATACAAAGAACTGCTTTTGCACAATAGTTAATTCATTCTTTTTCATTACCGAGTATTAGTTCACTATATGGATATACCACAATTTGTTTATCCATTCAGCTATTGATGGAAGTTTGGATTGTTTCCAGTTTTTGTCTATTGTAAATAAAGCTGCTATGAGTATTCACATGCCAGTCCATGTACGGATTTATTCTTTCATTTCTCTTGGATGTAAATACCTTGGAGTGGAATGGCTGAGCATATGATATGTGTATGATTAACTTTTTAAGAAACTGTTGCTGAAGGCCATCACATCATTTCAGATTCCCACCAGCAGTGTAGGACAATTCCAGTTGCTCATGTATATGTCATTTTTCTCTGATTGCTTTTAAGATTTTCTCTTTAGTGCTGGTTTTAAGCAATCTGATTATGATATATCTTGGTGTCGTTTTCTTGATTTTTTTGTGTGTGTGCTTGGGTTTCATTGTGATTCTTAGATCTGTGGATTTATAATTTTCACCAAATTTGAAAACACTTTTTGACTATTCTTCAAAATTTTTTTTTCTATTTTGCTCTTTCTCACTCCTCTTGTTTGGTGACTCCAATTACACATATTTTGACCACTTGAAGTCCCACAGTTCACTAGCTCTCTTCTTTGTCTTTTCCTTTTAAAAATAATTCTCTATGTGTTCATTTTAGGTAGTTTCTATTGCTGTCTTCAAGTTTATAATCTTTTCTTTGGCAATGTCTCATCTGCCATTAATCCCTTCCACCATATTTTTCATCTCAGACCTGGTAGTTTTCATCTCTGGAATTTCAGTTTAGGTTTTTTTTTTTTTTTTTTTTGAGAAGGAGTCTTGCTCTGTCACCCAGGCTGGAGTGCAGTGGCGCCAACTCGGCTCATTGCAAGCTCCACCTTCCAGGTTCACGCCATTCTCCTGCCTCAGCCTCCCGAGTAGCTGGGACTACAGGCGCCCACCACCACACCCAGCTAGTTTTTGTATTTTTAGTAGAGACGGGGTTTCACCGTGTTAGCCAGGATGGTCTCGATCTCCTGACCTTGTGATCCGCCCGCCTCGGCCTCCCAAAGTGTTGGGATTACAGGCGTGAGCCACTGTGGCCAGCCCAGTTTAGGTCTTTTCAATACTTTGTTGTCTCTGCTGAGCTTTCTGCACATAGGCAGTACGGTTATAATAATTGTTTTAATGTCTTTGTGTGCTAATTCCAACCTCTGTGGCAGTTGTGGGCCAGTTTCAATTAATTAATTTTTTTGTTCATTATAGGGCCTATTTTCCTGCTGGTAACTTCTTATTCTTCTGCCAGACATGATGAATTTTACCTCATGAGATGCTGAATATTTTTGCATTTGTATATATATTCCTGGGCTGTGTGATGCCACAATTAAGTTACTTGGAAATAGTTTGGTCCTTTAGGGTCTTGTTGGGATCCATTAGGTGGGACTAGAGCAGTGTTTCACCTAGGCCCTAGGGTTAATTCTTCCCTACTAGCAAGGCAGGGCCCTTCCTTGTGCTCCCCTCAGTATTTTATTATTTATTTATTTATTTATTGAGACTGTCTCACTCTGATCACTCTGTCACCCAGGCTGGAGTGCAGTGGTGCGATCTTGGCTCACTGCAACCTCTGCCTCCCGGGTTCAAGCGATTCTCCTGCCTCAGCCTCCCAAGTAGCTGGGATTACAGGCACCTGCCACTATGCCCAGCTAATTTTTGTATTTTTAGTAGACACTGGGTGTCGTCATGTTGGCCAGGCTGGTCTCGAACTCCTGATCTCAGGTGATCCGCCTGCCTCGGCCTCCCTAAGTGCTGGGATTACAGGTGTGAACCACCGCGCCATGCCTCTCCTCAGTACTTTCTCATGGTGGATTATGAGGTTTACTGGCCTGGCTGGTGGGATCGGGCATTCTCCCGGCCCCTGTGTGAATGCTGTCTGCGGTGCCCTGGAATCCTTTTCGGTGGTTCGTTCCCTGACCTCAGTCATTTCCTTGCCTGCAGGGGCTGATTAGGCCCTCTGCCTCCTACTCGAAGGGGATCCTCAGCAGATCTTGGTGGCTTTCTTCTCTCCAGTCCTGTGTTCCGCACACTCTGACTGCCTCGGCCTCCCTTGGCTCTCAGCCCCATGTCTTCAATTCGGGAGGCTGCCAGGCACCACCCGCGTCCCCCCTCCATGTGCTCAGCCTGGCCACTCCCCAGGTGGGAAGCTAGAGCAGTTGTTGCCTGTCTCAAAGATCACTGTCCTTGCCTGCCTGGCCCTAGCATCTTCAAAATTATTGTTTTATATGCAGGAATACATTTGTGGCTTTTGTTGTTGATGTTGTTTAGGCAGAATGGCAAATCTAGTCATTGTCACTCTATCTTGCCTATAAGTGTAAATTCATGATCTGGTCTTTTTAAAATGTGGGGATGATTTTAGGTTTGTAGAAAAACTAATGTACTAATGTAGAAAAACATATGTACATAGTGTACATATGTACATAACCACAGTACATTTGTCAAAAGTAAGAAATTAGGCCAGGCACAGTGGCTCACACCTATAATCCCAGCACTTTGGGAGGCCGAGGCAGGCACAGATCACTTGAGCTCAGGAGTTTGAGATCATCCTGGGCAACATGATGAAACGCAGTCTCTACAAAAGATAGAAAAATTAGCCTGACTTGGTGGCACCTGTAGTCCCAACTACTTGGGAGGCTGAGGTGGGAGGATGACTTGAGCCCAGGAGGTTGAGGCTGTAGTGAGCCATGATGGTGCCACTACACTGCAGCCTGGGTGACAGAGCAAGACCCTGTTTCAAAAGAAAAAAAAAAGAAAAAGAAATGAACTGTGATACTGTGACAGACAGAGTTCTAAGATGGTCTCCAACATTCCTGCTCCCTAGGGAACATGCTTTATACAATTCCCTCCTCTCCTGTACAGGCAGAGCCCGTGGGTATGATGGGCTATCTTCCTATGACTGAGTTACGAAGGAATCACTTGACTGTGAGTTAGTGAAAAAGGAGATTATTCAGTGGCCCTGACTTAACCAAGTGAGCCCTTCGAAGGGATGAGGACCCTCCTGAAGTCAGGGATGTGCAGCATGAAGGGGTGTGGAGGGGCTACGTGGCAGGGAACTGTGAGCTGCCTCTGGGAACTGAGAGTCCCCAGCCAACAGCCAGCAAGAGAATGAGGCCTTCCTGCTAAACCAGGAGGAACCACATGAACTTGAGAGAGGACTCAGAGCTCCAGGAAGAAACCCCCAGCTGACTCATCGATTTCAGCATCGAGAACCTGAGCAGAGACCAACTGCAGTTATGCCCAGCCTCTGACCACACAAACTGTGATATAGTCAGTGTGTATTTAAACTGCTAACTTTGTGGCATTTGTTATACAGCAATAGAAAACGAATACAATTACTGTTAACTAAAGAGGATCAGATCAAATATATTAGTAACAATATCCCACTTTTAATGTAGCAAGATCTCAGTAAGGACTAATGTGAAGACCAGCACGAAACCATTGGAAAACTTCCACCAACGTTCAAGATGATGTTAACACGCTCATATTGCATCTTGGTTGGAGGTGGTTAGAATCCTGATCAAGAATTTACGTGAGAAAATATTCACAAATCCTATATCTGATTAGGGTCTAGTATACAGATTCTATAAAGAGCTCCTACAGTTCAACAACAAAACTACACACAACCCAATTTTAACATGGGCAAAGGACTTGCACAGACATTTCTTCAAACAGGATATACAGATGAGCAACAAACACATGAAAAGTATCTCGACATCATTTGTCATTAGGGAAATGTAAATCAAACCCACAATGATATACCATTTCACATCCACCAGGATCTTTTGGCAAAAATGTGGAGAAATTGGAACTGTCATACGTTGCTGGTGGCAATGTAAAATGACTCAGCCACTGTGGAAAAGAGTTTGGTGGGATCCTCAAAAAATTAAATGTGAAATTACCATATGACCCAGCAATTCCACTCCCAGGTTTATACCCCAAAGAATTGAAAACAGATACTCAAATAAAAGTAGACTCATGTTCACAGCAGTGCTATACACAACAGCCAAAAGGTGGAAAGTGCCCAGATGTTCATCAGTGAATGGATAAGCAAATGGTAGTGTAGACACCATGCAATATTATTCAGTCATAAAAAGGAATGAATGATCCACACCAATGTGCATGAGTCTCAAAACATCATGCTGAGTGAAAGGAACCAGACAAAGGGCAAGGAAATCACAAGTGGTGTTGATTCTGCTTATGTGAAATATACAGAATAGATAAATCCCATAGAAACAAAGCAGACTGGTGGTTGCAGGGGCTGGGGTTAGGGAGGAAAGGATACAGGAGTTCCTTTTGGGGTGATGACAGTGTTTTGAAAATAGAGGGGGTGATTGTATAACATTATGAATGTACTTAATGCCACTGAATTGTTCACTTTAAAATGGTTAATTTTATGTTAATGATTATGTGAATTTCACCTCAGTTAAAAAAATAAATCCATTCTAAAAAATAACAAGGCTATATCTTATTTGGTGGTAAGTGACTTTGTGATTAGGCTTTTTTTTTTTTTAAAACTAAATTACACCTTAGATTTCACCCATTTCTTCTCTCTAATGTCCTTTTCCTATTCCACGGTCCATCTAGGACACACATTGCATTTGATTGTGCTGTCTTCTTAGTCTCTTCCAATCTATGACCATTTCTCGGTCTTCCCTTGCTTTGCATGGCCTTGACAGTTTTGAGACATATTAAGCAGGTATTTTATAGAATGTCTCACAATTTGGGATAGTCTAATACTTCTCATGAGGAGCGTTTGGAAAGAATACCACTGAGGTGGATTGCCATGTTCATGGCATCCCATCGGGGGCCCATGGGGCCAGCATGAGGTATTCCTGTGACATGAACCTTGATCACTTGGTTGAGGGAAGGGAAATCTGCCAGATTTCTCCATTATAAAGTTATTGTTTAAGTCTAGCCCATATCAAGGGGAGGGGAAGTTAGCTTCACCTCCGGGAAGAGGGAAGTATTTACATATATTATTTGGAATTCTGTAAGGAAGTTTTATCTCTTCTCTCCATTTATTTATTCAATCATTTATATCACTGTAGACTCAAGGATATTTAATTTATTCTTTGTGTTATAAGACCACACAACATTATTTATTTTGTTGCTTAAATTGTTCCAGCTTTGGCCATTCTAAGCTCTTTCAGGTTGGTTTTCAGGCTGGAGTGCAGTGGCGCAATCTCTGCTCACCGCAACCTCCGTCTCCCAGTTTGTGCCTCAGCTTCTCAAGTAGCTGGGATTACAGGCCTGATCCAACATGCTTGGCTAATTTTTGTATTTTTAATAGAGACAGGGTTTCACCATGTTAGCCAGGCTGGTGTTGAACTCCTGACCTCAAGTAATCTGCCCGTCCCGGTGTCCCAAATTGCTGGGATTACAGGCGTGAACCACCGCACCCAGCCTTTCAGGTTGGTTCTTATGTTTCTTTGATGAGTGCCCCTGACCCCAACCCCTTTGTAAAGCACTTCCTTACTTTCGGGCACTGTAAGACTCCAGGCTCATCTTGTGTTTTTTCTGCCTTGGCCCTAGAATTTCTCATTTCTCATCTCTCCAAGAAGCCCTGGTTCCTTTTATTGGAGAATGATATTAGAGACCAAGATCTGGGTACTGTGTGTGCTTGTTACTACTAGGGTATGACTGTTTGTAGAACTTCTCTGCAGACAGAGGGAGGTGTAGAAACATGTATATTGACTCCTCTAGATGCACATATCTGTGATGATTTCTGTATGTATCTATCTGTGTACAGAACATGAACATGACCTCATAGTTATGTCTTCGATACTGATTCAGCACCACAGGGTTCACTGTAGCTTTCCTCCTTTGCTTATTTGTAACTTCTTTCTTGGACAGTGAGAAACCTGGCTCTCATTGCTCATAATTTGTTTACTTATCTGTTCAACCCTAATGTGTATATAAAGTAGTTTCAAAATTGCTAACCTGAATCCCTGTGAGAAACATCTTTACCGCCTAGCTAGAGTACAGTGTTTACATCAGATTCCTTTTGTCTTCAGCCTTAGAGTTTTCTTTTCTTTCTTTCTTTCTTTCTTTTTTTTTTTTTTTTTTTGAGACAGAGTCTCACTCTGTTGCCAAGGCTGGAGTGCAGTGGCATGATCTTGGCTCACTGCAACCTTCGCCTCCCGGGTTCAAGTGATTCTCCTGCCTCAGCCTCCCAAGTAGCTGGGATTGCAGGTGCACGCCACCACATCAGGCTAATTTTTATATTTTTAGTAGAGAGGGGATTTCACCATGTTGGCCAGGCTGGTCTCGAACCCCTGACCTCAGGTGATCCTCCCGCCTCTGCCTCCCAAAGTGCTGGGATTACAGGTGTGAGCCACCACGCCCGGCCAGCCTTAGAGTTTTCAATGAAAACACCATTTTGCAACATTACTTAGGTGAGCTACACTTTTCCCCAACCTTCAGTGAGGTTATGCCATACAACTTTAATATAGTTAGATCTGTTATTCTAGCCTGGGTTTCTCCAGCATCCTGACTTTTGGTTTGTAATTGGTATTCATTACAGGTCACTCTTTGGGATGGACAGTGCTGTGGTTTTTGACAAATGCATAATCACGTGTCCACCATCCCAGCACCACACAGAACACAGAACAGTTCTGTCACCCTTAATCTCCTCCATGCTGCCCTTGTAGTTAATTCCTGTCACTCTCCCAACCTTTTGCAGACACTGTACTGGTTTCTATCTGAGTTATGTATGGCTTGGCTTCTGATAGCAACTTTATTTTTATTTTTTATTTATTTTTTGGGATGGAGTCTTGCTCTTGTTGCCCAGGCTGCTCTCACTCACTGCAACCTCTGCCTTCCGGGTTCAAGTGATTCTCCTGCCTCAGCCTCTTGAGTATCTGGGACTACAGATATGTGCCCCTACGCCCGGCTAATTTTTTTTTTTTTTTTTTGTATTTTTTTTAGTAGAGATGGGGTTTCACCATTTTGGCCAGGCTAGTCACGAACTCCTGACCTCAGGTGATCTGCCTGCCTCGGCCTCCCAAAGTGCTGGGATTACAGGTGTGAGCCACCACGCCCGGCCCTGATAGCTTTAAAGAATGTTTGTAGATAGGAACATTACTTGAGAGCAGAGGTTGTCATCTATGATCCGTGTCAGTTGCTACCAGGATTTAAGTCCAGCCCTGACACTTCTCTTTCTGTCTCAATTTTCCCATCTGTAAATGGGTGTAATAACAATCCCAGCCGCGTGGGGGTTATCAGGAGGAATAGATAAGATAATAGCAATTGGCGCAGTGTCTGGCCCATAATATGTAATCCAGTCTTGATAATAATACTTCAGTTGTATTTGTCATCATCATCATCGTGGTGGGGTATCAAAAGAGAACGTTTAAAGGGGTCAGGAAAGGGAGTCCCCTCGGGTTGCTGGTGGTGGTGAGAAGGCTTGAACTGTCTCTTCGTAAGCAGGTAGAAGGGGAGCAGAGAAGCTGTGCCTGTGGTCAGCATTTGGTTCTTGACAAGCCCTTCCTCTGGTGTCTGTGGTGTGCATGTACTCACAGGATGGACCCTGGAGCTGGGCCTCCCTGAGGAGACAGAGTCTGTCGCTCCGAAATTGCCCTCAGCGGGGGGATTTCAAGGGTTTACATTGTCTCTTCTACTTCCAGACTTTTTTGTTTTTCACTGAGAAGATGATATCACAACAGCCCAGAAAGAAGAAAATCACCATCATTCCAACACCCATGTGGGTTGTTTTGTTAGTTGCTGTTCCCCCATGCCTGTGTTTCTACGTCAATGTAGACATTTTATTTATTGTAGCATAAGCATTTTTCCTTGTTGCTACACAGTCTTCATAATGCTATTTCCTGATGTGACAGTTGCATCAAGGAGATTCCACATCTTTCACTAAACCATTCCCACTGTTTTACGGTGCAGCTTCTGCATAAATATCATGTTTTGCTTCTGCTGATTTATTCCCTTAGGATATACTCTCCAGAGTAGGAATTTTTAGTCAAAGGATAGAAATGTCTTAATTATTTACAGCGTTTTACAGGAATAAATCATTGCATCTTTCTTTTCTATGTCAATCTATATTTCCTCAGAACAAAACCACTTAAGGATGTGATCAAACATCTGGTGAAGTGTTCAAGACTAGTGCCCCGACAGATCGTTAATAAACGTATCCTCTGACCATGTCATGAATGCTTTTCTAAAAACCAGGATTTCCCTGATTCCCTGAGCTCTTGCCGCCCTTCCCCCAGACTTCAAGTTCTCCTTCCCAGTACTTCTAGAAGGGAACTTGCCCAAAGTCTCTGGTCTTTTTCTCAGAAACTCATCCTTTATTTACTTTTAGAGTCAGGACTTGTTTGCATATGTAAAACCAGGACCATATTGTTTGCAGATGCTGGGGGTGCTGCCAGATAATTGAATGTAAAATGCTGAGGCTTTTAAGTCATTTTTACAAACCTGGACACAAAGGAATATTTTCTTAGGATTAAAAAAAAAAAAGAGCATGAAGTAAAGATTGTGAGATTGGGTTTCTAATTCAAACATTTCACTTTGTATTCTTAGTAGTCAGGATACAGAAAGTGAGGGGCCTGGAGGTGGGGGAGAGGTGGGGTCTGGGAGAGAAAACTTTACAGATTCACCATCTAATCTAGAAAAACAAAAGCACAAAAGGAGTTAGGATAAATGACCAGCACAATCCCAGTAACCTGTGATCCCGCCGCTAGCCTCAACAGTACCTAGCTTTTTATATTAAGGTGAGAGGAGCTCAAAAGTAACTGTGTTTCCTATCAGTAGTTGATAAAATCCTTCTCCCCCTTCAGGGAGAGGTTCAGATGTGATAGCAGTAGCCCAAGTGTGACAGCAGTTGTTAAAAGTGAATTGTTTTTGGCATGAAATGCTTTTGTTTAAAAAATGAAATCAGTGTGGAAGTCCTTTCTGTCCTGTCTAGCACTGATAAAAACAGATGAGAGTTTCTTACACAGGTTGACTGGCTTAAACTAAAATGTTGGGTTTCTTCTCCAAGTACATTTTGAAATCTGCTTTAATATCTGCGAATACAATGGGGAAAAGAGTGAGTTCTGGCTGGGCGCGGTGACTCAACGTCTGTAATCCCACACTTTGAGAGGCCAAAGCAGGAGGATTGCTTGAGCCCAGGAATTTGGGACCAGCCTGGGCAACATAGTGAAACCCCGTCTCTACAAAAAATTTAAAAATTAGCTGGGTGTGGTGGTACCTTCGTGTATACCCAGCTACTCAGGAGGCTGAAGTGGGAGGATTGCTTGAGCCTGAGAGGTTGGGGCTGCAGTGAGCGGAGATGGTGCCACTGCATTCCAGCCTGGATGACAGAGTGAGACCCTGTCTCAAAAAAAAAAAAAAAAAAAGTGAGTTCTGAGGTCCGGCTCAAGGGTGCAGCTTTTGCATGGGCCCCCCATTCAACTGGGACAGATGTGGCCAGTGTGCTCCATTCTGCGCAGAAGCCTCAGCCCCTCATGGACTCCACTCCAGGCAGCCCTGCTGGGAGTGGGGATTAGTAGCGGTGGTGTCTGCTGCGCCTGGGTGGAGCAGCTCTCACCCACAGGCTGCGGGGGGCCTTTGGAAGCTGGGGGCTGGCCCAGGCTGCTCACAAGGGTCCTGTGGGACAGCTGGGCAGCTCCATCCAAAGCAGCAGGGAGTGGCAGGTCCAGTCCCTGCAGGAAGCTGGGAGCCTGGCATCCAGAGGCCTAGCCAGGTTCCGATTTACAGGGCAAGTCAAGGACTTGCAGAGTCAGGGCTGGGGAGTGCAGTGATGATGGAGGAGTGAGTGCGCCTAAAGGCACCCCCTGGAGTACCCTCTGGCTGCCCTGGTATTGCTTTTGAGAGGTGAAGCCAGCTGGACTTCCTGGGTGCAGTGGGGACTTGGAGAACTTTTCTTACAAGAGGTTTGTAAAATGCACCAATCAGTGCTCTGTAAAAATGCACCAATCAGTGCTCTGTAGCTAGCTAGAGGTTTGTAAAATGCACCAATCAGTGCTCTGTAAAAAATGCACCAAACAGTGCTCTGTAGCTAGCTAGAGGTTTGTAAAATGCACCAATCAGTGCTCTGTAAAAATGCACCAAACAGCGCTCTGTAGCTAGCTAGAGGTTTGTAAAATGGACCAATCAGCATTCTGTAAAGTGGACCAATCAGCACTCTCTAAAGTGGACCAATCAGCAGGACATGGGCGGGGACAAATAACGGAATAAAAGCCCGCCCGCGCCCCCCCCACCCACCAAACAGCGGCAGCAACCTGCGTGGGTCGTTCAGCTTGTGGGATCTTTGTTCTTTCCCTCTTCGCAATAAATCTCCTTGCTGCTCACTCTTTGTGTCAGTGCCATCTTTAAGAGCTGTAACACTCACCAGGAAGGTAGGCGGCTCCATTCTTTTTTTTTTTTTCTTTTCTTTGAGACGGAGTCTCTCTCGCCCAGGCTGGAGTGCAGTGGCGCCATCTCGGCTCACTGCAAGCTCCGCCTCCCGGGTTCACACCATGCTCCTGCCTCAGCCTCTGGGGTAGCTGGGACTACAGGCGCCCGCCACCACGCCCGGCTCATTTTTTGTATTTTTAGTGGAGGCGAGGTTTCACCATGTTAGCCAGGATGGTCTCGATTTCCTGACCTTGGTGATCCGCCGGCCTCGGCGTCCCAAAGTATGAGTGAGCGAGCCACTGTACGCGGCCCACGACTCCATTCTTTTTTTTTTTTTTCTTTTTTTGAGATGGAGTCTCGCTCTGGCATCCAGGCTGGAGTGCAGTGTCGCGATCTCGGCTCACTGCAACCTCCGCCTCTCGCGTTAAAGCAGTTCTCCAGCCTCAGTCTCCCGAGCAGCTGGGATTATAGGCGCCTGCCACCACGCTGTGGCTTCATTCTTGAAGTCAGCGAGACCACGAACCCACCGGCAGGAACCAACTCCAGACACACTTTGACCATGGTAACTTCTTCTGTTTTAGGATCTGCTTAGCTCTCTGTGCCTCTTGTTGCCCGTCTGTAAAATGAGGCTGAAATGGCAGGTGGAGTGGAACTGTGAAGCGCCTTTCCGGTGGCTGGAGGTGCCCTGGTGAAGTCTCCCGGTCCTGGGCTGTTCCAGTCAGAGGCAGACAGGGCCTGGCTGGGGTCTTGTCGTCTGTGCAAATTCTCTCCTCCCAGTGCTTAAAAATACTGTTTCATGTTTGAACATGAAGCCCTCGGTTTTCATGGTGGCGCTGCACTGTTCACTTAGGTCAGCACAGATTTGTGCTCTTTTGTTTTGCTTTTAGGGGGATTTTTTTTTTTTCCCCTAGAGAAAGGTTAAAACTGTGTGTCTTCATTGGGACTCAAGTTCTGGCTAGTTTTGGGATTTGGGCCAATTGCTTCATTCCGCTCAACCTAGATTTGGGATGTGGGACAAATTTCTTTTTTTCCAAGCTTGCGTTCCTCATCTGTGGGGCAGGGACCGTTTGTTCTGGCCTCAGGGGTGCCCATAGGGTTCCATCGGGCCAGGAGCCTGCCAGAGCAGTCCCTGCATTGTAGGGGAGCTGTGCCTTTTGACCCTCTTTCTGTGGTAATTCTTTTCCTTTCACCCAAATCTGGCACAGGGCTGGGCATGTGTAGGGATTCTTGTTAACTTTTACTGAACCAAATTTTTTAGGCCAAGGATCCCCACTGGTAAGAGGAAAGGAAAATGGAAAACAGAAAACAACAAAGGAAAATGTTTTCATCAGGTTGATTCAACCCGGGCCATCAGGTCCCAGGCTGGTGGGCTAGGAGGGGCTGCAGCCATGGGGTTTTGGGACTTCCCGGGTGTGGACGGGGGTGGCCTTGTGAGTGCAGAAAGCCGCCTGGAGCATTAACTTTGATCTGCCCTCTCCAGGCCTCCCTCAGCCCCAGCCTCCCTCCCTGCAGGGCTGGTGGTCGCTGTGGCTTTTCTTGACTTGCAGGATGCTGTTTCTGTCGTTGTAACTCTTGGTATTCTATTTGAAAATGCTGTAACAAAGCAGAAACCTGCCACATTTTCAGGGACTCACCAGTAACTGTTTAGTGTTTGTGTTTGTTTTTCCTCATTCTAAAATTCCCTGTAGAGTTTAAGGATCTTTTGAGAGATGGTCTCAAAGACAGCCCCAGCACTGTAGATGGTTTAGATACATTTGTTTTTGCTGATGTTTCCACTTTTACCCCTCTCTGTTCTGAAACTCATTCTCTCCTTGTTTTTTTTCTTTTTTTTTTTCCGGCTCAGAAGTTGGACGGACTAGCGAAGATCCGGACTGCTCGGGAAGCTCCATCCGAATGTGTCTGCCCCCCAGGTAAGTGAAGGTTGAGCTCCCTTCTGGCTCCTGCGTTTGGCCGCCGTTTGCTTGGGATTGCTGAGAACAGCATGGTCCAGAAGGTGGACTGGGGTGTCAGGCTGTCGTCTTCGTGCACTGGCCTGGGGCCTTTCTTTCCCACATTGACCCTGGCAGGCTCTCTGGTCGGTTTCCAGCAAAGTAAACGGACTCGGTTTGCTGGGTGGTATTGGTGGAGGAGCTAAGACATTGTCGGAGATGACTTAGCTGCCTGAAGACTTAGATGGTAGGGAAGTAGCAACTGGCCCATTTCAAAGATGGAGAAAGGGGTGTGAACTGATGGGAGGTGACAGCCTGGAACCCCAGTTGCCACCACTGTACCAACATTGCAACCAGAGCTCTATGTCAGACGTGCAGAAGGTAGATAAATAGTGGACTTAGCCTTCTTGTTTTCATTTCTTGCGGTGGAGGCAGAAGAAGGAAACAGGCAATGAGGTCTGAATTATTCAAATTATCATAGACTCTCTTTGGTTTTGCTGGTGCAGACCAGGATGGTTGTGAATGAAACCAGGAATTGTTGACTTCTAATCCACATGGCTCAAATCCAGGCTCATAACAGGTCTCCTGGGTGTCCTCAGGGGAGCTTTGCACAGGCCATGGCCCAGTGTGTGGTCTCTAACGCTGGTGTTTTCAGGGTTAGAATGACCCTCCCTTAGAATGGTGTCTGATACCAGTGGATGAGTGGAAAATGGTGATGTGTCTCAGACTTCCCGACGTGCAGGGAAAGGTGACTTTTGGGTGATGTGTCTCAGACTTCTCGACGTGCAGGGAAAGGTGACTTTTGGGTGATGTGTCTCAGACTTCTCGACGTGCAGGGAAAGGTGACTTTTGGGTGATGTGTCTCAGACTTCTCGACGTGCAGGGAAAGGTGACTTTTGGGTGATGTGTCTCAGACTTCTCGACGTGCAGGGAAAGGTGACTTTTGGGTGATGTGTCTCAGACTTTTCGACGTGCAGGGAAAGGTGGCTTTTGGGTGATGTGTCTCAGACTTCTCGACATGCAGGGAAAGGTGACTTTTGTTATTGGTCCAGAGAAGACAGGAGCTGCGCAGTGTCCCTTGTCCTCTCTCTCATTCCTTCCATTAGCCAAGTGTCCGGAAACCAAACTCACTGAAAACATCCCAGGGTTGGGAGATGCCCCGAGATTTCTGCAAAGGTATATCTCATGGTGTGAAAATTCCGTCTCTGAGGGCCAGGTGGGAGAAGAATTTTATGGTTGAGCTTGAGCTAGCCTTTATAGGACCTCTGAGATTTCAATACGAGAAAGAGGATTTGACAAGGGAATGACTCCATTCACAGATCAAGAAGTCAGAAACTGTGGCCGGGCGCGGTGGCCCACGCCTGTAATCCCAGCACTTTGGGAGGCCGAGGCAGGTGGATCACCTGAGGTCAGGAGTTCGAGAGCAGTCTGGCCAACGTGGTGAAACCCTGTCTCTACAAAAAATATAAAAAATTAGCCAGGCATGGTGGCGCATGCCTGTAGTCACAGCTACTTGAGAGGCTGAGGTGGGAGAATTGCTTCAACCTGGGAGGTGGAGGTTGCAGTGAGCCGAGATTGCACCATTGCACTCCAGCCTGGGTGACAGAGCGAGACTCCATCAAAAAAAAAAAAAAAGTCAGAAATTGCAATTAAATTGGAGGAAAAATTCACATCCACAAACGGATTTTTAGATGATCTGCAAAATGTGTAAAATGCCAACAGTCCTTCTTTTTCGTCCCCCTCTTTCTGAGTGTTACTGGATGCATACCTGTGTGTGTTTTTTGAACTGGGAGTCACACCCCATTTGTGAGATACCAAATCAGTTTAGTGGGTTGCCGCCAGCAACCACTAGCATGAGATTGTGAGCTAGCATAGAAGTCTGGAATAAAAAAGGCCCGAGTGAAATTTTGGTTTTGGCTATTAATATTTGTAGATTGGACTTGGATGGTGTGAGATGGGTTTCTTGCTGTGGGTTACTAACAGAAGGCTTGAAAGTCCCCAAGACAGATGATGGCTGGAGAGTGGGAGAAGGGGGACACAAGCTGGCATGGAGCTCCCGGATCAATCAGAACTGGAGCCACATCTTGGGTCTGCCCCTTACTAGCACTGAGGGTCTTTATCAGTAAATGATAACATCTTGAAGCAGGCTCTGGGGGCCTTTCTGAGGTTATGGAGAAGGTATAAGTTAAAGCCAGTGACTACAGATGGACCTGTGTCCTGCCTTCCATCAGGAGTGGGGAGCAGGGAACAGGGGTCCTGAACTCCTCTAGAAAGAGGCCCCCAAGAAGGTCTTGGGAAGACCATGGGGGGCTGAAGGGCTGGTCAGAGCCTCTAGTCCCACCGAGAGGAAGGCTTGGTAGACTCCCCGGCTCCCTGGGGAGCCCTGCTGATCATCAGCACCGTGCTGATGCTGTCCCAGGAACTCCAGGCTGTGATGGAGGCCATCCTGGCAGGTGTGGTCAGTGTGGCCTTGGGGTGCAGCATGACGACCCTAGCCAGACCCCTCAGCACACCCCTGTCCATGCCTGCACTTTCTCTCCTGTCACCTCGAGAGCCCCTTAGACCAGAACCTTCATCAACACTAAACCCCAGCAGGCTGGCCCATGAGCCCCTTGTCTTATAAAGAACAGAGGCCCTGTCTCCAACACCAGAAGTCCTAACTCATTCCTATTCTTCCCGGCTCCAAGGCTCCAAGGCTCTCCAGCGTGTCCCTCGGGCTTTTGGAGCGTGGAGACATAGACCACATTCTGCAGTGGGGCTCCCTGTCTGCTTATAGCTGGCTGCAGCTCCCCACCTTGGAACCCCGGGGAGTCAGCAGAATCTTTTGTTGGATCCTAGCATGCAGCAGGCAGATAAGCAAGGCCAGAGGAGGGGCGGCTCTTCTGGATGTGCCACCCATTGCGAGGCTGAGTGTGGTGGCAGGGGCTTCTCTCTCACCCCAGCCAGTGGATATCGCTGGCAGGAGGACTGGCGGGGGGTCCTGAGCTGGCTCTGGTGAGCCTTGCACCCATCCTCAATAAAATGTAGTGTAGTGGGTTGAATCCTGTCGCCCTCAAAAGATATGTCCAAGTCGTAACCCCCAGTACCTGTGAATGTGACCTTGGAAAATAGTGTCTTTGCAGGTGTAATTAGGGATCTCAGAATCGGTCATTCAGCATTTAGGGTGTGTCTACATCCAATGCCAATTGTCCTTAGATGAGGCAAGGAGAGATTTGAGACAGAGACGCACAGACCAGAGGGCTAGGTGACAGCGGAGTGGGGATTGGCGTGCTGCGTGTGCCAGCCAAGAAACACCAAAATGCCTGCAGCCACCAGAGCTATGGAGGGGTGTGGGAGGGACTCTCCCTGAGGAGCCCGCCCCGCAGACAACTTGGACTTCTTGCCCCTAGAACTGGGAGAGCTTGTGGTAATTTTTTGCCACGGCAGACCTGTGTCTTGTTTTATTTTATTTTACTTTTCATTTTTTAAATTTATTTATTTTTGAGATAGAGTTTCACTCTTGTTGCCCAGGCTGGAGTGCAATGGCGCGATCTCAGCTCACTGCAGCCTCTGCCTTCCGTATTCAAGCGATTCTCCTGCCTCAGCCTCCCGAGTAGCTGAGATTACAGGCTCCCATCACCATGCCTGGCTAATTTTTGTTTTTTTAGTAGAGACGGGGTTTCATCATGTTGGCCAGGCTGGTCTTGAACTCCTGACCTCAAGTGATCCACCTGCCTCAGCCTCCCAAAGTGTTGGACTACAGGCATGAGCTACCACACTCAGCTTTGTTATGTTATGTTATGTTATGTTATGTTATGTTATGTTATGTTATGTTATGTTATGTTATTTGACAGAGTTTCGTTCTTGTTGCCCAGGCTGGAGTGCAGTGGTGCGATCTTGGCTCACTGCAACCTCCACCTCCCAGGTTCAAGCAATTCTCCTGCCTCAGCCTCCCAAGTAGCTGGGACTACAGATGCCTCCCACCACGCCCAGCTAATTTTTGTATTTTTATTAGAGACGGGGTTTCACCATGTTGGCCAGGCTGGTCTCGAACTCCTGACCTCAGGTGATCCGCCCGCCTCGGCCTCCCAGAGTGCTGGGATTACAGGCGTGAGCCGCCGCGCCGGGCCCATTTCAACTAATTTTAAAGTAGCAACTCCTCCTCCTCCTCCTTTTTTTAAATAACGCAACAGTTATCCCGCGTTGTTTTTCACCGGCTGCCTTGTTCATGGGTTTGCCCTTTCTCTTTGAGGTGGTCTGTGCCCGTCTGTGTATCCGAGATAGCTGCTGCCTTGTTTTGGTCCAGGAAAGAATCTGGCCATGCTGTTGGGATGTCCTGTAATGCACTTGGCCAGTCCCCGCCAAGGACAGTTGGGTCATTTCCCACCCTGTGTTATTCAGACAGGGCTGCGTGTGTGCTGTGATGGAGGGAAGAAGGCCTGCTGTGTAGCCTGTTGTCTGACTTCCTCGTGCTTTTTTCTCCCAGGCACGCTGCAGGCCTGAGGGTATTGACTGAAGGACGGGAGCCCTCAGTCTGTGGGGAGAGGCTGGGCTTTACCGCAGCAAACACAGGTTCCTGCAGGGAGGCTCTGGCCAGGTGGGTCCTGAAGCCTCCGCCTGGGAGCTGCCCTATGGTCCGGCCTCCACCGTCTGTGAACAGTAGTGACTCGGGGGCATCCCAGGGAACCGGTGAGGGCCGGCACCTTGGAGCCTGGGAACCTGGACTTGAGTCTTGACTCCGCCTTGTAAATAACTGCCCTGTGGTCCCACTCTGCGTCTCCTGGAGCCATGGGTCACTCTGGCCCTTGCATTCACTCACTCTTTGGGTTACAAGCATCAGAACATTAATTAGTGTTCTGATCACCCTGCACTAATAAAGCGAAAAAGGAAATTTTTGGTGCAGACAACTAGAAATGGAAAGGTCTGAGGTGCAGCTGGCTTCAGGTCCATCTGGGCTCAGGGCTCGCTCTCCTCTCTCAGCTCTTCTCCGCTTGTCTTCAGACAGCCTCTGCTGGAGTGACCTATGCTTGGGAAGGTGGCTGCCAGTATAGCTCTAGGTGTATATCACATGTGCTCAGCAACCCCAGCAGATACAGCACTGTTCTTTCCCGAAAGTCTCAGAATTGGGGCGTGGGGAGTGTTATGGGTTGAACTGTGTCCTCCCGTATTCGTGTCTTGAAGTCCTAACCCTCAGGGCCTCAGAATGGGACTGTGTTTGGAGATAACAGTGTTCCCTTGGAGAGTAGGTGACATGAGGCCTTAGGGTGGGCCCTCATGACCGCTGTCCCTGTAATAAAAGGAGATTTGGACACGTAGACCCATGCAGAGGGCAGGCCATGTGAAGACACGTGGAGAAGACACTTTTGCTGAGCCATGAGCTCAGAAGGAAATCAGCCTGCCGGCACCTTAGCACATTTCTGCTGTTTAAGCCGCACCGTCTGTGGTACCTTTTTATGGCCACCCCCAGACACTAACGCAGGGAGCTGTTGTTTAAGGGGCATCGCGTTTCTGTTTGGAAAGATGAAAAGTCCTGGAAGTGGGTAGAGGGGATGGTTGTTGTGTTTAATCTTGGAACTTGGTGCTGTAAAATGCTCAGGTTTATGTTGTATGTTTTTACCACGATTTTCTTTTTTACCTCCCAGACCTCCCAGAATGGATCCCAGTTTGCCTGGCTTGGGGCAGGCGCCTCTCCTTGAAAAATTGCACTGACTTGGAGCATGGGACACGTTGATGGGCCAGGTCATTGGTGGGTCATGTGACCATTCTTGGAACCAGGGGAGACAAAGTGGGGGAGGGTTGGCAATAGCAGAAGCATGTGGTGTCGGGGAGGGTGGTTCCTTCACGAAAAATTAGGATCTTTTCCCAGAAGAGAGAACGAATATAGCTGGGCACAAGCAGTAGGTGACCAGACTCTTCCGGCGACGGCTGGCCCAGTCACCGCCAGGTGGTTCGCAAAGGTGTAACCAAAGGGTTGGCTCCACTTAAAGCACACCAGGAGGGCTGGGCGTGGTGGCACACATCTGTAATTCCAGCACTTTGGGAGACCGAAGTGGGCAGATCACCTTAGGTCAGGAGTTCGAGACCAGCCTGGCCAACATGGCGAAACCCCATCTCTACTAAAAATGCAAAAATTAGCTGGGCGTAGTGTTGCACGCCTGTAATCCCAGTTACTCAGGAGGCTGAGGCAGGAGGATTGCTTGAACTCAGGAGGCAGAGGTTGCAGTGAGCCAAGATTGAGCCATTGCACCCCAGCCTGGGTGACAGAGCGAGACTCCATCTCAAAGAAAAAAAAAAAAAGAAGAAAGGAAAAAATAAAACACACCAAGAGGCAGCGTGGCCCAGGGGAAAGTGTGTTGACTTCCCATCTAGGCTGTGTGGCCCGATTCTCTGTTGCTCACCGGCTCCGTGACCTCACACTTATCCTCCTTGTGCCTCGGTTTTCCACCTGTGAAGTGAAGTGGGGTTTCTGAGAGTAGCTGTGTCATGGGATGGTTTTGAGGATCAAATGGGTTCACATGTGCAGACAGCTTAGAACGAGGCCTGGCACTGCGTCCTCAGAGCTTGTCTGTTGTTAGGTCCGTCGCCATCAGTCGGGAGCTGCCAGAGAGGAAGGGAGAAGAGACACAGAGTAGGAGGCCACTGGGAATCTTCAGGAGGGGAAGAGTGAGGGCTTGGCAGACTTTACTGGCACGTTCTTCTAGGACGTGGGTATGAAGATGCTGGCGATACAGGAGTGAGAGAAACAGAAAAGGAAAGTGTGTGGCCGTGAACCCTCATCAGCCACCCACGTGCCCAGAAGGCCTCGAGCAGAGCTGGGCTTCTGCCCCTCACGCTGTTTGCACTTGTTACTAACCAGGCTCAAACTGCCTGGACATTGTCAGGAACATTCCAGAATGGTGTCATCCTTTTCGTTTTGTTTTTGTGTCTTTTTGGATCCTTGCAGGATATTGCAGAGACATTGTGCTTGGTTTCCAAGGATGGGCACTGTACTTGCAGTGTTGGGTGATTTTCCAGAAATGAATAATAATCCAGAGTTTAATGCAAGTCAGAAATCCTCTGCTCCATCAAAACATTTGGCAGTTTGCGTAGAGGAGTGAAACTCCACTTAGGACCGTAGAAAGCACAATGTGGAAGTTATACAGAACCTGATACATTTCGTTGATAGTTTATGGAAAATGTCACAGAGCGGAACAGAAGTGGTAAAAGTTGCTCATATTCAGCCTGTTTACTGCCTTACTGCCTTTGTTGGCTGGAAAAGAGCCTAGCGAAGGGCACATGCTCTCTTAGTACTTTTTTTTTTTTTTTTTTTTTTTTAAGATAGGATCTCACTCTGTCGGCCAGGCAGAAGTGCAGTGGTGCAGTCACGGTTCACTGCAGCCTTGACCTCCTGAGCTCAAGTGATCCTCCTGCCTCAGCCGGGATAATAGCTGGGACCACAGGCGTGTGCCACCATGGCTAATTAAAAAAAATTTTCCTGGCCAGGCGCAGTGGCTCACGGCCTGTAATCCCAGCGCTTTGGGAGGCCAAGGCGGGGGGATCACAAGGTCAGAAGATCAAGACCATCCTGGCCAACATGGTGAAATCCCGTCTCTACTAAAAGTACAAAAATTAGCCAGGTGTGGTGGTGCGTGCCTGTAGTCCCAGCTACTCAGGAGACTGAGGCAGGAGAATCACTTGAACCCGGGAGGTAGAGGTTGCAGTGAGCCAAGATCACACCACTGCACCCCAGCCTGGCGACAGAGTGAGACTCTGTCTGAAAAAAAAAATTTTTTTTTTTTAAATTTTTTTTGGTGAGTTAGGAGCTCACTTTTTTGCCCAGGCAGGTCTCGAACTCCTGCTTTCAAAAGATCCCCTCCCAAAGTGCTGGGATTACAGGGGTGAGCCACCTTGCCCAGCCTCTCATAGGATTTCAATGCAAGAAATAGTTACCCTTTTGGGGATTATTTTTTATAGAATTTTTTAAAATGATACACGTATATATTTATAAGCATTAAATCTCAGTCGACTTGAGTTTATGGCAAAATTGAGTGGCCTATAAGGCAGCTACCTTGGTATGTCAGACTCTGCCAAGTGAAAGGAGGTCATTTGTGTGTCTGATTTTTTGGGGGGCACGAGAATACTCTGGAGGCTGGTTGCCATTCCCTCGCTTCACTATGCATAGGTATTTGTTCATTTGTTCATTCATTCATTCATTCATTCGTCTCTCCTACCCTATTTTGTGCTGGTCCTGGGGGAGCTATTGACTAAGATTCTTAGAGGCAATTGCAGACCCAGTTGTTAGAGGAAGGCAGGACAGGTACAAGACCCATAACAGATGCGGAGAATAGGATGAGTCCTGAGGAAACACCAGTCCTACAGAAATTACAAGGAGAGATCACTCCAGGTCAGGAGGATCTGGGTTGGAGGAGGGTCCTTCCTGGGGAAGATGATAATTGGGCAAGGTTTCGAAGACTGGTTGTCAGGTTAGCCACCTGGGATGGGGGATGCATTCTGAGAGACTGACATCCTGAGCGGAGGCAGAGGGGAGCTCCGAGCACCGGTGGGAACTCTTGTTTGTTTGGAAGGTGGCAGTGGGAGGGGGGAGGGTGAGTCCAGGGTCTGGAGAGATTGAGGCTTTATTCCATGGGACACAGTTGATGGTGTCTGAGTGGAATTTAGCTTTAAGACGAGGGCTCTGGAAACAGCATGAAGGACAGACTAGATCATACTTGGTTCCAACAGAGGGGCCCCTGAGGGGGTGCTCAGGGCAGGAGACAGCTTGCCTGGTTCACTGCAGCATCCCCTAAGTCCAGCACGGTGCCAGGCACGGGGAGGAGGGTTGATAACGCCCTGTCGAATGGCCATGAGAATTGATAGCCGGGAACAGCTGTGAGAGGCACTGGGTCATGTGGTGGACAGAACTCACAAACTGGGTGGGTGGGCACAGGAGAAGACAGAGAAGCCTGAAGCAGCATGCCTTTGGGGAGGGGAAGCTGCGCAGAAACAGGAAATCCCCAAAGAGGGATCAATTTGGAAGAGAAGATGGTAAGCATGGTTTTGGGCAGTGGACCTGAAGAACCAATTTGTAAGACCCACTGATGAAAGGAAAAAAATAATTAGAAGTCTTCTCTTAAAGCATAGTTTAACCACCTGAGTCTATCAATTATAAAATGTGTCATGTCCTATAAATAAAGATCTTGAAGTTTATGTGCTGACGATTGGAATCTGGAGATGTTCTTGTGACCACTAGATGGAGCCCATTATACTCATTAAATTCTATAGAAATTGAACAGGAATGTAAAAGAAAAATAATTTATATATATTTAAATATATAAATATAAAATATATTAATATAATATATAACATATATTAATATATATTTTTAAATTACTAGAAAGCACACAAAAGTTCAAACCAAGAGCAGTGACACACAAAGTTAACCACCTGCTCTGGTGTTTCTCTCCAAAAATGGAAGACCCTCAGAATTTTCCAGATGGTTCCAGAATCAAGCGGTTTGCTGTTGGTTTGGGGAGATGATGAAGATTCTGTGAAAGGTAGACTATCTGTTAGAAAACAGATTTCTAGAACATTTGCCACTGACCCAGTACTTAGAGAGCACCATCAGGTTTAATTGTAGCGGAGAATCCCTGAAACTCTGGGAAGACAAGACCAGAGCTGTCTTGACCCCAGCTTGGCCAACTCCGTGCCAATTATCGAGTGACAGGTGCAGCCTTTTACTCTGTGGGGTGTCATTATCACACGCCCCCCTATGCCAGGAGCTCACCCACATGCTGTAGCGGCCTTTCCTGGGGGACAGGTTCAGTGCAGTAATAATATCTGGCTTCTTACCTGACTTCTTATGCCGGGGTATATTCCACATGGATTGAAGATCTAGATGTAAAAAAATACAACCATGGCTGGCTAGACAAAAATACGATACATCACTTTTTAAAATTACGTGGTAGAAACAGATTTTATAAGCCTGGCACTGAAGTCAGAAACCATAAAGCCGTGCTTCTCAACTGGGACTCTTTTGCCCCCAGGAGGTCACATGGCAATATTTGGAGACATTTGTAGTTGATCATACTTTGTGGGTGCTACTGGCATATGGACTAGGTAGAGGCAGGGGTGCTGTTGAGTGTCCTACAAAGCCCAGGACAGCCACCACCACAAAGAACTATCCGGTCCCAAATGTTAGTAGTGCCCAGGTTGAAAAACCTTGCCATAGAAGAAAACATTTCCTTGAACATTTTAAGCTTAAAAGGTTAAATTTTCTGTATAGACAGAAAAATCTTCTTTAGTTTACATATTTGGGCAAAAACTAAGTGAAGTTATGTGAACTCAGATCAGCTCTCACAGATAAAACAACTTGCTAGGTTTCCTAGTTTCCTGGGAGTAGAGCACTTCAGATTCCAGAAATGATATATTTGCACATTATGGTAATTTGCTAGAAGCAAGAATGGAGTCTCATGAGGTATCTGATCATTCTTTTACCCAACCAGATCCTTTCTTTACTTAATATTAAAAAATAATTTTCATTTTCATTACAGAATGTTTCAAATATATAAAAAAGTACAGAGAAGAATGTAATACTGATGTCTGTTTCGTCTAGATTTAATGAGTAACATAATTTTCTCATGTTGGTTATTTTGTTGTTAAAGAAATTTTTTTTGTTTTTGTTTTTGTTTTGTTTTTTGAGACAGGATTTTGCTCTTGTTGTCCAGGCTGGAGTGCAATGGTGCAATCTTGGCTCACTGCAACCTCTGCCTCCCGGATTCAAGCGATTCTCCTGCCTCAGCTTCTCACGTTGCTGGGATTACAGGAGCGCACCACCACTCCTGGCTAATTTTTTGTATTTAGTAGAGACAGGGTTTCACCATATTTGTCAGGCTGGTCTCAAACTCCTGACCTCAGGTGATCTGCCCACCTCAGCCTCCCAAAGTGATGGGATTACAGGCATGAGCCATCGTGCCTGGCCGAGAAATGAAATGTTTTAGACAGAGCCAAGGTACCAGTTCCTTTCCCATTCCCCTATTCTCTGCCAGGCAACAAATGTCTTGAGTTGGTAGCTATACTTTTTCTGCATGTTTTCTGTATAATATATTTTATTAAATACGTGTACCATGGCAATATATTTTATTGTCCTACTACTTGTTATTTGTGTGTCTTTTCATCTGTTTTATCCCTTCTTTTTTTTTTTCAAGAAGTATTTGTATGAGTCCGGGCATGGTGGCTCATGCCTGTAATCCCAGCACTTTGGGAGGCCGAGGCGGGTGGATCACCTGACGTCAGGAGTTCGAGACCAGCCTGACCAACATGGTGAAACCCCGTCTCTACTAAAAATACAAAAATTAGCCGGGTGTGGTGGCATGCACCTGCAATCCCAGCTTCTCGGGGCTGAGGCAGGAGAATTGCTTGAACCTGGGAAGCGGAGGTTGCAGTGAGCCGAGATCGCGCCATTGCACTCCAGCCTGGGCAACAGAGCGAGACTCCATCTCAAAAAAAAAGAAGTATTTGTATGGATGCTTGCAGGTCTAGTCATTTCCTGTGACTGTCGTTTCTACAATGGAGCACTGCAGCGTGCTGTCGCAGTGTATGAACATATTACTATTCATCTCGTCTGCTGCTGATAGACATTTATTTTTATTTAAGCTTTTGTTGTTTTCTATTAAAAAGCCTTGATGGACATTTTTAAAAATTCTGTATAGAAAGCAAATGCCACCTCAAGTTTGAAAATAAGTGACAAACTGAAAAAACAATTTCAACACATACAACAAATACATAGTTAATATGCATGAGATATAAAGTGCTCTTATACAAGAATAAGGACAAGCCAGAGGCTCTAGTAAAGAAGGGGCAAAGATGGGAAACAGAGGTTGCAGTGAGCCGAGATCACGCCACTGCACTCCAGCTTAGTGACAGAACGAGACTCCGTCTCAAAAAAAAAAAAAAAAAAAAATAGGCAAAGGATGTGGATAGGGATCCCCACAGGACATTGGCAGGACGTGGAGGTTGACTGAGTGAGGGGGAGCAAGGGAGAGGGAAGATCGGATGACTCCCAGTTTTTGGATGATGCCCCGATTTTTGAGTTGGGAACTCACTGGTGCCACTTGCCATGATGAGAGCAGGACCAGGACGGGGACGATTAAGAGTTTGTTGAGATCTGATAATTTTGGCATGACTGTGGGACGTATGAGAGGAGATATGCAATCAGCCCTTGGATTAAATGGCCCAAAAAAGGTGGAGGCAGCAGTGCAGGGCCCGGCCGGAGTGGGCATTTGTCACAGTGATTCTGACTACATCTGTACACACGGTGCTGGGGGTGATGCTGCTATGCTGGCTGCCTTCCTTAGCCCGGAGCCCAGCAGGCCTCTTTGTTCCTTACAGTGTTTGCCAAGGTTCCCCAGAGAAACAGAACCAATAGGGGGTGTGGAGGGGGGGAGGGGGGGTATGTGTGTGTGGGGGTGGGGGTGGGTGTGTTTGTGGGTGTGTGGGTGGGTGTGGGGGGGGTGTGTGGGTGGGTGTGGGTGGGTGGGTGTGTGGGTGTAAGTGTGCGTGTGGGATGTGTGTATGGGTGGGTGTGGGTGTGTATGGGGGTGTGGGTGTGGGTGTGTGTAGGTGGGTGGGTGTGGGGGTGTGTGTCTGTGTGGGGGGGGTGTGGGGGTGGGTATGGGTATAGGTGTGTGTGGGTGTAGGTGTGTGCGTGTGGGGGTGTGTGGGTGTGAGTGTGTGGGTGTGGGTGTGGGGGGGGTGTGTATGGGGGTGTGGGTGTGGGTGTGGTGGGGTGTGGGTGTGTGCGCCCACACGTGCATGCATAAAGAGATTTATTTGAAGGAATTGCCTCACGTGATTATGGAGACTATCAAGTCCAAAATCTGGCCCAGGAGAGCCAATATTCTTACGCATGTTCTTTCCCATGTTCTCGCCACCCGCCTTTTTTCTCACTGCTGGTCATAGAGGTGACTCGGGCCAGGGCTCGGCTCTCCTGAGTTCCGCGTGTGCCCCAGGGGCTGATGATTGAAAGTCATTTGCATTTAGCTTGGTGCTGGCGTGAATCAGATACTGTCGGGGTACTTGCCACTCAGTGTCACGGAAATGTATTCCCTACGGGGAAATAGTTTGGAAATACCTTTCCTGAAAAGCCTTCTCTACCTTTTGCAGCTGACATTTCTTGTTTTACTTCCCAAATTGCCTGAATTGAGCAGAGTTTGGGAGCTCTGTGGACCCAGGCACTCCCAGAAGGATGCCCCCCAAGCTTGGAAGGCCACTCTGCATGCGAGCGGCTTCCCTCCGGCTTCTCTGCCCTGGAGCCCCCGTGCCTCCTCCGTGTTCCTCCAGGGGCCTCACACAGGCCCCTTGTGCTGCCCCACAGCTCGGGTGCCCCTGGCCTTGCAGAGATGGTGCCCACAATCTCTGCTGTGAGCCTGCCAAGCCCACACCCTTGGCACGGAGTTGCCTCAGGCTGCCTTCTGTCCTTGTGGGGCTGATGGAAGCGGGTGTCATGGACAGAAATAGCTGCCCTTGCTACATGGTACAAATAGGACTGGCTGTGGCAGAAACCTGGACAGTTTTCTGTTTTCCCTTCATCCTTGCATTTGGCTCCCTCATCCCAGTCCCACTCTGCCCTCGTGAACCCTCAGTCCTTTTACCTCATCGTCCAGTAAGTGTTAGTGGCGCGTCACCGCAGCCAGGCCCTGGGACGGCCCCCAGTGTCAGGACGAGGCAGCTCTGGGGGGCAGACGGCCAGCTTTGCAGGGTCTGCACCCTCATCCTGGGAGCAGAGAGGAGGGAGGGGATCCAGGGAGGGTCCTGGGAGAAGAGCTGAGATGGCTGGTGAACAAGTTAGCATCCTGTGGTTGCTGGCAACAGAAACCAGCTCCTCTGCCTATCTAGACAAAAGTGGCGAACAGTGGAAGAAATGCATGAGGATCGAGGCTTGGGAAGGATGGGGTGCAGGATGGTTCCGGAATTTAGGCAGGAACGGGATCTAGGAACGGAGGGGCGATACCCCCACCTCGGGAACAGGAGGCCTCTTACACATATCTGCCCCCCGCCACCCCATATTTCATGTGTGCATGGCTCTGTTTGAGGTGGAGGGGAGAGAGAGTCTTACTGGCCAGGTGGGGACCCTGTGGCCACCCCTCAGCCTGAGGCTTCCAGGGCAGGGCTGAGACGTAGGGTGAGCACCTCCCGGGCAGCCTCCTGGCTCCTTGGAAGCTAGGGTGCCTCGTGGAGGAGGGGTGTCAGGGTTTGGATGCAGGTGGGCCCAGCTCTGGGAACTCGAGCCAGTTACCTAGTTCTTAAAACTCTCCAACTCCTTGTGCATAAAATGGGGTAATACGATGTACCCTGTGGGTTTGTTTTGAGGATAAACTGAGGCAAGTTTATGTGGAAATGCTTGGCACACAGTAGGCATCAAATATGTCTGTTCATGTATCCCTGTGGGAATCGACCTGTGGACCTCAGGCAGTGGGATGTGGGGGTGATAGGAGGGAGCTGTGCCTGCAGCTTTGGCCAGGGTGCAAGTTCCTTCTGTGGCTGCCCTGTGGAAAAGCACATCATCCCTGCTTAGACCCTCGGTTCACTTGGGGCCAGAATCCCTCAGCAGACCTTCTGCTCAACCATGAAGAGAAAGCAACTCCTGGCTTTTAGGAGAGCCCTTGAACTTGAGGTTCCTTTTGCTGCCCTGTAGGTTATTGGCAGGCCGAGTGTTAAAGTCCTTTTCTTCCGTGTCCCCTTGCGGTTTCCCAAAGGCTCTTGTTCCTCCCCGCCCCTGGCACCCACTGTTCTTTTCATTCTTTTCAGTTCTGCCTGTAGAAATAGGACTGAATGCTGGGAGAGCTGCCTTCCCTGTGAGGTCATGAGTTTCGTGACACTAATGGGCTTGAAGTGGCCTGTTGTCCGGTCATGTCTTTAGAAGTAGCCGCGTGCGGAACCTGAGCCCACTGTTGGGCCAGCACAGGGAGAGGCTCAAAGTGCCGTAGCCTGAGACTGTGAGGGGCGTGGGGGCTCAAGAGGAGGGCATAGCCCAGGGAGCAGAGGATGCCCAGACCACCCATGAGGGGCACCCGCCTCCCCCACCAGGAACTAGAACACCCCCCACCCCCTCTATGGCCCTCATACTGTGGGGAATGTACTACTTCATTTATTTTTATTTATTGTTATTGTTTCGTTAGAGTCAGGATCTCACTCGGTTGCCCAGGCTGGAGTGCAATGATCACGGCTCACTGCAGCCTTGAATTCCTGGGCTCAGTGATCCTCTTACCTCAGCCTCCCAAGTAGCTGGGACTACAGGCACATACCACCACACCTGGCTAAATTTTGTTAATTTTGTTGTTGTTGTTGTAGAGACGCGGTTTGCTGTGTTGCTCAGCCTGGCCTCCCTGGTCTCAAACTCCTGGGCTCCACCAATCCACCCGCCTTGGCCTCCCAAAGTGCTGGGATTACAGCTATGAGCCACCACGTCTGGCCTGAATGTACTACCCCAGTGGCACGGGGGCAGCAGGTGACCTGGAGGCTGAGCCCACAGTGCCTCTGAGCTTTGCCACTTACAGGACTGGAAGGTGACCGCCCCTGAGCGTCACCTCCCATTTGTGGCACTGCCCATCTCACAGTGGGGATAGAGGCCGGCTGTGCTGTCCAAAGTGCTTGCTAACATGTCAGCTGTACCCGGGAGGGACATGCTTCCTAGCTGTACCTCTGGGCCTCAGAGTACTCACAGCGGGGGTGGCCAATGGTCTTGCTGTTTTCTGGGGCAGGTGGAGAGAACAGGGGACCCCTTCTGAGGGAGACTGCTCCCCACCGCCGTGGCAGGTCTTGGGCTTAATTTTCAGGAGGGCAAAGTGGTGCCTCCCAGCCCCCGGCCCTGCACCTGCATCCTCCCTGAAGTGCGCATCCTCCGACTTGCCTTCCCCGCCTTGGGATCCAGGAGCTCCAGCGGGGGCTGGGGCGGGGGCTCTGTAAGCGGCGAGCTCTG
Source organism: Pan paniscus (assembly GCF_029289425.2). NCBI lineage: Eukaryota > Metazoa > Chordata > Mammalia > Primates > Hominidae > Pan > Pan paniscus. The sequence continues at coordinate 173,486,978 of NC_073253.2, read as the reverse complement.
TTCCCTGGGCACTAGTCCCTTTACTTCAGTGGGAGGTGGTGGGGTGGGAAGGGGAAGGAAGGGTGGCATGGGAGGGGACTGTGTGGGGTGATAAACTCAGGTGGGAAGAGTGCTTGCAGGAGGAGGGAGAGTGTAAGGAGGGAAATGCCTCGGAGATTATGCTGTGGACTGAATCCTGTGTCCCAAATTCATATGTTGAAATCCTAATCTCCAAGGTAATGGTGTTAGGAGGTGATTAGGGTATGAGAGTGGAGCCCTTGTGATGGGATTAGTGCCCTTAGAAAAGGGACCCCAGAGAGCTTTTTCACCCCCACGACCCTGTGAGGTTATAGGGAGAAGGCATCATCCATGAACCAGGAAACGGCCTCACCAGACGCTGAATCTGCAGGCGCCTCACAGCCTCCAGAACTGTGAGCAACACATTGTCCTTGTTTGTAGGCCACCCAGTCTTTTTTGCAAGCCACTGGTAGGTTTTCTTAGAGCAGCCCCCACAGACTAAATCTGTAAGCCATGCAATTCATAGTATTTTGTTATAGCAGCATGAACAGGCTAAGACAGGCCGTTTTGGTGAAAGAAGGTGGAGGTGATGGAGGAGGAGCTGAGAGATGCAGGCCCAGGTGTACTGGTATCTGCCTCCGCCACCCACAACACCAAAGGTGGAGACTCAGACCCTGCAGCCGCCTGTGGAAGGGTCACAATCCCCCGGGGCTCACTCCAGGCATTGTTTAGGACTATTAGGAGTGGCTTATTTCATAACTGAACACGCCTTTTTCTTCTTCCTGAAGAACCCCTATGGCCCCAGTCTTTTGAGCAGGCTGTCATCCTTTTATTTTTTAAAAAAAGTACTGTTATAAAAGCCAACTATAGGTCAGGCGCGGTGGCTCACGCCTGTAATCCCAGCACTTTGGGAGGCCAAGGTGGGAGAATCACCTGAGGTTGGGAGTTGACGACCAGCCTGGCCAACGTGGTGAAACCTTGTCTCTACTAAAAATACAAAATTAGCGAGGCGTGGTGGTGCATGCCTGTAGTCCCAGCTACCCAGGAGGCTGAGGCAGGAGAATTGGTTGAACCCGGGAGGCGGAGGTTGCAGTGAGCCGAGATCGCGCCATTGCACTCCAGCCTGGGCAACAAGAGCGAAACTCCGGCTCAAAAACAAAAAAAAACACAAGCCAATTATGCTCTCAAAAGGATCTCACTCTCCAACCCTCGAACACACACAGCTCCACAGTTAAAAGAAAGTCTCCCTGTACTCTCATCTCACCACCCCAAAAGAAAGTCTCCCTGTACTCGCATCTCACCACCCCAAAAGAAAGTCTCCCTGTACTCGCATCTCACCACCCCAAAAGAAAGTCTCCCTGTACACGCATCTCACCACCCCAAAAGAAAGTCTCCCTGTACTCGCATCTCACCACCCCAAAAGAAAGTCTCCCTGTACTCGCATCTCACCACCCCAAAAGAAAGTCTCCCTGTACACGCATCTCACCACCCCAAAAGAAAGTCTCCCTGTACTCTCATCTCACCACCCCATCTAATCCCATGCCCTAGGATGTCAGTATTGTATGAGTGTAGTCTGTGTTCTGTCAGAGCTTTTGCTGTGCTTTAACATATGATACACATTTTAGTTTTTACAGAAATAAAATAATGCATGGTATAAACACACTTTTAAAAACTGTTTTGACTTCGCAGTATAGGAGCACCATTCTCTGGCAGCCCAACCTAAATGAACCCCAGAGGCCCGGCCGTTCTTACTCAGAGACTGTTCAGATTTACACCAAAACGCCATCAAAGGAGTCAGAGAGGGAACTCTCCCCAGAGCTGCCAGCCCTCCCCTCCCCCTTCCTCTCCACCTTCCCATTTTTCTGTCTAGAGCTCTGGTATTTTTTCTTCCCTGCCTTCCTGGACCTCTTCCACATTTCTTTCCACACCAGTAGTTTTCACCCTTTGCGATGTAACAGCCTTCTGGTTTGTTTCCAGCACTCTCTCACTCTGGTCTTCCTGTTCTTTCTCCCGGTCAGCCAGAGGGATGGCTGCAGTGACCAGCACAGGCCCTTCCTTCAGGGGCAGAAAGGCAGTGGGTCCTCACACACTTCATATTCTGTGACTCCGCCACCCATTCTAGCTTTTGTCACTTTAATAAACTTATCAGTACCTCTGATGTCTGCCGAATTTTTACAAACTTTTTATTAAAATGTAACCAGCTACAGGGCCGGGCACGGTGGCTCACTTTTGTAATCCCAGCACTTTGGGAGGCTGAGGCGGGCGAGACCAGCCTGGCCAACATGGCAAAACCCCGTCTGTAATAAAAATACAAAAATTAGCTGGTCGTGGTGGCGCGTGCCTGTAATTAGTTGGTTGTGGTGGCAGGTGCCTGTAGTCCCAGCTACTCGGGAGACTGAGGCTCGAGAACTACTTGAACCCGGGAGGCGGAGGTTGCAGTGAGCCAAGGTCGCGCCACTGCACTTCAGCCTGGGCGACAGGAGTGAAACTCCATCTCAAAACAACAATAAAAAGATGTAACCTGCTACAAGCAAGAGCACATATCGTAAGTGTGCAGCTCACACCTGTGTCCAGGCCAAGAAACAGCACCTGGCCAGACCCCCCCCCAGACTCCCCTAGTGTCCCAAGGGCACATAATCCCCATTTCTCACCTAAGAGACTGGTTCTGCCTGCATTTGAACTTCATATAGAAGCACGTGGTATGGATTCTTGTGTCTGCAATTCAGCATTGTTTGTGAGATTCATCTATGTTGCTGCATGCAGTTAAGGGTTGTTCATTTGTGCATTGTTGTTGGGCATTTGGGTAGTAACCAGTTTTTGTCGTGAAGAGAGCTGCTGCGAGCAATGTAGTATATGTCTTTCAGTGAACATACGTATGCATTTCTGTTGTGTACAAACCTTACAGCAGAATTGCTGGGCGTAAGGTATACATATGTTATGTTTAGTAAATAGTTCCAAATCTTCTGAGACAGAGTCTCACTCTGTCACCCAGGCTGGAGTGCAGTGGCAAGGTCTCAGATCACTGCAACCTCCACCTCCTGGGTTCCAGCGATTCTCCTGCCTCAGCCTCCCAAGTAGCGAGGACCACCACACCCGGCTAATTTTTGTATTTTTGGTAGAGACGGTGTTTCACCATGTCGCCCAGGCTGGTCTTGAACTCCTGGCCTCAAGTGATCCACCCACCTTGGCCTCCCAAAGTGCTGGGATTACAGGCATGAGCCACTGTGCCCGGCCCCAAATCATTTTTGAAAGAGGGTGATAGTCCCACCCAGTGTGTTTGACAATTACAATTGCTCTGCATCCTCCCCAACACTTGGATTTTCTGTCTTTTTTCTTTTAGTTATTCTGGTGGCTTTGTAGGTCTGTTTTTGGATCTTTTTGCTGTTCTGTTCTATTTGTCTATCCATGTGTCGATACTGTTATTTTAATTCCCAAAACTTGATAGTTAGTATTGATAATAGAATAGAGGTTAGATCTTCAGGATTGCCTTGACTATTCTCAGTCAATTGCACTTCCATAGAAATTTTAAAATGACAATTCCCTTAAAAATAAAAAAGATAAACAGCCCTGCTGAGATTTTTAAAAATTATTTATTTGTTTCATTTTTTGAGACAGGGTCTTGTTCTGTCCACCTAGGCTGGAGTTCAGAGACGTGAACATGGCCCGCTGGAGCCTGGACCTCCCAAGCTCAGGCGATCCTCCCACCTCAGCCCCCTGAGTAGCTGGGACCACAGGCACTCACCAACACACCTGGCTTCCTTTTGCAGAGATTTTTTTGTAGAGATGGAGTCTCACTGTGTTGCCCAGGCTGGTCTTAAACTCCTAGGCTCAAGCCATCCTCCCACGTCAGCCTCCCAAAGTGCTGGGACTGCAGGCATGAGCCACCACGCCCAGCCACCCTGCTGAGATTTTGAATGAGATTCATTGAATATGTATTAATTTAGACAGAGTGACATCTTTACGCTCTTCAGGCCTCCGATTCATGAACATGGTATCTCTCTCCATGTATTTGAGTCTTCTTTTATTTTGTTTGATAATGTTTTATAGTTTTGAGAGTAGAGGTCTTACACATCTTTTATTAGATTTATTCTTAGAATTTAATTTTTTGTGTGTGAACTTGTGTAGATAGGTAAGAATTTAAATGTTGTGTGAATATTAAATAATAATATTTTTAAAATTTGCTTTCTGTTGGTGATGACTTTTCATGTTGGTCTTGTATCTACCTTGCCACACGTACTTGTTAATTCTAATATTTTTCCATGTATTTTCTACCATACCATCTATAAATTATTAGAGTTGTGTTTGTTCCTTTCCAATTCTTATGCCTTTTGTTTCTTTCACTTGATTAATTGCTTGTCTAAGACCTTCAGTAGTGCTGAATAGAATTGGAAATAGCAGGCATCCTGGTTTCATAACTGAACTCAGAGGAAATATTAAAGGGCTTTTGTAAAAAGTGATGATTAGGTGTTACAGTTTGTCAAATAGTGTTTCTAAATTTATGAGATGATCATATGACTTTTCCCCCTTTTTTCTGTCAAAACAGTGCATTATATTGATTGATTTTTAGGATGTAACCACGCTTGCATTCCTGGAATAAACACCAATTGGATGGGATATATTATTTTAATATGTTGCTGGATTCAATTTGCTAATCTTTTGTTTAGGATTTGCATCGGTCTTTATAGAAAGATGGTCTAATATGTGTTCTTCTGTGGTCCAGTTTTGGTATAAGGTTATGCTGGTCTCAGAACAAGTTGGGAAATGTTACCCCATTTCTATTCTCTGGAAAAAAGTGTGTAAGGTTTAGTGTTGCTTTTTTTCTGAAGTGTTTGGAAGAATTCACTGGTGAAAATATCCAGGCCTAGAATTTTCTTTAGATTTTAAGTAATTAAGTCACATGTTTTAATAGAGAACTCTGCTTCATTATTTCTTTTTTTTTCCTTTCTTTTTCTTTCTTTTTTCTTTTCTTTTTTTTTTTTTTTGAGACAGAGTCTTGCTCTGTCACCCAGGCCGGAGTGCAATGGCACAATCTCAGCTCACTGCAACCTCCGCCTCCCGGGTTCAAGTGATTCTCCTGCTTCAGCCTCTCAAGTAGCTGGGATTACAGGCACTGTCACCATGCCCAGCTAATTTTTGTGTTTTTAGTAGAGACAGGATTTCACCAGGTTGGCCAGGCTGGTCTCAAACTCCTGACCTCAGGTGATCCATCCACCTCGGCTTCCCAAATTGCTGGGATTACAGGCGTGAGCCACCGTGCTCGGCCTCATTATTTCTCATAACAGCTTTATTAAGATTGAAGTCAGACACCGTACGGTTCATCTGTTTAAAGTATGCAATTCAGTGGTTCTTAGAGTATACACAGAGTTGTGCAACCACTTCCACAGTTATTTTCAGAACATTTTCATTGCCCCACACAGAAACCCTGTCCCCTTAGCCGTCAACCCCTAAGCCCCTTCCTACAGGCCCTGCCAACCACGAATCTATTTAATTTCTCTAAAGCCTTGCCTTTTCCGGACATCTCATGTAAATGGAATCACACAACATGTGGCCTTTTTCATCTGGCTTCTTTTACTTAGTGTAATATTGTCAAGGTTCATTCGTGCTCTACTATGTATCCATACTTGATTCTTTTTTTATGGCTGAGTAATGTTCTGTTGTATGGCTACTCCACAGTGTGTTTACCCTTTCATCAGTGGATGGACATGTGGGTTTCCACTATTTGCTTATTAGGCATAGTGCTGCCATGAACATTCTTGTACAAGTGTGTGTGGGAACATATGTTTTCATTTCTCTTCGGTAGATACCTAGGACTGGAATTGCTAACTCACGTGCTTCATTATTTTTTATTGCTAAATAATAATAGGGATATACCAAAGCATATTTAACAGCTACCTTATTGATGGGCATTTAGTTGTTTAAGTTTGCTGTGAAACAGTGCTCCAGGCTGTGCTACTCAAAATGTGGTTTGCAAATGGATGCCAGCCCTTGAACTGTTTGTGATGTTTCTCTAACAAGATTAGAATAGAAATGGAGAATGTGTGGAAACTTTTATGAAAGCAATTTAAACAGTAATTTTATGTCTACTGAATCTAATTTTTTAATAAAATGGGCAAGTACTTTTATGTTTTTGGTTATTTAAATTTCATTTTTCTACCACATCATTTTAGTGTATTTTATAAAAGCGTGGGTCCCTGACAAACTGGAAGTTAGAAAGATAAAAAAACAAGCAGCTTTTCACTCCAGTTAGGTAGAGAGGTGTGAAGTTTCTTCCAGTGTGAGCTTCTGCAGGAATCTTCCTAGAGGTGCAGTGCCCAGCCCTGAGCGGTAAAGGAGCCCTCTGGGGCTCCTGTGTGAGGAGGAGGGAGGAGCATCTCCCCTTCAGCTCCTCTGTGCTCAGGATGATGATGAGCTGTAGTACAGATGAATGGACAAACAGAATGCAGCATATCCATACAATAGCATACGATTCAGCCTCAGAAAGGAAGGAAATTGTGGCACAGGCTGCAAACGTGGATGAATTCGACTAAGCCAGTCACAACAGGAAGGATACTGTGTGATTCCACTCATAGGAGGTACCTGGAGTGAATGCCAGGGGCTGGCCAGGGAGAACGGGGACAGCTTCTGTTTGGGAAGATGAAGAGTTCTGGAGGCAGACGTGGTGATGGTGGCACGACAGTGTGAATGTACTTACCGCCACTGAGCCTTGCACTTGTGGCTGCGATGGGAAACGTCATGCCACGTGTATTTTACCACTTAAACGTCATGCCGCTTACATTTCACCACTTAAACGTCATGCCGCGTACATTTCACCACTTAAACGTCATGCCGCGTACATTTCACCACTTAAACGTCATGCCGCGTACATTTCACCACTTAAACGTACACTTCACCACTTAAACGCCGTGCCGCGCACGTTTCACCACTTAAACGCCGTGCGGCGTATATTTTACCACTTGCACACACAGTTTCAGTAAAGAAGGCGCCTGTCATGGCCTTGCCCTGTGGCTGGATGCTGCCCCACAGCCGCCTTCGGCAGACCGTGGTGTCCATTTTACAGAATTGTCACCCAGACAAGAGAGGGACAGGTCCGGCCCTCATGTCTGCTGAGTGGGGAGCCCATGCCAGCACCCCCTGCCACAGACTCCCTCTGAGGACACCCCTTGTCCTCCGTCAGTCCCAGGCGTCTGTGGACACTGTTCTCCTCTCCTCGGTACTAGTTCTATGACTCAGGAAATATTGCTTGCCCTTCACCCAGCCCCACCCAGCCTCAGTTTCCCCATCTGTGAGCTGCTGAGGCCAGTGGTTTCTGACTCTGAGTGCTGGAGCTCTTTCTTCTGGCAGAATCTGAGTACGACTCCGGGCCTCAAGCCCACACTAGCAGACCCTGAGGGTGCGGCAGGGAGGGGCCTCGCAGGAACCTGGTGGCACGTCTACGAGCCCCAGACCCCCTAAGAGAAGTCTAGAGATGGGGACACGGGTGGTCAGGGGTGCTCCTCTCCCTGTCACCCCCGGCCTGTATGTGGGACCCCCTCCCTCTACGCCTTCCATGGAAATCATGTCACTCGCTGTGTTCCACAGCTCAGAGGTGTGAGGAGTCTGGCCCAGGCCAGTGCCGTGTGTGTCTCTGGAAGGTAAGCAGGAATGGACCGGAGGAGCAGAGGAGCAGCCGTCGGCGGTGAGGATGGGCCTGTGTGGCTCTGCAGGATCAGATCCTAATGGCTGCTCCCAGTGCAGGCCCCGTGGTAGAACCATAAATCAGCCCAGGTGTCACCAGGGCCTGGGGCGGAGGGCTCAGTAGAGCTGTGGCTGCCAAAAGCTCACATCTGGCTCTCCAGCTCTGACCCAAATGTGCATCCTCCACCCCCTCAGCACATGCCCCACCTCCCCGGGAAACCTCTGGGCTGTCCCAGCCCCTCCCAGAGCCTCTGTAGGGTCATCATCGCTTTCAAGAATGGGACCGAGCCGCATAGGGATGCCCTCATCGCAACCCTGAATGGGCCTGTGCAGCAGGTACCGGAGCTCAGAGCCTGGGACTCAGTGCTGTGGGCCTAGAAGTGTGAGGCCATCAGGCTTGGGAGGCTCCCAGCAGGCCTCAGACCTTGCAGGGGACTGAGGGTGACTGACTGCACATGTCCGTGGTCTGGACGATGCATCCGGTGATTGGTCCTTATTGTACAACTTGTAGACAGTGTGGACACTGAAGCAGAGGAAGCAGCCGCACCTGGGACCCTGACATCAGATTCGGGCCCTCTGGGTTTTGTGAGCATAGCGAGGAACTGTGCTAGAGTTTCCCGGTGATGTGGTCGGGATGTGAGAGTCTCTCTGAGCCCCACTGGGGCTTTCCACGCCGGTCCATCCCCTGGACTGTCAGGGTGCTGTTGTCTCCAGCTCTTCGTGGTCTTCCCGTGAGGAGGCAGGCAGACCGGGGAAAGCCACACTCCCCGAGCACCCCCACGGCATGAGCCGCGTCCCCAGCCGAGGGTGACGACAGCCTTGTGGGAATGGCAGTGAATTGTTCCTCAAAGGAGATTTCTGTATTGAAGGCCCATCCTCCGTAGTGGCTGCCTTGCTGGTGGCCTCAGAGCCAGGGACAGCCTCTGGCAGACCAGATCCCTGGGGACAGTTTCCACCTCAGAGGGTTGTCAGCATTTTACCTGGAGGAAGGCCCGGGCCCTGGCCCTTGCCCTGATGGGTCATGACCCTCTTGGGTCCTGGGAATCCAGGGGTCAGAACAGACAATGGCAAAAGGTGGCCGGAATCCCCTGACCAGGACCCTCACACTGGGCCAGGCACCTCCCTTGCCCCGCAGATAGTGCCTGACCTAAGGGTCACATGGCGGGATGCCCACCCTCTCAGAACCCTCTCCACGATGGGGCTGGGGACTCTGGCTCAGGTGAGCACTTGGGACCTCCTCTCTTGGCTCTGTGCACTTCGTGCTGGGCACACGGCGCCCTTCAGACAGGATGCAGGGTGATGGGTCTGCCTCCAGCTCCTGGAGCCACGTCCCACCCCTGGTTCTTTCCCAGTGTTCGCATGTTCCTGTGACCACGCCTTGTGTTTCTGTAGCCCAGGCTTCTGACCCTGGCCTGGAGGGGCTGAGGCACCAGGGTTCCCTGTGAGCCGCCAGCTGGGCCTCTGGGCTGCGCACTGCTGTTCTGTGCGTGGGAGAGTGATGCCTGGCATGCGGTATACAGAGCGCCTTCAGAGTCCTTGTCTTGTTTGGTGCTCACAGGAGCATGCTCAGCTCGTGGCCTTGCCCATACCCACGGAGTGCTGGAGCCAGAAGGGAGCTGTGTTGTGACCGAGGCTTGGCAGCCTGTTGGAGTAGATAAGGAAGCCAGGGCTCTGAGAGCGTCAGGGCCTTCAGCATGAGTTCTGGAGTCAGAAGGAAGCTGTGGGCTGGGCACGGTGGCTCACGCCCAGCACTTTGGGAGGCTGAGGCGGGCAGATCACTTGAGGTCCTGAGTTTGAGACCAACGTGGTCAACATGGTGAAACCCTGTCTCTGCTAAAAATACAAAAAATTAGCCGGGTGTGGTAGCAGGCGCCTGTAATCCCAGCTACTGGGGGGGAGGCTGAGACAGGAGAATCGCTTGAACACTGGAGGCAGAGGTTGCAGTGAGCCGAAATCACGCCACTGCACTCCAGCCTGGGCAACAAAAGTGAAACTCCGCTCAAAAAAAAAAAAAAAGAAAAAGGAAAAAGAAGGAATCTGTGGATTTTAAGCAAAATTATGTGTAATAACCTCTTTTAGTCAACAGGAAAAGTGCTACCTACCTGGTAGAGTTTTTATGGGGATTTATTAAGAGTGTGGGGCAGGGCCTGTACTGTAATCTGGTCGTGCGCATGTGCTCTGTGCACTATTTCTTTTCTGTTCTTTTTTTTTTTTTTTTTTGGAGTCTTGCTCTGTCGCCCAGGCTGGAGTGCAGTGGCACGATCTTGGCTCGCTGCAACCTCCGCCTCCCGTGTTCAAGCAATTCTCCTGCTTCAACCTACCGAGTAGCTGGGATTACAGGCATGAGCCACTATGCCCAGCTAATTTTTATATTTTTAGTAGAGATGGGATATCACCATGTTGGTCAAGCTGGTCTTGAACTCCTGACCTCGTGATCTGCCCGCCTTGGCCTCCCAAATTGCTGGGATTACAGGTGTGAGCCACCGCGCCCGGCCTCTGTGCGCTATTTCTGACTTGGCCAGTGAGCGATGGGGCTGAGCCCAGTGCCCCCTCCCTTACGACATGTGATGGACAGAGTTTTATGTCCCTGCGAATTCATACAGCAAAATCCTCACCGTGAAGGCGGGGGTGTTGGGAGGCGGGGCCTTTGGAAGGTGGTTAAGTCATGACAGTGGAGCTCTCATGAGTGGCATTATTGCCCTTAGGAAATGAACCCCAGAAAGGCCTGTTTTTCCTTCCACCGTGTGAAGGTACAATAAGATGGTTGTCTATGAGGACTCAGACCCTCACTGGCCTCTGAGCCTGTGGCACCTTGATCTTGGACTTCCCAGCCTCCAGAACTGCAAGAAATAAACGTTTATAAGCCGCCCAGTCTATGGTATTTTGTTACCGCAGCCCCAGTGGCCTAAGGCATGCAGAATTTGGCCATCCAATATTAATGGGGAGACTGTCAGGTTATTTGTAGCCTGTGGGAGGCAGGACCTGAGAGTGATTTGAAGGAAAGAGAGAGAGAGTTTGCTGATACTGGACCAAACTCCAGTGTGGGAGGAAGTCTGTGTGTGTGGTTCACACTGGGTGTCCACTGAAGCCTCCCTAAGGAATGAGCTTCCTTTTCAATAGACGAATGATACAAAATATTTTTATATATTATATATTCCTTCAGTGGAACATTATTCAGCCTTAAAAAGGAAGGAAACGGCTGGGTGTGGTGGCTCATGCCTGTAATCCCAGCACTTTGGGAGGCTGAGGCAGGCGGATCACGAGGTCAGGAGTTCAAGACCAGCTTGTCCAATATGGTGAAACCCCATCTCTACTAAAAAAATACAAAAATTAGCCGGGCGTGGTGGTGCACACCTGTAGTCCCAGCTACTCGGGAGGTCGAGGCAGGAGAATCACTTGAACCCGGGAGGTGAAGGTTGCAGTGAGCCGAGATCGCGCCACTGCACTCCAGCCTGGATGACAGAGCGAGACTGTGTCTCAAAAAAAAAGAAACTCCGACACATGCTACAACATGGATGAAGCTTGAGGATGTCATGATGAGTGAAATAAGCCAGTCGCAAAGACACACACTGTAGCATTCCACTTCATGAAGCAGTTAGAGTAGTCCTGGAGAAGGAGTGGAGTCACGGTTGCCACGGGCTGAGGGAGTTATTCCATGGGCACAGAGTTTCCATGTGGATGATGAAAACGTTCTAGAAACGGATGGTGGTGATGGTTGCACAACACTGTGAATGTACTTAATGCCAGTGAATTGTGCACTTAAGAATAGCTAAAATGGTAAATTTTATGCTGCATACACTTTACCGCAATAAAAAAAATAGTTTCATCTGTATAGCCTCAGAGCTTCCTAGTTCTCAGATCTCCAAGGTAGTCACAATCTCATTTTTCCTTAGAATCCCCTGTAGGGCAGGCATTTCCCCATCTTACAGACAGGGAAAGTGACTCTCAGAGGGGTAAGTGATGCTCCGGCAAGGCAGGGGTTAAGGGAGAGAGCAGAGGAGCTTCCAGCCAGGGACCCCACAGCTCAGGGCTTAACCAACAGCTGTTGATTCCACACAGTTCTGAAGGCTGGGGGTCTGTGATCAGGGCCAGCGTGGTCGGGTTCTGGCGAGGCCTCTTCCTGGCTTGTAGGCAGCTGCCTTCTTGCCACATCCTCACATGTCAGAAAGAGAAGCTGCTCTTGTCTTTCCCACCTCTTCTTGTAATGACCCAAATCCCATCACCGGGGCCCTATCCTCATCATTGCATGTACGCCTAATTACCTCCCAAAGCCCCGCCTCCAAATGCCATCATCACAGTTGGGATTAGGGGTTCAACACGTGCATTTTTCTGGGGAACACAACACCCAGTCACGGTGCCCATTCACTTGCATGTGTCCTTGGAAAAGTCCCTTAAATGCCTCAAGACTCAGTTTCCCCTTCTGTAAAATGGGAACAGTAATAGCCCCTCGCCTGTATGGGGTTTCTGTTTGACTCGAGTGAAGTGCCAGGTGCAGATGGCTCTGTAAGCTGCATCTTGTCGGGGCTCGGCTGAGTCTGTGTCTCTGGACTGTTGTTTCTTGGGGCACCTTGGGGGCCCTTGTAGCTGCATATGGGCAGCATTTGGTCCGAGGACAGTTCTGCTGCTCCCTTTCTTAAGGCTGCTCCTAAAAAGGCCACTTCCATCCCCAGGTTTTCAGCCACAAAATGAGCCTCTCCCAGGGGCCTTGCCCAAGACATGGTTACTAAAGTTTCCTCTTAATGACCTGATTGTTTTTAAGGAATAACCTGATTAAGTCAACAGGCTGGCAAACAATGTGCCTGGAGCACATCCCTCAGTTGGAGGCTCAGCTTTTCGATTCTGGATGGAGGTCACTCAGATCTTGGCTGGAACAGGACCAAAAAGGGGAGTCTCCGAGTGAGCTCTGCCCACGTCAGCAGATGGCACACCCCAGCCAGCCTGCACTCATGGGATGTGGCTGGTTGCATCTTTCCACTGGGGGCCACCCTGTATCTGGCTGTCAGCTGGGGGCTGTGTCACCTGTCATGTCTCACCCTTCTGAGGACTCAGGCAGCCCACCTTGAGTTTGGTGTTGTGGTTCGGTGACTCCAGGACTGAGAGGAGAACCAGGCTCCTCTCATGCTGCACTGGCCAGAGGGAGCGTGCAGGATGCCGGGGCAGGGATCGCTTAGAAGGCCGAGGATGGGCAAGGATGCACTCGCTCGCAGCAAGGGCAGCCTAGCAGGGCAGTGGGAAGCTCTCTCAGCTTGGCCCCTGGTGGTAGTTACATCTCAGTTACATGGTTTTTGGCAACAATAACAAAATAAGTTGGAAAGACCACAGTAGGAACTTTGAATCCAGTGCAGTCTGAAAGCCAGCCTATCCGTTGGGCTTGCATTTGGCTGCCAAGAACAGAATCCCTAACTTAAACACAGGGGGATTATCTTCTTGCAGGATGATAATTCCAGAGGCAGAAAGTCCGGGGCTGGTGTATCTGCTCAGGGGTGTTTCAGGATCCCAGGCTCTTTTTATCTTTCCATCTCTCCATCCTTAACAGGCAGACCTTCATCTTGACAGAGCTAGGTCAGGCCACAGGGGGTTTGGAATGAGAGTTGTGTCAGCCCCAGGCAGGTCATGTGGAGAGCACTAGACTTGCCATCAAGAGACCTGGGTTCCCACCCCACACTGGATCATGTTAGGGCAAGTCGCTGCCATCTTCTGGACCTTTTCCCATCCCTCAAATGGGAGAGTTGAACTGTATTATCTCTACAGCCCCTTCCATCTTGTTCCCGTTACCTACTGCTGTGGTACAAATGATCCCAAAAGTTCATAGCTTAAAATGCTTATTTCGGCCAGGCACGGTGGCTCACACCTGTAATCCCAGCACTTCGGGAGGCCGAGGCAAGTGGATTACCTGAGGTTGGGAATTTGAGACCAGCCTGACCACATGGAAAAACCCCGTGTCTACTAAAAAATACAAAATTAGCCAGGCGTGGTGGCGTGTGCCTGTAATCCCAGCTACTTGGGAGGCTGAGGCAGGAGAGTCTCATGAACCCAGGAGATGGAGGTTGCAATGAGCTGAGATCGCACCACTGTACTCCAGCCTGGGCGACAAGAGCAAAACTCTACCTCAAAAAAATTAATGCTTATTTCATTCATGAATCTTCTATTTCATTAGGGCTCAGCAAAGATAGCTGGTATCTGCTGACTCAGTGTCAGCTGGGAGGGAGGCTAGAACGAGGCTGGGGCTGGGATCCTCTGAAGGCTCGCTCACTCACCTGTCTGGCAGGTTACGCTGGATGGTGGCAGGGACCTCAGCTGGAGGGAGCTGTGGCTGCAACATCTATACCTGGTCTTTGGTCTGGCTGCTTGGCCTCCTCACAAATTAGCCAGTGGGTTCTAAGTGTGAAGGAGCTGGGAGGAGGCTGCATCGCCTTTCCTAAGTGGCCCGGGAAGCCATGCAGTATCACTGTGTCACTTTCTCTTCATTAGAAGCAAGTGATTCTGTCTGGCTCATATTCAAAGGGGACAGAAGTTAGACTCTGCCTTTTTTTTTGTGAAACAGGTCTTTCTCTGTCACCCAGACTTGAGTGCAGTGGCATCAACTTGGATCACTGCAGTCTCCACTTCCCAGGGTCAAGCGATCCTCCCACCTCAGCCTCCTGGGTAGCTGGGACTACAGGCACGCACCACTGCACCCGGCTAATCTTTTTTATTTTTAGCAGAGACGGAGTCTTGCCATATTGCTCAGACTGGCCTTGAACTCCTGAGCTCAAATGATCCTTCCACCTCAGCTTCCCAAAGTGCTGGAATTATAGGTTGAGCCACCACACCTGGCCCACACTCTGCCTTTTGATGGGAAGAATCTCAAAAGATGTGTGGACCTGCTTAAAGCCACTGTGCATCTGTAGGTTTCAAATTCAGCGTTCCTATTCTTTCACGCTGATTTTCACTATTCCAGAATTCAACAGAGGCTAGACTTCTCAGGGCAAGACTGTAGAAAAACTGTTATGGAACAGGCTTTATCAGATAGGCCTGACTGCTAGAGCGGGATCTTCCTTCGTCTTAAAAGTAAACAATACCTGGTTGATTTTGAGAGTTGCTACCTTATAAAACAAGACTTTGAGAGTCATTATACAGCAGTGTTTGAAAGGTGCACTATGATCACAGTTCATCCACACGCTTCTACTGGCCCTTTCTTGTGTGCCTGGCACCATGCTGGACACGAGGAGTTTAAATCAGGCCTGAGGTCTGGCCCCATTCACGGGAGATGTGTAGTTTTGCTGGGGAGACAGAGGCCTGGGAGCACTTCTGCCTGTGAAGTCAGCGGTGCCTGCTTTCAGTCTATGTCCCTCGTGTCCACCCTGGGCTTGGCACAGAGGGAGCGTCTGTCTCTCTATTGGTCAGTGACAGAAACTTAACTCTGAGTGGCGTGACTAAATAAAGAAAAAAAATGAATTTTGTTTGTTTGATTTTGGTTTATGTAACTAGAAAGGCCACGGGTAGATTTCTCACTTCAGGCATCACTGGGTGCCAGGACTGAAGGGAGACTCCTCCCTGCACCTCAGTGTTACACAGTTGCACTTGTGGCCCCAAGAAACCAGGCGTCTGATGGTCACGCCATGTGCAGTTCCCTCCCACACCGACTCTGGGCTTCATGCCACGTGCAGTTCCCTCCCACACCGACTCTGGGCTTCACACCACGTGCAGTTCCTCCCACACCGACTCTGGGCTTCACGCCACGTGCAGTTCCCTCCCACACTGACTCTGGGCTTCACGCCACGTGCAGTTCCCTCCCACACCGACTCTGGGCTTCACTGTGATTTGTCTGGGCCAACTGGACACTAGCAAGTGTGATACAAGTAGAGGCTGGAGGAGCCGCTTGCTCATTAGGGTTGTCATCTTGCGACACATCCTCACGGAATCCAGCCACCCAGACGTAAAGAAGCCCAGGGCTAGACTGTCGGCTGAAGAGACGCCACATGGAGAGAGTCCTTGGAGGACAAGGCCATATCAGACATTCCAGACATCTTAGATAACTCGCTAAGGAGAACAGCCGCGAGGGACCTCAGCCGTAGCTCTGCAGAGCAGAACTGCCCAGCCCTGCAAGGCCATAGAATCCTGAGAAACAATACATTGATGCTTTAGGCCACTGCATTTTGGGTCATGTTGTTTTGAGGTGATAGGTAACTGATACACCGTCTCTAAGCAGTGGCAAGACGGCTGCCAAGAACTCTGGGATCAGAAATCCCAGTGGACACAAAACACCTCTTCCCTTCATTTCGGGAGAAGTCCAAGCATTGAGGGATGGACTCACTTGTTTTATTGAGATGGAGTTTCGATCTTGTTGCCCAGGCTGGAGTGCAATGGCGCGATCTCAGCGCATCGGAACCTCTGCCTCCTGGGTTCAGGCAGTTCTCCTGCCTCAACCTCCCGAGTAGCTGGGATTACAGGCACGTGCCACTATGCCCTGCTAATTTTGTGTTTTTAGTAGAGATGGGGTTTCTCCATGTTGGTCAGGCTGGTCTCAAACTCTGACCTTGTGACCCACCTGCCTCGGCCTCCCAAAGTGCTGGGATTACAGGCGTGAGCCACTGCGCCCGGCCTTGACTCACATTTAATGAGTGCAAGTCACTTGCTCATCTTGGAACTCATCACTGTGGCCAGGGAGTGAAGACCAGCCCAGAGATGTGTGCCCATCCCTGAAGCGAGTGGGGAGTGGGGTCAGTCCCACTCAACCCTGTGACCTGGGATGAGGGAAGGCAGGGAGAAAAATGAGGCTGTCATTAGCAGAAAAGGGGGCAGCGGAGACAGCAGAAACCACCACAGGTCTCCCCTGTAGGGAGTGTGTGAGACGGTGAAAGGGTGAATGAGTGATCGTGAGTGGGCTTAGGTGAGGAAGAGCTTTAATGAGGGCTAATATTTAAGCCAGGACTTGTCACAGGTGAGGGGCAAGGGTTTCCAGGAGGTGAGCAAGCTGAGGGGTAGAACAGGTGGCAGGAGGCCAGAGGCGGGGACTGGGGCAGTCCCAGTGCCCAGGGAGCAGGAACCGCGTCTGAGGTGCACAGATGTCACAGCCGAAAGCCCCGGTGTTTGCCAAAATGCCAAATGTGTTCTAGGCCTTCTCCTTGAATGTGAAATTCGGTTTTATTTTAAGAAAAGTGTCCAGGTGTTTCTGATTCATGTACACTTAAGTCATCCTTTTGCGTGTGTGAATGTGGGGAGCTATTTCATGCCAAGAAATCCTGGAAACGTTTTATCTTGGCATCTTCCATTTCGGGCTGTATCTGAGGAATAAGACGCTGCATTTGCCTGGGGCCAAGCCCATCAGGCTTCCGCCAGGTTTTCAGTATCCAGGCTGCAGGGAGCTTGGCAGGGGCGTGGGCAGGGGCGTCTGAGTGGCAGCTTGTAGTGGAAGGCAGTGGGGTCCCCGGGAGCACACGGAGCGTGCACTAAGGGCTGGCTGAGGTTGTGCTCCACTGGGGACGTGCACTTGTCTCCAGGTCTTGGCAGAGGGCACCCCTCCCCTGGCCCCTCGTTGGTAACTGAGTCATGAGGACAGTTTGTACGTGGTGCTGTGCCCAGGCAAGCTTGGGATACACCATCCACCCGGGCCAGCCGCCTCCTGGAAATAGAACCTGAGCAGGAGGCGTTCTCTTAGAAGGCTGCGGGGTGCCCGGAGGCCCCTTGGAGCTGGCAGAGCCCCAGGGAAGAGAGATGAGGGGGTCAATCGCTGATCTCAGGACAGACAGATGGAAAAGGCCAAGGCTCTTCACATAGAAAGTCAGGAGGCTGCAGGGATGGCGTGGAAACATCTAGACCCCGGCTCCTTCACCCCAGCACAGAAGGGAGAGCTCTCAGGGCGAGGGTGAGTGTCAGTCAGCTCAGACCAGCCCCAGGTCCAGCACTTTTGCTGCCAGCATGCCTGGTGCTGTCCCCCACTCTCCTCACCGACAGCCTCCCGCCTTGCTGCCTCCCTGAGCCCTGCTTGTCCACACCCACCTGGGCTCTACTTCTGGGGTCCAACTCCCCCCTTTTTTGACTTGGACTTGACCCCCTTCAACACCAAGTGCCCTGCAAGATGTGGCTTGGCTTCCGGACTCAGCTTCCCCCTCCCCGTCCTGGCTGTCATTGGCCTGGGCCCTCTCCTGCCTACCACGGCACCCTGGGGTGCTAGGACGAAGGAGGCTGTCTTTTTGGAAGGCAGCGGTTTGAATGAGTAAGGATAGGAACAGTTTCCTACGGCAGTTAATGGAATAAACAGGAGTGCAGGAGCGTGCGATGGACTCACTCTTTCACCCTTACAGCTGCCATTTATGGAGCCCCATGTCTGGATAGCAGAGGAGTGAGGCTGAGGGAACACTGGGGGCTGTAGTCTGGGTTTGAATCCACATTCGGGGCTCAGGTCCTTTGTGGCTTGCCTGAACCCCCTCTATCCTTGGCCCAGCAACGGAAACACCCCATTGTAGACTCGCTGGCCCCTCTCTTCTCCCAAGAAGCTCCACGGCAGCATCAGACTCTTTTTATTGCAGATGACAGAAACATGACTCAAACTGGCTTCAGCCAGTTCAAAGAGAACTTACTGGGCTCTGGAGTTTACTGGTTTCGGGAGCCGCAGATGCCCTCCTGGTGGGCTTGCTCACCTCTGGGTTCTGCAGTCCTGTGTGTTGGCCTCATTCTCAGGCAAACACTTCCCCACCAGGCCCATGTCCTTCTCGCTCAGCATGCCAGCAGAGTCCCATAGAGGACGTTCCCTGGTCCAGCCACAGCTACATGTCCCGTGAGCCTGTCACTGTAACTGAGAGGGTGTGGGGCTTTGCCTGGCCCCCCAGGTCAGGGGATAGAGTCAGCTCCCTGCAAACCCATATGGGCTGATCCAGGCAAAGGGGCAGTTCCCGGGGCAGCCAGAAGGGTACTACTGGAAGTATGGGAAGGATTTTGGAAAGGCAAAACCCACAGGAGTCGACCCCAGGGCCTACTCTCTCCCACATGCCTTTCCTGCTCATTCCCTGGCCCTCTGCCCTCTCTCCTTCAGGAACCCCGAGCCTCACCTCCTCCAGGAAGCCCTCTTGGGTTACTGCAGCCCTTGTGCTTTCTTCCTTCCCAGCACTCCCAGGACACTCGCCTCCGCTGGGCCTGCCTGTGCAGTGCTGACTACCTCAAGCTGTTACCATCTTCAAGTTTGTATGAGTTTGCTTTCCCTCTAGAGGCATATGGAGGTCTTGAGGTCAGGCCTGTGTTCCTAAGGCAGCTGATGAGGTGTAAAGAGCTTTGGGCTCTTCTCCAGTGCTTCTGGCCTAGGCCGTGCTTTGCCTGTGGATACATTTTACCTGATCTTCATTTTTCATGTTAATGAAGTTTTTCCTATGAGCCTTGGACACATTATCTTTTTCCATTTTGCACTGATTGTTTTAGATAAAGCCTTTGGGTCCTGGGGTCTGCACGCTGTGTCGCCATTTCTTACCAGCCATGTGAGCTTAGCCGAGTTATTTAACCTCTTGTTGCCCTAGTTTCTTTCTTCATCTTAAAATGAAAACACATAGCATAAAGAGTTACGCAGTTTAGGTGGGTGGTGTGTGTGTAAATGGAGTCCCGCAGAGTGTTGGGCTCCCAGACAGCTGTTGAATGAATGAATGACTGCATTGCTGCGTGAGTGTGTGAGTGAGTGAGTGTGTGAGTGAGTGAGTGATCTGTGGGTCTGTTGTGGAGCCACATGGCCTGTTAGGACTCTAGACAGGGGCCCTTATGAAAAAAGAAGGCCCTGCTTCAGGGGCATAGGAGGCGTCAGGCAGGCAGCAGGGCAAGAGCCAGCCCTGCCTCGGGTCAGCGTGGCCTGGAAGTTGGCCAGGTCTGCAGGAGAATGGGCAGGTGTGGCCAGGTGGTCCATGGGGGAGGAGGCTGGTACAGGCCAGAGCTGGTCAGGTCAATGCCTGACCATTTCCAGGACCTTTGCCTGTGCTGAGCATGGGTTATTTTTTTCTGGATACATCCATCCCCCATCCTTTCTGTGACAGTTCCCTGATTTCCCTTTGGGTAAAGTCCCTACCCCATTCCCAAGCTATGTATCTTGGGATGGGCTGACCCCACCACCAGGCTCTGCTGATACCCATGTGACCCAGTTATTCTCATAAGAGACAGATTCTAGGATTTTCCTGGAACTTCTGAACTAGAGAGGGTCTCTTTCCACTGGGGAGAGCGGGCAGGATGTGGTCTGGAGCTGCAGGGGGCCACAGTGTGAAGGGGGCTCCCCTGGGAGTGAAGCCAACATGGAGGAAACAGCTGACAGATGGGGAAGGAGAGAGCCCTGGTGATGTTATTGGAGTGCCTGGATCCAGCCAGACCTGAATCTTCCTGGATTTTTCAGTCAAGAGGGGCAGTACGTTCTCTGTTATTTAAGCTAGCGTGACCCAGGTTCTGACCCTTGGAGATGAAGGTCCCGGCTGATACACCAGAGACCCTCCCATATGACACAGAACCAGTGTCCCCGCAGACGCTCATTCCTGTGGAGGTTTGTATTTTTGAAGTCCTTGTCAGAGATCATGAAAAGGAAGGGTCGTAGATAGGAGAGGTCTCAGGAGATAGTGGTTGCAGTGAGTGACAGCCATGTTCAGAGCCCAGGTAGTGGAACTTGCCTGTCCCCGGGTAACAGCTCAGGTTGTGTTGTGGCTGCGTCCCAGCAGTGATTCTTGGGAGAACAAGGATGTCAGAATCTGGAATGTGTGTTGCCTGCATTGGGCAGAGTCTCCTTCCAGTTGTTCATCATTCCAGGTTTCAATGAACCTTTTTCAGGGTGTGCTGGTTTACATATGCTGTTCGGTTGGTGATGGAAACACTTACAGCCACTGATAAAGCAATAAATGAAAGGAAATGACAAGAAAGCACCATCCTCGAGCTTCCATGGACACAGAGATGAAGATTGCCATCTGTGGCTAGACAGGAGCAGAGCTTTGGAGGTGTTCCTGGCCTGTCGGTTCCCAGTGACATGTCTTCAACTCCAGGCCGTGTAGATTGCTCAGAACTTGTGCACATCATAGAGGTTTCTCTTTCTTTTTCTTTCTTTCTTTTTTTTTGAGACAGAGTTTCGTTCTTGTTGCCCACGCTGGAGTGCAATGGAGCAGTCTCAGCTCACTGCAACCTCCTCCTCCCAGGTTCAAGTGATTCTCCTGCTTCAGCCTCCCAAATAGCTAGGATTACGGGCGCGCACCACCACACCTAGCACGTGCTCGCTCTCTCTCTCTCTCTCTCTCTCTCTCTCTCTCTCTATATATATATATATATTTTTTTTTTTTTTTTTTTTTAAGTAGAAACAGAGTTTCATCATGTTGGTCAGGCTGGTCTTGAACTCCTGACCTCAGGTGATCTGCCTGCCTCAGCCTCCCAAAGTGCTGGGATTACAGGCATGAGCTACCACGCCTGGCTGGAGTTTTTTTACATTCAGTTCTGGACCTAGATGGGAGGCTGGGCCAGAGAAATAGAGTGTAGGGCAGGGGGTGCCCAACTCATTCCCGAAATGATCTCTGTGTTAAAATTGTACCGTAAAGCCACACTTGGGGTCCATAGCATCAAGGTGGATCTTCTTGTCAGAGACTGGGGGGAGACTTGAATGGGAAGGATGCCCTTGGGCAGAGCTCGCTGGCAGTCCCCGTCGGCCACGTCTGGTCCTGGGCAGTGCCCTTGCATGGGTGCTTAGCGCTTGCTTGGATCACATCTTTTGGTGTTGGTCCTGTCGTCAGACTGTGGGAGGATCACAGACAGCGCGTCTATCGTGCCCTCCACCACTGTCCCCGTTGTCCTCAGATACAAGCACATCGCCTGCCCTTGGGTACATTCTTTCTCCAGTGACCCCCTTGCTTCATTACATGTGCTGACCACCGGCTCGTCACAATCTCGGGCAGGCACAGCTGTGGGCTGAGGGCAGCTGTGGATGGTTGACTGGGGTTAGCATTTGTGCAGCTTTTGAACAATCTCTTGGCTGAATGGGGAAGCGTGGCGAGTTCTTCCCGGTCCTGGGGTGTGGTAGATGACTGCTCCTGTTGCTGTGATGTCTGTGTGGACTGGGACTCACGTGGGCTAAATATGGATGTCTTCATTTGAGAGGACCGAAACACGATTCTAAGGTTGGTTGTTTTCCAAAGGCAGTAACTCGCCTGGTTAGTTTTTCTCTTTTTCCTCTCTCCTGCCCCCAAATTACATAAAGCAAAACATCCAGGTCGTTTCCAAATCTCATTTCATAAACCGAAAACACATTTTAGGTCTCAAAGGGCAAAAGACACCTTCATCCGGTTAACTCGGCAAGTTTTTAATGTTTATGTGGCACAAAGTTCTTTCTTTTTTTAGACAGACTAGAAGAATCCTTCCTTTGCTAAGACCTTATTCTTTTTCTGGTTTGTTTGAAATTTTTTTTTTGTTGTGGTAAAAAATATATAACATCAAGATTGCCATGTTAGCCGTTTGAAGGGTACAATTCGGTGGCATGAATTACATCCCCAATATGTGGTGCTACCATCACCACTACCTATTGCCAAAATTTTCCATAACTCCAAACAGAAACTCTGTAACCATTAATAAATAACTCCCTTTATACCCCTGTCCCCAGCCACTGGTAACTTCTTAACTACTTTGTCTCTGTGACTGTGCCTAGACTAGATATTTCATATACATTGAATCATAAAATAGGTAGCCATTTGTTTCTGACTTTCACTTAGCATAAGGACTTCAGGGTTCATCCATGTTGTAGCATCCATCAGTGCTTCATTCCTTTTCATGGCTGAATAATACTCCATTGCATGGATAGACCACATTTTGTTTATCCATCCATCAATTGATGCACAGTTTACCTCATTCTTAAATGTTGGCTTTAAATAGTTTTGTTTTTGTTTGTTTGTTTGTTTGTTTGTTTTGAGATGGAGTCTCGCTCTGTCACCCAGGCTGGAGTGCAGTGGCACCATCTCGGCTCACTGCAAGCTCCGCCTCCCGGGTTCACACCATTCTCCTGCCTCGGTCTCCCGAGTAGCTGGGAATACAGGCGGCTGCCACCACGCCCGGCTAATTTTTTGTATTTTTAGAAGAGACGGGGTTTCAGCGTGTTAGCCAGGATGGTCTCAATCTCCTGACCTCGTGATCTGCCTGCCTTGGCCTCCCAAAGTGCTGGGGTTACAGGTGTGAGCCACCGCGCCCGGCCAGCTTTAAATAGTTTTAGCGAGTAAATGTAATAAAGTCATGTGCCCCATAACCACATTTCAGTCAACGATATACCACATGTATGATGGTGGTCCCGTAAGATTATAATACCATATTTATATGTTTAGGTATGTTTAGATATATAAATACTTTCACAACTATGTTACAATCATCTATGGTATTCAGGACAGTGACATGCTGTGCTGGTTTGTAGCCTGGGGGCAATAGGCTACACCACGTAGCCCAGTGTGTAGTAGGCTCTGCCACCTAGGTTTGTGTAAGTACACACTGTGAAGTTCACACAATGACAAAATCACCTAAGGACACATTTGTCAGAATACAACCCTGTTGTTTAGTGACACAGGACTGTGAATTCCTCTAAATTATTCCTATAAATTCTTTGTTTCCTAATACCGTCTGGACAACTGAATGGAATGAAATTAAACTAACATTGATGGATTGTTTACTATAAACCAGGCTGTATGCTGGGGTCGTGCACAGAGTGTTATCTCATTGAATCCTCACCAGCATGGTAGGAAGTGGATCGCCTGACCTCATTTTACAGATGGAAACACTTAAGCTTCACTTAAGGAGAAGGGATTTGCTCAAGGTCACATAGCTAATGTGTGGCTGGGCTGAAATTGGAACCCTGGTCCACCTCACTTCTGAATACATATGCTCCCCTCCTGTCTGCTCTGTCTCATTGATCATGGACGGGGCAACCTGGTTCATGGCTTTGTCATGTTGAGAGATGTTTCATAGGTGCTTTCTTCCCAAACACATCGACAGAGCCCTGAGCCCTGGTCCAAAATGGCCTAGCTTTTGTCCTTTGGCCTTAGTAGCTTCCATATCAGTTCTTCAGTGATGAGGAGAACATGTAGGAGTCATATGAGGTGTTGGCGCAGTTCAGAAGGGGTCTTGGAGGAACTGATAGATCTGTCTGCACTACAGTTGGGGAACCAATGACTGGCTACCTCCACTGAGCCTCTGCTCTGGCAGCAAAGTCAAGGGCTGTCCAATCTTGCTAGTCACACACTGATTCCTTCCCAGTCTTCCCTCTTTCCTTACCAGCCATCCATCCATCCTTCGATGCATTCACCCATCTGACCATCCAACATGCATCTGTCCAACCATTCAGATGCATCCATCCATCCATTTATCAGACCATCTATCCATCTAACCATCCTCCATCTATCCATCCATCCATCCATCCATCCATCCACCCACCCATCCACCCATCCACCCATCCACCCACCCATGCATCTGTCCATCATCTGACCATCCATTCACCCAACTCTATCCATCTAACCATCTTCCATCTATGCTTCATCCGTCCACCCATGCATCTGTCCATCTATCCATCATCCTTTCATCCAACCATCTATCCATCTGACCATTCATCCATCCATCTACCCATGCATCTGTCCATCATCTGACCATCTATTCACCCAACTCTATCCATCTGACCATCCTCCATCTGTCTGTCCATCTATCCTCCCATGCATCCATCTATACATCACTCATCCATTCAACCAATAACCACTACACCAGACAGTATTTATCACAGGCCTGGTGGCTGCTGTGTCCTGTGCGAGGCTCTTAGATACAGTGATGGGCAGCACCAGTGACCGGTGAGACAAACATCCTTTAACACAGGCAGGCCAGGGTTTGCAAACTGACACCTGTGAGATGCATCCAGCTAGGAAAATGTGTCAAAAATCAGGAAAATTTATTTTAAAATCATGATTTCTGGCTTCTCTTGGAAAAACTGGGAGATCAGACCACACAGGGCCCAGTTTTCCACCTGGCAGTCCCTGTCAGAATTGTGTGGCATTGTGCAGGGCACGGCCACTTGTTCCCCACAGCCTGATACTCCCTGTTGTATTGCTCCTGGACCCTTCATGGATGCACATTGTGTGCCTGGTCATGGGAGACTTGTGGGTCTGCCCACCCCACACCAGCTGGGTTTGCAGCAGCCATTGGCTTTATGGCCTGTGAAGGTGGACAGGGCACTGGCCTTCTGGTCTGAGGCCTGGGCTCTGTGCTGACAACGTTCTGCCCCTGAGCTCACAGTTTCCTCATCTACAAAATGGGGCTGCGGGCAGAGAGGGAAGATGATAAAATTGGTGAAAAGGACTGCAGACTACAAGATGCTGTTCAGCAAAAAGAACTGCTGTTGCTGGCCAGGTGCAGCGGCTCACGCCTATAATCCCAGCACTTTGCGAGGCTGAGGCGGGCGGATCACGAGGTCAGGAGATCGAGACCATCCTGGCTAACATGGTGAAACCCCGTCTCTACTAAACATACAAAAATTAGCTTGGCGTGGTGGCGCGTGCCGGTAATCCCAGCTACTTGGGAGGCTGAGGCAGGAGAATCGCTTGAACCAGGGAGTTGGAGGTTGCAGTGAGCTGAGATCACGCCACTGCATTCCAGACTGGGCGACAGAGTGAGACCCCATCTCAAAAAAAAAAAAAACAACAACAAGAAAAAAAAAACTGCTGTCACCGAGAGCCTGAGCCCTAAGAGAGAGTTGAGAGAGAGAAGGGAACCTGTCGTGAGGCTAAGGTGTCATTAGGTTGGATTTAACAGACTGTCCTGTTAGCATCCTTCCTGCACACTGCCTAGCACTGTTAGTGACAGGGACATGGGCCCTCTCCCTCCACAGTGCCTGTGTATAGACAGATCTCAGGGGAGCATTCTAAGCCCTTCCACTGTGCCTTTGGTGTGGGGCTATTGCTTTTTTCATTTCTCACCCACCAGTTAGGGATACAGGTTTGCTTTTATCCACTTATCCATCCCTTTAACAAATCTTTGTTAAGCCACATGTTTGCCAGGCACTGTTCTAGACATTGGGAATACAATAGTGGAATAAGACTGACAGCTGTTAGGGGCTTGCATTTCCTTGGTATGGCTCACCATGCCTTGCTGGGCACTTCTGGCTGTTTCTTGGCTGTGGGCAGGTGGCGGATGGATGGGAGGATGGATGTGGTTGTGGCAGCACCCCGCAGCCTGGAGGCCCCGTCCCCACTGGGTTCTGGCCCAGTGTGTTGATGTGGAGGCATGCCCACCTCAGTGACAGGCGCTTTCCACACACAAAGCCACAGATGTTGCAGCTTTCTGCGCAGGAAGCCCGCTCCCACCAGCTACTGGTCGCACACACAGCCCGTAATGTACCCTCCTCCTCTTATTTAACTACTGATTAGTTTGCTTCAGGATAGGTGTGAGGTGCAGGGATCATGGGGTGGACAAGGTGGGCACGGTCCCTCAAGGAGCATCTGGGGAGCCTGGGGGAGACTAGGAGGGGCACCCGCCAGGCCTGAGGAGGCAGAAAGCTTCCAAAGGGAAGCAACACCTGAGTTAAGAAAGGAAAAGGCAGGAATTGGCAAGTGGATAAATGCACATCTTCTCTAGTCAGATCAAACAGTACGTGGAAAGAGACAGGGCCTGGCGCGTTCCAGGAAATGAGTTCAGCACGGTTAGAAGGTTGAGTTTATGCCTGGTGGTGGCAGGGGGCTGGGGAGGGGACAGGGCAGGGATGCTTGGAGGGAATGCCGGAGAGGAGGGGAGGAGGCACACTGGTGCTCAGAGCCTCTGTCCTTTCACACTGTGGGCAGGAGAGGTGAACTTAAAACCAGAGAGATCTGGCAGAGAGCCGTCATCGGGCAGCGCCTTTGGGCACGTTGGCATCTGAGCTGGGTGCGGGTGGGATGTTAGGAGGCCAGGCCTCAGTGGGGCTGTGGGCGAGGGCCAGCCTGCTCAGCCTCTGGGGACCAGAGGCGCAGGAGCTGGGCGATTCTTCTGCAGGTGTTTGGGTGTCATTAGACAACAGAGGGGAGAGGGGCAAACAGTGAGGGAGGTTTCTCAGGGACTGGGCTGGGAGGCCCTGAAGCACGGGAAGAGGGGTAGGGCGGTGGAAATGAGGACAAGGACGGGGCAGGTGGAGCTCCCAGGGTGCCGTGGAGTATTTGGTTCTGAAGCTCAGGATCTGCCAGGGAGGTGAGGCCTCCAGACAGCTCTGCAGAGACAGAAAGAGACACAAAAAGAGAAACTCTGGAACTGAGCCTGAGGAACCCACCAAGACAAGGGAAGGGCGTGCAGAGGCGTCTGGCAGGGTGGCGAAGGCCCGGGTGACCCCGAGCGCTGGACCGCATCCACTCCATCCAGCAGCTGAGAGCTCCTGTGAACACTTGGTGCGTTACTGGGGGAGTGGGTTCAATGTGGGTGGGAGGTGTGGAAGGGAAGGAGAGCAGGCAAGTGGGCTGTGGAGGAAAGGGGCACGATGCAGGTAGCAGGTTCAAGAGGGAGAAGCCCCGAGTGTGCAGGAAGCTGAGGGCTCTGTAGCCGCAGAGCTGGGGCAGATGTAGACCTAGGGTCCAGCAGAGGCGGGGAGCGGGGGTCCAAGCTGAAGGAAAGGTAGGTACTGAAGGCTGAGAAGGTTGCCCAAAGGCCTTCTGTTTTCCTGGGTGAAGAAGGAGTGGTGCTGAGTGCACCAGGATGGGCAGGTAGGTCGGAGGCCTGAGGAGCCTGGAGTGGGATGGGCAAGAGCAGGAATGATTTCAGGCACTCGAGGGCCAGGGAGCGTTTGTGGATCTGACATGTCCCTACTCTGGCTGGTTAGTGGCCTCCACCCCGTGGAAACCTCTGCAGTGATTCTGTTCTGGTGCTGCCCCTGGGCGGACCCTACCCAGCACAAGGACAGGCTCACACCCAACACTCACCGCTTCCTGGAGAAGGCAGACTGCAGAAGGAAACTGCCTGGGCATGGAGGCTGCAGGGAGGGAGGCTGGAGGCTGCTGCAGTTGGGGCAGTGCAGAGGAGCAGAGGAGGCCCTGGGCAGGGTGGCTTCCAGAGGGAAAGTCCCCTGTAGCAGATGTCCCCAGGAGGGCTGGGTGGGATCTGAGCCTGGCACAGTGCCCTCCTCCCCATCTGCAGCTCAGCTGCCTCCCAGAAGCATGCACAGCACATGGCTCTTGGGTGGGATCCATTCCAACCTGCGGCAACTTTCTTGAGCATGTGGAAAAGTTTGCTTCGAAGAGAGTGACTTGTCTTTCATTGGACTCTGGAGGGAAATAGCTCTAAATATAAGTTGGAACCTCAGCAGAAAACACAAATGAGATTTGGTCCCTTTACTGAGCTTTGTTCTGAATTTTAAGACAAGCTCTGAAAATGCCGCATCATAATTTGTATTTCTTGCCAGTGCTTTGTATTTGTGGATGAGAGTAACTTGGGCCCTATGAAGAATTGGGATTCTGAGCCTGGGAAAACGTGACTAGTTCCTGGAATGTGGTATTTTTCCTCCCATACATGTCAGTTACAAATTTAGATTTTTCTGTGCTGCCCACACCCCTGAAGTCCCAAAGTGGCCCCTTTGTGCATTGTCGGGGCAGCAGGCTGCTGTGTCAGCTTCCCCCCTGGGCTCTG
The DNA here is from genome assembly GCF_029289425.2 of Pan paniscus. Classification (NCBI taxonomy): domain Eukaryota; kingdom Metazoa; phylum Chordata; class Mammalia; order Primates; family Hominidae; genus Pan; species Pan paniscus. Next base: position 173,458,727 of record NC_073253.2, on the reverse strand, counting down.
AGCCCCAGTTCCATTCATCTTTGTGGCCCCAGGCTCTGTGGCTTCAGGATGTGGACCAAGTATGGTGAATTTTAGGGCACAGGTTGTGGATTCAGATTGCTGGGCTTCCACATACAAAATGGAGCAGCCACTATGGAAGACAGTATGGAGGATCCTCACAAAATGATAAATGGAACTATCATATGATCCAGCAATCCCACTGTTGGGGATATACTCCAAACAATTGAAAGCAGGGGCTTGGAAAGAGGTTCCCATGTTCACAGCAGCCCTAATCACAGTCGCCAAGATGTGGGAGCAGCCCAAGTGTCCGTTGATGGAAGAAGGGATAAGCAGTCTGTGCTACAGGATATTCAGACAATGGAATAGTGTCAGCCTTAAAAAGGAAGGAGATTCTGACACATGTTCCAGCATGGATGGACCTTGAGGACATCATGCTGAGTGAAATAAGCCAGACGCAGAAGGACAAATACAGCCTGAGTCCATTTATATGAAGTACCCAGAGCCATCAAATTCATCAAGACAGAAGGTGGAATGGTGGGTGCCAGGGGCTGGGGGAGGAGAAAGTGGGGAGTTACTGCTTAATGGGGACAAGGTTTCAGTTTTGCAACATGAAGAAGTTCTGTGGATGGATGGATGGATGGTGGTGATGGTGGCACAACAACGTGAATGTGCTTAATGCCATTGACCTGGACAATTATAAATGGGTAAGATGGCAAAATTTTAATCTTACATATGTTACTGCAATTAAAAAAATAATTTTTTAAAAAAGCAGAAGATGATGGAAAAAGTTAGGCAGGAGACACACCCTGAGAAGGGCTCCACCTGCCTGTGCTGACCGTGAAGATGGAGGGAGGGGCCTTAAGCAGTGGCCTCTAGGAGCTAGGATCCACCCTCAATTACTGCAGCACAAACGTGGGGACCTCAGTCCTACACCCATAGGAACCGACTTTTGCAGTGGTCTCTAGGAGCTGGGATCCACCCTCAATTACAGCAGCAAAAACGTGGGGACCTCAGTCCTACACCCACAGGAACTGACTTTTGCTAACCACCCAGATGAGCAGGAAAGAGATACTCCCTGAGCCTCCAGGAAGAAACACAGCCTGCCTACACCTTGATTTTAGCCTGGTGAGACCTGTACTGGACTTCTGACCTACAGAACTCTAAGATAATACATCTGTGTTGTTTTAAGCCACTAAAAAAGTGGGGCTGGGTTCAGATCCTCTCTGCTGCTTTCCAGCTGTGTGGTCTTGGGCTAGCTACTTAAGCTCTGTGCCTCAGTGTCATCATTTGTAAACTGAGTCCCTAAACGTACACACCTCGTAGGTTGCAGGGGGGAGGTAAGTGAGTTAAGAAGGGGCAGCACTGGGCACAGTGCGTGGTAGTGCAGTAAAGCCTCAACACGTGTTAGCTGTTATCGCCACCACCTCTGTGGCCATCATTTCCTCCAGGGCCCAGCTGAAGCCCATCTCGTCCCAGGTCTGCGCCCTCTGGAATGAGGTGGTCAGGTGCTCAGGAGCATCCAGCCTTCATCCTCTCCATCTGCTCTCTTACGCATGCTGTTCCCTGCAGCTTGAGCCCCTGGAATATGGCCTTCTCTTTCTCAAGCTCCCTTTGCCACTGGGCACGGGTTAATGCCAGTGAGTGTGGAGTGGTGGGCACACACCTCTAAATTCAAATCCCAGCTCTGCCTCTTACTAGCTGCATGACCCTGGGTACTTCCATGACCTGGAAAATGGGAGGTGTGGATGAAAAGATGCATGTGCTTGTGGCAGGAGCAGAATAGGCATGGAGTGGATGTCAGTCCTGTCAGATTGGGTCACGGGTACTCAGTGAGGGCTCCGTTGTCCTGACGAAGCCTGCTCGGGGCTGCGTGGAAGGGGGCGTGAGAATGTCTCTTTTTGCAGTTGCAGATTACAGCAGAATGGAAGTCATTCTCTTCTGCACCTGTCCAGCCTCATGCAAAGCCCTGTCCCCTCTCTGAGCTGGGACACAGTGAGAGGGTGCTGCCCAGGCCACCTTCAAGATTCACTTTAGAATCTGAGCAGGGCTGCTGACATCCTGGCACACAGTGGCACACCTGACACCTTTCTGTTGCCCCTTTCTCCCTGGCACACTCTATATCTATCTCTCTCCCTTGCTGGACAGGGACGATGTTAACTCACATCTGCACCTGCCACAGAGTGGACACCTGGGATATATCTGGTTCAGGAAAGTCCATAAATGATTTACTCTTTCTCAAATTGGATACCACAGATATATGGTACATTTATATCTTTGTCTCAATGTATAGATAAAGTTCTCACAAAACAGAGTTACACAGTAAACATTATTGTACAAGATATCCTAACGTTCCATGACCGTATTTTATGTGATCAATTACAATTCTACAATACCACTAATGCTAAGAGACCACTGAAAGCGTGTGCCAAAATGCGTTTAGCCAGTCTTCTACAGGTGGACGCTTAGGCTGTTTCCAGTTTTCTGCTTACAGATAATTACTACAGTGAAGAGCCATGTTCATACACATTTGTTCATATATCCCATTTCCTTATAACATATGCCCAGAAAGGGAATTGTTGGGTCAAATGACACTCAGGTTTCCGAAGCTTCAGTTACACTTAGTATTTCCAAATGGCCCTCCAAAAAGATAGTTATGAAATCTCTACTCCCAATAGGAATGTGCAAGAGTGCCCATCTTCATCTGGCAATGAGTGGTACCAATTAAAAATTTTTTTTGCCAAATTGGTAGGTGGTATCTGAGATGCTAACACATATTAATCACTGCAGTGTTCCCGGATGTTGAAAATCACCACCTCACTTAACTTGTGGGGAAAGCATCAATGTCCTCAGTTTACAGATGGATGAATGGTCTCAGGGAGGAGGCTCAGGAGCTGCTTGGGGGTCCTGTGCAGTTTGGTGGGAGGACTGGCAGCTGTCCACTACAGGTCACTGTGTCTCAGGGGACCCATGGTCACCAGTAAAGTGAGCCTGAGCCCATGCCTTCCTTCCAGAGTTTAACCTCCGCCAGGGCTTACTCCAGGAACTGGGATTGAACTAGAGATTCCCTATGAGCAAAGTGCTGTGGAAAGCAGAGTAAGGGTATTTTGAAAGGTTTTTCCTTCTTTTAACAAGCATGCATCCCATTGCATTCTGCAGAGTCTTATCTTAGCAGGGATTGGGGAAAGAAGGAATGACAACTCACAGCCAGAGGTGAAGAATGAAGGTCTTCTCTTTCAAAGGAGTAGTTTCCAGCCTGGAGACCTCCTTTGATCTGTAGCTGCTGAGAACTCAATGTTGAGACCTGGGCTCTTAATTCAAATGTCACAGAACTGTCAGATCCCATATACTGGAATTATGAATGAACCTGCAAAGAAAATGGGCTTTGATCTGTTCCTCAGTGAATGTCCCACGGTGATCTTTGAATCTTCTTTTGGTGTCACTAAAGAAAGTTTTTAAAAATTTGATGAAAATTTAGCAAAATGAAAAAGTTGGGGGAAAAAAACAAGAACAGGAAATTCAACCCAGTCTCCCACCTTACAATAATAATTTTAATAAAATATAATTTCCAGTTCCTTCCTTTTTAGCTCTTGTTTGCCTATATGAGTTATAATCCTAGCATATATTTATTCTATAGCCTGATTTTCTTACCTAGGGTGAAATAAGCATTTTCCTCTATTTGAACACAGCCTTTCTAATGACTTCAAATGGCTCCGTGGGAGTCCGTCAAATGGATGTGCCACACTTCAGCATGTGGCATTTACATTATATCCAGGTTTTTGCTTGTACAGATATGACTCTTCATATGAATAAACTTTTACCTTTCTTTAATTAAGTTACAAAGTTTCAGGAGTGGGCTTCCTGGAGGCATCTTTGTCCCATCTGATGCATTGCCAATGTGTTTTATTTTCTTTTCTCTTTTTTTTTTTATTTTTTATTTTTATTTTTTATTTTATTATTATTGTACTTTAAGTTTTAGGGTACATGTACACAATGTGCAGGTTAGTTACATACGTATACATGTGCCATGCTGGTGTGCTGCACCCATTAACTCGTCATTTAGCATTAGGTATATCTCCTAAAGCTTGAGACAGAGTCTCATTCTGTTGCCCAGGCCGGAGCACAGTAGCACGATCTCAGCTCACTGCAACCTCCGCCTCCTGGGTCAGGTGATTCTCATGCCTCAACCTCCTGAGTAGCTGGGATTACAGGTGTGCACCACCACACCTGGCTAGTTTTTGTATTTTTAGTAGAGACAGGGTTTCACCATGTTGGCCAGGCTGGTCCGGAACTCCTGACCTCAAGTGATCCTCCCGCCTCGGCCTCCCAAAGTGCTGGGATTCCAGGCGTGAGCCACCGCGCCCAGGCGCCAGTGTGTTTTCTAATTCTGTCAACTTAACTGCAGCATGTGAGTGCCAGTTTCAGGGCAATCTCTCCAGCACTGGGTATTGATTAAGAAGAAAAATGTTTTCTTTTAAAAGGTAACAGAAAATAATAGATTCACTTATCCTTTTTAAGATCATAAATCATAGCATTTTCTCGTGATTAACTGTAGAGACACAAGGAAGCTGTATGCAGAGCACTTTCTTGGTGTAAATGGTGAAGGCTTTGCGTACTTCCTACGTGCAGGACCAGATGGTGAACACTAAGGACGGAAATGTTGATCTCAGCTCCCCGTGAGCTTTACAGGAGTTGTCACATCCTGGGTTTCAGAGAAGATATGAAACTTAATAATAACACATGATTTATGGTTTAAATAGTAGCTGAAGAGAAAGCAGACAAGCTGTCCCTGGACTGTGCATGATTAATGGCTAATGATCCGGTGTACAGTTGTTTAAGGGGCCCAGAGGCTCCCTCCAGGTTGGGTGGTCGAAGGAAGCTTCACGCTTGGGGCGGGGCGGTGGTGGGATGGTGCTGTGCTTAGATGCTGGTTAGTGCCATGTGGCCACAGCGGGAAGGTCAGTGTGTTTTAGATGGTGGCCAGAGCGGGAAGGTCAGTGTGTTTTGGCAGTGGTGCGGAGGTGGGAAAGCCCACGATCGTTAAGGTCAGAGCTAGAAGTGGCCTTAGAGGTCACCAGGAGCTTTGTTTTTCAATTTCAATGTGCCAGATCTCAGCTGGGGTCTTGTTAGAATGCAGGTTCTGGCCGGGCGCGGTGGCTCACGCCTGTAATCCCAGCACTTTGGGAGGCCGAGGCGGATGGATCACAAGGTCAGGAGTTCAAAACCAGCCCGGCCAAGATGGTGAAACCCTGTCTCTACTAAAAATACAAAAAAGTTAGCCGGGCATGGTGGTGGGCGTCTGTAGTCCCAGCTACTAGGGAGGCTGAGGCAGAGAATTGCTTGAACCTAGGAGGCAGAGGTTGCAGTGAGCTGAGACTGCGCCACTGCACTCCAGCCTGGGCAACAGAGTGAGACTCTGTCTCAAGAAAAAAAAAAAGAATGCAGGTTCTGATTCTGGAGGTCTGATGCCGGTGGGGTGGGCGGGGGTGGGAGGTGCCTGAGAGTCTGCATTTCTGACAAGCCCTCAGGGGCTACTGTAAACCATCCATGGAGAAGCTGGGATCTAGATCAATTTTTTAAAGATGGGGAAACTGAATCCCAGAGAGGGAAAGGTACTTGACCTTGTGTTATTTTTGTTTCACTTTGGCATCTGAAACATATTTTTAAAGGCTTCAAGTAACTTCCAGTCCTGGAAAAAGAGAGGAGAAATATTTCCTCTGTTCCTCCTAAGTGCAACTGAAAGCCCTGGACATTACATACAAAACAAACATAAGAAGACTGTTATGATGGGGAGAAGAAGGCAGGCAGCTAGGGACCCTGGGACACAAGGAATGACACAGTGGTGACCTCACAACAAAAGCCTGCTCTCTAGCCAAAGGATCGGGAGAGGGCTAGCCTCGCCAGATGCACTTGTTTAGGTAAGAACTGCTCTGCCCTAACCAAATACCAACCCTTCTCCATGGTGTCGGTGGAGCGGCCTCTCCCGGCCACGATGGTATCGGTAGTGAGGAGATAGAACTCCTGGGAACTCCCCACAGCAGTACCAAAGAGCCTCTTTCTTCTTTGGATATCAACAAAGACTGAGTGGGGAACCTGGTGTCCACCCCACCTGACAGCAACGCAGTGGCACCCCCATCTTTTCCTGCCAGAGTGGTGTCATGGGAGCTGGCTAAGATAGATTAAACAAGATCCAGACTTTGAATATTTTATAATACTCAAAATGTCTAAGTTTCAATGAACAACTACTTGTCATAACAAGAACCAGGAAAATTTCACCTTGGATTAAAAGAAAAACAGTGCACACCAACACTGAGATGGCAGAGATGTTAGAATTATCTGGAAAGGACCGTAAAACAGCCATTATAAAAATGCTTCAGTGAGCAATTGCAGATGTGTTTGGAACAAATGAGAAATTAAGAATAGAGTCTTAATACAGAAATGGAAAAGATACAAACAAAATGAGGGCTTTAGAACTGAAAAATGCAAAAACCAAAATTAAAAACTCAAAAGATGGTATCAACAGCAGGACAGAGGTGACAGAGAAAAGAATCAGTAAACTGGAAGATAGGATATAACAGAAATTTCCCAATCTGAACAACAGAGAGAAAATAGACCAAAGGAAGAAGAAGAAGAAGAAAAAATAAAAAGAGAGAACGGAGCCTCAGAGACCCATGGGACTATCATAGACGATCTAACATTTATGTCATCAGAATGCTAGAAGGAGAGGTGAAGGGGATGAGCTGACAAGAATTGAAGAAATAATAGTTGAAATGTTCCAAACTTGGCAAAAAACACAAACCCACAGTTCTCAAGAAGCTGAGCAAATCCAAAATACGATAAACAAAAAGAAACCCACATCAACACAAATCCACTTTCTGAAATCTGATGACAAAGAAACAAACTTGAAAGCAGCCAGGGAGAAGCAACACTTTACTTATGGGGAGAAAGCAATGTCAATGACAGCAGATCGCTCCTCAGGAACTATGGAGGCCAGAGGAAGTGGCATAAGAAGTTTTCAAACGCTGAGAGAAAAGAACTATCAACCTAGAATTCTAAACTAATGAGGAATCAAGATTCTCAGATGAAAGAAAACAGCAAACATTTATTGACTGTCGACCATGCACCAGGCCCTTTTGAGCTGTGAGCTAGAAACTATTATTATCAGTGTCTTACAGAGCAGGGACCTGAGGCTTTGCACGGGAAGTGGCCAGCTAAAGGTTTCACAGTGAGGGGGAGGATTCAAAATGGAGTCTTCCCAAAAGCATGAACTTACACGTGAACAGGACTGTACCTTGCAGCACTCTTTGTAAAGCTAAAGATCGGAAGTTTCTCAAGGATCCATCCAAGGGACTGGCTGGACAGTGTCCGCCCACTCTGTGGTGTTGTGTGGGGCTGTAAGAGGCAATGAGGAGGGACTCTACGTATCACCACAAAGTTACTGTCAGGATATTGCTGACTGGAGGAGCCCAGGTGCAGAACTGTGTAGAGAATATGCTGCCTTTTATATAAGAAAAAGGAGGAAATAGGAGTGTGTCTACATATTTGCTTTTATTTTGAAAAGGAGACAATGGAAGAATAAACCACAAGGCTACAAACAGAAATGTACCCTGTTTTATAAGCTGGCTTTGCAACGCTGCAAGTGTTTTTTAACTAGAAAACAAAATTAAACCAAAAAGAATAAAAACCATCTCTTAATATTGAAAACAAACGGTCCTGTATACAAAATTGATGGCTTAACCTCACAGAGAATTGTTTCGAGTGACTTTGAACGCAGTAATTCGTGCATTCCAAGTGGGACAAAGAGACAAAAAGAACCACAAATAAAACCTAAACTGTGTTCGGTAGTCTCATTGTTGGTAATAAAAATGGTATTGTTTTGAAACTATGATATATACAAATTTACATATGTAACCATAAGTAATTGTATTAATATCTTTGAGAAGGTTTTCATTGTGAGGGAAGAAGTATAAATTAAGAAAAATCTTGTCATTAGTGAGAATTAGAAACAGCAGTGTTAAATCCTTGCTTTATTCCACACATAATTGCGTTAATATGGTCAGGAGTGACCACAGCCCCACACCAGGCCTCTTGCTCCCGTCCAGACCCTACTTCCCACCTCCCACGGAGTTCCTTGTTGGTCCAGGCATTGCTCTTTGCTCATGCCTGCCCAGGGGGATGTTCCTTGGATGGATGGGGAGGAATAGGCTATATCCATGGCTTCTGCTGCCCCTGAAGCCAGCCTGCAGATGTACCCTGGGGTCCCCTGGTTTCTGATCAAGTCCCTGGAGTGCACGCACCAGCTGCTGCCCTGGTGTGCAGGCTGCAGTGGTGTGGGGCACCCAGGAAGCCTGAGGCCTAAAGAACTGTCAGTCGTTTGGTAGGCCGGAAACCACCCTCGCCCAGGACTGGAAAATATCCTCCAGGCTGAGACCTGACTGCAAGGACAGGCTGCAGCCCAGGGGGAAGGAGTGACATGATCATTCGGCGCCGGCCCAGAGCAGGCCTGTGCTGTTTTTTGTTTTTCTCTGTTTGTTCAACCCTCCTCCTCCCGGCCTTCAGCAGACCCAGCCTACCATGTGCTTCACTGGCTCTGCCGCAGTGCAGAGTGGGTATGTCCTATGGGAAACCTCATTTATAGTCTGAAGGCCCCAACAGCCATGGACTTGGGGGGCTGGTTTACCTGTAGGTCCGCTTAGACTCAGCATGGGTCCTGGCCCTTTGTGTCTTCTTCTTGGGGTCTGCTGTCTCAGAAGGTGTTTGCACCCTCACTGACAGGCTCTGTCCGGCACAGCTCCTTCACTTTGTCCAGTTCCAATGATTGGACACCCTGTCCCTGGCTCTGGGCCCATTCTGGATGCCCCCCAAGTCCCCACCATAGTCCTCCTGGGCCTCCATCACTGCTTTGTTTGTCTGCAGATTACCTTCGTGTTATGGGTTGAATTGTGCCCCTTCAAAAAGATGCTGAAGTCCTAACTTCCGGTACCTGCAAATGTGACCTTATTTGGAAATAGAGCCTTTGCACATGATCAAGTTAACATGAGGTGATTAACACGTGCCCTAATCCAATATAACTGTGGCCTCATGAAAGAGGGAAATTTAGGCAGGGGCGTGGTGGCTCACATCTGTAATCCCAGCACTTTGAGAGGCTGAGGTGGGCGGATAACCTGAGGTCAGGAGTTTAAGACCAGCCTGGCCAACATGGTGAAACCCCGTCTACCAAAAAATATAAAGAAATTAGCTGGGCATGATGGTGTGCGCCTGTAATCCCAGGTACTCAGAAGGCTGAGGCAGGAGAATCGCTTGAACCCGGGAGGTAGAGGTTGCAGTGAGCTGAGATCGTGCCACTGCACTCTAGCCTGGATGACAGAGCAAGACTCTGTCTCAAAAAAAAAAAAGAAAAAGAAAAAGGGAAATTTAGACACACACACACCCTGGGAGAATACCGAGTGAAGATGAAGGTGGAGATGGCGTAAGCCACTTACAAGTCAAGGAACGCCACGATTTCGAGCACACCACCGGAAGCCAGGCATGGACCAGACCCCTCCCTCAGCCATGAGGAGGAATTAACCCCTCTGATGCCTTGATCCTGCACTTCCAGCCTCCAGAAGTACCAGACAGTCAACATGTGTTGCTTTAAACCGGTCTGTGGAACTTTGTTATGGCCACCCCAGGAATCTGATGGCGCTCAGTAAGGAGGTCCCTATTGGGGCCATCTTGTAGTTGTCAGGCCTGCCTCTCATTTTAAGGTGCTTTGAGCCAACACTTCAGAATCCTCACAGATCTCATGTAAAACTCGGATTTCTGGTTTCCCTTGGAGAATCAGAACATCTGCCAACACGGGGCCATTCCTACTTGGCTGCAGGTGGCTGGAGCAGTGCTGGCCACCCCCTTGTTTGCCAGATTCTCTCACCTACGCAGTGCATGTCAAGGCACACACACTGTTGGCCAGCGCACTTCGCCTCACACATGCCTGACTTCTCTCAGCGGGGACCAGCTTCTGAGCTTCTGACCTTTGCTCTAGGACCTGCAGACGGGGGCTGCACCTCCCCTTTCCCCACACCCACTTCCAGTCCACATCGTGGCAGCTGTCACCATCACCCACTGAGAGCCCAGCCTGTGCCTGAGCCCACACCTCAAACCTTGCTTTCTGGCTAGGACGCAGCCCTTTCCTGTGCAGGGACCTCGAGGGTCCCACCTGTTGCCTGTCCCCATCCTCTCGTTTTCATCTGCTGCTGCTCCCAGGGTCCGCCCCACCATGGGCAGCCTCTTGACCCCCAGGCCAGGCCTCCTGAGTCCCAGAGCCAGCAGCTGACCCTCTCACCAAGGGAAGGCAGGTTTTTTTAAAATTGGCATTTTAAAACTCAGAGCAGTTAACTGGTCTGTCTGCCCAACTTAGCAGTTTCTCTTACACTTCAGTGCCTCCTGTCCCCGCCTGAGAGTATCGGAAATCGGGGGTCGGGGGTGCGGTTGTATGGGAAATTGTGGGGGATGAAAAACAAAGAAGATATGTGACTCATTTTATGCCTCAGACGAAAAGATGACAGGAACTCAGGCCACAGCAATTCAGAGCTCCACCTGGTACAGCCAGGAATGTCTTTGCTGAGATGAGGTGAACTCTTTTTTATCTTTTCCAGCATATTACTTGATAACATACGAAAGATAGTGTCCAGGTCACAAAGCAAAATGCGATCATGAACACCCAAGGACGTGTTTCCCAAGGAGAGACACACAGCAGGGAAGCCCGCACCCTCCCCTCCGGACCTAGCCCAGGGCTCTGCCCGCTCCGCCTTGGGGAATCCTTACCTGGAGTTTTAATTTGTATGCCCCTTCCCCTTCTTTTTTTTAATGTTTTATTTAAAATAATTTCAAATTCACAGAATTAGCAGGAAAGTTGCAAAGGTTTGAAAAATTACAAAGAACACCCATATATCCTATACCCAAGTTCACCTTTTTAAATTTTACCCCATTCTTAAAATTATTTATCTCTCTCTCCCTCCCTCCCTTTTTGCACACACAGGCACACACATGCATGTACATACGTGCACATAATTGTATCAGAACCATTTGATGTGGTCACCTTATGTGCAGCCCCTCACCCCTAAATACTTCAGGGTGATGACAGGAATATTCTCTTACACAACCACATTAAGGTCACTAACTTCAGTGAATTGACCTAATTATGCCCTTTTGTAGCATTTTCTGCCTGTAATACAGGATCCAGTGATATGTCCTCAGCACTGCCTGAATCTGTAGGAGCATTTCCACAGACTGTCTTTGTCTTTTACATCATTGACTTTTGTTTTTTTTGGAGACAGAGTCTGTTCGTTGCCCAGGCTGGAGTGCAGTGGTGCAATCTCGGCTCACTTTAACCTCCACCTCCCAAGTTCAAGTGATTCTCTTATCTCAGCCACCACGCATGGCTAATTCTTGTATTTTTAGCAGACATGGAGTTTCACCATGTTGGCCAGGATGGTCTTGAACTCTGACCTCAGGTGATCCACCCGCCTCGGCCTCCCAAAGTGCTGGGATTACAGGCGTGAGCCACTGTGTCTGGCCAGCATTGACGTTTTTAAAGAATTTATCTTTCCCCCACTTTCTCTCCTTTTTATAAAATAGAAAGCTCATTGTTTTGGGTTTTTCTAACGTTCCTGACTGTGCTCGTCTGTGACTGGCATCGTGTGTGGGGTTGGCCCGTGCTGCTGGTGGTCGGGAGCTGTCACTCATTCAGTCCTGGTGCTGTGCTGTCACACTGCGTGCAGTGTGTGCTGCAGTTCAGGGGCGTGTGGGCGTGATGATGGACTTCGGGTATTTCCAGTTCTTTGTTACAGTAAACAGTGCTGCCGGGAACGTCTCTGTGCACGTCTTCTGGTGTGTGTGAGAGTTTCCTTAGGGTTTATGCCCAGAAGTGGCGTTGCTAGATCGTCAACTATGTGAATGTTCAGCTTTTCAATATAATTCCAAAATGTTTTCCAAACGTCCTAACGTTCATTTGCAGTGAACAAGACTTCCTGTTGCTCCACATCCTCTCCAGCACTTGATGTGGATGAACTTCTTACTTTCATGACAATCTAGTGTGTAAATGGCCTATGAATTATTGTCTCTTTGTGGTTAATCCAAACCACAAGAGTTTCTCTGATTACTAAGGACACTGAGGATCTTTCCATGTGTTTAGAGTGTATGTGTGTCACATCCTGTGAAGTAGAAATAAGAATACCAACTCTTGTTGGCCAGGCGCGGTGGCTCACGCCTGTAATCCCAGCACTTTGGGAGGCCGAGGCGGGCGGATCACAAGGTCGGAAGATCGAGACCATCCTGGCTAACACGGTGAAACCCTGTCTCTACTAAAAATACAAAAAATTAGCCAGGCGTGGTGGCGGGCGCCTGTAGTCCCAGCTGCTAGGGAGGCTGAGACAGGAGAATGGCGTGAACCTGGGAGGCAGAGCTTGCAGTGGGCCGAAATCACGCCACTGCACTCCAGCCTGGGCGACTGAGCGAGACTCCATCTCAAGAAAGAATACCACCTCTTGTTTGCTACTTACCATATGTGAAAATGATTTTAAGTACAGATCATTGATCATGGAAGCAGCTTAAGAAGGTAGCGTGATTCTTATCTTCTTTTCTATGCTTGTATTTTGCCTATTCCCGATCAGATTGTCGGTCTTTGTCCTATTGACACCTTCTTAGTGCCCTTCTGTTTTAGCCGTCCTTCCCTGACATGGCCCTGCAGGGGAAGGGTGGGTGCCGCCCACTGCGGGTGGAGGTGGAAGTCCAGGCTCCCCGCAAGGTCTCTGCGGACACCCAAGGCAGGGCCCTGATAAGTGCTGGGCTGGGTGGGAGTTCCTGGTCTCCAGTGGTGCCCCAGGTGGGACCTTGTCACTGGCCTGCTCACATGAAGGCCCAGCTCCCTACTTAACCTTGTCTGAGGCTACCCCAGCAGGGGTGTTGGCGTACCTCAGCACAGCCTCTTGAGGGATTAGAGTGGCAGTTGCCTAATGCCCTCTATCATACCAGGATGCCCCTTCCCTGGTCCTTTGGCTAGAAAGAGCAGGCTTTTGCTGGGACTTTTTTTTTTTTTTTTTTTTTTTTTTTTTTTGAGACAGAGCCTTTCTCTGTCACCCAGGCTGGAGTGCAGTGGCACAATCTGGCTCACTGCAACCTCCCGGGCTCTAAGCGATTCTTCTGCCTCAGCCTCCCGAGTAGCTGGGACTGCAGACGCCCGCCGCCATGCCTGGCTAATTTTTGTATTTTTAGTAGAGACATTTCGTCATGTTGACCAGGCTAGTCTCGAACTCCTGACCTCAGGTGATTCACCCACCCAGGCCTCCCAAAGTGCTGGGATTACAGGCGTGAGCCACTGTGCCCGGCCTGTTGGGGCTTTTTTTGGTCTGTGCCTTTTAGTGTTTCCAGGTTACTCATTTCCTCAGCTCCAAGTCTGGGAAATATGAGGTAAAAAGAAAAGCCAGAAAACTGACTGCTGTATCATTCCTTGGGTCCCAAGGTCCCTAGTTGGCCTGTCTTCTCTTCGTGGTAAGAGTCTTCTTACATTTTTATATGCATATTTTATATATAATGCCCTGGGCTTTTATTTGTGCATAGTGGGAGAAACAGGGAAAACTATATCTACTCCATCTACCTAGAAACTGGGCCCTATTGACTTGTAAGAGTTCTTTATGTATTCTGAATACTAATCCTTAGTCGAGAAGTCATGTTACACCTATTGAAAATATTTCCCAGTTTGTGACTTTCTTCATTGTATTTTTGACATCTGTTTTGACAGATGTTCTTGATTTTAATCTAGTTGCACTTATCTGTCTTTATTTCTTTTTTCATTTTAGGGTTAGTGCTTTTTGTTTCTTGTTTAAGGAACATTTTCTTACTCCAAGTTTAGAGAGAGAATCTCTCATAATTTCTTCTAAAAATTTTAATGTTTTTGCTTTTCACATTTAAGTTGTTTATCTACCTGGAATTGATTTTGGTGTATGTTATGGGGTAGGGATCCAATTTCTTTTTTTTTTTTTTCTTTTTCTGGGTTTTGTTGTTTTTTGTTTTGGTTTGTTTTTTGAGACAGGTTCTTGCTCTTCCTCCCAGCCTAGAGTACAATGGTGTAATTATGGCTCACTACTACCTCGAACTCCTGGGCTCAAGTGATTCTCCCACCTCAGTCTCTCAAGCAGTTGGGACTAGAGGCAGGCACCACAGTACTCGGCTAATTAAAACTATTTTTTTTTTTTTTTTGTAGAGATGGGGTCTTGCTTTGTTGCCTAAGCTGGTCTCCAACTCCTGGCCTTAAGTGACCCTCCCGCCTCAGCTTCCCAAAGTGTTGAGATTATAGGCCCAAGCTACCACGCTCAGCCTCAATTTCATATTTTTAAACAGTCTCATTGAAATATAATGGGAAATTAACATTTAAAGTGTACAGTTTGGTAAGTTTGACATATATGTATACATACACTCATGAAACCATCACTACAATAAAGAAAATAAACGTATACATCACCCTAAAAGTTCCTTCCTGCCTCTTCGTTTTATTTTTTGCTTCTCCACAGAGTAAGCTCTGCCTCCTGCCTCTTTGTAATCCTTCCTCCCTGTACCTCCCCACCCTCTCTCCATTCCCAGGTGACCACTTACCAACTTTCTGTTACTATAACTTATTATGGGCTTCCAAGAAGTCTATGTAACTGTAATCATACAGTATGGACCATTTTGCTTGATATGGTTTCTTTCATTCAGCGTAATTATATCAAGATTCACCCATGGTGTAGCATTTATAAATAATTTGTTCTTTTTTATTGTCAAGTACTATTCTATTGCATGTCTCTAACACAATTTGTTTATCCTTTTGCTAATTGATAGATATGTGGATTGTTGCCAGTTTTTTATCTATTACAAAGAAGGCTGCTAGGAACATTCTTGGACCAGTCTCTGTATGAACACATGCTTTCATTTCCTTGGAGTCAAATGGTTGATCATTTATTAGGTATACGTTTAACTTTTTAAGAGACTGACATGACAGTTTGTGTGATGCCACGTTACAGTCGTGGTCATATCTTCCTGGGTTCCTCTTAGCTGTGATAAATTCTCAGACTTTGTTTTTGATGACCTTGACAGTTTTGAGGAGTACTGGTCAGGTATTTTGTAGAATGTTCCTCAACTTGGGTTTGTTTGATGTTTTTCTCATGGTTGAACTGGGCTGATGGAGATGTAGGAGGAAGGTCACAGAGGTGAAGTATCCTTCTCATCACGTTATATCAAGGCACGTAAGATCAACGGGACATCGCTGCTGATGTTGATCTTCAGTCATCTGGTGGGGCAACGTGTGTCTGATTTTTCCGCTGTAAAATTATCCCTCCCTTCTCCTCCTTTTCAGGCAGCGAGATCTCTTTCATCCTCGAATTTTTAAAATAGCACCATGTCCGGTTTCATAGGTGCGTTTAAAAAATCTCTCTGAGAGTGTTGATATTTTTGTGGGGTTTTATGTGTGGGTGTTTTTTCTGTTTTCTTTCCTTTTTTGGCTGATATTAGTCAAATGTGTTTTTAAAGCTTTTTGCTTTTATTTTATTTCTTTATATTTTTGAGATGGAATCTCACTCTGTCACTGAGGCTGGAGTGCAGTGGCGTGATCTCAGCTCACTGCAACCTCCGCCTCCCAGGTTCAAACAATTCTCCTGCCTCAGCCTCCTGAGTAGCTGGGCTTACAGGCAAGGACCACCATGTCTGATTAATTTTTTTTTTTTTTAGAAGAGATGGGGTTTCACCGTTGGCCAGGATGGTCTTGAACTCCTGACCTCAGGTGATCCACTCGCCTCAGCCTCCCAAAGTGCTGGAATTACAGGTGTGAGCCACAGTGCCCAGCCACTTTTTGCTTTTAATATGTCTATGTCCTTTATACGTTAGGCATGTCTCCTGTAAACAGTACATAGTTGGATTTTTTAATCATCCAATTGTCAATCTGTTTCTTTTACCTAATAATTTTACTCTACTTAGATATGTAGTATTTATTGATTTATTCGGACTTAAAAATAATTTTAAAATATTTCCAATTGTCTCACTTTTTCTAGGCTTATCTAGTTCTCACCTTTATAATGATCTTATTTTGTGTTTATATTCCCTTCTTTTCATTTGTTTGTATCAGTTGTAATACACACACTCTACTATTTTTCTCATTTTTTATTGAAGTAAACTTAATCAATAGTAAGATGCACAAAGCCTAATTGTTAGTTTTACTGGACACACAATTTTAGGCTGTCAGATACTTTTTTTTCAACACTCGGAGGATATTCTACCATTTGCTGGCTTCTAGTATTTGTGTTGATAAATCTGTTGTCATTCTAATAGTCATGCCTTTAAAGGTAAAATGTGTTTCTTTAATTTTTTATTTTTACTTTTTTATTTTTAAGTTCTTTTATTAAAATATATATATATTTAAATAAAGACAGGGTCTCGCCATGTTGCCAGGCTGGTCTCGAACTCCTAAGCTCAAGTGATCTCTCACCTTGGCCTCCCAAAGTGCTGGGATTATTGGTGTGAGCCACCGCGCCCGGACTCTATAAATACTTTTAAGATCTTTTCTTTGTCTTGATGTTGGGTACTGTCGTTGTACATAGGTGTTGATTTCTTTTTATTTATCCTGTTTCAGATGTTTTGCTTCCTAGAGTTGTGAATTTATTCTTTTTCTTCAACTTGGTCATAGGAAATTTATATATATTCTCTTTTAAATATGCCTTTTCTCCATTTTTTTATTCTTTCTTTTGGGGACTCATTCTGTTCTTCATATGTCATTTTTATTTTCCACATTATGTCTTAATAAAATTGCATTCTTGGTAATATATTTGATATATGTTCCAGTTCATTAATTCTTCAGCTTTATCTAATCTCCTATTTAACTCACCCATTAAATGTTTTTATTTCAACCATTATACTTTTTGTGTATAGATGCTACATTTCCCCCAAAACTTCTTACTCAGTCATCGTAGTCTCTTCTTGTTTCCTTATCTTTGTGATTACATGTTTCTGTAAACATTTTATATGTAGCTGTTCTGTAATTCCATTTCTGGTCATTTTGGTATGGTGGAGAGACATCTTTGTTGCTTCTTGTTTCTCCTGACTCTCATCCACAGGGCCTTGCCTTCTTCCATGTTAATCTTTGATTATGAGCTCATTGCTTGACCATCATTTGTGGGACTCCTTACTCTAAATTGGAGAATTTTTCCTCCAGGTCAGATTTGCTTCTCCAACGGCCAGCAGCCATGGGGATACACTGCCATGGAACTATATGAGCCATTTCTGAGGATCTTGATGCAGCAAAGCTGGACATTCCAGCCCACTTTCCTTTGCTGTTGACTTGAGGCTCTGTGTCCTGATAGCCATGCCTCTGTTACCAATAGGACCGCGTGGCTCCTCAGGTTCCTTGCTGCTCTGGCACTGCACAGCTCATGGTTTTGTTTTCTATGTAGTGGGTGGGATCCTTGACAAACCATTTGCTTCTTTTGGTAGCAGTACTGACTCAAAGAGTGTTTCCTGTCCACAGAACACCGTGACAGCCATTATACCAGACGTAGAGTTCTGAGATGAGATTTTTCAGTCCTCAGCCAGGAAACCAAATGGAATTCTAGGAGCTTAAGACAATGTGTCTCAGGAGGACAAGGATCCTCTCAGAGAGGCCCAATGAAGCCACTGGGCCTTAAAAATCAGGTCTCACGCTCCCATGTTTCAGAAGGCTATTAGTCACTGTGTTTTTTATGTAAGATTTAACATGAGAAATTTCTTTCAGAATTGAGTGCCAGGAAAAGCTTTGTTTTGCCAGAGGGATTAGCCTACTTCCTCTGTCTATGGCAAGAGCTTTGTAATACATCTTATTTCCCTTTTTGCCCAAGCTGCCAGGAAGCAGTCATTGATTAAAAACAGATGCCAAATCATATTGGCTTGTTTAGTCCTCAGAATGGGCTTCCTCCTCTTTGTCATAGTCATGATTTCTACTTGTATGTCTATAGTAACATTTATAGCATATCTACCTAAATAGCTCTTTTATGGGAAGAGGCAAGTTATAAGTAAAATAAGTTAAAGTTTATAAATATTTTACATTTACATTTTCTTCCCATGTATTCTTAAAATATCAAAAAAGATTAATCTGAAATATTTATGCAAATTAGTCTGGCTACAACTTCTGAAGCTTCATCCCTAAGACATGAGTAAGTGAGCGTGGCTTCCCGTAGAACAAGAAGGCATTCCTTTCTCTGCCCTTCTTTCTCATGGGCAGCTGTGTCCAGACTGTTCTGAACTGGAGTCTCCATTTACCTCCCTTTCCCTTCATTGTGGAGCAGGGGCAGAGTGAGTGGCTTCAGGGCCTCATCTTGTTTAAGATTAAAAACTAAACCGTATATATACTAAGACATTTCCCCAGAGAGTTGAGAGTATACTAACACACATTCTGTTCCCAGCAGGTGAAAGGGGGTCGGTATTTTAATCCCCCATATTATGGATGGCAGCACTCAGGTACCCTGGACAAGCTCGTTCAGTGAGAATCCTGCCTCCTACCCTGTCCCATGCATTGATTCAGTTATTGGCTATCCCTTCTGACCAAAGGGGTGAAATGAAGCGCTTAAGAACATGGGTTTGGAGCTCAACTGCCTGGTTCGTATCTCTCTGCCACTTACCGTAGACTTACTTATTTCAGCAAGTTACTTACCCTCTCTGGGCTGTAGTTTTCTCATCTGAAAAATAGGAAAAGTAATAGTGTCTATTGCCCAAAGTTGTCATGAGGACTAAGAGACTCAATATAGGGAAGGTGCTTGGAACAGCTAGAAAGCATTCACAGATGTTAACCATTGTCAATCCTATGGGGATTCCTTCCCATCTTTTACTTAACTTGTCTCCTGAGCCTCTCTAGCTCAGCCCCCACTATTTTCATATTGCAGCTTGCTGTTTCTTGGCCCCCGTGCCCTCTCTCCTTCCTTCCCCTTCCCACTCTCCTTGACCAGCTTCTTCCATCCCTATGGTTCTAGCCTCCCTCATAATCTGAGGCTAGCAAATTCCTTCCCAGTCTGTTTTCCATGCATTGGTGCCCTACAGTCAACTCCCCACCCTTCTCCCCCATCTCAGAGTGGCATCTAGCATCTCTCCAGAGGATTCGGGCTGTTAAGTTTAAATGTTCTTACATTCATTCATTCATTCCAGTAGTGCCTCTGGGTCTTTCCCTCACTGAAGTTCACGATTGGCCCCAGGTCTGGGGCTATGTCAGACCATCCTCTATGCCCTTGACTTTGATCACTTATGATTCTCACCATGAGCAGAATATTAACCTCTGTAACCCAAATTCATCCTTTCTGAATTACAGTTCATCGTGGCCTCACTAGTCCTATCTCAGGCTGTGCAGAGGGTGCCTCTGACATCTCAGCCACACCGGGAGCCCTGCTGCTGATGGACGGGGTGCAGGGAGCCTGCAGTGCAGGGAGCACAGCTTCATGCCTGGCGGCAGGCTGATGTCTAACAACTACCCACATGGAGACTGAGTGCCAGGGTCCTGGGCAAACCTCAACCTGCAGGCCCAAGAGGAGACTGGTCCCAGACACTGGCAGTGTCTCTGGTGACCCCAGCTTTGCGAGACCCACATCTGACTATGGGCATGTCATTATTGGGGCTGAAAACTCTGTACCCTCACCTACCATTTGATGCCATCCACATGTGTCTCTGGGCGTTCCGGGACCCAGAGGCAGATATGCGTGTGCAGGTGCAGGTGGGGAAAATGTCATTGTTCCCTGTGGCCCACCTCGATGTCAGGGGTCTTCCAAAGCCTGGCTCAGGAGGGCAACTGCTGTGACTAACAGAGGAGGGCTGCTAAATACTGGATGAGGTGGAAAGGGGCTGTTTGAAGGTGTTAGGGATGTACCGGGGAGCAGAGCCCTCTTGTTTGGGGAACCAGGCAGCAAGTCACCTCTCACCCAGCACTCTTTTGTTTAAGATGGATGTTACCCAGGCTGGAGTGCAATGGTGCAATCTCGGCTCAGTGCAGCCTCCACCTCCCGGGTTCCAGTGATTCTTCTGCCTCAGCCTCCCAGGTAGCTGGGATTACAGGCACGTGCCACCACGCCAGGCTACTTTGCATTTTTAGTAAAGACAGGGTTTCACCATGTTGGCCAGGCTGGTCTCGAACTCCTGACCTCACGTGATCCGCCTGCCTCGGCCTCCCAAATTACCCAGCACTTTTGATGCAGAGGTGTCCCCTGTGGGGAGCAACCCCCATCCTCCCAACACATCACGTTCATGGCATGTGACCTGCTGCTATTGGGCCAGTCTCTGCTCACCTCCCCACCTCTCCTAGGAAGGGCTGTGTGCTGTCTGGCTTGGTCGTCTCTCCAAGTGTCTCCTGGACCAAAATCTCACATGTCCTTGTCGGAGAATGAAAGCTCATTTTTCAGAGGAATGTTGTAAGATTTTCACAGCCTCCTCTTGATATAAGTGAGACACTGTGGAGTATTGCAAAACAAGATGTGATCCACACTCCGGTATAATGTTCACCCCTGCCTAATGTGATTTTTCTAACAGTTGAATTGGAAACAGATCTGATTGCCAAAACAAACCTTCATGTTCCCACATACAGGAGAGAGGGGCTTAAATTCCAATTTCTTAAGTAGTGGCAGCTACATTCACGCTAGTGGCTCATACCTAATAAAAGTCTGTTCTGGGATTTGTGAAAGAGTAGGTTTTGGATTGGCAGTGACTTGTGGCCTGTCACCATTGCATGCATTGACATTTGCTGGTGGGATTTAGTTTCCCCTGCAGAAGACCCTGCCAAGGGCCAGGGGTCCTCAGTGCATCAGCCCAGGAAGATGGTCCCCGAGGGGTTCGGCAGCTTTGCTTTGGAAAGGCCTGTAATCCTTTGCATGCAGCCACTGTATTTCCAGATGTCACGTCTGCTGGCCACCTCTGGCCTACCCAGGCCTGAATGGGCCAACAGAGAAAACTCTTGCCTTGAACTTTCCTCTCTGGAACCTTGGAGGTGTAGAGATTGGCCAGAGCGGCTGGCAGGGCCTTGAAACTTGAGGGCTGGTCTTCAGAGGTTACTCCTGCAAAAATGAGTTAATGCTGGTGTGAGTGTCATGTGCAGAGTAGGGCAGGTGGCTGACCTGGAGAACTCTGTGAATGAGGCTGGGTGGCCCACGTGGATGGAGGCCTGCAAGGCCCCATAGGGTAGGTCCTACTTGCCAGCGGCACCCTTGACCCTACCTGTTTCCTACATTGGAATAGCCCAGAGGCCACTGCAAAGCATGGCTCCTTTGCAAGGCAAGTTGGAGGCCTGGTGAACTCCGTGCCTCGTGGAGCAGGGTTCAGTGTGGACTGAGGTTCAGTGTGGGCTGGGCCCACAGATGGATAAGGAATGGTGTATGGCCTGGGGAAGAGATTTCTGTGTGTCCTGGGCTCCCAGATCCACAGAAGATGGGAGCTGGGGGTGCCTGGAGATCACCTCCTTTCCCTCACAGCGAGGACCAGAACCTCACTCATTCAGTGCCTGATGCTGGAGAACAGGAATAGCTAGTCAGCGTCCCTGTGCTCAAGGAATTTCTATTTAAAGGGTAAGAGACCAACAGTCAACCAACAACTAAAGCTTTCCTTAACAGATCACACTTAAGAGCAGCTTACCAAGGGCCAGGCACTTTCTAGAATGAAGTCATTTAATCCTTTCCATTCCCTGTGAGGTAAGTGCTATAATTGCCCACATTTCACGGACGAGGAACTGAGGCACAGAGAAGTTTAGCCACTTAACCAGCGTCCTGGGATTAGAAACTATGGAGCTGGCATTCTACTGCAGAGAGCCTGGCTCTGGATCTGTGCTCCCAGTGCCCAGGCCAGACACCTCTCAGGAGCCTCTGTTGTGAGGTGGGGCCTCTATGGGAACAGGTGATGGACACTGGCCTGTTCTGGACATTTCGTGTACGTGGAGTCATACGAGATGTGGCCTTCTTGCCTGGCCTCCTTCACTTCGTGTAACATCCTCGAGGTGCATTCGCGTTGTGGCATGGATCACTGCAGCGCTTCATTCCTTTGTATGGCCTGGATTTCTTTGCTTGAGCTGCCATAACAAATACCACAGACTGCACAGCTCAAACAGCGAAATGTATTGTCTCATAGTCTCAAGGCTGGAAGTCCAGGATCAAGGTGTTGGCAGGGTTGGTTTCATTTTGAGGCCTCTCTCCTGGCTCGTAGACGGCTGCCTTCCCTGCGTCCTCACACGGCCTTCCCTCTGCGTGTGTCTGAGTCCTAACATTCTCTTCTCAGGAGGACACTGGTCCTGTTGGCGTAGGCGCTGCCCATACTCCCTCCTTTGACCTGAACTCCCTCTTTAAACAGAGGTACTGGGGATTAAGACTTCAGCATATAAATTTGGGGGGGACACAATACAGTTCATAACATGGCCAAATAATAGTTATTTTTACTGATTCAAGTATTTTTATTCAAAAATAATAATATTGAGCACTTTTCTCTAGTAATATTGAATACAATTTCAATGCTTCTTCAATTCAAAATTATCTGAATAGAATATTAAATTCAATTTGTATTAATTGAATTGAATATTTAAAAATTGAATAATTGGCCTGGTGTGGTGGCTCATGCCTGTAATCCCAGTACTTTGGGAGGCCGAGGCAGGTGGATCACCTGAGGTCAGGAGTTCAAGACCAGCCTGGCCAACATGGTGAAACCCCGTCTCTACTAAAAATACAAAAATGAGCTGGACGTGGTGGCAGGTGTCTGTAATCCCAACTACTCAGGAGGCTGAGGCAGGAGAATCGCTTGAACCCGGGAGGCGGAGGTTGCTATGAGCCAAGATGGCACCATTGCACTCCAGCCTGGGTGACAGAGTGAGACTCTGTCTCAAAATAATTAATTAATTAAAATATAAATGAATTTAAAAATTGGAAAAAAAAATCAAGGTGTTTCTTTTTCACCAGAACACCTTTCGAGGGGACGTGGAATCTCCCTTGCCCCAGGCTCTGTGGTCCGCTCTCTGCTCGTGCTCCTGTCCCAGGCCACACCCTGTTATGACCCACCCACATTTCAGTTTTCATCCTTGGTTTACACAGAAGCTTTTGGGCCAGATTTTGAGGATCCTTAAATGTAGTTCTGAGGGTTTAGCCGTTGTCTGTAGGCAGTGGGTGGCTCCACCGTGCACAGTTCCCTTCCTCTGCAGAAAGTCATGTCTGTGCTGCTGACTGCCACCAAGTCAAGGCTAATTGTCCTGGGAGTGAGCTCACGTGGGAGGGGCTGTCCTTCTCAGGCAGTTCGTAATGGAGGACAGAAGGAGAACTGTCGTCCTCTTGGGGTCACCAGCTTAGACCGTGTAATTGGGAGAGGCTGGAGAAGAGAGGAGATGGCCACGAGGATGAGGGGCAGGTCTTGAGTTCTGGGAACAGCACAGTGTCCTTTAGTAATCTCCCCCCTCCTCATTCTCCTCTCTCTCTTTCCCTTTCTCTCTCTCCTCCTCCTCTCTCTTTGTCTCCTCTCCTCTGTGTCTCCTCTCTCTTTCCCCCTCTCCTCTCTCTTCTCTCTTCTCCTTCTTTCCTCTTTTTCTGTCTCTCTCCTCTCTCTTCTCTCTTAGCTTTCTTTCTCTCTCACTGTCTCTCCCCACTCCCCTCAAGCAGGCAAGCCTAGTGGAATAGAATAAAGAAAGAATGAATTATAACTTTTCCCTGAAGATAGAGGTTGTTTTAAAGTCAAGCTCCTCGAGGTATAATTTACATGCAGTAAATTCACTCTTTTTAGGTATCCAGTTCTATCAGTTTTTTATATACATTTTTTACTGTGGTAAAACATACATAACATAAAATTTACCATTTAAATCTCTTTTTCTTTTGAGACAGGGTCTCGCTGTGTCACCCAGGCTGGAGTACAGTGGCACAGTGATAGCTCACTGCAGTCTCAAACTCCCAGGCCAAAGCAGTTCTCCTGCCTCAGCCTCCCTAGTAGCTGGGACTACAGGTGCACACCACCACATCTGGCTAATTTTTTTAAAGATTTTTTTTTTCACTATGTTGCCCAAGTTTAAACCACTTTTATGTGTACAGCTCAGTGGCATTAAGTACAGTCACAGTATTGTGCAGCCATCACCACCATCCTTCTCCAGAACATTTTCATCTTCCGCAACTGAAACTCTGTACCCATTAAACGCAACTTCCCATGCGTCCTCCCTTCAGCACCGGTAACCTCTATTCTACTTCTGCCTC
Organism: Pan paniscus; assembly: GCF_029289425.2. Lineage (NCBI taxonomy): Eukaryota > Metazoa > Chordata > Mammalia > Primates > Hominidae > Pan > Pan paniscus. Next base: position 173,434,515 of record NC_073253.2, on the reverse strand, counting down.
TGTAAATCTGTCCATTCTAGATACCTCTTCTCAGTGGAATTCTACCGTATTTATCCTTTTTGTGTGGCTTATTTCACTTAGCTTAACATCCTCAAAGTTTCTCCGTGGAGTAGCATGCGTGAGAATCCCCTTCCTTTTCTCTCTCTCTCGTTGTGTGTGTGTTTTTTTTTTTTTTTTTTTTGAGATGGAATTTCACTCTTGTTGCCCAGGCTGGAGTGCAGTTGTGTGATCTCGGCTTACTGCAACCTCTGCCTCCCAGGTTCAAGCGATTCTTCTGCCTCAGCCTCCTGAGTAGTTGGGATTACAGGCGCCCACCACACACCCAGCTAACTTTTTTGTATTTTTAGTAGAGACAGGGTTTCACCATTTTGGCCAGGCTGGTCTCAAACTCCTGACCTCAGGTGATCCACCCACCTCGGCCTCCCAAACTGCTGGGATTACAGGAGTGAACCACCACATCCAGCCACCCTAACTTTTTTAAGGCTAAGTGATCTTCTGTTGTCTGGATAGTCACAAACTGCTTATCCATTCATCTGTTGATGGATATTTTGGTCCTTTCTACCTCTTGGGTATTGTAAATAGTGCTGTTAGGAACATGAGTATGCAAATACCTGTTCAAGTCCCAGCTTTCATGGCCTCTGGGTCTGTATCGAGGAGCGGAATTGCTGCATCCTGTGGTGAGGTGCAAGAAGCTGGGGTCAGAGACCTTGCTGCAGTTTGGTGCCCGGTGGCTGCATCTGCTGCACCTCCCACCCTCCCGACTTCCTAGCCCCTCTCTGGGTATCTTTGACAGTCCACAGCCTTTATTCCTGCCTCTCCCCCAGCCCCAGTCTGTGATGAAGCCCTGCTTCCTGTGCTGTAGTTGTCTGGGTGCTCCAGAGGGACTGAGCCAACAGGATACATGTGAAAGAGAATTTATTGGGAAGAATTGACTCACATGGTTGTGAAGGCAAAGTCCCATGACAGGCTGTGTTTACAAGCCGCAGAACCAGAGGAGCCGGTAACGTGGCTCAGTCCAAGTCTGAACGCCTCAGAACCAGGGGAGCTGACAGTGCAGCCCCTAGTCTGAGGCTGAAGGTCTGAGAGCCCCCAGGGGGTTGCAGAGTCCAAAGGCAGAAGGACCTGAAGCCTGCTGTCCAAGGGCAGGAGGAGAAAAAGTGTCTCCCTCCAGAAGGGAGGGGAAGCAAGAGGGAGCTGAATGTTCCCCTTCTCTCTGCTTTGTCCCTACTGGGCCCCCAGCCTTTGGATGGTGCCCACCCACATTGAGGGCAGGTCTTCCCCTCTCAGCCCACTGACCTCCATGCCATCTCCCCTGGAAACACCCTCACAGACACACCAGCCATCTAGGGACCCCTCCATCCAGTCAGGTCAACAGCAGTAGGCCACGAGGATGAGGGGCAGGTCCTGAGGGGCAGAGCCTTCCCAGGCACTGAGTTTGGTTTAGAATGGTCTCTGCAGGGAAGTGCAGTGAAGCACCCGTTGGAGAGCTGGGCGTGTTTGCACCGCTGCTCAGCGACTGCTCCTGTGTTTGCTGACCTTGCAGAAGTCCAGGTGAGTGCGCAGACACCACCTCTTCCTTCCCAAGCCTGGCAGAGCCCATCCCATTTGCTTCCTTAGCTACCCTCACGGAGCTCCAGAACTCTCGTCTGGTGCCTCCTTGAATTTACATTCATTGAATGTATACATTAAATATGTACAGTTGTTCATGTCAATCATACCTCAAAGCGTTTTTTTTTTTTTTTTTAAAGAGTCATAGGCATATATGTGTGCTTCAAACTCCACGCACCGTTTTGTCTATAAAGTGGCGGCCTGCTATGCAAATCTGAGTTTGGGGATAAGAAGAGAAAATTGGTGCAAGACTTCAACGATAGGTCTCATGTTGCATTTTAACGAAAACATTGAATATAGTTGGCGTCTGATGGCGGTGGCGGTGAGGGAAAGGAAGGAATACTGTATTCTGCCTGGAGAGATCACTAGAAATCTTCATGTGCCACAAAGGGAGAGGAGGTCACATGCGAATTTAGAGATTCCGGGTCTGGGGTCAGGGATTCTGCTCTGATCTGTGAGAGCCTTGAGGATGATGCTGTGAAAATTCAGCAACTCCCCATCAGGCAGGTGACAGGGGAGAGGGCTCTTCCTGGGCAAATCTCTAGCAGGCTTTTCTTGGGTTTATGTCATCTTCCCTTAATTGAATTCTGACTTTTCATATAAATTGAGAGGCCTGAGTACACCAGATCACCCAGACCTTGCCAAATAAGAGCTTCATCTCAGGTTTGTCCCTCCTAATGAGGAGTGAGAACAATAGCTCCCCGGAGTGCTCCGTGTGTGCCAGGCACCCTGCCGTGGGCTTAGTGCATTATTCTCATCATTCTCACAGTAGCCCAGTGAAGTCATGCCTTCATATCCTTGTTCCGCAGTTTCAAGGAGGTTAAGTAACCCAGCCAGGGTCTCACAGCCAGCACTGTCTTATTTGTTCTTAACCCCCAGCCACAATGTGCTCTTCTGCACAGAGCTGATGGGGCAGGGACGCCAAATTAGAGAAAGTTGATGACCTAGAGCAGAGGCAGTTTCAAATGTGGCTCTTGTCTTCCTGTTCCAGTGATCCAGGGTTTTCAGTGGGATCTGGCTGTTCCGAGTTAGGATGGAACTGGGTATGTAGTTATCATGAGTGAGTTAGGGAAAATGCTGAGCAGCTAAACTGAAATTTCTCTGCCTCCACTGTCACTTATCCATCCTCCCAGTTTTCCCAGGAGAGATAGGAGACGCTGTGGCAGTTGGGTCCCAGGACTCTCCGGAGTCGGTCCCAGGACTCTCCGGAGTCATTCCCCGGACAGGCATCACATTGGGAACCTTACAGCCCCATAAATGTCTGGCCATCCTGGGGACTGCCTCATTTCACCCCATTTTAAAGTTTAACCATTTTAAGTTCCTTTAAAATAATACTGAGGCTGATACAAAAATTAGCTGAGCATGGTGGTTGCACGCCTGTAATCCCAGCTACTCAGGAGGCTGAGGCAGGAGAATCGCTTGAACAAAAGAGGCAGAGGTTGCAGTGAGCTGCGATCGCACCATTGCACTCCAGCCTGGGCAACAAGAGCGAAACTCCTTCTCCAAATAAATAAATAAATAAATAAATAAATAAAACTGAGGCTGGTACCATGACTGCCTTCAGAGATTGATTTACCAGGGAAGCCCTGGCCTGGGCTGGAGATAGTGTGTCAACTGGGACTTGGACCTGGCCCCAGCCTTGAGCCTCTAGATTCTGAGAGCGTCCTGTGCAGAACTCTCAGGCACTGAGGTGTCAACCGGGACTTGGACCTGGCCCCAGCCTGGAGCCTCTAGATTCTGAGAGCGTCCTGTGCAGAACTCTCAGGCACTGAGGTGTCAACCGGGACTTGGACCTGGCCCCAGCCTGGAGCCTCTAGATTCTGAGAGCGTCCTGTGCAGAACTCTCAGGCACTGAGGTGTCAACTGGGACTTGGACCTGGCCCCAGCCTGGAGCCTCTAGATTCTGAGAGCGTCCTGTGCAGAACTCTCAGGCACTGAGGGAGGAGCATGATCTGTGTAGGTTGATTCTGGAATGCATGAGCTACCAGTGGATAGAGAGCGTCCAGTTTTAAGTCCTGTGCCATTGATGTGGCCGAGGGTGGGGTGCAGCCTGGAGGTCCAGAGGAGGGATGTTTAATTTCAGCACCCCCGTCAGTTTCCTTAGGTTCCCCACTCAGGGTGTGAAACGCCATCTTAGTATCAGCTTGAAGTCCAAGGCGAGACACAGTAGGTTCCTGTGAGTCTTGCTTACATTCTTAAGTGTGCCTTCCAACTGGTCCCACTCACTTGGGCTCCTTTTTAGACACAGGGCCTCTTGGCCTTGGCATGTCTGAAGTACGCTTTGGGTTTTCTTTGGCTGTTTAGCTTCTGTCCTTCCTTTTTCACCTGGCTCTCCCTGTGGGCTTCACGTTTGTGGTCCAAGAGTCACCTCTGCTTTCACAAAACCACCCAACTGTCTCTTCCTGAAAGAGCCTCTTTGAATTTGCCAATTATTCGTTTCTTTTTTTCAACCCTCCCACTTTCCTTTTCTCGTTGAGTGTAGTAACCGTTCGGCTTTTTGCTAACGGCCGTGTCTTGTCAACGTTTTGCTTTCTACACATGGTAATTACGCAGTGCGCTCTGAGACTTCTCATCACGGTTCACCCTCGGGTATTTTCTGCGCTGGATCTTACTTATGGTGCAGGATTTCTTTTCCTCAAGAGTACTAAGCCTCCCTGGGCTAAGAAAATGCTGACCTTTCTGCTCATCCCGGTGAGGGGCCTGAGCAGCTTGAACACGTCACCCACTGACAACTGTCCTCATTCTGCAGCTGCCTGAATCTTGTCGAACACTCCCACATCTTCAGGACATTCAAGGTTGTTCACTTCTAGGGTGTTTTCAAAACTACCTGGTTGAAGTTTACAAGAGTCAAATCTGGTACCCAACTTTACATGTGTATTGCACATCCACATCAGAAAGTGACCAGGTCATTTCAAACAGTTTTAACTACCTAGCCGAGTGATTTTAACACAGGGCATCATCATTTGAGGGCAGAAGTCTTTGTTATCTTTCAAAGGTCTAGGAATATGCAATTTGTATTTGCAGCTGCGATTCTTTTTTCTGCAAAGCACCCCCGCAGCCCTCCCACCCCTGCTGCCCAACACAATGAACAGCTGGAGCTGAGGTTCCCCTGGCCACTCAGCTGGGGCAGATTTTCTTCTTAATGTCAAGTTTTACTGTGTACTCAGCTTACTCATCCTGACATTTCTGTGGTTTTTTTTTGTTTTTTTGTTTTTTTTTGAGATGGGGTCACTCTGTCACCCAGGCTGGAGTGCAGTGGTGTGATCTCGGCTCACTGCAACCTCCGCCTCCCAGATTCAGGTGATTCTCCTGCCTCTCAGCCTCCCGAGTAGCTGGGATTACAGGCACATGCCAACACACCTGGCTAACTTTATTTTTTTGTATTTTTAGTAGAGACAGGGTTTCACCATGTTGGCCAGGCTGGTCTCGAACTCCTGACGTCAGGTGGTCTGCCCACCTTGGCCTCCCAAAGTGCTGGGATTACAGGCATGAGCCACCACACCCGGACTTTTTTCTTTTTTTTGAGACAGGGTCTCACTTTTGTCACCCAGGCTGGAGTGCAGTGGTGCAATCCTAGGTCACGGTAGCCTCAACCTCCTGGGCTCAAACAATCCTCCCACCTCAGCCTGCCAAGTAGCTGGGACTACAGGCACACACCACCACGCCCAGCTAATTTTTGTGGTATTTTTTGTAGAGACAGGGTTTTGCTATGTTGGCCAGGCTGGTCTCGAACTCCTGAGCTCAAATGATCCGCCCGCCCGGCCTCCCAAAGTGCTGGGATTACAGGCGTGAGCCACCACATCCCGCCTATCCTGACATTTCTTTACAAACAAAACTACACCAATTTCATATTGTTGGAATGAGGTGGGGAATAAAGGCATAAGCTAACCAATAGCATATTGCCAGAATTTTTGGTGTACATTTTTACACATTTCATTAATTTTTTAGGTCAAGATTGCCAGAGCCGTAAGCGAGGTCCTCTAAATTTATTTGTCTGTTCAACCCACATTGATTGGATGCCCACTTTGCTAGGTGCTGGGGGTCCTTGGCCAGAACCTAACATCTAAGGGACACTTCCGATATGCTGGACTCTTTACAAATATGGGCTCTTATTTATCAGAAAGAAAGAAAACATTGTGTCTGGCCTCACTATTCTTTTTTTTTTTTTTTTTTTTTTTTTTTTTTTTTTTTTTTTTTTGAGACGGAGTCTTGCTCTTTCACCCAGGCTGGAGTACAGTGGCGCAATCTCAGCTCAGTGCAACCTCCACCTCCCAGGTTCACGCCATTCTCCTGCCTCAGCCTCCTGAGCAGCTGGGACTACAGGCACCCGCCACCACGCCCGGCTAATTTTTTGTATTTTTAGCAGAGACAGGGTTTCACCATGTTAGTCAGGATGGTCTCGATCTCCCGACCTCGTGATCCGCCCACCTCGGCCTCCTAAAGTGCTGGGATTACAGGCGTGAGCCACCACGCCCGGCCTAGCCTCACTGTTCTTACAGTTTCGGGAGCCAGACACACCAGTCACATAAACAGTCATAATGTCTCATGGTCACTGCTAATGGTCTCTTGCATGAGGTTCCTAGGATGAGGGGACAGCTAACTCTGTGGGGTAAATCAAGAAGGGCTTCCCAGAGGGGACCTTGGAGCCATCCTTGAGGGACACCCAATCTTCGTTCTTTCAACAAAATGCTGTTAATTTTCTTTGGTGCATTCTGCCTCACTTAATTTTTAATAGATTTAACATTAGAATAATCCCCAAAACAGAAAGAATGAAAACAAACTTCTGTTGAAAATCTTGGTTGGGTGCGGTGGCTCACACCTGTAATCCCAGCACTTTGGGAGGCTGAGGTAGGCAGATCACCTGAGGTCGAGTTCGAGACCAGCCTGGCCAACATGGTGAAACCCCATCTCTACTAAAAATACAAAAATTAGGCAGGTGTGGTGGCATATAATCCCAGCTACTCAGAAAACAGGCAGGAGAATCGCTTGAACCTGGAAGGTTGCAGAGAGCCAAGATCATGCCATTGCACTCCAGCCTGGGCAATGAGAGCGAAACTCTGCCTCAAAGAAAAAAAAAATCTTGCCTAGCACAGAGCCGGTACCCAGTAAAATGTGCTCTGTAGTGAAGGGAAGCAAGTGCGCATTGCCGAGTGTGTACATCCCTTTTCTTTGTGCACTTCCTGCTGACAGCATCACAGTTTTCTTTGAAGAGGAACCCCGCTGCATGGGCTCCACGTGCTTTGTAGGTAAAGATGGCCGCACTGGAGATGGGCCCCGTAACCTAATACTGGAGGGAGAAACCCAAATAAAATCCAAAGAAAAGGAAAGAAAACAAGTATGGGAGAGGGCTCCATGCCTAGGAATAGAAGTGAAGCTTTTCTGAACATGCCTTGTGGTTTTTAGGTTTGACTTGGGAAACGTAAATATTTTTATGTAATTATTTAAAACTGTAATAATTTTTAAAGACTGGAACTCATAATTTTTTCACATGTGTCTTCCCACTTCTGAGTTGTAGTCAGCTGGGGTGCTGGAAAGCCAGGAGAAGGGGAAGATGTGAGCAGAGAGAATCTAGAAATGCTGTGTCTTGAAGGGCGAGTGGATTCCCGGAGGTCTTTTGTTTCTTGGAGCTGAATTCTGACAGTGTCTTTCTGGGGATGCCTCTAGCACCAAGATTCCTACCATTCAAGATTTTTTTTTTTAATTCCTCAGTTTTATGTGGCATCTAATGCCTTCTCCGTATACTTATCTCCCCAGTAATCCAAAAGAGACTCATTTGAAGAACTGTGTGAAATTACATGCAAATATTTAACTCTAGATATCTGCATAACATTGCCTTAAGATGGTCATCGGTGACCTGCTTATTTATCCTATTCACATTTTAAAATTTTGGCACGATGTACATAACATAAAATATGACATTTTAATTTTTTTTTTCTTTTTCTTTTCGAGACAGAGTCTTACTCTGTTTCGCAGGCTGGTGTGCAGTGGTGTGATCATAACTCACTGCAGCCTCAACCTCTTGGGCTCAAGCAATCCTCCTGCCTTAGCCTCCCAAGTAGCTGGGACTACAGGCAGGCACCACTAAGCCTAAGTCTTTTCTTTTTTTTTTTTTTTTGAGATGGAGTCTCTCTCTGTTGCCCAGGCTGGAGTGCAGTGGCGCGATCTCTGCTCACTGCAAGCTCTGCCTCCCAGGTTCACACCATTCTCCTGCCTCAGCCTCCTGAATAGCTGGGACTACAGGCACCCGCCACCACGCCCGGCTGATTTTTTGTAGTTTTAGTAGCGACGGTAGCAACGGGGTTTCACCATGTTAGCCAGGATGGTCTTGATCTCCTGACCTCGTGATCTGCCCGCCTCGGCCTCCTAGAGTGCTGGGATTACAGGTGTGGGCCACCGCGCCTGGCCAGCCTAAGTCTATTGTAACCATTTTTAAAAGTACAGGTCAGTGGCATTAACCGCATTCACATTGTTGTTCAGCCATCACCACCATCCATCTCAGAACCTTTTTCTTCATCTTCCCCAACTGAAACTCCATACCCATTAAACGATAATTCCCCAGTCCCCTCTTTGCCCATCCCCCATTCTACTTTCTGTCTATGTGAGTTTGCCTACTCTAGATACTGCATATAAAAGGAATCATAAAATATCTGTCCTTTTGTGTCTGGCTTCTTTCAAAAGCTTATTAGCAAAATACCTTCAAGGTTCATCTGTCTATCTAGTAGCATGTATCAGAACTTCATTCCCATTTAAGGCTGAATAATATTCCACTGTATGTATACACCACAATTGGTTATTCATCTGTTGATGGATATTTGGGTTGTTAACCTTTTGGCTGTTGTAAATAGTGCCGCTGTGAACGTTGGTATAAAACTATCTGTGTCTTTTGGGAATATACCTAGGAGTGGAATTTCTGGATCATATAGTAATTCTGTGTCTGACTTTTTGAGAAACTACCAAATTGTTTTCCACAGCAGCTGCACCTTTTTTTTTTTTTTTAATTATACTTTAAGTTCTAGGGTGCATGTGCACAACATGCAGGTTTGTTACATATGTATACATGTGCCATGTTGGTGTGCTGCACCCATTAACTCGTCATTTACATTAGGTGTATCTCCTAATGCTATCCCTCCCCCCTCCCCCGACCCCATGACAGGCCTGGTGTGTGATGTTCCCCATCCTGTGTCCAAGTGTTCTCACTGTTCAATTCCCACCTGTGAGTGAGAACATGTGGCAGCTGCACCATTTTTAATGCCTACCAGTCATGCACCAACTTCCCCGAATTCTCATCCATGCTGTCATTTTCCCTCTTGTTAATCATGGCTATACTAATGGGTATGAAGTGGTATCTTGTGGTTTTGATTTACGTTTCCCTAATGACTAATAATATTGAGCATCTTTTCACGTGTTTACTGGGCATTTGTATACCTTGACCAGGTATAAATGTCTATTTAAGTTCTTTGCCCATTTTTTAATTGGGTTGTTTTGTTTTGTTTTTGTTATTGAGTTGTCAGAGTTCTTTATATGTTCTGGTTATTAATCACTTATCAGATATATGACTTGCAAATTCTCTAGGTTGTCTTTATACTCTCTCAGTAGTGTCCTTTGATGCACAAAAGTTTTTAATTTTGATGATGTTCAGCTTATCTGGTTTTTCTTCTGCTGCGTGTGTCATATCCAAGAAATTATTTGCCAAATCCAGTGTCATGAAAATTTTCCCCTATGTTTTCTTCTAAGAGTTTTATAGTTTTTGCTCTTAAGTTTAGGTCATTGATCTATGTTAAGTATTTTTTATTATGGTCACATTTTTTTTCTTTCCTTCACAACTCTGAGGGAAAGCTTGTAAGTCACGTTTGCTTTCTTTCTTTCTTTCTTTTTTTTTTTTTTTTTTTTTGAGAGACAGTCTCTGGAGTGCAGTGGTGCGATCTCGGCTCGCTGCAACCTCCGCCTCCCGGGTTCAAGCAATGTTCGTGCCTTAGCCTCCTGAGTAGCTGGGATTACAGGTGTGTGCTACCATGCCCAGCTAATTTTTTTGTATTTTGAATAGAGACAAGGTTTCACCACATTGGCCAGGCTGGTCTCGAACTCCTGGCCTCAAGTGATCCTCCCACCTCAGCCTCCTAAAGTGCTGGGATTGCAGCCGTGAGCCACCCTGCCAGCCCAGCCCGCATTTAATGTTGATGTTAAGAATGTCTGTGGATATCCCTGACATATCATACAAAGATGGATTCACACAGTCCAGCCTGTGAAAAGCAGGCTTTTTGCATCCTTGTTGACTAGATGTCTAGAGTAGGTATTATCCGTGACCATTACATTTTGATTTACCTTGTTCATTTTCCCTGTGAAGTTTCCTTTTGGGTTTGAGCTGTTGAACACAGCATAAGGGAGACACCACTGCTGACTGCATATGAGACAACACAGAGACGTGCCATTCAAAGCAGGAGGCTGAAAAATCTCTGGGGTCATTTTCAATGGTTAATAATGAAAGAATGCTCACAGGCCTGGTGCTTTCAAACTGGGTTGCAATGGTGTTAGTGGGATCTTGGGATGGGCTTGGGGGTGGGAGGTGCACCAGGTTCAGGAGCTCTGGGAGACTGGGCCCTGCACCAGCGTTTCACTGTTTGAGGACTCCTTCTGGCTCCTGCGGAGGGAAACCGTGAAGACTCCGAGGTGACCGGTGGACCCAGGGCAGCAGGATTAGGACCTCCAGAGTCCGGGTCTGGAACCTGACCTGTCTGAGGGAGGCAGAGTTTTAGTTTGGTTTGGTTTGGAGAATAATCTTTGGATTCCTCCCCCGGCTTCAACAATTATCATCAACTTTCTGATCAGGCTTCATCTATCTCCTCCACCTATTTAAAAAATTTTCTTTTTTTTTTTTTTTTCTGGAGTACAATCATGCACCACAGAATAACATGTTGGTCAACAGTGGGCCACATATATGACCTGTGGACCTCTACTATTATAATACCATCGTTTTACTGTATCTTTTCTGTGTTTCGATACACACACACCTACCGTTTTATCTCAGTTGCCTATGGTACTCAGCACAGTAACAGGCTGTACAGGTTTGTAGCCAGGAGCAGTGGGCTGTGCCACACAGCCTGGGTGTGCAGTAGGCCGCCCCATCTAGGTTTGTGTAAGTTCATTCACTCTATGACGTTCACACACTGACACAATCGCCTAAGGACACGTTTCTCAGAATGCATCCCGTCATTAAGAGAGGCATGACTATATTTTAAAGCAAATTCGGACGCCTTATATTTCACTTACAAGTATTTTGTTGTTCATCTCTCAAGGATTAGGGCTTTTTTTTCCTTCCTGCATAACCATAACGTCATTATCACACCTAAGATTAACATGAATCCTTAATATTACAGAATTTCAACCCCAATTCACATTTCTCCACTTGTCCCTAACATGTATCATCTCATCCTGGCATTTCCCAGACTCCCTCTGGCCACTTCCTGGGAACGGGTCCCATGCACTCTGGTCTGAAGGAGCCATGTGTCTTCCTGGGGTGTATTAAAGAGCTGTAGACACCTGGAGGGGAGAGCAGCGTCACCGGCCGCTGTGGCGCATGGGTGAGCCGGCATCTCCATGGCAGGTGATAAGAGAAGCTGCCCAGTAGAGGAGGCAGGAGGGACATCAGGGCAGCAGCTCGGGGTCTTTTTCATTGCTGTGGTTAGGAGCACAGGCGTGGGAGTGAGAGCCTCTGTTCAGGTCCTGGCTCCCGACCTCCATAGCTGTGTGATTTGGGGCAGGGGGCTTTACCCCTATGAACCTCCATTTCTTCAGCTGTAAAATGGGTATGAATAAGGGTACTTGCTTTCTAGGAAATCCTGCACATAAAGCGCCTGATGGTGTTAAGTATCTGTGAGTGTTGGCTGTTGTCATTACCACGGTCGTCGTCATCATCATCATCATCATGAGGGTGATCCTTGTGTCCTGATGAAGGTCCTGGGCCACTGAGATGGCTGCCCTGGCAGGTGGCTGTCTCCCGGGGCCTCACATGGCCCACCCAGGAGGCCGGGGTGACAAGATAACTCAGTGTTTCTAGGAGCAGCTCCTCTTCTCACACTGACAGCATTTTGGAGCCCAGTGTGGCACCCGAATCCAGAAATTCTGGCAGAGTCTGTGCCGCGTGCCTTTCTGGAGCCAGGAGCTCTGTGCCTTTATCCTCTGGGGGAATTCTTCTCATAGAGTCTTCTCTGAAGCAAGGGGGCACCCAGAAGGCTCTGGTACCCTCAAAAGGCCCATCAGTGTCTTTCCTGGCTACTTTGCTTTAAACCCAAGAATATCTGGCATCGAAGATAAAACAACTGGCCTCGGGTATTTTTCCCAAATATTAATTGAAAACATTAACTTGATTTCTCCAGACACTCTCTCTGTGGACACAGGAAGGGAGGGGTTGGCAGGCACAGGAAACATTTGCCGCCCAGCTGGGACCCATTTCAGGGGAGCCCACCCAGATGTTTCCCGGGCTGTGGGCCTCGGTGCTGGTGTGGAGGATACTGGATGGAAAGCACAACTTCCAAGTAAAAGGGAACAGAGGTAGGAAAATATGCAGAATCTGGGCAATGAGGAAGTGGCATGTAGGTTGTATAAGAAATGGCACTATCATTTTGAGTCTGGAGGCCAGTTCCTCTGCAGTGGACTCCTCATAGCCCAGGGGAACAGTTGTTCCAGCTAGTCCAGGATAACCCTAGGTTGCTTCCAAGGTGTCTCAACCCCTCACTGCATTCTCCTGACCCTCCAGGCATCTTGGCAACCCATTGGTTCTCCTGGCCAAGCCCTGGTGAAGATGGCATCTTCCCATCTCACACATCAATCTCCTGTACAGAGCTCGGAAGGGGCTTTCATCTTTAATGCTCCAGTGAGGTTCGGGGATACCGTCTGGCTCAACTGATTGAGGCCCTGCAGGACCCCCCTACCCAGGCCCAGCCTCTTCCCTGCCTGTTCTCTCCAAGGCTAGAATCCCATGCTCCCTCCTCTCACACCCTGGGACCTCCCTCAGGTGGCATGAAGGGCCTAGGAGGAGGCTGCCTCTCTGATAACTGGCACCTGCCTTCTCATGTCTAGTTTTGTCTAAGTCTCAATTTTCTCATCTGTGAAATGGGGTCAATCACTCCTACCTCCTAGGGCTCTCGCAAGCATCAGAGTGGCAGACTTCACCCATTAGCACCAGCATCCGAAAGAATCCCAGCCTGTGAAGCAAATGACTCGGGCTATATTTCAACAAGGCTTTCCTCTCCCTATTCTACCTTCTCCAGGGAAGAGCGGGAAGGAAGGAGGGGTACGTCGACAGTTGCACACATACATGTTTTCACTCGCAGAGGGTTCAGGCTGTTTTGCATTTCTAACACGAACTTCGGGTGTCCTTCAAGGTTTTTGCTTCCTGATTAGGCAACATGCACAGTGATTAACCACTTCTCCCTTTGGGTACAAACTGTCTAAAAGACGCACTGGCGCCTAATAAGGAGACATGAAAGACACCCTTTTGAGGACGTTCTGCTTCTGCTGTCTGCTTTTCATTTAAACAAGCCATTTGTTTTCAGTCAAGATGGATTGCTGGGTTACATTGGTGACTCAGTACCCTGCATAAATATGGGTAAAACTAGAAGATTCTGTGACTCCAGTGGGGCAGGGAAGATCCATGCCTGACAAGCCTCTCTGCCTCTGCCATGACATGAGTTGATGCCTTCCCCAAACCCCCAGGCCCTGTTTCTCCTGCTCAGAGCTCTGTGAGCCCCAAGATGACTTCACGGTTTCGTTGTTTTCTGAATCCTTGGGTTGCCCTGAAAACAACCTCTTCCAGTAAATAGAAATAAAAGTGCTTCAGAGTCATGTCAACAGCCGCTATCTCTCAGCCTTTTATGGCGCTTTACTGTTTAGATGAGGCAGATGCAGCCGTCATTGCTTACAGAGCCCGTACCACAGCCCCTGAGAATATCCGAAGCCACATATTCTGTTAACCCTACTATAGGGATGGGCAAAGTGAGGCCAGAGGAGTTGGGTAACACAGGTAGAAAATAACAAAGCTAGGATTGGAAACCTGACTTTCTGACACTTCGGGTTCAAACCCTGGCTCTACCACTTTATATTTGGAATCTCAGAGAAGTAGTTTAAGTCATGTGAGTCTTAGTGTTCTCATCTGCATAACAGAGAAGTTAACAGTGTCTGCACCAAAGGGAGGATGAGATGACATTGCACCTAGGAGGTCCCTAGCGTGGTGGCTGGCACAGAGCCAGTGGGCCCTGGCACTGTCTCTGATCTGGCCAAAGTGGCCCCGCCCATGTTGTTGACAGGCACACACCACGCACATCCAGGGCCCTTGTGGAGTTCACAGAATGCTGCTGGTTACAGCGCCACAGTGGAAGAGGAGCATGGCAGGCAGAATCTAAGATAGCCCCGAGATTCCTGCCCCCAGCGCACACGCTTTGTATTCTCTTCCCTTAAGTGTAGGCAGGTCCGTGGATATGATGCGGTATTACTCTCATGATTATGTTACATTATATAGAAAAGGGATTTTGCCATTTGTTCAGTGAAAGGGCAAAGCGGCCCCCAAATACCAAAGGAGCCAAAAAACCAAAGAAGAGGCACACAAATCCAGATTGTCAGTAAAGGGTGATTTATTGGGGAACCTACAGACAGAAGCGTGGTCTTGGGTGGCTGCAGGACAGGTAGATCTCCACTCTGTTACTCAACAGACCAAGGGCTCTTATATCACTGGGAAAGGGGTATGTGCTCCAGGGAGACAGTGGGAGGCAGCCCTACAGAACGGCAGGCATGCTGTATGCGCCATTTCCTATTATGACGCCTATTATTTGTGGAGTAGCATCAAGGTTGACATGTTCTTACACTAGGGACAGTAAACAAAGTAGAAATCAGGGGACATTCACAGGACTGGGGCTAATCAGAGTTCAACATGGCAGATTAGCGTCCAAGATGGAGTCACTGCTGTGTCCACACCAATTGTAATGAAGGTTACTAATCAGTTGACTTCCAGTTTGCTGAAAGGGGGATTATTCTGAGTGGGCCTGACCTAATCACATGAGTCCTTTGATTCTGGGTCAAAAGATCAGAGATAGAGGATGTCCAAGGAATTCGAAGAATTAGAGGCCTTTGCAGGGGTCCTCCCAGCCAGGAGCTGTGGGCAGCCTCCAGGAGGTATGAGTGGCCCCCAGCCAACAAGCAAGAAAAGGGGGCATATGTCCAACAACTGCAAGGAACTGAATTCTACCAACAGCCACAAAAGCTTGAAAGGGGCCTCTGAGCTCCAACAAGGAGCACAGCCCTGCCAGCACCAAGATCTCAGCCTCGTGTGACCCTGAGCATAGACTTGTGAGCTATAGAAACTGTGAGTTAAGCTTTAAGCTGCTGAGTTTACGGCAATTTGTTATGCAGCAGCAGAAAACTAACACAACAGGCAAGGCCACTATTGGGTAATCGCACACATTTTATATTACCGCAAACAAATTACTGTAAAAGATAATGGCTTACAAAGCAAGCATTTATTATCTTGTAGTTTCTGAGAGTCAGGAGTATAGGCACAGGGGCTCAGCACCTCCGCCTCGGGGTCTCTGCCTGTACCCCCTTCACCAAATGTCCCCATGGCTCATTCCTTCACTTCATTTTGGTTTCTGCTTCAATGGCATCTTTTCCAGGAGGCCCTCCTGGACACGCCAGCACCCATCACTCTCTGTCTCCCATATGGCCACTTAATTTTGTTTTCAAAACACATGTTATGCGTTAAATTTAACATATCCCAAAAGATCTGTTAAAGTCCTAACCTCCATTGCGTGTGAATATGACCTTATTTGGAAAGAATGTCTTTGCAGAGGTAATCAAGGTAAGGTGAGGTTGTACTGGATTAGGGTGGGCCCTAATCCGATGATCGCTGTCCATTTAACACGAGGGAAATGTAGACGCAGAGACAGATACACAGGAAGAATGCTGCCATGTGACTGTGAAGGCAGAAACTGCAGTGATGGATCTACAAAGCCAAGGAATGGCAGGGATTGCTGGCAGCCACAGGAATGTAGGAGGGGCAAGGAGGGACTCTCCCCTAAGCCTTCAGAGGGAGTGGGGCCTGCCCACACTTTGATTTTGGACTTCTGTCCTCCAGAACAATGAGACAGTAAATTTCTGTTGCTTTAAGCCAGAAAACTAATACAGCGCTTATTACTATCCGCTCCCCGCCTCCTGTTCTGTCTAATTTATGGTTTATAATCTGTGTTCCCTGCTGGAATGCAAGCTTCTTGGGAGCAATTGATTTTCTTTTGTTTGCTTTGGAATCCCTTGTACCTAAACTGGTGCCTGGAAAAGGACTCAATAAAAATGTACTGAGTGAATCGATGAATATTTATTTAGTAAAAACGTGTTCAAAGGTAAGTCCTCTGTATGCCATGTTCCTCTACAGTTAGAAAGGTTAAGAAAGAAATACGACAAATTCACTGATTTGTTTCAATACAAATTTTTTTTTTTGACATCTCACAAGGAGAGAGGAGATACTGTGTTTTAGGAAGAAATATTTTCAATAAAAACCTCAAAAATGAAATCCAATAAGTTATTTAGTTATGAGTAAGACCAAGGAATAGGACCTTTTACCATTTATTTTATATGTAGCCCACTGCTATATTATCATAAAATATTTGGGAACTAAATCTCACTGACTGCGTGTTTTTGGAGCAGGTCACAGTTTCACTGAAAACAAGGAAAGAAGAACTAGGCGGGATAACCCTTAAAATCAATGATGAGAGAAACCGAGACAAAATTCTGGCTTTCTGAGGCTCCTTTGAGAGTCTGATGAAAGCCAAGGACTTGGACAGAGCTGCGCATTGATGGGAAGTCACACATGTAATTTAAGGGTTGTGAAGATTTCCTGTAGCCCAGGTTAAGAACTCTTGCTCTGGAGAATGTTTCAAAGTAACTCCGTGTTCCTTGCTGCGAACACCCTCAGTTCTCTTGATGACGTCAGCTTTCCTGTGGCTGGGGGGTGAGGTGGGTAAAGTGTGTCTACATTAAAGCTCAGCACAGTTTCTTTAGGTTGCAGGGAAATAAAAATGATTTGACCCTTATTAAGGGAAATTAACTCATTTGAACACAAAATTCATAATCTGGTCTGGTTGTTCAGCATCTTTCTTTCGAAGCTTTCAAAGTGCTTCTTTTTAAAGCAACCCTAAATAAAACCCCATAGGGGTGCTGGATGACAGTGTCAGCGTTCATGAGAGGCCCACTCAGTGAGGTTTTGGGAGTGCAGGGGTTTTGCTAGGGTAAGGCTGATCATAGGGAATGTTGGAAGAGTAGAAATAGTATAGTCAGTCGTCCCTTGGTATCTTCAGGGCATTGGTTCCAGGATCCCTCATAGGTACCCAAATCCAGAGATGCTCAAATCCCTCATATAACATGGCATAGTATAATCCCAGCACTCAGGGAGGCTGAAGTGAGTGGATCGCTTGAGCCCAGGAGTTCAAGACCAGCCTGGGCAACATGGCAAAACCCCATCTTCACAAAAAATACCAAAAAAAAAAAAAAAAGCCAGGTGTAGTGGCTCATGCCTGTAGTCCCAGCTACTCTGGAGGCTGAGGTGGGAGGGTCATTTGGGCCTGGGAGGTCAAGGCTGCAGTGAGCTGTGATTGTGCCACTGCACTCCAGCCTGGGTGACAGAGTGAGACCCTGTCTCTAAAAAAATAAAGTCAAATGGCGTGTACTTGCATTTAACCTAAGTACATTCTCCCTCATACTTTAAGTCTCTAGATTACTTATAATACCTGATACAGTGTGAAAGCTATGTAAATATTGTTCTACTGTATTTTTATTTGTATGATTTTTTGTTGTGTTGTGATTTTTATTATGATTTTTTGGGGGGGATGGGGAACAGAGTCTTGCTCTGTCACCCAGGCTGGAGTGCAGTGGCACAGTTACAGCTCACTGCAGCCTTGACCTCCTGGGCTCAAGCGATCCTCTCGCCTCAGCTTCCTGAGTAGTTCGGATCACAGGCGTGTGTGACCACATCCAGCTAATTTTTTAATTTTTGTAGAGATAGAGTCTCACTCTGTTGTCCAGGCTGGTCTTGAACTCCCAGGCTCAAGCAACCCTTCTGCCTCAGCCTCCCAAAGTGTTGGGATTACAGACATGAGCCACTGTGTCCTGCCTGTGTATTTTTAAAAAATATTTTCAATCTGCGGTTGGTTGAGACCATGGATATGGAATCCATGGATATGGAGGGCTGACTGTTTACTAGCTTTTGGATAAAAATCCCAACTCTTCCACTGACGAGCTACGTGATGCTGGGCAAGTTACTTAACCAGCCAGAGCCTCAGATTTCCCATCTACAAAATGGGAATAATAACACTTACCTTTAAGGGGCGGAAATTAGGACTGATGCATTATAAGCACCTGGCACCCATGGATGCTGGTAGCTATTGCTGCTGCAGCCGTTGTTAATATTATTAATATTGACAGTGCCTTACCTTTCATAATGTATAAGCCATATCTGACTGTGCATCAGAAATAGCTGGGAAGCATTTAAGAAAAATTATTGGGCCCCATCCAAGAACTCCGGAATCAGACTTTCCTGGAGTAGAACCCAAGCATGCTGGCACCTCACTTGCTCCTCCAGGTGCGCCCCACACCCTTATCCACCTGCTCTGGGCCCCAGGAGGCTGACTCCCCATTGGGACAAAAGTGCACATTGGGATAGGCTGTGGCTCCCCATTGGGTCTCAGTTGATTCGACTGAGAGTCAGGATGGATCAGCAAAGGGATGTTCCTTCAAGCCCCTTTCCCAACAGCTGTTCCATGCAGCTTCCTCTCTTCAGCGCCTGCAGTCCTTGGGGTTGTTTTAAACAATACCCAGGATTTTTATTTAAGACAGGGTCTCACGCTGTTGCCCTGGCATGATCATAGCTCACTGCAGCCTCGACCTCCCCGGGTCAAGCCATCCTCCCTCCTTGAGCTCCCACAGCACCGGGATTAGAGGTGTGAGCCACCAGGCCCGGCCTGCACCCAGGATTTTAATCAGCCATGGATTAAGATGACAACCATGGAGACAACTGCTTGAAAGAAGAGTTTCTTACTGACGATTCGACAGCACAACAGGACCATATGGGGAAGCACTGGAGTCAGTCGGGGTGGAAGGAGCTGGGGCATGGACTGTGGGAAGGGAGGGGCGAGGCAAGCTGAGCAGGGTTCAGATTGGCCAGTTGGAATAATTCCAGTGGGCTCTGGGCTACAGGGCTGGTCTCTAGCTGTCACATACCTGGCCCATGGGTGATGAGGGCAGGGGTGTGAGAGTTACATAAAGCGGGTGGTTGGGGCACAGCTTTGGCTTGGTTGGTTTGATAGGGAGAGGCAGGTCCGAAGGCAAGGTGCTTGCTATCTCTAGGAGTTAGCTAGCCCCGGGAAGGGAGTCTCTCCCTGGCCAGCAAGGCCCAGAGATATTTCACAGCATCAGAAAATATAAAAAGCAGGCCAGGCACAGTGGCTCACACCCGTAATCCCAGCACTTTGGGAGGCCGAGGCGGGTAGATCACCTGAGGTCAGGAGTTCAAGACCAACCTGGCGAAACCCCATCTCTACTAAAAATACAAAAATTAGCCAGGTGTGGTGGGTGCCTGTAATCCCAGCTACTCAGGAGGCTGAGACAGGAGAATCACTTGAACCCAGGAGGCTGAGCTTTCAGTGAGCTGAGATCACACCACTGCACTCCAGCCTGGGTGACAAGAGCGAGACTCTGTCTCAAAAAAAAGAAAGAAAACATAAAACACATGATTACTCAGGGGTGATAAATGCACCCACTGTTCCAACCTCTGGGAACTGCACTGTCCCTTGTGCACAGCTTCCTGAGTAACTCTCTCTTAACTGCTCTGCAAATTAGCCATTGGGGTGCCCTCTGTTTCCTGCAGGGACCTGACCAATACACGAGGAATCCCCAGGTGATCCCAAGGCAGCCGGGCACTGGAGCAGATGCTTTTTAGAACCACTTCGTGCACTGCACAGAGCTGAGAGTTAGCAAAGCCTGCTCAGAGGGTCTGGTTGGATCTTCACAGTAACTCTATGGAAGGAATATTTAGGAATGGACGAAAGTGCACACTCTGGGGCTCCTGAGGGTTCCCGGGTGACCGCAGCAGCCTTCACACAGCCTTCTCCAGCGCAGCTCTCAGCATGGACGGCCGCTCAGTGGGGCCCTGGAGGCGGTGGGCTCCTTGAGACAGGAGGTATCCGGGTCCAGTGTCTTATGGGAAGTGCCACTGTATTCTGTGGGAGCCTTGATGCTTCCAGGAATACTGGGGAAATTTCGGGATTTCCAGCCCAGCAGGCAGGATGCTTGTGTCGTATGAGCGGGTGTTTCCCCCATGGCCTCGTCTTTGACCCACGTGCTGGCTTCCATCCCCTCGCTGTCTTGCACCTCTGTGTTCTCTCTCACCCTCTGGCCTGTTAATGAGCTTAGATTTAGACCTTCCCAGTCCTCCTGCAGGGGCCCTCTGCTCGACACTGACGGCTTGCCCTGGCTTCCGGCTGGGGTCTGGGTGGGGAGCTGGGAGTCCTCACGTCCTGGGTTTTAGGTGGTTTGTCTAGGCAGTCTTTCCAGTGAGGAACAGTTCTAATTGGCGGTGGGTTTCCAGGGGTCTGCTCGGCTTATGGGCACTGTGCTTGCCCAAGGACACTGGCTGCTGGCTAAGGGAAGACGTGGGGCAGGGGGCGTGGAGTCAGGTGGAGTCAAGAGCTCACGGTAGCGGACCAAGAGGGACAGACGCTGGATGGCCAGCTCAAAGCAGGCTTCGCCCCTGAGAAGTGCCTTGAGGAAGAGCTGCACCAGTTGTTGACCAACCAGGACTTTGCATTAATTTATGTGTTTAGCCCGCCAGCTGCTCTGTGAGGCAGATGTCTGCAGGCTGAGCCTCTCAGTGTCTGGATATGGAGGTGATGGAGTACTTTGGAATTAGCAAGATAAAGTTTTAAAGGGACTGATTTAGCTGGCTAGAGTGACTGCTTGCACCGGTAGACAAATGGGGTGGAAATACTTTCAAATGAACTGTGATGATTGCCATGAGAAAGACCAGTGAGAGGAGGTGCCTGGGAAGATAAAAATCAAACCCAGTTAGCATGACGAAAGCTCCCTTCTGGCCTCTGCACAGGGGATGAGTGGTTGGAGACGGTTCCGTGGCCCGACCCTGCGAGACCATTAGGACTTTGAGGGGGAATGGCCACCTCCTCCCCACGACCGATTCTGGTTATCACCAGCGGCAGGCAGCTTCCCTCGGCGAGGGCCCTCTTGATGGCTCTGCAGACAGGACGGGGGCTCTCTGAAGAGGGGAGGTGCTGGCGGAAGTCCCCTGGGCTCCATCAGAAGTGTGGTTGGACATGAAGACAGGTCCCAGCTGCCAGCTGCTCGCCTTGTGCCCAGCTCCCCCGAGAGTGCTCAGCTGTGGTCTTTCCCCGGGGCCCCAGCTACAGACTGCCCATCGGCCCCTCACCATCGAACATCTACTCTTGGAACTGATGCACCTGCAGAATTGGAGTTTCAGCCTTCAGCGTGTGTGTGTGATGGAGCTTCGTAGAATGTGGTGGGGCTTAGAACAACAGTATCTCAGAGGAAGGATGTGCATCTCCCAGGCCAGGCTGGGACCAGGGAGGGATGGGCGGGAGATGAGCCGCAGGAGCCTGCTCACTGCGCAGTGTCCCAGGGGTAACAAGCTCCTGCCTAATCATGTTCAAAGTTAGGAATTCATCCACTCCTAGGTATACACCCAAAAGGAAGAACACGGAGACCCAAACAGGTATTCGTACACCTATGTTCAGGGCAGCATTGTTCACAATAGCCAAAAGGTAGGAGCAACCCACGTGTTTATCAGAATGGATAGACACAATGTGGCCTATCCACACAACAGGATACGGTTCAGCTTTCAGACGGAAGGAGATTCTGACACGTGCTGCAACATGGACGGACCTTGGGGACATGGTGCTGAGTGAAATAAGCCACACACAGAAGGACAAACACGGGATGATTCCACTTATGTGAGGCACCCAGTCATCAAATTCATAGAGACGGAAACCAGGATGGTGGGTGCCACGGGCTGGGGGGAGTGGGGAGTTGGTGTTTAATGGGTGCAGAGTTTCAGCAGGGGAAGATGAAAGCGTCCTGGAGGTGGAGGGTGCTGATGGCTGCCCAGCAGTGTGAATGCACCTGCTGCACTGAGCTGTACCCGTAAAAATGGTGAAGATGGGAAATTGTATGTTATGCATATTTTACCACAATACTTTTTTTAATTTGAAAAGTTGGGAATTTATAAATTAAATGTGGGGTCCTGTGCCCCAGAACACAGTTGAGGAGAGCTGCAGGCTCCGTGACCTCAGACCCGGCCCTTCCCTCCAGGCTGCCTGGGGGGACTCGAGGGAGGGGAAGCTGCTCTGCGTGTGGCCTGCAGCCTGAGGTCAGCTCAGAGGGACGGGCCGGGTGAGGCCTGGGTGTGAGCAGACGAGGGAGGCAGGGTGAGGATGAAACGAAATAATCATCTCGTGCCCTGCAGGCAGTGTCTAGCCCACAGGAGACGAGCGGTGGTTGTTGATATTCTTGCATTCACCATCATCACACTGACCCCTAGCCCAGTCCATCGCCCTTTGACCCACGTGCTGGCTTCCATCCCCTCCCAGTCTTGCACCTCCGTGTTCTCTCTCACCCTCTGGCCTATTAATGAGCTTGGATTTAGACCTTCCCGATCTTCCTGCAGGGGTCCTCTGCTCTACACTGGCGGCTTGCCGTGGCTTGCCGTGGCTTGCCGTGGCTTCTGGCTGGAGTCTGGGTGGGGTCTGGGTGGGTGTGTTCATCCTTCGTGAACACACAAGCACACCCCAAAGCCGGCGCTCTCTTTCTGGCGCTCAGATTTCTCACCGTCTTTTCCAGCTATGGAAACCACTCCCAACATAAGGAACACACACCCCCAGAGGCTGTCAGGTGATGCGTGGGTGGAATATTAAATACGCCTGTCCGCTCCGGAGAGCATCGCCGCCTTCCAGTTCCTTCTCAGTGGTGTCAGGAGAAAGGCTCCTGTTGGTGCCCGTGTGTCCCTAACGCCTCTGCAGCGCCTGCAGTTTCCCTTTCTCACTAGCATGGAAGGCAGGCCTCGGACTCCAGCCTGCTGCAGTATCCGCTTATAATTTCATAACTTCCCTTCTTTGTATTTATTTTTAGAGTTTCTTTCTATTTTTGGCAAGTGGAACTGGTTTTTTGTTTACCATAGTGTATAATGTTTACTTTAAAAATAACTTTTAAAAATGAGTCAATTAAAAAGAATTAAATCAGTACTAGGAGAAGAGGTCTGTGGCTCTGGCAGAAATCACGAAGCGGGTGTGCCGTGGGGTGGGGATTTGGCAACACACAGCTGCAAGCTTGAGAGACCTAGAGAATTTCCACAAATCCTTCAAACCCTCGCGCAATGGGGACCTCCTCTCTGTGGTTCCCTCCGACTACCGCCCCCTAAACAAGACAACACACATAGCTATTAGAGCACAGATTGCACTCTACACAAACCGCCTCTGTGTAGTCCGGCTAAAGAACACACTTCCTAAGGCAGGGAGTGGGGCAGGGTCACCCTGCATCACCAGCCCCCAGCTTAGCGTGGCCCAGAGCAGAATCAGGGATCGTTTGTCACTTAGAGGCTGCTGGCCAAGGGGGTGGAAGGGTCTCCACCAGGGACAGGGAAGGGCAAGACCCACACATTTCTACAAGGAGAGGTCAGTGTCCCAGACCTTCCCAAAGGCCTCAATGGTTCAGGCAGCAGAAGTTCCTGTTCCTGTCCCTAAAGATGTCAGGTCAGAAAAAGAATACTGAGCTAGCTCCCTGTGTAAGTGAGGGGACATAAAAGAAGGACCCCCAGCTCAGGGTTCAGTCCACATGTCTCAACTCACCTTCTTACGAGTTTCTCCAACTTAACCTGGTCATAACAGCAGTTGTATGTGCTGCCACGGCATTTTACATATATATATATACACAATGTCACTTATTCTTCAAAATAAATCAACAACACAGGGACTATTATCCCCATTTTACAGCTGGGGAAACTGAGGCTATGGCTTCCCCTGCAGTCACACAGCTAGGCTAGGGACACAAATCGACATCTCCTAACTCCGGTATCCATTCTGCTGCCTTCCTCGGACTTCCATGTGCCCAGCTGACCCCCAGACGTGGCTGTCCTTCCACCTGGCCAGCCTGGCACGGCCAGAGCTGCTCCAACAGTCCTTCTCAGCTGGGCTGGAAATGTAATGGATCCCATACAGACACCCATTTGGCTCCAGATGAATGGTAACCATGGCTCAGGTGTTTTCCAGCATGGCCAAGGGGCTGCAGGCTGCAGGGCCATCCCCTGCAGCAGCAGGGACACAGGAAACAGCAATACGTGGGTCCCTGGACTGGTGAGACCCAGAACCTGGGGCCTCTGACATCAGGGCTCAAGGTGAGGGTGCTGCCTCATCCTGTTCCTCTGGCCCCTGGAAAGTAGTAAGGCCAGGGGTGCGCAGACCTGTCTCAGTTTCCCGTAGCTGAGTTTGAGAGCTGGGACCTTCCAGCTTAGGAAGCCTTAGAATCAACACAGGACGAAAGGTCCAGGCTTGCTTTTGTGACGGCTTTAAGAAAAAAGAACTTGACTTTTTCAAAACAAGCTACTATGTCAACAGCAATGGTGACAACTACCATTGCTACTACCAGTGGCTAGCAAGCGCTGCTCTGTGCTCTGCAGATGTATCAAATCCTCACCACCCCCATAGGTCCTGTCAATGCCCCCATTTTAAAAGATGTGGAAGTGGAGGCCGAGAGGAGGGAGGAGGCTGGAGAGGCATTTAGAAGGCCTCCAACACCGGCAATGATGGGAGTGAGTTTGCGTTGCAATGCCTCTGAGGCCCACGGCTTGGAGGCCGATGTGTGTCTCCCACGATGAGATTCATGGGGGTCGTTCACCAGGATGGGATTCAGGAAAGAGGTGGCGCAGAGGGGAGACTGAGGGACCAGGGTGATGTGGACACAATGGCCTTGAGGTGCACTCACCCCGAGGCTCTACTGTGTTTTGTGTCCTGAAGTGTGCTCTGAGTTAGACTCGCCATCCGGAGCAGGCAGGAAGCCAGGCAAGCAGCGAGTCCACACCACCGCTGGTTGGCACTGACCACCCCACATCTCCCTGCCCCTGCACGCCAGTCCCTCAGAGGACTCACTGCTGTTGAATCCCCAGGACAGTCTACTTATTTACCGTGTGTAGCACGGTCACTCTGCCTCCCCATCTCGTGAGAAAGTGACCGCCACCCCGCGGGGACTTTGCTCTTCTGTTCACTGCTGCGTTCCCGACACCAAAGGGCTCAGAGCCTGCTAGAATATTCTAGAGAGGGCCAGAAAGCACACTGAGGCCAGAGTGGGCCTCTTCCTATTTCAGGCTCTGAAAGTGGCCCAGTCTTGCCCTGGGTGCTGTGGGCCTGTCCGCCAGGAGGGGCTCCTCAAGGCTGCACAGCAGGCTTGCTCGGAGGCCCATGTCAGAGGGGTTATCTGCCTCTGTGTGAAGAATGCTTTTAAACCCGTGCCTGGGTTCCTGACCTTCTGAGAGAGAAAACAGATGCACCATTTAACCCTCCTTGCTCCAGAGGAGCCCAGCATCTCCAGTTTTAGGGAGTCCGGTCACGCTAAAGAATGTCAGGCTTTTGCACCCTAGGGGTTAACGACAGCCTGGTGTTCTAAGTCCCAGAGCTCGCTGCAGGATCTCTGAACCCCCAGCCTCTGAAGCTTTCACCTGTCAGCGTTCTGATTAACAACTGGAAGGCCGACCCCTGTTTTCTGATGGGTTCCGTGTACACGCTGTGCAAGGCTGTGAAGGTGGAAATGCTATTTTCTTTTGCCACTGGGAGGTCAGGAGCACTTAATAAGACCCCTGTCCCCACCTGGCTGGGCTTTGGATATGATTTTTAAATCAAGTGAACTATTTTTAGGGCCCTACTCAAAGCTACCTCTTCATCCATGTTAATGATCATGCATGAAAACCGTGTCGCCATTTACAAGGTGGTGTTCTGTAGGCAGCAGTGGCATTTTGGAAGGAGACTGAGCTTAGAGCTGAAGACTTCCGTTCAAGCACAGAGCCACTGTGTGACCTTGGGCAACTCAGTTAACCTCTCTAAGCGCTGCTTCCTCATCTACAGAACTCTGCCACATGGAATTGTTATAAGGCTGAGGCCTCACGGGATCTGAGAGCTTACACCCAACATCTGGGGCAGTTTTGTTTGGCTTGCAGTGTCTTAAAGCATTTGAATCATTGCCCATTTAAAAATTTAGGCGCCCTTTAAAAATCCAGCCTTTTCTATTGTTTAATGGTGAAGTGGGGAAGCTCTAGCAGCACGGAGCCGGCTTTCGTGCACTTCCACGTCAGGGCTGAGTGACCGCCGCAGCCTTCACAGGTAACCTGGGGCTGGACCTTACGAATAGCAATGTGCTTGTAATCATGTGTGTTACACCAGGAAGAAACTATTTATTGTGTCTAAGTGGGGTACGTGCACATTGAAACCACACAAGTGACCATCAGCGGCCGAATGGATAAAGAAAATGTGGTATATGCACATGATGGGATAGTATTGAGCCCCTAAAAGGAAGAAAAATCTGACATGTGCTCCAAGAGGGATGAGCCTGGAGGATATCATGCTAAGTGAAATAAGCCAGACACGAAAGGGTAAATACTGCACGATTTTACTCATAGGAGGTCTTTAGAGTAGTGAAATTCATAAAGTAGAGTGGCGGGTGTGGGCTGCGGGAGTGCGGAATCGGGAGTTAGTGTTCAGTGGGTATAGCATTTCACTTTGGGAAGATGAAAGAGCTCTGGCAGTCGACGTGGTGATGGCCACAAGGTATCGCGGATGCACTTAATGCCGCTGAGCTGTACGCTTAAACGTAGTTAAGATGGTACATTTTGTGTTATGTGTATGTTACGGCAGTAAAAGGGGGTAGGTGAACAGCTCCTGCCAGCTGGTGTTGGGGAGGCGGCAGATTTCTCCCCATGAGCCTGTGGCTGTGCTCACGCCCGGCCGGGAGGCCCACAACAAGAGGTTCGTTCCGCAGCCTGAGGTCTCTGCACGCCCAGGCTGGTTTCCGAAGAGCAGCAGGCCTCCTGGTATTTACGCTGCATGGACCAGGCAGGCCAAAGGGCTCATACCTGCACAGTGTCCGCAGCCACAAAGGGAGGACCAGATGTTTGAGCTCTTCCTTGTTTATAAACAAAACGTCCGTTCCCATCCAGACCCCCTGTGTTTACGCCACGGCAGGGCTGGGGGCCACCGTGCACATTTGGAAAGCATCCTTGGGGAAGCCTGTGTCCCACTCGCCTCTCAGCTGTGTGACGGAGTGAGTTCATCAACTTCTCCTCCCCTGGCTTCCTCATCGGCAAAGCAGAGACACTAACAATACCTGCCTCATAGGGTGGGGTCCCAGTGGTGGTTTCCAAAGTGCGGGGGACAAGGTGTGGCATGCAGGGAGTGCTCCTATTATCATGATTATTGTGATTATTCCTGCATCTTTTCCTGCCCTTTCCTCCCATCCTACTCCCACACCTTTCCAGACCCAATAACAGTTTCACTCCACCTCACAGCCTCAGCCCAGGGAGAGAATACCAAATCCACACGCATCTTGACCTTTCTCAGAAAAGAAACTTATTTCCACACATCTGATGAAAAGCAGTTTTCTGAAACACTTAAAATTCAGAAATGCTTATTTATTTTCTGGAAAGAATAGAAAGAAATCCTTAATTTACTTGCATCTTACCTAGCCTGAAGTAAAAACGGTGCTTGTAGCTTAAGGGTATGCAGCTCTCAAGATAACTGGAATCTTTGGAGCAAAAAAGCCCATCCGTGCTGCTGAAGTTCAGATGCACTTAAAAAAATAGTTTCCTTTGTGTCGCTGTGCGGTGAGGCGTGAAATTGCCCCTAAGCATCCGCTGACTTGGCCTTTGCACATTTCAGCCCTTGCAACCTTTGCGTAAGGTACATGGTGCCAGCCTTCAGCTGGTTCTGCTTTGCTAATTATTCCAAATAAAGAGCAAACGCTGCCTTCCTGTTTCTCTCCTCCTTGTTCCGCAGTCATCTGCTGTCCGTAAATTTTCACCAAGTTTCACACCAATTTCCATTTTGGCTCCAGCTCTGAAGACGGAACCATGGGGACATTTGTTAATGAAAAATCTGGGAATTTTGATGTGGGAAACGTTCTTTTGCTACAGGCATCTAATTGTTGAGAGGATCTGACTCGTAATTTGTGGTTAAATTTGTTAAATCCCGGAAGGTTTTGATTTTTTTGTTTTTGTTGTTTCAGTAATGCAGAGTCAAAATTAAGTTAAAAAATTGTTCTACCTTTGTATTTGGCCTGGTTGTGCATTTTCATCAGCTGTTATGGATGGAGGATACTGAATAGCACAACAATAGTAATTTGGGGATTACTCAATGGGGGTGATTTATAGAAACTCGAAGCTCTTAACATAATGTTTTGTTAAAAATGCTTCCTCTTGTTGTGCCTGATTTAATACAGATTCTTCTCTTTTGTTCTTTATTCCTTTAAATGATTGAAGTAAGTTAAATGCATACAGGTTTATCTTAGCCTCAAATGCAAAGATAAAAGGAATCAATATGAAAAGCACCCTATAAGTTACATCAGTGACAGAAGAATGTTGAATTTTCATTACTGACCAGAGTAAATGCCTCAGCTGCTTTTGTTTAAAAGCTGTGTTGGGGATTGGGCCTGATTGCTTGGGTGGGGGGGAACCTCTTGGAGACTCCATGTCATCTGTGAAATGACAGTAATAAAACCAGAGTTAAATTATGTGGAAATGTTTACCATGCATGGCACAGAGGAAATGTTGAGTAGATGGCTACTTATATCACAAGCCCCTCCTCCCATCCTTCCAAAATGCTTAATAAGCTCCTACTATGAGCCAGCAGCTGTGCTGGGTGCCAAGAACACAGTGCTGTGCAAACTCACCAACTCAAAACCAATTTGCAGTGCACCGTCTGATTGCCTGGACAGGAACTTTCGCGGCAGTTCCTTGAAGTACCACAACTCATCCGCCTCTTCCCTGACATTTCCTTCTGTTCTTGAACTTGTGTAGAATTCATTGTCTGTGTTCTCCAATTTGCACCCCTATATTTTCCTCCAACATGCCATTGCTGTCTTGAACCCCTATTATTTTGAATAGGATAAAAAACCCTACCAGTGTCCTTAATATGTGCGGAGAACATGTTTGTGCTTGCCAAGACTTCATTTTATCCTCTCACAAACTCCCTGTTAGGTGAATATGGTTCTCTACCTTGTATTACAGGTGAGGAAACTGAGGCAAATTGCCCAAGGCCGTGAGCCAGCAGGAGCTTCTGTTTGTAAGGACTGTTGCATGCTGGCTACTCCAGTCTCTCCAAGTAGACAAATCATTTAAAATACCCTCTAAGCATTCCCACAGTTATCTAAGCTATTAAAAAATGGTTTGTACTTTCAGAGGGCATTGCCTGCTCACCATGATGCCGAATAGGCCCTCCTTGGGTGGACTCTCCCTGTGGCTAACCAGGCCCAGCGACTGCTAGAGCCCAGTTTGGGAAAGCAAGAGGCACTGGGGATGGCAGGTCCCTTGGCCTGGCTCTACTCAGCTCCTCTTCCAGGCCTGTGGGTGATGGGCCTGTCTTTGCCGCGGCTGCCCCTTGTGGTGGAAACAGCCATTACAGCTAGTAGAGGTCACCAGGACATGGCCAGGCTGGCCTCGTGGCGGTGGCCAGCCTGGGCACACACTGATGCTCCTGTGGAGAGTCCTTGTGGCCACAAGGTTGGGAGAAGTGACTTGTTCTTGAGGGGCGAAGCAGCACGAGGAATTCGGCCCTGGGCTGCAGCCAGTTCCCATCTCTGCACAATTTCGTGGAAGTCCCCTGGTCCTGCTGCCAAAAATGTAAAGTGGCTTGTTTCTGTTCCCCAACCTGCCTTAGAGGGCAGCTTTCTTAAAGGGCTGCCATCCGACTTTCCCATGGGAGTTTATGCTATTTATTTCTTTACGTTTAAAAAAAATGGGGGCATGAGCTGAGACCCCCACAACTTGAATGTTATAGAATAGGGGAAGGGGCAATCTTGGGTGTCTCTCTTCCCTCCCCCACTGACTGAAGACCACAGGGCAGCATGGTCTGGGGCTTGTTTTTTTATTTTTGTCCATATATCCTAGCAACATACGGCTGGTAAGACCTTTTATAAAATGTGAAGGCCAAAAAATGTCCATGCATGCCAGGGGAACAGGCATAAGATAAGAAAAGCAGGGCAAAGGGATTCCGTGGGTTTTCACTGGAAGCAAAAGGCAGCCAGCTAGGGTGGGATACTTGTCAGACTGCGTGGAAAGCATCTGGGAAGCCGAGGCTGCTCGACAGTGGGAACCTGAAAGCTGTTTTCCCGTCTAGAAGAGGAGAGCCACACCAGGATTTGGACATCTTTTACTATTTCGCCCTCTCACAGAAGCTCTTCTGAGAGCCCAGATGATGTTTCCCAGTTTGGATGAACAGGTTATTAGGATTATTTTCTCCACTTGACAGAGCTTTCCTTACAGATCCCAGCAGCCCACCTGGCACTGCCCTGTCTCGGTGGCTAGACGGCTGGTCCATCCTACTGGGATGGGCAGTGCCATGCTCATCTTTGCCAAGGGCTTTTTTCTTTGTGGTTATTTTCCCCTTGGGGTAAAGAACTGTGGGTGCCATCTGTCTGTGCCTGGGGAAGGTGCTTCTGTAGTAGGTCTGCTGTGAATTGTTTAGTTGATAAAATCTGGGGGTTCTGCATGGCAAATCCTCTGAGTTCTTGGCTGTTCAGGAGACTGTTGGAAGTGATTAGGAAAAGCAGAAATAAACACACTATGAACATCACAGCTGGGTTTTCCCTAACAAATCCCAGGTTCGATGCTTTTTAAAATCTATTTCTATAATTATAAACTAAGGCATACACATAATAGAAAACAGAAAATATAAAGAAGGAGATTTTAAAAACACCCATTATACCACCATAAAGAGATAACAGTTGTTATTAACATCGTGTTGAATTTTCTTCTTTTGGCTTCAAAATTGTATGTGTGCGTATAACAAGACAGAACACTCTCTATTAGTTTTGTAGCTTTTTTCCATCCTGGCCATATCATGAACATTTCTCCATGTCATTAAATTGTTTAGGGAAGAAAATCTTATTTGAAATGTCTTCTAACCCTTTTTATATTAATTTTTTGAGACAGCATCTTGCTTTGTCACCCAGGCTGTAATGCAGTGACACAATCTCAGCTCACTGCAACCTCCAACTCCTGGGTTCAAGAGATTCTCCTGCCTCAGCCTCCCAAGTAGCTGGGATTATAGGTGCACGCCACCACGCCCAACTAAGTTTTGTATTTTTAGTAGAAATGAGGTTTCACCATGTTGTCCAGGCTGGTCTCAAACTCCTGACCTCAGGTGATCCACCCGCCTTGGCCTCCCAAAATGCTGAGATTACAGGTGTGAGCCATTGCCCCCGGGCCCCCTTTTTATTATGGAAAAATTTCAAACACTGTACGAAAGTAGAATGATGTGAGCCCCACATACCAGTCACCTGGTTTCTGCAATTACTAAATCACAATTCTTGTTTCATATGTAAACATCTTGTTTCCCACCTATTAGCCACCTGGGTAATTTGGAGGCAAATTATAGACATGTTTATTGTTTTGGCAAATATTTAGTATAAATATTTAAAAGTCAAAGGCATTTTTAAAAATCACCAAAATACCATTTATTACACGTAAACAAATTAAAAATTAACAAATATTTAATTTCCAGTAGCAATCCAGTTGATGTGCAAGTTCCCCAACTGTTTCATGATTCTTTGGTGGTTTGAATCAGGATCCAATCAAGGTTCCCATATTGTGATTGGTTCTTGAGTCTGCGAAGTCTCATTTAGCCCACAGGTTTTGCCTCCTTCCCTTTAATTTTGTCTTACAATTTATTTGTTGAGAAAACTCAGTCCCTTGTCCTGGAGTTTCCCACCACCTGGATTTTGATGATTGTCTTCCTGTGGTGTCATTTAATAGATTCCTCTGCCCCTGTATTTCCTGTAAACTGGTGGGTAGATCTGCAGGCTGCATGAGCTTCAGGTTTGGTTTTGGGGGTAAGAATATTAAGTGGTGGGGTGCACCCTGCAGGAGGCACAGAACGAAGGTGTTCCTTTTTGTGACGTTCACAGCTGTTGATCATGCTTGCCCAGATCCATTCTATAAGGATTTGTAAAATAATGGTATTTTGATCCTGTTACTCTTCTTCGTTGTTTTGTTTATTTTTTGTTTGTTTGTTTTGTTTCTTGTTTTTTTTTTTTTGGAGACAGAGTCTTGCTGTGTCGCCCAGGCTGGAGTGCAGTGATGCAATCTCAGCTCACTGCAACCTCCACCTCCTGGGTTCAAGTGATTCTCATGACTCAGCCTCCTGAGTAGCTGGAATTATAGGTGTGCACCGCCATGCCCAGCTAATTTTTATAGTTTTAGTCAAGACGGAGTTTCACTATGTTGGCCAGGCCAGTCTCGAACTCCTGACCTCAAGTGATCCACCCGGCCTCCCAAAGTACTGGGATTACAGGCGTGAGCCACCGTGCCCGGCCCTGTTACTCTTCTTTCTTTATTATCTGGAATACTTCTACAAAGAGAACTGCACCCCCGCCCCCTGCATCCACTGTTCAGCTACCCTGTGGTACAGTTCACTTAGGAACAGCAGGATGGATGTTTTTATTTTTTCTCCCTTATTTACCAGTTTTCCAAATAATGAGTTTGTTCCCAGCATCCTCCAGAAGTGACCACTGAGTTCTGTTTTTAGTACCATTATGACCTCACATATCTAAACCTGTTTAATGTATTTCAGTCAATCGCAGTTATTTCTATTGACGCCCAAGGGTTCTCATCTTTGGACGGTGGGAGCTTCAGGGTGGCATGTGAGTCCTTTTGACATGACCCTAATTGTCCCTGGTAGTTTCTTTGCTTCCACTATGACAAGATGGTCCAGACTGACCTTATCTGTTCTTTTAAAGAGGAAATATATAGAGACCACAATGAATATGGGTGCTGTGGATACCCATTGAAACTCATTAGTTATTAGGCCTTTTCAGCACAGAACTAGAAAACGTTTGCCTATTTGTTTTTAAGACAAAATGCATCTTAAGTGCATGCTGCTGTTTTCAGTTTAAATTCAAGGCTACCTAGTTTTACTTAACATGATCTTTTACTCTGGCTGAAAATCCTGCCTCTCAGCAGCAGCACCTAACTCACTTGCTTTATTCCATGATACACATGCAGCAGTCTGAGGATGATAATCGCAGCACTGCCTCCAACAATCTGTGAAATTGTGTTACCAAACGCAATTTAAGTGGCTTTTGGTTTTGTTTGGGCACTTCTTTTTGTTATTAAGGAAAACCTTTTTAATGGGGGCATAATATTCCATATTTGAAGTAAAATTTTTTTCTACTTTTGAACATTAAGATTACATTCAAATTTTTGCTATTATAAAGAACTCTGTGGCCAGGCGTAGTGGCTCGTGCCTGTAATCCTAGCACTTTGGGAGGCCGAGATGGGCGGATCACTTGAGGTCAGGAGTTCGAAACCAGCCTGGCCAACATGGCAAAACCCCGTCTCTACTAAAAATACAAAAAATTAGCCGGGCGTGGTGGCGGGCACCTGTAGTCCCAGCTACTCGGGAGGCTGAGGCAGGAGAATTGCTTGAACCTGGGAGGCAGAGGCTGCAGTGAGCCGAGATTGTGCCACTGCACTCCAGCCTGGGCGACAGAGTGAAACTCTGTCTCAAAAGAAAAAAGAAAAAAAGAATGATGTGATAAACATCTTCACCTTTGACTTTTATTTCTGTTCAATCTTTTAGTCCAGACTCTTAGACTGAAGTGAGATGGTGAAAGAGAGTAGATGTGTTTAAGTGCCTCAGACACGTGGCCCACACCTTTTTTGGAACAAGGTGTGCATGGAAGGGCCTGTATCCCTGCACCATGATTAACATTTTTCATTAACTGTAATAGTAATGAATGGTTCTTTACCAAACAAACCCAAAACAGGGTGTGTTGTTTTATCTCTGCATGTTTACATTATCAGCCATAGGCTTGTTGGACGGTTATAGTTCCATTTTGAATTGTCTGTGGAGGGGAAATCAGGGAATTTTCTTGCTTTTCTTACTGATTTGCAAGACATTTTTACTATCTTAAGAAAAACAATCCTTTGTTACGTTTGTTGCAAAAAATTTTCTCACTTTGTCACCAGCCTTTCAGTTTTTATCATTTTTTTTTTCTAGTACAATTTTAAAACTTTAAACTCTGGAGTTTGTTTGTTTATTTTGAGATGGAGTTTCGCTCTTGTTGCCCAGGCTGGAGTGCAATGGTGCGATCTCGGCTCACCGCAACCTCCACCTCCCGGGTTCAAGCAATTCTCCTGCCTCAGCCTCCTGAGTAGCTGGGATTACAGGCATTCGCCACCGCACCCAGCTAATTGTGTATTTTTAGTAGAGACGGGCTTTCTGCATGTTGGTCAGGCTGGTCTCGAACTCCCGACCTCAGGTGATCCGCCCAGCTCAGCCTCTCAAAGTGCTGGGATTACAGGCGTGAGCCACCATGCCCGGCCAAACTCTCGAGTTTTTTGACTGTTTCTCTCATTGTCCAGTCCCATCTGATATCGGTTACATGTTTCGCTGTATTTCCTTCTGGTTTATATAAAGCTTCATTTATTTTTTCCATTTTTATTGTTTATTCCCTCACTACAAAAGTAATCCATGTTTGCCATGGAATTATAGAAGCCTAGGGAAGTATAGAAGACTTCATTTATTTTTACGTATAACTCTTTGAAAATCTGTAACTTATTATGGTGGCAAGGTTGAGGGAAGGATATGACTTGAGGATCTTCCATGTAACTGGTTGTTCTAACACCGTCTGCGGAACAATCTGTTTTTCTCTCCTATTGTACCCAAAATTGTTTGGTATATGAGAGTCTTTTCAAAATCTGCACCAAGTGCCCATTTGTTTCAATTCATGTGGTTATGTAATCCACCTTAACAACTCAAGTCCCTTTCTTGTTATTTTTCCTTTTCAAAAAATTGTCTTAGCTACTCTTGCCTGTTTATTCTTCGAAATACACCTGAGAATTATTCATTAAGTTAAACCATCTCGGTGGTCTATTGATTGGAATGGCCTTAGGTGGAGTCTGGCTTCCTCCTGATGGGCGGGCGAGCTGACGGAGCCAGTGTCAGACATAGGGCCAGTGTAGAGGGCTGGTCCTCCGCTCTGACCTCCTCGTGGAGCCTGGTGGGATGGGTGGGCAGGGGATAGGTGCCAGCTCTCGGCCTCGAGGTGCGGTCCGTCCGCGTGGCAGAGAGGAGACACACAGAAGCGATGGCGGAGATGCCAGGGAGGGCCGGTGTCATGCCTGGATGTGGAGGCTGACGCAGGGGGACTCCCGTGATTCTCGCTTGGTCAGCTGGGTGGATGGTGCTTCCCGGGCTGAGATTCTGGGGTTCTGTGGCCTGAGAGCTGCCTTATTCATGCAGGTGGCCAGGTGTTGTTATCACTCTCTCTACACAGGAGGGCCTAAGCTTACTTAGT
This sequence comes from Pan paniscus, assembly GCF_029289425.2. Taxonomy (NCBI): domain Eukaryota; kingdom Metazoa; phylum Chordata; class Mammalia; order Primates; family Hominidae; genus Pan; species Pan paniscus. The sequence continues at coordinate 173,399,295 of NC_073253.2, read as the reverse complement.
TGAGTGACTCGCCCTGGCTGCAGCCCCCCTGGGGTTCCACCCTGCTGTGTCAGCCGATGCCGGGGTCAGGCGGGCAGCCCTCCCATGCTGGTGCCTGTGGCCTGGCCCCCAGCTGTCACTCTGCACCAGGACTCCTCCCAAACGGGTTGGAAAGGTTCAGGGCGGGCCCACGGGCAGGCCCGTGCGTGACTTTTCATGCCTTCACCGGTGACTCAGTTAGTGACTGCTCAGTGGTACGGGTTGAACTGTGTCCCCCCGGAAGATTGCAGGAGTTCCTCTGAATGTGACCTTATTTGGAAATAGGGTCTTTTGCAGATGTAACGAGTTAAATGAAGTCAGACTGGAGGGGAGCAGGTCCTTAATCCAACCTGACAAGACTGCGTGGCCACCGTTGTGTGCACGTCACGTGCATGGGGAGAAGCAGAGAGGAGCGGCCCAGCTGCTGGCCAAGGACACCAAGGATGGCAGGTGCCTCCACAGGCCGGGAAGGGGATGGAGCAGCCCTAGCCAGGGGCTCAGAGGGAGCAGGCCCAGCCGACACCTGACTTCGGCTTCCAGCCTCCAGAACTGAGAGAATGAGTTTCTGTCGTTTAACCCACACCATTTGTGGTATTTTTTAACAGCCACGGGAAACTAATACACTCAATAAAGGATTAATGAACACGCCTGCACACCGGCGTGGAATTCACTCTTCAGCCACTCTGGCAGGCCTTCCCTGGTTGCACAGGAGTGAGGATGTGGTCTCCAGGGGCCTGTGGTTATCTTGTGTGTTGGGAGATAGAGAAGGGAATCCCGGGAGTCACTGCTGGGAGCCTGCTCTTCTGAGTCTCATAATTCTGCCCAAAGGTTGTGATTATGCCCATTTCACAGGCGAGGCAACTGAGGCCCACAGTTGTTAAATGCCTTACCAGGAGACTGCAGGCTTTTCCTCCTTTCTGGTCACCCCAAGCCAAGCCAGGCCTGCCCCCACCCGCCTGGCATCACCTCACTGGAGAGCAATGCACATCCTGTTCCTGGAGGCATGTTTTTAGCTGACAGCACGCAGCCTGCAGGCCTAGGTTATCTGCACTATTTGATAACCATAGAGAAAGTGACCATTTGTTCACTTTTTGATCTGAGTTGCTTTTCGTAGGCTTTTAAATTTCAAAACGTTTGAATGAAGTACTCTATGAGCTTTTTCATTTCATGTCAGCGATTCTCAAACATCGCCTGGCTTTGTTAACCTGGTCCTTGAGGTAAGATTGAGGGTGGGTGGGCAGGGTATTTTAGAAAACAGTCCTTTTAACTTCATCTGTGATCACTTTTCAGGGCTGTTGCTTAACTGTCCCCATGTCGTGTTTCTGTGTAATTGTTTCTGTGCTCCACCGTATGAAGAGGGACACAGGGTTTGCAAAGACAAAAATAAATACGTCTCTTTTTTTTAAGAGTGTGATATTTAAACTTTTTCTATAAAATGGTTTTATCTTACAAACTTTGGCCACAATATCTATACCCCTGCTCCTAGACCAAAGGTCCTGAAAAACTAGGAACTATTTTTTTCTTTTATGTTAATATCTCTGGTCTGGCACAGGCGTGGCATGGAGTAGGTTTTGAGAGTCAGTGTGGAATCGTGGTGAGAAGTGAGACAGACTGCCTGGGTTTGAATTCCTCGTCTGCTACTGCTACTGAAAAAGCGTGTGACTGTGAACGAGTCGTTTCACCTGTCTGTGGAATGGGGAGAAGAGCATCCTCATCTTTGCCCTCATCTGCATTGTGGAGAGCTGGTTGACTGAAGGAACCAATGAATTGAATCCACAGAAGTCTGCTGTGGGCCAGTCTTAAGAACCCTCCTAGCTCTGTACTTTGGAAGTCTGTGAAAGTGCAAACTTTTAAATTAAGGGGTAGATTCCATGGTCAGCTGAAGCGTGGGTGCTTCAGGATGAATCCTGCAGTTAACAGAATTGAGGGAAATTCCAAACCCGCATGGCCAGTCTCCTCCCAGCCCTTTACAACAGCACCACAGGCACGGGAATGACCCAGAAAGTGAGTGGCTAGTGAGACAAGAAGAAAGGGTGCTCCGTCATGCTCTTTCTTCTAATAGCTGGAAGAACATGATACCCCTAGGTCATCTCTTCACAGGGCTAGAGTAGGCTGCACTGTGTATGCTGGTTTCCAGATGTCCCGTTCTCTTCCCCACTGAACACCAGAGCTTTGGTTTCATGCAGTGACCCTCCAGAGATAATGTTGTGTGTGTGTCTCTTGTTCTCCTTTTTTACAACACACAACATGCAGCACTTACTGTTCTGCACCTTGTTTCTTTCACTTAACAGCATGTCATGGAGATCCTTTCCCTGTGTCTCTAAAGAGCTTCTTCATTGGTTTTTCTCGCCGTGTGGGATTCCTTGGCATGGATGTGCCCTGGTTTCTTTAACCAGACCTCTGCTCATGGGCATTCCAGTTGTGTCCACTCTTTTGCCATCACAGACAATATCATGGAATTAATGTATATATCCATTATTTCCTGTACATGTAGGTACACATATCTGATTAGGTCCTAGTGGAAATCCTGGGTCAATTAGCAGTTCTGATTTTGACGGACATTGACAAGTTGTTTATTATCAAGGTTCTATTTTATGCTCCTGGTGCACCATCCCCTCACCTCCATGTATTAACAGGTATTGGATCTGGGCCATTCTTTTGGGTAAAAAATTGTATCTTGGAGAAGTTTTAATTTGCAGTGCACTTATTATGAGTGTGGTTGGACCTCTTTCCCTTTTCTGTAAATTGTTTGATCATGGCTTTTGTTTCTGTTGCTGGTTTTTAAAGCAATTTGTCGGCGCTCCTTATGTATTACAGAAATAAGCTCTGTTATGAATGAATGGAGTGTCTTTCTTCCCAGTGCGTCATTAGCCTTTTGATTTTGCTCATGGCAGTTTCTAGAGATACACATGTTCTTAATTTTTATCTAGGCCATGTTATCAGTCTTTTCTCTTATGGTTCCTGGATTAGAAAGATTCTCATCACTGCAAACTTCCAAAAGCTTTTTCTCCTGGTTTCTCTTAGATCAGTTTATGGTCTCAGGTTTGCCTTTAAACTCTGATCTGCTTGGAATATGTCCGTGTAAAGTAGGAGATGTGAATCCAGTTTCATTGTTTCAGGTGGCTTCTCAGTTGTTTCAACTGATAATTGAATATTCCATATATTTCCCCTATTAGTTTGCAGTATCACCTTCCTCATAAATTCTTGTCCACAGTTTTGTCTACTTTTGGACATTTTATTTTGTTCCATTGATCTGCCTATTCATGTGTCAGTGTCACCCTTTTAATTACCTAGACTTTATAATACATCGTGATATCTGATAGGACTTATCCTCCCTTGTTACTTATTTTTCTTTTTGGAATTTTTCTAGCTACTTTTGCATTTTTAGCTTTCCATATGAACTTTAGAATAAGTTTGCCCACAAACTTAATTGGTATTTTTTGTGTGAATTATATTAAATTTATAGATTAACATAAGAATTATTATTTCTATGATGTTTCCTACTGAAAAACGTGAACATGAAATGCATCTCCACTGTTTCAAATCTTACTTTTCATCTCTTAGGAGATTGAAACTTTTCTTTCATGTAGATATTATAAGTCTTAAATTTATTTCTAGGTATCTTGTATTTTAGAATAAAATAGTCTAGACTGTGAAAGAAATAGGATGTTTTCTTTCTTTAGATCTAATCACTGGCTGTTGTCTTTACCATAGGAAAACTATTGATTGCTGTATTAATTTTTTTTTTTTTTTTGAGATGGAGTTTCGCTCTGTCGCCCAGGCTCTAGTGCAGTGATGAGATCTCGGCTCACTGCAACCTCTGCCTCCCGGGTTCAAGCAATTTTCCTGCCTCAGGCCCCCGAGTAGCTGAGATTACTTACGTGCCTACCACACACCCAGCTAATTTTTATATTTTTAATAGAGACAGGGTTTCACCATATTGGCCAGGCTGATCTTAAACTCTTGACCTCAAGTAATCTGCATGCCTTGGCCTCCCAAAGTGCTGGGATTACAGGTGTGAGCCACCGTGCCCAGCCTGTATTAATTTTTTAATGTGACCATATTACTAAATTCTTTCATTGCTTCTTATTCTCTTAGGATTTCTAGAGATCAGAGTGTTTGGGGTAAAATTCAAATAGTAAAGGAATATGGGAAATAATTGTACTGATTAAGAAAATTAGAAGTTAAATGATCTTATGTTTCTCCTCTAGGGGGTTTTGTCTTGAAAACACCAGTTCTTAAAATGTAAATAATTGTTCAATAGATTTAAAGTTTTCCCTCTTTTCCACTTTTTTAACAGGAAAGCTTGCTTTGAAAACAAAGTCCTTTTTAATAGAAGTTGATAATTGAGTTCTGCAAGGATTTAGTTTTAATAACATAGAGACCTATAATTCTTTATTCTATTTGTGCTGAGAATTAACCTTGACTTAAGTAGTACGTTCTTAGAAATAATTTAGAGATAGAAAGAAAAAGTTGCTAACTTAGGGCTAGTACCCAGCACAGGGTAAGGGGAGGAGCCCTGAACTGGGTGTTCTTATCCTGGCTCTGTCTGCAGTTCATGATAACGTTGCCCACTTTCTTGGGCCTTGGTTTCTCCATCTGTAAAACAGGACAAATGGTCCCTACCTCCCAGGCTGTTGTGAGGAATTAAGTGAGATAATACATGGAGAGAGCACCTAGTCTACTGCATGGCACGAGTTTGATATTCAACAAAAGCTGGCTATTGTTACTATTAACATGTCTGTTAATTTCAGCCACCCATGGTGTGTTAGGATTCAGGTTGGGCTGCTATGACAGAGACCCCCAGATAGTGAAGCAAGATAGATCTGTGTTTTCCTCTTTCGTAACAGCACAGACACCGGTGTAGCGGCTCGGAGGCTGTGGACACCCAGCTTACTACTGTTCTGTAGCTCCCTCGTTCTCAGCGTGTGATGTCCTCTCCTGGCCCCCGCTGGCTGCTCCAGCCCCTACTCCTGGGTCATCACTCAGCCTGCAGGAAGCAAGAAAGGAAAGGGCGGGGTGGCACGCACCTTCTCTCAAGAGTGAGCCCGAGAAGGAAGCTACTCCCATCCGTTCCGCCAACTGCAAGGGAATGTGGGACCAGGAAGGCTTATGCCATCCTAACATTTTTCTTACCATAGAAGAAGGGGAAAACGATCCTTGCGGACAACCAGCAGTTAGAGCCCTGCTTAGCACCTGGAAACGACACTTCTCACCTACACCAGGTGGCCACATACCTAGGGCTACTTGCTGGATGGGAGGGCTCAGGGTCTGGCATTATGTTTTATTTCACCATAGGGCCGTGAGGGTATGTAATTCCCACATCTAAATCAGCCTTGTTCCTGCTCCGGGGCTGGCTTTGGAATGCTGCCATTTCATAGTAAACAGGTCCTACAGTGACAAGGTGTCACCTGGAATCTGGTATCTGAACTTGCTGAGGTGGGGCACACACCGTTAATGGAGGTCAGCTGTTGATCTTCTGTGCCGGGTATACGGTCAGCGGATGGCTGCTAGACCAGCGTGGGTGAAAGCGGCATTTGGACACAACGCGTGAAGTCCAGTTCCTGTCACTCACTAACCGGCGCTGGACGCCACTCAGCGCCCATGCCTTGTCTCTAGAGCTCTGCAAAAGGGTGCTTTGTGTATAATTTTCTCAGAAACATACGAGACCAGACAACAAAAGCTCTGCTGTGTCTCAGGCCACTTCTCTAATTAGGAAAAATAGTAAAAAGGTGGGGTGGGGTGGGGGAGGTGCGGCATCGTTGGAGGTTGAAAGCTGTGTTTAGTCCGGGACAGTTCTACCTTTAATTATCCTGTCTGAGGTGACTTTAATGAGCGTTATTTTTAATGCCTTCATTTAGAGGGGTGGGGGGAATGCTTTTTGCATCCAACCATAGAAAACAGCTTTATTCATGAGGCTTGAAGGACAGCGTCGTTGCTGTCGGGTTTGTAGTGGTTGTGAGCCAGAAACCTCTCGGTTTGTAGCGGCTCTGAGCCAGAAACCTCTTATCAGAGTCATGGCCAGAAGGCGAATGGCCAGTTACTATCAGGGAACCACAGGGTTCAGGCTGGCTGGGGTGCCTGCTTCCCATGACCATTTCCCAATGGCAGACGTGGGGGAAGACAGGGCCAGACACAGGGCAGGCAGGGTTGGCCTCCCAGGGGCCTCCCAGTTCCTCTGATAGCATCTCAGTCCACTTGGGCTGCCATAACAAAGATAACTTAGACTGGGTAATTTATACACAATGGAAATATATTTCTCATAATTCTGGCCTGTAATCCCAGCTACTTGGGAAGCTGAGGTGAGAGGATTGCTTGAGCCTAAGAGTTGGAGGCTGCAGTGAACTCTGATCGTAACACTGCACTCCAGCCTGGGTGACAGAGGGAGACCCCATCTCTAATCCATTATTTTATTTTATATATATATTTTTAAATTATTTTAAAAAGAAAAAAGAAATGAACCTAAGTGACAAAAAAGCATGGTTTATTTAAAAAACAACAAAAAAAACTTTATTTCTTACAGTTCTGAAGGCTGGGAAGTCCAAGATCAAGGTGCAAGCAGATTCGGTATTTCTGAGGGCTGATCCTCGTGGGGTGAGGTTTATGAGGGTGCTGCTAGGGTTTGAGTGTGTTCTCCAGACTTCATGTGTGGGAAACTTGATTTCCAGTGCAGCAGTATACGGAAGTGGAGCCTACTGGGACGTATTTGGGTCTTGGGGGCACTGCCCTCATGAATGGATTAATGCCATTATTGCTGGAGTGGCTTCATAATAAAAGGATGAGTTTGGTCCCTTCTTGCTCTCTCTCTCACCTTGTAATGCCTTCCACCAGCTTATGATGCTGCAGGAAGGCCCTTGCCAGATGCTAGGTCCTCGATCTTGGAATTCCAAGCCTCCAGAACTATGAGCCACATAAATTTCTGTTCCTTACAAATGACCCAGTCTCGGGTATTCTGTTATGGCAGAACAAAACGGACTGCGACTGGCACTAACAGAACAAAACGGACTGCGACTGGCACTAATCCCGTTCACGAGGGGAGAGCCCTCATGACCTAATCTAAGCACCCCCACCTCTTAATACTGTTGCACTGGGGGTTAGGTAACAATATGAATTTTTGGGGAGCACCAACACTCAGACCCTCGAGGGTGGGTTCCTCTTGACATGCCGTGAAATCTCTGTTCATGCTCCAAGTTAAGGCATCATTATCAGCTCATTGCCCCAACCAGAAGCTGGAGTCAGCCCCTTTAAACCTGCCAACCCCCACATTCCAAAGGTCCCTGCCAGCCTAGGCAGTACTCTACCAGCCTTACTTCACACCCTTCATATTCTCCTCCTTCCAACATATTCTCCATCTTGCCATCTAATTTACTTTTTCTTCTTTTTCTCTTCCATATATGGTCACATGTAGCTTAACAACTGGGATGCATTCTGAGTAATGCATCAGTAGGCAATTTTGTCATTGTGTGGACATCAGCGAGTGTACTCACAAGCCTAGATGTTAGAACCTACTACACACCTAGGCTGTGTGGTATAGCCTGTTGCCCCAGGCTACAAACCTTAACAGTATGTTACTGTACTGAACACTGCAGGCAGTTGTAACACGATGGTTAGTATGTGTATATCTAAACACACCTAAACATAGAAAAAGTGCAGTAAAAATATGGTATTATAATCTTAAGGGACCACCGCCGTATATGCGTCATTGACCCAAATGTTATGTGGCACATGACTGTATAATGTTTCTAAAGAATAAAGGTGGTTGGGCACTTTGGAAGGCCGAGGTGGGCATATCACTTGAGGTCAGGAGTTCAAGACCAGACTGGCCAATATGGTGAAACCCCATCTCTACTAAAAATACGAAAATTAGCCTGGTGTGGTTGTGCACACCTGTAATCCCAGCTACTCGGGAGGCTGAGGCAGGAGAGTCTCTTGAACCTGGGAGATGGAGGTTGCAGTGAGCTGAGATTGTACCTCTGCACTCCAGCCTGGGTGACAGAGCAAGACTCCATCTCAGAAAAAAAAAATAATAATAATAAAAAAAGAATAAAGGTAATATAGCTGCATTTGGAAAACAGAAATAAGGAAGATATAATCACGTGTAATTCTATGTCCTAACAGCCATCATTAATTTTTATGTTTCCTTTTGGTGTTTCTTAACTATGAGCATGATTATTCTCATAATTAGAGTTTATAAACAATCATTTTCTCTTGGTTTTCTCTCAACCTGTTAAGGCTTTTCCTAAAAATTCTCTTGAGTCATTCAGTAGGTGTGTACTATTTAACTACCCTTCTGTTATACCATGGTTAGCTTCTAATTTTTCACCTTTACAAGCAGTATTGCAGTGAACATTTTCATGTGCATAACTGTTTCAGTATTTTGAACTGTATTTCTTTGGGATAGATTCACAAGGTCATAAAATATGAAGTTTTGTTGCAAAATTGGTGATCAGATGTTTACGGCATTTCATAGTGCTGTCAGCAATGTTTAAAAATGTCAGGCTTCATAGTATCTATGACAGCGGTGGCTATCATTTTTCTGATTTTTTTTCTCCTGTTTTGAAAATGTATATAGAAAAAAAATTTTTTCTCCTAATGAAAGAAGTAATACAAGCTTGTTGTATAAAATTTAGAGAAGCCAAAAGAAAATTAAAATCAACTATATAATCTTGCTTTTTCTGCATGATAAACACTGGTAATATTATGGGCTGTATCCTATCTGAATTTTTAAAAATATGTATATATAATTTCTTTTCCTTTTATTCTTTATTTCCTTTTTCTGTTTATTTCTTTTGTTAAATTGAATAACATTATTTTTCATGTAGTTTTATGCTTGTGTGAACATCTTTTTAGGATATTAAATATTTTTCACAAAATTCCCCATTTGTACAAATTTAGATTATTTTCAGTTTTTGCTATTTTAATTAATATTGTATGACCATGTTTATAGCTACATCTTTGCACATTTTAAAGCTCTTCTATTTAAGAACGCCCTGTACTGGGTGTTATAATGTGTTTAAAAATATATATATTTGGAAATTTTTTGATTAAAAAAATTTTCTTGTTTAATTTGAATTAACGTAATTAAAGAGGTGGCAGACTTTTTATATGCTACTAGACAGTCATAGTTATTTTGCTAATTATTTGTGTAACTTTTTTCTCTTTTACATCAGACATTTCAGCCCCTTCCAGGTGATAAGGAAAAGATTTTTACACATGGAAGATATTAATCTTTTGTCTTGAATATATTTTGCAAAATGGTTTTCAGTTTCTCAGCTGCCTTTCAATTTCACTTAATCTTTTTTTTTATTTTTTAATTCTAAACATGTTTCTTCATGGCATCTGTCTTTGGTGTCATATCCTGGAAAGATTCTTTGCCCTCCTAATAGCAGAAATATTTTCTTCTAGTGCTTCTAAGGTTTAATTTTCTGTAGTTAAATATTTAAACTCTCTGTACTTCATCTTTTCGATGTAGTTTCTAATCTACTTTTCCTCTCCAAATAGGTAGCAAGTAGTTCAAAGTGGTGATGTCATAGAAATGACTGGTTGGCTACTTTAGATGTCAACTCTTTTCAGTTTCATATATAAATTTAGTACGATTTCCATCAGAATCATAATGGGACGCTTTGGGAATTTGACTACATAATTATAAATTTCATCTAGGAGAATAAACATGTACAAATGGCCAAGAAAATTTCAGAAGGGAAAAATTCAAAGGGGAGAGACACTTAGGGCATCTGATATTAAAATATCTTATAAAGCTATAGTAATGATAGTGAAAACAGATGTTACCAGTATAGGAACAAACAAATCAGTGAAACAAAGAAATGTCTGAAACAGACCCCAGTATAAAAAATAATTTAGTACAATGTATCATTATAGTGACATATTTCAAATCACCGGGAAAAGGAAAGATTCTTAAATGAATGATTTTGACTAATTAATGTCGTAAGTTATATTAACAAATTTTATAATATAGAGCCATCTTTGCAATCCTAGAATAAATAATACTTGGATCACATGTATTATTCTTCTAGTCTGTGTTTAAATCAAATTTGCTAGTGTTTTGTTTAGGATATTAGGTACTAGCACTAGCCAGGCAATGTTTTTTTCTCAGAAATAAATAGCAAGTAACATTTATTGAACACACGTGATGTACCAGAGACTTTACTAAGTGCTGTGTATACATTGTGTAGCTTAATCCTCACATGAGGTAAGCTACTGTATTATATTTATATTTCCCCATTTCACCTATGGGGAAAACTAAAGCAGAAAGGGCTTAAAGAACTTGTAGTGTGGGTTTTTTTATTTGTTTGTTTTGTTTTGTTTTCACAGAAAGTCTCACTCTGTCGCCCAGGTTGGAGTGCAGTGGCGCCATCTCAGCTCACTGCAACCTCCACCTCTCAGGTTCAAGCAATTCTCCTGCCTCAGCCTCCTGAGTAGCTGGGATTACAGATGTACACCACCACACCTAGCTAATTTTTTGCATTTTTAGTAGAGACGGCTTTTCACCATCTTGGCCAGGCTGGTTTCGAACTCCTGATCTCAGATGATCTGCCTGCCTTGGCCTCCCAAAGTGCTGGGATTACAGCTGTAAGCCACCACACCCAGTCTTGTCCTGTGTTTTGCCACTAAAGTGCACTGTCTCACCATCTCATGTCATTTGCCTCTCATTTTGAAAATAAGAGACACAGAGGAAAACTCTAATACAAAACTACACATATCCAAAGTAGAAGTTTTAGGAGGAGAGAACAGAGAAAAACAAATATGAAAGAAATAATCAACAGAGTTCCCTGAGTCTTCAGATCAAAAGGCCTCACTGAATATTTGGCAAGATTAATAAAACAGAACTACCTAGATATTTGGAGGGGATGGGATTTGTTGACATTTTCTTTATATCTTGTTTGTTTACTTTTTTATTTTTTATTGAGACAGAATCTTGCTCTGTAACCCCGGCCATGGTGCAATCACAGCTTACTGCAGCCTTGACCTCCTGGGCTCAAGGGATCCTCCCACCACAACCTCCCAAGTAGCTGGGACTACAGACAGGAATGTGCCACCACACCTGGCTAATTTTTTTATTTTTTGTAGAGGCAGGGTTTCACCATGTTGCCCGGGTTGGTCTCAATCTCCCAGGCTCAAGCAATCCACCTGCCTCAGCCTCCCAAAGTGTTAGGATTACAGGCGTGAGCGTCTGTGCCTAGCCCATTTTCTTTATATCTTAACATAATATATTTTTATAAGTGGCCATATGTTAGATGACAGCATAGTTCAAAATCAGAAATTACATAGGTCCCATTATTTAACCATTAGGGTATACAATCAGGAATAACTAATAAAAAAATGCTTAGAAATTCAAAAATAAGGCCGGGCTCGGTGGCTCACACCTGTAATCCCAGCAATTTGGGAGGCTGAGCCGGGCGGATCACTTGAGGTCAGGAGTTTGAAACCAGTCTGGCCAAGATGGTGAAACCCCGTCTGTACGAAAAAAAAAAAAAAAAATAGCTGGGCATGGTGGCGGGCGCCTGTAATCCCAGCTACTTGGGAGGCTGAGGCACAAGAATCACTTGAACCTGGGAGGCAGAGATTGCAGTGAGCCGAGATCGTGCCTCTGCACTCCAGCCTGGGCAACAGAGCAAGACTCCATCTCAAAAAACAAACAAAAAACTACAAAAAATTTACAGAACTGGACATCCCCAGAAGAAGAAGATTTTCGTTGTTCGTAACTTTTGAAAACTCTGGCCAGAATCTGAACAAAGAGGAGCCGAGTGGCTGCAAGACATTTGGCCTTTGTGTGTCCGGTCTTGAATCACCTTCCAGAGTAGAAGTCGTTCGGATCCGGTTAGGAAGAGAGCTCGAGGCTCTGAAGTTGCAGCTCACTGAGAAAGTAGGGTTCGTTTGCTGCCTTGAACCAAAGTGGCACATGGTAAGTGTCTTCACATGGGTTCTGCCGCAGTGACTTTAATGGGTTTCAGGGAAACGCTATAGGTGGGTGGGGTGAGGACGTGCAGGTGCTTCCTCCCACTGAGGACTGCAGGCCACAGAGCTCAAATGAAGGCAGTGGGACAGCGAGACCCCACTGGGACCACACAGATGCACAAGCTGCTTCAAACCTTTCAGGGCCCTTAAATTCCCGGCAACTAAAAGGAAACAGGCCGCCTGGGGTGCTGGAAACCGCCGGCCTGGAGTCAGCCGAAGGTTCGGTGAGACCGTGGGAGGCCACCGTTTGGTGGCTCATTCTCCCCTGCTTGTGAAATAGGGATATGGGAGGGGGGCAGAACAGACCACGGGTTCCCAAGCTGGGCTCTGGAGAGTTGTAAGGGTGGCAGAGGCCCTTCCCCAGCAGGGGTGGCGAGGGGGAGTACAGCAGGTCAGGTTTTGGCGCCTGTGTTCCCTCCAGCCAGAGCTGTTCCGCTCCGATTCTTCTCTAGCCTGGCCTCTGCGAGATGCCTTCTGTTTAAAGAGCAGCTTCTGCTGCTTTAAAGTAAGATTTTAATCATCAGGGGACTGAGAGATTTGTGAGGCCCCTTTGGAGCCCTGGGTTTCCCTGAGTCAGCAGGAAGCACGCTGGTGCTCCCCGAGTGGCAGACTGGGACCCCAGCTGTCAGGGAGGGAGACGCTCGGGCCTATCACGTTAGATTCATAAAGCTTGCACTCTGGGAAATTGCTTTTGACATGCTCAGGGGTAAAACGTTTCTCAAAAGAAGCTCCACATAATTTAAATGATGACATTTTAAATCATGTGGAGATGGGGGTGATCTTTAAAAAATGTTCCCATCTCAATTTGCAAACCTGTTTGGACAAACCAGTCAAAGGCAATTTTCCTCATGGAATTACCAGCAAACAGAACCTTTCATAAGACTTTTGTGCCTCAGACGGGCCTCTCCCTCTTTCCTGACCACCCACCCATCCCAGCTTTCCTAAGACAAAGAGAGAGAGACAGAGTTCCGACTGTTTTTTTTTTAATCATCTGGGGACCTTGGCCAAGGGGAAGAGGAGAAAGCAGGGGCCAGGCTCGGGGTCTGACCGGGCTGCAGGACTCAGCGTGCGTGGTTTCTCAGTTGGACGTCCCAGAGGGCCAGGCCCGTGGGTGGGGGCTCAGGTTGAAAATCAAAGCCTTGGCCAAACAGATGAGGATTTGGGGCAGGGAAACTGAGGCATGAGCCACTGGACCCTCTGCCTGGTCATGCTTAGGCTATGAAGTACACGGTTTCTTCCACAAAACCCCAGTCCTCCTGTTATTGATGACTTGGGGCCCACAGGTTTCCTTCATTGCTGGCATCAGGTTGGGGTCGGTGGGATTCTGAGATCTGGGCAAATGGCACAGAATGTTGAGCCCAAAGACAAGCAGATGAGGTTTGTGGTAGAGCCGAATGCTGATTCTGCCCACCCCGCGTCGTCACCCCGTGTCGTCTGTTAGGGGTTCCTTGACTATTTTGTTTGTTTCAAAAGCATGTTTGTGCTTGTCTTTCTCCAAACATCAGGGTGAAATGGGATCTTAAGAACCATTAAGGCAGCCCTTTGAAACTCTAGCCCCACATCCCCCCATCTCTGTCTTTATAATTTGGGGTCAGCTTCATCAGCAAGCCCCTGTGCGCCTGTACCGAGAGGCCTTGAATTTGGTTTCCGGCTCTGCAGTTGCCCTCTAAAATTCTCAATAGTGTGTGAACAGGGTCCCACACTCATTTTGCAAATTACGCAGCCTGTCCCATGTGGAGTTTTAGATTTGAATTATTATTTTATTAGTATTTTTAGGCTATATGTCTTCACTCTGAAAAATGCATGTGTATGTATTAGTTTTATAAGTGAGATTTACAGCAGTCATTGAACTTCTTGCAGAGCTTTGCTGCCAGTCTAACTGTAGGGTGTGGTCTGTCAGCCAACAAACAGCTTTTTAAAGAATGTTTGCATGTTGTGTGAGAGGGAAAAAATACGACACAAAGGGCCTTTAATCAACATGCTTGCAAAGCCACTCTCACAGAGTAGACGTCTTATTGGGTAATTTCTGGGTCCCAAGCCCCATGCTGACCACAAGGATACAGAGAGAAACAGAGCACAGCCCCTGCCCTCAAGGAGTGCCTTGTCTAGTTGAAATCTTTTTCGTAACTTTCTAAACCTCAAGCCACCCTAAGAAATATGCAACCCAGAATTGAGTACACATACAGATAATACACACATAGAAAGATGAAACAGTAGGCCGGGCATGGTGGCTCATGCCTGTAATCCCTACTTTTTGGGAGGCCAAGTAGGGTGGATCACCTGAGGTCAGGAGTTTGAGACCGGCCTGGCCAACATGATGAAGCCCCGTCTCTACTAAAAATATAAAAAATTAGCTGGGCATGGTGGTGGGCACCTGTAATCTTAGCTACTCAGGAAGCTGAGGCAAGAGAATCGCTTGAACCTGGGAGGCAGAGGTTACAGTGAGCCGAGATCTCACCACTGCACTCCAGCCTGGGCAACAAGAGTGAAACTCCATCTCAGAAAAAAAAAAAAAAAAGAAAGATGAAAACAGTCATCTCATGAAATAATGTACTTACTGTATACACCGCATTCTCTTTTCTATTTCATTTTTTAAAATACTGGTTAGAGCACAGTTGATTTCACAACCCATTAGTGTGAGCTTTTAAAGCACTGCTCTAATGAGAGAGATTGATTTTTGCTAAGCATTATCCTAGCGGTGGTGCAGACTTCCAGAGGAAGTGGCATTTGCCCAGAGTGTTGAAGGATGAGATGGAGCTTGCGGTGGAGAAGCTGGCGGTAGTTATGAGGTGAATTCCAGAGGGGGTCATGAGCCTGGAGAGAGTTCCACGGGGCTTGGGTCCTGGGGAGTTGGTCCCGGAAAGGCAAATCTGCAGATGGTGGAGCACATTGGGTGTCCAGCAAGATGATGTACTCTCTCCTGTGTGAGCCATAGGAAGTGGTTTGTTTTTTTAACAGCTTTATTTGAAATATACCATAAAATTCACCTATTGTAAGTGGACAGGGCCATGATTTTTAGTAAATGTATGGAGTTGTCCAACCAGCATCCAGTTTTAGAACATCTCCATCACCCCAAAAAGCGCCCTGGTGCCCATGTCCGTCAATCCCCGTTCCTTCCCCCAGCCCTAGGCAACCACTGATCTGTTTTCTGTCTCTGCAGATCTGTCCTTTCTAGAAACCGTGTACACATGGACTCCTACAATCCAGTCCTTTGTGTCTGGCTTCTGTCACTCAGTGTCGCATTTCTGGGGCTCATCCATGTTGTAGCATGTAGTGGTATTCCATTGATTGGCTACACTGTAGTTTCTCCATTTGCCAGATGATGGATGCTTGGATTGTTTCCAGTTTGGGGCTATTTTGAAGACGCTTCTATGAGCATTTGCATGTGAGTTGTATGGACGTATGTTTTCATTTCTCCCGGGGAGATCCTAGGAGCGGAGTTGCTGCACTGTATGGTGAACGTATGTTTAACTCTTTAAGAAACTGCCTCGCTGACTTCTGAAGCAGCTGCACCGTGGCGTGTTCCCACCAGCAGCTTATCTCGTGTCTTCACATCTGCTGGAGGATTTGAGCAGAGGAGAGATGAGATGCGACTTGCTCTTCAGAAGATTCCTCCAGCTGCCGGGTGAGGGTCACTGAGAGGGAAAGGAAGAGGCAGGAGGGAGAAGTCTGAGTCCTGGGCTAAAGCTCCGGCCCTGGGTGGCCCAGAGACAAGGAGCTGGAGTCCAGGGATGTGTTCAACAGGGTCTGGCGTGGAAGGAGCAGGAGCCACAGAGCCTTTGGTAACTGGCTCAGCCTCAATCAGCAAGTGGCCGAGAGAGAGAAGATGGAGGTGACTTGGGAGCAAGACTTCCATCTGGACTGCGATGATGGTGCCGGGGCCTCTGGCTCTTGCCTGTCCATGCATCATGCACGGCCGGATCAGCAGTCACATCCCTTCAGAAGGTTCCCACATCCTGTAAGGGGAGTGGCTCCCAGTCCTGGCTGCCCTTTTGAATCACCTGGAAAACTTTAAAATCTGCTGGCTGGGTCGTGATGTAACTGATCTGCGCACAGCCTGGGCCTGGAGAGGTTCAAGCTCCCAGGTGATTTGAATGCACACTGGGCTGAGTCAAGCTCTCAGGCTCAGGTGCACACTGGGCGCTCCAGGGGAGTTTTACAAACTACTAAAGTGCTGAGTCCCACCCAGAGCTTTTGGTGCAGTTGGGAAAGGGGGAAGCCTGTGCACTAGGAGTTGTAACGTTTCCCCAGGTGATTATAACGCACAGCCACATTTGGGGACTGCTGCTCGAAGGTCACTTGTTTGGACCCAAGAGTCAGTTCTGAGCAGATGCTTCTAATGCTAGCATTTCCTAAAAGAGTGTTCTTGATTCTCTCGCTCTTTCATAAGTAGACCCAGAAATCTTTTTTTTCCTTCTCAATGTACAGATTATTTTTCTGAAGCATTTTATAGTACATGTTGTTAAAAAATAAAACCAGATTCCACTGCACGTGTTCTGTAAACCCATCTGGTTTACATAAAATATTTACAAATACAGATACAGAGGAATTTCAGGGTATTTTTGGGTAAGGAACCAGCATGTTAGCTGTGTGTTGCCTGCTCTGTGGTCTCCATAGCATATGATACATAAACACCAGTCAGATACAGGGATGAACTGCGTTCCTACAGGTAAAGCGGTTTATTTCACCAGGACCCCAGATCTGGCTGGAAAGCTCACTTATGTTTACTTTTCTTGCCCAGATATTTTCAGATAGTAAATTAAATAAACAATATGATAGCTCCTACATACCTTTGTTTCCCCCTCCAGGTGTTTGGCATTCCTGCTCATGTAACCCAAGTATCTTTTAACTCTTAAAGCAGTAACTTGAGGAGGGGCCAAAGCTGTGCTTTCAGCTTGATATTGTAAAGTTGGACTGTGTTACCAAGTGCCCTGGTGTCTTCAGTTCTCTAGGTGCTGTCTGCGTTCTTCACGCTTAATCCCTTAATTCTTTGGTTTGGGCCACAGCAGAGGATCTGAGGATGGGGACAGGTGCCACAGAGGAGCTGTGCCCCTGCATGTCTTTGGCCCCAGGTCCTCTTCCAGGGAATTAAGACACATTAGCTGAGATTTTTTTGAGGCCTAAGCAGCAGCCCTGCCTAAACCTCAAGTTTAATCACTGTGGTGGTCAGGGGCCTCTGAGCCCATAGTGGGCACTCAGACCAGGCATGAGCAGCTCAGCTCAGCCAAGGCTGACCCCACATCCCACCTCCCCCCAGGCCCCTTGCTGGTTGGGGTCCTGGGTCCCATCCCACAAGCACCCTCCAGGACTGGGTTTGCTTCTTGACTCCCGCATCTTGGCTGATGAACATTGGGAAGGAGCTGGCCCTGGGACTGATGGAGACGTAGGTCTGGCCACAGAGGGGCCAGGTGAGCAGCAGGGGAGTAGGGGAGTACGGGGCCATGACTGTGTGATCCAGGTGGGGCAGTGGGTACCCTCAGGGCCTGGGCCCTGAGAACTCAGTGGGACCAGGGCCATATGTTCAGAGGCTGGACTGAGCCCTGGGCAGGCCACATGCCTTGCTGGGCAGATAGCGGCTGGGGCCCAGCTCATACAGCCCTCTACCCTCCTCCCCACTGCACATCCCCTCATCCACTGGCAGCTGTGGCATGGGAGGCTCCTGCTGGGCTTGGGGATTCCATAGAAGTGGACCAGATCCTGGCGATCTCCTGCTCCCTGGACCCGGCTCAGTTCTGCTCCTCCAACCTCTCCTGGCACCTTGTTTCATCCCAGGTAGGTCCTAAAGAGCCAGAGGTTGGGGAAATTACTTTAGGGTCACAGCGAGATTTCTGTGACAGCCAGTAAAGTAAGCTTTCTGTTTCTGGAACCAGATCCTGGAGCCTAGGACCCCTGTGAGCTGTGTATTGTATGTTTTTCTCTTTTAATCACCAGATGAGGTGAAGGGCAGGAACAGGAGTGTGGCTCACTCCCAGCTGAATGACCTCCTGGCCGAGGCTTGCTCCCACCAGGAATTAGATAAAAGAGCAAGATTATACTCCACTGAGGTGGAGGGCAGGGTATTAAGAACATATGACTTGGCAATAGACAGTCCCAGGTTCAAATCCCTGTTCTGCACAGCCTTGTGATCTTAGGGGGATCACCAGGAAACAAGCAAGTCGAGAGATGAGGCTCTGAATGCGTTCTGTCAATTGTGCAGGCCAGGTCGACCCCAGCTGCACCCTCTACCACTGTGCAGCTTTAACTGAGAAGTGAAACCTCTCTGACCCCCAGTCTCTTCTTTTGCAAAATGGGGGTAACACTTCTCAAGAGTTTTTACCAAGCCTGCCAGGGGCTTGGCACTGTGTCTTCACATGGTAAGTACCCAATAAATGTTAGCTGTGAGCTCTGTGGCCTGGACGGGTAATGCGGAATGAGCAGAGTTTATCTTTGAGTTCCCACCTCTTTGTTCAGTAAGGAGGGCTTAGCTGGTCACCACCGCTGCACAGGGATGCCACAGGGAAGCAGCACCTCACTCAGCATTCTGGAGCTCTTGTTCCGAGTCAGCCCTAAGGCATCCTTGACAATGGCACATTTTGGGAAGAACACACAGGGTGTTTCCAGGTGGTTTGGACCGTAGTTGGTGTTCTGTGCCTTCTCCCTTTGAAACGTACCCCACCCTCTGCACCTGCTCTTCCTGCCCTCCCCTTCCAGCCACCCCGACCCCACCCCCCAATGCAGCCTTGCAGGGTCCTGAGGTTCTTGCCCTCTCCCCATGCTCGCCAGAACCGCTGACCTGGACACCGGCTGCCTGGGATGGGGGCAGCCTCCTCTCTGGTCTTTCTGCCTCTGTCTGTCTCACTTCCCACACTGTCCACAGCACTAAACACCAGACATCTGGGTTTGGGACTCAGCATCCCCTCCTAGGATGGTTTTCAGGGGTCTGGGCTACCTCACCCCCAACTTTTCCAGGAGGGTCCTTGCTATGCCCCCATTTTGCTCATGTTGACCTCCCTCTCCCCTCCCACTCAGCCTGGTGAGGCCAGGCGCATCCTTTGTGCCTCGGTTAAAATGTCACCAGCTGGCCGGGCGCGGTGGCTCACGCCTGTAATCCCAGCACTTTGGGAGGCCGAGGCGGGCGGATCACGAGGTCAGGAGATCGAGACCATCCTGGCTAACACGGTGAAACCCCGTCTCTACTAAAAATACAAAAAATTAGCCGGGCGTGGTAGCGGGCGCCTGTAATCCCAGCTACTCGGGAGGCTGAGGCAGGAGAATGGCGTGAACCCGGGAGGCGGAGCTTGCAGTGAGCCGAGATCGCGCCACTGCACTCCAGCCTGGGCGACAGAGCGAGACTCCGTCTCAAAAAAAAAAAAAAAAAAAAAAAAAAAAAAAAAAAAAATGTCACCAGCTCCGTGAAGTCGGCCTTCAATGCCCAGGCAGAGTTAAGCATGCTTGCTGTGCGTGCCCACAATGCCCAGCACATGTGGCGCACTTGGAATGACCGCTGTCTGGCTGCCTCCCTCTTGTTCTGTAAACTCATCCCGGGCAAGAGTCAAACAGTCCTAAAATGATGTGGCATCAACATTTTCTGTGCTAACTATGTGGCAAGCATCGTGTTAGACGATTCTGCGTGTCATCTGACTCAGTCCTCAGTGACAGGTCCGGGAAGTTGAGGGGGATGGGGGTGCCCTCTCCAGGGCCACCTCCAAAACATACCATCTAAGGTAAACAGGGCCCTGCATGCAATTGCAGCTTCAAAAGCAGCTTTCCCTCTCACCACCCTGAAACCAGATCACCTCCCTCCCCCGCGCTTTTCCTAATCAGAAATTCTGCAGCTGCCCGGGAAGCCCACGAGATGCATCCTGTAGTTATCTAGTTTTACAGGTGAAGTAACTGAGTTTGAGAGAGAGCTCAGTAACTCGCCTGAGGTCAGGTGGCAGAGCTGGGATGGAACGCCACCATGGCAGCTGCTGTGAGCCATGCGTGGTCTGCACCCCAGGGCTGGGCTGCCTTTCTGTGCCCAGCTCAGGGCTCCGCACCCAGGTTTGCCAAGTGGAGGGTTGAAGTTGGGACTCCTGAATCACCCCACATATAGGTGAAGATCACTTGGGGCTCCAGTGGTGACACCGTGGTCCCTGAGCTCCATGTTTGCAAATGTCAGAGCCAGCCTGGGCCAGGAAGTCCCGTTCAGCTGGGAATGAGCCACACTCCCATTCCCTTCTTTCACCTCATCCGGAGATTAAAAGAGGAGAAAAAAGTACAATACACAGCCCACAGGGGTCCCGGACTCCAGGATCTGGTTCCAGAAACAGAAAGGTTACTTTATTAGCTGTCACAGAAATTTCACTGTGACCCCAAAGTGATTTCCCCAGAGAGAGGCAAATCTCCAGGAGCCAGGAATAGACGAAAAGATTATTGCTCGCCCCGCTGGGCACACAGCGCCTGCATCCGGTGCTGGCTGGAAATTGAGCGAGCGGTTCTGGACGGGTGCCGACCCCCTCCCCTGCAGCAGAGGCCCCTGGGAAACACAGTCTTGACCGGCGGCAGGGTCGGGGCTGGGCTGCCCTGCAAGGGCTGAGACCGAGGGTTCAGAAGTGGATGCCTGCCTTCCTGCAGCGGGCAGAGGCTTTGAAACCAGCCCTGAGCTGGAATCCCACCTCCATTAAGCTCTAGCACTGGGGCCCTAAGAAAATGATACCCCACAGCCCTCCACCATCCCAGGCCTCAGTTTCCTCGGCGGTGAAGTGGAGATGTTGGGGAGGCACCGGCCTCTAGAGGGGCACAGGTAGGGTCAGATTCTTCCCTCCCTCAGCAGCACCAGGGCCAGAGCCCCCCACTGTCTCCAGATTACCCACCTGGGATGCAAGGCCAGGCGCCCAGCTGGGGTCCCAGGAAGAGCGCCAGTGGAAGGCCCCAGGGAATTGCCGCCAGAGGGGACTCTTTCTCCAGGCTGGGGCTCAGCTGCCCCTCCTCTCCTTTGATCTTCACCCAACCTCACCATTTTACAGATGAGGTGTGAGGTTCAGACATGTGAGAGTCCATGCCTGTCACACAGCCGCCCAATGTCCAAGTCCTGGTCCAGGCATTTTGCCCGAGGCCACCGTGCTGCAGGGGCGCTGTCCTGGTGGGACCATGTGTGGTTGCTGCATCTGTCCTGGAGAACAGTGCCTCGGGGCCAGTGAGTACGTGAGGAGGAGGTACCCAAGAAGGCTGCAGAGGCCAGCAGAAAAGCCCAGCCTGCCACTGACCCACAGTGTGACCTGGGGCATCAGTGTGTGACCTGGGGCAGCCCACTTCTCTAAGCCTTGATTTCCCTATCTGGAAAGTGGAGAAGATGACAGTCGCTGTTTCCTGAGGCATTGGGAGGGTGTGTGAGTGTGTGCGCTGCCATAACAAAGTACCAGTTGGGGTGGCATCAACAATGGACATTCATTTTCTCAGGCCCGGAGGCTGGAGCTCTGAGATCAAGGTGTGGGCAGGGCTGGTTTCTCCTGAGGCCTCTCTCCTTGGCTTGCAGGTAGCTGCCTCTCCCTGTGTCCTCACATGGCCGTCCTTCTGTGTGTGTCTGTGTCTTCATCTTCTCTTGTTGTAAGGACACCAGTCCTGTTGGATCAGGACACACGACCTCATTTTAACTTAATCACTTAAAGTTTCCATCTCCAAAAACAGTAATCTCCTAAGGTACTGGGGGTTAAGACTTCAATATGTGAATTTAAGGGGGCACAATTCAGCCATTAACAGAGGGTTAAATGAATGAGAGTGTGGTAAAAATAAGTATTTGGTCTTTATCCCTGGTTCTGACACAGAACTCTAAAATCCTTGGACTATCCAGAGTGATAGGAGTGTCTTTGTATGTAATGAGGTGACTGGTGGCTCAGGGCCCCTGGAGAGCTGCGGGTCAGAGGACTGGAACTTTCAGCCCCACCCTCCACTTCTGGGGTGGGGAAAGAGGCTGGAGGTTGAGTTTAATCACCAACTGCCAACGATCTGATCAACTGTGCCCGTAGTAAAGCCTCCATAAAAACCCTCAGCAATGAGGTTCCGAGAGCTTCCATGTGTAAGGAGGGTGGCGACCCCACCCCAACTCCACAGGGACAGAAGAAGCTCCTGCCTCAGGACCGCCCTAGACACTGCCCTGTGGACCCCCTCATCTGGCTGTTCATTTGTATTCTTTCTAAGCTGGTAAATGTAAGTAGGATGTGTTCCTGAGTTCTGTGAAACACTCTAGCAAATCACCAAGCCTGAGGAGGCGGTCGTGGGAGCCCCTGATTTATTGGCAGTTGGTGGCCCAGAGCTTACAGCTGGGTTCTGCGGTGGGAGCAGTCTTGGGGGACTGGGCCTTAAACCTGCGGAGTCCGTACCAACTTCCAGGAGTGTCAGGATGGAACTGAACTGTGGGACTTCTGGTTGGTGTTGGAGGAAGGAGGATGGAAAAGACACCATGCATTTGGTGTCAGGAGGGAAATAAACCTCTCGGAGAGGGAAACCAAGGGAACTCCAGCTACCATGGTCTCAGCAGTCCAGGGCTACCAGTGGTAAGGGGTGTGGTGGATTCGAGTTGCCAGAATTGGTTGGTGGGTGAAGGGAACTCTGGGGAGTCCTAGTGACCAGTGCAAGGGGGGTAAGGACCAAACGGGTCAGCAGAACAGCTGAAAGGGAGCCTGTGCCCAGGACCTCAAGGAAGAGCAGGGGAGGGCTCTGGGGCACTTGTCCCAGGCAGGCACTCAGCACGACTGTCCCAGGGCTGGGCCCTTACCAGCCCCAGAACATTGGCTTAGGGGTTCTTTGCCTTCTACTTCCTTTGGCTTCTGCCCCGCATCCTCTCCCTGCTTCCTGGCTTGAGTCTCTTCAGTTGGAGGGTGACTGAGGCCTCGCTCAGTCTGCAAGCCCAGCTCTGGGTGTTTCCTGCCTCCTTGTTCTCTGCTTCTTTCCTGCTCTGCTCCACGTGACAGACCCTGAGCCCTGTAGCTCCTGGGTCTTCTGACTTCCTGCCGGGAGCGTAGGAGGCAGGCGAGAGGGTGGGGCAAAGAGAAATGGGGTAGTTCTCCCATATTTCCTGCCAGGGTCCCCACAAGCTCCTGCCACTTATCACTCCAGCCGAGGGGTGGTAGTCACTATCTGCTGTTGCAGACCTGTGAGTCATTTAAAATGTCCTCTGTTTGGCTTTTCAATTCCTCCAACACCTGTGCAACGAGCCGTCTGCATTAAATTCCCTCTGTTGTAATTCCTCGGAGTGCTTTCTCTTTTCTTAGTTGGACCTCGTCCACATGAATAAATGTGAGCACTTTTTCCTGAAAGCTTTGAAATAAAAGGAAAGGGTTCTATAAGTTACCTTGAAGAATGCTGCAATGATTCATCGCAGCCAGAGTCCTAAAACACTCAGGGGACGTACCAGATTTTATTCCAAGACCTTACAAGCAGTTTGCAAAAGCCCCTTTCTTTTTCAGCAGGACTTTTAACTTCTTAGATTTCGCATCAGAACTGGTAAATCGTTTCTCATGGATTTCTGTTCTTTGCCCAGAGAAAGTCTGAGTCAGAGATTTTCCCCCATCCCGTGTTTAGTCTACTTAGCCAAAGTGACCACAGACAACTTTGATATGACTCTTCTCCAAGTGAGATATTTCGTGACTGCCAATGTGTGACAATTCAAGAAGGTGGCTGTATTAGTTTCTTGTGGATGCTGTAGCAAATTATCACAAACTTGGTGGCTTAACACAACACAGATCTAGTCTCTTAATGTTCCTGAGGCCGGAAGTTTGCAATGAGTCTTTTGAAAGGCTGAAATCAAGATGGTGGCAGGGCAGCTTCCTTCTGGAGGCTCCAGGGGAGAATCAGTTCTTTGCCTCTTCAGCTCCTGGCCGCTGCCAGCGTTCCTTGGCTTGTGGCTGCATCACTCCAGTCTCTGCTCCGTGGCCACGTCGCCTACTTCTCTTCTGTATCTGATCTTCCACTTTGACATTTGTGATTACGTCTGGGGCCAAACTAATCTAGAATAGTCTCCCCATCTCGATATCCGGAACTTCATCACATCTGCAGTTTCTGTTCCCACAGAAGGAACCATTCGCGGGTTCTGGGGATTAGGGAAGGGCTATCTGTGGGGAGC
Organism: Pan paniscus; assembly: GCF_029289425.2. Classification (NCBI taxonomy): domain Eukaryota; kingdom Metazoa; phylum Chordata; class Mammalia; order Primates; family Hominidae; genus Pan; species Pan paniscus. The sequence goes on along the minus strand of NC_073253.2, from coordinate 173,375,219 downwards.
CACTATTCTGTCAACCGTAGTGTCTTTGGGAACTTCACCATGGCAGCTGTGTCCCAGAACAGTCTGTGTGTGAAGAGGTGTCTGCCCCCAGAACGAGCTTTCCAAAACCAGCTCTGACCAGGACACACCCTGCGTGTGACAGGAGGGCAGTTCCTGAGTTTTGCAACCCCAAGCCCAGCTCCCCACTGGCAGCCTGGGCCCACTGGCCTTCCTGGGATCCTTCTCATGCCTCTGTCACTGTCATTCAGCATCCTCAGCCCACCCACTTGCCATCCCATAAGCTGGCGGTGCTCCCTCTATGTCTTTGCTCACACCGCACTTGCTGCCTGGGGCTCTGGTCTCCCTCCTCTGCCTGGAGAACTCTGCTCCTCCTTCCTAGCCCTTCCCCCTCTGGCATCCCTTCCTCCACCATCTCCCTGCCCTGTGCTCCTGCAGCAGGCCGCTCATGTCTTTACGTCTGTATGAACTCACCCAGGGCATCACGTGAGGGCTGTGGGATGCTGCCTGACTCCCAGGTAGGGACTCACCTGCCTCTGTACCCACCATACGTAGCAACCACAAGGCACCACCTATGCGTGGCTGGGAGAGAATATCACAGACCCAGATCCCAGGGTCTGGGACACAGCACTCAGAAAATGTGACTAGTGTTGAATCAAGCAAATGGATTATTTTGTTCTCATTTTATCAGAATTCTCTATTTCCCAAGTTGCCATTGAAAGAAACCATCCAACTTTGTTAGTTTCCTTTCTCAGTCTCCTACCTGAACATCAGGCAGGAGCCCAGTATTCTCTGCACGCTCACACTCTGTGCTCACTCTGCTGCGCTCGTCACATGTGGACATACATGGATCTTTCCCACGGAGGTGAGAGCCAGGGTATTGGCAGCCCCTAGGAAGAGAGAAGCTCGCCTCTCACGAGCGCAGAACTACTCTTCTTTCCTTGTCTTCCCACGTCCCATTGTGTCCTTTCCAGGGGACTATGAGCCCCAGGATGGAATTGTGCAACTGGTGCCATTGATGTCCTTAGGAAATCGGAACCCGTTTCTGGAATTCTTGACAGTGAGTGGCAGAATTCCAGTGGGCAGAGACCCAGGAACCTGGGGCCCCAGTGAAGTCACCTGTGTGTCTTTGTTAATTGCTTGCATGGGAGAAATTCCTCATGGGGTGTGATCGTTCTCGGGAGACAGGAAATGAATGTCCTATCAAGATAATGCAGCATATTCTAGATTAAGGTCTCGAAGTGACAGTTCCACCCAGAAGTTTCTGGTGCTCTTAAAAGTTCAGCATGACAGGCTGAGGCACGTGGGTCTTTCCAGGTGCACCTCAGGGGACAGAGTACCTGGCTGACCTCCCTGGTTGAACATACTTCCTGGGGACAGGTTGTGAAAGCTGACTCCAGAGCCTGCCTGGACAAGGAACATGAAAGGGTGACCCTGCACAGGGAAAGGCAAGGTCAGTGGGGACAGAACTGTAGCAGAGTTCTAGCCATGCCTGGGGAGTGGTGCAGAGGGAGGTGGGGTTAGAGCCAGGCCATAGGTCAGGGAAAGGAAGTAGGGCCACACTGTAGACCCTCTGAGCAGAGGCTCAGACACTTGGACGGTAGCCAGTAGGCCATGGGGAGCCATAGAGGGTGGTGCAGGGAGGGACACAGTCAGGGCCGTGTGCTCAGAAGATCCCTCTGGCATCAATGTGGAAAATGAGCTGGGGGAGGCAGTAGGGAGTTGGCAGTGTCCAGGCGAGAGTGCATGCAGCCTCACCAGGAAGACCGGGAAGTGACACTCAATGAATCTACGTTTTACACATGAAAAGAAGGGAGTGAGGGGAGCCAAAATTCTGCATTCATCTCCCACTCACTAAATCTACAGTTTACACAAGCTAAAGTAAGCATGTGACACTGCAGCTATCTGTTTGGGAAAAAAAGGAAGGCAGTTTTTGCCTGACTCAGTTTCTGAGCTTAACATTCGCTTTGGCATGGTGAGTTTGAGGTCCTGGCATTCTGTTTTTCTTTCACACCGTGAGGCTCAGGCCGGGGAACTTTCTCTAGAGGAAGGCAGAGGAGGGGCCCTTCGCTCGTGGGGTGTGGAGGGGAGGCCTGTGGTGTGGGGTGGGGTGCTGGGCTTGAGGTAGACGGGCCTGGTGGCGCCCCAGCTCTGCCCTGTGACCTTGGATGAGTCCCGGCCTTTCCCGAGGCACATGCCCCATCCGCTGTAGGATGAGGTAATACCCACCTCCCCAGGCTGTGAGGAGCTTTAAAGGCGCTGAAATGCCCTGGTGCCCGGCATGGGGCCCAACATACCTAAGTATTTGCCTGGCCCTTCCTGCACCTGGTTTACAGAGCAGTCGCGTGCCCCAGCCAATCACGAGCAGAAAAGAAGGTACACCCGCACCCCGGCTGCTGGGCCTGGGCAGCACTGGGGTGTGGTAGGGTCTCAGGACACTCACGGAGGGCCTGCCTTGTCTGTGTGCGGGAAGGGAGCTGGCTTGGAAACAATAGGGAGGCAAAGGCAGCCCTGCCCCCACCCCCACGAGGCACCACTCCAGGGGCAGAGTTGCTTGCAGACTCTGCTTGCACAGCCCCCATCTGGGCAGATGAGCGGTTAAAATCCTAACACTGAGCCCAGTTCAGGAACAAAATGAGGCCCCGAAATGAATGATCACAGGCCAAGAGAGTGACAATGTCCTGGAGAAGCAGAAAACATCCTGTCCCCAGCCCAGCCCCAGCACACAATCCGGGCGCTGACATAATGAGGTCAGGAGAAGAGGCTGCCATCCTGGCTCAGGGGCTAAAAAGGCCTGGGCCGGGCAGGGGCTGCCAGCCAGGAGGAGCATCCAAGAGGCCCCGCTGGGCACCCTGCCGCGGCTCCTGGACACAGAGCACAGGCCCGGCTGGCAGTCACTCCGGACACTCACTCAGTCCTTGTCATAAGGAGTTCCGAGCAGCAGAATGAGGAAGGGGCCCTGGAAGCTGCCCCTGGTTCCCTGTTATCTTGGTGGGTTTTGATCCAGGAAGGCTCCTCCTTGTGCAAAGAGCTGGCTCCATGGTCCTGCAGGTTCTAGAGGGGATGGCCAGCCTCGGGGACTGCCCAGGGCACCTTCTTGGCTGGAGAGATGGCATCTTGGGAAGCCAGAGACCCTTCTCCCAGGAAATGCCTCGGGGAGCCCACAGCAGAAGGCTTGGTCACCTAAGGGGACACGATTGCTCAGGACTTTGGATTCCTCGTTCTCTTTTCCCTGTGATATCTGAGCCAGTGAGCATAGATGTGGGCTTTTGATGATACCTTCATTGCTGGAAAGGCTGGACTGGAGGAAAGGGCTTGGACCAGAGCCAAATTGGCTTCCTAATACTCCTTCCTCCCTGGATCAGGGATCAACATCCCCCACCAGAGGGTACATTCCTTAGAATTAATAAACCAATGACATGCCATCACCCAAACTCCACAGTTAACATTAGGGGACCACTCCTGGTGCTGGACAGTCTGTGGGTTTGGATAAATACACAATGACATGTATCCACCATTATAGTATCATACAGAATAGTTTCACTATCCCCCAAATACCCCGTGCTCCAACTATTCATCCCTCCCTCCCCCAGCCCCTGGCAACGAGTGATCTTTTCACCATCTCCATAGTTTTGCCTTTCCCAGAATGTCATGTAGCTGGAATCACAGCATGTGGCCTTTTCAGATAGCTTCTTTCTCCTAATAATATGCATTTAAGCTTCCTCCATGTCTGTTCCTGGCTTGAGAGCTCATTTCTTTTCAGCATTGAATAATAGAATATTATTCAGTGCTAAATATTATGTAGCTAAATAATATCCCAAACTGTGGCTGTACCAAAACTTACCTACCCACTCACCTACTGAAAGACATCTTGGCTGCTTGCAGGTTTGGAAATTATGTATAAAGCTGCTATAATCATCTGTGTTCAGGCTTTTGTATGGACATACGTTTTCAGCTTCTTTGTGTAAATACCAAGGAGCAAGATAGCTGGAGCATATGGCAAGAGTATGTTTAGTTTTGTAAGAAACTGCTAAGCTGTATTCCAAAGGGCCTGTACCCTTCTGCATTCCCACCAGCAATGGACGAGGCTTCCCAATACTCCACGTCCCTGCCAGCATCTGGTGGTTCAGTGTGCTGGATTTTGGCCATACTCATAGATACGTAGTGGTATCTCATCATCATTATTATTATTTTTTGAGACACAGTTTTGCTCTTGTCGCCCAGGCTGGAGTGCAATGGTGTGATCACTGCAACCTCTGCCTCCCAGGTTCAAGCAATTCTCCTGCCTCAGCCTCCCCAGTTCCTGGGATTACAGGTGCCCACCACCACGCCTGGCTAATTTTTTTGGTATTTTTAGTAGAGACGGGGTTTCACCATAATGGCCAGGCTGGTCTCGCACTCCTAACCTCAAGTGATCCACCTGCCTCGGCCTCCCAAAATGCTAGGATGACAGGCGTGAGCCACCACACTGGCCTCATCGTTATTTTGGATCTGCACTTCCCTGATGGCATATGATGGGCAGCGTCTTTCGTATGCTTATTTGCCATCATCTATGTTCTTTGATGAGGAATCTGTGAAGGCCTTTGGCCCATTTTTAACGGGGCTGTTCGCGTTCTTATTGTTGAGTTTTAAGAGTTCTTTGTATACTTTGGATAACAGTCCTTTATCAGATGTGCCTTTTGCAAATATTTTCTCTCTCTCTGCGGCTTGTCTCACAGTCCGGTCTTCAAATGGCTGCTTCGGATCCCGCAGCAGTAGGGAAGCTGGTGGGGTGGCAGGCTGCAGTGGGTGGTGTGCGGCATCCACCACTTCTGGCGGCTCATCTACAGGGATGGACCACAGCCAGAGCAGGATCTGTGCCCGGATGGCAGCACAGAGCGCGATCGCGGGTGGAAGCTGGTCTGTGTCCGGCAGTGGGACATGCGTGGGAGTGTGCACGCAAACAGGGTGGCCCAGGCATTCCCAATGGGGCAGCCACTAGACATGGTAAACACAGAGGTGAAGAAGCAACACGGAAAAACGTGGGTCATCTAGTGAGGAAGGGGAGAATGCAAGACGAAAAGCGATGAGCTGAAGTTGAGACTAAGAGGGCATTTGCACAAGGCTGTAGACTAGGTAGGAATCCACAGAGATACGGAGAATTCTCTTGGGTTGATGGGCTTGAGGGTAGGTTTTTCTCTTTTTCATTTTTCAAACAGTGGATGATGGTCTTACAGATCTTTGTTTATGAAATAATTATTTGTATACAAAATGCCTGATGTCTAACATCTCTGCTGCCTTTCCCGACCACACTAAACCGAGACTTCTACAAAGACACTGAAGGAAGTGGCAGGAATGTGAGCCCCTTTGGTTGCAACCCCTGCTGTGGAGAGAACAGAGGAGGGGGTTCCCACCTCAGAGGTGAACTCAGGACCCCACCGTGGCACCTTTTCTGGGTGTGTGTTCACCGGAGCACAAGTCCATTGGGAGCGGCTGGCCCCCAGCCCTCTGAGCTCCATGGGCAGTAGCAGAAGATGCCTCTGCCACGGCACTCTCAAGACACGAATCCATCAGGCTCTCCTGGTTAATCAGTATCAAAGCATCTTTCCAAGTAAAAGCCGAGAGCAGATAGCAAGACAGTCATTGGAGGCAGATGCTGGTGGTGCCCTGCAGCCAGCTTTGAAGCTGCAGATGGCCGGCCTGCCATTCACCGCCGCTTCTCCCAGCCCCCCCAGTTGCCGGCAGACCCAAACTCTGCATTCACTGAGTACCACTGAATGCCAGACGTGTGTTGGCCGGTTGCACCACTGATATCTCGTTTGATTTCCATACATCTCAAAACTGCCCTGTGGTGTCAATGTTCAGATCCACCTTTTTGCAGATGAGGAAACTGAAACAGAGGTGAGCGCGGGAAACAGCCACCATTGGCTTTATTTTATTTTATTTTATTTATTTATTTATTTATTTATTTATTTATTTATTTATTTATTTTGAGATGGAATCTTGCTCTGTTGCCCAGGCTGGAGTGCAGTGGCGCGATCTCGGCTCACTGCAACCTCCGCCTCCTGGGTTCAAGCGATTCTCCTGCCTCAGCCTCCTGAGTAGCTGGGAGTACAGTCATAAGTTACCACGCCCGGCTAATTTTGTATTTTTAGTAGAGACCGGGTTTCCCCATGTTGGTCAGGCTGGTCTCGAACTCCTGACCTCAGGTGATCTGCCTGCCTCAGCCTCCCAAAGTGCTGGGATTACAGGCGTAAGCCACCACACCGGCCGCAACCCTTTACCCTTTGCTTTGGATTTTACAGGCTGCTTTGCGTTTTTCTCCACTGGCCCAGGCATGCGTTGTCTCCATCTTACAGAGGAAGAAATTCTATGCCCCAAGGCATGTCAGTGGTCGGTGGAGAGAGGCTGAAGCCTCCAGAACTGGATGGCAGCCTGGGCGCTCGCTTCCCTGACAGTCCATCTCCTGAGGAGGAGGCGAGGCCAGGACCCCTCTTGGGTTTTCTCCAACGAGCGGGGTGCCCTAGATCACTTACTGAACCCCCTCTGTGTGGTATTTTTACACCCATGATAACACTGAATCCTCCAGAAGGCCTGGGGGAGTTGGGAGGAGAGATTATCATCTGCATTTTATGGATTCAGTGTCTGTAACTCAGAGGATAAATAACTTGCCAGGGCTGCCCAGCTAGTGGTGTCAGACCCTGAGCCATAACTGTGGCAGTTCAGGTTTAATTGGGGGATTTTTACTTCAAGGAAGAAAGTCTAGGACCATTAGTCCTGACCTGCAGAACAACGAATGACTACAACTGCCCTTATATTCCAGTTCTGAGCATTGCCGGTGTGTCTTGTCCTGGCCCTAGCACTGCCTCCCTCTTTGTTCAGCTCCAGAGAAGAGCATGAAGTGTTCTCTCTCCAACTGATGTGCACATTTTACTGTCTGTCCGGGGGCAGCAGCAGAGCAGAGGACATGACTGGGCCCTGGATCAAAGGGTTTTCCCTGAAGCCTGGCTGTTCCGTGTGTGCGTCCCGCAGAGCACAGTGCTTGCCCTAGAATGCTGGGCGGGCAGGCCCGATTTCACATTCACACGACATTCCATGCCCAATGCGGCGAAGATGTTTTAACAAGCACCTCCATAGCCTGTAGGCTGCATCCTGGAGAGGACTGGAGAGTTGCTTTGGCACCTAATGCAGGGCAAGGCAGTGTGAATGAATGAATGCAGGATGCATGAATGAATAGCTGCGGGCCTGCAAGGGAGGCTGCTTGATTTTCTTCCTGTCCGCTGCCTTGGAGCAGGGAGCAAGCACGTTACTTCCCCTAAGGCCAAGCAGCTGAGAAAGGCCCCTAGATAGGAAGGAAGAGGGCCTTAGGTTCTGCTATTTATTTGTGTGACAATGAGAAAGTCACTTAACTCTTCCAAGTGTCAATTTCCTCATCTGTAAAATGGGCTTTTTCCACCTGTTGGTCCTCAGCCCTCCTGGATTATCTGCTGGATTAGGGTGAGGGGCCACAGCTACCATGTTTGCAGACGCGCAGACATCTCTGTCTGGAGCACCCCAACATTAAAGTGAGCATTATTGTGAGGCGCAGCGTCATGGGCAGGCCGGGATCCAGGCAGTGCTCCCAGCTCTAGGTCCTTGGTCTGCGGTAGCCCTCACCAAGCCTCAGTTTCCTCGTGGGTAACCTGAGGACGGTGATGAATGTGACTACAGGACTGCCGTGCTAGAGTAGGATCAAACAAGGAGAGGGGACGTGCCAGGGCTGTGTGTGTGTGTACATGTTTGCACTTGTATGCACAGATGCCCCTCGACTTACAGTGAGGTCACATCCCCATCCACCCATCCGAGGTGGAAGATGCATTTACTGCCCCTAACCTATCGAGCATCGCAGCTCAGCCCAGGCTACCCTCACAGGAGCCTACGCTGGGCAAATTCATCTGGCACAAAGCGTATCTCATAATAAAGTGTGGAATGTCTCCTGTAATGTGTTGATTACCGTACACCATAGATCACTGGTTCATTCTCATGATCACATGGCTGACGGGGAGCTACGGGTCCTCCTGCTGCCCAGGATTACCAGATAGTATTGTGCTGAATATCACCAGCCCAGTGAAAGATCAAAATGCAAAATTCAGGCTGGACCCAGTGCTTCATCCCTGTAACTCCAGTGCTTTGGGAGGCTGAGACTGGAGGATCACTTGAGGCCAGGAGCTCAAGTCCAGCCTGGGCAACATAGTGAGACCCTGTCTCTATAAAAAAAAAAATATAAGAATTAAAACTTAAAAAATTAGTCAGGCGTGGTGATGTGTGCCTGTGGTCCCAGCTACTGGGAAGGTAAAGTAAGAGAATTGCTTGAGCCCCGTAGTTCCAGGCTGCAGTGAGCTATGATTATGCCACTGCACTCCAGCCTGGGTGACAGAGTGAGACTGTCTCTAAAAAATTAAAAAATAAATAAATAAACTTCAGAATTCAAACTGTACTTTCCACTGAATGTCATTCACTTTTGCACAGCCATAAAGTCAGAAAAGTATAAGTCACATCATCATTAAGTCAAGGACTATCTATAATCATGATTTATAATTATTTATAATTATACTCAGTAATTATACTACAATTATAATGACATAGTCTGGTAATTTATCCTAACTGTATTGCCAGAGGACAAGGGACAGTTTGGGGTCTTCAGTGACAGTCCCCGGCGTTACGTGGAAATGCAGAGTGATTTTATTCCCTGCATCTTCCGGAAACATGGGGAGGCTGATGGATGGCGACCACGTTGGGGTGGGTGAGTGGGTAGGTGCTGACAGGTCCCGTCCCTCCCAGCTCCCGGCCTGCTGGGTTGCTGTGGCTCAGAGACGTGCTGACAGTGGGGGGATGATGTGCCTCTGAATGGGCCACCTTTGGGCACGCTTGCTTGTCTGAGCTGCCCACGTAGCTGCTACCTGCTGGCCCTCTGGCCCTCAGTCCCCAGAGCCAAATGTCTTTTCTGACTTGGTTTTGCTCTCAGTTGCTCAGCAGCTCTGTTACTGTCAAGGCTGACACCGTGTCTAACGTTAAGCAGAAGAGCCAGTCAGAGTGGCTTTTGGGAAAATGCAGCTGCCTGTGGGAAGTGTCAGGATTCGGGCAAGAACGTGCAGGAGCTTTGTACCTAGAAGGTGCTGAGTGCTGGGTGAGTCCCTTCAGACAGCATGTTCCTTGCACAGAGCTGGGAACTGTCCTTCTCGGAGCCCCAGGGGCTCACCTGTTATCCAGACACTGTGTGCTCTTCAAAATCTTGCTTGGAGATGTGGGCATAAGGATTAGCTACGTTTTTATACAATCTTAGGACTGGGGAAAGTGAAGGGCCCTGAGATAAAGTCCTCATTTTACTGGAGAAGCTGAGGCCTAAAAGGAAAAGGCATGTCCGACATGACCCATGGAGGAGCTATCAGGGCTGGGAGGCCCCCTGGGCAGCCTCAGCCCCGCCCATATTCACTCCACCCCCGGCATTCTTCACCTCACAAGCACCTTTTGCCTGTTTGGTGCCTGCGTGCATGCGTGTGTGTTTTGAGACAAAGTTTCACTCTTGTTGCCCAGGCTTAGAGTGCAATGACGCCATCCCGGCTCACTGCAACTTCTGCTTCCTGGGTTCAAGCGATTCTCATGCCTCAGCCTTCTGAGTAGCTGGGATTACAGGGGCCTGCCACAACGCCCAGCTAATTTTTGCTATTTTTTGTAGAGACGGGTTTCACCATGTTGGCCAGGCTGGTCTCGAACTTCTGACCTCCGGTGATCTGCCTGCCTCGGCCTCCCAAAGTGCTGGGATTACAGGTGTGAGCCACTGTGCCTGGCCCTGTCTGCCCTGTTAATGGAGTGAATTTCTGTTTCCGACAAATGGCAGTGGGCAGGGCCTTTGGAAAACATCTACATGAGAGGAGAAGGCAGACTTTGATGGTGTGGAGTGGGTAGCATGCTTATCTTGCGCTGAGACTTTAATCCATTACCAAATTCGGTTTCCCTACACAGATATAATTACTCCCACCTTATGGATAAAGAAAATGAGCTCAGAGAGGCTGAGTGATTTGAGAAACATCACACAGCTAGTAAGGGCGGGTTCTGGTTGGAAATCCAGGTTCTTCCAGATCCAAGTCCAGTGTCTGCCCAGTTACGTGTTGCTCTTCTCCTATAGAAAAATATTTTTCTTATTGAGCATACTCATTAGGTCAACCTATATCTCCAAAAACCAAATCATGACCGTTTTTACTGATATTGCACTTCAAAAACAGTGTGGGTTACACTGTGGGAACTTTTCACAGTTCCAGAACCTTTTTTCCCAGACCAATCTATTTATTAAGAGAAAATGGAAACAAGGGAGCAGAGAGTGTTTTAAGCCTCCTGGTCAACAAAGAACACTAGTTATCCCCTCCTGGGCTGGGCCCTGCGGCTCCCTGGGGTTGGGATCCTGTGACCCCCCACGCCAGGGAGGGAGACATTCTGTTTTTATTTCTGCTTCCATGAGGGTTTTCCTTGGGAATGGAACTCTGTTTCAGGTTCTACAAATAAAATGAAAATAACCAAGGCCCCCATGAGGTCAGCCCTCCCCGCAGGATGGGCATGAAGACCACCCCAAAGTGGAGCAAGTTTCTCATTGTTTGGGAGATTCTTTGCCCTTTCAAGGCCCAAAGCCCACATTCCCGTTGTGCTGTAGCCCGAAGGACAGAGTCACATCTCAGGGAGGGGAGGAGGAAAGGGGGGGGAAGGGGGGAGGGGAGGGAGAAAGAGTGGGGGAGGGTAGGAGGGAGGTCACATCTCAGGGAGGGGAGGAGGAAAGAGAGGGGGGGAGGGGAGGAGGAAAGAGGAGGGGGAGGAGAGGAGGAAAAAGGGGGGAGGGGAGGAGGAAAAGGGGAGGGGAGGAGGAAAGGGGGGAGGGGAGGAGGAAAGAGAAGGGGCAGGGGAGAAGGGAGGTCACATCTCAGGGAGGGGAGGGGGAAAGGGGGGAGGGGAGGAGGAAAGAGAGGAGGGGGAGGGGAGGAGGGAGTGGAGGCTTCACTGACCACCTGTCCCATATGGCCTGTGCTGGCACGAGTGCTGCCCACGGGCGCTCTTATTTGATCTGCTTGGCAGCCCCATGAAAGTGCATCTATTCCCCCCATTTCATAGAAGAGGAAAGTGAGGAGCGTGGTATGCTTTCCCTAAGCCATGTGGCTGATAAGTGACGAGACTGCGGTAGAAACTCAGACTTGCTGAAAACAGTTCTTGGTTCAGCTTTTCCCTGAGACTGAAAACAAGTGTTAGAACTTCAGGCAAGTTAAATTTGATGGAGTTTACTTGAGAAAACAAAAAAAGAAAAAGAAATGATTTGTGAATCCAGCAGCCTCCAGAATCACAGCAGATTCAGAGAGACTCCAGGGGTGCCTCGTGGTCAGAACGAATTTATAGACAAAAAGGGTAAAGTGACACACAGGAATCAGAGGTGCGGTACAGAAAGAGTGAGACTGGTTACAGCTCGGCGTTTGCCTTATTTGAACGCAGTTTGAACACTCAGCGGTCTATGAGTGGTTGAAGGATGGCCGCTGGGATTGGCCAAGACTCAGCTGTTGTTACAGGTGCATACTACTAAGTTAGGTTTTCAGTTTTGTCTGCCTATTAAGCTAGGTTATGGTTCATCCACAAGGACTCAACTATAGAAGTACTGGGTCCTTCTCAGGCCATATTTAGTTTGCTTTAACACGAGGTGGGGAGAAGAGGAGGAAACCCCACACCCCGACATTAGGGACTGGGCCAGCACATGGGGAGGCATAGGGATGCCCAGTCTGCAACCCACTGCCCCCCAGCACTTTCTCATCTACAAAATGGGCTGATGCTGATCATAGTGACCCCAGGGTTTGCTGTGCAGATTAAAGGAGATAATTCAGGTCGTGGTGCCGAGCCCAGTGCCTGGCACAGAACAGGTTTTCAGTCAGTGTTTACTGTTGTTACCGGTGACCTCAGCTTTGCATGGGAGAGAAGGGTGGAGGCTCGCCTTGGCTCTGCTGTTCCTGTGTCCTCAGCCACTGACCCTCCATGCGACTGGCTCTTCGTCTTAACGTTAGACCAATGTCAACCGTGACGAGAACAGAGTTCCTGAGCAACTGAGAGCAAAAACCCAGTCAGAGAAGACGTTTGGCTCTAGGGACTGAGGGACAGAGGGCCAGCAGGTAGCAGCCACTGAACTTTGGCATGGCCGCAGCCACGTTAGACACCGGGTGATGCCCCTCACCTTAAAAGCGAGTGCCAACGCCTGGGTGGAGGAGGACAGGGAGCAGACAGGATGGGGCAACTGTGTTTGCTGCGTTCATTCCACAAGTGTTTCTTGAGCATCTGCTATAGGTCAGACTTCATTCCAAGCACTATGAAGTGGATGAGGCCGGCAGAGTCCTTGCTCTCCTGGGGCTTCCATTCTAGAGCTGTGGGGCAGGCTGGGGGTGGTGACAGTAAATCTGTAATTACATGATCCTAGTCTTTGCATGATACCTGGATCTCTGCAGTCCTGCCAGAATCAGGGCCACATGGCTTACTATGCAGGCGTAACAACCAAGGATTTAGGCCAGGGCTGCCTCCCAATGCCGCCAAGCAGAGGATGCTGCACGGACTGGAGGCTTGTTTCTGATCTTCTCTCTCTAATCCTCTCCATCTCCAGCCTGCCACCTGCAAAGGACTTGGTGTGGCCAGAGCTTAGGCTCCACAGCGTGGGTCACTGTGGGGCTGGGAGGCTGGTGAAAGGGCTGGCCAGCCGCCTGGCACCCAAGCACCAGTGGGTTTGAGTGGGGGTTGAGTAGGTGGCTCTGCCTGAGGGCAGCAGGCCGATACCAGGCAGCCGGGGCAAGTGGCACTCATGCTAGAGTGAGACCCCATGGCCGAGATAGGTGCACAGGGGCCGGTTCCAGTTTCTTGCTAAGGGGACAACAGAATCAGGATCTCTCCAGGAAAGCTGAAACGTAGGGGAAGGACTCCACTGCATGGAGGAACTTCAAGTCTTAAGTCTAATAGGGCAAGAAAACTGAGGGTGGAGCCCACATGAGAGGTCCCAGCTCGCCCGATAATTATCCTGATGGTAGTAATAATAAGAGCCAACCTTCAAAGAATACATACAGTCTCATATTCTATGTGTATTATCTCATTCAGTCCTCACCACCCTGAGGTAGGTGCTATCATTATCACATTTTACACATTATGAAACCAAGACACAGAGAAGTTAGGTAACTTATCCAAGATCACACAGTAACCAAGTGGCAGACCTAGGGTTTGAATCGGGGCACATGAGCGCCAAGTCCTCCAGACACTGGGTCCTCCACAGGCCTGACTTCCTGCAGCCCCACCCACTGGCAGCCCAGGGCTCCTTCCTCAGGGCCCATCCTGAAGTGAGGAGAAACTCTTGACAGAGAGGCCCAGGACTGAAAAACGAACCCGAATAAATAATAGGCTCTGAATAAATGTTTATTAATTGAACTTGACAGAAAAAATGCAATTTTCTTTGGGCCCAAGTCAGAGGTTCAGAACGTCCTCATTTCTGCGGGTATTTTGTGATCTTTATCCTAATGGTGGAGACAAGCCACATGTGTTCTGCTAATGAACTCCGTCTCCTTGGCCTGGATGAAGCGGGCAGCAAGGTGGGGGAGGCATAACTCCCTGTAGAAATGAGTATTCCCCGTCTAATCAGACGGGGCTGTTCTTGAGCATTCTTTCAAATGTCGCTTTATCGTTGAGGGTTGGATTTCCGTCTGATACGGATCCTGTGGTTCTCTGCTGTATAATGATATCTCGCTGGGGGAATGGGGGATGGAATGGGGAGGCAGGGCTGTGGTTTTCTCCCAGAGGGAGCATCCAGAATGTTGCGGGCGTGATTTCCCCCTTTGGGCAGTGATCGGAAGCACAGCTCTGCTACTAGAAAGAGGTCAGATTCTTTACCTGTAAAAATACTGGCGAGGTACACGTAGCGAGGAAGGCAGGACTTCTTGGCGTCAGTCTGAAGGCATTAATCAGCAGGGTCAAGCCTCTGAGCTTAGATTGGCATGTGTGTGCACACGTGTGCATGTCTGTGTATGTTTTGTGTAAGTGTGTCTGTTTACATCCTTCTGTTGAACATGCATGTGTGTTGTATGTGTTGTATGTACATCCAGAAGAGCTATCCGTTGGGAAAGACTGGCACCGCCTCGCCCAGCATTCCAGTAAGCACAAGCCTCCTTTCAGGACCAAACGCTGCCGACACTGCTGACAGTGCTGAGTGAATCAGATCGTGATTCATTCAACAAGCACTATTTGGTGGCAGGTCCTATGCTCATGCTGAACTGCACAAGGCCCCTAAGTCTCAGGAAGCTCCAGGTCTCCTGGGGAAGAATTACACCTGGGGAGGGCTGAGAGAGGAGAGGAGGCCAGATCTTGGGCTGTGGTCAGGTTGTGATGGGCCTGAACCGGAGGCTTTGCCATAATCCTGTGTGTTGACAGCCTGCCCTCACCCTCAGCTCCTCCCTGCTATGCTCTCCATCTCAGAATGCAGCCCCTGCCCTGGGGGCTGTGTGCTTAAACTAGATTGCGGGGTCATCCTTAGCAACTCCCACTCCAGATCTCATCAGTTATCTACTTAACTGTGTGACCTTGGACAAGTTATTTAATCTCTGAACCTCAGTTTCCTCATCTGTGAAATGGGAAGGATACTACTACCGGCTGAAACGATTAAGTGAGATAATGTTCACAAAGCACTCAGCACATACAAATGATTTTAAAATAGGCGTGGGTATGGTTAATCCTGTCTGCTGAATACTTGTGGAAGCCACCCATCTCCCTCTAACCCCTCCGTATCATCCTGGTCCAACTACATCTCCTCCTGGGCCCCACCCCTCCGGGCTCACTCCCAGCAGCCAGACCAGCAGCACTGCCTCCCTCGGGGTTTTCCCCAAGGCCAAGCTGATCCAGGCACCAAGGAGAAGACAGGTGCCGAGCTCCGGTCAGCCACGATGGAGGCCCGGGGAGCCTCCTGAGGGAGGCAGGCCAGCTGCAGGGCTGTCTCTTTGCGCATCTCTAAGACTGAACCTCTCAACAACCCGGATGCTCATCTCTTGTCTATATTGGGTCCCTGGCAACTAGTTGGTCATCATGTTTTACACATTATGTAAGCAATCCAGATGTACAACCACCTGGATGCTCATCTCTTGTCTATATTGGGTCCCTGGCAACAGTAGGTCACCAGTATGTAGTCAATGAGCGAATGAATGAATGAATGAATGAATGGGAGGGTTTAGACTGAGTGAGAATGGCACTGGGGCAGCTGGTGGTTGGGACTCTCATGACTTGGCCTACTGTTTCTGGATTTCTGGCTCTGCCCCAGCTTCGTCCGCCCTCCCTGGTCCCATCCTTCAGGGCCCAGCTCTGACTTCACCTCCTGAAAGCTCTCTCTGGTCCCATCCAGCCCTGGAATCACCTCCCTCGGAAGCCCTCCCTGGCCTCACCCACTACCTCCTCTCCCTTATCCTGCCCCTGATGTCTGCAGTTGTGCCCTCGAGGCGTTTTCAGTCTTTCTTGTTTGCCTCTCTACCTCCCGCTAGGCTGGGAGCTCTCTGTGGGCAAGAACCTCGTGCTCACTCTTCTGCATCCCCTTGTGCAGCAGGGCTCGGGCACAGATGTGGCGTGGGACAGTCTGCTGACTGCCCACCTCACCGCCGCCCGCACGGTCCCCTTGCCCTCATGGAGCCAGGGCGGGATGGGGGCAGCACTGTCCTCTGGTGCCAGCAGTCAGCACATTGGAAGTATCTGCAAGGGGCGTCCCTCGTGTCCTCTGGCTGTGGAGAGGTCAGGAGACAGTAGAAGTGTTCGTGGAGGCCGGCTGGAAACAGCAAGCCTGTGCAGAGAGGCAGCAGGGTGAGCCGTGCTCCAGGGCCCGGGCCCGGGGAGAAAGAGGCCACGGCCTGTGCACTGAGGGTGGGGGGCAGGACGGTTTTTAGACGTTCGACTGATTTGGAGCACAGTGTTTACTCAGCCTGGTGGCTCAGTGTCTGCAGCACTCCCACTGTGGCACAGACCCACGTCACTCACCCAGCAAGGCGGGCTCGTCCCCACTGAGCACTGTAACTGGCACCATGTGGACCCCACTGGAGAAAAGAGTGTGTCATTGCACCAAGCAAGATGCCAGGATCCTTGACTGGAGCTCCTTCCTGGGAGAGTCAGAGGCTGAATCCAAGCAGCCCAGCTCACTGGGGCAGAGAGAACCAGCACTCACATATTCCGGGTTTCCTGCTGAGAAACTGAGGCACAAACTGTTTAAAAACCTGCCCTCATCTTATTGTGGAAGCAGAGAGGCAGGTCGGCAGCAGCTGCATTTTGGGTGCCATTTCTGGCTCTCCTTTCACCCCACTCCACTTCATACGCCCTTGTTACCTCCTCCCACTCCCCGCCCCTACCCACACCTCCACACATCATCACCTAGGTGGGCTCGATGGTCTTGCTTTGCCTTCAAGCAGGGCTGTGGGATGTGGCTGCCTTAGCTGGGTTGGGTTTCTGAGAAGCAGCCCCAGGGACTACTTGCTTTCCTGGTTGCCTTTTTTTATTTAGTTGGAGTCTCACTCTGTCACTCATGCTGGAGTGTAGTAGTGTCATCTCAGCTCACTGCAACCTCCGCCTCCCGGGTTCAAGTGATTCTCCTGACTCAGCCTCCCAAGAGGCTGGGATTACAGGCACACACTACCAGGCCCAGCTAATTTTTGTATTTTTAGTAGAGACGGGGTTTCACCCTGTTGGCCAGGCTGGTCTCGAACTCCTGACCTCAGTTGATCTGCCCACCTCGGCCTCCCACAGTGCTGGGATCACAGGCATGAGCCACCACACCGGCCCTGGTTGCCTTTTTTTACACAGACATTTACCTGCCTTTGGAGAAGTGGTAAATGGGAGGGAAAACAAGTCCTTTTTTTTTTTTTTAAAAGGATATTTGTAGTTAATGCCAGAGCCACGGCACTCTCCCAGACCCTCTGCCAGGTGGTGGTGGTGACATAAGGTACATACAATTCCTGCCCTCTGAGAGCTTGCAATCAAGTAGATAAATCATCTGCCAGCAGGTGGTAGATACTCATTTACAGCACTGCTGTTGCTGTGGGAATAACAAAGTCACCTGATGCTGTTGCTGATGCTGGCCCAGCACAGGGCGGAGTTGTTTCCCCACATGAGATCAACAGAGGAGAGCGTGACAGCAGAGGGCCAGGGTCCCCCTTCTCAGCTCCCTCTGTAAAGCTGGGAGTCTTCCCACTGCAGGACCGGAGCACACAGCAGCATGAATTATGTGCCCTCTTGCTGTCCTAGCCCCAGCTGCAGGCTGGTTACATCAGCTTGGACTTCATGCTTAGGGCACAGAGAAGCTGTCAAAAATGCAAGCAGATTGGGCTCAGATCTAAGGAGCTCCCAAGACCTTATCTGCAGATGGAAACAGACATTGGATAGACAAAAGAGGAAACTGACACCCACCCACCTCCCCAAATAATAATACTTAGCTTTTACAACAATACCACACTTCCCCTAAGATTCAGGCATTCCCAACTTCTTAATAAATGCTGTTTCCTTTGCCTGGAACCCTCTGCTAACCTTGTCCGATTCCCCATCCCCACATAGGCTAATGAGACCTTCCCAGTTACCCCAAGCTAAGAGCAATCATGCAGCCTGTGATCCATCTTATCTGGAACTTCTTTCTTGTAACTGTGATCACTCTTCATTGTAATTACTTGATCAGCTGTCTGTCCTTCCCATTGAACTAAAGTTTGGTGAGATCAGAAACCATATCTTATGAACTCCTGCATTATCAGTGCCTGGCACAATTCCAAGCACTGAAGTAGAATAAATGGGAAAGAATCTTGAGGATAATTGAACATATAAGAAAAGTTTACTGAGAAAGTTCTGTCTTTCTATCAAAGGACTCGTTGAATTCAAGGTAAATTGGAAAACGCCACCTAGATTTCATGTAGCAAGTTATTTTAATTTAAAGGGTAAAAATCTATTCTACAAGCATTCAAGGGGGAAAAAATCTACCATAAACAGTCATGTGACCAATATCTGCAAAGTATCCAAAAGCAAAATAGCCTCAAATTTCTCCATGGTTCTAAGCATCAGAAGACAGTGGAACTGTGCCTACAGAATGTGTTTGGTTTTGTTGTTGAGATGGGTCTCGCTCTGTGTCCAGGCTGGAATGCTGTGACAGTCATAGCTCTCTGTAACTTTGAACTTTTGGGCTAAAGTGATCCTCCTGCCTCAGCCTCCCAAGTAGCTGAAACTACAGGCAGACACCAGTATGCCCAGCTATTTTTTTTTTGAAGAAATGGGTCTTGCTATGTTGCCCAGGCTCAGAATTGGAATAGAAAAGGTTGTACTCAACAATTCCATATAGGGCTGTGCTGTCATTCTTGGGTGAAGACTGGAAACAACATTTCCAGATGATGTACAGTGTCTCAGGCTCTATATTACTTAGCATTTCTAAGAAAACTGCTTAGCATATGTAATCAGTCAAGGAAAAAAGGAATCAAAATCAGAATCCAGAGAGGAAAGTCTATGTGAGCACCAAAGTCAATGAAATATATTGAGACACTGAAAATTTAAAATTATAGTCACAAAATCAAATCCAAAAATCCAAAAATTATTTTTCAAAAAAAGAGTAAAATGTTAAAAATGTCATATCACTTGTGATACGTGCACTTTTATGTATATTATGCTTCACCAAAAGATAAAGAACTGTGCAAAAATATGATCTCTGTAATCCCAGATTACGTTAATAAAGACTGGAAAATTAAGGAAGGGGTAGAGAAGTAAAGAAAGATATACAGAATTCCAAAATCATTGTGTGTAGAACAGACTTTAGAAGTTATTTTCTTCTTGACTTTGGGAATTGGAGAACTGTAAATTTGTTTATATTTAGTGGTAAGAAGAAAATTAGCCAGTATGGAAAAATGTAAAATGAAAACTAGGTTTTCTTTCCCTTCCTTTACCTCTAGTTCTTTTTGAGGAAAGTAGCCACAATTAACAGATTATTATATATCCTTACAGAAAAAAAATGTATCCATGCTCCACAAACTCACACAAATGAGGTGACACTACTCATACCTTATATTTTCAAAGAATAATATATCATAGAGATCATATTGTCACATGCAGATCTTTCTCGTTCTTTTTAGAATAGTATTCCATTGTGTGAATGTACCATGATTTATTTCAACCACTCCTCAATTGATCGATACTTACTCTGCTTCCATTTTTACCATTATATACAATGTTACAGTTATGCGTACATTCATGAGTGTGTTTATAAGGAAAAACTCTGTCAATGGACTTGCCTAGTCAAAGATGAAAACTTGCCTTTAAATTGCTGATAGTTTTGCCACATTGCCCTTAAAATGATGCCGACTTATTCTCTCAGTAACATTACACACAAGTTTCTATTTCCACACATCTTCATCAGCACAGAGTATTGTTAAACTTTAAATGTTCTACCAATGCTATAGGCAAAAATAGTATCTTGCTTGGATTTTAATGACTTTAATTATGTATGAGGTTGAATATTGAGGTGAAATTCACATAGCACAAAATTAAGTGAACAACTCAGTAGCGTTTAATAAATTCACAGTGTTGTGCGACCACCACCTTTATCCAGCTGCAGAACACTTTCATCACCGCAAAAGAACCTATACCCACTGAGCAGTCATTCATTCCCCGTTTCCCCCTCCTCCCAGCTCCTGGGAACCACCAGTCTGCTTTCTGTCTGTATGGCTTTATATATTCTGTATATTTCATGTAAGTTATACAACACCTTTTGTGTCTGGATTACTTTATTTAGCATATTTTTTTCAGTTCATCCACATTGTAATATGTATCAGTACTTCATTTCCTTTTATGGATAAATAATAATTTCGTTCCATGTGTGTATCACAATTTGTTTACCTATTCATCTTTTGATGGGCATTTGGGTTGTTTTCACCTTTGGCTATTGTGATTAGTGTTGTTGTAAACATGCATGTATGTATTTGAGTTCCTGTTTTCACTTCTTTGGGGTATATAACAGGGAGTGAATTTGCTGGGTCATATGGTAATTATCTGTTTAAGATTTTGAGGAACCACCAAACATTTTCACAGGAGCCGAACAATTTTACATTCCTACCAGCAGTGTACAAAGGTTCCAATTTTTCCACATCCTCATCAACACTTGTTATTTTCTGGGTTGTTATTGTTGTTGGTTTAACCTTCCTCGTGGGTGTGAAGTGGTATTCCACTGTGGTTTAGATTTGTGTGTTGCATGATTAATAGTGTTGAGCATCTTTTCATATCCTTGTTGGCTGTTTGTGTATCTTCTTCAGCAAAATGTCGATTCAGGTCCTTTGCTTATTTTTGAATAGGGTTGTTTGTATTTTTATTGTTGAGTTGTAAGCGTTTTTTAGTTTGATTATATATTCTAGATATGTTCTGAATTACTATTAGTATTGTCAGATATATGATTTGAAAATGTATTCTTGCATTCTGTATGGTGTAGTATTACTTTTTTGATAATGTCCTTTAACACACAAAAGTTTTGCTGAAATTGTACTGCATTTTGATGAAGGTTTTTCTTTCATTGCATGTATTTTGGGTGTCATATCTAAGAATCCACTTCTAAGTCCATTGTCATGAAGATTTATCTGTGTTTTCTTCTAAGAATTTTGTAGTTACAGATGTTATATTTAAGCCACTGTTTCGAATTAATTTTTGTATTTGGTGTGAGGTAGAGGTTCAGTTTGATGCTTTGGCATGTAGATATTGAGTTTGACTCTCAATTCTCAATTTATCCATTGGTCTATATCTATCCTTATGCCAATGCCCCACTGTTTTGATTACCATAGCTTTGTAGTAAGTTTAAAAATTGGTTAAGTGTGAGTCTTCCAACTTTGTTCTTCTTTTTCAAGATTATTTTGGCTATTCAAGCCCCCTTGCTATTCCATATGAATTTGAGGATTGGCTTCTCCATTTTTGCAGAAAAGGTGGCTGGAGTTTTGATAGGAAGTGCATTGAATCTGTAGATTGCTTTGGGAAGTGATGCCATCTTAACAATATTAAGTATTCCTATTCATAAACACAAAATGTGAGGTTGGATATTTTTCACAAATTGATTCTCATTTTGCTCTATGTAAATTGCCTATTCATATCCTTCGTCCTGTATTCTAATAACTTCTGTTTTCATACTGTATTATGTAAGCATTTCTAATGTAGAAACTAACCTTTCATCATAGATGGTATAACTGTTTGTCTCAATTTGATGTTAGTTGCATGACCCTGTTTATGATGGTTTTTGCTATGTATAAGTTTTTGTTTTTTGTTTTTAAATAGTCAAATGTGTCAGTATTTTCTTTCACGAAATCCAGATTTTTATATCCTCCTAGAAAGCGCTCCTCAATCTAATGTAAATAAATTCATGAAGGTCTCATTCTTACAATTTTATTTATTTTATATTTACATTTATATCATTGATAAATTTGGAATGTATTTTGGTAAAATGACTGAGGTAGGCATCCAATTTTATCTGTTCTGAACAATCTGTCTTTTAGCACTGATCGAAATGCCATTTTATGCCATTCTAATTTCTCAACTGTATTTGGATCCATTTCTGAGTTCTACATACTTTGTGATTATATTGTCAATTTATTCTTCACTGCCAAATGGCTTTTTAAAATTTTACCTTTCATTTTCAAATAACTATGGATTCACAGAACGTTTCAAAAATAGTACAGAGAAGTCCCTTGTACTCTTCAGCCAGTGTTCCACAATAGTTGCATCTGATGTAACTCTGGTACACTATCAAAACCAGGAAATTGACGTTGTTGCAGTGTGCCATTTTATCACACACACACACTAGTGTAAATACCACCACAGTCACTATACAGCACTATCATACCATGACAATGTTCCTAACATCTCTAACCTCTCACCACTCTTAACCTCTGGCAATCACCAATCTGTCATTTTAAGAATGTTTTAGAACTGGAATTATACCATGTGTGGCATTCGAAGACTGGCTTTTCTCACTCAGCATGATGCCCTTGAGATCCACCCAAGTTGGATGTATCAATAGTTCATTCATTTTTATTGCTGAGTAGTATTTTATGGTGTGGATATACCACAGTTGGCTTAGTCACCTACTTATTGTTGGATATTTTGGTTGTTTCCAATTTGGGGCTACTACACATAACCCAAATACAAATATTATGAGCATCCATGTACAGGTTTTTGTGTGGACATAAAAATTTCCTATCTCTGAGATAAATATCTAGGAGTGAAATTGTTCAGCCACATGATATGTGTGTGTGTGTGTGTGTGTGTGTGTGTATTTTTTTTTTTTTTTTTTGAGACGGAGTTTCGCTCTTGTCGCCCAGGCTGGAGTGCAGTGGCACGGTCTTGGCTCACTGCAACCTCTGACTCCCAAGTTCAAGTGATTCTCCTGCCTCAGCCTCCCAAGTATCTGGGATTACAGGCTCCTGCCACCACGCCCAGCTAATTTTTGTATTTTTAATAGAGACGGGGTTTCTCTATGTTGGTCAAGCTGGTCTCAAACTCCTTACCTCAGGTGATCTTCCTGCCTCCGCCTCCAAAGTGCTGGGATTACAGTCGTGAGCCACCGCACCCGGCCTGATAAGTGTATATTTAGTTTTTTGTTTTTTGAGGTTTTTTTAAGAAACTCCCAAACTATTTTTCAGTGTGACTATACCAGTTTAATTGAAGTGTAGAAACCTTTCCTCCCATTACATTCCTTTACACTCCCCCATTTGTTACATAAGTATCTTAAATGTTTTCTGTACATATATTGAGAACCACACTAGATGGTGTTCTAATTTTTGCTTCAACCATCAAATGTAATTTAGAAAACTCTGTAAAAGAAGACCTATTATATTTACCCATATTTTTGCTTACTGTGTTCTTTCTCCCTCCCTGATGTTCCAGTATTCCTTCTTTAATTATTTCCTTCCAGTTTTGAATTTGCTTTAGGCATTCTTTTAGGGTAGGTCTGCTGGTGACAACTTGTCTTAATTTAACCTCACCTGAAAATGTCTTAATTTCCCCTTTATTCCTGAAGGATATTTTCACTAGATATAGAATTTTGTGTTTGCTTTGAGCACTTGAAAAAATGTTTGCCACTTCGTTCTGGCCTCCGTGGTTTCTGAGAAGAAATCCACTGTCACTTTAATTGCTTTTCTCCAGTAAGTGAGGTGTCATTTCTCTCTGAAACATTTTTATTTGCCTTGAGTTTTCAGAAGTTGACTATGATATTTCTTGGTGTAGAAATCTTCGGTTTCTTTCCTGTTGGATGTTTGCTCAGCATCTTAAATTGGTAGGCCCAGGTCTTTGGGCACATCTGGAAATTCCCCAGCCATTATTTATGTGAATACTTTTTTAGTCTCACTCCATTTCTCCTCTCCTCTTGGGACTCTTGCTGACACTAATGTCAGATCTTTTGTTTTAGTCCCACAGGTCCCTGCGGCTCTGTTCCTTTTTTTTCCCTAGTCTATTTTCTCTCTGTTGTTCAGTTTGGATAATTTCTATTGGTTCTGCCTTCAAGCTCACTGATTCCACTGTCCTCTTCATTCTCCTGTTGAGCCCTCCATTGAAATTTTCATGTCATTTCTTGTGTTTTTCACTTCTGACATTTCCAGTTGGTTCCTCTTCATATCTTGTTTCTTTGCTGAGACTTTCTGTTTTTTCATTTGTTTCAGGTGTGTTCATAATTGCTCACTGAAGCATTTTTATAATGGCTGTTTTCGAGTCTGTGCCAGATAGTCCAACATTTCTGTCACATCAGTGTTCATATCTGTTGATTGTCTTTTCCCATTGAAGTTGAGGTTTGCCTGGTTCTTGGTATGATGCATGATTTTTTATTAAACCCTGGACATTTTGTGTATTGTGCTATGAGACTCTGGATTTTGTTAAATCTTGTGCTTCAGCTGGCCCCCTCCGACACCATGCTGATGATAAAGGGGGAGGGAGCACCACTTCATTACTTTCAGGTGGAGGGTGAAAGTCCAGGTTTTCAACTGAGCTTCCATTGACACTTAAGGTGGTGAGGGGCTCCTTGTTACTACTGGGAAGGGATGAGAGTTCCACCTCCCCACTAGGCCTCCACTGATGCCACCCTTGCTGGGTGGGGCAGGAGTGCCTCATTACTGCTCCCCATGGGGCTCCACTGACACTGTGGGTGTTTCTGAGTTACCAACTTATTTAGCACCCAGTTCTGCATATATGAGACCGAAACAAACAAGTAAATTCACCTCTCTGTCCTTTCTCAGGCCCCAGGTTGCCTAGCTGATCTGTTTCTCTCCATCTTTCAGGGTCTTCTTCATATGTATATATAATGTCTAGGGGTTTTAGCTGTACTTAGCAAGAGGAGTAGGGAAAGTATGTCTACTGTATCTTTTTGCCAAGTTGTTTTAATTATTGTAGCTTTATAACATTTTAAATTCTTACTCTGGCTCGTCTTTACTCATTACACTAATTTTTCAAAGTTATCAAAGCTATCATATGTGTTTTCCCCACGTGAATCCCAATATTATTTTAAGTTTTCAAATAAAGAGTGTAGGTAGCCAGGCGCGGTGACTCATGCCTGTAATCCCAGCACTTTGGGAGGCTGAGGCGGGCAGATCACAAGGTCAGGAGTTCAAGACTAGCCTGACCAACATGGTGAAATCGTGTCTCTACTAAAAATACAAAAATTAGTCAGGCATGGTGGCGCGTGCCTGTAATCCCAGCTACTCGGGAGGCTGAGGCAAGAGAATCGCTTGAATCCAGGAGGCGGAGATTGCAGTGAGCCGAGATCTCGCCATTTCACTCCAGCCTGGATGACAGAGCGAGACTCCGTCTCAAGAAAAAAAAAAAAAAAAAAGAGTGTAGGTATGGTTATTGGTATGTCATCAATTTTGGAGATTAATATAAGGAACATGAGCATCTTTTCAATGCTGAACATGTCTCTACTTCTCCAAGAACTAGCATGTCTTCCACTGTGTTTGCCTTCTCAGTATCCCTCAGGAGAGTTATTTTAAGCTTCCTTCATATACATCTTTTGATTTCTTATTGAATTTACTCTTAGGTTTTTTTTTATCTTGTTCTTTTAGTTATTAAAAATGGGACACTTCTCCACTATACCTTCTAACTGGTTATTATTTGTACATGAGAATGCCATTAGTTTTTGTTTGTTGGTTTGTTTATTTTGAGACAGAGTCTCACTCTGTTGCCCAGGCTGGAGTGCAGTGGCGCAATCTCAGCTCACTGCAGCCTCCGCCTCCCAGGTTCAAGGGATTCTCCTGCCTCAGCCTCCCAAGTAGCTGGGACTACAGTTGCATGCCACCATGCCTGGCTAATTTTTGTATTTTCAGTAGAGATGAGGTTTCACTGTGTTGTCCAGGCTGATCTCTAACTCCTGACCTCAAGTGATCCACCCGCCTTGACCTCCCAAAGTGCTGGGATTACAGGCATGAGCCACTGCGCCCAGCCTAGTTTTTGAATATTAAATCTTCATCTATTCTCTTTACTATATTCTTCCATTACTCCTAGTGGTTTTTAGTTTGTTCTCATGGATTTACAGTATCAAATCATACAATGTGTAAGTAATTGTATTTTTCATCCTCTTTCTTTCCTTTCTCTTGGCCTTCTGGAGAACCGTTCAGTAGTGGTGGTCGTGGTGCATCCTCATGTTGTTCCTGACTTTAATGGGGATGCTTTCAGAGTTTCAACAGTACGTTCGATTGCATGTCACATTTGGGTATGTGATACTTTTTTTAACAATGCAAAGGAAAGGAGTCACCTCTTTCAATTCTCCCTCTTATCACAGTGTAATAAATGAGGCATTAATAATGAAAGTGTTTAAGCATACAAAAACCTTGCCATCTGGAGATTTACAATCTCCTAAAACTATTGGGTCAGAAAGAAAATACAAAAATTGAATCATAGTTTGTTTGAAGAACAATGTAAATGAGGACAGAGCTATATTAATCAGAAGTGTTGAAACATGTAACAACTTAAACTAGCTGAAGCAAAAGAGAACTTACTGACTCACAAAACCAAGGCAGAAACGTCAGGGTGGAGGTGGCCTCAGAGCCGGGCTATGGTTTATCCATCACTTCCCAGAGCAAACACAGAACCAGACACGCTGTGGGCATGCAAGCCCATCTGGCCCTTGGGCTGCCAGTGTTTGTGGCCTGTGGTGCGAATGTGGGAGGTAGAGATGGGCTCCAAGGGATGCTTAGGGGGTCACCTGGCCAAGCCTGAGGAGGGATCATGGCGGCAGGGGCACCTGGTATGGGGATGTCATTGGTTATGTGTTATCCACAATAGCAAAAACACCAGGGTTTGTAGATGACTTCCTTTTCTATTATAAGTTAAAGCAAAATCAAGGTTAGCTGCATAGTGAGCTCATTCTTGTCCTGGTGTGCTGGTCCTAGGTTTGTCTTCCTGACTGGGAGAGGGAGTGAGACAGGGAAAGGGAGAGTTGCAGCTGGCACACCCCAGGGAATGCCAAGAGGTGTGGGCCCAGGTCTCTGTCAACCCTCAAGGCCTCCATCCTCAATATCACGTGAGCCTCTGCATCTCTGAGGGGACAGAGGACATGAGGGGTCTGGTTATCACACATGGTCTTCGTGCCCCTTGCAGGACCGTTGGTCTCTGGCCAGCAGCATAGATTTATTGAGTGGCCACTGTGTGCGGCGGGGATCAAGGTCCCAGGGACCAATGGAGGGGCTGGGCCAGGTTCATCTCGAGCCCCTCTCCCACCCCACAATTTCACCATAAGGAATCAGCTGTATTTCCCCCAAATTTTCATGTTATTTCAATTTCATGCCTTGGTGCCTTTGTCTGTGTTGTTCTTTCTGCCTGGAGTGCCCTTTTCTTCCTGGCAAACTCCTCAAAGGACACAGCTCAAGAATCTCCTCCTGCATGAAGTGTGCCCTGCCCAGCAGCACTGGTTTCTCCCTCCTGGTGTTGCTGAAAACCTGGTGCCTGCCTCTCCTTGCTGCATCCACACCTGTGTCTTCCATTGGACTGTGGTCCTTCATTGTTAAATGAATGAATGATGGTGGCAGTGATTGCAATTGAGCACCTTACTAAGGTGTGGCCACTCCTTGTGATGGGCATGGTACCCCACAAGGGGATCTCAAGAGAGAACCCCGGAACTGGAAGCAGATGCTGCCTGCACACAGTAGGCGCTCCGCGAATGGCTGCCGTCTTCCGGTTCTGACTGTTCACTACATGAATGGAGGCAGGGTGTGTGCAGGGCCATGGGGAGACACGGGGTGCAGGAGACCCCATCTGCCTGTCTTCCTTGCCTCTCTGTTCCCGGGAATCTCACCAAAGGCCAGAAAAGATCCTTTGAACTTCTCTTTAGAAAAATCCGTCATTCTTTTGAGGCTTTTGTTACGAGAAGGTGGACAAGCCTGTGGCTTCGAGGCCATGATGGGGGCCTCCCAGGTCTCCCCTTCTGGGCCACCCCAAAAGGCTCACAGGTGCCTTCACATCAATGGGTGTTTGTGTAAAAGCATTTGTTCTTTTCTTTCCTTTGGCCTCACATTGTCTTTCTTGGAAAGCGTTGCAGGTGTTGGGCACAGTTGGTGCACAGGGAAGTGGCTTCAAACAATGGTTACACATTTGTGAGGCATCTCAGCCAGGAACTATAAGGACCACTTGGGGCTCTGAAAGGTACCTGAAGGTCTTGGCCTTTATTTCATGCTCAGGCCTTTTGCCTGGAAGTGGCGTTACACATTGTGAGCCCTGGCATATGGTGGAGGCTGGGGCTCAGGACAGGTGGGCCGGGCACCGGGGCCTCTGCGTCTCACTGGCTGAGTGGACACCATCGATGAAACAGGAAGAACAATCCCACCTTCAAGTGGCTGTTGCAATGATGGAGATAACGCGTTTGAAACTCTCCAAGGGGAGGAAGGGCAAGTAGCATGTTAGCGCCATATTGAGGGAGGCATGAGGTGTGTTGGATCCGGAACTCCTGGGTCAGGTCTGGCTCAGCCGTTGCTGGGTGCATGACCTTGGGCAGGTTATTCCTCCACTGTGTCTAAGGCTTGTCCTCAGTAAATTGGGGCTAATGTAAGGATTAAATGAGATAAAACACTGTAAACTGTATGTACCACATCTGGCGTGCAGTAACAGTTTGATATGTGTCTGACTTGTAGAAGATTTCGGTAAATGGTATTTTCTCTCTCTCTCTTTTTTTTTTTTTTGAGATGGAGTCTCTCTCTGTTGCCCAGGCTGGAGTGCCGTGGCACGACCTCAGCTCACTTCAACCTCCACCTCCTGGGTTCAAGCAAATTCTCCTGCCTCAGCCTCCTGAGTAGCTGGGACTGTGGGTGCACACTGCCACGCCTGGCTAATTTTTTGAGTAAATAGTATTTTCATTCATTCACTCACTTTTTTGTGTGTGCTCAGAATTCATGGAACATTTCTCCTTTTTTGGATTTTTAATTCTATTTCTGAATTTTTCATATTGATACATAACAGATGTACATATTTGGAGGAAACGTGATATTTTGATGCATTCATATAATGTGTAAAGAGCAAATCAGGGTTTATCCATCACCTTAAATATATATGTTTTTTCTTTCTTTTTTTAAGAGACAGGATTTTGCTATGTCCCAGGCTGTATTTGAACTCCTGGGTTCAAGTGATCCTCCTGCCTCAGCCTCCCAAGTAGCTGCGACTATAGGCATGTGCCACCACACACAGCCAGTTGCCTTAAATGTTATCTTTTCTTTTTGCTAGAAACATTTAAATAATTCTTTTCTAGCTATTTTGAAATGTGCAATTGGTTATTGTTAACTATAGTCACTCTACTGATCTATTAAATACTAGATCTTATTTATTCTAACTGTCTCTTTGTGCCCATTAATCAACCTCTCCTCATCCCATTCCTGCTTCCTAGACTCTGGGAGCCACCAGTCTACTCTCTGTCTTCGTGAGAGCTACTTTTTTTGGCTCCAAATATGTTTTTCTGTTTCTCTGTTTTTAGAGATAGGGTCTCACCACATTGTCCAGGCTGGCCTCCAACTCCCAGCCTCAAGCAATTCTCCCACCTCAGCCTCCCTAGGAGCTAGGACTATAGATGTGAGCCACCACGCCCAGCCAGTTCACTCATTCACTCACTTCTTATTGCTATCATTATTCTATTATTTAGATCTGACAACTAATGGATACTTTATGGGTTAAAAGACAAAGGCAGCTGGGCACGGTGGCTCACACCTGTAATTCCAGCACTTTGGTAGGCTGAGGTGGGCGGATCACCTGAGGTCAGGAGTTTGAGACCAGCCTGGCCAACATCATGAAACCCCATCTCTACTAAAAATACAAAAATTAGCCGAGCGTGGTGGCAGGCGCCTGTAATCCCAGCTACTTGGGAGGCTGAGGAAGGAGAATCACTTGAACCTGGGAGGTGGAGGTTGCAGTGAGCCGAGATTGCGCCATTGCACTCCAGCCTGGGCAACAAGAGCGAGACTCCATCTCAAAAGAAAAAAAGACAAAGGCAATTAGCAATACCAAGTGTTGGTGAGATTGCGGAGCAACCAGAGCTCTCATATACTGCTAGGGGGATGTCAAATGGCATAGGCACTTTGGAAAACAGTTGGGTAGTGTATCTTATCAAGTTAAACATCTACTTCTATGACTCTGCAATTTACCTAAAAGAAAGCTATGTTCACACAAAAACCTGTATGCAAATGTTTATAGTGGCATTATTCATAATTACCCAAATTGGAAATAACCCAAATATCCCTCAAATGGAGAATGGGTAAAGAAACTGTGGTACATTTGTGCAGTGGAATACTATGCAGCAATAAACGGGAACAGACTATTGACACACACCACATGGGTGGATCTCAAATGCGCTATGCCAAGATAAAGCCAGACTCAAAAATAGAAATCATACTACATGCTTTATGCTTCATTTCTATGACATTCTTATGAGGCAGAGCTACAGGGATGATCACTGAAAGCAGGGACTCAAACAGATGCTTGTACCCCAGTGTTCATAGCCGCACTATTCACAATAACCAGAGGATACAAATGACCCAATGTCCATCAATGGATGAATGGATAAACCAACTGTGATCCATCCATACGATGGAATATTTGCTCAGCCTTAAAAGGAAGGGAATGCTGACACATGTTACAAGTTGGACGAATCTTGAGGACATTATGCTAAGTGAAATATGCCAGACCCAAAAGGAGTTGGATGATATTGATTGATTTCACTGATGTGAGGTACCTAGAATAAACAAATTCATAGAGACAGAAAGTAGAGTGGAGGTTACCAGGCACTGGGGGAAATGGGAAATGGAGAGTTAGTGTTTCATGGGTACAGAGTTTTTGTTTGGGATGATTTAAAAGTTCTGGAGATAGCCAGCCATGGTGGCTCATGCCTGTAATCCCAGCACTTTGGGAGGCCGAGGCCGGTGGATCGCCTGATGTCAGGAGTTTGAGACCAACCTGGCTAATATGGTGAAACCCTGTCTCTACTAAAAATACAAAAATTAGCCGGGCGTAGTGGCAGGTGCCTGTAATCCCAGGTACTTGGAAGGCTGAGGCAGGAGAATCACTTGAACACATGAGGTAGAGGTTGGAGTGAGCTGAGATTGTGCTCCAGCCTGGGCGATAGAGCGAGACTCCATCTCAAAAAAAAAAAAAAAGTTCTGGAGATGGTTGGTGGTGATGGTTGCACACCGTTGTGAATGTACTTAATGTCATTGAATTGTACACTTAAAAATGGTTAAAATGGTAACTTATGTTATGTATGTCTTACCACAATTTTTAGAAAACTATAGGAACAGAGAACAGATCCTCCTACAGAGGACAAGGGAGTTTTGGGGCTGACGGAGCTGTTCTGTGTCTCGATTGTCAAAACACAAAGAACTGTGCACCAAAAAGAATGCATTTTATTCCATGTAGACTTTTTTTTTTTTTTTTTTTGAGACCGAGTCTCGCTCTGTCGCCCAGGCTGGAGTGCGGTGGCGCGATCTCGGCTCACTGCAAGCTCCGCCTCCCGGGTTCACTCCATTCTCCTGCCTCAGCCTCCCCAGTAGCTGTGGCTACAGGCACCCACCACCACGCCCAGCTAATTTTTTTGTATTTTTAGTAGGGACGGGGTTTCACCGTGTTAGCCAGGATGGTCTCGATCTCCTGACCTCATGATCCACCTGCCTCAGCCTCCCAAAGTGCTGGGATTACAGGTGTGAGCCACTGTGCCCAGCCTATTCCATGTAGATTTAAAAATAAAAATTTAAAAGATAGAGGCGTTCCAATTGGGCTCCGACTGTTCTTGCTGGTTCATTCATTTAGCCAACAAATATCGATCAACTCCACTGCGCCCCAGCACAGTGCCAGGAACCCTGTCCCCAGGCCCCTAGGGACGGACGCGGGTGGATCCCGAGACAGATGAGCCGAAGGGAATGAGAATCATGCGGCCGTCATTATTCTAACTGAGAGAACAATCATGTCAGTACATTTTTCCCTGGAGACCAAGTCTGAAGCCTGGCCGCTCTGGATACTTTAGTATCTCCTCGAGTGAGGTTTTAATTAGAGATGTTTACTCCCCTCCCTCCTTTGGTCAGCCTCCTTTTGATGCTCTGTTTTTAAAAACCATCTTTGGTTTTGGCTTGCTTGTTTGTTTTGTTACCCTCCCCACAACCCTTGAGTAGGATTGTTTTAAAACTAGGTAAACAGCCCATGTTTGCAGAGCTTTTGGTGAGTCTCCTGTGCTTTCCCCCGTGCAGGGACGTGGGTCTTGTGTTGACAGCCTGCTGTCAACTGCTCCCTTCCATGTTCCCAGCAATCGGCTCAACAAGGTGGCCCAGTCACAAACAAGAGAAACTGGCTTCAACAAAAAGGAGAAGGTGCTGGCTCCCAAAACGTAAAAGTGTTGGACTGGGCTAGCTTCAGCCATGGCTGGATCCAGCAGCTAGTGAGTGCTGGCAGGATCCTCTGTCTCTGTCTATCTTTACTTTTCCTCCCTCTCCCTCCCAGGGGCCCTCCCTTTGACTCCTGACTCTCTCTTCTCTGTGCTGGCTGCTCACAGCTGCAGCTCCCCAGCACGTGAGGGAGGGAGGGGCAGCAGAAGGCAGGTCCTGGGGCTGCTGACCTCCTGCTCAGAAACACCACACTCCATGTCAGTGATTTTCCTTTGTGAGGAGCCATCTGATCAGGATGTATTTCGATGCCAGCATCCGTGTGCATGACCATGGACCAGGTGCCCCTTCCAGCCCCAGCAACTGAAGCCCACAAGCCCAGGGCCCTCTGCCTGTGCACAGGGACCCTGCAAGGGCACTGCTGTACGCTGGAGCTGAGCAGTCATCCCGGAGTGACGCAGAATGCAGTCTCTCCACCCGTGTGTTTACCAGCGCCTGGTGGGGCAGCTCGTCAGTGCCAGGCTGTCTGGGTGCTGGGATGCAAAGAAGAAAACGCTAAGACCTGCCCTGAGCACTCACAGCCTAACGAGAGACGTGTTAGCACAAGACGTGCCTAGGGGGTCCCTTTCCTATGAGAACAACGGGTCCCTGAAAGAGGCCTTTTAATTTCATAATAAATAGTGAACAAAGGTTTCCTTGGGACTAAATCTTGAAAATAGAAACCGAAAATTGTAAAAATGAATTAATTTTACATTTAACAATATTTAAGCTATAACTCTGGGAGAAGTTTTTTTGGTGGGGGAACAGAGTCTCATTCCGTCTCCCAGGCTGGAGTGCAATGGCTCAATCTCAGCTCACTGCAGCCTCCACCTCCCAGGTTCAAGCAATCCTCCCACCTTAGCCTCCCAAGTAGCTGGGACTATAGGCACGTGCCACCACGCCCAGCTAATTTTTGTATTTTTAGTAGAGATGGGTTTTCGCCATGTTGCCCAGGCTGGTCTTGAACTCCTGACCCAATGTGATCCGCCTGCGTCGGCCTTTCAAAGTGCTGGGATTACAGGCGTGAGCCACCATGCCCAACTGAGAATTTTTTTTAATAAAAAAAAGAATAATTTTTTCTCTTTGGAGTTATTTTACAAATAAACGTGTGAAAGCACATGAAGACTGTTCACATCTGAACGCCACAGCATGTTGATAAAGGGAGTTACTCGTGCACAAATATTCAAAGGCTCCGTCACTTTTCCTATATGGCTTTCCTGATCTTTTTTACCCAAGTTGCTCTCTTTTGACATGGCCAACATGCCCTTATCATCTTTGGTTAACTGGGTTCACTCTGCCAAGACCCGGCCCCATTTGTTGATGTCTCGGCATCAGACCCAGGCAGTGTTACAGCATCACTCACATCAACTTCATGAAATTCTGCAACTTTTTTTTTTTTTTGACATGAAGTCTCACTCTGTCACCAGGCTGGAGTGCAGTGGTGTGATATCTGCTCACTGCAGCCTCTGCCTCCAAGGTTCAGGCTGTTCTCCTGCCTCAGCCTCCTGAGTAGCTGGAACTACAGGCACGTGTCACCACACCCAGGTAAGTTTTGTATTTTTAGTAGAGACGGGGTTTCACCATGTTGGCCAGGATGGTCTCAATCTCTTGACCTCGTGATCTGCTCTCCTCGGCCTCCCAAAGTGCTGGGATTACAGGCATGAGCCACTGCGCCCAGCCGAAATTCTGCAACTTTTTACAACATCTGTGGCTTCACTTGCAGTGGATTCGCATCACATTATTACAGGCACAGATGACCTCCTCAAACAGCAGGTGCATTTATGGCATGTAACGGTTATCCAGGCGCTGTCTAACCAAGACAGCGGCATGAGTGGGGGCGGATGCCCGTGAACAGGCAGGTGTGTCTGGGGGCACTGATGTTAGAAGGGGCAGTACAGTTGTGAGTTCTGTGTCCTGATGACTTTGGCTTCTTCGTTAAGCCTCAGTTACTGAATCCTCGCTGTACTTTTAAGTTTTCTCCCCCAAAACGTATGTCTGATCCGTTGCAGCTGTGGGTCCTTAAATCCTTGCCCCGCCTCACTCCTGCGAGAGCCCTGCCGGAGCGCCCCCTCCTTGCGTCTTGCTAATGCAGCATCCCTGCTGTTTTCTTTTGCTTTGTCTCCCCCTCAGCTCTGCCCCCGGTGTATCTGAAGTGCTGAGTGGATGTTGGTGGCGGCAGGAGGGAGTGAATTAATGACCAGGCCAGCCTGACTCCAAGGTGATCCTGAGTAGGTCCTGCCAGCCCAGCCATGCTGCCACTGAGGCCCAGCACAGCCCTTCCTGGAGGCTGGGTGCACAGCCAGGCTTGGAGCAAGCCGAGTCCCAGAAAGCCCCTGCGAGTCCTTCCTGACACGCAGAGGGGACTGCTGATGGTCTGACTCCCATCTGCTACACATGGGGACAGGTGGCCCCTCGGTGCCAGATCTTTGACGTTTGTTCACTGGACACCAGGGAAGCCCCAGATGCTCAGCTGTTCTGCTCTTTGAAGTCCACGCCAAACAGTCCTGGGCAAGAGCCCAGAGCGCCTGCCCGCCGGGGAGAGACTCTCGGAGGACAGCCGGGGCCGGAACCAAGCCTGGACGTTTGGAGCTGAGAGCAGAATGCTGCTTAGCATGACTTCAGCTCAACTAATTCCCCTCAGCCCTTGCCCGAGACCCAGGGCCTTGTAATTCTAGCCCTGCTATGTCCCACTTGTGACCCTGGGGAGTCATACCATCTCTCTGGGCCTCAGTTTCCCCATGTGTAGCAGATGGGAGTCAGACCATCAGCAGTCCCCTCTGCGTGTCAGGGTGGACTCAGGAACCAGGAGGCTGAACTTGCAGCCAAATGCTAGCTGAGGATGATTTTCAGTTTACCCAAAGATGTGAACCTTCAGGCCACACGGTTTAGCCGTGAACACCATGTTGAGGCCGGAACATCGTGGCTTTTGAAATGAGTTAATGTCTTGGAGCAGGAAAAGTACCCCGCGCTGTCAATACAGTTGTCTTCCTTGGAGATCTTCAGGGAGTGAGCTGAGAGAGGGCTGGTGGGGCTGCCTCTGCATTCCTGGGGTGGGGCTGCAGGCCCTATGCAGCCTAGCAGCTGTTCTCCAGCTGGGAGTGGCTCCGAGTTGAGGGCTCAGGGTTGACTCACCCAGTGTGTGGCAGGCACTGTTCTGTGCCAGCCTCTGGGCTGAGCATCAGGGCATGGGTTAAACCTGTACCGGACCTGCCCTCAGGAGGCTCCAGGCCTGCAGGGCAGGACAGGTGCAGATAGTGACTGTATGCTCTGCCTGTGATGGAGCCCTGGGCCTCCTCCTTGCCTGTCCTGCCTCTGCTTCCTCCCTGAAGCTTCCCTTCCTCCTGCCCTCCCAGGTCTTTCGCTCCAGGTTTGACAGTCTGTGGCCACACTGAGCACCTGCTTCCTTGGGACCAAGGGGTTATGTCCCATCCTTCTGTCAGGGCACCTGGTGGGCAGGGTTGGGGTGGTCCTCCCCACTCCTTGGCACCCTTGGAATATCAGTTGAAAAGAGGGAAGAGGCCAGGCTTGGTAGCTCACGCCTATAATCCCAGCACTTTGGGAGGCCAAAGCAGGTGGATTACTTGAGGTTAGGAATTTGAAACCAGCCTGGACAACATGGTGAAACCCCATCTGTAGAAAAATTAGCCAGGCGTGGTGGTGCACACCTGTAGTCCCAGTTACTTGGGAGGCTGAGGCAGAAAAATCGCTTGAGCCCGGGAGGTGGAGGTTGCAGTGAGCAGAGATTGCGCCTGGGTGACAGAGCAAGACCCTGTCTGGAAAAAAAAAAAAAAAAAGAAAAGAGGGAAGAGAGTCTTGATTGATGATTTTTATCAATTTACTTCCACATGCATTGGGAGCTGGTCTCACATGATCTGAATGGTGCCAGGGAAATGTTTTTATTGTGGTAAAACATACATAACATAAAATGTACCATCTTAACCATTTTTAAGTGTACAGTTCAGTGGCATTAAGTATATTCACGTTGTTGCGCAACCATCATCAGAACTGTTTACATCTTGCAGAACTAAAACTCTGCACCCATTAAGCCATAACTCCCCATTCCTCCTCCCCACAGCCCTGGCACCCACCATTTACTTCCCATCTTTATGACTTGGAGTACCCTGGCTTGGCTCATCCAGCATTTGTCCTTCCGTGACTTCTTCTTTGTGGCTTCTTTCATTTAGCGTAACGTCCTCAAGGTCCATCCGTGTTGTTGCATGTGTCAGAATTTCCTTCCTTTTTAAGGCTGAAAACTATTCCATTTAAGGCTAATGCTCCCTGCCAGGGCCATCTCTCGAGCCAGATGTTTTATGTACATGCAACAAATCGTTTACTTCGGCAACAATGCACGGTTGGGAGTTCGAAGGCCTGAGCTTGAGCTGCTTTTCTGCCAGGCACCCGCTGTGGGTCCTTGGGCTCTTGTCCTGCCTGAGTCTCTCTGCAAAATGCAGATGGCTGAGCAGGTGGTTTTGAGCACCCAGTGAGGGAGGGCGTTCTGTACTGGTGAGGAGTTGCACTAACAGTGGTACTGCTGTCAGACACCTCCAAGGTGTTTCTCTTCAGCGCTGGCACACTCTTAGGTCTTCTTTCTCCTTTTCTTGCTTGGCCACGTTGGGTCTTGTTCTTCCTGGGGCCTCCTCTTCTAATGCGGCATTTTCTGTTGAACTGTCAATCTTCAGGTGACAATGTGGCTGTTGGTAGGAGGGGTCTCACTATTACATTTGCAAGGGGTGAAAAGCTGAGCCGGCCGTGGGGCAGCGTGATACATTTGGGAGCCGAATTTAGGCTGAGGGTGGCAGCAGGGGCCATTGTCCGCTGGACCCTGCCATCCTGAGTGGACTTCCTGTGGCCTCGTGTCTCAGTAAGAAGGCAGAGAACACAGTTTCTGTCCCTTTGTGCTTCTGTGTGGATAAAACATTGCTGCTGTCCTGACAGTTAGCCAGGGCAGTTCTGGAGGTGGCGTGGCCTGTGCAGTCCTGTTTCGTTGTAAGGTTTTTGTGTTTCTGTTTGAAGATGTGTCTTGTAGATGCAATTTCTTTAATATTTTAGAAGAAAGATGGGAATGCAGTAGGTGCATCGTTTGAAAGATATAAATAAGGTGAGTGTGCTCCGAGGACCCCCAGGGCAGATTGTGATGCTGCATCCGTGCGGGCTCAGCCATTCAGATTGCTTTTGCTTTATAACAATCTTAGGATATAACTCACTATACAGTTTACCCATGTAAAGTGCAGAAGTCAGTGGTTTTTATGATACTCACAGAGTAGTGCAACCAACACCACAATAAATTTTGGAACAATTCATCAACCAAAAAAAAAAAAATAGCAGACACTCCTATTACTAGCCACCCATCATTTCCCCTCAAACCCCCCAGCCCCCAGCAACCGCTAATCTACTTTCTGTCTCTACAGATTTCCCTATTCCAGACATTTCATATAAATAGGATCATATAATACGTGACTTTCTGTGTCTGGCTTCTTTCACTTAGCGTAATGTTTTCAAGATTCCTGCACGTTCATCCCGGTGTCAGTACTTCATTCCTTTTTACTCTCAAGTAATGTTTCATTGTATGAATATACCACATTTTACTTATCCATTGATCAGCTGGTGGACATTTGGATACTTGGACTTTTGGGCCATTTTTAATAATGTTGCTGTGAACATGGGCGTACAAGTGTTTGTACGGACAGATGTTTCATTTCTCTTGGGTAAATAGGAGCAGAATTACTAGATCGTATGGCAGTCTGTGTGAAGCCATTTGAGCACCTGCCAGACTGTCTTCCAAAGCTGCTGCAGCATTTTTTACATTCCCACCAGCTGTGGATGAGGGTTCTAGTTTCCCCCCATCCTCACCAACATTTTTGACTGTCTGACTCTTTTATTCTGGCCATCCTCGTGGGAGTGAAGTGGTACTTTATCGTGGCTTTAATTTGCATTTCCCTGATGTCTAATGACGTTTCCTATGTCTTCATGTGCTTAGTAACTATTTGTTTATCTTCTTTGGAGAAAGGTCCATTGACATCCTCTGCCTATTTGTCTTTTTATTGCTGACTTGTAAGAATCCTTTACATATTATAGTTACAGGTCCCTTATCGGATATATGATTTGCAAATACTTTCTGCCATTCCATGGCTTATCTTTTTCCTTTTCTTCACGGTATCTTTTAAAGCAGTGGTCTCCAACCTTTTTGGTGCCATGGACTGGTTTCGTGGAAAACAATTTTTCCACAGACAAGGGTGGAAGGATGATGGTTTTGGAGGCATTAGATTCTCATAAGGAGTGCACAGCCTGGATGCCTTGCGTGCATAGTTCACAATAGGGTTCATGCTCCTATGAGAATCTGATGCCGCTGCTGATCTGACAGAAGGTGGAGCTCAGGCGGTAATGCTCACTGTCCTGCCACTCACCTCCTGCTGTGAGGCCCGGTTCCTAACAGGCCACAAACTGGTCCACAGCCCAGGGGTTGGGGCCCCTGTTTTAAGGCACAAAAGTTTATTTGTTTTGAAATCCAGTTTATCTATTGCTCCTTTGGTTGCTTATGCTTTCGGTGTCATATTAACACACTACTGCCTAATACCAAGATCATGAAGATTTACACCTATGTTTTCTTCTAAGAGTTTGATAGTTTTAAGTCTTACATGTAAGTCTGATCCACCTGGAGTTAATTTCTACATATGGTGTGAGGCAGGGGTCCACTTTCATTCTTTTGCATGTGGATATCTAGCTGTGCCAGCACCATGTGTTGAAAAGACTGTTTTTCCCCATGGAATGGTCTTGGCACCCTTGTTAGAACAGACAGGTTTTAAAAACCTTATTGATTGCAGGACAGCAGCCTCCATGACAGGTGCTTGGTAACTCAGGTGCCCATAGATGGCACTGGGAGGCCTTGCAGGGGTCTCTATCGTGCTGTCTCTGCCCTTCATTGTCCTGTGCACTTTGGGGTGAGAACATGAGGGGGTTCTGTGCCAGGGGACCCTCGGGAGAGCAGCTGGTTAGAGGGGCTTTGTCAGCTCTTCCTTTATGCGGCCATACCTTTCTGCCACACTGAGCCTGGAGTGCACCAGCAGGTGACCTGCCACATGGCCATGTGCCTCCTTGCTCCCTGCTGTCCTCCTCCAGCCAGCCAGTCGTAGCTACAATGACCGTACATCCCACATGATCCAGACAGTCTCAGTGTGTGCCTGTTCTTCCTGCAAGTTAGCCGGTCTCTCCCTCTCTTAAAATATCTTGGTTTGGATAATAAATGATACATTCATCCTGGTCCTGGAGCAAGGACTGGGGTGAGAATGTCCTTGGGGTTCAAACCAGTACCCTGAATCCAAGGCCAGCCTTCGTGGCCTCTGGTAGCTTTGAGAGGGAGAACAGAACTTTCTCAAAGCCTCAGCAGATGTGGCTTGGATCCCACAGATCCGTCCTGAGCACATTGTTGGCAGGACACATAGTCTCTGAGCACCCCGCTGCTAGCTCCTGCCGCCGAGCGTCTTTCCTGTAAGCATGTGAGATTAGTGGCAAGGGGGAGCTTACCGGTGTCTTGGCAGGGGCAGCCGGTGCCACTTGAGAATGGCTCAGGAGGGCTGGACGTAGCTGTTTCTCCACACACTGCCTGCATGTGCCCACCCGTCACGCAAGCAGTCAGCTTGGTGTATTCATACCCACCTTGGGCTCACCAAGGCCACAGGGAGAAGCCATGTGACATGGAGCTCCTTGTCACTCTACTGTCACTAAATGAAGAACAAAACACCTCTGGAGGAGGCCACAGGCAGAAGGGAAAGGCACTTAACTCTACACATGGGAATCAGGTTATATACACATTTAACCAATGCAAATCCACTTCTACGACTTGGGGGTGGAGGGAAGTCCAGCAAAACGAGAGATAACTCATTGAATTAGTGTCAGTGGGCACCCTCTGTGAGGAGGGATGAGAATGTGCAGCTCCCCCAATGGACATCAGCTCCTGCAGACCCTGTGTGAATGTCTCGCCATCTGGGTGAGGTCTGAAGCTTTTGTGCAGCTTAGTCTTGAAATGCAAACTGAAGCATCACTTTGACTAAATGCAGATGTTGCTGTGTGCTGTGAGTCTCTGTGTAACTGTCACACAGGGGAGAGTGTAGCCAAACCCACCTTTGGAAAGGGAGTGGGAGAGGGCTTCCTGGAGGAGGTGGCCAGGAGGCTGTGTTGAAAGGGGCATTGGGACTTTGCTGGGTGGAGGAAAAGGAAAGCTGCTTCCAGGCAGCAAAAATTTTGTAAAGCAACATACTGAGGCAACGGGAGCATGACAGCCAGGTTTGGGGAATCAGTCAAGGCTGGGTTATGAAGGCTTCAATTGCCTTGGTAAGGAGTGTAAATTTTAGCCTTTAGTTAGTGATCCCCAAATCAGTGTCCCTGGAGCACCTGACTCATGAGATGTCCCTGCGGAAAGGGTTCCACAATCACAGAAGTTTGGGAAATCTTATCGTATAATCCCCTCCAATCTCCACCTTAGAGAGTTGCAAGGGATGTTAGCATACTAAAGGCCCTGAGAAGTCCTGCAGTAAACTCCCTTTTGACTGGTTACTCA
Organism: Pan paniscus; assembly: GCF_029289425.2. Taxonomy (NCBI): domain Eukaryota; kingdom Metazoa; phylum Chordata; class Mammalia; order Primates; family Hominidae; genus Pan; species Pan paniscus. The sequence continues at coordinate 173,334,764 of NC_073253.2, read as the reverse complement.
GGGCTTTGTGTTCTGAGGAAATAGGCAATAGGGAGCCACTGCAGGTTTCAGTGCAAGGGAGTGACAGCATCGGATGCCAGTGATGGGAGACAGGATGGCTGGGCTGGGCTGGAGGCAGGGAGGCCACTCGGTGGCCTGGTCACTGGATAAGTCAGAAGGCCCATCTCCACCGCTCCTGGATGTCTGGGAAGGGCCCAGCAAAATCACCAGGGGAGGAAGTTGATGACAGGCAGTGGGAGAGACAAGCAAGAAGACGGCCACTGATGCTGCAACCCAGAGCCTCCTTCCTCTCCCGGCTGGGATCCCCTGGGCTGCTTCCAGGACTTGGGAGGAGCCGCTGAAGAACCAACATTGCTTAAGTAAATGTAAGTCACTCGCTTAAGTAAGTGTAAGCCACCTCCTGAGCGGCCCCCTGCAGGTTCCAGGGATAACAGGCACATCTGGCCTTTCTTCACCTTTGAGAAGAGGGAACGTAAGATTAAATCCAACTCATCCCCACGCCACCCCAGCCCTAAATTCTTCAGCAGAGTGGAGAACTGGCTCTGCTGTGGGATTATCAGGTCTAGCGCTAAAAGCAGGTCTTGCATCTCTGACAGACCTGCTTGCTGGAGGGAGACTTACATTTCAGGAGTCTCTGAAAAATTATCTGTTAAAGGCATTTCAGGGCAGGGAGCTTCTGAGACTCTGAGGCTGGGAACTTCACATCCAGCAATAACGGAAGGGCTCTGGCAGGCGAGCCTACTGGAAGAATCACACCATGGAGAGCGTGCGCTGGGTGGACATGCCCTGAGGAGCAGTGTCGGTGGGCGGTGGCCATGGTGGCGGGGGGCTTTCTGCATCAATCTCCTCCCACTTGCCCATTTCTGTCCTTCACTGGCAGTTCTTGTCAGTGCCACCACAGCTGCCACGTCTCGGGAGGAGGCCTTGCAGGCAGGTTGCTTTTGGCTCCTTATTTTCTCCTTGGGCCCTCTTCCTTCCTGAGTATAAAAGCCGGGGACAGAGGAGTGGGAAACTCCGCAGGCACAGCGCGGGGGGAAAATGGCCCACACTGTCTGTAGGGAGGACTCAGACCCACTGCCTCATTCAGTCGTTCGTTCATTCATTAGCTCAGCGTGTATTTACTGAGTGTGTTCTTTGACCTTATCTTTGTATTCATATTGGGGATAAAAGGAAAATGGTCATGAGCCTCTAGAAGTTATTGGTCCAGGAGGGGAGGCTCAGGCAAACCCCAAATACAGTCGGCTGTGAGGGCAGCCCCTGGAGCAGTGTGCAGAGCATGCCCAGATGCAGCAGGCAGTTCCCGACCCCGCCGGGAGAGCTCACGGGCAGGGGTGCTGTGAGCTGCAGGAGGGCAGCAGGAACATGTCCGGTGGGTGGGTTTCGGGAGGAGTGCTCCTGTGGAGGGACCCACCTGGGCAAACGCACTGAGGCTTGACCCAGCAGTGTCTTAGAGACTTGTGAGCGGGTCAGTTTGACCAGGGCTGGACATTTGAAGGGCATGTGGAAGGAGACGAGGAAGAGAAGTGGGGAGTCTGGGCCCAGGCATAGGGGGTGATCACCAGGCTACAGAACGTGGCTTTCCTCGGTGAGGCTGTGTGTGGGGGCCATTGAAGACTCGGGCAGGGTTGCTGTGAGCTGTCAGCACCAGGATGGGTAAAATGAAAGAGAAAAGAGGGTGTTGTTAGTTCTAGACGTGGTGATGAGAAGCTGCCGTGGGAGAGAAATAAGGTGGGGGTGCAGAGTGCCAGGAAGTCGGACAGCAGGAAGCCTGGAGCGAGAGACAAAACCTGGAGCTGAAGTCCAGAGGCAAAGCCGAGGTCAGCCTGTGGGTATTTATTGCACCCATCCTAATAGTGCAATATTGGAAGCCACTCAAATGTCTGATGATACCGGGCAATGGCCGAGGAAGTTACCAGGCATCCGATCAGTGGCACAGCATAGAGCCAGTGAGCATCAGGGCAAAAGAAGGTCGCCTCCCCACGGCCATAGGAGTGTGCGTCCTGTTCTCTCCCAGGCTCTTGCTCCCCAGGAACCGAGGTTCAGTCCTTTCTGCTCCTGGAGCCCATGGTGTCTGCTCAGACTCCTGACGGGGCAGGGGTAGGCGGCGGGGACCCTTCTGCGCTGATAACGCTTCCCTCCCACCGGGTCTCAGTGAGCTGTGGGGGCGGGGGAGTTCACAGAGGAAAACAGACCCCCACTTTTTCAAACACTCACCCACCCCTGACCCCCTCTGGTGACACAGACTCACATCCTCATCTCAACAGGCTGAAGCAAATGGCCAAAAATGGAAATATGTGTGCTAGGTTGGTGGGATTGTGAGTGAGTCTTATTCCTAATATTTCCTGAAATAGTATATTGTGTTTTTTTTCTGGAGACGGAGTCTCGCTCTCTCCGCCAAGCTGGAGTACAGCGGTGCAATCTCAGCTCACTGCAACCTCCGCTTCCTGGGTTCAAGCGATTCTCCTGCCTCAGCCTCCCAAGCAGCTGGGACTACAGGCGCATGCTTCCATGCCTGGCTAATTTTTTGTATTTTAGTCGATACGGGCTTTCACCGTGTTGCCCAGGCTGGTCTCAAACTCATGAGCTCAGACAATCCACCCGCCTTAGCCTCCCAAAATGCTAGGATTACAGGTGTGAGCCACGGCGCCTGGCCTATGTTGTATTTTTAATAATAATATTGGAAAAACATACCCACATACACGAAGCCCGGGTTGGATACAAGCATTGTATTATAGCCTGCGATGCAAGCTTTCATTTCTCCAGCTGCCTATTAATGCTGCTGTGGATCTGCAAATCCTATGCACTCTGCCTTCTTCTGCTTTGGTACTAGATGGTTAGGACACATGGATTTTCATTTCCCGAGAAATGTCAGCTGTATTATGACTGTAGGGAAAATCAGTGAAATATTGTATGAAATCCCAGACTAAAACAGGTTGAATACATCTTTTGAAAATCCTGGCAGCCGACACGGGAACTTTCTGATCCCAGAGGTCCTGGTTTTATTATCAGATGCCTTTGAAGGTGGGTGAGCTTAGCTCTGGCCTCTGTGGAGCATCCTCTTTGGATTGGGTGTTTCCTACGTCAGTTTGCTCTGTGAACCCAGGTGTGAGTCAACATCAAGCCACGACGTGTGGCAGATGATGCGCTTAACGTCCTCAGACAGCCAGTCGCCAGTCTGTGGGAAGCTTCGGGGGAAGGGCATGAGAGTAACTTCCTAACGTGCACACGGCCAGGGTCACAGGGAGAGCAGGGCCACCCCGGCTCGGTGCCCATCACCCTCCTGGAGGAGACCGGCCAGGCTCAGGGGCTCCAAGAGTCTGGAGCCTGAATGCACTCACGTCCTAAGAGGAATAAGGGGCAAAGAAACTGAGTCAGGCACCAGCACAAACATTTCCATTTTTGGCCATTTGCTTCCAGCCTACTGACATGAAGACGTGTGAGCCTGTGGGGGTGGTGTTTGATAGAGCGGGGGTGTTTCCCTCTGTGAATTCCCCGCGTCCACAGCTCACTGAGACCTGGGGGGAGGGAAGCATTAGCAGCTCAGAGGGGTCCCCGCAACCCACCCTGCCAGAGCGGAAGGCCCAGTCAGGAGAAGAGTCTGAGAGGCTCCAGGAGCAGAAAGGACTGAGCCCCAGTTCCTGAGGAGTGAGAGCCCAGGAGACAGCAAGTCCCACACTCCTATAGCTGTGGGTGATAACCCCATCCCAGTGCTTGTTCCCCAGCTGTGACAACATGAGTCCAGCCACCAGGGGCTGCCACAGAAGGCTACCCCGTCAGGACCTGCTCAGGCTCTAGGGACAGAGCCCCCGGCGTGGAGTGGGCTGGACAGCCCAGTGTGGTGGCTTGGATGGGGCAGGCAGGGAGGCTGGGCACAGGGAAGGAGCGGGAGCCTCGCCACCCATTTGACCTCTCACCGCGCTCTTCCTCCTTGCAGGCTCTTTCCCGCTTTTCTGTTACGGACTTTTTAATGCTTTAGGAAAAGGCACAGCCATTTCCCTCAGGGGGACTCCAAGCCCCAGGCTGTTCTGGGCCGTCCCCCGGTGGTGCAAGGGTCGTGGTGGCTGTTACATGTGCACCCTGTGAGCGCCCACTCTGATTCAGTGGGTGAGGGTGAGGCCCCCAGGAGGCTTCTGGCTCTGAAACTGGACGCATCCGAGTCCAAGTCCCGGCCCTGCCTCCTCTGAGCCTTGGTTTCCTGTGTCAAACCGTGATCTCTGAAGCAGGAGCAGAATCAGCGCAGGAGCAGGGAGGGAAGTAAGGCACGCCGGCCCCTGCACAGTGCCCGGTGGGCCGCTGGAGAGGAATGCACTCAGCGCCGTCCACGTGGCCTCCAAAAAGCCGAGGGAGGGGTGGGCAGGGAGGAGAGGTCTGGCTTGAAAAGCCGAAGCCTGGTTTACTACCCGGATGAACAGCCCCGGGATTTCCTGAGGCTTCACCTCATGTCAAGACTGAGCAGCCAACACCTCGTGAAAGCTGGTTTATGAGAAAACGCCAGGCAGTGGCCAGGCCGGGCCTCTGTCGCGGGATCCGGGTTTTGAGAACTGCCGTGGGCGGGGAGCTGCGTGCATTTGCGATTGCAGCTCAGCTCGCAGCAGTGTCTCGCTCCACGCTGCTCTCGTTGTCACTATCTTAAAAGTGCCGCCCCTGACCCTGCCTCTCGGTCTTCTCGATGGCCAGCCTTATTTTACCATCACCCCTTTCTAGAGAAGAGGGGTCTTTGCAGAGAGGTGGGACCTGCCTGGCCGTGGCAGGAGGTGCAGCCCAGGCTTGCACAGGCCGCCTGGTGGAGTCCTGGGCCCACGTGTCACACAGCGTGGCCTCGTTTGCTAACAGGATGGATAACAGGTTTCCATTTTGATCTTCTCTTAACTCTCTAGCCATTCATGTCTATCTTTTTCTGAGATTCTTTTCGTCTCTGCCTTTTTTTTTTTTTTCTATTTCTGTCGTAAGGTTTGCTTTTACCATGTCCAGCGTGAGGCCACGGGGAGGTGACCACACAAAGGAGTGCCTGAAGTCATGCACGGTTTTCCCAGAGGCCCTGCAGGCCATTTAAGGATGCCCCGAAACCTCACCCCAGGGGGCTCCCGGCTAACACTTTGAAGGACTGTGATTGTGCATGCAGACTTGGAGAACAATGCTCCAGCTCCAGGCCGAGGGCCCAGGTTCCCACGAAAAGTCCTGGGACACAAGTCACGGCTGATGGGGGGCTTCTCCAACCCCAAGCCCACCTCCCCAAGAAACAACGGGACAGTCTTCTGGGGCTGAGTCCCTGGAGAATGGGGTAACCAGCATCCCAAATTGGGTGCCAGGCCTGCAGGTGGCAGAGACCTTAGAGCTAACTTCCCTGGGAGCCGGGAAGGGGCCGGCTGGGCCATGACTGGGGAACAAGCTGGACCAAGGGAGCCACCCTTGACCCCTTAAGGGGACTTGTCCTGGTTTCCTGACCACAGACTGGGTCGGGGCTGGGCCCTTGTCTGTAGAATTCTGATCAGGTGGGGCAGGGATAAGGCAGGTCATCTCTGCGGGAAGCTGGTCCCAACAGGAGCTGAGCATCTGGCCTAGGACATGGTTCTCAAAGTGCAGTTCCCAGACCAGTAGCCGCAGCACCTAGGAAAGTTCCAGAAAGCGGAAATGCAAATGGCTGGGCTGCACCCAGAGCTGGAGGAGGGGGAGGGGGAGGCAGCAGCCTGGGTTCTAACAAGTCTGCCAGCAAGTTCCTATGCATCTCAAGTCCGGGAACCATGCACCAGCAGCCCCTAGCCCTGATCACAGACACCCCCTGGCTCCTGTCAGCTTTTCAGGAGCCCAGCCAGCCCCGACAGGTGGAGTCTCTCACCTCCCCAGGTCTGCACTGGAGTGGGCCCCCTTCCCTCCTGTCCTCAGCTCCTCCCCACCCCCTGGTTGCCACCTGGTTTCACTTGACTTCCAGGCCAGCCAAGGAGCCAGGCCTCCCCGAGTCACGGCTTACACTCAGCCTTCTGACTCCTGCCAAGGCGGTGGGGAGGGGCGTGTGGGCCCAGAGCCAGGGCGCTTCTGAACCGTCTCCCTGAGCTGTGCTTCTCCCTCTTCAGTGCCCCCGAGTCCTGGGCCTGGGGCTCTCTTTTCCATGTCATACCCCTCTGGGGCTAAGGCCCCATCTCCCAACTCCTGGGACTGGAGGGGCTTAAGAACATAATGAGACTTTGCGGGAGGGGACACAGTTTCTCCGCCCACCTTTGGTGCTGGGCTGCCCTCCTCATCCCCCACTCTAGCCATGGTGGGTTATCGGTTCACCCTACTCTTCCCCGTCGCCTACCCTCAGGTCCCGCCTCCTCCAGGTCTCTCCCTGTCCCCTGCCCCAGCCTGGCATTAGGTGATTCCCACCTTCTAGCCCAGCCTCCAGAGGAGGAGGAGGGCGAAGGGGCGTTTCCAACATGATTCTCATCCTCTGTCCATATATATTAACACTAGGCCTGCCGGTGCCCACAGAAAGAACCTGATTCGGAAACAAACACAGAAGCCCTGGAGGTTGACCAGTTTGTGAACTTTTCAGTCCCACCCTTTCCACCCTGACACTCCCTCCAGGCAATGTGGGTGATGATCAGCCGCAGCAGCTGCAGCTGCAGCTGGGACTCTGTGCCCCCACCACTCTTGTGTGACCCTCAGCAGACACCCAACCTCTCTGAGCGTCGGCCTCTCAGCTGAGAAACCTCAGCCCCCCAGGGACTGTGCCAGAATGCCCCACCCATTCCCCCCGAAGATTCCAGTGCGGACTGAGAACCGAAACCCAGAAATAGGCATCTCTGTAGGTTAGACCATCTCACACGGAGACTCGAGGGCAAGACTAACCTGCCCTCAGAATGCCTAGGTTTCCCACCGGAGGGGGCACAGGCCAATTTGATCCAAAAATTCCAGGCAATGCTGGGTGTGATGGTTCATGCCTGTAATCCCAGCACTTTGGGAAGCCGAGGCGGAAGGATGGTTTGAGCTCAGCAGTTCAAGAACAGTGAGGGCAATAGAGGGAAATCCCATCTCTACACAGCATTTAAAAATCAGCCGGGCGTGGTGGCACCCACCTCTATTCCCAGCTACTCAGAAGGCCGAAGCGGGAGGATTGCCTGAGCCGGGGAGTTCAAGGCTGCAGGGAGTCACGATCATGCCACTGCACTCCAGTGTAGGCGACACAGCAAGACTCTGTCTCAAAAAAAACCACTCCAGGCCAGATCACCCTCTGTGTGGCTAGGCCTGGGCCTGGAGACACAGAATTCCCATATGGCATCACAGCCTGCTGCTCTGTATACCATTCCGTCCTCACTAACACAAATGCATGGATAGATGGTAACAGCACAGCTCAGGTGAAACCACCCACAGACCAGCGACAGGCAGGACCCTCTCTCCCGGTGGTGCTGGTGTCCCAAGCAGCTGGTCCTGCTGGCATGGACACACCTTCTGCTCTGAGTGGCACTTCTCAGCCTTCTCGCCATCCCCATGGCCTTCGTACTTGCTGGCCTTCCCCTGTGGAAGGTGGGAGTAGGGGAGCCGGTAGGGTCCCCTGGGCTGGTGCAGCTTCCACACTTCCCTACATCCTGAGGAGGGCCAGCTGCTGGCTTAACTGTTCTTCTTTCCCAAGTCCGAAGGGACCTTTGTAAGCCACCCCCTAATTATTTCTTGAAGGCAACGTCACCAATCCTCACAGGTTGAGTGGATGAGTGAGGGGCAGGGAGTGGCAGAACCCGACTCCACTTCAGTGACTGTGGCCCCATGCCAGACCCTCTAGGCCCAGGGAGGCCAGGGCCCCTTGATTTTCCAGGTGAAAACTTGCAAAATTAGGACTTGACTATGAAATCTGCCTGGTAGCACTGGCCACAGATTGTAATGGGCCTAGCTAGATGTGCCTGCCGGCTGTAGCTAGATGTGCCTGCCGGCTGGGTGGGCCCACACATCTCCAGGGTGCGTCTTTGCCCTGCCCTCCCCACTCCCCTGCCCTGCTCAGCCTTGGCCTCAGCTGTCCCCACACCCACTGCCCTGGAAGGCTGTCCTGGCAGAAAGCACTCATATTGTGACCCTGCTCAGCAGGACGCTGGGGACAGGTGAAGTCCCTGCCTTTTCTCTCCTCCCTCTCACTGCGGCTGGTCCCCACATTGGCCCCGGATGTGATCCTCCCTGCCTCTGTCCCAGCCGTCCTCTTAGCCAGGGCCGTGCTGTTCATACCACCTCCTTCATTGGCTCAAATGCCACTTCCCATTCACTCATTCTGGTTTTAAAACGTTGAAAAACATTTCTACGTAGAAATGTATACATTCTGTTAAAAATAATGAATAATGAGTGAAATCAACTGCGACTGAAAAATCAAAACTTGGAACTCCTGATCAGCAGCTGTGGTGACAGTGCCTTTTCCCCTTCAGCAGAAAAAGAAAGAAAATATGAGAGAAGTACAAAAACAGGAAAAAAGCATACACACACACACATACACAAATGCATGCTCTAGAAATCCAAGGATAAGTTTTACGTGGCTGCACTGGAGTGTCCACATCCCGCTGCTGGGCCCCGCCTTGGTGTGCCACATTGGACCCCCTCATCTAGGTCACCTGTGACCCAGGGTTGCAGTCCCCCCCAGCAGGTTCTGGTCTTCATCCTGCTCCAACACTAGGCAGCAATTGACCCATTGACTTTCCAAACCCTGCTGTCTGTGGCTTCTACAGATAAATAAAACCATTCCTCAGTGGTAAAAAGGCCTTCAGCAAAACAAGCCACATGTAGAATTTTGTGTATAGATCATCACGGTTCACAAAACACAGGTCATGTTGGAGGCAGCATGGGTTCAGGAACTAGCCCTGAAAGTCTGTGGAGCCTGGTTCCAGCTCCAACCTGAGGCTGTGGGGCCTCCCTGACCTTCAGTTTCCTCATCTATAAAATAAGGTTGAACTAAATGGGTGGTTATTTTTCCTTGTTTTTGTTTTCTTTTTCTTTTCTTTTTTTGTTTTTTGAGATGGAGTCTTGCTCTGTCGCCCAGGCTGGAGTGCAATGGCGTGACCTCTGCTCACCGCAACCTCCGCCTCCTGGGTTCAAGCAATTCTCCTGCCTCAGCCTCCCTAGTAGCTGGGATTACAGGCATGCACCACTAGGCCCGGCTCATTTTGTATTTTTAGTAGAGACAGGGTTTCTCCGTGTTGGTCAGGCTGGTCTCGAACTCCCGACCTCCGGTGATCCGCCCATCTCGGCCTCCCAAAGTGCTGGGATTACAGGTGTGAGCCACCACACCCAGCGTGTTTTCATTTTTATAGTTCTAGTTTTTTCTCTATTAATTACAGGGATAATACATGAATTCTTGCTTACTGTAAACAAAAGTAATACCAAAAGTACCAAAATACAGAGAATAACGTGTCAAAGGCTGCCTTCATCCCTGCAAGACCCCTCTGCCCAGAGGTCCTACTATTACCAGATTCATGTGTGTCCATCCAGGCCTCTTTCTCTGCATGTACACACACAGAGGTACACAGTGCACGTAGAGAGTTTTGTTTAGTATTTTTCTGCTTGTTTCACTTTTCCAGTCCTAGCATCTACAGTCAACAGTGCTGACTCATTAGATACCTTTCAAGTTTTGGTTAAATGAATAAGGGTTTTTTTTAGTTGATCACTATGTCTTGGAGAGCTTTCTGGTTTGTTTGTTTTTTAATTGTCTCATAGATACACAATAATTTAATCAAATTTCTCTAGTGCAGGTTCACAATCTGTTAGCCAAACCCTTTGAGCTTGACGTGTGCAGAATTCAGAATCCTTCTGGGGCAGCTCCCATAACCAGACAGGCTAATGTTTCTGCAGTGAAATGTATAAACACACCCGCAAGTGAGATAAATAAAGTCTAGAAACAGCCTCACATCAATCTGGCTTGCCTCCAACTGAAAACTACTCCAGTTTAACATAAACTCTTGGCTCTTAGAGCTTTTGGGATTCCGAATAAGAGAAGGATGGGGTCTCTGTGTGGAGCCTCAGTCAGACCTGTTGGGCAAGCTTGGCTAAGCCTGGGTCTCCCTCAGGATCTTCCGTCCTGCGGCCGCTGCCACCTGCCAGCGGTCTCCATTCACCCTGTCCTTGAGCCTTGGTGATGAGGGTCCTTCCTCACCCTGAGGCAGGTGACCTTTCCCAGGAGGCACCAAACCTCCCTGGGCACTCAGCGCTGCTCCATCCCTGCGTATCCTGCAAACTGCCTGGCCCCACCCCACATCCCCTCAGCTCTGTTCATTGTCGCCTCTGCGGGGGAACTTCTCCCATCTCCACGCCACCTTCTCCCTCTTGGGTTGGTGTTAGTGACCCCCAGCCCTAACCCTCACTTGAGCTCTGGTTTTACTACTATGATCACACTGGATTTACCAAAAACCCATATGCCAATTCCCAGTTAGGCTTCCCAGCCCTGCCCTTCTTGCCGCTCCCTCCAGTCAGCGGCAGAAGTACAGGTCCCATACCGGTATTGTCCTGCTTGAGGAGGCCCACTTGCTGTGGGGCATGGACTGCAGTCCTCAGGGGGGTGCAGGAAAACCCTGAAATGGGGCAGACTGAGTGTCTGTGCACATGTGCATTTTCCCAGGGCTCTGTGGGGCCTGTTATCCCCTTGGAGAGCTACCACTGTGGCTCTTTTTACTTTTTAAGAGATGGGGTCTCACTATGTTGTCCAGGCTAGAGTGCAGTGGCTGTTCACAGACACAGTCCCACTACTGATCAGCATGGGATTTTAACCTGCTCTGCTTCTGACCTGGGCCGGATCACCCCTCCTTCGGCAACCTGGTGGTCCCCTTCTCCTGGGAGGTCACCATATTGATGCCAAACTTAGTGTGCACTTCAGCCCGGAGCTCCTGGGCTCACCCATCCTCCTGCCTCAGCCTCCTGAGTGGCTAGGAACACAGACACGTGCCATCGTGCTTGGCACACTCTGGCTCTTGAGTAAATCCCTTCTCCCACTGACCCCTGCCTGCTTCTCCAGTGTCTTCTCCACCGTGTGTCCTGGGCCCCAGCTCCTGCCACACACACAGGATGGCTCACCAGCCCCTAAAGCGCCTTCCACTGGCCACCTCTTCGCAGGAGTTCCCTCGGCCTGCCCTGCACCTGCTCTCTCGGCCTCCCGGTGACAGACTGTGACCGTGACTCGTGCGCTTGTCCACGCCACCTCCATGCCACTCCCATGGCTTCCCACACCCCTGAAGATCGAAGGTCCAGGGGAGGATGGGACCGCCTTGGAGATGGGGTTGGGATGGGGAATTGCACCCAGGGAAGTTAGGCTTGAGGATCCTAGGACACATGGCCGGTGGCAGAGGGTGAAGAAAAGGCAAAAGGCCCAGGATGACACGTCTGGCTGTGTGGTGACTTTTCACTAGTGAGTTTGGGTAGACCCATGTCGGGACCGACTGCCGAATGCCTTGGGCTCATTCTCCAGAAGCAGTGGGGTGGCCCCGACCCCTGGAGATGAGGGCCAGAATTTCACTTCTGAAACACCAGGCAGTTCATGCCTTCCCTCGGAAAAGGAAGGAGGAATACACTGCCTTTGCACAGCCAGGAAGGAAAGACATGGCATGTTCAGGGGAGGCAGCTCTATGTCTGACAGATGTGAAACACCAGCCCGTTACGGGAGAAGATCTGTTGGAATTACGTTCGTCATAGCTCTGCTGGGTGGATGCTGGTTCCTACCCGCTGCCCACTGCTGACTCAGACGCTTCCCTGCGCGTGGCCCGTGTAGTCCCATCCATCTGCAACCGGCTCCCTGTCAGACCCCATGAAACAGGCTGCGGGGCATCGCATTTGTCCTTGAGACATCCCCCAGCCCGTGACCCCTTCAAGAGGCGATGAGTAGTCCAGTTTCTGTGGTTCCTGGTGTGCCAGGGGGAGGGAGGGCTTCTGTGCATTTATCAGCCTTTTCGGCGGAAGATAAAAGTGGCCAGGGTTCACTTTGATGAAGTCATGGGAGGCAGCCTTTTGCTATTTCCCTTTCACTCCTGTCCTGCTAAGCCCTAATTTAGCCTCCCTGGCACTTTTGTCCCCAGCAGTGCTTATCTTGGCAGTAAACAGGGCATGACTTTCGCCGTGCAGATGGTGGAGGGTCTCAGCTGCATCTGGAAGCTTGCACCCCTTACACAAAGAAGCATCTGGTTCCACTGTCTCCTAGCTGTGTGGCCTTGGGCATGTTCCCTCACCTTTCAGAGCTTCCGATTTCTCTTCTATTAAATGGAAGTAAGAGGCCTAACTTGCAGGATTGCTTGAGAATTAGAGGTGGTGTATCTAAAGCACCTAACTCAGCGCCTGGTTCCTAAAGAGCAGCTATGGTCATCTGCTGCCCTTTGTCTAGAGGACCAGGGGCACTGATGCAGTGCAGGGGTCTCCCCAGCACCAGGCAGTGGGGGGCCTCACCCAACTCCCTGTCCCAGCTGTGGTCCCTGGGGCAGGTCACCTAACCTCTCTGAGCCATCATGTCCCACCTGAGAAACGGAAATGATAATACCTACTTCTGAGAGATGTGAAGACAGAGTTCCTTCTCACATGTTCACCGAGCACCAACCAATAGCAGAGACTATCTAAATAACAAAACAGACAGAAACCCGGATCCGATGGCATGCCCGTTTAGCAAGGGGACAGACAAATCATGAATATAATCATGCCCTGTAGTACTTTAGAAGATGACAAATGCTATGGAAAAGAGAAAGCACAGATGAGACTGTGCCTTCATCACATTGGGATGTGGCGTATGCAGAGTGGGATATTAAATAGAGTAGGGAGGCAGGGCCAGGGGTCCCCCTGGGAGGAAGACATTTGAGCCACAACTTACAGCTGTAGAAAAGGGAATGGGAGCCGGGCGTGGTGGCTCATGCCTATAATCCCAACACTTTGGGAGGCCGAGGTGGGCAGATCACTTGAGGTCAGTAGTTCGAGACCAGCTGGCCAACATGGTGAAACCCTGTCTCTACTAAAAATACAAAAATTAGCCAGACATGGTGGCAGGCGCCTATAATCCCAGCTACTCGGGAGACTGAGGCAGAAGAATCACTTGAACCTGGGAGGCACAGGTTTCAGTGAGCCAAGATTGTGCCACTGCACTCCAGCCTGGGCAACAGAGGCAGACTCCGTCTCAAAAAAGAAAAAAGAAAGCAAGAAAAGGGAATGGGTCAAGTGGATTTCTGGTGGAGATGGGGATCCAGCACAGGGGCCACCTCAGTGAGCAAGCGTTTGCCTGGTGAGACTGAGGTCAGCAAGGTGGGAGAGAAGTAAGACGGGAAAGCAGGAACGAGGCTGTCGGAGGGGCAGGGCGGGACCACACAGGGCCTTTTGGGCCATCATGAGGTGAGACCATCGACTCTGTGTGAGACAGAAAGTCATTGCAGGGTTCCGAGAGAAAGGCCAAGTTCTGATTTAGGTTCTTACAGGTTCACCCTGGCTGCCATGCAGAAGACAGGATGCAGGGCAAGGTGGTGCCTGGAGGCAGTCAGTAGGGTTTGGAGAATCCAGGGGAGAGATGTCCATTTTAGGACCTTTTCATCCCCTGCAGAAGAAATCCCATGCCCTGTAGCTATCATCCCCCACCTCCCCTCCTCTCCCCCAGCCCCTGGCAACCACGAATCTACTTTCTGTCCCTGTGGATTTGTTCATTCTGGACATTTCCTAGAAATGGACTCCTGCAGCGTGTGGCCTTCTGTGGCTTATGTCACTTCCCATCATCTTTTCAAGGTTCGTCCATGTTGTGGCATGTAGCATGTTGCGGCTTTCAGTGGCAGAGTGATATTCTGGTGTGTGGATCGACCGCATTGTCTTCATCCGTTCATCAGCTGGCGGTGATTCCGGTTGTCGCCACCTTTTGGCTGTTATACGTATGCTTCTATGAACATTTGTGTACAAACTTTTTCTGGATATATGTTTTCATTTCTCTTTGGCTACTTGATTATGGGTTGTTGGTTATTGGGGTTATTCAATAATTTGACTCCTGTTGCCTCGAGGAGTGGAATTTCTGAGTCTCAGGGTAACTCTGTGCTTAGCTGTTTGATTAAGCTGCCAGACTGGCTTCCAAAGTGGCTGCACCATTTCACGTTCCCACCAGCCATGTATGAGGGTTCCAGTCGTGCCACGTTGCACCAACACCTGTTATTATCTGACTTTTGATTGCAGCCATCCTAGCAGGTGGGAAGTGGTTTTAACTAACAGGTTTTCAGCGCTTACTAAAGCTGGACACTGACAACACCTTCACTCATCTAAACTCTTACAGCAGCCCAGTGAGGTAGGTGCTGTTCTCATTTCACGGATGAGGAAACTGAGGCACAGAGAAGTCACAGGTGGCAGAGCTGGAATGCAAACCCAGGCAGTCTGGTTCCCAAGCCCATGATTTTAACCGCACTCAAAAACCTTACGGAGGCGTTGGAGGCACGGCCACGAGCTGCTGTCCACGGCGTCTGTGATAAGAGCAGCAGCAGAGATGGGCAGGCAGTGGTGACCATTATGAGGCGTCAAGGAAGGGACTGTTGAACTGGGCCTGGAAGGGAGAGGAGGAGTTTGTGCAGTGGAGAGATGTGGAGGGAAGGGCACCTCAGGGTTGGAAGGGTTGCAGAGGGAAGGGTGTGCAGAGGCTGGGAGGAGAAAAGATTGGCTCAGGTTATCACGGAGCATCAGCCATGCCCTTGCTGCCACCATTAATGTACTTACGACTCTGTGATCTATTCAGCAGATAGCCTTAGATCCACTGTCTCCATCTTGGTAGAAGGTAGCGTGTGCTGAGAATTGTACCCTTGCGCGTCCTTGTGAGTAAAATTGGACTCAAAGGTGCATATGACCTGTGAGAACGCGTCCAAATCAACCGACAGAGAAAACTGAGAAGTTGAAGGGTGCCGGCGCCGGTGCTGCACTTCCCCTCCGGCCCCACTCGTGCCTGCCCTGCTCTCCTCAGGCGAGGCCCTGCCCAGATGTGTTCAAAGCGAGCTCTGACTGCCCCGCTCTGCCACACGGTGCCTGGTGACAACTTTGGCACCCACCTCTCCTGAGGGAGGCAGCCCCCTGGGACGAGGATGGGAGGAAACAGGGTGAGCAGCATGTCAGGATTATGCCAGCGACTGGGTTTTGTCCAGATTCATCTCTTCAGGTTAAAGTGCACGGCAGGGCCAAGGACGGTGGCTCACACCCGTAATCCTAGCACTTTGGGAGGCTGAGGCAGGCGGATCACCTGAGGTCAGGAGTTTGTGACCAGCCTGGCCAACATGGTGAAATCCCGTCTCTACTAAAAATAAAAAAAGTAGCTGGGCTTGATGGCAGGAGCCTGTAGTCCCAGCTACTTGGGAGGCTGAGGCAGGAGAATCACTTGAACCTGGGAGGCGGAGGTTGCAGTGAGCCGAGATTGCACCACTACACTCCAGCCTTGGGCAACAGAGGGAGAGTCTGTCTCAAAAAATAAAAATAAAAAATAAAGTGTGGGGCAGGACACCTTGGAGGTTCGCGCCTGGGCTGCGCTGAGAACGGCAGTCAGTTCTGCGGAACCCAAACGACGGCCCTGCCCTTGTCCTGTGTCCATCTCACACCCATGGCAACCCTGTGTTATTACTGCTGCTGTGCCCATTTTATAGCTGAGAAAACCAAGGCCAGGAGAGGCACCAAACCCAGTGGGGGTCCGAGGGCACAAGGCCAGCTGGTGAGTGGCAATCAAACCCATGTCAGTGTTTTGGGGTCTTGTTAAGCCTGTGCTTTTTACTAAGGGTTTGATTTCTTACTCTGGCAGTACTCATAGTGTTAGTTTCTTCTCAGAAATCTGAAGCTGTACTTGGGAGGCTGAGGCAGGAGAATCGCTTGAACCTGGGAGATGGAGGTTGCAGTGAGCCGGCATTGCACACTGCACTCCAGCCTGGGTGACAGAGCAAGACTCTGTCTCAAAAAAAAAAAAAGAAAAAGAAAAAAAAGAGAAAGAAAGAAAAAGAAAAGAAAGAAAGAGAAATCTCTGAAGCTTGGGGGCTGGGCGCAGTGGCTCACGCCTGTAATCCCAGTACTTTGGGAGGCAGAGACAGGCAGATCACTTAAGCCCAAGAGTTTGAGACCAGCCTGGGCAACATGGCGAAACCCTGTCTCTACTAAAAATGCAAAAAAAATTAGCCAGGTGTGGTGGTGGGTGCCTGTGGTCCCAGCTACACGGGAGGCTGAGACGGGAGGGTGGCTTGAGGCTGGGAGGTCGAGGCTGCAATGAGCTGTGACCTCACCACTGCACTCCAGCCTGGGCAATAGAGAGAGACTTTGTCTGGAAAAAGGAAAAAAGAAATCGGAAGCTGTGCTGTCACTCTCCACCTCACCCTCTCCCCTTGCAGGGACCGCAGCCCCCGCCCCCCAGGATTTCGTTCCTGTGGACGCTGCTTTGGTTCTCCAGCCCTGTTTTTTCCCTTTGGCATCATCTGTCCTTCCTTCTTCATTTCCTCTTGGCTGTATATTTCTGTTTAATAAGGCCAGGGCTAACGCCAACACCGGAGTCAGCAACTACGCCCTCGGACTAAAAACTTTAATAAGAAACAGAAAACCTGGAGGAAACGGCGCTCCTGCCAAGTGTGTAAATTGTGTCAGCTCCCAGCCACATCGGAGCCCAGCACCGCTCTCCTGGGCAACACTCTCTCGAAGTGCCTCCCAGCACGCCCCGCTGTCTGCCAGCCCCCTGCGTCAGCCCCGTCTTTGGAGTCACCCCTGCTGCCCCATCACCTTATTTCTTCCAGAGGAACCAGAAATCCAGAGTTGTGTGTGAAATTGCCTGATTTTTAACTCTGGGCTATGAGTTCCCGTGTTTTAAAAACACTCTGCAGACCAGACAAAACACACCTGTGGGTCACGGTTGTCACTGTGCAGCCTCTAATCTAGAAAGGATACTGGATTTCCTATCGCAGACTTGGTCAGGCTCAATTTTTCTTTTCTAAAATCCTTCTTAACTAACTTGTTAGATTTCAGAGCTGTAGTTGGAGTTCAAGCTGAGTCAGAAGGATTTCACTCTAGTTGGCAACAGCTAGAAAATGAATGCTTAGAAACATTTCCACCCTCAGATTCACTTCGTGGAGCCCCCTGGGGCGGTGGGGGCTCAGCTGGGTGGCCAAGAGTAGATGACAGGAAGGGAAGGCGCTTCTACATTGGTGGGAAGCTCACTATCAGGAAGAGGGACCGCGGACAGGGCTGCCCTGTCACGGGAGGGAGAACTGTGCAATCCCCAGGGCATGCGGGGTGGGTGAGCTGTGAGCCAGGCAGGGCGCCACCAAGGTCATTTGGCCCAGGGGTTGGTGACAGTGCCCCTGAGGGAGGCTCAGGCCCGTCGCCGCGTGTCCAGTGTTCAGGGCCGATGCCAAGGTCAGGTAGCTCAGCCAAGGTATAGGGGCGACTTTGAGGCGGGACTGGCGGAGTCTCAGCTGGGACCAAGCCCGCGAGACCCATCCGACCCCAGAGCTGCAGCCGGCCCCTCTTCCAGTCGTCCTTCCTGCTGGGGCATGCCTGCATGTGAGGATTTGAGAGTCAACTGGGGCCATAGTCTGAGTGTGCACACAGCCTCTCACCCTCTAGGCCTGGGGTGCTGCCTGGCGACACTAGTCAAACCCATGTAGGATAGGGAAGTGGAGATATTTGGATGTGCGTTTCAGGGTCTGACTCCTCATCAATTCTGCACAGAACATTTTTCCTTTGGCATTTTATATGTATTTATTATGTATTTATTTTTAATTGACAAGCATTGTCTATATGGTGTGCGGCATGTTTTTGATATATGTCTACATGGCAGAGAGAGACGTCAACCTCACGAACATCCATTAGCTCATGGACTTAGCATTTTTTTTGTAATGAGAACACTTAAGATCTATTCTTAGCAATTTTCAAGAATACAAAACCTTGTTATTAACCACAGTCATCATGTTATACAATAGATCTTTTCTTTGTGAGACAGGGTCACACTCTGTCACACAGGCTGGAGTGCAGTTATGTGATCACGGCTCACTGCAACCTTGACCTCCTGGGCTCAAGGGATCCTCCAGCCTCAGCCTCTTGAGTAGCTGGGACTGCAGGTGCACACCACCACGCTGGACTAATATTTATTTGTTTATTTATTTTAATATTTTTTTCCTTTTAAGCAAATTTAGGATTGACTAGATTGAATAATTTTATTATTCAACATTTTATTTTTAAAGAGAGATAGGGTCTCACCGTGTTACCCAGGCTGATCTCCTGGGCGCAACCCATCTTCCTGCCTGGACCTCCCAAAGTGCTGGGATTACAAAGGTGAGCCACCTTGCCCTGTGGACAGTAGCTCTCTTGAATTTCTTCCCCCTGTCTAATGAAACTCTATATCCGTTGGCCAATGTCCCCCAATCCCCTGCCGCCGAGTTTCTGAAGCCTCTCTGCTTCCATGAGCTCTATTTTTTTTTTTAGATTCCACATATCAGTGAGATCAGGTGGTGTTTGTCTTTCTGTGCCTGGCTTATTTCACTTAGCGTCATGTCTTCCAGGTTCACACATATTGTCTCAAATGACAGGATTTCCTCCTTTTGTAAGGCTGGATAGTATTCCATTGTATATACACCACATCTCTTTATTCCTTTGACATTTTAAACACAAGGGTGAAGAAGCACGCCCAGGACCTGCAGGCCAGCGGCCTGGCTTTGCACTCTCCCCAGCATGCTCTTTTCAAAACCTTTTGTGAGTCCTTTGATTCCATCCAGACTGCACATCTCAAGAGGGTCATGCATAAGTGACATCGATTATGGGAACCTGCCGTGCAGACACGTGGCATGAATTTGGTGCTGGCCTTAGTTCTGGAACTGGCTGCCCTTTTCCTAGGTGCTGGTTGGGTGCTATTCTGCATGTGCCCTGAGTGGTTCCTCCGGCTGGGTTCCACATTAATGTGACTCAGTACTTTGGGCCACATCTAGAAGGGCCTGGAACCTAAGGTCTTGCCTCTTAAATCCTGGCCCGTGGCATGGTCATTTGTTTCAACCCTTGTTTTGTGCCTCCTTTTCATTCTACCCTGCTGAACTGTGTTAGTCTGTTCTCATGCTGATGATAAAGACATACCTGAGACTGGGCAGTTTACAAAAGAAAGAGATTTAATGGACTTACAGTTCCACCTGGCTGGGGGGGCTTTACAATCATTGCAGAAGGCAAGGAGGAGCAAGTCACATCTTACATGGATGGCAGCAAGCAAAGAGAGAGGAGCTTGTGCAGGGAAACTCCCCTTATAAAACCATCAGATCTCAGGAGACTTATTCACTGTCACAAGAACAGCACGAGAATGACCTGCCCCCATGATTCAGTTACCTCCTGCTGGGTCCCTTCCACAACACGTTCAATTCAAGATGAGATTTGGGTGGGGATACAGCCAAACCATATAATGGACTAACTTTATTATTGTAATTTCTCTGAGTGCTTTCTGGACAGAAGAAAAGACTTGAAGATGAAGCGTCTCTTGTTACCTGCCATGGAGGGGTGTTCTCTTCTGGTTTCCAGAAGGCCATCACCTTAACCCAGGTCACATCCTCTTGAGGTGTGAAGTTTCCTGGGAGCTGGAATTGGAGCCAGAGGAGTCTGAATAAGGACAGGAAGGTGGTGTGGGGGGGAGCGCTTCATCTCTCCAGGGGTCAAGGTGTTTAGGGCCCCAGAACTGTTCGTCTCCCCTGGACAGGACAAGATACACACCTACCAAGCCAGCCTCCCTGAGGCCTGCCTAGCTGTGCTCACATGACTGATGCTGTCCCTCCTGACCCGCGCTGAATAGCTTCGGCCTCCCACCCCAGGGCAGAAGGGGCCAACGGATGCAGCCTAAGGTCCTCACCTCTGGCTGGGTCAAGAAGGTGGGTGTGCGGGGAGCTTGCTAAACCTTGAAGGGGCACACACACTGAGCAGTCATTCATTTCCTTCTCTCCCACAACCCCATCTCAGGCTGCCCTGGCTGGGCTTTGCTGCCATGAGGAGCAGCCCTCGGGGTGCAGGGACGTGGGCATATCTGCCCTGGAGCCAGCAGGAATCAGTCAGGAGGGGGAAAGCAAGTCCGTGACCTTATAGCCCAGGAACAATAAAAAGGGGTTGGTGTCCTACTTGGCTTGCAGCAGTGCTAGCTGCACCTGGTCCTCCTGGAAGGAAGTTGCTGTGAAGCTTGCTGGCTGTGCCACTCTGGACTGGAGGCTGACGGCTTCTGGAGGCTGACGGCTTCTGGAGGCCGACGGCTTCTGGAGGCCAGGCTTGGCCCCACTCTTCCCCTGCTCAAGTCACTGTGGTGTGGGGAGGGAGGGGTATATGGATGGAGCTTAGACTACTTTTAGGGCAGTGGATCTACTCTGTGTGATACTATAGCGGTGGCTACATGTCATTACACAGTCATCCAAACCCACAGGATGTATGCTACCAAGAGTGAACCCTAACGTACACTATGGAATGTGGGTGATGACTCGTCAGTGTGGGTTCATCAGCCGACAGACGTACCCTCTGGTGGGGATGCTGATCATGGGGGAGGCTGTGCGTTTGTGGGCTGAGGGGATATGGGAACTCTCTGCACTTTCCACTCTATTTTGTTGTGAGCCTAAGACTGCTTTGAAACCATAAAGTCTTCTTTAGAAACACTATGGTAGCTCCTCCCTGCCCAGCCCATGGTATTCCTCCCCCTTAACCCATGCCCTAGCCATGAGGAATTTATTTCCCATGTTGCCTTTCACACATGGAAAGTTCTAGACAAAACAAGTTGATCCAGACAGACTGAGCTCTACCCACAGCTGTTTCTTGCCTGCCCTTTCGAAGCATCAAAATCCTCCCTCCCTTCAAAGCTCTGCTCAAACACAGCCTTTCTGATCAGTCCTTCCCTGCCCCTCCATGCGCCACTGGGCCCATGCATTTCCACAGTGCACACAACGTCTCCCTTAGAGCAGCTCTCCTGGGTGCCTCCCAGGTCCTGCCACCTGGCCCAGCCCTGAGCCCCTCCAGGACAGCAGCTGGTCTCATCTTGCTCCACTCTCCACAGTGCCTGACCCAGGCCGCGGCCTGAAGGGTGGCAGCCCGTACCCCTGGGAAACCTGGACTCACGTGTACCTGCGTACCCACCTGCTGGTGCCCCAGGACAGTTTCTGAATCTGGGAGCGAGAAGTTCCCAGAAGTGGGAAGTAGGCGTTTGGATGATATGCTGGAAAGAAAAGAGAGCCACATTGTACGATGGCAGCCTGCATTTGTTCAGCAGCAGAATCCCATGGGCCCTTTGCAGCCTGCTCGTCCTTGGTTTGACCCCGCCCCCAGCCTCCCTAACACGTCAGGGCTCCCTGCTCGTACAGTGGGACCTAGTGTTCACCTAGGGTCTCCTCCATTCAACACGGTGGTGAGGCCAGATGTTGCAGCCACCAAGGGAAGCCCCAGTCTACCACAGTGGGCTTGGAGCTCTGTATAAATGTGCAGGACACTGATTGCCAAGGGTGCTTTGCATCAGCAAAATGGAGATCACTCCTCCTTCCATGGGACCTTGCTGATACGCTGGCTGCTGCTGCTTGCCGCTCCAGAGGAGAAACAGGCACACAGAGAGGCGTGACCCACCCAAGGCCAAACGCCCCTCTCAGACGTGGAGCTCCGGTCAGCTTAATGATAGAAAATGCACTAAGCGCAGCAGTTCCCATCTGGACATCATCGGAAGACTCGGAGCAGATGCCATTGGTGGTTTCCAAGCAGATCAAGCTAGTGCTGATGTGTATTCCAGTGATACCCTCAGATAACGATTTGGCTAAAGGAAATGTCTGACGTGACCGCAACTGAATTTTGTCTGATAGCAAATGGACTGTTTAGCAGTCAGCCCAAAACCCAACCAGAGAAGAGTCTGAAATCCCTGCCATGTAAAATTCAGTTTCAACAAACACGCACCACATGACCACCCCATTCCAGGTCCATAGGAGACACCTGGAATGCAGAGGTGAAGAAAGCGCAGCCCATCTGGTGTGGCCAGGAAGGCCAGCAAGCCAGCCACTCATGCCAAGTGGGCCACGTGGGGCTGCAGAGGAGGGCAGGACCCTGCTTCCTGGGTGAAGGAGTCGCCGGAAGAGGCGACATCTGCTGTGAGCCCCAGCAATAGATAATGATTTAGATCAGCAGAAGCACAGGCACGGAGGAGGAATGTGCTTCCGGCGAGGTTTGGGATGCTCAGTGTGGCTGCACCACCGTGGCAGCGGCAGGATGCTGTTTTGGTTCTAGGGGTAGCTGGAGAGTGGGTTGGGGGCTCACATAGAGAGACACGAGGACTTGTTCTAGTCACAGTGATCACCGACACATTTTCGCAGGGCGGGTGATCTGAAAGCACTCTGTTGGGGCAGGGTGGAAGTTGGTCTGGAAAGGTCAGATGGGCGTGCAGGTGCAGAAGACGCCGTGAGCAAAGATGCACAAGAGATGATGGCCCCAAACTGGAAACAGCCCAGGAGGATGCAGGGAAGGGCGGATGGGAGCTGGGAAGACAGACCCCAGCGACCAGGTGGAGCCACACCAGCAGGGCACCTGAAGTCAAGCTAACCTGGTGCGCCAGAGGATGGAGGAGGCAGCGCCCATCGTGGGGTGCAGAGGGAACCTCGGGCAAGGCAGGGGTGCCCCTCCCCACCGGACAGCCAAGCTGGGCTGGGAGCAGGCCCTTCAGCCAGCAGAGTTGCAGAGTGAACCCTGGGCTCTGGGGAGGAAGAGGTGAATCAGACCCAGCCCTGCCCTTGGGGACTCGCCTCCTCGTAGGGTAGATGGAGCTTTAACAGATGGTCCCCATGGGGGCTGGGCCAGATGCTGAGGACACAGCGGCAGATGATCACCTGGCACTGGGGGCGTCAACTGAAGCGAGCTCAGATGAAGAGGTGAACTCACAGGCCGTGAGGAGTGACCCAGTTGAGGAGGGCTGGAGTGGGGCTTGAACTGGGCGTGTCTGCTTCCAAGCCCGTGGTGTGCTTGACCATCCCCCCTTCCTGCTGTGTTCACTGACTCCAGATGTTCCCAGGCCTTGCCCTCAAGGAGCTCCCCATGTGGCCGGGAGACCATCACAAGCCAGTGCCCAGCGCTGAGGGTAGGGGGAGTGGGCCCCCTCCCAGGTCACAGAGGACTCCTGGGTGTGAGAAAGGTGACATCAGAACTGGACGTGGAGAACAAGACATGGCTTTCCAGGCAGAGAACAGGAAACGCAAGGGTCTGCCGGAAACAGCACGCAGTTGTCGAGGAGAAGAGAGGGGCCACTGCATGCCTGGCAGGTGCTGGGCGGGCCGTGGGGTGGGGCTGGGGCATGTGGTAGAGACCAGGAAGCAGCCGGGTGGGCCCAGCCAGACCTGAGGACCCCTCATCCCTGCCAAGGAGGCTTGTGCTTGATCCTGTCAACATCAGAAGAAAGAGGGATTGGTTGGCAGGTACCCGTCAAAAGAAAGAGGGATTGGGTGGCGGGTACCCGTCAAAGAAAGAGGGATTGGGTGGCGGGTACCCGTCAGACCTGAAATGCGTGAGCGTCCGGGAGGGAGGAGGCCAGTGGGAAGCTAAGCCTTGAGCTGCCTGAGGCCATGTGCAGGGAGGACAGAGCCTGGGACAGCCACCGAGGTCTCAGTGCCCCCTAGGGTTCCTCTACCCCATGCATCAAAGCACATCCTCGCTCTCCCACACCATCTGCCTGAGCAGGCTTTCCTGTGCGCTGGGGCTGGACCCCATATCTAATGTTCCTGGATGGAGTCCCAGGAAAACAATTTTGCTTATTTTTAACACACACACACACACACACAAACGCACACGCACACGCACACGCACACACACAGCAACATCATAAAGCCCACCCCAAAGAGAAATTACAAAGAGATTGTTATTGCCCCTACGGTTTATTCTTTACTGCTGTATCTGCTTGTGCATCTGTTTATTCGCCTGACAGGAGGAGCCCATTGCTTAATAAATTCAGGCTGTATTGGCGAGGGTTGTGAGTGAGCAGCTCGGAGCCCAGGCTTCCAAGCCAGTTCAGCCCCAGGAACTGGAAATGCTGGCTGTGCCTGCTGGAGGCTGGGGCCTGGGCAGGCTCCCTGCAGTGTGCCCTGAAACCTGCAAGGTGCCGGCTTCCCCATAGGTGAGGGGGAGCCCCTGTGCAGTTCATCAGCAGAGTCATGGGGGATGGGGGCACTTTTTGTAGATCCAGGTGCCTTAGGCCCACCCAAGACCTCGTGACTCAGAGCCTCTGGAGTGGGGACAGGAAAAGCTGTCCGGGTGATTCTGCTAATCAAAGGTGCAACTGCTGGGCCAGGTGAGTTCCCAGGCGCCTCCCCGACCACCCTTCTAGAACTATAGTTCGGTGTCTCCTGATGTTGGAGATGGGAGAGGCAGGATCAGATAGCCTTAGGAAGACGGCCCATGAGGGATGATCGCGGCCTCAACTCCACCAGATGAACAAGCTCCTGCATCTCAGGGGACCAAGGCTGAGTACCCTCTGCACAGGCGGGCCCCACCTGTGGGCCTGCTCCACCCTCAGCTCACCCTCCTGTGGGCCTGCTCCACCCTCAGCTCACCCTCCTGTGGGCCTGCTTCACCCTCAGCTCACCCTCCTGGGGGCCTGCTCCACCCTCAGCTCACCCTCCTGTGGGCCTGCTTCACCCTCAGCTCACCCTCCTGGGGGCCTGGAGCTGCCAATCCCAAACCAAGAGATTCAAAACCTAGAAATGAGGCAAGCAGATATCAGGAGGAAGAAGGAAGACGGCCTTCCTATAAGGGGTGGGGCCAGGCAGTCCTGGCTGTGTGTGGAGCTCTCTTCTCAGACTTACAAGGGACGTGGGCTTAGGCAGGAGGGAGGGAAACAAAGCCAGGGAGGGGCCCAGACACCAACAGGCGGAAATGTGCAGAAAAGCACATGCGGCTTTAAATGTCCATGTGGCACAAGATCAAAGAAGAGCTCCCCATGTGACCCGGGGCGGGACCGAGGTGGTAGCCAGACCGCGGGTGCCTCAAGTCCTGGATTGCCACTTTTACCTCAGGTGGAGGGGTCTGGTGGGGAACAATCAGGAGGGCCGCAAAGCGAAGGGTGTGTGGGGAGGTTCTAGGAGGCTCTCCCACATAGCAGGTGCTGACCACGTGTGACAAATCCCATTACGTGAACCTACGTGTCCACACCCAGATGGGTTGTGCCAGAGTGTGGAAAGGACTTGCTAATGTGATCATAGAAATAGGGCTGTGCCTTTGAGGAACAACAGAGGGTGATGGATAAGCCATCAGAACCATGCCAGTTTCCAGAGAGATGGATTCGGGAAACTAGCGGGGTGAGCCAGTGTCAGAACTGCAGCCGCCACCCACAGCTGATGGGGAGGTGAAGCGGCCACCGGCTCTGTGGCCGAGTGACAGGGCGCTCCTGTGGGACTGTGGGTCAAGGGAGTGTTTAATTCCAGTGTATTTGGACTTCATATGGCTGCTGACCAAAACGTCCTAATGTGTTTTTGTCTGAAAAGGAGACATTTGGGACCAGAGTCTGGCTGGGAGTGTAGCTGGTTGGTTAATAGTCACACAAGTCTAATTAGAACTATGACTGACCCGTAGTAGGACTCAATAGATACTGAATGAATGAAGGAGTGAGTGAATCAGTGAATGAGTGAGTGCACTGTGTCAGCCAGGAGGTATTTCTTCTTCTGGACTGTAGGTTCTACACTTAGGCTATCCTGTCAGTGTTTTCAACAACTTGGAGATGCAAAATGTATACAGTGATCAAATTAGCAGATAACAAGAGGATGATAGGTCCTATAGGAGAGGCCAGAATTAACATGTGGTAAAACCTTGATACACTGTAACTCTAGGGCATGGGCTGATGCTTAGTGCCCTGCAGTTATGTTGTCTGACTCCCTAAAAATACTGCTTACACCTGTTAGGACACTGTTGCTTGTCATAAAAACAGCTAACTTGAATTGACTTAAAGCCAAAAAACAAAACAAAACAAAATATGTGGGGTTGCTGTGGGAGTGGGTTGCTGTGGGAGTGGATTGCCGTGGGGGTGGGTTGCCGTGGGGGTGGGTTGCCGTGGGGGTGGGTTGCCGTGGGGGTGGATTGCCGTGGGGGTGGGTTGCTGTGGGGGTGGGTGTGTCATAGATTTGGCTTCTGTGGGGTGGGTCGGGCTGCAGGGCTGTGCCATGGGCTGGGCTGTGCCATCGGGCAGCCTCTCCCAGTGCTTGGGATGCTTTGCTCTGTGCCGGCTTCACCTTCAGGAAGTGGAGTCTTCAAAGTTCTAGCCTTACTCCTTTCTTGCAGCTGCAGGAAGAAAGCCTCTTGCCTAATAGTTCCAACAGAAGTCCCATGGCGGAGACTCCTGGGTGACATGTTACACTCTGAGCCAGTCATTGCAGCCAGAAAAACGAGGGTGTGCCCGTGAGCCAGGCCAGAGTCACCTGCCGGTGGCAAGGGTGGGTGGGAGAGGCTAAGACTTAACAAATCCAGGGGGACCGAGAGTGGGGAGGGTGGCTCTTCAAAGGAAAAGTGAGGTGCTGGCGGCAAAAAAAAGAGAGAATGGCTGCTTGGCAGGCCACAGGCACCCCTCGGTGAAGTGAGCTTAGCCTGGATTCGGTATCAGCCCAGAGGTTGGTGTCGTGCTGTGGGCCCACTGAGACACAGAGCTGTCCATGGTTCAGTGGGACATGCCCCCACCAACCCCGGGGCCTGTGGTTGAGCCGCTATTCGGACCCACAGCCGCCTGGCTCCAAACTCAGCCTCCCTCCATTCACTTGGGCTCCGGGTGGAAATGGGAATGGTGTGTCTGTCTAACAGCTCACAGGCAGGGACGGGAGGAGCCGCTCTGCACACCGCCTCTCACCAGCTGAATGTGTTCCCACCTCAATGCCCTGCCACACCTGCAGCGACGTCCGCTAAAAGTTGGACCTAGGAAGCCTCCTTGTTGCTTGTAACAATGACCCCGTATCTGCAGGAGGGGAGGAGGGAAGCTTTGCATAAGCATCACAATTCCTTTATCTCCCACTCAGCATTTCCTAGGGGGCGTCTAGTGACTCCCTGTGTGATGTCAGCTTGTGGTTTGCAGAGAGAGTTCCAGAGTGAGATGGTGGAAAATCCCTGGAGGGGAGGCGGGAACGTCAGGATGTGGAGCCTGCCCGCCTGCTGACGGGTCTTGCTGGACCTTACTTAGCTCATCTGCAGCAGGAGACAGTGAGAGCCGGTGCATGGCTCGAGCACACATAGGGAAAGCACCTGTCTTGGAGGTGACCGCGGTTCCCAAGGGGTCACAGGTCCAGCATGGAGTCGGTGATCCCAGGAGAGGAATTGGGAGCCATCAGGGTTGCGGAGGTAGTGATGGTGGGAATGTGCTGTGCAGAGGTTCTGGTGGAGGCAGTAGGAAAACATGAGTCCTGTGGGGGGGTGTATGATGGAGACAAGGCCAGGGGACCAGGGGTTGGGTTGAAGGTGGAGGTGGGGAGAAGGGCCCTGTAGGAGGGAGGTGGAGCCCGCGGAGGAATGGTGAGGAGACATGAGGAGAGCGAGACTCTTAAGAGCATCAGCTTCTACCCTCCTCAGGCCACGTGTGCCCACATTCACACCAAGATCATTCCTCAGAGGAAGGGCTCGAAAGCATTAACCCAATATTCACTCAAAGACAAGTGACTCCACAGGAGAAAAGCCTTCAGATCTCTCCCAATCCTTCCAGCTGACTCAAGAGATCGTCTCAGTTTGTCCCTAGTGCCTCTTTAACACTCCTTTAATACTTGTCAATTTCCTTTTTGACAAACAGAATAGACCTTATGGCAGGGAAGAGTGGTTTTCCTTTTGTGGTAGTAATTTAGGTTTCATTTTAAAATATGTTTTATTTAAGTAAGAAAGTTTAAAGAAAAAATGTTTTTAAAAACATGGTGTGAGTGGCACAAGAATAACTAGAGACCCAGCAAAGACCCTGACAGCAGCTCCAGGCAGCCTTTGCTTGGAGGTAGCAAGGATGTGGCCAGAGTGTGTCCCTGAGACATGTTCAGTCCAGCCCTGTTTGCCGAGTCCGAAGCCGAATGTCAAAAACGTCTTCTGTTGTCCTTCAGCATCGTGTTGGCCTGATAAAGCCCACACAGCTGCTCGAGGTTAAGCCCCAGGTGCAGGTGCGTAGCATTTCTCTCCCCTCACATTGGCTCTGTTGGCCCGCCCAGGGACGTGGAGCTCTTTGGGTCCCCCAGTTCCCTGAAGGATGTCACAGCAGAAGCATAGCAGCAGCCGGTGCACCTGCTCCATGTGGGATGAGGACAACACCTCCTGAACACTCCATGGCCAGGTGTGCCGTGCAAGTTTCTAGTATGTTTCTCATTCGAAACATATTATGTTTCTGTGACCCAAATAGGGGGGTGTAATTCTCACTTTTAAGGTGGGGACACCGAGGCTCAGAGAGGTGTTTGCCAACAGTTCTGCATCTGGCAGCCTAGTGAGGGATTTGAACACAGATCTGTGTGCGGTCAGTTCTCCTGCTCTTTGCCAGGCAGGCCCCTAGGCACGACTGCAGCCCTCCATCCCCTCCCACACGAGGCCCAGCCTGGCTCCCCAGGAGCATGCGGTTCCCATGGCAGCTTCTCCCTGGATGTGTGCGTCATCCTTGCAGGGCTGCCGCCACTTTAAATTGACCTGTCCCCGCTGGGAAAAGATTTTGCAATCTAATAAAGAAACGTACTTTCCTTGAAAAAAAAGCTTCGCAGTTTCTATTCTTATTCTACTTTCTGTGAAATTCAGTGACTAGGTTTTCGCAACTGAGAAATCCCTACACTTGGTCTGATAAAGAATTTGGGGCCAAGATGGATTAAAGATTTAAACGTTAGACCTAAAACCATAAAAACCCTAGAAGAAAACCTAGGCATTACCATTCAGGACATAGGCGTGGGCAAGGACTTCATGTCCAAAACACCAAAAGCAACGGCAACAAAAGCCAAAATTGACAAATGGGATCTAATTAAACTAAAGAGCTTCTGCACAGCAAAAGAAACTACCATCAGAGTGAACAGGCAACCTACAACATGGGAGAAAATTTTTGCAACCTACTCATCTGACAAAGGGCTAATATCCAGAATCTACAATGAACTCAAACAAATTTACAAGAAAAAAACAAACAACCCCATCAAAAAGTGGGCGAAGGACATGAACAGACACTTCTCAAAAGAAGACATTTATGCAGCCAAAAAACACATGAAAAAATGCTCATCATCACTGGCCATCAGAGAAATGCAAATCAAAACCACAATGAGATACCATCTCACACCAGTTAGAATGGCAATCATTAAAAAGTCAGGAAACAACAGGTGCTGGAGAGGATGTGGAGAAACAGGAACACTTTTACACTGTTGGTGGGACTGTAAACTAGTTCAACCATTGTGGAAGTCAGTGTGGCGATCCCTCAGGGATCTAGAACTAGAAATACCATTTGACCCAGCCATCCCATTACTGGGTATATACCCAAAGGACTATAAATCATGCTGCTATAAAGACACATGCACACGTATGTTTATTGCGGCATTATTCACAGTAGCAAAGACTTGGAACCAACCCAAATGTCCAACAATGATAGACTGGATTAAGAAAATGTGGCACATATACACCATGGAATACTATGCAGCCATAAAAAATGATGAGTTCATGTCCTTTGTAGGGACATGGATGAAATTGGAAACCATCATTCTCAGTAAACTATCGCAAGAACAAAAAACCAAACACCGCATATTCTCACTCATAGGTGGGAATTGAACTATGAGATCACATGGACACAGGAAGGAGGATATCACACTCTGGGGACTGTGGGGGGGGGAGGGGGGAGGGATAGCAATGGGAGATATACCTAATGCTAGATGACGAGTTAGTGGGTGCAGCGCACCAGCATGGCACATGTATACATATGTAACTAACCTGCACAATGTGCACATGTACCCTAAAACTTAAAGTATAATTAAAAAAAAAAAAAAAAAAGAATTTGGGGCCAACCGAGAAATCTCTGTGCTTGGTCTGGCGAAGAATTTGGGGCCACTTCTGGGCAGGAGAGGCTATCCCTGGAGATGTGGTTCGCATGTCAGCAGGCTGGCATCCCAGGACATTTGGGAAGTTTATGGGACCACGGAAGAGAATTGTGGGGTGGGAGCTGCCCCCAAAGACCTATGATGCGAGCGGCTGCTTGTCTCACCCGAGGCTCTGGCCTCAGGAAAAGCTTTTCCGCTTCTGTAAGCTCACCCTTAACCCCACCCCTGCTCCACGGACCTCCTCTGCAGCCCTCCTCGTTCTCCACTGGGCTCCTCTGCTCCCTCTCCCTTCACCCTTGAGGAAGATGCTTAGTTTCTGGGAGCCATCCCAGTCCTGCTCCATCTTCTCCCTAGAAATAGGCTATTTCTGAGTTTCTGTCTGTCCTCCTTTCCCTTCAAAGAAGTGGCCTGGGCCCCCTCCCAGCTTGGGCTTTGCACACAAGATCTGAGCTCTGCGACTTTACTAAGTGAACATTTGCTGGACATACAGAGCCAGTGTGCGGCAGGAGAGAAATGTAGACTGGGTTTTCACTCCACACCTCTCTCGGGAATCTTTTTATTAAACCAGACAAGGAAGATGAACACTTATGAGCAACCTACACTCTGACAGGGGCCATGACAGTCCCTTCATGATCTTTTTTTTGAGACAAGAGTTTCGCTCTGTCACCCAGGCTAGAGTGCAGTGGTGTGATCTCAGCTCACTGCAAACTCCACCTCCCGGGTTCAAGCAATTCTCCTGCCTCAGCTTCCCAAGTAGCTGGGATTGCAGGCAGCCACCACCACATCCAGCTAATTTTTTGTGTGTTTTTAGTAGAGACGGGATGTCACCATGTTGGCCAGGCTGGTCTCAAACTCCTGATCTCAAGTGATCCACCTGCCTCGGCCTCCCAAAGTGCTGGGATTACAGGCGTGAGCCACTGCACCCAGCCCCCTTCACTATCTTATTTCATCTTGGCAGCAACCCAGAAGTGGGGTGTTGGTGGAAACCGAGGCTGAGAGAGGTTAAATGACTTGCCCAGGGTTGCGTGAATATTTACTGCAGTGCCGGAATCAAAACTGAGCCAGACACCCAAGCCCCTTTCAGCCTGGAGAGCTGCCATCCCGTGACTCTGTGCTTTCTGTGTTTATAGATCACCCTTTCCTCTTCCAAAGCAAATCAGAAGCTTTTTATTAGACAGTTGGATTTGACATCTGGTTCTGAACAAAAATTTACACCAAATATTAACTACAGTCATGGAAAGGTGATGGAATCTGGATCATTTTCTCCCTTTATTTTTAAATTGTTTTCACAGGAACCTTTATAAATAAACAGACATTTAATATATAGGTGCAGATTTTATGAGTGGGGGCTTATATACACATACTAAATCACACATGGTATATATCATGTTTATACACACACATACACACATACACATACACACATATACATACACACATACACATACACACATACACACACACATACACATACACACACATACACATACACCTACACATACATACACATAGACATACACACATACACATACACACATACACAATACACATACACACACACACACACATACACATACACACGTACACATACACACACATACACACAATACACATACACATATACACACATACACATACACACACATACACACATACACATACACACACACACACACACACACACACATTTTAAATCTGACCTGACATTAAGCAAAATAACAACTGAAAATTTCAGCTGATGGGTAAATTCCTTTATATTTGGGACAAACGTGAAAGCAAGGGTGATACCCATCAGCCTAGAGTCAAAGGCTGGCCTCTGGAGGCCGCCTGCCTCTTGGTATCATTCAGAGCAGATTCCAAAATATGTTTTCCTTTAAAGAACTCACTTGTTTCCCCAGCGGACAGTTAAAACCTCAAAGGCGCACAATTCCCCAGTGTGCTGTTCCCAGCAAGAGCCTGCATGCCCGGCCTGATTTCATTGTGAGTTCTCTGAGTCGAGGCTGTGCGGCCCCAGCCCTGCAGCCAAGCTGGACCCCCCGACCCCAGGGGGCAGAGGCTCACCTCCGCCGGCTCCGAGCTGAGCGGTCCTGGATAAAGCACAGAAAAGGCATTCTCCTGAGGGCGTGGACAGACCAGAAGCCTGTGAGAAGGGAAGGAGGTCACCATCTGAGGGGATGCACTACCCGGCACTTCAGAAAGCAGGTCACTGGGCAGGCGCCCTCAAGGTCACTTCCTGCTGGGAAGCCCCAGGTCACCAGGGAGGGAACCCGTGCTTAATGCAATTAGATACTGAAAGAACAGAAGGGAACAGGAAAACAGCATCGAGTAAAGGGAAGTACATCTTTAGCTCCGTTCATTTTCCTTTCTTCTGCAGACTTTAGACAATACTTGCATTTGATTCGAAGCACTGTTTTGAAAAGGGCAGCCTAACTTTTGTTGAGCATCCACGAGCGTCAGGCTTTGTGTTAGGCTTTTTTTTACGCAGCATCTCTAATTATCTGGAGAGGTGGGCACGGGTGTGCTGGGTTGGAGAGGCTCAGTGCGTAGACCCCAGGGGGTTGCAGTGGGGACCAGCACCAGGGTTCCTGAGGCTCGGAGCCCTGTCATCTCCTCCTGCTGCATAGCCAATCTCGGTGCCAGGCGGCCGGGGGAGGGTGCGTAACTCCTGCCCAGGCATCACTCTGCTGGGTTTGGCGTGTGCCTCCTCCTCAGGCAGCCAAGCCGGCTCTGCTCCGGCAGCAATGGCTACTTTAATGTGGGGACTGGGGAGGCGCTGGCTTTTGCTTTCCTTTGCCTTTTTTTTCCTGTGTCTCTCCTTCTCTCCCTTAACCCTTTGCACCCTGCCTTTCTCTTTCTGGGAAGAAGGAATGCATTCCTGAGGCAGAATGCCTCCTGCCACCCCTGCCTCCAGGGCTCAGGCCCCTCTCCTGAGGCAGTCGATCCTGGTGTCTTCTGGTTCTCCCCAGACATACCTCAAACAAATGCCCCCTCTTTTAAACAAGCTGTGGAATGCTTTGCGCCCTGTGCTGCGCCTTGCCTTTTTTTCATAACAGCTTTATTGATATACAGTTCACAGACCATAGACTCCAGCTGTTTAAAGTGCACCACTCGTGGTTTTCAGTGTGTTCAGAATTGTGCAGCCATCATCACAATCAACTTTAGACCACGATCGTCACCCTAAAACAAGTCCTGTACCCACTGGCTGCCCTCCTCCCCTCCGCAACCCCAGGCGGCCACTCCTCTGCTTCCCGTCTCTGTGGCTTTGCCTATTCTGGACATTTCTTAGAGTGGGGCCCTAAGCCTGGGGTCTTCTGTGCCTGCGTCTGTCACTGAGCACCATTTCAAGCTTCATCCATGCTGCAGCGTGCTCAGCACCTTGCGTTTTATACTTCAAGAAATCTTGGAAATCATCCCATATCAGAAAATAGAAATCTGCCTCAGTCTTATTTTACTGTATTAATTTTAATAGGTAAGATATTTGCTCACTCAGCATTCAAATGGTATAATCACTGCGCAAGTCGATGAACATGTTCACTAGCTCAGTGCTGTCAATCATTTCGCAATACGCAGTCAGCCCTCTGAACCTGCAGCTCTGCATCTGTGCATTCAGCTAACCACAGATCAAAAAAAATTCAGAAAAAAAATACAAACAAGCCTGTATTCCCAGCACTTTGGGAGGCCGAGGCGGGCGGATCATGAGGTCAGGAGATCGAGACCATTCTGGCTAACATCCTTGGCGGCGTGAGCCTGTGGTCCCAGCTACTCGGGAGGCTGAGGCAGGAGAATTGTTTGAACCCAGGAGGCGGCGGTTGCAGTGAGCCGAGATCACACCACTGCACTCCAGCCTGGGCAACAGAGCAAGACTCTGTCTCCAAAAAAATAAAAATAAACCTCTTTTCTTTATAAATTACTCAGCCTTCGGTAGTTCTTTATAGCAATGCGAGAACTGCCTAATATACTGTGTAACCCAGGCTGGAAAACTGCATCTATTTTAGGTGTATGACTTAATGTTTCCATATCTGTATAGCGTTGTGCCTTAATATCCATGGGGGATTGGTTCCAGGACCCCCCTGCAGATACCCAAATCTGGAATGCTCAAGTCCTTGATATAAAATGCTTGTTTATTTATTTTATTTATCTTATTTTATTTGAGGATCTTTGTGGCCCAGGCTGGAGTGCAGTGGTGTGATCCTAGCTCACTGCAGCCTTGAATTCCTGGTAAAATGTGTAGTATTTGCATATAACCAATACACATCCTCCATATGCTTTAAGTCATCTCTAGATTACTTATAATGCCTAATATGATGTAAATGCTATGTAAACAGTTACTATTCTGCATTTTAAAAATCCATTTTTTTTTTTTTTTGAGACAGAGTCTCACCTGTCTCCCAGGCTGGAGTACAGCGGCCATGATCTCCACTCACTGCAACCTCCGCCTCCCGGTTTCAAGCGATTCTCCTGCCTCAGCCTCCCGAGTAGCTGGGACCACAGGCTCACACCACCATGCCCAACTAATTTTTTGTATTTTTACTAGAGACGGGGTTTCACCGTATTGCCCAGGCTGGTTTCGAACTCCTGAGCTCAGGCAATCCATCTGCCTCGGCCTCCCAAAGTGCTAGGATTACAGGCATGAGCCACCACACCCAACCTAAAGAAAAGAGGGTTTAATTGGCTCGCGTTTTCACAGTCTGTACGGGAAGCATAGTGGCTTCTGCTTCTGGGGAGGCCTCAGGAAACTTACAATCATGGTGGATGGTGAAGGGGAAGCAGGCACATCTTCACATGGCAGAGCAGGAGAGAGAGACAGCGAAGGGTGAAGTGCTACACGTTTTTAAACAGCCAGATCTCGCGAGAACTCAGTCACTGTCATGAGAACAGCACCCAGGGGATGGTGTTAAACCATTAAAACCACCCCCATGATCCAGTCACCTCCCACCAAGCCCCACCTCCAACACTGAGGATTACAATTGAACAGGAGACTTGAGTGGGGACACAGATCCAAACCATATCACATAAGAAAACCCTGTCTCTACAGAAAGTAAAAAAAATTAGCAGGACATGGCGGCATGTGCCTGTAGTCGCAGCTACTTTCGAGGCTGAGGCAGAAAGATCACTTGAGCCCAGGAGTTGGAGGCTGCTGTGAGCTATGATCACGATTGCACTCCAGCCTGGGCAACATAGGAAGACCCTATCCCAGTCAGTCAAGCAATACCATTTTTATTTGCCAATTATACTTCAATAAAAATAGGGGAAAAGAATTATAAAACTGAAAAAAAAAAGATTCAAATGATATAAAACAGTATCCAGTGGGAAAAGTCCCAACCACCCCTGTCCTTCAGCAACCACACTGCCTTGCCTGGGTGCCAATCACCCCTGCATCCCAGGCAGGGTGTTTTAGGCTCATGCAAACAAACACATATGTAAATACAGTCTTTTCTCCCTGTTTTTTGTTGGGGTTTTTTTGGGTTTTTTTTAACTCAACGGTAGCACAACATACACAGTTTTGTCTCTTGTTTCTACATCATGGTCTATCTGAGATGTTTTGTCTCCCGCATGGAATGTCCTTGTTTTTTTTTTGAATGGCTGCATTAAATGACACTGGGGTGAGTGCATGGGAGGGATAAATTCCTAGATGTAGACCTGCTGGGTCCAAACGTCTGTGATGATACAGCGGTGATTCCCATCCACGGAGAGATGTCACCCACACCCTGGCCTCCTCCGTGCAGCTGAGGATGTGCTTCCCAGGAAGTGGGTACTATTTCATGTTACTACTTTATCCTAAGAGAGGAGAAGCTGCGTCCCAGGGAAGAGGTCATTTGCAATTCTCTATGACTAAAGGTGACTTGGGTATGTCTCAGAGAAACTTACGTTTCCTTTTCGGCAAATGGCCCAGTCCTATCCTTGGTTCACTCTTCTGTTGGCTATTCACATCTTCCTCACCGATTGCTAGGAATGTTTTAAGGAAGTTTTCATGTGGGTTGGAAATATTTTCTCATAGTTTTATACTTTTAACTACTTTGGGGGGTTTTGTGTTTGCATCATGAAAAAAATTTTCAATGTATTCCCATTTATCAGTCTTTTATGGCCTCTGAGGTTTGTGTCATATATAAAGGGCCTTTCTCAAATCAGACATAAAAGAAATTTATAGCTTTTTTTTACTACTTTTATAGCTTCATTTTGCTCCATTCTTTTTAAAGGCTGCATAGAGTTTCATTGCATGAGTATGCCATAATTCACTTCACCCATTTCCCATTATTGGGCATTGGAATTGTTTCCAGTCTTTTTCTATTAAACGTGACGCTGCAGTGATTCTCCTCATACATCATGCTTTTGTGCATATGTGGAAGTATATCTGAGGATGAATTCCCCAGAGTGGAGTTGCTAGATCAAAGAGTATGTGCATTTGAGATTGTGAAGTGTATATTGCCAGTTACCTTCTGAAGACGTTCTCATATATTTTCCCCTTTCAATGGTATGTGAGAGCAGCTTGCCAACTCTCCTTTTCTCAAGTGGGAAATAATTCCATTATTTTTTCCCCAAAATATTCAGTGTGAGGAGGATGGACAAACAGACGTGCTGGGCCTAGTTCTACACAAGTGTGAGAGACGGAGACTCCCCTGTCAGCAGCCCTGGGGAGCAGTTATGTTTATCTCATCTTGTACCTGGTGAGCAGGCAGACCACTGCACTCAGAGGGGCATGCTTAGAAAGAGAATGCATCTTCCAGAGTTTTTAGCCTGCATTGTCTATTAGGCCACGAGAAACGGATCGCCCTTGTCTCTTAGCTGGGTGCAGCATTCCTCTCTGGAGAGAAGGTAAAGAGATTTGTCTTTGCTGTGTATTGAAA
Organism: Pan paniscus; assembly: GCF_029289425.2. Classification (NCBI taxonomy): domain Eukaryota; kingdom Metazoa; phylum Chordata; class Mammalia; order Primates; family Hominidae; genus Pan; species Pan paniscus. The sequence continues at coordinate 173,298,001 of NC_073253.2, read as the reverse complement.
GGAGATCAAGAGGAGCTGTGCTTCTATATTTTATCTATTATAATTCAAACTCCTCTTTACAATGAACTGTTGCTCCTTATGAGAATTGTAAGCGCAATTGCTCTAAACACCTAAGGTCGTGGGGGTTTGTCTCATCTCTTCCCTCCTCCACGTTCATTCTTCAGCAGAAGTTCTCACTTCATTGGCTGAACTCTTTTTGTTTGTTTAATTTCTTTAATAGCATTTGCATCTTGCAGATTTCAAAAGTGGTCATTTTATCTGTCTCTTCTTTTAAGAGAGAGAAGATCCAAAGCGCTAAGGTGTTTTGACAACTGTGCCGTAGCTCTGCAAACTTGATCCAGTCACAGAACCGCCTGCAGCTTCTCGAAGTCTTGCACCTTCTTGGTGAGACCAGGACAGCGAGGACGATGCCCCCCTCACAGGGCCGCCCGAGAGCTGAGTAGAGAAGCCGGGATGAAAGTATCCAGCTTAGGGCCTGTGCCTTAGTCTGCTAGGGCTGCCACAACAAAATCCCACAGACCGGGTGGTTTCAACAACAGAAAGTTATTTTCTCGAAGTTCTGGAGGCTGGACATCCGAGACCAAGGTGTCATTAGAGTTGATTTCCGGCGAGGCCTTTCTTCCTGGCTTGTAGGCAGCTGCTGTTTTCTTACCCGGCAAAGAGACAGAGAGCTCTGGCCTCCCCTCTTCTTACAAGAGCGCCAGTCCTTCGGGGTTAGGGCCCTGCCTTATGACCTCATTTTGTTTTAATTGCCTCCCTAAAGGCCTCATCTCCAAATATAGTCACAATGGGGACTAGGGGCTTCCGCATATAAACTGGGGGGGCACAATTAGTCCCAAACAGCCTGGAACACAGAATGCAGCCCAGAGGCTGTGCACCAAGAAATCAGCACTGTCCCCAGCAGGATCCAATCTGAGATCCCCAGGTGACCCCAAACCTTGCCCCGGCCTGCGCTGCTACCTCGTGTCTCCCCCACACTCCAGACGCTGTTTTCTGTCTCATCCTTCCTGTTAAAGAAACAGTGGGCCGAGTGCGGCCTCACTGGCCCCTGGGGGTCCTGTGGCAGCTCACCAGCCCTGGGGGTCATTTCTCTGCTGGCTGTTTTCACTGAGCTCCCAGTTCCCTGGGCAGAGGCTGCTGAGACAGGTCCCCAGCAAGGCTCGCCAAGGCACCAGTCACACTGTGCACACGCGTTATTGCTCATCCGAAGGTTTGCTTCTACAGCGGGAGAAAATGTGGTTCCTGCTCCCCGTCCTCATCCGCCAGGTAACTGCCAGCACGGGAGGCTGAGCCTGCTCTCCCTCACTCCTCCTCTTGCTCCCTTTCTCCCCACCTAGATCTTTCTCTAGAGCCAGAATCCCCCTGCTCACCTCCAGAGCCAGTTGCAGCTGCACCTCATTCATCGTGAGCGTCCTGACACTCAGAGGCCCGTCTCCGTGTCTCTTGCTGGGCATGAGTGCTGGGCCACCCCGCAGGGACAGTCAGTGGAGCTGCGAAGCGTGACTTTCCTGCCTGAGCAGCCCCGGGGCTTTGGCCTTCTCAGGGTCGGCAACCCCAGGAGACCACCCCCGCTGGCCCTGTCCTTGATGTCAGGTAGGAAGTGGTCCCTCCCTGGTTGGGAGGATTCCGGCCTGGGACATGACTGTTGGATAGATAGCTGCTGTCGGGCCATTCTGCACCTCAGTTTGTTAAAAGTGAAGATCAACATAGCTGGCCCAGAGTCAGGAAGAGAGGCTTGCGTGCTGCAGGGAAAGGCCCTCGGACAAGAAAAGTGACGCAGCTTCAGTCAAGGCCAGGGGAGTAGAGCGGGCAGGCCACACACAGGGCCTAACGGGCTGGCGCGGCACCAGGGTCTCGGGCAGCCTGGTCCCATTAACAGATGCCCCCCAGCAAAATGAATCACTCCACCTTTAATGCTGTCATTGCAACATATCCACACTTCCTTGTGGCTCTTGGAACCCCGGGTTATAATTATCTGGTGAGGAATCCTTGGGGCAGCCACACGCTACCTGTGCCAGATTCCTCCTGATTGCTCCCCACATTGCAGAGTCCTGACATCGCGCTGGGCCCAGCCACCCCTCTGTTCATCCAGCCTTGCTTCCTGACTGCCCCGCCCTAGATGCCGTGCTGGGTGCTGGAGTGCCATGCCGGCCACTCCCCAACTTCACGCAGCCACACAGCCAACTTGCTGTGCACCAGGCACTGTGGTGGCTGCTGGGACCCTGAAAGAGCTGTCAGAGGGTGAGCTGATGATATCCAAGCGCAAAGGACTGAAATGGAGAAATAGAAGCACGCTTCAGAGCCAGGCAGGGCTGGGAGCAAGAAGGACCAGAGGGGCATGACCAGGTGGGCGTCCTGGAGGAGGTGGCATGGGTGCTCGGCCCGAGGACTGAGTAGAAGCTGACTGCGTGGGAAAGTGCTCAATGTAATTGTAGGCAGGGGAACAGCATGGCACAGGCTTGGTGTTCCTGGGCACAGCCAGCTTACATTGTAACCTGGTTTTAGGGTGCCTGGAGAGGGGGCACAGAGAGCCTGAGGACCTTGAAGGCCGGGAGACTTGATAGGAGCCGAGACCCTGGGTGCACATGCACTGGCGCCTCATTGTGGGTGGGAGTTTTCCCAAGTCCTGCCCACCCTCTCCCGGCCTGGGAGGGAGAGAATACCCCAGGGAGGTACCAGAGGTCCCCCTCCAGTCAGGGGCCACTGCAGGGGGCGGCCTCCTCTAGATCACACCCACTAGTGGAGCTGGAGCCACACAGACCTCCCCCCACCCTCACCCCTGCAAGGAGGAGCCTGGGGCCCAGGTGGGGGTTGGGGGACCCCGGTAGGACTTGGTCCATCATTCATTCACTCAGTCAACACTCTGGTGTTGAGTCCATCTTCTTGGGGCTCCCCCCAAGGGAGACAGAAGACAAAAAAAAAGGAAAGCCTCCCATTACATTGGACGGTGATAGTGCCGTGGAAAGGTGAGGCAGGAAGCGGGAGGCACGGGAGGCCAGGCGTGGGGCGTGGGGGGTGGCCCCGCCTAGGGAGGGCCAGGTGTGGGGCATGGGGGATGGGCCCGCCTAGCGGAGGGCCGGAGGGGACCAGCCACTTTTGTCTGCTGCCAAATCTATTGTGACTTTAATAAAGTGAAAAAGGAAGCCAGTCACAGCGTCACCCGGGTTATCAACACCGGTGTGATTCTCCTGGGCACCCGCCGCAGTGGGCCTCTGCCTCCTGCCAGTCCTCAGTGGGGAGGGGCTTCCTACCCCGACCTCTGTCACATCTTTCAGCTCTGGTTCCCCTCACCCAGCTGCCTGTGCCCCTGTTATTTCTCTGGTCCCAACTCATTGCTGGTTTTTACCTTGGGGGGAAAAAAAATCCAAGCATGGAAGCCTCTTAATACAAACCAGATGAGGGGCTGGTAAAAATGTTTTTCTCCGCATCAATCACCCGAGTTCTCGCTGTGCTGAGAATTTGGTAAGCCCTCGTCGGCTCTACCGAGAATCCCTTCCAGACTGCCCGGCAAGACGCAGGAAGACAATGCCGCCTTCTGTGTTAAGTTGAGCAGAGCACCTTTGCACATGTGTTCACCCCACTCCTGCTTGGGTTCAGGTGGGATTTGGGGGTCGGCCTGTGCTGCTGATGCGGGTGGGGGAGGCTGACCCTCTGCATTGGGACGAGCTGCAGCCCTGAATTTGATCGCCCTCCCTGCTGGGGGGTTGGCCTGGGCCGTGTGCAGAGAGTGGCTGGGCCTCAGATGGAAGGGCTGAGGAAGGGCTGGATTCAGAGCAGGTGGAGTGGCAGGACCCAGGACCTCTTGGAAGTCCCTCCCTAAATCAGACTTAGGAAGGTGGGAGCCACTGGGCACCCATGGGGGCCTGGTCCTGGGAAGGGGCTCTGCAGACCCCTTTCCCTCCTGAGGCAGAATGCTCTGCAGCCAGGCAGGGAGCTCAGCGCAGAAGCCAGGTAGTAAATGGGCGTGTGGCACTTTGTTAGCAGGGAAGCCGCTGTGATGGTATGCCTGCTGGCCCAGCCCCGTTCGGAGCCCTGAGGCCACACACCCAACCCTGACTGCCAAGGGAGGTAGCCATGAACATGGAAAAGGACCAGAATGCAGCATGGCAGGGCTGCGGTGGGGGTGGGGGAGACAGGATGGGGTCTTGACCCTGCCAGGGGCAGTTTAGGGTGGCCTTCTGCCTGAGGTGTCCCCTCCTCACTAAGAAAAAGCCATTGGCAATGAGGTAGAGGAGGGGTTCTTTTCAGCAAAATCATGAGAAGAAAGCAGGTGATCATAGCCCAGAGTCGCCCCGAGTGCGTGGGAACAGAGGTCCCTGCAAGAGGCAGAGCTGCTGGGAAGAGCCCGCCCAAGCCCTGGGCGGCAGGTGGAGAGGCCAAGGCAAGGCCAGTCGGGGGGCGGCGTCAGGGCAGCTGGAGCTGGCTGGGAACAGGGGCGGGGGTGAGGTCACAGGCCATCAGGAAGCACATGGAGGCACGCGAGACCCCTGAGGGGCACTGCTGGGGCTGGGAGGCATGAATTCAGGACAGGGGAGGAAGATCAAAGTTCTAGACCACCCCTCTAAGTTTCTAGAACTGTGCTAGCCTGTATGGTAGTCACTAGTCCATGTGGCTATTTAAATTTATTCTTTGTTTTGTTTTTTCGTTTTTTTGGTTGTTTTTTTTTTTTTTTGAGACAGAGTCTTGCTCTCTCACCAGGCTGGAGTGCAATGGCGCAATCTTGGCTCACTGCAAGCTCCACCTCCCGGGTTCAAGTGATTCTCCTGCCTCAGCCTCCCGAGTAGCTGGGATTATAGGCGCCAGCCAGCGCGCCCAGCTAATTTTTGTACTTTTAGTAGAGACAGGGTTTCACCATGTTGGCCAGGATGGTCTCGATCTCTTGACCTCATGATCCGCCCGCCTCAGCTCCCAAAGTGCTGGGATTACAGGCATGAGCCACCACGCCCGGCCCTATTTTTTTTTTTAATAGAGATATAACTCAACATAAAATTCACCATTTAAAGTGTATGACTCAGTGGTTTTTAGTGTATTCACAGACTGTGCAGCCGTCACCACTGTCTGATTCCAGAAAGTTTCCATCACCCCAGAGAGAAGCCCTGGCAATCTCTCCCCATGCCCCTCCCCCCATGCCCCCCCCCCCCCCCCCAGGCTCTGGCATCCCCATGTCTACTTCTTTCAGTCTCTCTGGATTCGCCTGTTCGGGACATTTCCTGTGAGTGGAACCATACACAGTGTGGCTTTTTTCACCTAGCATGTGTTCAAGGTTCATTCATGGCTATTTAAATTTAAAAAGTTAAATGAAATATAAAATCCAGTCCTTCGGTCACACTGGTCATATTTCAGGTGTTCCACGGCCACCTGGGCTTTCAGTTTCCATATGGGTGGCTCAGCAGACGTTTCCGTCCTTGCAGAAAGGTCTCGGGCCAGTGCGGCTCCCAGTGCCTCAGTGCGCGGTGAGGACAGGGAGGAGGGGGAGGCGGCCTCAAGCAGGGCCACCAGACCCTGCTGGGCCTCACCCTGCTCACCAGATGGGCATGGACTCACGGTCCCCTTTTCAGGTCCCTGGAGGCTGTAAGGAGACCCACCAATGATTTTTGCTGTTTCACAACCTCTGAGGAAAATCATGCCTTGGTGAGGGATCAGCCTCCCAGGCCAACCCAAGGCTGGGTTGCTGGGATTTCCGCTGGAGCTTTATCAGCCCAGTGTGAGGCTGGTGTCTATCTGCAGCCTTCAGAGGCTCCGACGGGCCGCTGCATATGACTCTGATTAATCATGATGGGAAAACAAGTTAGCTGTTGCTACGTAAACGCAGCTTGGGACACATGATCTTTTTGGGGGGAAGGAAAAGAATGAAAAGGGCCCTTGTGTGATTTCAGCATCTACAGGCAACCATTATTAGCATTCTTGTTGATAGCCTTCAAGAATCAGATTTTAGGGAAGTATGTGAAGGGGCATACATAGAAACATGCCTGTATGTATATTAAGACGTATGTACATATGTCTGTTTAACTTTAAAAGATCAATTTGTGGCCAGGCCTGGTGGCTCACACCTGTAATCCCAGCACTTTGGGAGACCAAGGCGGGTGGATCACCTGAGGTCAGGAATTTGAGACCAGCCTGGCCAACATGGTGAAACCCCACCTGTACTAAAAATACAAAAACATTAGCCAGACATGGTGGCAGGCCCCTGAAATCCCAGCTACTGGGGAGGCTGAGGCTGGAGAATAATTTGAACCTGGGAGGTGAAGGTTGCAGTGAGCCGAGATCGCACCAATGCACTCCAGCCTGGGCGACAGAACGAAACTCCATCTTAAAAAACAAACAAACAACAACAAAAATAAATAAATAATAAATAAATACATAAAAAGATCAATTTAAACCCATAGCTTTTCTTTCATTCCTGACAATTTACAGTGATTTTTTTAAACAAATCTACTTTAATTCCAAAAGAAATTAATCTAGAATGGTCAGTAATATACAACATGCTTTTATGTTTATTTTATAGGTATCTAATACAAGTTTATTTGTATATGTGCAATGTATAATAACTCTATAACTCTATCTTAGATATGAGTCCTAACAGGATGAAAATATTTTCTTGTAACTACTTTATGCCTATGAAGGGTGTGAACTTGCAGTGTCCTCCTGTCTTAAACCCAAGTTAATGACCGTGTCCTCTCAAAATTTTTCATAAATTATTAATGATCTAATTTCATTTTAAAATGGTTTCAAAAAGTCCGGGCGCAACGGCTCATACCTATAATCCCAGCACTTTGGGAGGCCAAGGCGGACAGATCATGAGGTCAAGAGATTGAGACCATCCTGGCTAACATGGTGAAACCCCGTCTCTACTAAAAAAAAAAAAATACAAAAAATTATCCGGGCATGGTGGTGGGCACCTGTAGTCCCAGCTACTCGGGAGGCTGAGGCAGGAGAATGGCGTGAACCCAGGAGGCGGAGCTTGCAGTGAGTCGAGATCGCGCCACTGCACTCCAGCCTGGGTGGCAGAGCGAAACTCTGTCTCAAAAAAAAAAATGGTTTCAGCAAATACAAAAATAGAAAGTCCTGTTATTTGCCCATTCATAATATGAGAAAAAAAAAAGAGATGATACATTTCTCTATAGAAAAAGTGTGTTTAGAGAACAGTTCTGGTAGTATTTCACATGGTGAAGTTTCAAAAGGTCTAATAAGCAGGCCCCTTGCTCAGGGAAAAAAATGATTTCAATGTGTTTCTCTTCCGAATTGCTTAGTATAACTCCAAGTGATTTTCAAACTGGGGGGCAGATTACTGGCGCCGAGTTCATCAAATTTAGGTCTGTCTTGAATAGGGACATTATAGAAATCACGAACATCTCTAACCCCGCACATCTGGTGGAGTCTGGAGTTAGAGACTACGTGACCCAGGCCATCAGCTAAATGTGCCAAGAGATTGAACTTTAGATGACCATCTTCCTGGGAGATGTCGTGCCAATTACCAGGAAGAGATGAACCAAAAGCTTCTTTAACATAAGATTCCAAATGACTCTGGAGATCTCCAGGTGGTGAGTATCCTCAGCTTCATGAGGGTGGACACACTGCAATAGGTTCCTTTTTCACCTCTTCTGTCTCAGCAACCACTGGCACTTTCTCTTTTCTGGATCAAGACCCAAATTCTCTACGTGTTGTCCCTGAGACTGTCCACATAAAGACTCTTCTGGTAATGCCAGACACAGATCGCCCCGCCATCTTCAATGAGATCTATGGGCCCGAGCTACAGTGATCTTAACAAAGAGAAATTTGGAAACTTTCTGGAGGCAACGGGCATACAGTAGGCCCTCTGTTTCAGTAGGTTCTGTGTCTCTGGTTTCAACCAACTGTAGATCAAACATATTAGGAAAAAATGGGTAGTTGTATTTGTATTAAACACAGACCTTTCTTTTTTTTTTGAGACAGAATCTCGCTCTGTCTCCCAGGCTGGAGTGCAGTGACATGATGTCGGCTCACTGCAACCTCCGCCTCCCAGGTTCAAGCGATTCTGGTTGTCCTGCCTCAGCCTCCTGCGTAGCTGGGACTACAGGGGCACGCCACCAGACCTGGCTAATTTTTGTAATTTTAGTGGAGACGGGGTTTCACCATATTGGTCAAGCTGGTCTCCAACTCCTGACCTCAGGTGATCCACCCACCTTGGTCTCCCAAAGTGCTGGGATTACAGGCGTGAGCCACCACGCCCGGCCACAGACCTTTCTTCTTGCCATTATTCCCTAAACAACTGTGTAAAATACAGTGTAACAACTGTTTACATAGCATTTATGTTGATTAGGTATCAGAATCTAGAAACAATTTGAAGATGTGTGTAAGCTATGTGCAAATAGGACATCATCTTCTGTAAGGGACTTGAGCATCCATGGATTTTGGTATCTTTTGGGGGTGCTGGATCCAATCCCCCACAGATACCAAGGGATGACCATGCTTATATTACTGCAAAATAAAACCAGTTTCTACACGTTCATTTCTTTTCTAAAAGTTCAAGTGATGGGCATAATGTAAAAATTAGGAATAGACAGCTGTCTTGGACTTTTGGAGAAGAGAGAAATTTGGGTTCAGAATGGTCTTTTAAAAAACATTTTAGGCCAGGTACGGTGGCTCACGCCTGTAATCCCAGCACTTTGGGAGGCCAAGGTGGGCAGATCACGAGCTCAGGAGATCGAGACCATCCTGGCCAACATGATGAAACTCCATCTCTACTAAAAATACAAAAATTAGCTGGACGTGGTGGCATGCACCTGTAGTCCCAGCTACTCAGGAGGCTGAGGCAGGAGAACTGCTTGAACCCAGGAGGCAGAGGTTGCAGTGAGCCAAGATCATGCCACTGCACTCCAGCCTGGGCGACAAGAGCAAGACTCCGTCTCAAAAAAAAAAAAAAAAAAAAAAAAAAAAAAATATATATATATATATAAATGGAAAAATTCAGATGTTTGCACAAGCAGAACAGCGTCATGAACTCCCATGCACGGACCCCACATCCAGCTTCAAGAAATTTCAGCTGTATCCCATCCACACCCCTTCCTCTTCATTCCTCTGATTTATGACTTAGTTGTCTTTCTTCTAAAAAGCCTGTAGCTGGATTTTGGCTTCTATCCAATCAACAGTCTTTGCCTTTTTACCGACAAGTTTATGGTTTCAGCTTGTCCCCTGCCTTTTCTAGGTTTCTTGGTTAATCCTTTCTTTTTATAAATAAAAATGTTATCCATATGTTCCTCGGTCACATGACTGCTCCCTCGTGTCCCAGGATCTCCCCTCCACCTAGTCCCCATCCTGTCACTCTCTTTCTCTTCTGGATCTTAGCTAATTGATGGGGCTGGAGGCGGGGAACAGTCTTCGCTTCGGAATCTGATCACCCTTTGATCTTCTCATGTCTTGAACCATGTGCTGGTCCTGAGTGTTTCCCACGTGGGTCTTTATGTGGCCAACTTCTAGGGCCTTCTGTGTTTGAGAATGTGTTGGCCATGCCCTCACACTTGGGTGACAGTTGGCTGGGTGCAAAGTTCAGTACTCAAAATTTCAGTGTTCACTTCAGTACTCAAAACTGTTATTCCTCCCCTGTGGCCTTACAGTCCACGTGTTTGTTGGAAAGTGTGGTTCTGTCCAAGTCTTGCTCCTTCGTCATGTTCTCTGCTCTCTGGGGACTTTTAGGCATCTCTTTATCTCTGATGGTCTTAAGTTTCACTCGAATGTGTTGCAGTATAGATTTTCTCTTACTTCTATGTGGAATTCTATGGGCTTTTTCTGTTTGTTTGTTTTTTTTTCTTGACAAGAATGAGACTTTAATCAGTTTTAAGTGGAGTTTATAACACTAAGAGATAAAGGGTTGTTAACAAACACAATCACAAATGGACATGTGATTGGGATGAGGCATTATCCTGTACACATCATGTTGGGATTTTTGTGTATCCTCAGTGCCCAGCATTTACACACAGATCCACTGCTGCACAGCCAAACTCAGCAGGGAGCCTCAGATGCTCCGGCCGGTGGGACCTGGGAAATGGGGCATCACTCAACCCAGGGAAGCTCAACCCAGAGCAGCAGCCTGTGTCTCCGCCCAGGAAACCGCAGGTATCAAGGGGGCCTTTGAGCCACTGCCCAGACTGCCCCTGCCAGCCTGTGAGGCCACCTTCGGATGAGTGAAGGCCAGGTGGGTGAAGACATGGAGCAAACAGACTCAGGATGATAAATGCAGGAGGGGAGTTGTGGCCTGAGAAAAAGGATGCCAGGAAACCACCTTGGTGCTAGCGATTCCACATAGTGAACTGTAACCAGCTGTCACCCGGCCAGAGGGCAGTCCCCATCCCAGACCTGCTGGAGCTCCAGGTGGGAGACACTGTCCTAAGTGCAAATATTCCTCCATCGTGGGCCATGTGGGAACTGCAGCCGCACTCAGCAGCCCTCCACAGAAGTGGTTCAACAAAGGAATCAAAGCACTTCCTGGCTCAGAGCTGGGCACTGAGGAGATGATAACACAGCAAACAGTGGTCCCCCTGCCATGGAGCTTCCGTTGTGGTTAGAGGAGACAGGCGGTAAATGAGGGTTTCACAGGTCTGAAGGTCAGTGTGTTACGAAAAAAGGTAGGCAGGTGAGGGCAGTCTCCAGTGCCGGGTGAGAGCGAGGGTGGCAGTTTTCCATGAGAAGGTGGCATGTGAGCAAAGACGTGAAGGCAGTGAGGGGCTCGCCAGGTGCTGTCTGGAGGAAGACAGGCCCCAGAAACAGGAAGAGCCAAGGGTCAGGTCCTGAGGCGGGCGGGGTGCCGGCTGCTGCTGGAGCAACAGAGACTACTGTGGCTGAAACTGGGATGAGGGAGAGAGGTGAGTGGGAGACGAGGTCAGGGACAAGAGGCCCAGGTCTGCCAGCAGATCGGGGGCAACCTGTGGGCAGGTGGGCAGGCCACACCTGAGACCCTGTGCTGGCTCCCCAGCCTCTTCCAGCCTCACCCAGCCAGGGCCCAGAGCAAAGCCCAAGGCAGAGCCGTCCATGGAAAACATCTACCTCCCCACCCTTGTCCTGTTTACTTGTAGATTTTGAAAACAAAACCTTCACTGGGGGACCCCTTTGCTCAGGTCAGAAGAGCCAGGCTAGCCAGGCCCTTCCTTCTGTGCTCTGGGGTACCCGATCGGAGCAGGGGTCCGGGAGAGGGCCACCAAAGTGTGCCCTGCATGGGAGGCCTCAACTCAGGGAGGCTGAAGGAAGTGTTGACCGACCTATCTTGGGTTCCCCAGCCAAGGTTCTTATTCTCCTTGTAAAGACCTGACGGGTCAGGCATGGTGGCACGCACCTGTGGTCCCAGCTAGTCCAGAAGCTGAGGCGGGAGAATCGCTTGAGCCCGGAAGTTCAAGGCTGAAGTGAGCTCATCGCACTACTGTGATCCAGCCTGAGTGACAGAGACCCTGTCTCAATAAACTTTTTAAAAAAGAAGACCTAGTGGGGCAGGCACTGGACAGGGAGTGGGGGGATGCAGCCAGGCCCTGCTCCACCGTCAGGAGCCATGTGGCCCAAAAAAGGTCAGCCCAATTGTCTCAGCTCAAGGGACTCAGTTCCTCCATCTCCATAATGGGGGAAATAGAGCTGGTGGGTATGGTCAGTATGAGGTCTAAACCAGCTGATCTCTGCCTGGCAGGACAGCCACCCCTGCGGGGTCTGACCTTGAGCCCTGCGCCCATGCACATCAGCCATGCTGCCTGGCCTCACGCTTCATGCTTGCAAAGAGAGCAACAGCATGGCTTTCTGGATGGAAAGTGGGAGCACCATGTAAGAAAAGCCAGGCCTTGCCCCGCCCACCTCCATTCCGGTGAGACTCCCTCACTGCCCCTGGGAGGGCCGAGGACTAGAAGCCCCGGTGTCCAGTTTGCCATCAGCCAAACACATGCAGAGCCTTGATGGGTATTCCATGTGTGCTCTGGGACCATCAGCTTCTCCTGAGAGAACTTCAGGCCACTCCTGACCTCTGCATCAGCCCCTGGATTTCCGCAAGATTCCTAGATGGTTCGCATGCACCAGGGATTTGAGAAGCTCTGACCAAACGGAGCAGCCTACACTGTGGGCTTCAGATCCTTCAAGGCTGGAGGGTAGCTGGAGTCGTGATGTGGAGCTGGGCTCTTCAGTGTCTAAGGCAAAGCAGAAGTGAACGTTAATTGCCAAGGAGACCAGCTTTTATTTCCCCTTCTACCCCTCCTGCGCTGGAGCCACCAGCAAAGCTGTTCTGACACATGCTTCTTGGATAATTGTTTTTCTTTCATGAGCACATTTTTTGGTGAGGCTTATTGCTGGTCAGAGAGGTGTCCTTGTTCTCAGCCAGGCCCATCCCTGCAGCAGGCTCCCTGCCTAGGAACTTTCATAGGTGCATTCCTCATGAGAACGCTGTGAGGAGGGAGTATGATGCCCATCTCATGGCTAAACATGTGAGATGCCCAAGGTCAAACAGCTAGAGACAGGCAACACCAGAATTCATCTCGCTAACCCGTCCATCCATTCATCGACCCCTCATCCCTCTACTCATCTCTTCATCCCCCAACAGCCACCCGCCACCCACCCATCCCACCACCTAATCATAAGTCGTTGTTGCAGAATCACATTTTAGGTGGGATTTTTATTCTTGCATAAGGCAAAAATTGTACATGTTCCAAATCACTCCTGAAAATCTCTCAGGTTACCCATGAAAGCCAGGAATGCTTCCTCTCTCTGCCAGCCCCACAGAGCCCGTGTTTGCTCCAGTGCTGGGGAAAAGCAGCTAGAGCTGGCATTCAGAAGCCCTTGAGTTCAAGAAAGTCTTCATCACCAAACTCCAGAGTTCAGCTGGAGGCTCCCACCCCATACGAGGCAGTGGGAAGTGAGGCCCACTGAGGCGCTGGCAGATTCACGTCCCCCCACTCATGTTTACTCCAGTGCATAAAGGAACATATCCTCAGTGCTTACATCATTTTTCTCTTATTTTCCCCCACACATGCTAGCTGGCTGTGGGGTCAGTGAGAATGCCTCTCCACCACACAGCCAAGGATGGGCTCACTCCCACGCCATCCCCTCATGGCTTCAGCTGCCTGCTGGTCAGTGCAGGATCTGAGGCTGTAGTAACAGGAGCACAATGCCTTGAACAAGGGAGGTGTTTTTCCTGCCCTGCTCTGCTCTGAGGCTTAAGGATCTCATTTCGGGAGTCTTAGTGCAGAGGGACAGAATGTATTGGATGGGGCAGGGCCAGAGAAGGTTTTCAGGATGGCGGAGGCTTGAGGAACACACACCCTGTAGAGATAATTCTGGAAACTGTGGTCGTGGCTTTGCCTGTCCGTCTCTTAGGAGGTTTTGTGAGGAGAGGTTGGGTTTGTTCTGTGTGGCCCCAAGGACCCAGACGAGTGCTGGGTGGACCTGAGGCAGTGGGTTTTAGTTCAGTGGAGGAAGAGCTCTCTAATAGGCAGAGCTATCCAAAGACAGCATGAACCTCTCTTTGAGGGAGTGAGCTCCCAGTCAGGGGAAGTGTTCAAGGGGAGGACCCATGAGCACTCCTCTGGAGGCTGGAAGGGAATTCCTGCCTAAAGCAGGAGCAGTGAATTCATGACCCACAGGCTCATGCAGCCCTGAGCTTCTGTTTCCAAGCCCTAAGATGTGTTGTTGATAGAGACAAGCCTCAACCTGTCTCTGGCCTTCATTCAGCTGTGATAGTCTCATCAGGTTTAAACGTAATTTAGACAGATTCCTGTTAAGCCAGAAGGAAAAAGAGGCAGAGGATCCCCCTTGTGTGGGCACTTGGTCGCCCTCTCTTCTGATGCCCTGGATCTGCATATCCTCAGCTGGTCTCTGTTCCCCAGGACCCTCCCATTAACCAAATCATCTGGAGTTTAAGTACATGGTTCCCACCAAACACAAGCCGACTTCTCTACCCGGTGCTGGCCAGTGACCCAGGAGCTACCCCATACCCAGTGCTGGGTGACCCAGGAGCTACCCCATACCCGGTGCTGGCCAGTGACCCAGGAGCTACCCCATACCCGGTGCTGGGTGACCCAGGAGCTACCCCATACCCGATGCTGGCCAGTGACCCAGGAGCAACCCCATACCCAGTGCTGGCCAGTGACCCAGGAGCAACCCCATACCCGGTGCTGGGTGAGCCAGGAGCTACCCCATACCCGGTGCTGGGTGACCCAGGAGCTACCCCCATTCTTGGGGGAGCAACCTGCTGCGCTGCTGTCATTAAAGGGCTTCCAGGATGACGGCAGCGGCGCCCCAGCTTGCACCTGAGCCACAGTACCACGCTCTTTGCGGGAAGGCAGTCCTTGCTGAGAGTCCTGTGGGTTGCGGGATTAGCACCTGCTGTCCCTGGGGCATCACTCTGAGGGCTTGACCAGCCTTTGCTATCTCACTGTGCCCTCTGGACTGTGCCCTCTGGACTTCCTGGAGATCAGGCCCTGAGACTGACACCGTCCCTCTCTGGCCAGCCTGGTTCTGAGGTGGGTCTGTCTGACTGTGCCAGCTTTGCTGTCTGCCTGGGTCCCTGGCAAGGCTCAAGGGACTTTCAGAAGCACCTGATACCAAAAAGTCATGGCTAACAGCATGGACCCTGGAGTCAGACCGCCTGGGTCAGTTCCCCTGCCCATACTCCCAAGATGTGTGGCCCCGAGTACAGCCCCTCTGTTTCTCAGCTTGCTCTAACATGGGGATAACAGTGGCTACCACTTCACGGAGTTGTCAGGAGCCTGGGTGAAATGATACACGCAAAACACAGTGCCTGGCATGAGGTCACTGCTCCATAAATGTCAGGGATTATAATTTTAACAATAATAATGAAAAAATATATAAACAAATAGATTGTATAATATCATAAAATATAATAATGATTAAAATTATCATTTTTTTGACTCCTCCATGACCCCATGAGCCTGTTTCCATCACCAGACACTAATGGTGGACAGTGAGTGATGCTTTCGTGCCAGGAAGATAGGGGGGGTCTGTGGAGCAGCCTCAGTCTCTGGGGACAGAGGAAGCCTGCAGTCCTGGATGGCGGGGAGAGCAGCGGCTCCTGAGTGTCCCCAACCTCCTGCCCCCTCTACAGCGCCTCCCCCAGCCCAGCAGAGCCCACCTACCCCCAGAGCAGGGAGTCTGGCCCTGGAAGGATGCGCTCCATAACCCTGCACCCCACTCCGTCTCTCTGTCTTTCCACCCACTCTGGATGTGTGGAGAGCCTGGCAGTCAGCCCAGTTTCTGGAAGGGTCTCATGTGTTTGAACTCACTCCAATTTATGGAACCAATTTTCAAACTAAGGAGAGGTGACGTCTGGACTGTGCCATTAGAGCCCGCCTCCAGAGTGGAAAGGTGGGTGAAATCTGTTGGTTTACAAATGCTCCAACTCCCACGGGAACCTCTGCTCCTTCCCGGGGTCTGGCCGGGGATCACCAGGACAGGAACACGCATGCTCTCCTCGCCCTCACACGTGGGTCTCTGCGCTCCAGCAAGTGCACGCAGGCTGTGGGGAGGATGGCTCCACACTCAGACCCCTCTCAGATGAGCGAGGCCGGCCTGGCACCATGTGTCGTGGCCCACACGTGCTACTTCCATGCTGCACATTCCCTGATGTCCTCCGCAGGCCTCCCTCCCATGGGAAATAGAATTCCAATAGGGGGCAGGGACAGACTGGAGAGATCTGGGTGATTCCTGTTTCTGCCGCTCTGAGCAGCTCGCTGGCTCTGCGGGAGAAGTGTGTTTATTCTTTGCAAGTGCAAACCCACGCCTCGGTATAGCAGAGGCCTTGGAAAACCAGCTGCAGGAAAGTTGCACTTGTTTCAGCTTTGCCTTTTTTTTTTTTTTCCTTCTACCCTCTTAGGAGAGCCAGTTTTCCCTCCTTTTAATTTTTGTTTTTAAAAGCACCATTAAGTCCAAGATGAAACAGATTGCTCTGCCAAAAGGAAGATGAACTATTAGCTGGATTCTTTTTTAAAATTATTGAAGTGAAATTCACATCACATAAAATTAACCAGTTTAATGGAACATTTCAGTGGGGTTGAGTACATTCCCAGTGTCACACCACCGTCACTTGTATCTCGTTCCAAAGCATTGCAGCACCCAAAAGGATACCCCTCCCCTGTAAGCAGTGGCTCTCCCCGGCCTCTGCGTGGCAACCACCAGTCTGTGCTATCTCTGATTGACGTATTCTGCACTTTTCATATAAATGGAATCACACAATCTGAGGCCTTCTGTGCCTGGCTTCATTCACTTAGCACAATGCTTTCAGGGTTTATCCATGTCATAGCATGTATCTGTACTTCATTCCTTTTTATGGCTGAATAATATTCCATTGTATGGATAGACCATGTTTTGTTTACCCATTCATCAGGTGATGGCCATCTGGGTTGTTTCTGCCTTTTGGCTGTTGTGAATAATGCTGCTAGGAACATTCATGTACAAGTACTTGTTTGAACACTTCTTTTCAGTTATTTGGGGTATATAGCTAGCAGTGGAATTGCTGGGTCATATGGTAACTCTGTGTTTAGCTTTTTGAGAAATATCTGAATTCTTTTAGATGTTATTGAACACCTAATGTGTGTGCCAGCCTGTGCCGGGTTCTTACTTCACCTCACCCTCCTCAGAGCCCCAAAACTCTAGGCTTCCCTTGGGCACCTGGCTTATTCCACTCGTGCTAAAGAGGGCTTCTTCGTCCCCATTAGCCTGCCACTTGGATAAGGCAAAACGAACCTCAGAAACAGACACCAAACATAGCCACCTAAAAGCTGGCGATACAGCAAGGCTATTTGCTTATCCCAAATCCTTTGGAATTCTTGGCAAAGACATGGTAGATCAATTGTAGCTCAAATATAGTGAGCAAACTGGCATTTTGCAAGAACTTTGCCAGTGAACTTTGCAACTTTGCAAGAACTTCGCAAGAAGTTCGCCACAGTGATCACTTTGCCAGTGATCACAGTGTCTTAGGTCTAGTTCCTAGACCTGGGAGCTTGCTGCAGTTCTTCCTCCTTGAATTGTCCATCTATGCTGAAAGCAGGCAAGGCAGAAACTCCTTTTTGGTCTCTCCTCTCTATAGGGAGATACTGAAACTGCAGTCTCTATATGGCTGGAAGGACTGGCATATTCTAGCACAAGGGTCTCCAGATACACATGGACCAGGCCACCTGCCCTGGCTCAGTTTCAAGAAGGAATATCTGGTACATGCCCAGGCACTGCATATTCAGCTCATGAAATAAGCAGGAAGTCATGTGATCTAAGCAGCTGACATCTTTTTGTCTTCCTTATTCCTTCTCCTGGCGCAGGGGGTCCGCTCTTCCTGTGGGACTGGATTAAAATTCAATTATGCCTCTTGAAATTCCTGGTTACTATGAGGTAACAGAAAGCCCTTCCATCACTTTAAATCACAGAACACACTTGTGATTTGTAAATTATGTTATCCACTCCAAAATTATTATGAACACATCATTTCTCTTCAAAGATCTGAGTGGCTAGAGGGTTTAAAATGTAGCATTCCTGTGAAATCCCACCTTTCATTTTTAATTAGGAAACACTGCTGCTGAACACACCTCCTTGGCTGGCGCACCAGGGCAGGCCCTCCTCAACTTCCCGTTACTGTGTTTGGTCTGTGGCCCTGAGCCGCTCTGAGACTTCCCACTTACCAGGCTCCCCAGCCTCAGGGCTGCTCTTAGGGACGCCTGTGGTCTCCACCTATGGAGGAAACCCTTCATGCCTTGAACAGAATGTCGGAACGTGCTCAGCCCCATCCAAGTCTGGGGTGTGGGGGAGGCACAGGCTATGTGGTCAGCTGCCTGGATCTGAGGATGTCACCTCATTACCCACTAAGTGTGTGACACTAAGAAAGCCACCTCTTTGGGCCCTGTCATCTTACCTGTGAAATTACTAATAATATTCCCACCTCCTAAGACTTGGCAGAAACGTGTGAGACAACATATGTGAAAATACCCAGACTACACCAGTCGCTTGGTTTGTGTCATCTAGTGGGGTTCGTGTCGCTGTCTTTAAGTGCAGACGGCAGGTAGGTGACAAGACCCATGTAGGTAATTTTCTTGGGAAGTGTCTCTCCCTTGAGATTTCCCATGTGTAAGGGAACACACAACTTGGGGAAATCAAACCATGGGTGCCACTAGGTAACACTCCCAGCGGGAAGCCCTCACATGTGCAAGCAGTAATCACCGAGTTATGGTCCTCTTTGAAATGCTAATGTGGACTTGTTCCCATGAGCTTATTTCATTTGAGGAACCAGAGGCACGAAGAGGGTGGCCGGTGCCTCCCGGTGGCTCCCTTCCTGCCCACAAACGGAAATCATGGTTGGCCGGTGCCTCCCGGTGGCTCCCTTCCTGCCCACAAACAGAAGTCATTTCTTTTGGCAAAAGGGCAGGATTGGCTTCAGGGGCGTGGGCTCGATTCAGGCATGTGCTTTGGGTACGTCATGAGACTGATCTCAGAGAATGGTCGTGGGTCGTCTTGCTGATGTGGACACACCCAGCACTGCGCCGGGCACACAGTGGGAGTTTAACAAACGTGAGGTGAGGCTGCTTAGAGTCTGGGGAACTGAAATGCACCACAGCCGCACTCCAGAGAGCAGGAGGGAGGCAAGTCTGCAGCGGAGGGCAGAGAAGACCCAGGGTACCCTTGGCCCACAGCCTTGAGGACCCGGACATCCCCAGGGCATGGGGTGGAGGACAAGGAACTTGGCTGCAACCTCCCCAGCTACTCCCCTGAGGAGAAAGGGAAAACCTCTCTCCGAAGGTGCACAGGCATTTCCAAGATCTGGAAGGGGGACTGACCAGGGGCTCACGCACTGGACAGTGAGTCCAGCTGCCCCTTGGCTACCTCATGGGCCCTGTCCAGGTCTGGGGACCTCATATCACTGAGACAGGAAGAAGCAGGGTGGATCAGCCTTCCCCGTGCTGCGTTCTCTAAACTCACCCCAACACCCTGTTCTACCAGGATGGATGCTCTTGAGACCCCAGGAGCAGCCCACTTCCTCAGGGGGCCAGTCACAGGCCAGGCTTGTTCTGCAGATGGACGTCTTCCCAGTCCCGGGCTGGGGGCAGAGGCCCTGATGATCACCACCCAGGATGAGGAGCGCCAGGATGGAAGGGTGTGCAGGGGACTGTGGGCGCCTCAAGACTGAAGCCTCGGGTCCAGGAGGCAGGGGATGCTTTTCACACAGGGCTTGATCACTGGGACCAGGCCGCACAGGCATGTTGCCAGGCAGAGGAGTGAGGACATGAAAGGGCGTGGCTGGGTGGGGAGGCAGCCTGGATAAGGGACAGAGAGAAGAACTGTGGGTCCCTGCATGCAGGGATGGTGAGGGAGGATGCTGGATTCATGCCAAGGGCCCTAAGTGCCATCATCAAGAGCTGGAACTTAACCCTGCAGGCCATGGCCACAAAGGCAGCCACAGGCCAAACCCAGACTTGGAAGGTGCTGACCTTCCAGGGCTTTTTTGGCCTGCATGGTGTTTTTTAAAACATGAGTCAGCCGGGCGCGGTGGCTCACGCCTGTAATGCCAGCACTCTGGGAGGCCGAGGTGGGTGGATCACGAGGTCAGGAGTTCAAGCCCAGCCTGGCCAAGATGGTGAAACCCCGTCTCTATTAAAAATACAAAAATTAGCTGGGCACGGTGGCAGGCGCCTGTAGTACCAGCTACTCTGGAGGCTGAGGCAAGAGAATCGCTTGAACTCGGAGGGTGGAGGTTACAGTGAGCCAAGATCGGGCCACTGCACTCCAGCCTGGGCAACAGAGTGAGACTCCGTCTCAAAAACAAACAAACAAACAAAAAAACAAACCATGAGTCAAAAATGAAAAATAAGAGATATTTCACATCAAAATCCCGATGTCTGGCTTCTCTTGAAAAATGGAAAGATCTGGAAACGGTCAGTGTGAACTATCTAGGAGCCACTCCCTCTAGATAGGATATCCCGTCTCCAGGGCATCACAGTCCCCTACTCCTGGTGTCCCTCTGGCCTGGAAGTCGAGCGTCAATCACCATTTACCATGGGGCTTGCATGCTTTTTTTCTGATAAAGGTGACTTGGAACCACATCTCTGTTAAAATCAAACATAGACCAAGTGGGCTGCCTTGTGATTTTAGCTGAACGAGTCTGTTTCTTGTGTCTGTGTAACCTGTGTATCCCTGTAGGCAGCGGAGTTTGAAGCCCTGCCAGGGAGTCATGAAGGAGTTTGTCAGGATTTATAGTTGCAGACGGCAGAATCCACTCCAGCCAGTTTAAGCCAAAACAAAAAAAGGGTAGTGGGAGGTTATTCAGGGGTCCAGAGACCTCAAAGAACAGTGCCTCCAGGAATGGTTGCCAAGCTTTCCTGCCAGATCTGGAAGCTGCCTCCCAGCTGCTGGCTCAGGATCATGCTCTGTCCCCACCCAATTCTGCCGAGTCCGAATCTCACTGAGACACCTCTGATAGGTGGACCGTAAATCACACCTGCATCCTAGCAGCCAAGGCAGCAGGGAAATGTGCAGTGAGTGCTGGAAGGTGGGGCTTGCGCTGTGGAAAGCATCCAGGTGTGGAGAGGGTGACCAAAAGCTGTAGACGACCACTCCAAGCTCTGGAAAGGGAGGTAGCTTTGGTGTCTGGGGGTGTCACCAGCAGGGATCTAGCCACGCCACTCACTTTGCACCCTGGGGTAGTCCTGGAGCAGGACCTTCACACCGCCAGAAGGCTCCTGAGCACACAGTGTCAGGCCCAGCTCAGAGAGAAGGTCACCCCCAGTCTCCCAGCAGCCCCAGAGCCTGGGATGGTCCCTGGCTGGCTAGTCAGCCAGGCCTCCAGCAGCCTCCCGCAGCTGTGCCCACCCTCTAGCCAAGTGGCTTTGCTTGGCTTTTGCGTGCCTTCCTCCTGGCCTGGCCCTGCCGGCTGACTGCCCGGGCTGCCGGTCAGGACAGCTGTGTCACTATTTCGGAACTCTTTGTTCTCTTTGTGGAATTCAGAGGAAGCCTGTGCCAGCTAGGAGACTGGGCTCAGCTATTTCCCAGCAGCTGATAACAGCTGGGATTAAAAGATGAAAAACTCTGCACATGGCCCAGCCCTGCCTGTAACCCAGAAGCCAGGCGCATGTGTCCAAACTCAGGCGCCCTGTGGTGTTTACTCCTGCCCCACCCTCCTGTCGGTGGCTGCCTCTGTCCTCAGAGCCTCGCCCTGCTCCGCACCCTGCCCCGAGGGCCGTGGATTCCTCGGGGACCATTTACAGGGCTCTGAGGCACCTGGCCGGGTGCCTGCTATGCAGGGCATCATATGAGCCTCACAACAATCCAGAAGACAAGTGCCATGTTATGCCCAGTTTACAGATGGGGAAACTGAGCCTCAGGGAGTGTAGGTGGCTTGCCCAGGGCCATGCAGCAGGTGACTGGAGAGCTGGGACCCACCCAGGTGTGTTTGGCCTCAAAGCCTCCACCTTCCATGACCTCACTTTCCTCTGATTTGCAGGCGCTGCAACTGCTTCTGCCAGATATACCCAGAAGGGCCGTTTCTGCCTTCCAGAAGGTTCCTTTGACACAGAGCCACCCCCAAGCCGCCCAAGCCGGTGCCCCAGCAGGGAACATAGCATGACAGCGGAGGCAGTGCCTCTGCCAGCTTGCAACTTGGGGCCAGTCACTCCTTTTGTACTGGGCATTCGTGTTCTCATTTCACTTATTCAGCCAATACTTACGAAGCTCCTACTGTATGCCAGGCACTGGGAAATAAGAGAGACGAGGTTTATCCGGCTAAGAAGTCTGCATTCTAGCAGAATGGAAACATGCAGTGAGCCAGGACAGGATGTGACAGAGTGAAGGCGGGGCTTCTTCAGTAGGACTGCCAGTGGGTGCCTCTTTGATGAAGTGACACTGAGCTGAGACCTGAGTGACAAGAAGTAGCCAGGCTGGGGAGTGGGCAGGGCTTCCCAGGCACAGAGCCCGCTGCCCTGAAGGAGGATTGTGCAGCTGGGGTGAAAGAGCAGAGAGGAGGTCCCAGTGGTTCACTGGGTAGAGGGACCTGAAATGAGAACAGAGACGTGTCAAGGGACAGATCAGACAGGGCCACACAGGCCAAGGCGAGGTGGCTGGATCTTTTTATTTTTTTTCTTGAGAGAGGGTCTCACTCTGTCACCCAGGCTGGAGGGCAGTGGTGCAGTCTCGGCTCACTGCAACCTCAAACTCCTCAGCTGCAGCTATCCTTCTGCCTCAGCCTCCAAAGTAGCTGAGACTATAGGTGCACACCATATATGTACATATATAGTATTTTTTTGTAGAGATGAGGTCTCACCATGTTGCCCAAGTTGGTCTTGAGCTCCTGGCCTCAAGTCATCCTCCCGTCTCGGCCTGTGAACTACTGGGATTACAGGCATGGGCCACCGCGCTCAGCCATAGCTCGATCTGCACCCGTGTGCAGAGGGAGGCTTCAGACGGCTTGACCCAGTCAGGAGGGAGTAACACCACACAGGGTTGCTGTGAGGACTGAACACCAAATAAACTGAAAGAGGTCAAAGCCGACAGAATACAGCGCGTGTGTGAGTTGAGCCTTCATAAATGGGCAGGAGACCCTAGGCCCTTCTCCTGCAGGGAGGGCAGCAGTCCCAGGGTCCCAGGGGCCCAGGCTTTTCAGGGGAGAAGCCTGCAGGGAGCACCTCTCCCTGCTGAATACTCTCCCTCCTGGGATCTTCCAGCCAGGGGACGCTACCCAGGCCTTCGCCTCCTGGATCTTTCAACTGATGGCGCCATAGTCACAGGGGATGAGGACACCAGGGAGCAGGCCACTGGTAGCTTCCATGTGAGCCTTTCTTTCTTCTTTTTTTATTTATGTATTTATTTATGTATGTATGTATTTATTTATTTATTTATTTTTGAGACAGAATCTCGCTGTGTCGTCCACGCTGGAGTGCAGTGGTGCAGTCTCGGCTCACTGCAACCTCCGCCTCTCGGGTTCCAGTAGTTCTCCTGCCTCAGCCTCCCGAGTAGCTGGGACTACAGACTCCCACCAGCATGCCTGGCTAATTTTTGTATTTTTAGTAGAGATGGGGTTTCTCTATGTTAGCCAGGCTGGTCTCACACTCCTGACCTCATGATCCGCCTGCCTCGGCCTCCCGGTGCTGGGATTACAGGCGTGAGCCACTGGGCCCGGCCATGAGTGAGCCTTTCATCGTGCATCCAAGTGTGGGTGCACTGTGATGGCCCAGAGAGAATCTTGAGGGGACAGGTGTGACTCGGGGGCCCTAAGGGCCTGGTGGGTGCGGGGCCTTTTTGGACTTCTCTTAGCCCTACTTCTGGCTGAGAAACAGTGGCCGTTCCTGGTGGGGGTGGGTAGGCATGGGTGCTTTTTGGGGTCTGTGGACTATCTGCCTCCTGGCTGGCAGGGGGAGCCTGGGGCCTGGCTTGTGGAGAGTCTAGGGCTGGCTGACAGACTCGAGGCCCCACTCTCTTCATCTGGCTGGGACGCAGTGGGAACTGGGGCCCCGTCCAGTTGTCTGAGCAATGGAAGCTGACTCGGGTGAATTGGAAAGTCAGACAAAGCGGATTTCCCTGTTGGCTGGGTCATCTGCAGAAGAAATCAGATACAGTAGTTTTCACCTGGGAATAAATGTGTTTCACGAAATTTGGAAATCAATTTGGCAGTGAACTTTCTAGCAGGCTGTGGGGGACAGTGAGCAGAAAATCCAGCTGACACTTGAAACCTGAAATTGGCCACCTGGAGGGGGCTTTCTGCCTGACAAAGGGGCTTTGAGCTGCCAGAGCTGACAGTGCTCGTTGGCTGGGGAGCCTGAGGTCTGATCCAGGACCCCCAAAGCTAGAGCCTCCCGGGGTTGGCTGTGTTCGTGCCCATTTCTGTATCGGCAGGTAGCCCTCGTTGTCTGCTTCTCAGCATTCTTATTGTTGCTGGCGTTTCCTTTCCTGACCTCTCTGCCCTTCTGGAAGTAGTGAAAATGAATTTGTACATTCAGTCTCCACCCTTAACTACCAGGCTCCTCTTATTTTTCTAATAGACCCCTTGCGTTACCTCTATAACCATCTAGAACTAACGTTGATGGGGGTTGGTTTAGGTTGTGTGTCGGCACCAAACAGTACATTGTCATCTTTTTTTTCGAGTAATTAGTTGAGCATGCACCCCCTAAAACGAAAGACTTCAGTAGAGGCTTGAACGCAAAATGACTCCTTCCTTTCTGAAGCATAGTTTTGAGGGAAAGCCTTACTTTATACTCAGCCATAATGCTAACAGCTGCTCCCTAAGAAAGCCATGAATAGACCCATTTCACAGGTGGGAAAACTAAGGCCCAGAGCCGTTGAGTTACCCAAGTTCATGGGAATAGCCTGTGAGAGAGTCAGGATTTGTACCTGGGTCTCTCTTTACCATGCTGCTCTGCACTGAGAAGGTAGCCGTGGGACTTTGGTTTTGTTCCTTTAGTGGAGACTGGCCTGGCCAGTGTTAGAAAGGCCCCTTGGATGAGGATCAGGGAGAGGCTGGATGGAAAGAGCAGAGCCTGGGGGAAGGGAGGCCCAGAGGTGAAAACGCAGTGGGGCATGTGGACAGGGACGGGGGATGAGGAACAGGAAATTCAGTGGGGACATGTGGGAGTGGATGGCAGGAAGGATGGCCCCAGACATTTGCCGTGGCAGAGGAGGAACCCTTGGCCAAAGGGCAGAGGGGCCGCCCTGCCATCCGCACCCAGGCAGGGAGGCTGGGTCTGCCAGCTCCCAGAGTTCTTGATTGGACCATGCCACTCTCCACAGGATCCAGAGCCCAGGCCTGGCCAGAGCCTGGAATTGGGCACGCACAGTCCCTGCTCTGCAGGCAAGGTCCTCATTCTCAGTCCTTCAGCCCTAGGCTGGGAAAGGGAGGTGCTGAGACACAGCAGGGCTTGCTGGGGTCCTTTGAGCAGTCAGTTTCCCACACAGGGAGAGCAGCTTGTCTGCCAGGACTGTTCGGGTAGCTCTGAGCTGTGTGGGGTGCAGGGAGAGTCCTGACCCCAAATAGTCGGACCTAGGTCCTGAACACCCAGGAGGCCTTCAGAGGGGAGCAGGTAGCCCAGTGGTTGGTGCTGTCCTGAGGGCCACCCCCTGGACAGAGGGTGCAGAGGGCCACATGCACTGTCTGCCAGTGTTCAGACTCCAGCACGTGGGCCCTGCTGCGCCTCACCCCTCCAGTCGCCTGAGCCGCGGTCTCCTCCACTGCAGAGTGGACCTGGCAACACAGGCCCCCCAGGACTGCTGTAGGAATCACTAAGGGAGTGGCGAGTCTGAACCAGCCCATTCCAGAAGACCATTCCTGGCAGATAAGGTCTCCAAGGCCCTGGAGTGGCCATGAAGTCTGATCTACCCCAGGTGGCTGCCTCACTGGTTCTGGGAGACAGGGAGAGGTGGGCAGGTTTTCCACAGGTGTTTTCCGTAGCCCCTTCTGTACCCAGAATTGTTCCCAGGCATCAGTGCCCATTTCCCGACACCCAGGGCACCTGCACATGTCTCTAATAGCATTTCCCACACTGTGCTGTAATTGGCTGTTTGCGTCTTATCTCCCAGATTATTGTGAGCTACTCAAGGGCAGGAACTGGGATGCACTCACTGAAGTATCCCAGTACCTTGCACAGAGTGGGTCATTAGTACATCTTTGATGGATGGCTGGTCAGAAAGACGAATGAACAAAGATTGCTAATTTAATGGATGGATGAATGGATGAACCAATATGCAAATGGGTATTTGATTATCTGGATGAATAAAGTCATTCATTCACACCCAAATAAGAATTGAGTCATTTTTGGCCCGGTGCAGTGGCTCACGCCTGTAATCCCGGCACTTTGGGAGGCCAAGGTGGGCGGATCACGAAGTCAGGAGTTCGAGACCAGCCTGACCAACATGGTGAAACCCCGTCTCTACTAAAAATACGAAAATTAGCCAGGTGTGGTGGCAGGCGCCTGTAGTCCCAGCTAACCAGGAGGCTGAGGCAGGAGAATCGCTTGAACCCAGGAGGCAGAGGTTGCAGTGAGCCGAGATCGCGCCACTGCACTCCAGCCTGGGTGACACAGCGAGACTCCGTCTCAAAAACAATAAATAAATAAAAAGAATTGAGTCATTTTTCTAGGGCTGGAGAAATGGATGAATGATGAGGTAGGGGAACATGAGTGGACGGAAAAGAAAAAGGAGGTCTGAGGGAGGGAGAAGCAGATAGAATAACAGGTGAATAAATAAAGAGAGGACCAACTGGAGACATGCCCGCGTGGACAGACGGCCAGGGCTCACATGTTCACGGTTTCTTCTCAGGGTGTCATGTCTGTGAGCCGAAGGAATTATTCCAAGGTCCCAGAGAGCCGGGGCTGGGAGTAAGAATCCACAAGCACTCTCGTTCGGTCTTTTTTTTTTTTTTAAATGTTCTCTCTAAATAAACTTTGAATCCACTTCCAAGTATGTTTGGAAAGAGCAGCAATGGCTTTCATGGAGGGTAAATTATAAGTGCTTCAGTCAGAGCTGTGTTTAGGGACGTTCAGAAATACACGCATTCCCCAGAGCCAGTGCTAAAATGCGTAGGAGACAAGAAACATATGCTGGCTCTGGGGCCGTCAGGCAGGCTTGCCGCGAGCACGTGTGCTTCACTGTTGATGGAGTATTCGGCAAGTGTTCCAGAAAGAGGTCTTTCCTGAAATGGAGGTCAATGAGAATACTCCCCCGCTCATAAATCCTTGGGGAAAAAAATGGGCCTGTCTCCCACACACATGGAGCTTATTATCTGGGGTCTCGGGCGCTCCCTGGGGAGTGGTTAAGAGCCATTTCCTAGGGCTAGATCCACTCAAGTGGTTTCCAACAGCCCTGGCTAGAAAGACCACGGCGGCTCACCCTTGGTTCATAAACTGGCATTTCCCACCCCAGTGGACAGACTGGGCAGGCACAAGCGCAGGCACGACAGTTAAAAAGGGAAAAAGGCCACATGCTCTCCATTCCCAGTGCACGGCAAACATCAGACCCAGGCACAGGCCGCTGTGGACACCCTGGAATTGGGAGCCTCTTTGCATGATCATTGGTGAATGTCCACCTTGGTCCTGTTTAGCAGGATTCTGCCTGGGCCTGGGCCACTCAGAGGACCTAGACCAAGCCAACGCGGTCCCTGCTTTGGGGAGCTCGTGGTCTGGCAATGGGACTGATGGGCAGACGGCTCCATCCCAGTGTGCTAAGTAATCACTGTAGCAAGTGGATTCCCTGGCCCAAGAGTAAGCAGCTGGGAAGGCTAAGACATAAGTCCATGTCCTAGCTGGGTATTGTAGGATGAGTAGGAGTTTTCCTGGCCAAAAAAAAAAGAGGGAGAAAGGATGTTGGAGACTTGAGTAGCACAGCTCAGGGGGTGTAGCATGTCCAGGCCAGGTGTCTGGCTAAAGGTGGGCTAGGAGTAACTCATGGAGGGCAAGTGGAGCTGGGCGGAACGGGCTGGGGAGGGAAGTCCAGGCTGGCCAGGAAGGGCCTTGGCCAGGGAGCGCTGTCCCAAAGACAGCGGGGAACCTGTGGATGCCTTTAAAGGGAAGTGGCATGATCCGATCTCTGGCCTAGAAGGATGGCCCTGACTGAAGGGTAGGGAATGAGAGGAAGGAGGCAAGAGAGGAAATGGGGCAGGCAGTGGGGAGGCAGCGACCCTGGAGCCTGGGGAGACGCTGGTATTGGACCTGGAGGGGACAGAAGTTCAGCATCTGGTTCTTTCTCTTCCTGACTGCGTGACTTTGAGCGGGTCACTCAGCCTCTTGGGGCTGCAGTGCACAGCTGCAAAGCTGGGAGTAGTGATAGTGGCTGCTTCGCGAGGTGCTTGTGAGGTTCATGGTTAATATGCCTAAAATGCCCTGCAGGGCCAGCGTGCAGACAGTGATGTAGAAGCTCGGCTTTGCTGCCACTCGGATCTGGAGGGGTGGGCAGGAACTGTGGATGTGATGGGGCCCCCCGCAACCCCCGCCGAGCTCCCAGGTAGGTGGCGATGCTGCTCACAGAGCCTGGGAACTCAGTCAGAGAGATTAGCGGGTGGGGAGAGGACCTTGGTTCTGGCCATTCCAGCCATTTCCGTTAGAACTGGTGAGGCACTTCTGTCCCAGCTCGTTGAACCCTGAGGCTGGGTGCGCGCTTGTGGCACGGACCACCTGGGGCGGAACCCCGGCCTTGTGGTGTGTGTGGCCTCGGGCCAGGGACTCGCCCTCCCTTGGTAGAGTGAGAAGGTGGTGGCTTCTGCCTGGGAGGTGGCTGTGAAAAGCAACGGAGCGACTTGCGTGACAGGGCTCAGAACAGGACTGGGCACTGCTCCGTAAGCACACCCCACGCAGCAGCGGTCGTGGTCATTGTAGTAGAAATCCTCGCCAGCGGTTGATGAACCCAGAATGGGTCTCCCTGGTTTTTGCAAACTCACAACTTGACTCCAGCCATCCTGAGCACATAAAAGACAACACAGCACGGTGAAAAGCACATAAGGCTGGAAATATTTCGTAAAAGAGAAAATAATATTTGAAGACAGAGAAAAGGAAGCCACTTGGTTTTCAGAGTGTGTTTACCAGGCCAGCCCGGCATAGCGTGTGAACTTGTTGAAAATGCAAATTCTGCAGCCCCCCTGAATCTGAAACGGGGGTGGGGCCAAGCACCCCCTGCACCTTCCAGAGTAACCCCAGCCCTCGTGCCCCCAAAAGGGCCTCAGCCCACCCACAGCCCTCACAGCACAGGACCTCAAGAGGGAAAGGAGCTGCTTGTGTCCAGGGCCGCCCAGGGATCTCTGATGGACAATGGCATCTGAATAGATGGAGAGACCCCAGGCCGTCACATTTCTTTTTCTTTAAAAAAGAAAAGGCAAGTGCTTTGGAATTGAACACATCCGGGTTTTCAGCCCAGCTCTGCCACACACCAGCTGTTCCAGCTGTGTGACTTGGGACATATCACTTCTCTGTGAGCCTCTTTTGCTTCATCTGCAAAGGAGGGTTGATGCTACCTCCTGGCAGGGCTGCACGGACTAGAAGAGCAGACATCTGGACAGCCCAGCACAGCGCATGGCTCATGGTAGGTCCACATGTGGGAGCCACCCCCCTGCTCCCTGCAGCATTCCAGCGCCCTGCTCCAGGGAGAAGGGTCTTCCGAAGAGCTCTAGAAGCAGCCAAGGTGACGGTGGCATCTCTCTAGTGCAGAAGCCCAGGCTTGCACTGGATGCAGGACCTGGGACCTGCAGGATGGGGCTGCCACTCCCAGCAGGGGCTCCCAGCTTCCCAGCAGAACCCCCTTAGCCTCTCCCCAGGAAGGACCCTCTGCGGTTAGCCCAACCCCACTCAAAGCAGCACAGGACCTAGGGAGGAAATGAAGGGGACTGCTTGTGTCTGGGGAGACCAAGAACTCTCTGACCACACTATAGCATCTGAATGGATGAGAAACAGCCCCATGCAGTCCCCAGGGTCCCCACAGAGTAGGGGCCTTGGGGACTGGGGATCAGAGCAGGGAGATCAGTTACCACAGGGCCCTTTGTGGGCAATGAAATGGGTCTGGGAAGGGCAAGAGCTCAGGACCACGGACATTCCCTGTGCATCCACCCTTTGCCAAGCCCCAGAGACAGGCCAGCGAGGGCCCTGCCCTCCAGGACCACAGGGCATGGTGAGGACCATTTGGGTCTGATAACCACACACAGCTGGGCTGCCCTCACCCCCAGGCTCAGGAGCCCCTTCTGCTGCCCCAGATCCAGGCCCCTGCCCACTCGGGACCCCCTACTCCTACAGCGCC
This sequence comes from Pan paniscus, assembly GCF_029289425.2. Taxonomy (NCBI): domain Eukaryota; kingdom Metazoa; phylum Chordata; class Mammalia; order Primates; family Hominidae; genus Pan; species Pan paniscus. The sequence continues at coordinate 173,268,307 of NC_073253.2, read as the reverse complement.
ACACGCCACCCCACATCTTCCACCCCGTCCTGCTTAGCCTCCCTCCGAAAGGGCCAAGTTTCCAGACACCAGGAAGGGCCCTGCAGATGGAGACTGGCTCTGCAAGGGCATGAGCACCCCTGAGCTGCCAGGGACAGCATGTCCTCAAGTGGACCCACTGGGGGCACAGCCCACCGAGCTATCCGCCTGTCCCCAGCCTGCCTGTCCACGCTGCGTTGTGGTGCGTGCCTGTGTTGGGAGTGTTGCTGCGCATGGAACCCCAGGGACAGGGCTGACCCAACTCCCGGTCCCTAGTGCCTGCAGGGCCTCCCGTGGGTGTCCCTGGAATGACCACATGAGTGACAGGCCCTGGGATTGGGTACAAATGCCCATTTTGAGACGGAGGAAAGTGAGGTGTGAGAAGTTTAATGTCTGCGGTTATCTCGGCTCATCCTCACATGACCTGGAGAGGGGTCAGGACCTCAGTTTGGCAGCCCCGAGGCAGGAGCCAGCTCGTTCCAGGTCACACTCATAGAAGCAGCGCGCAAATCCAGATCTTTCCCCTTTGGGAAATGGCCTTTGGGACGGTAGGGATTCTGCCTCTCATGTTCACAAGGGAACAGATGAAAATGATCTTTTGAGGCCACATGCAGCGGCTCATGCCACCAACACTTTGGGAGACCAAGGCAGGTGGATCACTTGAGGCCAGGAGTTCAAGACCAGCCTGACCAACATGGCGAAACCCGTCTCTACTAAAATACAAAAAAAATAGGCGTGGGCCAGGTGCGGTGGCTCACGCTTGTAATCCCGGCACTTTGGGAGGCTGAGGCAGGCGGATCATGAGGTCAGGAGTTCAAGAACAGCCTGGCCAACACAGTGAAATCCCATCTCTACTAAAAATAGAAAAAATTAACTGGGCGTGCTGGCGGGTGCCTATAGTCCCAGCTACTTGGAAGGCTGAGGCAGGAGAATCGCTTGAACTCAGGAGGCGGAGGTTGCAGTGAGCTGAGATCACACCACTGCACTTCAGCCTGGGTGACAGAGCGAGACTCTGTCTCAAAAAAAAAAAAAGTTAAAAATTAAAAAATAGTCAGGCGTGGTGGTGCACACCTGTAATCCCAGCTACTTGGGAGGCTGAGGCAGAAGAATCACTTGAACCTAAGAGGTAGAGGCTGCAGTGAGCCAAGATCGTGCCACTGTACTCCGGCCTGGGTGACAGAGTAAACGTAGTCTATCCATGCAACAGAGTATGATTCAGCCTTAAAAAGGAAGGCTACGGGGCCGGGCGCGGTGGCTCACACCTGTAATCCCAGCACTTTGGGAGGCTGAGGCAGGCGGATCACAAGGTCGGGAGATAGAGACCATCCTGGCTAACACAGTGAAACCCCATCTCTACTAAAAATACAAAAAATTAGCCGGGCGTGGTGGCGGGTGCCTGTAGTCCCAGCTACTCGGGAGGCTGAGGCAGGAGAATGGCGTGAACCTGGGAGGCGGAGCTTGCAGTGAGCCGAGATCGTGCCACTGCACTCCAGCCTGGGCAACAGAGCGAGACTGCATCTCCAAAAAAAGAAAAAAAAAGGGAAGGTGACCTCGTCATCACAGGTTATAACATGGATGGACCTTGAGGACACCATGCTCAGGGAAGCAAGACAGTCACAGGACAAATGCTGCTGAGCTCCGCTTGTATGAGATACCCAGAGTCATCAGATTCACAGAGGCAGAAAATAGGATGTGGTTGCTAGTAGCCATGGGGAGAGAGGATAAGGAGGTAGTGTTTAATGGGCAGAGAATTTCAGTTTTGCAAGATGAGGAAAGCTTTGGAGGGGGATGGTGCTGGTGGCCGCACAACAGCGTGACTGTGCTTGATGCCGCTCAACCGTCCACTCAAGAATGGTTAAGATGGGACCTTTCATGCTATGTATTCTACCCCAGTTTTTACAGAATAGTTTAGAAATTTACAAATACAGTGTAATCTTCCAAAAACCACTGGATGAACTGTATGGTATGTGAATCATATCTTAATAAAGCTGTTTTTAAAATCCTGCTGCCCAAAACACAGCTGGACACACTGCGGCTGCCCTCTCAGGGCAAGGACAAAGAACCGCCGATGGCTGAGCGCACAGCCTGCCCACACCCCACCTCTGGAGTGCGCGGGAGGCAGGATCCAGCTCTGGGCCCATGCGACCTCCAGGCCCACGGAAGGCCCCCACAGCGGGGAGCTGTGGCTTTAGAGGGAAAGGAGGGTGTGAGACACCGGGAGGCACCCTCTGCTGACAAGGGCCAGGCACATCAGACCCGGCCCAACAGCTGAAACTCTTTAGCGGAAGCCGGGCCTCAGCCCTGGCCCTGGGGGTCAAAAAGAAGTCATGAATCACCCCAAGTCCCCTGGGGTGTGAGGCAAGGATGCGTGGGAACTGGGCGGGCCTTGTAGCCTCATAGGCCAGGATTTGGGAGCAGCTCCTCAAGCCCCCCAATCTTTCACCCTCGGGCTCCTCCGAAGCTGTGGTCTGCAAACTGCACAGCTGGCGCGGCTTCCTCAGACCTCAGCATCCTGCAGAGCTGGGCAGCTGAGGGGCCAGGCGTGGGGGCCGCGTGGGACCTGCTCTGAGAATGAGGTGAGGGGACACAGGGCTGTGTCCACCTGTGCACAACCTGGCTACACACTGCCTGGGGTCATAGGGGCCTCATCAGTGCCCACTTCTTCCCGATTCAGGTGGCTCTGTGCCAGCAAGGCCGACCATTGTTCTGGCCTGGGGACCCAGCACCTTGGGGTCCCCACTAATGGCCCCACTCAGGGGCTGCAGCCACGAGCCAGCGTACAGGAGCCCTGCCCTCAGGGAGCTGATGTTCCAGCAAGAAGAGAGAAACCATAAACTCTGAAAAGCACATAGAAAAAGCTAGGCAATTTTCATAGAAATAAGTGTCTGGAAGAAGATAAAAGAGGAAAATGTGACAACAAATGCATGACGCAGGCACTTGAAAATTGAGGCTGGTGGTCAGGGAAGGCATCCCGAGGAGGCGGCAAGCATTCAGCCATGCAGAGATGGGCAGAGGAGAGCCCTGGACAGAGGGAAGCTGGTGCAGAGGCCCCAAGGCAGGGCAAGCCTGGCAGGCCTGAGGAGTGACGGAGGGGCATGCGGCCGGGTGCGGGGAAGCAGTGGGCAGATAGGGCGGGGGAGGCCTCCCTTCTTACAGATGCCCTCGGAGTGACCCGCAGTTCCAGTTTGCCTGAGACTGACCTGATTTCAGCACTGAGAGCCCAGGGAAACCCCTCAGTCCCCAGCAAACCTTGACAGTCGGTCACCCCAGTGCCCACTCAAGCTCCAGGAGATGCGGAAGTTAAAACTGGGCCGTGCCGGGCTGCTGCACTCTTCCCTCAGGAGGGCGCTGGTCCACGGTTCCGAGGAACCCCGAGAGTTCCCTGTCCAAGGCCTGCAAGGGTCAGCTCGGCTGGGAGCGGATGGCGCATGTTGCATGCCCAGCTTCTCCTGGCAAGTGCCTGCCAAAGGCCTTGCCCACGCCCACCGGCCATGCCCCAGGCCTCACCTGCCCACCTAGAACCTCTGAGTAGGATAGGGTGGGGCTTTTAGCAGGCAGGTTACAAGGAATTCTCATGAAAATCAAAGCTCACACGAATGACCTTTTAAGTTTAAAAAAAAAAAAGAGCTTTTCATTCTCTGAAAGCAATAAATCCTGGCCTTCGTTAAGTTCAGAGGAGTACATGTGTCAGTGATTAAGACTCGGGGTGAATGGAGAGTTGAGGAATTTGTGATCTTTGGGGTGTGCTGGTTTACATGCGCCTCTCTGGAGCCTGTTTTCCAACAGGAAACAAGATCCCAGGAGATGACAGGCTCTGGGGCAAAGCTTACTTGCGCTAGCACAGATCTGGGGCTGACCAAGCCCAAAGCCACAGGCCACCAGCCCATGTAGCAAGAGCCATATCCCCAGCCCCCCACCCACAGCTGGCCACCCAGCACCGACACAGCCTGCACCATGGCTGTACCTGCCGCCTGTGAGGGTACCAGCAGCCCTGCTGCCAGCGTTGGCAACATGCTTCTTTGTAGCCAGCACCTCCCTTCACCTGGCTACAGGCTCTTTAAATATTCAGGTTCACCTGACCTCCACCTTGGAGAGCCCCTTTCCTTTTTTTTTTTTTTTTTTTTTTTGGAGATGAAGTCTTGCTGTATCGCCCAGGCTAGAGTGCAGTGGCACAATCTCGGCTCACTGCAACCTCCGCCTCCCAGATTCAGGCAATTCTCCTGCCTCAGCCTCCCGAGTAGCTGAAGTTACAGGTGCCCGCCACCACACCCGGCTAATTTTTATTTTTATTAGAGATGGGGTTTCGCCATTTGGGCAGGCTGGTCTCGAACTCCTGACCTCAGGTGATCCACCCACCTCGGCCTCCCAAAGTGCTGGAATTATAGGTGTGAGCCACTGCGCCCGACCAAAAGCCCCTTTCTGGAGTCCCCCCACCCCTCCCCTTCCTGTCCAGGTCTGCTGGCTAGTCCAGCCCCTTCGGCCCTTCAGAGATGTTCTCATGGCTCTGAGCCCCGTGGGCAGGAAGGGTCATAGTCTCAGGCACGCTGAGGGGCTTTCCCCTCTTCCGATCGGTTTTGCTCAGTCCTCCCTTCAGCTGCCTGGGCCGAAGGGGCTGGGGAGGGGCTCTGCCAGGCCTGAGAAATGGCCTGTGGCTTAGCTCCCCATCATGGCACCCACGTGCCTTACATCTGCCAATCAAAAGGAGTCCCAGTCAGTACCTCTCCCTTTAAGTCTCCGCTGGAAGGCACTGAAGGCTGGGGGCTTTCAAAAGGCAGTGCTTCTGACCCCACAAATACGTGAGAAAACCCAGCACAGGTGCCTAGCCTATTCCTGCGGATTCTGGAAACATGAACAAGAGGGCCTTTTTTGGTAGATCACTGAAGATTTGTGGTTATTCATGACATAGCATAATTGTGGCAACAGTTGAATGATCTACCTGTGGCTCTCTTTGTCCCTCCCTGATACGGTGTGGCTGTGTCCCCACCCAAATCTCATCTTGAACTGTAGCTCCCATAACTCCCACATGTTGTGGGAGGGACTCATTGGGAGATAATTGAATCACGGGGGTGGTTTTCCCCATACTGTCCTTGTGGTAGTCATCGAGATCTCGTGGTTTTATATAAGGGGTTTCCCCTTTTGCTTGGCTCACATTCTGTCTTGCCTGCCACCATGTAAGATGTGCCTTTCACCTTCTGCCATGATTATGAGGCCTCCTCAGCCACATGAGTCCATTAACCCTCTCTTTCTTTATAAATTGCCCATTCTCAGGTATGTTTTTATTAGCAGCATGAGAACTGGCTAATACGTTCCCCAACCCATTGGCAAGGCATAACCTGGGCGCCACTCTCAGAGATCTTACAATGAAACATGAAAGAGGAGTGTTATTCAGTAGTGGCCATGTTTACATAAGAAAAACAAAGCATGGTCTGTGTCTTCAAGATGTTCATGATTGTGTTGATAAAGAAAATCTGCATACCTGCAACAAAAGGTAATTTTGATCAGTGTATCTTGACTAGTGGCGTATATTGGTTTTGCTGAAGAACCTTTTCAAAATGTGCATGTTTTGGTGCCAGGCAGGACTCACTGAATCTAACAATTCTAGGGGTTTGGCCTAGGGATATACATTTTAGAAAAGCAACCCAGGGAATTCTAATGCCCTTGCCTGGTTAACAACCAACAATAAAGGCTAAATAAAGCAAACAGGATATTTGCACATAAGTGCAAATGAGTGAATGAGAAACATGAGGTTAGTAGAGTCCAGAGTTGTCTGTCCTGAAGGGCTTAGAAAGGTGGGATCTGCACAGTCCTTGAAGAATAATAGGATTTAAATAAATAGAAAGAGAGGTGGGGAAGCAGGCAGAGAGAATATCACAAACTCTAGCGTGTGGATTGTAATTAATATGGCATGACTAGAACAGAGACTGACTTATTTATGAATGTATTTATTTATTCTGTAAGCATGTCTTTAGCATTTACTATGTGTCAAACATTAGTCTGAGTTTTTTAATAAATATTGACTATCATAACAAAACTATGAGATAAGCAGTAGTATCAGTCTTACTCCATAGAATAAGCCGACCAGAGTGGAAGACTCGTATACTCTCTAGTGATGTAACTCACTCAGAATTTTGTATTTGATAGAAAAACTGTTAATGCCAAGCAACGTTTTTTTTTTTTTTTGCAAAGAAGTCTACAGACTTCAATGTTGCAGTCCACTACCTTGAAACTAGATCTTACTGTTATTATTAGTTTGTTCGAGTGTATGTGGCTTACAAAAAGAGATGGATAAAAGCTAAGAAAGAGAATAAAACCATTTTAAATATCACTGTGGTTGGAATTTTTCCTTACTATAATTCTAGTTAAAATAGTTTGATTCCAATAAACAAGATCCCTCTTCCTAGAAAATGTATTCATGCTTTACTCCATTTATAAAGGCATGAAGGCACAGACTTCTCTTAGTAAGTGAAAAAAATCGGGAATTCTGTCTGGATAGGAAGCACTGCTAAGCAAGGTAATTATCTAAGGAAAGAACTGTTCAATGAGTCTCCAAAGCTCCACACTGAATTTGATGAAATCCAGCCAAGGCTTAATTTTAATCACTCAAACTTCATTAAAACTCTGTATATCATAAATATTTTATAGGATACATCTTTTCTTATTAAACTAATAAGAGGTATATTTTTCCTAAAAATAAGTACTGAAAGTCATTCCAACCTTACGTTTTTCATTCTGGAAATCTCTAGACAGGTTATATTAAGAAGGTAACAAACCCAGACGTATTTCATATATGTTTCTTTGTTTTTCAGAATACTTTCTAACTTCTTTAGGTCTATCTAACTGATTCCTATCTAGAAGTAAATATCTAAGAATCATCGAATTACGAACGTGTATTAGTGGATATCACATAAGTTTATAGTGCTGGAATGACCATCCGTGAAGACCAGTTGGATTCTAAGTAGAATTATATTTAAACTGCTTAAACAAATACCTCTCTAACTTTTCTTCACACATCTTCAGAAGAAAAAAAATGTAACACAGTTTCCGCAGTAACACATTCTCTGGGTTTCATGTTCAGCTAAGAGATGCTGTATTAAAAAGTAGGTGAATAAAACCTATTGTTAACCTCGTAATAATTTGAGACTACAAGATTGTTGTAATCTAATCAAAGGAATCAAGCTAATCAAGGAATACAGTGCTTGTTTTTTTATTAGCAATTATCAGTTTATTTTCTCTGGAGGATACCATGACTATGAATAAAAGATTATTTGTCTTGGAAAAAAAAAAAGGAAGTGCTTCTACTAGAAAACATTGATGCTTTTCCTCCCTGGGCAACCTCAGCCCCTTGACTGGAGGCACTGACAAGAGCTCTGACAGTCTGATCCGGAGACCGTGACCAGCCCTTGTCCCCTTCCCGTGCCCTGCCCCTTCCCGTCCTTCTTGTTGCACCCTCTGGGTGGGACATTCCATGTTTAGCTCTGGTGCCAAAACCACAGTCATTTCCCTGAAAAGGAAGAACTTAGGAGGGCATCACTGGTGCGGGCAAACGCCCTGGCCTGACCAGCTCTGAGCCTTGGATGGTCCTTTTGCCTGTGGGCCTCAGGTTTTTTATCTGTAAATGGGGCCAATCTTGTACATCTCAGAATTACTCGAGAGGATTGAGGAGATGGTAAAAGCCCCCAGCACGTGGCCTGCTGGGCTCAGCCCGTCAGCAGGTCCTACCATCCCCAGCCCACCGGGCACCCCCTTGCCTGAGCCCTCCAACCCGAGCCCTTGGGGAGATGCTCTTGGAGCTCCAGAGAACATGGTGTGTTGGGGCTGCAGCACGGCTGGTATGTCACCAGGATGCGTCATGGGTCCGGACTCCTTAATCCCATTGGAAAAGCTTAACTAAATCCGCTCCTAACTCAGGGAGAGGAACCAGCCCTAACTCAGGGAGAGGAACTGCAGGCATTTTGGATGGCACAAGGAGGGCGTGCTATGCATAAAGGGGGCTGGAGTCGTCTCGGGTCTCCAGGGCTGCCGATCACACTGGCCTTGTAATTAGACATTTAATTCACAGACCTCTGAGAGTCATCCTGGGCAGCTTCTATTTTGTGAGGTTCCCGGTGTTTCAAATAATAAATAAATAACAAATGCCAAGAAGAGGTTATGAAAACCGTGGACTATTTAACCTCTCTCCTTTAATAAGTATCGTCTTTAATGAGAGAGAGCCAGGCAGTGTTTAAGGACTTGGCTGTCAATCTGAACTGCATGACTCCACCGGCTACCAGCGTACGGCCTCAGAAAGCCCATTAACCTCCCTGTGCCTCAGTTTCTTCATCTATAAAATGGAGATAACAATAATAGCCTTCCTCATGGGTTTGAGGTCAGGAATATGTGAGTTAATACCGTAGACTCGAGATTGGGGCCAAGTGTAAAGTTGACACTCGATAAATGGTGCCGGTGGCTCTTGCTTTTATTAAACACTGTTGGAGGCCGCTGTGGTTGTCTGGTATCTGGTGCTGTCAGCTCCTTTGTAGAGCACATGAATGTCCACATTTGAGGGCCTCCGTGAACGTGAGATTGGGGACACCCACCACCCCAGCCCCTCCTAACAGGGCCTTATTCATTCATCCACCGAATGGCACCATGTCCAAGCCAACTTAACCAGCTCTGGTCACTGGGGTGGTCGGGGTCTGTCACCAGCCTGGACAATAACCGTTGTTCCAAACAAACATGACGAAGACGAAGACCATGGCGGTGCCTTAAAACCCTGGCAGCCTGTGGTGTTGGCTTTCCAGATGGCTTCAGGACCTTCCCACAAGCAGCAGGACCCAGCGCTGTTCGGCTCCCGGTTCAGCATGATGGATGGTGGAAGATGACTCTGGGGGAGACATAAGCAGCTTCGGAATGAACTGTATTTGTTGAGCAAGAGGCTGTGATTTTAATTCCTGGAGGACCACAGTGCCCGCAGCACTGGCTGAACCAGAGCAAGCTGGCCAGCCTCTCCGGGTCTCAGTGTCCCCTCCAGGAGCAGTAGGGTCCCCAGGCCCACCTTAGAGACACCCACTGGGACACACCTACTCCTTCACTCCTCCAAGGGACAGAGGGCTTTGTGAGGCCAAGCTGGGAATGTACAGAGAGAATGCTCCCTTGTTGGGCAGTTTTCAGCTCTGAGGTTGATCTGAGACTTGTAAAACAAATGAAATGGTCTGGGGAGATGTTTTAATGATCTGGTCTCGGAAGCTCTTTTCCAGGGACCTCGCCTGCCTTCTCTGCTCAAGGTGCACCCCCTGATGGCCCTGAAGCCCCGGCAATCTCATAGAGCTCCAGACTGAAGGTCTGGGAGGATTCAGGCCGTCTCACCCCACTTCCTCCCAAAGTTCTGGGAAGAGGGTCATATAAAGGGGCTTCCAGTGGTGTTGAGAAGGACCAGGTCTGAAGGGACACTCGACACGTGGTGGGATGAGAAACACTTGGCCATGGTCACACTGGAAATCACACACAGATGTTCAGGGGACAGACTCCGAAGTCACACAGACCCGGGTTCCAATTCCAGTTCTGCCATTTCCCCACTGTGTGACCTTGGGGATGCCACCCTCTGTGACTCCACAGTGCCGGGCTCCTCACACGGGACACTGCTGTGGCTGCCAGCAGCATCCCCACAGTCTCCATCAGGACGGCCTGGCTCACAGCCTTGCTCAGGGGTAGCTGAGACCCCTGGGGTGTTTGTTTTGTTTTCTTTAATTGTGATAAAATACACATACCATAACATTGCCCGTCTTAACCATCCTTAAGCGTACACTTGAGCGCCATTCAGTATGTTCACATTGTCACGCACCCGTCACCACCACCATCCCTCTCCAGAACTCTCCATGTTGCAAAACAGAGTCTCTGGGCCCACCGACTTCCCAGTCTCGCCTCCCCTAGCCCAGCCCACCGATGGCACCTCCCATTCCACCTTCTGCCCCTGTGAATCTGGCGACTGCAGGAGCCTCCAGAAGTGGAATCCTTCCGTATTTGTCTTTCTGTGTCCCCTGTGAATCTGGCGACTGCGGGAGCCTCCAGAAGTGGAATCCTTCCGTATTTGTCTTTCTGTGTCCCCTGTGAATCTGGCGACTGCGGGAGCCTCCAGAAGTGGAATCCTTCCGTATTTGTCTTTCTGTGTCCCCTGTGAATCTGGCGACTGCGGGAGCCTCCAGAAGTGGAATCCTTCCGTATTTGTCTTTCTGTGTCTGGCTTACTTCCCATCGCGTGACGTCCTCCGGGCCCATCATGCTGCAGCGTGCGCAGGAACTCCTTCCTCTCCAGGGCGGACTCACGTCCCGCTGTATCAGTGCACGTTCTGTTTGCTCATTCTTCTGTCCGTGGACGTTTGGGTTGCTTCCACCTTTTGGCTGTTGCACCTGGTAGTAATTCTTGACTTCTGTGGGGCTCAGTTCCCCTGATCTATAGGAAGAAAAGAGTGGAGAGAAATGAAAGCACTTTACAGACTGTTGTGTGGATTCCATGAACCCCCTGTCCTCAGGGGCTGCTGAAGGGACGACCAGGGTTGGGCTGAGGGCGGAGCAACCAGTCAGGAGCCCACAGGAAGCAGCCAGGCCAGTAGGGTGAGAGGGAGAGGCCTGCGCAGGCTGTCCCCAGTGTGGCTGAGGTGGGGTGGCTGCAGGTTTGTGAAGGGACCTTGATAAGACAGGCATTGCTAGAGGGGGCGTCCTTGGGGAGGGAGGTGCCGGGAGGGCTGGGCGGGGGGAACCACTTAGAGAGCCAAATCCTTGCAGCTCAGGCCTCAGAGGAAGCCTGTTGGGGTTCGAGGCCCCCCTTTGGAGTTGATCAGCGGCGTGAGTTCTCCACCCCAACCAGAGATGAGATTTTTATGAGTTAGAAATGGTTTCCTTTTGTCTGGCCTCGAACAGTGCTGAGAAAGCCGTAGGCCTCCCTGGAGTTGTTTACTGTGCTGATGCTGCTCTCAGATGTCCAGAGTCATTGGGCAACGAGCTGGAGCCCTTGCTGGCCTGTGCTAGACCTGGCGCCCTGAAATTTCATTGAGAAACCTCATTCCCAGAGAGCTCAGCCTCTGCATTCTCATCCTGAGGTTCACAGACAGGCAGTGATTAGGGACACGGAAAAGCTCCCGGCTTCCCACGGGGCTGCCCTTGCACTTTGCTCAAAGTGCGTTCAAGGGCTCCGTCGGCGTCGGCACCTCAAACCTGCCTGCAGCGTTCCTGAGGTGCAGTCACTGTGTCTCCAGCTTCACCCACCTGGGGACTCATAAGAACCAGTTACGCAGGCCGGGCGCAGTGGCCCACACCTGCAATCCCAGCACTTTGGGAGGCCAAGGCGGGTGGATCACCTGAGGTCGGGAGTTCGAGAGCAGCCTGGCCAACATGGTGAAACCCCGTCTCTACTAAAAATACAAAAATTAGCCAGGCATGGTGGTGCGTGCCTGTGGTCCCAGCAGCTCGGGAGGCTGAGGCAGAGGAGTCGCTTGAACCTGGGAGGCGGAGGTTGCGGTGAGCCGAGATCGCGCCACTGCACTCCAGCCTGGGCAACAGAGTGAGACTCCGTCTCAAAAAAAAAAAAAAAAAAAAACAGTTACACAGTGGCTCAGGCCTATAATCCCAACGCTTTGGGAGGCCATGGTGGGATGATCACTCGAGCCCAGACGTGTGAAGCTGCAGTGAACTGTGATCACGCCACTCCAGCCTGGGTGACAGAGTGAGACCCCGACACACACACACACACACACACACACACACACACACACACACACACACACACACACACGGGAAAGAACCCACTTACATTAAAGCCCTGCATTGTGATGGCCCAGAGGCCCCTGCAGCCAGTTATTTCTTGGGGTCCCAAAGAAGCACCCCTTTTGTACCCCAGGCTGGTGTGTCTGCTGCCAGCTCATCTGGTTCATGATTCCGCAAGGCAGGTCTAGTTGCCACCACTCCCAAACCTCTGTCCTCCCGAGTTGGAAACTCTAAGGCTCAATGAGGTTGAGTAAGTTGCTCAGAAGACACAGCTTCCCCACCAGTCACGTTCTTCCCCTCCTGCTCTGGCACACCTCTCGCCCCAGCCTCTGAAAGGAAGTTTTGCAGATGCCACTGTGGTGGCACCCACGGGGAAATACTGTCGTTCCCCAGCAGCCAGCCCCTAGCTCAGAGCCGTGTGGGTCCCATGCAGAGTGGGGGACAGTGGCCTTCTCCCAGCCCAAGGTGGTCTTCAGTGCTAGACCCTCCAGCTGGGACAAGTTTTCCAGCAGCATCCATGGGCAAGACCCGTCCTATCCCTTGCAGCCTCAGTTTCCCCTTCTCCACATGAGCAGATCAATCAAGACAGACTCCCGGTGCCGTCCTGAGTGTCTGAGTCTCAGGCAGCAGCAGGAAAGGTTCTTCTGCTTGTAGAAAAGAAGAAAAACAAGAAACAAGGGAAAACTCTGAGGCCAACCACCTGGCCAAAGGCCTGGTTTTGCTTGTTGGAGCCAGGTCTTAGCTGCAGCCAAGCTGGCCCTGCTCTCCCAGGGGCCGGGGCAACCTGCTCCACACCAGGCCCAGATGCCCTGGGGCACAGCCAGCCCCAGCAAAGGGACCACAGCCCCAGAGGAACAGCCTCCCTGGTCGCCAAGGCCACCTGCCCGGTAGCTCAGCATATGGGACACAACTGTCCTTGCACTTGGGAGCCACAGACTATGAAGGGCTCCAGGAGGCTCTAGCAACACAGCGTTAGGTGGGCCCCTTCACCTGGCTTAGCCCCAGGGTTCTCATCTGTGCAGGGAACACTAGCACCTTCTTCAGAGGACTGGCGAGGCAGAAGGTGAGCCTGCGGGGTGGGCACAGGGAGTCCTGGAGGAAAAGGGTCCCAAGTTCATGCTCACTGGGTGAGCAGCCGGCTTGGCACCCAGTAGATGCTGAACCCAGGTCACTGCCCATGGTGGGCTCTCAGCACCTGATAGTCCAGAGACTCAGGAGAGGCCGTCCATCCTGCCCCCACTCCTGCAGCTCCCGCAATCCAGTCTCCAAGCCCGCCTGGCCTCTCTGTTGGTGGAAGCAGTGGAGTGGGAGCCCACAGTCAGCAGGGAGCGCAGCTCAAGCACACTCGCCCTCTCCCAGGGCCTCACCGCCTGTCTTCTCGCAGTCTGGGAAAGGAAGGGTGGAAGGCACTCCCTATCTCACTGGCACGTCACATCAGACCAGGTGGCCCTGTGTCTCTCCTAAGCCCTGGAGCTTGCTGGACTTGCAGTCTTTTCAGGAGAATCCCAGAAGCAGTGAGGAGACCTGAGGCCTACCTGCCTGTCCCCTTCTCCCTCCCTCCCTCCCTCCCTCCCTCCCTCTCTCTCTCTCTCCCTCTCTCTCTCCCTCTCTCTCTCTCCTTCCTCCCCTGAACACACATCACTTGGTTGTGTCCTGCAGTGGGAGTTGGGGACACAGAGCTGCCTGAGATGCAGAGTACATACTGCAGGAGGTCCTTTGTGCCAGGAGGGAGAATCGAGCACGGCAGAGCGAGTGGCAGAGTGGGGGACCAAGCGCAGGGGCAGCGTTCGCCTGATGCTGAGAAGGAAGGGGTCCAGGTTGGGGGCTGGGGCAGGATGATGCCCCGGGGGGGATCTTTGGCTTGACTGCTTGGGTGCTCCTGGGACCTGCACTTAAGTAACAAGGGAGGCAGGGGGCGCGTGGGAAGTCGGGAGGTGAGCTTGAGTTTGGAAGTGGTGCCTCCCAGTGGAGTTGGACATTTAGGTACAGAGCTCAGAATAAAGGGTAGACCACTTGTCCATCTGCAAGTTGGTCACATGGCGCCCCCAGCACCGTGCCTGGTTAAGATCAGCCCTCAGGAGTGTGCACGACCAGCTTCATTCTCTCCCTCCACGAGGGCCCTATTCAGTCAGGGTCACATCCAGCCTGCCTGGCCTGTGGCTCACAGGCCCTGTATGCTCAGCAACACCCCAGTCCTGCCCAGCTCCAGGCCTGCAGGGAGCATCGCCCAGTGACCCTGGGAGGCAGGCACGCTACCCTGCCTGGGCAGCTGCCCACCCTGCCAGCATCCCTCCCCATCAGCCTCTGCCTAACCATGCCACCCAGGAGAGCCACCAGACAAATCCATTAGTTCAGCCGCCCCAACACAGGCAAATGTCCTCATCTGGCTTCAGTTACCCAGACGGAGAACTTCCTAGTCGTACCCAGTGATTCCCATCAGGAAAGCACAGTGCTGCATTGCTTTGGCTCTAGCAGAGTCTGGCTACTTCCCCCACTCATGGCCCCTTTCCTGCCATGTCCCCTCACTCTGCCCCGGGCCCAGGGCCTGCAGCTTCACTGAGCCGAGCACAACCTGAGGCCTGGCAAGAGCCTCGAAGCTTTGTGGGTGGCCACGGGGCCTTCTTCCTCCTACAGCCCGAGGAACATGGTGCTGCGTGTGCCGGGGGGCTCCCGTTCCCATACCTCGCTCTCATTGAAAACAGGCCCAGCGAGGAGGAAAGGCCCCCCGAGAGTGCTGACCTGCCCCCCAAACCTGGGGCTTAGTTAATAACCAGGGCCGGTCATCCGGTGTGACTGGCTCCGGAGGTTCCCAGGCACCATCAGCCCCGCACAGGGCACTGGGGAGGAGACCAGGGCAGGTGTTTGGGCCACAACTGGTCTGAGATGCTGGTGGGACAAGCACGTGGAGATAGGAAGGTAATTGGCCGTACAGTGTGGGTGTCGCAGGCCTCGGCCAGGAGCATGGGCCTGGAGGTGCCGCATAAGCTGTAAAACCACACAGTATGAGGAGCTGTTGTCTGTTCTGAGGGTCCCAGAGTCCTAGCCTCACCAGCTCAACACAGCCCCTGGCAATTCCAGCATAAACCCCAAATTCAGGGTCTGTGTCCAGGATGGGAGAAAACCAAGGGCTACGTCCCTGGCATGCACTTTTGCCCTTAAAACTCAGGGGAGCAAGAAGTAACATGTCTTTCATTTTTAAGTTTTGTTTAACCATCCTCACCTCCAGTCCCCGGTCCCTGAGGCTGGCAAGAAATTCATTCTCGCCTCACCCCTGGGCCTGCAAAGCTTTTGGCATGTCGCATAGCACTGAGGGCCCCTCTCCACCTGAAGGGATCTCTTCTCTCTCGCTGTTTCTCAGAGACTGGCCCTCCCTCCTCCTCTTCCCTTAACAAAAGTTGGGAAGCACCTCCCACAAGACACACAGACACAAACATACATACACAGACACACACACAGAAACACAGACACAAACACACACAGACACACATGCACACAGACACACATACATACACACACAGACACATGCACACACACATGCACACAGACACATGCACACACACATACATACACACAGACACATGCACACAGACACACATACATAGAGACACACAGACACATGCACACACACATGCACACAGACACACATGCACACAGACACATGCCCACAGACACATGCACACAGACACACATACATAGAGACACACACAGACACCCACACTCATTTTTCCATCCTGCCACAGACGCGATCAGGGCCAGTCTCCTGCATCTCCTTCGTGGTTGTTCTGGAAATTCTTGACGGGGTTTGAGGTTGGCTTTTGCAGGAAAGGGCAGTGCCTTGTCATAGGGTCACAACCTGTCCCACTGTCACCTCCAGGCCCAGCCCAGAGCCTGGCATGCAGTGGGTGAGCAAGACGTATCAAATGCCATTTACACATTGCAATCTTGTACCTGCACCCAACTTCACTGAAACAGGGGCGAGAAGGGGCGCCAGGAAGGATGGCAGTGAGCGCCACAGAGGTGAGGGGAGGGAGAGGGAGGCCTCAGACCTCTGCTCCCACGGCCAGAGTCAAAGCGTCTCCTTCAGCATTGAGGTTACTCTGGTCTCAGGGTCTGATGTGGGCAGAGGGCCAGAGGCGGAGGTAGGGGGTCCTGCACCGTAAATTCAGAAGGGCTTACAGCGCGCGGATGGAGGACAGACGTGGACAGGAAGCCCAGAAGGCGGCTGAGCAGCTCCCTGGCTCTGGGGAAGGAGGAGCTGGAGGCCCCAGCGCGTGGCGGAGACTGCAGGCGGATCGTGTAGTGCCTGTCATGAGTGGATTTCGGCACTGCGCGGCCGTGATGGCCTCTTTGTTGTGTTGGCTTTGTTGTTTTACTTTAGTAAATATGAAGCAGCGTTTGTCAGGGCTTTCCTGAGATAACCCACACTTACTTTTCTTCTAAGTCTGAAGTTTCTCAGCTGCAAACGCATCTGCCTCAGGAGCCTCCCATGGGAATCTTTGTGATTAGGGGAGGGCTTAGGAATGACTGAGTGAGCCAATGATTGAATGACAGAATGGGTGCGTGGGGCATGAGGGATGCGGCCACCTGGGGAGGGGGGTTGGCGGAACAGGCGAGGTAGTGGCAGAAGGAAGGGGTTTCTCCCCATGCATCTCGCCTCCACAGCCAGCAGACCCCCTCGGGCAGGCCACTCCCAGAAAGCTGTTGCGAGGGGACGGGTGGGTGGCTGGGGCATGCCCCACCCAGCCAAGTCCACTAGCTTCCCTTCTCAATGAATGCATTCTTGTTTTCCTGTCTAGGGCCCCCTGGACGGCGCGGCAAGCCTGGGAGAAGAGGCGACCCTGGTGAGTCCCAGGTTTTCTCAGCTCCTAAGCCGAGGCTTGGAAGCCACCATGGCCCCAGGCTCTGACTGCAGGGCCTGGCCACCTGCTCCCCACCCTGAGTCATGCCTTGGCCCTGGGCAGGTGCTCCTCCCCCTTCCAAGTCCAGCTGCTGTTTCCTGAGGCCGCAGCACCCAGTGCTGCCTTTCCCGGGCTTCTTGGCATTCACAATTCCAGGACTGTCCCCTCTGCCCCCAGTCATCCCCCAAACCTCGTTGTTGGCCCCTAGTCCCCCACTCCAGAGCAGCCGCCTCTCTCTGAGGCAGAAGGTGATGACTCCGCCAGCCACGCCCTCCCCCATGGGTCCTTCAGCACAACCGGGTTCTCCTGTGGGTTTCATCCCTCCCCAGACGTGGCCTGTCCTTCCTTGGCAGAGCCACCAGGCGGAGACTCCCCCACCTCCCTTCCCTGCAGCCCACAGAGGCACCTGTATTCACCACCCTTCCTTCCTGCTGTTTCTGCTTCACCCAGAACTCCGCCTACCCAGTCCCCAGCAGATTGCCCCCTTCGCCCAGGGACTCTTCCCTAAGCCCCTCTGACATCGTCTTAGCTAAAGTCATGCTGACCTCTGATGGCCACACCGGATGCTTTGCTGTCTTTCTCTTTCTTGACCCCCACCCTTGGCCACTCCCCCATGCTGGGCAGTCCCGGCTGTCTGGGCTGTGCGTCCTCCCTGCGCTTCCTCCCTCATCTGTGACCTGGGCTCCTTTGCCATTCTCACGGGACCCACCTGCCCCGTGAATGAATCTCCCTTGGCCGTCTCCTCTCCTCTCTCCCACAGTCTCCCACTCCTGTGACACTGACCATGTCCTCTCCCTGCCTCCAGCCACATCCTCTCCTCCGGGTCCCCGAGGTTGGACATTGCCTTGCCAAAGCCAGCATCTCCCCCAGCTTTCTTCCCTGGGCTTCCCCGTCGCAGGGAGGAGGCATCTAGCCACCTGCTTCCCTGTGTAGACACCTGGCTGCATCCTCGATCCCTTCCCTGCCCACGCCAAGTCCCCATGAGCCTCCTTCTCCATGTCTCGGACCCGTGTCCTCTTCTCTCTTCTCACTGCCGTGACCTCCTGCAGCTCTCATCACCCCCCACGCCATGTCCCCACCTCCAGCCTCACCATGGATGTCCAGGGCTCTCCACCTTCTGAGCCTTCACTCTTATGTCTTCCCGCACCCAGAACATCTCCTCCTCTACCTGGACTCCCACCCCAAGATCATTACCCTTTGTCCTTCAAGCCTAGCTCAAGCATCTCCTCCAAAAAAACCTCTAATGGTTTTGTCCAAGAGGTATCGCTCCACACTCAGCACGGGCAGCCCCCAGGCATGTAAATGCACAGAACAGCGAACGAATGAATGCCCAGCCCCTAAGCAACTTCATGAGGTGGCCATGGTGATGAAGCCAGGCTGGCTCACCACCAAGAGGACCCCGGGCCAACTGGGCCCAAGGGGAGGCAGTGGCACGTTTTCTCCAGGCCTCAGACTCTTCTCCCTGGAGCTGGGCGCAGGCTTTCTGCCTCCTTGTTCCACTGGGTTTGCAGCATCGAGTTCCTTACGCAGAGACCCTCCAGATACACTCCTTAGCGCTCACCGGCAAGAAGCACCCTTCATTTCTCTCTCTGCCTTGACTTCTGGAAGCTGAAGCCTGTTTTGAGTTCAACGGCTGGAGCTTCCTTTAGCCTGGCTTCTGTGTGTAATCACCCGAGACCCTGCCAAATACACACTTTATTACTCAGCTCTTATTTTCTACCCTCGTAAAGGGTTTTATTGCCTTCTATTATAAGTTCCTGACATGCTTTTTGGAAGGAGATGAGGAACACAGAGTCATTTTTTTTAGGACAAAGTATGATATTATTCAGCTTACTCCAAAATCCATTTAACTTATGACTCAAGTTTAAAACAACCTCAAAGTCAAGGAAAGATAGACTCACTGGGTCCCTGGCCCCGTGCTGGGCTCTTTCAAGTCCTTTATCTCATGCGATCCTCAGACACTGCAAGATAAGAATATGTTATTATACCCACTTGCTGATGAGGAAACTGAGGCTCCAAGGGGTACAGTACCTTGCCAGAGGCCAGCTGCTGGCCAAGGGGTGGGCAGGATCCCTCCCCCTCGTTTTTCCAGTGTGGTGTCCCGATTGTCTGCCTATCCAAAAACAAAGTGAGCTGCACAGAACAGATGTGCCTCTCTGATTGGCCTTGGCTGGGCCTTGAGTTTATTTCTAGATAGTTACACACATATGCACATCCTGGCTTTCATGCCTTCCCTTGTATAAGGAGGCCGGAGGCCTTTTTCCTGTGTCTCTTGGGAGAAAGCCTTTTTTTTTTTTTTTTTTTTTTGAGACAGTCGCTCTGTCACTCAGGCTGGAGTGCAGTGGCACAATCTCAGCTCACAGCAGCCTCTGCTTCCCAGATTCAAGCGATTCTCATGTCTCAGCCACCTCAGTAGCTGGATTACAGGCACGCGTCACCACACCCAGCTAATTTTTGTATTTTTAGTAGAGACGGGGATTTCACCACGTTGGCCAGGCTGGTCTTGAACACCTGGCCTCAAGTGATCCACCCGCCTTGGCCTCCCAAAGCGCTGGGATTGTAGGCGTGAGCCACCACGCCCACAGAGAAAGGCTCTTTTTTGCCAGGTAGGGCAGTGCCTGGCTGGGATTCCTCCCTGAGGCCGCTGCAGGCCTGCAGATAGGGTGATCCTGCCTGCCTTCCGTGCAGGAGTCTCCCTAGTTCCCAGCAGGAGCTCCACAGTCCTGCAATGTTGCTATGTCTCTATCTGAAATGGGATGGATTTCCCACCTTCCCCTGGCTGGCTTCTTAGCTGGAGAATCCCAGAACTGTGCCTGCACTCTGGAGTCGTCTTTCTTTCTAAGGGCTTTGGGCAGGATCCTCTCTCCTCCCAGACCCTCCTATCCCCAAGAGTGTCCGTCACTCTCCCCTGCTCTCGCAGCCCTAGACACCTCCCTCCATCTCAGCGCTTCCCACACCTGAGGTGTTGGCTTGGTCTGCAGAGTTGTCCTGCTTTTCCACCAAAGCATGGGCTCCTCAGGGCAGGGGCTGGGCTAGGCCCCCACTCAGGAGATGGTCCATAAATGCTTATTGATGGGAAGGAGGAGAGAAGGGAGAGAGAAAGAGGCACTTGCGGGCAAATGAAGATCACAGTTAGAAGACTGCTTGGCCAGTGCCCACATAAAGCTACAGAGACAAACGGAGGCACTTACCGGGTCTCCACAGCTGCTAGCCTTCGGGCAACAGTTTCTGTGCTAGAGTCTTTTATCTGCCCTGATCCCAAGAAACTCTTTCTAAAAATCCAGTGGAAGAAGCACTTCTGGAATGGCGGAGTGAGGACTTCTAAAGATCTTCTCCATAAAGGAGCAAAAACAAGGGGGAAGACGAACCTTTTCAGAACTCTGGAAATGAACAGAAGTTTTGCCACAGCCCAAGAAATGTTTAATCAGGAAATATCTGAATTTTGCTATTAATAAGAACAGTAGGATTTGTAGCATTTTAATTTTCTCCTCTCTCAAGCTCATGGTAGCCTTAAAAACCAGCTTTAAAAATCATGCATGGTGCACACATGTAATCCCAGCACTTTGGGAGGCCGAGGCAGGTAGATTGCTTGAGGCCAGGAGTTTGAGACCAGCCTGGCCAACATGGTGAAACCCCATCTCTACTAAAAATACAAAAATTAGCCAGGCATGGTGGTGCATACCTGTAGTCCCAGCTACTCAGAGGTTGAGGCACAAGAATCGCTTGAACCCAGGAGGCAGAGGTTGCAGTGAGCTGAGACTGCACCACTGCACTCCAGCCTGGGCAACAGAGCTAGACTCTGTCAGGAAAAAACAAACAAACAAACAAACAGCAGTGTCACAACCACAGTACTTGTTTGTGAAAACTAGCAGCCACTTGGAGGAAGCAGAACAGGTTTGAAGCTTGCAAATGCTCATCCCCAGAGAACTGTCACTATTTGACTTGTCTGGCAGCTCCATGGAAAAGCACCATACCCAAGGCTTGTCTTTAAGTGACCTATGCACAGCTTGCTTAGAACGAAAAGCCCTGTCCCCAGGATGCTTAACAAAAGTAATCAGCAGCAATTGTTGAACATTGAAGCTGCTTGAGGTGATAACACCAGTGGATGACTTGAAAACTTACAATAAAAATATAGGGAATGAGATGTTCAAAGGAGCTTTGAAAAGCTCCAGCTTATTCTAGGGTATCTGGAAGGCACATCAGCTATGTACATGTCCATTAAAAACCTGTCTTAGAGCCCCAGTCTCTCACTTCTGGCTGACCTTGAGATTGTTCAAGCAGGAAATGAAGACAAAGGCAGAGTTGTAATGTGGTGGAGCATTGAAGCCGTGCTCCAGCACACACAGAGGTGCAGCATTGAAGCTGTGCTCCAGCACACACAGAGGTGGATTGAAGCTGTGCTCCGGCACACACAGAGGTGCAGCATTGAAGCTGTGCTCCAGCACACACAGAGGTGGATTGAAGCTGTGCTCCGGCACACACAGAGGTGGATTGAAGCTGTGCTCCAGCACACACAGAGGTGGATTGAAGCTGTGCTCCAGCACACACAGAGGTGGATTGAAGCTGTGCTCCAGCACACACAGAGGTGGATTGAAGCTGTGCTCCAGCACACACAGAGGTGCAGCATTGAAGCTGTGCTCCAGCACACACAGAGGTGCAGCATTGAAGCTGTGCTCCGGCACACACAGAGGTGGATTGAAGCTGTGCTCCGGCACACACACAGGTGGATTGAAGCTGTGCTCCGGCACACACACAGGTGGATTGAAGCTGTGCTCCGGCACACACAGAGGTGGATTGAAGCTGTGCTCCGGCACACACACAGGTGGATTGAAGCTGTGCTCCGGCACACACGGAGGTGGAGCATTGAAGCCGTGCTGCGGCGCACACAGAGGTGGATTGAAGCTGTGCTCCAGCACACACAGAGATGGATTGAAGCTGTGCTCCAGCACACGCAGAGGTGGATTGAAGCTGTGCTCCGGCACACACAGAGGTGCAGCATTGAAGCTGTGCTCCAGCACACACAGAGGTGGATTGAAGCTGTGCTCCGGCACACACACAGGTGGATTGAAGCTGTGCTCCGGCAAACATAGAGGTGGATTGAAGCTGTGCTCCGGCGCACGCAGAGGTGGATTGAAGCTGTGCTCCGGCGCACGCAGAGGTGGATTGAAGCTGTGCTCCGGTGCACGCAGAGGTGGATTGAAGCTGTGCTCCGGCACACACAGAGGTGGAGCATTGAAGCTGTGCTCCAGCACACACAGCCTGCCAGCACAGAGTGGGAGACATTGGATCAAGGCATTCAAGGAAATCTCTGTCTAACCTGACCACTAAGCTAAACAAGCAGAGAAGTCAGTAGCTGCACATGACAAAAAAGACACACTTTAAAGAATTAGTCCAGGAAAGGCCCTCAACGGAGAGCAACAACAATAAACAGCAACAACAAATAATCCTGGAAAGGAGAAGAGGGATCTGATTTCCAGAGTAGCCACATTAGATTAGTTTAGATGTCCAATTTTTAACAAAAAATTAGAAGACAGGAAAGTAGGGCAGTAAAAAAGGAAAAAGTACAGTCAATAGAAACTATCCCTGAGGAAACCCAGATGTACTTGCTAGACAGAGATATAGTATTGGTTATTATAAATATGTTCAAAAAACTAAAGGAAACCATGTTTGAAGAAATAAAGGAAAGCATGAGAATCATGTCCATCTAAATGGAGAATATCAATAAACAGATCAAAAGTATTTTTTAAAGAACCAAATAAAAATTCTGGAGGTGCAAAATACCATAACTGAAATGAAAAATTCAGTAGAGGGCTTTGACAGTAGATTTGGGCCGACAGAAGAAAGAATCAGCAAACTTGCACATACGTCAATTGATATCATCCAGCCTAAGGAACAGAAGGAGAAAAGAATGAAGGAAAATGAACAGAGCCTCAAAGACACTATCAAGTGTCCCAACATACACATAATGGTAGTCCCAGAAGGAGAGAAGAGAGAGAAAGAAACAGGAATATTTGAAAAAAAATGGCCAAATCTTCTTAATTTTGAAGAAAACCATTAATCTACACATCTAGGAAGCTCAACAAACTCCAAGGATGACAAACTCAAAGAGATACGTACCTAAGCACATCATAGTTGCATTGCTATGCTAAAAGCAAAAAAAATGAATCTTGGCCAGGCATGGTGGCTCACGCCTGTAATCCCAGCACTTTGGGAGGCCAAGGCAGGAGGATCACATGAGGTCAGGAATTCAAGACCAGCCTGGCCAACATGGTGAAATCCCATCTCTACTAAAAAAAAAAAAAAAAAAATACAAAAGCTAGCCAGGCGTGCCTGTAGTCCCAGCTACTCAGGAGGCTGAGGCACGAGAATTGCTTGACTCTCTCAGACCTGGGAGGCGGAGATTACAGTGAGCCAAGATCATGCCACTGCACTCCAGCCTGGACAACACAGTGAGACTCTGTCTCAAAAAAAAAAAAAAATCTTGAAAGCATCATGAGAGAAATAGCATATCACAGAAAAGGGATGCTCAGTAATATTAACAGCTGGTTTCTCATCAGAAACCATGAAAGCCAAACGGCAGTAGGATGGCATATTCAATAAATGACAAAAGGAAAAAAACTATCAACAAAGAAATCTATACCTGGCAAAACTATCTTTGAAAATGGAGGCCGGGTGCAGTGGCTCCTGCCTGTAATCCCAGCATTTTGGGAGGCCGAGGCGGGTGGATCACAAGGTCAGGAGTTCAAGACCAGCCCGGCCAAGATGGTCTCTACTAAAAAAAAAAAAAAATACAAAAAATTAGCCGGGCATGGTGGCATGCACACGCCTGTAATCCCAGCTACTCCAGAGGCTGAGGCAGAGAATTGCTTAAACCTGGAGGGGCGGAGGTTGCAGTGAGCCGAGATCTCACCACTGCACTCCAGCCTGGGCAACAGAGCGAGACTCCGTCTCAAAAAAAAAAAAGAAAAAAATTGAAGGAGAGTAGCCAGGCACGGTGGCTTATGCCTGCAATCCCAGCACTTTGGGAGGCCGAGGTAGGCGGATCATCTGAGGTCAGGAGTTCTAGACCAACCTGGTCAACATGGTGAAACCCCCCTCTACTAATAATACAAAAATTAGCTGGGTGTGGTGGTGGGTGCCTGTAATCCCAGCTACTCGGGAGGCTGAGGCAGGAGAATCGCTTGAACCCAGGAGGCAGAGGTTGCAGTGAGCCGAGATGGTGCCACTGCACTCCAGCCTGGGTGACAGAGCCAGTCTCAGTCTCAAATAAATAAGTAAATAAATAAATATGAAATAAAAATTAAAAAATAAAAGAAACTAGAAAAATAAGAACAAACAACCCAAAGCAAGCAAAAGAAAAAAAAATCATAAAATCAGGGTAGAAAGAAATGAAATGGAAAATAGAAAAACAGTAGAGAAAATCAACAAAACCAAAAGTTGATTCTTTGAGGAGATCAACAAAACTGACAAACCTTTAACTAGACTGACCAAGAAAAACACTGGAGTCTCAAATTACCAAAATCAGGGCTGAAAGGAAAGTACATCACTAGCAACCTTAAAAAAATGAAAAGGATTAAAAGGAAACACTAGTAACAATTGTATGCCTACAAATTAGATAACATAGGTGAAATGGACACATTCCTAAAAGACACAACTGCCAAAACTGATTCAAGAAGTCAAAAATCTGAATAGACATGTAACAAAGAGAAAGATTCAATCAGTGATCAAAAAACTTCTTACAAAGAAAAGCCCAGAATCAGATGGCTTCACTGATGAATTCTAACAAACACTTAAAGAAGAATTAATAACAATCTTTCACAAACCCTTTAAAAAATAGAAATGGAGAGAACACTTCTCAACTCATTCTGAAGCAAGATTATCTCTGATACCAAAACTAGACAAAGACATCACAAAAAAAGAAACTATAGACCAATGTCTTTTATGAACACAGACATAAAAGTCCTCAACAATACAAGCAAAGGAATCCAGCAAAAGGATTATAAACCAAGTGGGATTTAACCCAAAAATGCAATGTTGGTTTAACATCCAAAATCAATCAGTGCAGTACATCATATTATTGAATAAGAGATAAAACCACATGATCGTCTCAGTAAATGCAGATAAAGCATTTGATGAAATCCACAAGTTTTCTTTATTTTAAAAAACCGACCCAGGCTAGGCACAGTGGCTCACTTTGTAATCCCAGCACTTTGGGAGGCCAAGGCAGGCAAATCACTTGAGGTCAAGAGTTCGAGACTAGCCTGGCCAACATGGTGAAACCCCGTCTCTACTAAAAATACAAAAATTAGCTGGGTATGATGGTGCATGCCTGTAGTCACAGCTACTTGGGAGGCCAAGGCAGGAGAATGGCATGAACCTGGGAGGCAAAGGTTGCAGTGAGCTGAGATCGCGCCATTGCGCTCCAGCCTGGGTAACAGAGCAAGACTCCATCATTAAATAAATAAAAATCCACTCAACAAATCAAGGATTTAAAAAAAACTTCCTCAACTTGATAAAGGACATCTATGAAAAACCCACAGCTAACTAATAGCATACTTAATGGTGAAAGACTGAATGGTTTACCCCTAATGTCAGGAAGATGACAGGGATGTTCACTCCTGCTACTTCTGTTTAACATTGTGTTGAAGGCTTTAGCCAGGACAGTTAAGCAAAAAGGAGACACTAAAGACATTAATATGGGAAAAGAAGTAAAACTCTCTCTATTTGCAGATGGCATGATCTCATGTATAGAACATTGTAAAGAATCCACATCTGGCACATGTGCCCCTGAACTTAAAAGTTGAAGAAAAAATAAATTTTTGCCAACCTCGAGTGAAAAAAGATACTCTTTCATATTTTTTTCTGAATTTTTTCTTTTTACATTTGAATCCTTAATCTATATGGAATTGATTTTTTGTATTTCGTTTGAGATACATATATAATTTCATTTTTCCCCAGTTTAATTTTGGTGAAGACCAATCTATCAATTTTTTCTTTTGTAATTTGTGCTTTTGGTGTCATATCTAAGAAACAATTACCTAACTCAAGGCCATGAAGATTTATTCCTGTGTTTTACTGTAAGGATTTTAGAGACAAATCAATAGCCTAACTTCCCATCTTAACAACTAGAAAATGAGGCCGGGCCTAGTGGCTCACACCTGTAATCCTAGCACTTTGGGAGGCCAATGCAGGTGAATCACTTGAGGTCAGGAGTTCGAGACTAGCCTGGCCCATTCTGCTCCTTTAGGGAAAAGTCCCTGAAGGTTGTTGTCTTTATTCTGGGGATGGGTTCATGCTTCTGAGAGCTGGGAGCCAGGGTGCAGCATCTTACCCGAGCTGGCTGAATGGGAGAGGAAGAGAGGCTCAATCAGGACCAGGGAGAGCAAGTCACAGGCAGAGGGGAAGTTGGGAGTCCAGGGGCAACAGAGAGGAGCAGGTGTGGGGCTGTGAGCAGGGACAGTGACCCTGGCAGCCTCAGGCCACTGAAGCCAGCCCTCACCTCCTGGTGTGTGGGCCTGGCCCCTGCCAGGCTGTGGGAAATACTCCTCCCCATTTGCATTTCAGGAAGGCTGGACACACCCTTTGGGAAACACTGGAGACATGATTGTTCCCAGAGAGGCTAAGAGCTTAAGGTGGGCATCGGGGACTCTCAAGATCACCACGCACCTCTGCTTACCTGGTAACACAGCAAGCAGCTTGCCCACCTGCTCCTAACCCCGAGGTGTGAATGGGCAAGGTTCCCAGTTTGAGGAACTCTCTTGGGCCACATCCATTCAGCCTAAGAGGCCCCAGAATCATCAAACCCTCTACTTCATCAGATGCTTTCACTTATTTCCCAGGTCATCTGGCTTTTACTGAATTGCTCCCACATTCCTGACAGCAAAGTCAGTGGAACCATCCTATGCTTGGAACACATGTTTGAAGGCCGTGCGCAGAAGGGCTGGGCCTCGGGGCACCACCATGTGGTCACCTGGAAGCCCTGCAGCCAGCTCTTTCTAAGCAGGAACCCCTGGCTGGCCTGGACCAACCCCTCTGTCACATCCATCACTGTTGGATGCCCAGCTTGCTGCAGGCCGTACAGTCCATATCCAGAGGCTGTGGCAGCCACAGCACAAACCTAGTACAAGAAGTCAAGTGCAGAGGGCTCCGAAGACGTGACGGCCTCCAGGCGCTCTTGCCCTCTTCAGCCCTCATCCATTCAGCACATGCTGACTAAGTGCTTGTGCCTGCCCAGCTCCAATCTGGGCAGCAAGGAGACAGCATGAACTGGGCAGATGTGGTCCCTCTTAGGGAAGTGCCTTGCCGGGGGCTGACAGAAACAGTCCCCGACCCACAAGTAAATAACCACTACCGATTGCAACAGTGCATGGAAGGAAATAGCCAGGGAAAGATGATAGAAACCAATGGGGGAAGGGTGAGGAGACATCTTTGTCTTTGACATCTCTGTTTTTTGTTTGTTTTTTTGAGACGGAGTCTTACTCTGTTGCCCAGGCTGGAGTACAGTGGCCTGATCTCGGCTCACTGCAACATCTGCCTCCCAGGTTCAAGCGATTCTTCTGCTTCAGCCTCCTGAGTAGCTGGGATTACAGATGCCCACCACCACACCCAGCTAATATTTGTTTTAATATAGATGGGTTTTTGCCATGTTGGCCAAGCTGGTCTCTAACTCCTGACCTCAGGTGATCCACCCGCCTCGGCCTCCCAAAGTGCTGGGATTACAGGCATGAGCCACCATGCCCAGCCTTGTTTTTGACATCTTTGGATGTCACAGTCGTGGAAGGTTTGTCCAAGGCAGTGGCAGTGGAGCCATGCCATGCCGGCTGCAGGAACACAGCCAATGTGAATGTCTAAGGCTGAAGGGAGCTGGCAGCTTGGGGAACTGAGAGGGAAGGGTGGAGCAGAGCACCGTGCCCAAGGGCATTGGAGACTGGCAAGGACTGGGCCATGCAGGAAGGCTGGGCCAGGAGTTGGGATTTCATTCCGTGTGCCATGGGAAGCCCTGGAAAGGGGTTGGGCATTTTGTAAACGCCCCTCTGGCTGGTGGAGTTGGGTGCCCAGGAGAAGGAGTCGGATTAGGAGGCTGTGACGCTGGTGCTGGCATGAAGCAATGGTAGCCTGGTGACATGGTGCCAGTAGGGCCCAAGAGAAGTGGTGGGCAGTGTGTTTTAAAGTCTTGTAGATGAGCTTGAGGTGGACTGTCCCACGAGCAACGAGATCAGTCTCCGGAATGCTGCCATTCCCACTCTGCCACCCCTCTGGAGACCATGGATGGTGCCATGGGTTTAGGGTCGTACGGGACTGCCTCTGGCTGGACTACCGCCTCACCAGCCGGGTGATTCAGACACACACCCTCCCGGGGACCTCTGGGGAAGCTCAGTACACATTACAGCTCTTTCTGTGGTAGGAAAAAAAAAACGGCGTGGCTGAGAAAGGGGGCCTGGGTCCTCCCACGGACGAAAGTGCCTTCCCAGCAGCCCCTGCGTGGGATCTGCGGGGGTCGTGAAGTGCGTATCTCACCTCTCTCTGCCCCAGGTCAGAAGAGGACATGACCCTGGGCATGGTAGCCTTACTGGGCCTCAGTTTCCTCATCTGTAAAATGCCCCTAGTGAGGTTGCAGCAGGGGTTACGTGAAATGCTCTGGGGAACGCATTCAGTGGAGCTGCCTGTGCGTGAGGAGTGCTCAGTGAGGGAGCGATGTTTACTCTTACAGCCCCTCCTTCGTCTCATCTGGGCTGCACTTCACGTCAGTCCCCAGGGCTCTGCTCTCAGGACCTCAGGCTCTCAGAATAATAATCCCAGCCTGAGCTTCCCTGGAGGCAGCTTGGACATGAGTGTGAGGAAAGGCAGCAAAAGCTGGGAGGAGCAAAGACACAGAGCTTTCTCCAGCCACTGTCAAGTTCAAGTGTGTTGACGCTTTTGACTCAGTGAGCTATACACAAATATCCAATGGTGTGAAAGAGCCCAGGGTGAGAGGTCAGTCTCCCTGCTGCTCCTGCCCTCTGGCCATTCGGCCCCCCTATTCAGAAGCAACCCTGATGACCACTTCTTGCACCCACACCTAGAGATGTCCTGTTTATACAAACAAAAGTCTACAGATCATTTTTACTACATGCCATTCTATATCCTTTTAAAATGCAGCAATACGCCATGGAGATAGTTCCATATCAGAACTTACAGAACATTACCTTTTTCATGGCTGCATAGTATTCCATCTGCAGCTGCACCATCCTCTATTTAATCAGTTCCATCTGTGCCATTTCTAATACTTTTACTATCTCAACACTTCTGTGATGAGGACTGTTTTTATACCACACCTTTTTACATATGTGTTAACATAGCTGCAGAATACATTTCTAGGAGGATAATGGCTGTGGCAATTGGCACATACATTTTAAATCTTAGTATTGCCAGATCACTCTCTGGAGAGAAGGTTCCAATTTATCCTGTCACCAGTGTGTGAGGTGACTGTCCTCATTGCCCTTCACACAGTAGGTCATGAGATTTTTTTCATTTTTTTAATCTGATATGATTGTAATTTTAACCTTCGTTTCTTTTGTTATGAATGAAGATTAGCACTTGTAGCTACAAAAGTTAATCCTCATTCATAATCCAGATATTTCAGGGCTATTTGTATTTTCTGTTCTGTGATCTCTTCATTCATATCTTTGGATATCTTGTTTCTACTAGGTTGCTAATGTTTTGAGAGATATCTTGTAGGAATGTTTGTATGTCAAGATATCTAGCCTTTGTGACATGAGTTAGATATATGTTTGGTAGGTTGGCTTTGTTTTTGAGCCAGAGTCTCTCTCTGTCACCGAGGCCGGGGTGCAGTGGTGTGATCTCGGCCCACTGCAACCTCTGCCTCCCAGGTTCAAGCAATTGTCCTGCCTCAGCCTCCCAAGTAACTGGGATCACAAGCACACGCCAGCACAGCCGGCTAATTGGTTTTTTAGTTTTTTGTTTTTTTGTTTTGTTTTGTTGTATTTTTAATAAAGACAGGGTTTCACCGTGTTGGCCAGGCTGATCTCAAACTCCTGACCTCAAGTGATCCGCCTGCCTCAGCCTCCCAAAGTGCTGGGATTATAGGCGTGAGCCACCACACACGGCCTAGGTTGGCCTTTGACTTTGCTTCCAAGACTTTTTGCCTTGCAGACATTTTTTGGGTTTATGTGGTTGGATCAGACTTCTCTTTTATGGCTTCTGGATTATGAACCATAGGTGGAAAAGCCTGCCCTCTCCCAGGCTAGAAAGGAATGTTCCCACATTTTCTTCTAGGATTTTTATGGTTTTCTTAACATGTAAAATCATTGATCCTTTTGGAATTCATCCTGGTTGACGCTGAGGCAGGGATCCAATTTCATTTTTTTGTGATAACTAGTGGTTATAACACATCTCCCCTTACCGTTTCCAGAGGCTCAGGTGTGGGGCACTGGGGAGGGAGCTCAGTAGTGATGTGGGGAGGGAGCTCGGTAGTGATTTGGGGAGGGAGTTCGGAAGTGATTTGGGGAGGGAGCTCGGTAGTGATTTGGGGAGGCAGATCACCACGTGGAAGGCACCACTGGGTTCGGGCCATTGTCTTAGGAACAAGACAGTGAGGAGGGAAGTGTCAGGATCAGATCTGCATTTTGAGAACTATGACCCTGGCCCCAGAATGGGAGACTGGGGTGGTGATGGGGTGTCATTCCAGAAGCCATCTCTGATCCCACGTGCACCCACCTCATTGCTAGGCGGTTCCAGCCCCTGGGTCACCAGCCCTCTCTCCCACAGTACTTCTGGGTGAATTCCTATGAATCTTGATAGCCACATAGAAGCCCCTTACACAGCCTGGCCTCTGGACTCTGTGGCCTCCTCTCCTCTGATAGGCTTGGCCTCCTCTGACAACAGCCTCTCCCTCCAGAGGTCTTGCCTGATATAAATGCAGCATCCACAAATTCTCAGTTCACAAATTCCAGCCCATTCCCTCTTCCTGACCCCCACAACCCTTCCATCTCCAGCCTTCAGATCCATGGATCCCAGCCCCTTGCCCCTCACCCCTCCAGCTGGAATCCTGCCAGCTGCCCCATGCCAGACCTCCCTGCTCCTCCCTCCTCCTTCATTCTCACTCAGCAAAAGCCCCACCCCGGACTGAACCCAGTCCCCTCCACATGCTCCACTCCAGTGCGTGCAGATTACCCAGCTGGAGAGAAACAGCCCCAGCCCCCGTGGCCCTTTCTGCTGCCTGGCTGAGGCCACATTGTCCAACCCACTCAGCCTCTCCCGCTCAGTCCCCGAACACCTCCTGCAGCATCATCACCTGAGGCTGACGGCCTCGCTTCCTGCTTCACTGAGAGAGTTGGCACAATCAGAAGAGAACTTGCCCGAACTCCCACCTCCATGGCACATGCCTAGCAGCACCAGGCACTCTTCCTCCTGCCGTCTCCACAGATGGACTGTCCAGGCCCCCATCTGTGCCAGCGCCAAGAGCCAGCCCTTCTCACCTCCTCAAGAATGTGGCTCTAGGAATCTCCCCTCCTCCCCCACACCGAATCCTCTCTCTCTGCTGGACCACTCTCATCCTACAAACATGTGGCCATGTCTCTCATCCTAAAGAAATACCCATCTCCAGGCCCCACTCCCGCAAAGCAACTGTTCATTTCCTCCCCTTTGCAGCAGAGCTCCTCAAAAGCACCCACTGTCCGCATCCCTCAACCCCCTTCTCTCTGAAACCCTCTCCCATCAGACCCCCCTCCCGTCACTCCCTGGACATGCCTCTGCATTGCTACATCCAGTTCCTGGTCTTCTTACTTGACCCATCAGCAGGGCAGTTACTTCGTCCTGTGCACAGGCGATCGCTCCCTCCTGAGACACTTTCTCTACTTTGCTTCCAGGACTTCTTGATCTTCTCTTTAACTTCCAGCAGTGCCACGTGTGCCAAGCTTCTGACCCCTTCAGCCAAGCCTGCCCCACTACTATCTCCCCACCTCTGTTGACGGCAGCCCCATCCTTTCAGTTGCTGAAGCCAAAACTAGGGAGATCCTCTTGGCTGTGCTGTCAGAATCAATCCAGAACCCAACCACATCCGCCACTTCCACTGCCACCACCAGCTGTGAGCCACTGTCCTCTCTCCCCTGCAGCATGCAGTAGCCTGCGGGTTCTACCCCTGCCACCCCCCACAGGGGGATCTTTAAAATATGAGCCAGGTCTCACCCTCTCTCTGCTCAAGGCCCTACCCAATCGCCCCACATTGCCCCTCTAAAGCCACCTCCCACTGTTTCTTGCTGTGAGGGAGAGAGCAGAGGAAGGGCAGGAATAGAAGGGAGTGTGTGATCAAGGGATGGCTTTGCCAGCCGAGGAATTAGAGCATGTTTCAGAGCTGTTGGGCAGGACTTGCATGAGAGGGCAAGTGTGACTAAGATCCAGAGGGACCGTAGATGGGGCCAGGCTCTGGGCAATACAGAGGGGACAGTGGCCTAATTGAAGGTGGGTCAGTTCTTCCAAGTTAACCTGAAGACATGGAGAGGAGGGCAGGTGCAGGGGCAGGTGCGGGCACAGGTGCGAGTGCTGGTGCAGGAACAGATCGAGGAGGAGGGGCAGGTGGAAAGGCAGGTACAGGTATAGGCATAGTTGCAGATGCAGGTGCAGGCACGGGGGACGTACAGATGCAGGCACAGGCTGAGGTGCAGGTTCAGGCACAGATGTATACAACTGGTGTTGGAAAGGCGATGGCGAACCTATCCAAAAGCTTTTGTTTGCTTTGGAAAATAGGAATCAAGGTCATTGGCTGACAGTGAGGAGTCAGCTCAATGGGATGTCCAAGTTGCCAGCATCTTGCTCTGTTCCGCCCTGATCTAGACTTGGGGAAAGCACTGTCCCCCATGTCATCATCCTGGGGTGTGAGTACATCAGTGTTTCAAGCCAAAAATCCTTGTCATCTCTCTCCTTCCTCTATGCATCGCTACTGTGCGAGCCCCATCTCTCCCCTGACCAACATCTTCTGACTCTCCACTCCCCCCTCACCCACCAGCACCTGCATGGGGACACCTCAGCGCATCTCCAGGTGCACTCTTGCCCCTCCCCATCGCTCCTCCTTGCAGAACCCTTCGCTGACTCCCCTTCACCCTTAGAACCAAGCCCCCCAGACCATGACATGGAAACAAAACCCCGGGCTTGGCTGGCCCTGCCTTCTCCGGCCCTCCCTCTGCTGCAGCAGCCTTCACCTCTCCTGGATCCTCAAAAGCCCACGATCTTGGCATGTTCTGAGCTTGTCCATCTCTGCAACACTCCTCCCTCCTCTTTTCTCACCCTCTGGACTCGGCCCAGCCTGGGTCAGGGCCCTTGTGCTATGCATGGAGCTTCCTGGCCTTCTTCCTGTGTAATGTCCTCTTAAGGATCTGTCTGCTTAGTCAACATTCATGAGTCAGGGCTCTTGCCTCTTGCACTCACTACTGGTCCCGTTAGTTACCCCCATGGCTCCTGGCTCATAGTTGGGACGTATAAATCGTGCTGGCCGCTGACTGCCGGGTGCTGCCTCCCCGTGTGGCCTCATTCTTGAGTGAGGTTCGGGGTCTGGTTTGGCAGCCGCGTGGCTTAGCGCACAGAGCCTAGGGGTGGTAGAGTTGGGAGACCTCCTTCCATCCAGCATGTGCTCGCTCCACCCTAATCAACGATGTGGCCCCACACAAGTCGCTGCTCTGTGAACCTCTGCGTTATCAGCTGTCCAGTGGAGATGTTCATCAGACCTCTCACAAAAGATGGTTGGGAAGGTCAAATGCAATAACGAGTATGCAACATGCTTCACAAGCTGTGAGGTGAAGCCCCTGTGGGCCTCATAAGGGTTCTCTGTGAGCCCTCATCTGGTAGACAAGCCTCAGCCGCAGCCCCAGGCCTTGCTACTCCTCATGCATTTCTAACCCTGGAACTGGGCAGCAGGAGCCCCCTCCCCCAAAAAGCCACACCCATTTGCCATTCCTCCCAGTATTCTCTCTGTCCAAAATGTTTGCTCCCCCAGTCTGCCCTCAATAGAAACAAACTATCCCCTCAGGCGCACCAGAGCTTGTCCCCTAAGTAGGAACAAGTTCCAATTCCTACTCAGTGCCAGAACCCAAAGCCGCCTGGTGACATGAATGCATGCACCCATGCATGTGGGAACTGTCACCACCACCCCCGTGACCATCCCGGCCCCTCCAAGGGCAAAGGTGCTCCTTCTGCTCTGCCCCCAGCTTCAGGCCGTGGCAGGAAACAGCCATGGCAGCATCAAAGCCTTCCGGGGAGAGGTGGCCAGGAGCCGTGCTGAGGACAGGCGAGGGGACCGTGCTGAGGACAGGCGAGGGGACCGTGCTGAGGACAGGCGAGGGGACTCTGCCTTCCACACTGACTGTGGCTTCTCTGCTTGTGTTTTGCAGGTCCTCCAGTAAGTGTCCTGGACTGTGCTGTCTGCTTCTGAAAGATAAGATGTTTGGTTCTCTCTCTGTTGCAATTCCATGAACATAATTTTGGTTAGGGAGGTGTGTCCTCAGAAAACATCAGTCCTATTAAAAAGTGGCCAGGTGCGGTGGCTCACGCCTGGAATCCCAGCACTTTGGGAGGCCAAGGTGGACAGATCACTTGAGATCAGAAGTTCGAGACCAGCCTGGCCAACATAGTGAGACCTCGTCTCTACTAAAAATACAAAAATTAGCCAGGCGTGGTGGTGGGTGCCTGTAACCCCAGCTACTCGGGAAATCGAGGCACAAAAAATTGCTTGAACCCAGGAGGCAGAGGTTGCAGTGAGTCAAGATCGCACCACTGCACTCCAGCCTGGGCAGCAGACAGAATGAGACTCCGTCTCAAACACAAAAACAAAAACTCATGTGTTTGGGGGGAAAAAATCAGTCATACAGGAGTCATGTTATATTTTAATTTGTAGATGAATGCAGGCACAGAATTCCACAGGCTTGACCTGTTCACTGGAACGTTCTGTGACCATTTTCCTAGCAAGAGAGCCAGCGCACAAGCCTGGCTGTTCCTCACCAAATCTTGGGCTCACCTTGGTACACAGAAATGCTAGCACCATGCCCGTAGCTTTAAAATGCTTTGTGACAGTTGATGTTTCTAGATGCTTCAGTGTCCCGTGCTTTGGCAGAAAGAGCTGTAGAGTTAGGCAGTTGTCCCAGGAATTAGTCGGGCTTGACCACTAGACCCTGGGGTTCATGTTTCTTCTTTGCCAGAATGTGGATCAGACAGCTGAGACCTTGTGAGCACACACCTGGCTGGTGAGGGCATGGCACTGGAGCAGGAGGAAAATGTCACTGCATTTGTGAGGGGTGTGAAGGGTATGAGGGAAGCACTGGGCAGCTCCCTTGAACTTCTCCTGGCCGGCCAGAGGCAGCTTTGAATGCAGGGGATTGCAAGTGGCCCTAGAAATCCCATTCATTCTCCAGGGCAAAGGATGTGCCTGCCTTTGATTCATGCTGTCAGTTTTTCAGAGCCCGGTAAATCCCAGTTAATCCACTCAAGAAGCACATTGACAGTCAGAGCCAAAATCAGCCTTCTCAAGGAATTCCTTTCAGATGAGCCCTTTTATTTTTTACTTCCATGTACCATGATTCGTTTCCCGATCAGTGCCCTTCGGAATCTGGGCTTCTCGGTGCATGCAGCCCCACCGTGAGCCAAGCAAGACAGCAGGATTGTGTTGATTTATTGGCTTCAAGCGATGTTTGGCAGCTGAGTTCTTCCTGGCTGTCTCAGAGAGGCTAGCGTGTGTGAACTTGCTGAAGTACCTAACGCCGGGGGCTATAGAGTGTTTTTTTTGTTTGTTTTTTAACTTGGCAGTTAAAATAGTAAATGAATTAAACAAATGCAGAAATTCTCAAGCTGCGACCTGGAAGGGTCTGACCTGGGAGATGGGTGCCCAAGTGTGGAACACAGGCAGGGTGGTCACTGCTCCAGGGTCTGGAACTAGGGGGCAGAGAAGCATCCAGCCACAGTGAACGCCCCCTGATATTCCTGGCTTCTAAGGCTCTCTTTCTTGGTTCACCCCATCCCAGTGGCAACTGAGAGGAAACAGGCTGTCTTCCAGGCCTCTCTGCAGGCCTAGTTTAAGGAGCATTTTCAGTTCCTGGTTGGTCATGTGGCTGTGGCTCCACCCTCCAGAACCCCACGTCCCCACGTGGCATTTACCCTATGCCTGGCCAGCGTGGGGAGGGCACACATGTGACTGTGCCCAGGGCCCCGATGAAGCCCTGAGGCTCTTGGTCCCTCCAGCCTGGCCCTCTGAGGCAGGAAAGGGCTGCTCTGCCCCCAAGACCCCTGGAGCCCTTGAGTCCTCCCCCTGCAGAGGAAGTCACCAACCAGCTGTCGGGGGGCGGGTGTGGGTCTGGGCCCTGACTGAGCTCTAAGTGTTGCCATATGGTTTCTGCCGAAACTCTGATTATTAATGACATATTAATTACCACAGGGGCAATCAGGACGAGATGGCTACCCGGTAATTTGTCATTTATTTTTTGCTCTCTTCACCCTTTTCTCTTAAACCAATATTCTTTCCCTGAGCCTTGATTTAACTCTGTCTGCGCTCCTGTCTCCTCCTCTGCTCCTCAGCAGCCGTGGTCTTTCTGTGGAGGCGATTAGCGTGAGCTCTGGGGAGGTAAAGGCTGCACAGATCTCCAGGGCTGCCCTGGAGGCAAGGCAGAGCACCTCGAGCAGGTGTCTGGGTGGCACTGAATCCACCTGCCACTGCTTCTTCAGTAAGTCCAGCCAAGAGCCAACAGTCCGGCCCCCGCACTGTGGCGTGCTCCACCGGAGGGCTGGGCCCCTTCCCAGTGGGCAGAGGACTCCCTGTCCCATGCACCGCGCCTCGTCATCACTCGATAACAGGAGACTGGCTGGTTCCAGTTTGGCTGTGGTGTCATCCCTTGGCAGATCTCTTAAAATTAACCCAAAAGCTAGCGCATTCCTGGGATAGATGTCCTAGCCCCGGCCAAGTGAGCACCACGTCAGCAGCAAGACGCAGCGTGGCTGTGCCGCTGTCAGGTCCTGTGCGGGGGCTGAGGGTCGTGGCAGCAGCATCCGGAGGTCCTGGGATGTCAGAAAGAGCAGGGGGAGCCCAGCAGCAGAAGAGATTGGCAGGGCCGTCAAGGGAGGGGCAGATTCATTTTGTGCCTCCAGGGCAGGAGGATGCAGGGAGGGAAATGCTGGCTGATTCGGGACAGATCTGTGCAGTCAGGACGGCTGGCGATAGAGAGCAGTGGTCCCCGGTCCTGCAGGGGAGGAGAGGAGGCCAGCCCCAGCACCAGGGAGACTTGACGTGGGGTCCACTCTGCTTCCTCTCGGCTGAGTGACCTTAAGAGAAGGTGCTCACCTTCGCTGAGCTTCAAGTTCCTGCTCTGTGAATGCAGAGATGAAGGCACACAATGTGTCACAAACCCAGCCCTCCAAGACTTGGTGGTAACTCTGGGGAACATTGACTTCATGCTGGAGTGGCCCCGTGCTGGGCTGAGTCAAGTTTGGGATCTCCCAGGCAGTCCGGGCAGCTCCCCAAGCAATGAGCAGCCTGGCCTCTCAGACTCTGCGGAAGAATGAAATGTGAAAACCAGCTGGGACCCACCCTCATCCCATGGCACACCCGGGGTTAGGGCCCTGCCGCAGTCCCCAGCTGCTCTTCTGATTAGGCAAGGGTCAGGCTCCCGTCTCCTGCACACGGCAGCCCGGACCTTTGGGCGTCCAGCATCTTGGGGAAGCACAGGCTTTCGCTGGAAAGTTTAGCCCCGCATCTTGGCATTATTCGCTGTACCAGTACCGGCTCGGGAGGACC
The DNA here is from genome assembly GCF_029289425.2 of Pan paniscus. Classification (NCBI taxonomy): domain Eukaryota; kingdom Metazoa; phylum Chordata; class Mammalia; order Primates; family Hominidae; genus Pan; species Pan paniscus. The sequence continues at coordinate 173,230,886 of NC_073253.2, read as the reverse complement.
GGAGACTAACAGAACCACTCCTGGCATGACGCAGCTCCCTTCACCCCGGGTTACTCTGTATTCACAGGTCCAGAGGGGAGAGGGTGGGGAGTACATGAGTGGTTTCCTCCCCCTCTTCTCCATTGTTTCCTCTGAGCAAAGTGACCCAGCGGTCCGTTCCCCACCAGCCTCGAGCATCGGAGAGGATGCTGCCTGCTGCCCCGGGGGAGGGGCAGGGGGCTTGTTCTCAGCCACACCAGAGCAGGTGCCAGGGTCTGCGTCCCACAGAGGCCTCTTCTCCCTCACTCCTTCCTCCCAGGACCCAGTTGGGTGCCGGCAGCTGGCCCTGTGGCTGACAGGCAGGAGGCTGGGTGCGGATTGAGTAGCTGGGCGTGGCTCTCATCTCTGCAGCTCACTCGCTGTGAAGCCTGGGGAAAGGAAAGCCCCTTGGCTTACAGCACCCAGAACGCGAGTCAGGCCAAACCCGGGGCTGCTGTCCCTGGGGCCACAACAGGACTGTCGGGAATTAAAGACGAAGCTGAGCGTGGGGGTGGTATCGGGCTCCCTCACACCTGGGCCTGGCCTGGAGAAGGGGCGCTGTGACTGTCGGGGCTGGGAATGGAGAGATGGATGTGTGTGGAGCCCCGCGGGCGTCCCTCAGGCTTGACACTGGGAGCTTTCTTGGAAGGAAGAGAGCTGGGGTCCAGCAAGCCCCCCCACTTCCTCTGTGTAGGCAGCTCTGGCAGCCGCCCCTGGTTCTACCAGCAGCTCCCCAGTCACTGGGAGGCCTGAGCAAGCTGGGCCTGGTGAGGGATGAGGGGACCCTGTCAAAGTCTCCAGGAAGCTGGTATCACAGCCCATGATGGCCTTCTTTCTGAGGTCGCCCAGCCCCAGCTTACACACAGACCCCCATTTCCACACGGAGGTAGGAGTCTTCCCTGGGTGGGCTGGATTCAGGGCGTTCACGTCGCCAGCACCAGGAGCAAGACCAGCTGTGTGCCTCCAGACCCCTCGTTCTCACACCACCACCTGGGCCACTCCTTCCGTGAGACCCACAGGGTGGGGCAGACACCCCGCTCAGCTTCCCCACTCGAGGAAGGGGAGGACCTTTTGCAGGCTCCTGGGGCCCAGTCCTGAGTGGAAATTCCTATCTCTTGGCCTGTGGAGGACAGGAGGGCTCTGCCCGGCTCTCAGCCTGGGGTATATTTGCAGATGGCTCCACGTGGCCATCCCAGAGGCTGGGGTGACTGCCTTGTGCTGAAGGGCCTGGGCCACCTCGGAGGCCCCTCATGTGCAGAGGATCACCGTGGCTTTGAGTCAGTCACCTGTGTGGACTTGGGCAGGCTACTTGGGCCTGGGGAGATCACACCTGCAGAGCGGGGTTAACTGAGTGTGAGACACAGAGGCCATTTCCAGTCCTGTGTGTGGCAGCCCTTCCATAGATATCACTGTCTTTCCTCATCGTTGACAGTCTCAATAGAAGAAAAGATGGGTTTCAGAAATCATTCTAACTACTCAGTATAAATTTGCAATATTTGGAAAGAAAAACACCTTTGAGAATGGTCGGTTTTAGAAAAAGCATTTTTTGGTTTTTTGTTTTGTTTGTTTGTTTTTTGTGTTTTTTTGTAGCTTAGTAAACTTCAGGACCAGCCTCAGGGGGGACTTACTTTTTTCTCTTTGTGCCAATACCTTATCACTTTCTAACAGCAAGGATAGAGTCCGGCAGGAGACTCTGGTGGTGGAGACTGTCGGCGCTTTTCTGGATTAACTCAGGCTGGCTCCCTCAGCTGAAACCAGGTCCATGTGTGGACCGATAGGAGTGGCTGGAGGACACGGGGCATAGGGGCCACCCACATCTGTGGGGCAGGTTGTGGACTTGAGGAAGTCAGAGCCGACAAGGGCCCAGCTCGCCCTGTCCATGCCCTCCGTGTACAGAGGCTGGCCTGTCCTCTCTGCTCCCAAGGATGCATTAACAGCCTCTTCTGATTACAACAAAAAGCATGTTTATTGTAAAACATTTGGACAATGGAGAAAAACACAAGGAAAAAGCATCTCTAATTCTGCCACTCACAGATAAGTCCTCTTATCTTGGTGGTGGTTCTAGTATTTCTTATATCCAAGTTTGCTTTTATATTTATTGCTTTAAAAATAGAATTACAAGTGCCTTCTTAGTGCAGTGGGCAGCACGTCAGTCTCATAATCTAAAATACAATTACATTGGACATACTTTTTTGTACTATTTTTTTCACTAAATATAGCATGAGACTTTTCTGCATCATTAAAAATCCTTAGAGAATGTAATGGCTACATTGTATTTGATCCGATATATCATTTATTTAGTCTCAAAGTTAAATTATTTATATTGACAATTTTTCACCCTTACAGTCAACATCCTGGGAATAAATATAGCTTATTTCCATGATTATCTCCTTAGAATAAATGACTAAAAGTGGAATTGCTGCACCAAAGGGTTTGCACATGTGTAAGACTTTTGATGTGTATTGCCAAATTGCCCTCCAGGAGACTGTACTAATTTACATTCCCACCAACAATGAATAAATGCTGTCTCTTTCCCCAAATGCTGGCCAACTGTGGGTATTACACTTTTAAAGCTATGCCAATATAAGTTTTAAAATATATACATATATGTATGAATATTGTTTTAATTTAGGGCATATTTTAATTAGAAGTAGTCAGAGATTAAACTAGTTTTGATAAGGTTTGTGTAATCCTGTCACCTCGTGGTAAAGGTTGGAATTGCAGGCATAGAGTTTAAAGAGGAAATCACCCGTGTTTAAGAGCTTTTGGATCCCAACTGGTCCAGGGACGGAAGACATCATAGAATCAACAGCATAGGGATAATTCCTAACTCAGAACATTGTGAATCAAAAGTTGAGCCTTCAGAGGAGCCCTAGGCACGGCACTTTTGCATTTTGGGGTAGTAATCAGTATTTATGTTGATAAAGTGATTTGCCCATCTCAGAAATAGGAGGCTTGGCTGTGTTCAACAAATCTGGTGGGTGTCATACCCTGGCCTGGGCACTGGGGTGGCACAAAGATGGATCAGGCCCAGTCACAGTCTTTAGAGAACCATATGGGAATGGGAGTTTGCCCTGGGATAGAGAGGAATGAATAATTAGAAGCTCAATGTCATCTTCCCAGAGGTATCTTGTTTATCACGAGCGCTTTTTCCTTCTCTAAACTGTGGCGTCTGACTAAGATGAAACCACCTGTCACTCATGCAGGGCTTAATCTTGCCTGAACTTTGACTTACACAGAAAACATTAGACTTTCTCATCATCTCCTATTTACAATGTCACAATGTTTGCTTTTCCTCTTCTTTGGTAGTTTGATTGTCTTCACTCTTAACATTAAGCTTTAGTGACTTTCTGGTTTGTTTTACACATTCAGAAAGCTATTTAAACATTTCTTCGATATCATTTAATGTACTTACAAGAGAATAAAACAAGGATGTGATGAGAGTGTTGGCTGGGTGAATGGACAGGTATAATTTGGATTAAATAATCAGAAGGTTCTTGAGGAAAGTAACATTGAAGTGAGACTTAAATGATGAAAAAGCTGCAGAGATCTTGGGGGAGATCCCGGCAGAGGAAAAAGCAAGTGCACAGGTCATGAAGTTGGAGCAAGCTTTGTGTGTTCAGGTACACTCAAGGTCAGTGTGGCAGGAGTGAGTGAGCAGGTGACAGGGAAACGATAGAAAGTGAAGCCAAAGAAGCTCCCAGAGCTGCACCAAGTAGAACCAAGACAGAGGCGAGGGCTGGGGGATGGAACTTGACTCTGTGTTTATAGAAATCACTTGTCCCGGCCGGGCACGGTGGCTCACGCCTGTAATCCCAGCACTTTTGGAGGCCAAGGCGGATGGATCACTTGAGGTCAGGAGTTCAAGATCAGCCTGGCCAATACGGTGAAACACCGTCTCTACCAAAAAAAATAAAAATAAAAACACAAAAACTAGCCAGGTGTGGTGGTACATGCCTGTAGTCCCAGCTACTTGGGAGGCTGAGGCAGGAGAATCACTTGAACCCAGGAGGCAGAGGTTGCAGTGAGCCGAGATTACGCCACTGCACTCCAACCTGGGTGACAGACCAGAGCGAGACCATGTCTCAAAAAAAAAAAAAAAAAGAAAAGAGAAAAATCACTTGTCCCCAGAGATAGACTGCCAAGGGGTTGGAGATCCCCCACTCATGGTGCTTCCTTTGGGAACAGAGAAGAAAAGACTGTCACCCTTCATCTCCCAAAGCCCTTCCAATGTGCCAGGGAAGCAGGTGCAAGTATTGAGTGCTTGCTGGGTGCACACTCATGCATGCCGTCTCACCATGGGAGGCTAGTGGTTTCAGCCCTACCTGACAGATGAGAAATCTGAGCTCAGAGGGTGACAGGACTTAGCTGAGACACACGGCCTGCTTGCATGCCAAAGCCTGGATTAGCACCCAGGCTATGTGACCCTACTCCCTCACACCAACCAGCCAGCCGCTCAAGCTGTCTACAGTAGCAGGGCCGGGGCCAGGATGGGCTGCGTATTGGCAGGAGAGTGCTTCTCAGACCACCCCCAGAAACACATACTTGGAGTGGGTGTTTGGTTTCTCCTGCTCATACCTGTCTGTATCCAGCCCTGCTGCTCCCTTCCTAACTACTGTATTCCACCCCGGTATCAAATTGTTAGGATGCTTTCCTGCTTTACGAAAAAAGAAAAACAAAAACTAAGTCTAACTTAAACTTGAAAGTCCATTTCTTCATTTCACCTCCTCTCCTACTCCTCATTCGTACCTCCGTGTCATAGCCATTATTAGAAATTAGGAAGAATTTCTAATCTTCCCCTGGTAATGAAATGTCCAGTTCTGTATCACTGTGCAGGGTGTCCCTGCAGAGGAGCAGCTGAACGGAGCAGGGCATGCTCAGCCTGGGCAATATGGCAAAACCCCATCTTTTTTTTTTTTTTTTTTTTTTTTTCGGAGACAGTGTCTTGCTCTGTCGCCCAGGCTGGAGTGCAGTGGCATGATCTCGGCTCACTGCAACCTTCGCCTCCTGGGTTCAAGTGATTCTCGTGCCTCAGCCTCCCAAGTAGCTAGGAATACAGGTACGCACCACCACGCCTGGCTGATTTTTTTGTGTTTTTAATAGACACAGGGTTTTGCCATGTTGCACAGGCTGGTCTCGAACTCCTGAGCTCAGGCAATCTGACCACCTCGGCCTCCCAAAGTGCTAGGATTACAGGCATGAGCTGCCAATCCTGGCCGAATCCCCGTCTGTTTTAAAAAAATAAAAATTTAAATCAATCAATTAATTATTAAAAAGTAGAAAAGGCCTCCCTGGCTACAGGGCAGAAACTGGAGGAAGGGGTGCGGGTAGGAGGCGGTTGCACTAATTTGCTGGTGAAGCCTGAATGACTAACAGAAACGAGGGCTGGCAGGCGTCACAGGTCAGCTCTGAGCACACCCAAAACCACACACACGGCACCTCCTGGGCCCCGGAGCGCCGTGCCCAAGCCCCTCTGGAGTCGAGGGAGCGGTGACTGCACTTCATCTCCGGCCTCAGTCCTGGGAGCAGCGACAGCCGGGGCCCCAGGGGACTGCGAGAGCTCTGGGCTGAAATGTGGTCTGTGAGACGGGGCCTCGGCCTGGGACCAATTTTGAAATGAAGAACTCGGATGGACGGTTTGGAATTAATCAAGTGAACAAAAAAGGCCCACGGAGCACCGCACGTTCACACGCTCTCTTGCACTCTTGTAGTTCAAAAACAGCTTTGATTATAAAAATGTAATCAGTTAAACGATTTATCTGAAATATCCCAAATTCATCTGTTTTTAGATTTCAACATCCTCCATCTCATTTCCGTCTGACCCCTACAGTGCCACCCCACAATCCCCAGATTCTAGTGAAGCTGAGACCGGATGAAAGCCGACTCCGGAGTCCCTGATAATGGCACGCAGACTGGAACCTCAGGGAGATGCAACCAGGGCCACCATGCTGGCCGTTCTCCCCAGGGCCCTGAGTCTCTTGAGTCCAGCCTCTTGTCTTGGTCCAGCACTGTGTCCCCAGTGTCCCCGTGAGTGTCCCATGTGGGGCAGCCCATTCACAGGAGGCAGCCACCCCAGGTCAGTGGGGCCCGAGCTGCTGCTCCGCCCTCAGCTCCCAGATGACTCCTGTATCTGCTGCAGTTTTTTGCATCCTCCTGGCAGCAGCCCAGGTACCTCCTGTCCACACCTAGCTCTGGGAGGAGACTTAGCAGGGACAGCAGTGTAGGGGCCCAGCAGAGGGGGTTGGTCCTGCGCTTTGCTCTTTTGCCTGTGATATGTTTGCAGCGTGGTCACTGGCTGGAACCGCCTCCCACTTCCCCAGGCAACAGACCAGCCCCACAGCATCCTCGCCCCATCACATGGAAGAACATGTTCACAGACCTGCACAAGGTCACCGAGCCAAGCCCAGGTCTTCGAAGCAAATAGACTAAAGAGAAAGCAGTGATTTGGGTATGAAGCTGCCCCCACCCAGGACCCAGGGCTGGCACGATGTCCAGCCCATGCAGTGGAGACAGAATGGGCCCAGGGGTCTATAATCCATGTGGCCTCAGGCACGTCCCTAGCCCCGCCAAGCCTCAGCCCCTTCAGCTATTGGGGGAACCAAGGAGATGACGCAGGAGAGCTTCAGAGTTGGGCACACGGACTGGGTTCAGGGACCGTTCCCACTGCTCTGTCCATTACCAATGCCAGCCAGGGAAGCCTGTGAGGCTGAAGGCGCCCCTTTTGGGCCTGCGTCCTCAATGGCCAGCGTCCTGGCTGATCGCCCAGGCTGTGGCCCGAGGGCAGGAGTCCAGCGCAAGAGTCCGCCAGGGCTGGAGGCCCCCTTCGGCAAGTCAAGCGCGCCCTCTAGTGTTCCCTGGCCGGGCACGAGAGCCAGCAGGATGGACGTTCATTCAGAGAATCGTTCCCTTCACCGTTGTTGATCCATTCAGCGGGTATTTACTGTGTTCTCGTTATGTACGAGGCGCTTCGGCATTTGGGATGCAGTAGCGGGAAACACATCCAGGGGTCCCTCCCCACTTGGAGCCTGTGGTTGAGTGGGAGACAGAACAAAAAACTCCCACAAATTCCAGCTTCACTATGCCTCGTGGCCAGGGCTAGGAGGCGGGGCTCCCGTAACCCAGACCTGGCCTGGTGGGGGTCAGGGGCACCGCCTTGAGGAAGGGAGGTGTGAGTCGAAGTCAGAAGGTGAAGAGGATGCTGATAAGTGGGGAGTTTCAGGGGGAACATCCAGAGAGGGTGCACCCAAGATGGGCCGGGATGGTAAGGGCGTAGGGGGAGGTGAGAAGCCCGTGGCCCTGGAGCACCCAGCCTTGAGGAATTGGCCATCTCTTGTCTACTCCGGAGTTCCACCCCGGGTGGCTGGACAAAGGGGCCCACAGCCCCACCCAGCCAAGCTGAGAGCCCTCCCCGGGCTGGAACCTGAGGCCTCGTCTTCCCAGCCACGTGGAGGTTCTGGGCACAATTGAACCAGGCGCTGCAAGGTGGAGGGTCTGGCCTGAGAAGGACCAGGCTTAAACAAAATCTTTGCAAACCCCTCAGTCTGCCCGGGGAGCAGTGAGTTGCACATCACCAGGGGTGTGCGAGCCAAGGCTGCACATCCTCCGGTCAGGAAGGGCGTCTGTGGTGGGCACTGGAGCCACGTGGCTGGTCACTGTGGGAGGAGAGGTGGCAGGAAGACAGAGCAGTGAGTCCGTAAGTGAGAAACTGGGGGGGGCGGGAGCTGAAGAAGGCTTCTCAGAAGAGGTGACACGTGCGTCTGGAAGGAGGCACTCAGGAGGAAGAGGAAGAGGTTGTCCTTGAATGCCAGGCCAGGGGTACAGCTTTGCCCTGAGGGCAGTGGGTGAGGGTGTGCCAGGTGCTACAGCAGCCAGAGGAGGGGCAGGCAGCAGGCAGGGCACAGGGCTCGAGCAAAGCTTTGGGCTGGTGTCCTGGCCTCTCCGAGCTCCAGATCTTCATCTGTGAAATGGGGATGATGAGGCTTCTGCCTGGCCGGTCTGTGATCAGGGCCAGTGACATCTAGATAGGGAGGGAAGGGCCCACATTGCTTCAGCTCCACTCTGTTCCCTGGCTTCATTTGCCCCAAGGCTGGCCCAGCGCGTCACAGCTGCTCTCATCAACCCACCCTTCCTCTGCTGCCTGCTGTGAGCCCAGATCCAGGGAGCCATTCCATCCGCAGCACACTCAGTTTGCAGAGGAGGAAACGCGCTCCAGGGAAATTCAGCAGCTCACTCCCAGGTCTACGGGGCAGGACCTCATCATCAGGATGTACCCTGCTCCTTCCCTGTGCAGGAAGGATGGGTATGTGGGGCAGGAGGTAGGGGGCCTGGTGGAGGCTGGCCCAGGAGGGTGGGAGGACTGGAGAGATGGACCTGAGCTAGCATTGCAGGCTCACGGGCTCACTGACGCTTGCAGCCGCCGGCAAGGGAGAAAATGGATGAGGCTGGCTGGGCGCAGGAGAGCAGAGAAAACGGCAGGGCCTGGGGTGAATCGGGGCACCCGCCCCATCGGGGTGCAGTTCCGCACATGCAGTCATCACTACCACATCTTCCAACATTTCCAGAGAAGCTGGAAATCCAAATTCTATAAAAATCCTTTGCATTTTTAAGGGTTTCAACCAGTTCTTTACCAGTGGGTGACAATTGTCTGTGGAAACCAAGGAGGGCCCACCCCACAGCCTAGGGGGCAGCTCTCAGGGAGGCTGGGAAACCAACCATGCCCCAAGGGTGGGGCAGGAGGGCAGAGCTTGGCCTGGGCATGGTCCAGGGGCCACAGGGCGAGGCAGAGTGACTGCAGCTTCAGTGTGTGCTGCGAGCTGTCCTGGTCACGCTGTCTCCCTCTAGACTGCCTCGTGGAGTTTGGCCACGCTGTGGCGGTCACCCTTCTGTGAAGGTCACACTTCCGGTCAGCTGCTGCTCCCTACTCTGGATTTCCACCCCATCCATGGCTGGCACCAAAGTGAGCTGATGGTGTGTTCCCCCAGACTTCCTTCCACCAGAACAGCCCTCTGTGCCTGAGCTGGTGACCCGGGCAGCTCAGTCAGACACATCCCGGCCCGCCAGTCCCATCCTCCATCCTCCGTCACCCCACGGGGGTCAAGCTCTTTCCTCTCTGCCACCTTAATGAGGAACAGTATTTTCTGATACCTGACAGGGTAATCATGTCTCTCCCCACCAGTCATGGGCAAATGTGTCATTTCAGCAGGTATTTTGGGATCGGTTCAAAGGCACAGTGCTGTAAACACCACCTCTGCTAGCCATGACGTGTGACATGGACATACATGTAATTACTTCCAGCACACTCAGGCATCACCGAGCAGGCCCTCTCCCCAAAATAGAAGCCAGCCGGTTTCACAGCCTCACAGCATCATAGAGCGGAAAGGGCCCTGGGAGACTTTCTAGGCCAAGGGTTACAAATCAGATGCCCTGCAGAGCTGGCGAGTCACCTCGCCATGGCCAGCAGGCTAGGCGTGAGACCACAGGGAAGGGTGGAGCCTGTGGACCAGGGTCTGCGAGATCTCCCGGCTTTTCAAGAAAAGCCCAAACTCTGGACGTTTATGTAAAAGGTTGCAATTTTTAAATGTGACTAATTCATTTGGTTTGGGGTTCTTTGTTTTTTTGTTTGTTTGAGACAAAGTCTCGCTCTGTCACCCAGGCCGGAGTGTAGTGGTGCCATCATAGCTCACTGCAGCCTCAACCTCCACGGTTTAAGCAATCCTCCTGCCTCAGCCTCCTGAGTAGCGGGAGCTACAGGCATGTGCCACCACACCCAACCTTTTTTTTTTTTTTTAGAGATGGGGTCTCACTATGTTGCCCAGGCTGGTCTTAAACTCCTGAGCCAGGGTAATCCTCCTACATTGACCTTCCAAAGTGCTGGGATTACGGGCATGAGCCGTTATGCCCAGTCTGGGTTCTTTTAACTGCACGGATCAAATAAAACCTGGCTCCCGGAAAGACATTGCCCAATTCCAGCCCCTCACACTACAGATGAGCAGCACAGAGGGCAGCAGCCCAAGCAAGGCCAAGGAGCACATGAGGGGCAAGTCTCTGACCTTGGTGCAAGCGCTTGGGACCCCACCCAGCTGAAGCTCCTACAGTTTGCTGAGTTGAGGTGCATAGGTCACTACAGAGCCCACTCTACAAAATGCCCTAGGTCCCAGGAAGAAGTGCTCCAGGAGGAACATTGTGCCACCCTCAGGGCACCAGCAACAGCTGGGCTGAACCTAACTTTGAGGGTCTTTTCTTCCTTTCCCTAGCACAAAGAATTTGAGTTTGGGAAATTGCTAAGCCCCGGACAGTCTTGCTGCAGCCCATGTGTGTACAAAGAGCCTAGGCTGAGAAATCAGAACCGTATGGTGCTGACCCGCCCTGAAGGGGGCTGCCCACCCACCCCTCATCCACCAGCCGGCTCTAATGAGAGCTGGGAGGAGGCTCAGGGAACCTTCACACAGGAATGTGCACTTCCCAGGCTGGGACCTCAGGCCCCACCAGCCTTGTAATTTGATGAATTGTCAACATCTGGGGCGTAATTACTAGGTCCTGGCCTGATAATCCTGGTAAGCCCTTCTTCCAGGGGCCTTGTCCTAGTGCATTTTGAGGGCTCCGTTCCCTCACAGGAACCGTCAGCATTAATTACAGCCAGAAAGCAAGACAGGCCCCCAGCTCTGGCCGATTTGAGCGTTTACTCCTGTCTGCTTCTAAATGCGGCCAGTTTATTTGTTTGGTTCAGTTCAGCAGATGCTGGAGCCGATCTTGGGGAGTGCTGGGCCACAGTCAGGAGGACAGGGCCAGCCCTGGACCTTTCCCTAACATAGAGCAAGAAGAGCAGCACAGGCTTTTCCCGGCAGATGAGCATCAAGACACTCCAGGGATGGAGCCACCATACTCCACATCCCGAATGTACTTCACCAGGAAACCTCCCCTCTGTAGCCACAAGGTTATAAGACCACCAGTTTCAAATGCCTGCTGCGTTAGTACCAGGCCAATTACACTGAGACAGCAGGGTTTGCTGCAGAGAAAGAGTTTAATGATTGCAGGGCACCCAGCAAGGAGATGGAGGAGACCCTCAAATCCATCCCCCCAAGGAGTTCTGGGCCAGGGTGTTTAAGGGGATCATGGAGGGTGAGGGGCTGGAAAATTGGGGTCATTGATCGGTCAGGGCCGGGGGGCTGAAATCAGCAGGATGTGGAGACTGCACTCCGGTGAATCAGCTCCCGTGGGATCCTTCCGACCAGCTGACTTTGTGGTTTCACTGGTGTGCAGGCTCTAAAAGAGTAGGGAAAAGGTAGTTTTTTACGTTCAAATTGGTATCTACAGAGCAGTTAAAGGGAACCATGACCCTGTAAGAGAACCTGCGCGATTCTGAGGCAGCAGGAAAACAGTTCCGAGAAGGGGTCAGGGAGCACGCTGACCTCATGATGATGCTGAGTGTGCCACAAGCTTGGTTTATTTTTGTTCCTCCCCCTCTCTTCTTCCCTAATTAACTTTATAACGTTTATAGGGCTGGTTTCAACACTTGATAATATGCCTCAAAAGATGGCTCTGTGAACCCGGCTTAGGAAATACGCAACAGGCCGAGGGAGGGAGAGAGCAAAGCCTCAGCTTCACGGGTGGCACAGCTGGCGGCACCGTCCAGGGTCCTGCTGCCGGCGTCTTGGAAGGCCACACATGGGTCGCTCCCAGCACTGTCCCCCAGGGCCAGGGCAAACCCTAATCCAGTGTCTGCTTGCCCGTGGGGCTTCGCATCTTGCATTGGTCTGGGAAACAAAGGCCACTGACCTGGGACCCTATTTGAACTTGTTGTTTGAGAGGAGAATGGCATGACCTGCATTTCACAAATGAGGAAACTGAGGCTCGGGGACACCCCAGTCCCTGAGCAAGGCAAGGGACTGAGGCAGCACCAGGGCTGGGGGAGGGCTGCCCATCCGGGGTCCCAGGACAGCTGGCCGCCTGGCCTGCTGCTCATGTGCAGCCCAGAGCTTTGTTTGTTTCTCACACATCCGGAAACATCCCGGAGCCCGGCTGATCTCCACGGGGAAAGAGTGATTTAAAGCAGAACCAAGGCTTGTAAACAGCTGTGGGGTTTCTCAGAGGGCAGAAGGCGTTGAAAACCTCTGGTGGATTCAAGGGCTTTGATCAGGCAGGGGAGCGAGCTGGACAGTCATGAGCATCTCCAGGCACAGTGCTGTGGCATCCATAGATGAGGAAGCTGAGGCTCAGAGGAGGGATTTGAACCTGGGCCCTGCAAGGCTGAGCCCTGGCCTTCGCTCCGTGAGCTGGTGGTAAACCTCCCCGAGCTACTTTCCTTCCCACTCCTTCTGTGGGAGATGCTGGGAGAGGAACGGGGCAGCTGATGGCCGGTGCCCTATTGTCTGGGGCAGGGGAGGGCTGCCTAGATAGCAGAGACCCCCCCCCGCCAGCCAACCACCACCCAAGGCATGCCCCCGCCCAGTCTGGGGCTCTGCCCTTTCAGACCGCCCAGCTGCTCAGAACAGCCCTCATTCTCCTCAGAAGGACTTCCGTCGGGCTTAGACACTTGGACACTTGCCCTGCCGTGCCTTTGTCCAGCCTGACCACGCCCCCCACCCCATGCATTCCTTGGCTCCATTCAGACCAGCCCCAGGCCCTTCCCCGAGGCGCTTGTCCTCCTCTCAAGAGCACCCAGAGCCGGGCTCAGCCCCCGCTCCACCAGTAGAAACACCTGATCTGTAGATGGTCTGCACAGCCTCGCGCCGCAGTTGCTTTGCTGTGACTCAGCCAGGCACTGAGTGCATTGAGGCTGAGTCCACTGAGCCCATTGCAGGGGTGGAAGGAGCACTGTCCTTTCAAAGACCCACAAACTAAAATGACGGCTCAGACAGCCCTGCAGGAAAGAAACCTGTTCTGCAGAGTGTAACCCAGTGTTTCTCAGACTTACTCAACCGTGGAATCCCTGTCTCCAGGCAAGCCTGTTGGCACCCTGCAGGGCAGTGTGCTGTGGGACACCAGTTTGGGAAAGGCATTCTGTAGGGTAACTGTGGGCAGGGTCCATCCCCTGGAGGTTCACAGCCCAGAGTCCTCCGGCCCAGAGGGCTGGCCCAACTTCCCCAGGACAGGAGGGGAGGTCAGAATCACATCCCCAAGCCAGGTAGGTGCATCTGACTCCAAAGCCAGGCTGTTCCTTCCCGGCCCACCTCGGAGTCCCCTCCTCAGTGACCATACCCACCCAGCAGCTTCTCCAAGGTCAGCCACTGCCCCACACAGAGAGCTCGGGGGCCTGGGGACAGCTTTCTTGCCCAGGTGTCATCCTGGCTGTGGGTCGGCTCTGTCCCAGGGGCTGGCCCAGCCCCGTCTGCTCTGTCAGTTTTCACACAGGGAGCTTCAGTGCCAGTGCAGGCACAGGCTCGGCTTCCGAGAATTGGACTTGACTTCCCTTCAGCCCTTGGTGGGGGCTCCCGGGAGCACTGCGCACACTGCACCCTCTGCCTCTATTGGGAAGCTGCACACTGAATTCACTTGTAAAAACTCCCAGAGCTCTCTGATCACAAATACAGGCAGGGCGTTTGGTGTAAAAATTGGTTTTCTGTCACGGACGGGGCTTCTCACACATCAGAAAGAAGCCTCGGGGACCAAAGGCTGCACCATCAGTGACCCCCCCCAGGAACAGTCCTAGCTTGACGGAGGGCAGTGTCCAGCTCAGGAGGCAGGAGGCCTGCAGCCATAATAAGGTCCAGTCGGTGGACACTTCCAGAAGCAGCCGGCAGCACTGAGATGCTCCCTCTGGGGTTGAGGCCAAGGGGACAGCCTGGGCTCCCTTCCACGGGCACTTCTAGAAAGGCAGAGCCCTGTGGCTCTGCGTGCTTCACATCCAGGGGGCCTTGGAAGCAGGGAGGATTTAACAGAGGTTTCCGAGGCCTAGAGCAGGAGAGAGTGGCCGGGAGGCCAGACAGCACCGCGGCAGGGGCCTGCAGTGCAGACAGGATGGAGACCCAGGGCCCAGACCTCTCCAGCTGCATGGCCCTAGGCAAGGTCTTCCCCTCACTGGGCCTCAGTTTCCTTCTCCGTAAGATGGGGATGATGACACGTACCTTACAGGGTTGCTGTGTGATTGAGACTGAGTGGTGGCCATGAAGAGCTCCTTGAAGAGACCCAGGAAGGACTGGCGGCCATGTGTGTGGGGTCAGGCCCGGGGGAAGGGTCCAAGGTGGGGATGCCTAGTGGGACGTGACCTTGAGGACACCCAGCAGGGCTTGGGTCGAGGGGTAGGGGGACAAGGGGCAGGGCCAAATTTAGTGTACTACCGAGGGCAGAAGGCCTGGGGGTGTGGACCCCAGGATCAGGACAGCCGGGAACTGGCAAGAGGACACTGTCCAGCTAGGGCAGCTCCTGGGAGGCTCATGGCAAGGACTAGAACTATGCCTGTGATGGAGGCTGAGGCCCTGACCCGGGGCCCCCAGGGCCTGAATCCCCAAGACTTTGGAATGCCCCCACTCCCACTCTCCTGGGACCCCAGCTGTCCCCAGGCCATCACTCTGATGGCCAAACCCTCAGCGACCATGAGACTGGTGGCCAGAAGCCCTTTGACACCAATTTTTAGAACTGCCTGGTTTCCTGCTGCCAGCAAGGCCCTGGCCGCGAGCCCCACGTGGAGTGGCCACTCTCACACCGTCTGGGAATGGGCAGATGGGCCATCTCCATACGAGGCAGTCTGGAGGTTGAGCCAGGGAAGCCAGCAGCTTACCTCCTACCTGGCAGGCACGAGGCCAGCTCCCAGCTGTGTCCAGAACCAGAGGCCAGGAAAGTCTTCCCAGAGCAGGAGGCTGTCCCGGGGGACGAGCTGCCTCCTACCAGCTGGAAACGCAGGGAAGGCACTCCAGGCAGAGGGAACAGAGAGCCGAGGGATGAGGATGGAAAGGAAGCCAGAGAGCTCGGGACGGACAGGGGTGCAGAGTGACCAAATGGCTGAAGCTGGCCCTAACCACAGAGGACCCTGATGCTGGGCCCGGGAGTCCGTCCTCAGCCAGCGGAAGCC
This sequence comes from Pan paniscus, assembly GCF_029289425.2. NCBI lineage: Eukaryota > Metazoa > Chordata > Mammalia > Primates > Hominidae > Pan > Pan paniscus. The sequence goes on along the minus strand of NC_073253.2, from coordinate 173,215,861 downwards.
CAGAGAGGCAGGGACAGCCTGAGCGAAGGCTGCGTGAAGGCCACCGGTCAGGGGCCTATGAGCGGCACTGAGGTTAGTGCAGCCCCTCTGCTCCTCCGCCGCCTCCAGGGTCCCCCATCCCGCCTTGGCCAGGCTGCTCTCTGAGAGGCACTGAGGTTAGTGCAGCCCCTCTGCTCCTCCGCCGCCTCCAGGGTCCCCCATCCCGCCTTGGCCAGGCTGCTCTCTTTTGCTTACAGGGCCCTCCCCGCCCCCACACACACACTTGTTAGGTCCAAATACCCCAACGTTACTGTCGCCACAATGCGCCCTGCCGGCTAGGAGCTGGCAGAACCTCTACCTCTCCACCTCTCCGCCTTCCCTTTCTACTGTGCAGTGCGCGCATTTGCAGCATTATCGTTCTTGCCATACTTCCTTGGTTTGACTTCGCACACATTTTCCTGGCACATGCTGCCTGCCAGGCCCCATCCAATACCAGAGGCACAGGGATTAGACCCTTTTCCTGACTCTACAGGGGAAGAGTTGTACAGACCCCACATTAACAACAGGTCATGTCACATGCGACAGAATATATGTGGTGGGAACAGGGACAGATGGGCTGACTCTGGGAAGGAGAAAACCCTAGAAGGCTTCCTGGAAGAGGAGGTAACTGAGCTGAAGATGGACAAAGAAGGGAAGGATGTGCCCGGCAGGTGGACAGTGTGTGCAAAGGTTCAGAAGTGTGGAGCTGTGTGCGTCATTGCTGCGGCCAAGAGTGAAGTGTATGTGGGGGTGAGGGGAGAGTGGCAGGGAGGAAGAGGGGGCTGACAGAGACCAGGCGGCCCTGGTCCCAGCATCCCTGCCAGCTGGATTCCTCCCCACTCCCACACGGAGGGGAGCTAGGCGAGGCTTTGTTGAGTGAGTGGTAGGTGGACAGGGGAAGGGGTGTCTGGCACGGGCTGCTGTGCAGCTGGCCCTCTGCAGACTCTGCAGGGGGCCTAGAGGTCCCTGAGTGCCCCCACTCTCTGGACCCACCCTGGTGTGATTCGGCTTCTCTCCAGCTTTACTGTTGTCTGCAAAGGCTGCAGCAATGTGGGAAGCTCAAAGAGCCTTCAAGACTCTGCCAGTTACAAATGACAGGAGCTCAATTCAAGCTGGCTTAGTGAAGGCAAAACAAAAGTATTGATTAGCTCTCAAACTGATGTGTGCAGGGGTAGTTTCAGCTTCAGGCCCTCGACCCTGTCTTTCTCTCTGTCTCTCAGCTCTGCTTTCCTCCCTGTTGGCTTATTCTCAAGCCATGTGGTGGTCCCTGGGAGCTCCAGGCTTAGCCCCATCAGAAGAAAGCCTCTAAAGCCCCACCATTAAGTCCCAGGCAAGATGCTCATGGCTCGCCTTGGATCCCAGGCTCATCGCTGACCCCATCACCCTGGCAAAGGGAATGCGGTCACATGCCCACCCCAGCAGCCCACCCAGACCCCATGGGTTGAGATGGGGGGTGGTCTTTAGAGAAGAACTGGGCTCTCTTGTCAGAGGAGGGGATTCTGGGCAGCAGACAACACACAGATGCCTCCCCCTCCCTCAGCCCCAGGCCACATGAACTGAACCCAGACGCAGGGCTCCCACAGGCTTTGTTTTCTTGTCACTGAATAGTGCACCTGGGTCATAAGACATGGAGGAAGTGTCATCCCCATGTGTAACCTGTGTTCTCTCTCTCTCGTTTTCCAGGGACCCCTGGGTTTGGATGGCAAGCCCGTAAGTGATGACAGGGCAATTCCAGGGGGTCCCGGGCTGGGGCTGCCACCGTGGGGCTAGGAGTGACCAGCAGGCACTGGAGGGAAGCAGCCACTGGAACTTGGTTCAGCACAGAGAGAAGCCTTTTGGGTGTCAGACTTGAGTTCAAATCTAACTCCACTACCTGCTGACGGTGACCAAGGGAGGCCTCCTTAACCTCCCAAGCCTGAGGCTTCTTGTCTGTCAAGTGGGCACATGAACCCCTCTCTCATAGGAGGGGTGGACCTATGGAGAACTGTGGACGGCACAGTCCCTGGGGTCTAGTCAGCCCTCAAAGCATGCGAGCCCCTCCCAGCAGGCACAGGCACAGTGTCCTCACTACATTCTCAAGACTGCCCTGGTGGGCATCAAGCTGAGTTCTCAACATCTGGGCCAGGAGCCTCAGCAGATGAGCAAAACACGCAGGGAGACATAAGCACAATTAAATAAGTAATTTGAGGTGGATGGATGGATGCGTGAGTCGGTAGATATATAGATGGATGGATGGATGGATGGATGGATGCTGACTGGATAGATGGATGGGTGGATTGGTGGGTGGTTGGATGGATAGTGGATGGGTAGGTGGGTGGATGGATGGATGGATGGATTGGTGGGGGAATGGGTGGATGGATGGATAGTGGATGAATGGGTGGATGGATGGATGAATGGATTGGTGAGTGGATGGGTGGATGGATGGATGGATGGATGGATGGATGGATGGATTGATGGATGAGTGGGTGGGTGGATGGATGGATGGGTGGGTGGATGGATGGATGGATGGATGGATGGATGGATGGGTGGATGGATGGATGAATGGATTGGTGAGTGGATGGGTGGATGAATGGATGGATAGATGGATGGATGGATGGATTGATGGATGAGTGGGTGGGTGGATGGATGGATGGATGGATGGATGGATGGATGGATAGATGGGTGGGTGGATGGGTGGATGGATGGATGGGTGGGTGGATAGATGGGTGGGTGGATGGATGGATGGATGGGTGGGTGGGTGGGTGGATGGGTGGATGGATGGGTAGGTGGATGGATGGATGGGTGGGTGGATGGATGGGTGGATGGATGGATGGGTGGATAGATGGGTGGGTGGATGGATGGATGGATGGGTGGGTGGGTGGGTGGGTGGGTGGATGGATGGGTGGATGGGTGGGTGGGTGGATGGATAGTTGGATGGATGGGTGGGTGGATGGGTGGGTGGATGGGTGGGTGGATGGATGGATGGATGGATGGATGGATGGGTGGATGGATGACTCATACAGGGATGGACAGATTGAGCCCATACTCCAAGGAGCTGCTACCATTAAAGAAGAGAATGCTTTTTTTTTTTAAGAAATAAGAAAGGAAAAAGAAGAAGAGAATGCCTCTGGAGAGAGAATCTCTGTCTACTGCCTGCTTCTCAGATTCCAGAAAGATGGCTTGGGGGCAGTGGTCTCCCACTGACAATGACAGGGCGGGTGCTGAGCAGTGGGGAACTAACCGTGTGTGCTCTCTGGGAGGAGTGGCCAGTGCATGTGCCCCTTTCTCTGCTGCGAGGATGCCAGTGGGCCCTTGCTGGTCACCCCCAATTCCCCCGTATCCCTCATGCTGAGGACTGAGGTGTGGAGCTTCCTTGGGCCAGCCAGGGCAGCTCTCTTTGAGGGCTGAGAGCTCATGTGTAATTTTCCACTCAGCCGCCCAGCATCACGGGCCCTTCTGCCCTCAGAGGTATAGGGAAGCCAGAAGGGGAGCCAGCCTAGGCCCCTCACTCAGGCCTGTTCTTTCTCCACTTTCCTTCTCCAGGGACTTCCAGGCCCGAAAGGGGAAAAGGTAAGTGATGCCAGAGGCTGTGCAGATGCGGTAGGCAGGCGAAGAATCTCAGAAACCTGCCTCCAAACCCCAGTTCCAGTGTGCCCTTGAGCACGTCACAGCCCCTCCTAGAGCCTCAGTTTCCCCATCTGTAGAGTGGGAATCGCAGTGCCTACCTTCTAAAATGATTACAAGCCTTACATTTGACAATACGGCCTGCCCAGAGAGTTGAGTCCTGAGTTCTCCTGGGACCAAAGCATAACCAAACTCGGAGGCCCAGTGTTCCCAGAATGACGAGTGTCCAGAGGACTTCATGGTGAAGGGGGGTGCCAGGAGGGCTGGGGGATTGAACCATGACTGTTAATGGTATTCTCTGTGGGGAGGACACCCCTCAGGAAGACAAGGCAGACAGCTATCTCTGCGGCCCCTTGGGAGGAAGGCTTCCCTGGTATCAGGCACTAAAGCCCCCGAGAAAACAGAGACCAAGTGTCTCAGAAAGGGACAGAAGAGACCTGTGTTACCCACGGTAAAATCAGGGGAGGGACCAGAGTAGGCCTAGGTGTGCCAGGGCCAGCTGGGTGCTCCCACAGCTGGACCATGTCCACCCCCGACCCGGAATTTGGAAATGGGAAGTGAGATCTGCAGATGGGCCCTGCTGTGATTCCGCAGCTCAGGCCAGGCAGGCAGGGTTCCGGCCCAACCACCAGGGCTGTGGGAGCCGTGGGGAGGCATGGGAGCTGGTGTTCAGAAGCTCGGCTTTGCATTCCAGCTCCACCACCAACTGTGTGGCCTTGGCCAAGTTGCCGGGCTGTGTGGGCCTCAGTTTCCCCATCTGTAAATTAAGACCAATCTCACAGAGCCACAGGAGAGATTGCATGAGGTCATGGTCTCAACGTTCTTGTCAATGATGAGAGCTAGTGCAGTTGGCAGGTGTCCTGATTACCTTCCTGCTGGCCTTGGCTGATGCCACCGTGTCATAGAAGTGATTCCATCAGGGGCTTTGAAACCAGAGAGAACTGGTGTCTTGGTGTCTATTGCTGCTTAATGCACTGCCCCAAAACTTGGCCATGTAAAGCAACATTTACTCATTACCGTCCCTTCCAGAGGACGCAGTGGGAGGGGCTGTCTCTGCTCCACAATATCTGGGGCCTCGAATGGCTGGGGCTGCCCCCTAGATAAGGGAACACCTACCTGCCTTCAAGCCCTGGATCTGCTAGCTGTGTGACCTTGAGCAGGTTAAGTGGCCTCACTGTGTCTGCTTCCTCGTTGGAAATGGAAATAAAAATAGGGCCTGCCTGCTATTTTTGTTGGAATTAAGTCATACCATGTCTGTGAAGCACTGGGCACAGATGCCCGACGGGAAATGTGAAGAAACGATGAAAGCAGTGGTGATGCCTCTCCCTGTCTTTTGTTCCCAGGGTGCACCAGGAGACTTTGGCCCCCGGGTAAGAACCAGGCATGACCTCCCTCACTGCCCACACGGTTTGTTTTGTGTAATAATGAGGCATAACTGGCGCTGCTTCTGGGTCCCAGCTCCCCGCAGCGCATCACAGAAAGAGGCCGAGAGGGCTCTTCCCCACCCGTAGCACCGGTGGAAGCCCCCAGGGACCTGGGTTGTGGGGCTGCCCCTCTTGCGCAGGTGGAGTGTCTCTGGAAGATGGCCAGGTCTCCATGCTTACCAGTGTGGATGCTGGACAGTGGGGCTGGCACGTGACCCCAGACTGGAGACAGCATCCTGAGGACAGCTGGCACCCCAAAAAGAGGGAAGGCTCTGGGGTCAGCAGAACTGAGCTCAAAGCTCAGCTCTGCCACCTGCCAGCTGAGTGACCCTGAACAAGTCACTTTGCTCTCTGAGACTCAGTTTCTTCAACTGTGAATGGGGGAACAGCCCCCACCCCAAGAGGTTGTTATGGGAAAGAAAAGGTAGTGGGAGCAGCAGTGCGGAGAGCGGGGCTGCAGCTTGTGATCAGAGCTGGCCAGGCGCCTGCTCCACATCTCCGCGGCCCTGAGCTGTGAGCAGGAGCAGGGAAGGGGGCTGGCCAGGCCAAGCCCCACGAAGACAGCTGCTCTGTGCCAGCCACATAAAGCTGGTGAGATTGCTCTGCAGTCAAAGAAAGGGCGCTCATGCTGAGTTTTAGCTGCTGAGAAAAATCCTTCTGCTTGCTTCCTGGTGGGTGTGTGGAGCTGATATTCCAAAAGGGGATGCCCTCTCTTCAACAGACTAGAAGTCCTGAGGCCCAGAGGTCATGAAGAGTGCATCTCCTCCCAATCCCCCAACCCTCCTCGTGGATAACCTCCCCATGGTCCCAGTGTCACAGTCATCGGGAACACCACCCCCCAACACACACACATATGCACACACACACACATGCACACACAAAGTTTAGTGGCTTAATGGCCGGGCGAGGTGGCTCATGCCTGTAATCCTAGCACTTTGGGAGGTCGAGGCAGGTGGATCACTTGAGGTCAGGAGTTTGAGACCAGCCTGACCAACATGGTGAAACCCCATCTCTACTAAAAATACAAAAATTAGCCGGGTGTGGAGGTGTGCGCCTGTGGTCCCAGCTACTCGAGAGGCTGAGGCAAGAGAATTGCTTGAACCCGGGAGGCAGAGGTTGCAGTGAGACGAGATGGCACCACAGCACTGCAGCCTGGGTGACAGAGCGAGACTGTCTCCAAAAAAAAAATTAAAAAGTAGTGGCTTAAGACTCCAATTGCCATTATCTCTCATGGCCCCTGGGTAAGGGTTAGGCTCTCTTGGGAGGTTGCAGGCAGCCAGGCCGGGAGCCCTGGGTGATGGCGCCGTCACATGGCCGCAGGTGGCGTGGATGCTGGTGGGCGCTCAGCTGGTAAGCGGCCATCCTTGGAGAAGGAGTCTGCACACCTGATCACCTAACTGCCTTTCTCTGGGCTTGGTTAAGTGGCTTTGCCTCCAGGTTTCAAAAAGCCTTGTAGTTTTTCAGATCACCTTCCTGCCTTTCTGACCACACAACCTATCTGCTGACTAGATGGTTTTCCCACGGCTCAATCCGGGCTTTATAAGTAGAGACCATCACCTGTACAATCGCCGGATCCTCAAGGTAGACTGGCTGAGTGGGGGTCTGGACCTGATGGCTTGCTGTGTTACCCCCAACTCACCCCACGTTTGCAGGGTTAGACCTCAGCCATCCAATCCCTGAGGGAGGAGCAGGCAGGCTGGCCAGGAAAGAGCCTAAGAACCTCTCCCAGGATCTGCTCCAGTGTCAGGCCCATTTTCTGCCTTAATAAGTAGAGTCTAGGCTAGTAGTTCCCAGCCTGAGGCCCTTTATAAAAGGAGCAGCAGGGAGCTAAGGGGGTGTCTTCAAATTCTTCCTGCTTCAGTGCAAATTAAAACAGGAATCACCCGCCACCATCACCACCCATACCTGGTGACCTAACCAAACTGTCAGTTTTCTTTCCTTTCCGCTGGAGCTGTAATATTTTGATCAGGACCCTGGCCCTGCCAGACCGAGGGGAGGACCTGAGTGGTGGGTGTTGAGAACTTCTGCTGATTTTTTAATTGGGAAAGCAAGTGAATTTGTGTTAAGTGCAGTTTGCTAGAGAGGTGAGCTATTTCAGATCAGGGAACATCTGTGGATGAAAAGAAGTGTCTCAAAGGGACCACGTGCCTTGGCAGTGAGAGGAGCCTCCGCCTTCCCTAGCTCTGTAACCCTGGGCAAATAATCCCCCACCCCAGCCATTCTGTCTGTAAAATGGGACAATAACAGTGAACTGGCCGGCTCATCACAAAGGTTGAATAAGATCATCTTCAGCGGGGTGCAGTGGCTCACGCCTGTAATCCCAGCACTTTGGGAGGCCAAGGCAGGCAGATCAGTTGAGGTCAGGAGTTCGAAACCAGCCTGGCCAACATGGTGAAACCCCGTCTGTACTAAAAATACAAATAATAGTAATAATAATAATAATAATAATAATCCCACCTACTCGGGAGGCTGAGGCAGGAGAATCGCTTGAACCCGGGAGGTGGAGGTTGCAGTGAGCCAAGATTGCGCCACTGCACTCCAGCCTGAGCGACAGAGCAAAACAAAAAACGAACAAAAAAACATCTTCAGGATATCCTTGCTAGCTCAGTGCTAGGTCTTCCTTTCTTTGTTACAAGAGGGTTGGGAGCCACTGGCACCATGACCTGGGTGTACTTCATTCCTGTGGCTCTGCCCTGTGCAAGTGTAGGGTGGGCACTGCTGGGGCAGTGGGTAGGTGCCAGTCACAGTGATCTCCCTTCCTCTCAGGTTGGGCCGTGAGGTGGGGCTCCGGCTGCCTGAGGTCTGACCCCAGTACTAACATCAGGTTCTAAAGTTGGGGATTTACTGCTGCATGAGAGAAACCGTGTGGCCCTTCATCATCCTTTTTTTTTTTTTTACTTTTATTTTAAGATAATTGTAGATTTACATGTAATTGTAGTGAATAACACCTGTGTACCCTTCATCCAGTCTCCCCCAGTGGTGACATCTTGCATCTCTGTAGTACAATCTCACAACAGGAAATTGACATTGATAAAATCCACCAACCTTATTCAGATGCCCCCACCTGTACACACACTCGTTTGTGTGTTCTGTGCAATTTTAACACACCCGTCGATTTGTGTAAGCCCACAAAGGTCCCTCATGCTGTTCTTTTGTAGTTACAATCACCTTCACCCCCCATCCCTAACGCCTGGCAACCATTATGGGCTCTCCATCTCTTTAATGTTGCCATTTCAAGAGTGTTATGTAGATACAACCACACAGTATTAAGCTTTGGAGATGGACTTTTTCCACTTAGCATAATTCTCCTGAGATGCATCTGAGGTGTTGCATGTGTCATGCCCTGTTCCTTTGGGTTGATTGCTGAGTTGTGTTCCATGACGTGGATGTACCCCAGCTCCTTAACCTTCCACCTACCAAAGGACTTTCGGATTAGTTTCCAGTTTGGGGCTGTTACTAGTAAAGCAGCTGTGAACAAGGATAAATGCCCAAGAGTGCCCCTCCATACTTAAATGAAGTGGGAGTTGACCAACCAGGAAGGTCCTTCAGGAGACACTCAGACCCCGTTCTAGAAAGAAGAGGGGGCAGCTGGACACACGTGCTGTCTCCCACATGCAGCGTGTGCCATCTCTCTCCTAAACACTGGATCTGGGCTTCAGGCGCTGGAGAGCTGGCACATTCCTTGGCATGTAAAAGGTCCTGTAGGGCCTCTTACACCAAGGTATGGGGACCTGTTCCTTCATGCAGCTCCCAGTAAGTGGCAAGAGGCCCAATAACAAAGCCCTCCCCTTTGAGCCTGCCCAAGGGCTGGGGAAGGGGATGGCGTGGGGCTGCCCATCTGAGGGAGCGTCTCTCTGGAGGCTGGACCCCCTCCCCCTCAGAGTCATGCCAAGCTCATCTCTTTCAGGGAGACCAAGGACAAGATGGAGCTGCTGGGCCTCCGGGGCCCCCTGGACCTCCTGGGGCCCGGGGCCCTCCTGGCGACACTGGGAAAGATGGCCCCAGGGGAGCACAAGGCCCCGCGGTAAGAGAGGGCATGGAGTTGGGCCACGCAGGACTTGACCAAAACCCCAAATCCTGATTCCAGAGCCAGCCCCATCCCCATCCCCATCTCTAGTGCAGACCCCACACTATCCTGAACCCTAATCCAGACACTGAACCTGGGCCCAAACTTAACTCCAACCAAGATCCAGCCCCAATTCAGATCCTGACCCTGACCCCAGACCCAAACCCAACCCTAACCTCAACCCAGACCCTTAATCCCATTCGAACCTTAAATCTAACACTAACTGGGTCTCTGATCCCAATCAAGACCTTGACCTCTAACTCATTCCCAAATCCTGGTCTACGCCCCCAATTCAGACCCTAACTCTGAACCTTACAGACTCTGACCCTGACTCCCAACCCAACTCTAACTTCAAACAGACCCAGAGACCCTAAGCTGACCTTAGTTGCAATCCCAGTCCCAATCCTGACTCAACCCTGAGCCTGAGACCCTTCTGGGGACACTGTCTCTGCAGACCTTTATCAACCCCTCCCCTCATGCTCCCCAATAGTATCTCAGCCTCAGCTTTCCTCCCAGGGTCTCCAAAGTCTGGAGGCCAGGCCCCATCCTACTACCCCTTTCCCTAACCCAGAATCCTCAGCCTGTCCTTCCCTTCATTGTGGAGCCCATGCCACCACCAGACTGCCACCAGGGTCCCCCCCCAGTCAGATGGATCCCCACCAAACTGCCGCAAGGTCCCCCCAGGACAGCTGCTCAGTTGGCTCATCCATTACTTGTCACGCCGGGCCAGTGGCTTCCCCAGCCTAACGTTCTCATCTGTGGAGTGGGGACAGTGATACTCGCTCTTCAGGTTTGGCGAGAATGAAATAAGATAATGTACTTAGAGCCCCAGCCCGGGGTCTGGCCTGAGATTTGGGCTCAGTTCAATGTGACAACCTGCATCTTTCACTGCTGTCCCCTCACACTTCCACAGGGCCCCAAAGGAGAGCCCGGACAAGACGGCGAGATGGTCAGTATCAAGGGCATTCCAGAGGCCTGGCCTGCTAGGATCGTGGTTCCCAGACCTGGAAGCCCCTTTCCCACACACGCCGACAGCAGGGTCACGCGCACATGTTTATGTGTGTGCACGCGCCTCTGCATGTACGTGTCTGCATGTGTGTGGACCCCTGTGCACCTGCCCCTCCAGCCACCCTGGGGAAATGGCTGGGTGAGGCACCAGCCAGGGGGATTCCAGTAGCTCCACATTCCTGTGCAGAGGCTGTGGTCCACTTGCCACCACCTGAGCCCTAATGCAGAAGCTGTCCCAGGCTTGAGGAGTCAGGCCCAGGGTGGGCAGCTCCAGCCTGCTTCTGACGGCAGCCCAGCCTCCTGCTCTCTGGGATTGGTGTCACCTTTTACAAAGCCAGGATGCTAAGAAGGACAGGCCCAGGAGCAGCCTCCAGTATGACATTTAACACCTTCTCTTCTCTTGTTCCAGGGCCCAAAGGGACCCCCAGGGCCCAAGGTGAGTACTCCTCATTCCCCATGCCCCTCCCCAGATCTGGTGGGATGGACTCCCCCACCACCACCTCCACCTCCTGTCTCTTCCCCCCACCCCTAGTGAAGCCAAGGCAGTAGGGTCAGGAGATCAAATTCCTGGACCACGGGCAAGTTACTGCATCTCTCTGGGCCTCAGTTTAGTCATCTGTTAAATGGAGGCACAGTAAACCTTTCCTGCCTTTTTCACACTGAGTTGCAAGGGTTGAATCATAAAACACATTAGCCTTTTGGTTTCAAATAGATTTTCCTTTTTTTTTTTAATTTTCTATTCTTTTGAGGCAGAGTCTCACTGTCGCCTAGGCTGGAATGCAGTGGCACCAACACAGCTCACTGCAGCCTCCACCTCCTGGGTTCAAACAATTCTCCTGCCTCAGCCTCCTGAGTAGCTGGGACAACAGGTGTGTGCCACCACGCCCAGCTAATTTTTTGTATTTTTAGGAGAAATGGGGTTTCACCATGTTGGCCAGGCTAGTCTCAAACTCCTGACCTCAGGTTATCCTCCCACCTCGGCCTCCCAAAGTGCTGGGATTACAGGTGTAAGCCACTGTACCTGGCCCAAATAGATTTTATTTTTAGAACAGTTTTTGTTTCACAACAAAACTAAACAGAAAGTACAGAGTTTCCATATCCCCCTCCCCCGCTGTGGACATCCCCCACTTGCTACAGATGACCCGCCTGCGTGGACAGACCACCATCACCTAGATGCTGTCATTTACATTAGGGTTCACTCTTGCTGTGGTACACTCTGGATTTGGACAAGTGTGTGTTGACAAGTATCCACCACTGTGGTGTCATGGAGTATTTACCTTGCCCTAAACATGCTCTGTTCTCTGCCTGTTCATCCCTCGTTCTCCCTAGCCCCTGACACCACTGATCTTTTATCTTTTTTTTTGAGATGGAGTCTTGCTCTTGTCGCCCAGGCTGGAGTGCAATGGCACAATCTCAGCCCACTGCAACCTCTGCCTCCTGGTTTCAAGTGATTCTTCTGCTTCAGCCTCTCAAGTAGCTGGGATTACAGGCGTGTGCCACCACACCTGGCTAATTTTGTATTTTTAGTAGAGATGGGGTTTCACCATGTTGGTCAGGCTGGCCTCGAACTTCTGACCTCAGGTGATCCACCCACCTCAGCCTCCCAAAGTGCTAGGATTACAGGCATGAGCCACCGTGCCCGGCCACCACTGATCTCTTTTCACTGTCTCCATAGTTTTGCCTTTCCCAGAGTGTCATCTAGTTGGAATCAGACAGTGTGTGGCCTTTTCAGATCGGCTCCTTTCACTTAGTAATACACATTGACCTTTCATCCATGTCTTTTCATGGCTGGACAGCTCATTCCTTTCTAGCACTGAATGATAGTCCATGTCTGGGTTTATTATTTATTGAATGATAAGCCACAGTTTATTTACCCACTCACCGACTGAAGGACATGTTGGCTGCTTCCAGGTTTTGGCAGTTTTGAGTAAAGCTGATGTCAGCGTCCATGTGCAGGTTTTCACGTGGACGTGGTTTCCCACCATGTTAGCTTGTCCAGCCTCTGCAGATGCCAGCTCTTTCATTTTCGCCCTCTTTGGGGAGGGTGTGGGTGGGGAGGCGGGCTCTGGTCCTCGCTGACAGAGACGGAGCCTCTGGCCTGAGGAGGAAGGATGGGAAAGAGCTTGCTTAGCCAGCGCCTCATCCTCCAAAACCCTCTGAGACGGCAGGAGTCACCTCTCCACTTTCAAGAACAGTGCCTTGCCCAGGGTCATTGAGCTTGGGAGTGAGTGGCTCGGAAGTGGAATTCAAGACTGTCCGCCGCAGCTCTCTGAAGCGTTCAGGGGTCTCTGGGCTGGCCCTGGGCACGGGTCATCAGTGCCACTTCTACCCGAGGAACAAGAGGTCCGGGGTCCGGGCCACTCTCCTATGGTTTTGACCTTGCTCTTGAACCCCCCATTGCCTCCCCCAGGGTGAGCCTGGAGTACCTGGAAAGAAGGTGAGAGGGGCCGATGGAGGAGCTTCCGGGTCAGTGTTGGGAAGTGGCTGGAGAGAAGGGCAGGGGCTGGGATGGAATGGGGATGGGGATGGGGACGGGATGGGCTGGGAGCCAACCCACAGGGAAGGCGGCCTTCTCTCCACCAGCCCTGAGCCCTCACTGCAGGTGGCTGCCCTGTCCTCGCTCTCCCTGAGGCCAGAATTCATTTCATTCATTCATTTATTCACTCACTCATTCTTTCCCTTCCTCGAACACATCAAATTCATGCCCACTTCAGGGCTGGGGGGCACTAGTTCTCAAAGTGTGGTCCTGGGGCCCACCAGACCCACTGAATCAGAGACTCTGGGATGGGGCCAGAGTTTGTCTGACCAGCCCCTGGTGCCACTGATGTGAGCTCAAGCTTGAAAACACTGAATGAGCATTATCCTCCCCGGCCTCTTCTCCTGGGCCAGCCTCCTCCTTCACCTCATTCAGGTCTCAGCAAAACCCTCCTCCAAGGCCAGCAGGCACACTGGCTCATGCCTGCAATCCCAGCACTTTAGGGGGCCAAGACAGAAGGATCACTTGAGATCAGGAGTTCAAGACCAGCCTGGCCAACATGATGTAACCCCATCTCTCCTAAAAATCCAAAAATAGATTAGCCAGGCGTGGTCACAGGCACCTATAATCCCAGCTACTCTGGAGGCTGAGGCTGGAGAATCACTTGAACCCAGGAAGCGAAGGTTGCAGTGAGCTGAGATTGCGCCACTGCACTCCAACCTGCTGGGCGACAGAGTGAGACTCGTCTCAAAAAAAAAAAAAAAAGACCACCCTGGACAATACACCAAGACCTCATCTCTACTAAAACTCAAAAATATTAGCCAGGTGCAGAGGCGTCTGTAGTCCCAGCTACTGCCAAGGCTGAGGTGGGAGGATAGCTTGAGCCCGGGAGGTCGAGGCTGTGGTAAGCGATGATTGTGCCACTGCACTCCAGCCTGGATAACAGAGCGAGACCTTGTCTCAAAAACCAAAAAAGCCAGACCCAGAGCGGTGGCTCATGCCTGTAATCCCAGCACTCTGGGAGGCCGAGGCAGGCTGATCACGAGGTCAGGAGATCGAGACCATCCTGGCTAACGCGGTGAAACCCCATCTCTACTAAAAATACAAAAAATTAGCCGGGCTTGGTGGCGGGCGCCTGTAGTCCCAGCTACTTGGGATGCTGAGACAGGAGAATGGCGTGAACCCGGAGGCAGAGCTCACAGTGAGCCGAGATTGTGCCACTGCACTCCAGCCTGGGTGACAGAGTGAGACTCACCTTACAAAAAAAAAAAAAAACCTCTCCCATCTTCCAGGAGACCTTCCCTGGCCACCTGCTGAAACAAGCCCTCCCTGCAGTCCCTCACCACCAGGCCACCCTCTTCTCTTCTCAACACTACTCCACTTCCTGACATGGTGCCTAGAATTTATTTGCATGTGTATATATATATATATATTTTTTTTTTAAGACAGGATCTCACTCTGTCACCCAAGCTGTGATGCAGTGGCATGATCACAGCTCCCTGCAGCCTCAGGCAATTCTCCCACCTCAGCCTCTCAAATAGCTAGGACTACAGGCATGTGCCACCATGCCCGGCTAATTTCTTATTTTCTGGTTTTTGTAGAGGTGGAGTCTTGCCCTGTTGCCCAGGCTGGAGTGCAGTGGCTGTTCACAGGTGCCATCATGGGGCACTACAGCCACAAACTCCTGGGCTCAAGCAGTCTTCCCACCTTGACCTACCAGAGTGCTGGGATTAAGGCGTGAGCCACCGTGCCAGCCAACCTCGTATTTATTTGAATGTTTTCCTTGGCCTCCTCTGACCCCACCTGAGCAGGGACCTCAGCTGCCTGGCCCACAGGAGGAATGAATGGATGAATGTACCCTCATTCACCTGCCCATCCGTTCTTTCTGCAAATGCCAGCCCTGGGCTGGTGGGAACAGGGGACACACAGAGATGGGTCTGACCCCACACCTGCCCTGGAGGGGCAAGGAGGGTGGGGAGGAGCTGCCTGGTACCGTGTGCCAGTGCAGATGCCAGGAGCAGACTGGTGTGCCGGGAAGTCCAGAGGAGGGAGGGGCCCACTGGCCACCCAAGGGTCTGACCGGCAAGCCCCAGGTGTCCTCTCCTCAGGGCGACGATGGGACACCAAGCCAGCCTGGACCACCAGGGCCCAAGGTGAGTATCTGCCCCTCCTCTCGTGGCCCCCTGCCCCCACCTCCCATGGTTCCCATCTACCTGGTGAAGTCCCTACCCTGGACCTTTGGCACCACGGGTTCCTAGGCCAGTGCGCAGCGCAGGCCGGAGAGAGGCAGAGGAAGGCCGCGGCCCCACCACACAACAGGCCCAGCGTCTCACCCGGGCCATGTGCCTCCCTCACTCCCTCAAGCCCTCTTGTTTCCATCTTACGGGGCCTCACTCTCTGCCCTGTCCCCAAGCCAGGAACTGGGTGTCATCCTCATGCCTTGCTCCCCCAACCCCTCGCAACAGCCACCAAATCCTGGCCAGCCAGTCTCCAAAATGTCCCTTGAGCCCCTGAGCTGCCCCAAGTAAGTGCCAAGCCCCACACCAGAAGGTGGCGGCCGTGGTCCTGAGTCCCCTGGGCTAGGGAGAGCCCTGAGGTCCATCCGCCCACACCCCCCATGGACTCAGTAACAATTTGCCAGGAGGCCTAATCGCAAGGCTTCAGGCAGCCCCGAGGCACGCCCCCCTCCAAGGCACCCGCCACGTGCCGTCTCACACTTGCTCTCACTGCAGCTGTGTCTGTTTCAGGGCGAGCCAGGGAGCATGGGGCCTCGGGGAGAGAACGGTGTGGACGGTGCCCCAGGACCGAAGGTGACGTGAGAGCTCTCTGCTCTGGCGCCTGCGGGCCCCGCTCAGACCTCCACCCAGTCGGGAGTGGGAGATGTGGTTTCAGCTCTCATTTGCCCTTTTAAGTCCCAGGAGGGCCTGACCCAGGGGTCTCCCTCAGCACTGTCAGAAGCTGGTGTGGGGGCAGCGGTGGTGAATCCGGGTGAGTGGCAAGGCCTCCACTGGTGCCCAGCTTTGTGGCCAACTCACCATGCAGCCTCAGGCTCCTGGACACCAGCGTCCCCATCTCTATACGAAGTGATGTCAGAGGAGGGTCTCGCAGGCCCCTGGAGGAGCCCCGTTCCTGGAGTGCTGTTCTCATACATTTGGCTGTTAGGGTTCCAGCACTCGGGCCCTGGGCCCTCCTGGGAAGAGGGGACTGGGGGCAGGGTCGTGGGAGGCGTGTTTTGGCTTCACAGCTGCACCTCTGGCTGCAAATGCATGTCTCCACAGGGGGAGCCTGGCCACCGAGGCACGGATGGAGCTGCAGGGCCCCGGGTAAGCTGCCACCTCTCAGGCAAGGCCTCAGGGATGAGATCTAGGGGCCCCATAGCTTCAGAAGCCCCTGTCCCCACAGAGACCCCAGAGGAGCAGTGGAGCTACAGGAACTGGGAGTATTTTACTTTTTAAACTCATTTATTCATGATTTTTGAAAATCCAGAGTACGTGCTTTTTTTGGGTAAAATGTTCAAATATGGAGGTACAAAAATAAGAGTCCTGACCTGCTATTATGAAGCCAGATCTCTCTCGGTCCCCTCGAGCGCATGTCCACCTAAATTCCTTTCTTTATGTATTCAGACACAGGTCCTCTGTTTGTCGTATGCCTGATCCTGCCGCAGTGGGCCAGGCCTTGCCTTCTCCCCACCCCACAGGGAGGTTTGTCCCTGCCACCAGGAGCACAGCACCCCAGCCTGCCCCAGATCTTTTGTGACCAGCCCCTATCAACATACCTTACCTTTAGGGTGACGTCCGGGATCCTGGCCTCGGCTCTGTCTCCTCATGCTCCCAGAGGCTGGCTTCTTCCTCCATACAAAATGGATCTGAGCCCCCGCCTGGCTGTGCAGGTGGTGGGGAGCGGGAGGGGGTTGGATCAGGCAGCCAGTGAGCCAGGCAGTTCTGGGCAGGCTGTGACTGGGGACGGGGGAGGGCTGGCAAATGAGGCCCAGGCAAGGGTCTCCAGCCTGCACAAGGGATAGGCTCGGGTCTGGACCAAAGTGCTCCCCAGCCTTCACTGTACCCCAAGCAAAGAGCAGCCTGGGTGGGGAAGTGAGGTTCACAAGGGAAGGGCTGGCCAGCAGCCATGCGTGCACGTGTGAGTGGGCACAATCGGTGTGCAGCATATGGGCATGGGCATGCTGACATGCACCTGTAACCAGGCGGGAATAGGCGTGTGGGTGCGTGGCGTGTGCAGCCGCTCCCAGAGGCTGGGAAATGGAGGCACGGGGGCCAGATCCAGCCTGCTCATGTCTTTGTGTTTTGGAGGGTTTGGGGCTTTTCTGTTGCCAACATTTAAAAATCTGAAGAGCGTCACATCAAAATCAGGCTTTCCATTTGCCCCTGAGAACTCAGGGGTCAGGCCTGAATGCCCACGTGAGGGCAATTACAGCCGCCCCTCAGACCAGGTGGAAACAGGTCCCTCAGCTGGCCACAGGGCCTGCCTCCCCTTCCCTCTATCCACCCTGGGGAGGGGCATGCGTGCGGCCTGGGTGACGAGGCTCTTCCATTGCTTTCTCTCTGGGTGTGATGCAGGGACAGCTGCCACTTCACCTCCAACTCAGTGTAGCTCTTCCCTGAAATTCTTACTCTTCTTCCTGCCTCAGGGTGCCCCAGGCCTCAAGGGCGAGCAGGGAGACACAGTGGTGATCGACTATGATGGCAGGATCTTGGATGCCCTCAAGGTAGTGTTCCTGGTGGGACCAGGATGTGCCTTAGATACGATTTTTCCTTAGGGAATAATCACTCCCTTTGTGATTAATCCTGCACTTTTTTACACAAGGGACTAGAGGCAGCTTAGCACAAAGACCCCAACTGTTACTAGGCACCCAATGTGGAAATCAGGGCTATGTTAAGACCCGCCCCTGTGAATGTGGCCCACGTGGCCCCGAGCTCCCTAGAGGCCAAGTCAAAAAGGGAAGCTCCCCACTCAGGGGCAGGAGGCAGAGTATTTCCTGGGGTCTGTTCCCAGTGTCTCCTGGGACCTTCCCAGAGGACACTGGCTGGAGGGCTAGGTCTTCTGATGATGCCATGGGGAGGATGAGAGTGGCAAGCTCTGCCCCCAGAGCCTTGGGAGATATGTGACCTCCGAGCCCAGTCGCTGGTAAACTTGGGACTTACCACCAGTGGAGAGAGGCACTGGGTGCCAGCAGCTCATGGGTACCCCAGAAGGAAAGTGGGTGAGGAAGGAGTGGTCACCAGAGACCAGACTGGGAAGGGGGCCCTGGCCCCACCTGAACATCATTTCCAGTTATCTCCCACAGGCTTTGGGGAAGTACAAGTTGGCAGTAACTGTGGCACCCACCCCCAGGCATGCATGGTGTGGCGTGGCGTGGCGTGGTGTGGCGTGGCATGGCCCAGACGGCAGGCACATGCATGATGTGTCCCAGGCTGACCTAGCCTTGTGGGAGAAGCCCTATGAGTGCAGGGAGTTGGGAGATGGACTTCGTTTTGTTTTTGTTTTTGAGATGGAGATTCACTCTTGTCGCCCAGGCTGGGTGTGATCTCGGCTCACTGCAACCTCCTCCTCCCAGGTTCAAGCAATTCTCCTGCCTCAGCCTCCCAAGCAGGCATGCGCCACCACACCTGGCTAATTTCTATATTTTTAGTAGAGACGGGGTTTTACCATGTTGGCCAGGCTGGTCTCAAACTCCTGACCTCAAGTGATCCTCCCACCTCAGCCTCCCAAAGTGCTGGGATTATAGGCGTGAGCCATCACGCCCAGCCAGAGATGGACTTTGGATGCCAGACTGAGATGCTGACTCAATTTGATGGGCAGCAGGCAGCCATAGTCCGTGCAGGGGATGATGTTAAAAAAATTAAAACACAGCTGGGCACAGTGGCTCACGCCTATAATCCCAGCACTTTGGGAGCCCGAGGCAGATGGATCACGAGGTGAGGAGTTCGAGACCAGCCTGGCCAACATAGTGAAACCCCGTCTCTCCTAAAAATACAAAAATTAGCCGGGCATGGTGGTGCGCACCTGTAGTCTCAGCTACTCGGGAGGCTGAGGCAGGAGAATCACTTGAACCCAGGAGGCGGAGGTTGTGGTGAACTGAGATCGCACCTCTGCACTCCAGGCTGGGCAACAGAGGGAGACTCCATCTCAAAAATAAAAAAATAATAAAAAATAAAAACATATTGGGGGAAGGCTAGCTAGGGAATGATATGGACAGTGAATGAAAGCAGGTGTTGGAGCAGGGAGCAGGGGGACCCCAGGCAGGGAGGTCCTGGGCCTGGGCCTAGGGGAGGGTAGATAAGATGGAGGCCAGGGACATCTCAATGGGACACCAACAAGAAGGGCACAGGATAGGGAGGCGGGAGGGGAGAGACCTAGAGCTTCCGGGGCAGGGGTGGGGCAGGGGCTGGGCAGGGTGCAGTTTTTCGGAAGGGAGGGGAGGGGAGTGTGGAGGCTGAGCAGGGGGCCAGCTGGGCCCTGGTGGCAGGTAGCCTGCAGAAAGCCTGGATCAGGACAGGAGCTTGAGAGTGGGGTCAGACCTGGAAACACGGGAGACCCCACCCCTACCTGCGAGACTAAGGAACTCCCTAGGCCCAGCAGATGGCAGGCAGCGGAGCCAGAAGGTCAGAGAGCTCATAGGACAGTCAGAGACGGTGGTGCTGGGCCACCATTGGGGATGTCATTCTTGGCAGGCCTTGAATGCCAGCAGGGGATTTAAGCTTGCTTTGAGAGGCAATAGGGAGCCAAAGCAAGATCTTGAGCAGGGGAACGTCGTGAGGAAATCTGGATTGGGGCAGAGGGCCGTCCATGGCAGCAGACACTGGTATCTTGTCAAACGCTGGGTGTCACCTCCTGGCCTCCCCCAAGCCTTGGAGGCCAGATAAAGCCTTGCACAGTGTGGCCTGACCTGACTGGGGAAGAAGCAGTCCCCAAGGACCCTGCCTCTGCTCAGCTCAGCTGGACGGGGACTTGGTTCCAGGTGGGGAGCTGGATGGGTAGCGAAGGGAGGCCCTGCCTAACCCATGACACTGACCGGCTTCACTCTCACACACAGGGGCCTCCCGGACCACAGGGGCCCCCAGGGCCACCAGGGATCCCTGGAGCCAAGGTCAGTGCAGATGCAGCTATGTGGTCCCCCAAGCATTTGTCTCCAGGGCCCACCTCCCTCTTCCTGTCTGCTCTGTGACCCTGTTCCACTTCCCTCCGGGTGTCCTGGCGTGGCTTCCGGGAGCTCAGAGAAAGGGCCTGGGCTCCCAGGCTGAGTGCCTTCTTCCTGGGCTCGATCTACTCTGGGAGATTTCCCTGGGAAGCCTCATTCATACATTTAAACTGAAAATTCATGCAGCTATAAAAAGGAATGAAATCATGTCCTTTACAGCTACATGGAAGCAGCCAGAGGCCATTATCCTAAGTGAATTAATACAGAAAAGAAAATGGGCTGGGCGTGGTGGCTCACACCTGTAAATCCCAGCACTTTGGGAGGCCGAGGCAGGTGGATCACCTGAGGTCAGGAGTTTGAGACCAGCCTGGCCAACATGGTGAAACTCTGTCTCTACTAAAAATACAAAAAATTAGCCGGGCGTGGTGGCACATGCCTGTAATCCCAGCTACTTGAGAGGCTGAGGCAGGAGAATCGCTTGAACCTGGGAGGCAGAGGTCGCAATGAGCCAAGATTGCGCCACTGAACTCCAGCCTGGGCAACAAGAGCAAAACTCTGTCTCAAAAAAAAAAAAAAAAAAAAGAAAAGAAAATGAAAGAGAGAGAAAGAAAGAAAAGAAAAGAAAACCACATACTGCATGTTCTCACTTAAAAGTGGAAGCTAAACATTGGGTACACACAGACACAAAGATGGGAATAATAAATACTGGAGATTCCAAAAGGGAGGAGCAGCTATGTGGTCCCCCAAGCATTTGTCTTATAGCTGCATGAGGACAAGGGTTGAAAAACTACCTATCAGGTGCTGTGTTCACCCCTTGGGTGACAGAATCATTAGAAGCCCAAACCTCAGCATCGTGCAATCCCATGTGACAACCCTGCCTGTGTACCCCCTGAATCTAAAACTTTTTTTAAAACTATAAATTTTCCTATAAGCATATCTGCTTTAGCTGCATCCTACAAACCTTGATATGTTGAATTTTACTTTTATTCAGTTCAACATAATTTCTAAGCTCTCTTTTGATTTATTCATGGATTATTTAGAGAATACTTGGGGATTTAGAAATACTTGGAGATTTTTTTTCCAGGTATCTTGCTTTTTTGTTTCAGTTTTTTTCATATTTAATGTATCCAGCTGACCAGATATTTTATTAATTTCTTATTTAATTATCTTGCGGCCGGGCACGGTGGCTCACGCCTGTAATCTCAGCACTTTGGGAGGTGGAGCGGGTGGATCACAAGGTCAGGAGTTCAAGACCAGCCTGGCCAATATGGTGAAACGCTGTCTCTACTAAAAATACAAAAATCAACTGGGCGTGGTTGTGCGCACTTGTAATCCCAGCTACTTGGGAGGCTGAGGCAGAAGAATTGTTTGAAACCAGCAGGCGGAGCTTGTAGTGAGTTGAGGTTGTGCCACTGCACTCTAGCCTGGGAGACATAGCAAGAATCTGTCTCAAAAAAAAAAAAAAATTATCTTGCGATTAGAGAACATACTCTTTTTTTTTTTTTTTTTTTTTTTTGAGACGGAGTCTTGCTCTTTTGCCCAGGCTGGAGTGCAGTGGCACCATCTCAGCTCACTGCAACCTGTCTCCCGGGTTCAAGCAATTCTGCCTCTGCCTCCCAAGTAGCTGGTATTACAGGCCTGTGCCACCAAGCCCAGCTAATTTTTATATTTTTAGTAGAGGGGGGGTTTCACCATGTTAGCCAGGCTGTCTCAAACTCCTGACCTCAGGTGATCCACCCACCTCAGCCTCCCAGAGTGCTGGGATTACAGGTGTGAACCACCATGCCCAGCCAAAACATATTCTTTTTAATACAATATTGATCTTTTTAATGTATTAAAACTTGTTTTAGAGTCAAAGTGTTCTTTCTTGTTGAATGTTTTATATGCACACAAATTAAATGTATATTTAGCTGCTGTTGGGGGTAGTGTTTTATAAATATCCACCAGCTAAAAATAAAGAACTGAAAACCCAGCCCCTGTGACAGCACACCAGTCCGGCAGGTGGACAGCTGTGCACACCCTGTGACAGCACACCAGTCCGGCAGGTGGACAGCTGTGCACACCCTGTGACAGCACCATTCGTTTGCATCCTGCCCATTTATCTCAAGAGAAAGAGCCAACAATTTTGAAGTCAGGCAGATCTGGTCCCGGCATTGTTGTTCCTGGGCTCTGTGGCCTGAAGCAAGTCACTTAACCCTCCAAGCCTCAGCACCCGAATCTGTGACATAACAACTTACAGGTGATAGCCATGGGCTACATCTGCTCGTGATGGGCTGAGGAAACAGAGGAGGCGGTGGGTCCTGGCACAGCTAGAGGTCCAACTGCAAAGACCCACCCTGGGCCGGGTGCACAGTGTGTCCTGGCCCTCTGGCTGCTGACACCTCTTTAGGAAAGGAAGGCATAACCCCTCTTGCCATCTCTTCCCTTCCAGGGCGAGCTTGGATTGCCCGGTGCCCCAGGAATCGATGGAGAGAAGGTCTCTGGGCCTTTCATTTCCTTGGTGATGCCAGTGCCTGGTATTGGGCTGTGTGTGTGTGTGTGTGCGCGTGTGCATGTGTGCACAGAGTTAGAGAAAGACCATGTGTGAGAAAAGCAAAAATCATGGATTCTGGCACCAGGCTGCCTGTGTGCAAACCCTGGTCTGCCCTCAGGCCCCGGGCAAGTTGCCCGCTCTCAGGCAGGGCTGAGTAACCCTGTGTATGGAGAACACTCAGTGCAGTGCCTGGCATGTGGTGAAAAGCCACAAAGGCTAAGAGCATTGTAGGTATTGCCCCAATGAGAGAGAGAGAGAGAGTGTGTGTGTGTGTGTGTGTGTGTGTGTGTGTGTGTGTGTGTGTGTGTGTGAGATATCCTATACAGACGTGAGCATATTCGTGGGGTCACTTGCTATTCGAGGGTGAGTCTTTCCCACTGGGTCCGCAGTGTGTGTCTCATCCTGGACATTATGTAATTGGTTGAATGGAGGGATTCGGTGGCTGGAAGAGTTTGTTGGGGTGGGGAGTCCCACCACTAGCTTCTGAGATGTGAGCACAGAGCTGGCCCCATGAGTGCCCCCAGAGGGGCAGCTCCAGGCTCACATGCTCCACCTGTCTGCCCCGGCGCCTGCCCTGCGGTGCCCACACCCGGCTGCAATGAGCCAGGAGTGGCGTGCCCCACCCCCACCCCCACTGCATTCGGCTAAGGCTCCCAGCCACTGTGGCTGGAGGTGGGGACCCACAAAGAAAAAGTGGGGCCCTAGCATGAACTAAGCTCTGGGGACCTGCTGGGGGGAGAAGGGAGGGGACCTCCTGAGCCCCACTCATCCCTTGTGCTTGTGGCTTTCAGGGCCCCAAAGGACAGAAAGGAGACCCAGGAGAGCCTGGGCCAGCAGGACTCAAAGGGGAAGCAGGCGAGATGGGCTTGTCCGGCCTCCCGGTATGTGGCTGGGTTGGGCCACACATTACGCCTCCTGTGTGGAAGCCCTGAGGTGACTGTGTGCCCCCCGTGCTGTGGGGAGGCCAGGGCATGACCCTGACAGCCCCTGCGGTCTCAGTGCCCAGCCGGCCGGGGACACTCTAGGCTCTGGGCCAGCGTTGTCCTCCTCTCTCCCGGCCTCCACTTCCTCGTCTGGAAGAAGCCTTCCACCTGCCTCAGATGGCAGCTAAAATCAGGAGCTGTGGCCATGGGAGCGCGTTGGCCAGGTGGTTATGCCACGTGCTCTGACCTAAACTGCCCAAGTTTGCATCCAGCTCCGTCCTGGCTGACTCTGGAACCCTGGGCGAGCAACCTAACCTCCTAGGGCCTCGGTTTCCTCACCTCCAAAGTGGGGGTGATCATTCCCCTCCCTCAAGGGCATGCGTGGCTGGGCTGACAGTGGTGGCTGGCACACAGCAAATACCCACTGTTGTCCTCATGATTTTCGTTGCTTTTGTGGCCCGATTGGAAGAGCCACCAGCTGTTACGCCACCACTGGGACACATCCAGTGTCCATCCCTGATGGTCACTGGGCTAGAGGGGGCACTGGGGTTTGACCCCAGGGTCTTTGCTTCACAGCCCCTGGTTGCTCCCTGCACCCCAGGAAAACAATTTGTGCGGCTGCTCGTGTGCTTTCTAAAGCCCACACTGCTCACCACCCGGGGCGTGGTACATGGATGTAGGGAAAACTTTTCAGTTGCAACAGCTAACTGATGACTGCTCTCAGGAGCCACATGGGGGAAGGAAGGGAGGTCACTAAGCACCGTGGGTGGTGATACAGGTGCTGGACACAAAGGACTCACAGGCCATGCCGTCCTGCAGGGCGCTGACGGCCTCAAGGGGGAGAAGGGGGAGTCGGCGTCTGACAGCCTACAGGAGAGCCTGGTAAGGGGGTATGGGGGGGTCAGGGCTTCCCCCAACACCCAGTCCAGGCTGGGTGGGGACCCTGAGCCTTGGGACAAAAAGGCCACCTGGCCTGAGCAAACCCAGGGCAGTAGGGGAGGGAGAGTAAGGGGAGCGAGACCCCTCTGAGAACAGAGTCTCACCATGTCTCCCAGGCTGGAGTGCAGTGGCACAACCTCGGCTCACTATAAGCTCCGCAGACCAGCTGCCACCTGCTCACCAGACTCTGCCCTCTGGGGGCAGGAAGGAGACTCTCGATCCAGCAGTGTGCGATGAGCTCAGATGCGGGTGGGTGAGGGTGACAGGCGGTGGGTGACTAACCTGTCTCTCACCCTCCCTAGGCTCAGCTCATAGTGGAGCCAGGTCCCCCTGGCCCCCCTGGCCCCCCAGGCCCGATGGTAAGGACGGTTTGCTTTGGTTTGGTTTGAAGCAGCCAGGAAACCAAGAGGCGGGGTGGGGGCTAGGTCCCAGAGCCATGACCCAGGAGAGAGCGGGCTTCTTCATTCAGGGAGGGGCACATGGGCAGAGGGCAGAGCCCAGGACAGGGCCCCAGGGGCCAGTGAGTGGCCACTGCAAGAGGGTCCGGAGCCAGCCTTCTTATCTGCTTCCTCCTCCTGCAGGGCCTCCAGGGAATCCAGGGTCCCAAGGTGAGTGGGCATAGACCCCTCTACTGGCCTCAGACTCACCGTCTGGGCAGTTTCCAAGAGCCTTGCCAATGGGCAAAGCAAAGGGCCTGACGCTCCGCCCTGGCCCATCCCTGAGTCTTCCCAGCGCCTGAACGTCCCAAGTCCCCAGGGCATAACCTCCCCGATGTCGTTGAGGCCAATGCCCCCCTCTCCACCCTTGAGGCTCTCCTCTCCCACTTTCTCCCTCTGCCCGGGACCCCAGTCTGTCCCTCTCTCCTCCTCAGGTCCACCACCGTTTCTACTGCTTGTCCCCTTCTCCTTTGTCTGTGCCTGTCAGTTCCTTGCACTGTCCCCACCTCTCCCCATCCCAGCCCGCCCCACACACATCTGTCTCTCAGCTGCCACAGTCTAAGCACAAAATGTTGGGCTTGGTGTATATTACATGATGGCATGTTCCCTGCTCTTACATTAAGTCCTTGAGTGTGGCCTGCCCGCATGCCCTGCCCCAGGGAGGCAGACACAGAAGGGGAGGCCACCTGGCCTCACTCCTTGTCACACCACCCTCCTGGCGTGAGCAAATCTCTGCTTCCCCAGCTCAGAGGCCAGATGTGGGACTGAGAATCGTGGAAGCCCAGGCCCGAGCCTGCAGCCCCACCAGGTGCTCTACTTCCGGTTCTGCTTTCTCTTAAGGCCACCACAGTTCATGTTTCAAAGAGGCAGCTGCTATCAGGACAGGGTCCAAGGCTTGCCGTAGAAGCCTGATGGGGACCCAGCTCTGCTGCCTCCCGCTGTGTGGCTGGGCCTGTCCCCCCTCCGTCTGCACCTGCTTTCCTCATCTTTGGAATGGGTGTGACCGTAATCACCTTCCATGGGGCTGAGGGAGCCTGTTCTGGAAAAGGCGCAATGTGCATGGCCAGAGCTCCTCCTGATCACCCTCACCAGGGAGTAAGCTGGGGCCAGGCCTGGGGGAGCCTGGATCTGTTCCTCTGTCCACATCCCAGCTCCCTTGCAGTCTCCAAGCTTGCCTGTCCTACTGTCTGTCTAACCCCTTCCCCTTGACTGATTTCCCTCCTTTGCCTCCAGGGCTTGGATGGAGCAAAGGGAGAGAAGGGTGCATCGGGTGAGAGAGGCCCCAGCGGCCTGCCTGTGAGTCTCACAAGCCTTGTTTGTCCCAAAGGTGTTAATTCCTGTCACTAGCATGCCTCTTGACTCATTCCTTTTCTATCCAGGGGCCAGTTGGCCCACCGGGCCTTATTGGGCTGCCAGGAACCAAAGGAGAGAAGGTAACCGCCTCATTCAGAACTCCCTCTCCAACCATGGCCACCTGGTCATGGTGGCGCTCAGCCCGGGGACCCCAACCCTGTACCTCACTGGGTCCCTGCACTTCGCAGGGCCAGAGTTCAGGCTCTGTGGATGCCAGGTCTGTCCTGGCCTCCATCTATGCCTGCGTGGTTGGTGGGTCTCCTTGCCCCCATGTCTGTGGCCAACCCACAGGGCTGGACTTCCCAGCATCTGTGCTCCCAGCACCCCTCCCCAACCCCTCTCACCCACTCTGTGTCTCTCCTCAGGGCAGACCCGGGGAGCCAGGACTAGATGTAAGTGTCTTATCGTCACTTTGAGTAATTGGGTGCCTCTTGTGTGTATCTTCTGCCCTCATGCAGTAACCTGATCTGGCTACTCAAGTGTGACCCCTTTCCCCAGGGCTGGGACTGCAACTGACTGGTTCCCCCTGTGTCCCCATGGCCAAGTCCAGTGCACAACCCAGAGCAGGTCCTTTGTGGATAGATGAATGGATTGTTGATGGATGGATAATGGATGGATACATTGGTAGATGGAGGATGGATGCAGGATGGATGGACAATGGAGGATGAATCGATGGATGGATGAATGCATAATGCAGGATTGATGGATGGATGGATAAATGGATGGATGGGTGGATGGATGGGTGAATGGATGGATGAATGAATGGATGGATGGGTGAATGGATGGATGGGTGAATGGATGGATGGGTGAACGGATGGATGGGTGATGGATGAGTGGATGATGGGTGGGTGGATGATGGGTGGGTGGATGATGAATGGATGATGGATGGATGGGTGGAGGGATGGATAATGGAAGAATGATGGATGCATGGATGGAGGATTGAATGGACTCACCCATCCATTCATCTGTCTATCCACTATGGATGGATGGATGGATGGATGGATAATGGATGAATGATGGATGGATGGATGGATGGATGGATGGATAATGGATGAAGGATGGATGGATGGATGGATGGATGGATGATGAGTGGATGGATGGATGATGATGGCAGTGGAGGGATGGATGGATGGATGGATGGATGATAGATGATGAGTGGATGGATGGATGATGATGGCAGTGGAGGGATGGATGGACAGATGGATGGATGATAGATGATGAGTGGATGGATGGATGATAGATGATGAGTGGATGGATGGATGATGATGGCAGTGGAGAGATGGATGGATGGATGATAGATGATGAGTGCATGGATGGATGATGATGGCAGTGGAGGGATGGACGGATGGATGGATGATGCATTGTAGCAAGGAAGTGAAGAGAGCAGTGAGGAGCCTGTTGCAATATCCTGGTGACAGATAATAGGGCTTTAGCTAGAGCAGTAATTTGAGAAGAAGAGGAAGGGAAGTATTAGCCCAGGCTGATTATGTCAAGTCTCTTCTGGTAGCATACATAGAAAACATAGTTTAAACTGGCTTAAAATTACTCATAACTGAAAAATCTGGAGGTTCAACACATGGATCCAGGGCTCAACTGTGTCAACACAACTCAGCCTTTGACCCTGTCTTGTCTGCTTTCCCTGTGGAAATCAAGTTCCACGTGGTGGTGAGGTAAAGCCAGCAGCTCGAGACCAGCATCCTGCCAGGCCCAAACTAAGAAGAAAGAAAATTTGACTCCAGTGTTCTACAGGAAGTTTCATGGGCTCTCCCTGGTCCCAGTTAGGTCAACGCTGAACTGTCACTTAGCCATAGGAATGCAGTGCCCTGACTAGTGAGACCATGGACTGGGGTGGAATCAATGGGTTATGAGAAGGGAGGTTGTTCTCAGGAAAATCAGGTAGCTATTTTGAGGGACATAGGCCCAGATGCAGGGCTGCAAGGACTCTGGTGCCCACCCTAGACTTTAAAAAGAGAACATTACCGGCCAGGCACGGTGGCTCACACCTGTAATCCCAGCACTTTGGGAAGCCAAGGCGGGTGGATCACGAGGTCAAGAGATAGTCACCATCCTGGCTAACACGGTGAAACCCTGTCTCTACTAAATATACAAAAAAAAAAAAAAAAATTAGGCATGGTGGCGGGTGCCTGTAGTCCCAGCTACTCAGGAGACTGAGGCGGGAGGATGGCATGAGCCCAGGAGGCGGAGCTTGCAATGAGCTGAGATCGTGCCACTGTGCTCCAGCCTGGGCAACAGAGTGAGACTCCGTCTCAAAAAAAAAAGAGAACATTACCTGGGAGAGCAACTGTGGATGAGGGAAAGGAAGAGCTGTAGCTTGGGTTTCTGACGGGGGGGCTGGGTTCCATCAATGGGAAGGGATGGGAGAGGACAATGCTGAACCAGCTGCAGGCTCTGGGCCCAGTTGAGGGTGGAGCTAAGGAGACTCCATGCCACCATGAATGTGGCCACAGCTGCCTTCCAGGAGGCCTGGTTCTCAGGGTGGCATCTCAAAGTCATGCCCACCTGCTCTACCTGGCAAATGCCAGGCTCCTCCTCAACCCCAGAAGGCCCAGCTATAATGAGGACCGTGCTGAGAAACTCCCCTTGACCCCCACCTGTGATAGAACAGCCCTTCCCTCCAGAATCCCACCACCCCTATTTCACACCTCTGTCACTGAGCATTGACTGTCATCAGCACTCTCTTGCCTGCCCCGTTACACATGAACAAGGGACCATGTCGAATCTAATTCTCTTTTTAAAATTGTTTTCTTTTTCTTTTTTTTTTTTTTTTTTTTTTTTTGGAGATGGAGTCTCACTCTGTCACCCAGGCTGGAGTGCAGTGGCATGATCTCGGCTCACTGCAATTTCTGTATCCCGGGTTCAAGCGATTCTCCTGCCTCAACCTCCCAAGTAGCTGGGACTACAGGTGCACGCTGCTAGGATGGCTAATTTTTTGTATTTTAGGAGAGATGGGGTTTCACTGTGTTGCCCAGGCTGGTCTTGAACTCCTGAGCTCAAGCAATCTGCCTGCCTTGGCTTCCCAAAGTGCTAGGATTACAGGCGGGAGCCACCATGCCTGGCCTCTTTGTTTGTTTTTTGAGACAGAGTCCCGCTCTGTCGCCCAGGCCAGAGTGCAGTGGTGCGAACTCGGCTCACTGCAACCTCCACCTCTCAGGTTCAGGCAATTCTCCTGCCTCAGTCTCCCAAGTAGCTGGGATTACAGGCGCGCATCACCATACTCGGCTAATTTTTGTGTTTTTAAGGGTTTCACCATGTTGGCCAGGGTGGGTCTCAAACTCCTGACCTCAGGTGATCTGCCCACCTCGACCTCCCAAAGTGCTGGGATTACAGGCATGAGCCACCATGTCCGGCCATAATGAATCCAATTCTCTGTCCCCAGTGTCCAGCCAACAGCCCGGTTCCTAGTGGATGTTAAGCCACCTTGGTTGGGTGGACGGACAGATAGATGAATGGACAGATGGGTGTGCAGGAAGTTGAGCCAAGGGCACAGAACAGAGATCACCATTTCTCATCCCATCAGACAGTGACATAACTTCCATGGTTTCCGGGGTCTCTGTCCCCAGCCAAGCCTAGACCAGTGCCAGCCGCGTCTGTGATGTGAGAGACAGCCCCTTGCCAGCAGCTCTGCCTGAGTGTTGGTGTCCAGCGACTACTTTGGAGCAAGCCCAGCTGGCATCGTAAATGCATGCTCTTCCTACATCAGCCTTGTACCCAGCAGTGTATCACCTACAGTTAGGGCTAGGCCAGCGTGTGCCACGAATATGCAGGGGGGAAAGTGGGCGTGTGGATGGGAGAGGAACAGAGATGAGCCGGTAACAGAGGGGCAAACCTCCAGCCTCATTTTCGGGTTTAGCCTCTAATCCTTTTGTCAGGGTTTCCCTGGACCCCGAGGAGAGAAAGGTGATCGGAGCGAGCGTGGAGAGAAGGTGAGGGCAGCTGGACGGGAGCTGGGGCAGGAGGAGAGGGGGAAGGAGGCAGGTGGGAGTGGAGGCTCAGGTGAAGCAGGTAGAGAGAACCCGGGCTGGGCAGGTGGGCGGAGGCAGGGGGAGGCTGGCCCCACGCGCTTCTCTCGGAGAGATGTTGGAGGTTCCTAAGCCTGGCAGCCATGGCCAATACCACCATCTCCCCTCCTGCACAGGGAGAACGAGGGGTCCCCGGCCGGAAAGGAGTGAAGGGCCAGAAGGGCGAGCCGGGACCACCAGGCCTGGACCAGCCGTGTCCTGTGGTAGGTGTCGGAGGAGGGCCCTGCCCCAGGTCTTTTTGGCCTCCAGCCAGGGTCAGACCAACATCTTCCCTGTCTCAGAACTCAGCTGCAAGTCCCAGAGGCCCCACTGGTCACGCACTGGCCTTCCTCACTGTCAGGGCCACTGCTGCTGCTACTGCCATCATCACGGTTCCCCTTGCTCTGGTCCTAACCACCCCCAACCATGGGCATGACTCGGGGAACCCAGCCCCTCATTCTTCACCCCCAGGACAGGCCTGGCTTGAGTAGGAGCCCACTGTGGGCCATCTTGGGCTGGAAGTGGACAGGGCCTAGACGAGGAGTGGAGGGGCTTTACCTGGAGTCATCAGCGGTGCCCTGGGAGGGGGCTGGGCCCTGCGGAGGGAACCAAAGTTAGCACAGACACGCTGCTGCTGGGGGCGGAGGCAGTGAGTCCCCAGCCCCATCGCTGTGGTCTGGCTGCCTGGGGTGGAAGTCGGGGTCTGACTCCCACTGGGCTTGAGGCCAAGCTGGGCTGAAACTCAGCTTCCCCAAGCACAGACGGTGGGACCACCCTGACCTCTCTGGCTGGCTGTGCCTCCCCTTCCTTCCTCCTTCCCAGAAGAGTCTCTCTGGGCTGGGGCAGCACCTCCCTCTTCCCCACATCCCCTCTGCCTACCCCCACATCCCCTCTGCCTACCCCCACACCCTTCCTGTACCTCTTTCCGTGCTCTCTCAGTGGCCTTTGGTAGCCCACCAGCCCCAGTGGTTTCAGGCACTGGTGCCTGAAACAACCACAATTCAAAAGTCAGCTCCATTTATTTCTTTTCGGAGACAGAGTGTCACTCTGTCACCCAGGCTGGAGCGCAGTGGTGCGATCATGGCTCACTGCAGCCTCCATCTCCCAGGCTCAAGTGATCCTCCTGCCTCAGCTTCCCAAGTAGCCAAGAACTACAGGCATGCACCACCATGCCCAGCTAATTTTTAATTTTTATAGAGCTGGGGTCTTGCAGTGTTGTCCAGGCTGGTCTGGGCTCAAGCGATTGTCCCACCTTGGCCTCCCAGAGTGCCGGGACGACAGGTGTGAGCCACCGTGCCCTGCCTAGTTCCTTTTTCTAGAAAGTAGGGAGGGTTTACATGTCACACTCTTCCGGTGGAGCTCAGAAAAGACAGGAAAAACAGAACAGCTGGGTTTTCATACTAAAACTGGACAGATATTCAGACCTGGCCACTCCAGCCACGGGGATGTGTGCAGGCCGGCCTCAACCTCCAGCGGTGCCAGAGTTAGAGACCCCCTCCCAGACCTCTGGCCTCTGTTCCTCAGTGTCCTTATCCCTGCAGTGGGGGATACCGCTCCCCTCAGACAGTTTTGAGAAGTCAATGAGAAAAGGACTTGAAGAGCGAAGTGGTCAGCGCACAGAAAGGGCGGGGACAGCAGGGGCAGGGTGGCCCAGCCCCGCAGCTCCGGGCCCTGGACCAGGACTCCCCTCCAAATCAGTAAGCCCTTGTCTCCTTTGAAACAGGAGAATCCCACGTGCGGAGGCCGGAGAGGGGCACCAGGCTGGCGGGGCCCTGCGAGGGGCAATGGGCCATGCCCTGCGGTAGGCGGTCTGGCCTGCTGTGTGCCGTGTGCCGTGTGCTGTGTGGGCCTTCGGGGCAGCCAGGGCCCTTGGCTCTGCCTCGGCCTTCCTCGCTTCTGCCTTCCTTTCCGTTCTGCCCTCCTCCCCACCTTCCCTTTGGTGCCTAGCCTGGTCCCTGGTGTACACATGGGAATATTCCAGGGGATGCCCAGTGTCTGAGGCTCATGCCTGTGCTTTGGAACAGAATGACATCTTTTGTGCCTTGGTGTCCCTGATGAGTCAGTCTTTGTTCCTCTCCAGTTTCCCCACCCTCCAGGCTGCCTGAGGAAATCCGGCCCCTGCTCATGTCTGGCTGCTGGGTGGGCACCACAGGTGCCGCTAGATAGCCCTACCCCAGGCCCAGCCCCAACCCCCAGCAACCTGAGCCTGCCCTGCTCCAGCCAGCACAGGCTGGAGCAGGATGCCAATTCCTGGGCCGTCCTTAAAACCCTCCAGGAGCCATTTCTGCCCAAGGCCTGAAAGCTCGCAGGCCCCAGGGTGAGGAGCCAGAGTGACTGTCACATCAGGCAGGAAGCCACACGGCTCTCGGCAGGACCCAGGCCAGAGTCACTGTCACATCAGACAGGAAGCCACACGGCTCTCGGCAGGACCCAGGCCAGAGTCACTGTCACATCAGGCAGGAAGCCACACGGCTCTCGGCAGGACCCAGGCCAGAGTCAGTGTCACATCAGGCAGGAAGCCACACGGCTCTCGGCAGGACCCAGGCCAGAGTCACTGTCACATCAGGCAGGAAGCCACACGGCTCTCGGCAGGACCCAGGCCAGCCTGTGCGTGTCTGGCACGATGCTCATCCCTTCCTAGTGCCCTCCTGTTCCTGGCCACTGCACAGCAGTCCCCACAAAGCACAGAGGGAACACACTCAGGACAAGCTCAGTGAGAGGCCGTCGTTCCCCATGACCCCACTACCTGGGTGGACAGAGGAGGCATTGTGCCCCTGCCTCAGTGGGGCCCAGCAGTCTCACATGGCCGCTCCCTGGCCTGCACCTCCCTACAGACCAGGGGAGGGCATGTGGGGTGTAGAGGAGCTCCCCAGGCCCCATCCCCATCACTGAAACCTTCTTCCTTTCCAGGGCCCCGACGGGCTGCCTGTGCCTGGCTGCTGGCATAAGGTACCATGCAGGGAAGAGTCTCCAGGGCAGGCTTGGGGGAGGCAGGGGAGGGTGGGGGAATGGGAGGGCCCCAGGAGGGTGGGGGAATGGGAGGGCCCCAGAGCCTGGGTGCTGTCACTCAAACCTCTGGGTGTCTGCGGCTTCTCGCACAGTGACTGAATAGCCAGGTTTCCCATCATGACCCTGGTTTTGACTCTCCCATCTTGCATGTGAGGCGTGGGGCTGTGGTCCTGGGTGATGGTGTATAACGCATCCTGTGGGTCACATGGACTCAACTGACACCTGGACCAGGCAGGGCAAAGCCATCAGTGCCCCCTGGGATATCATCCCAACTGGCCCACTGAGAGGGAGTGGGGGGAGGGAAGATAGGAGGAAATGGGCAGGACCGGGGAGGCCAGGCAAGGTGGCCTGGATGGGGGCGGAGCTTCTCGGGCTCCTCGTCACCTTCAGTGTCTTCCTCCTTTTCCAGTGACCCACAGGCCCAGCTCACACCTGTACAGATCCGTGTGGACATTTTTAATTTTTGTAAAAACAAAACAGTAATATATTGATCTTTTTTCATGGAATGCGCTACCTGTGGCCTTTTAACATTCAAGAGCGTGCCCACCCAGCCCAGAGCCACCGGCATGTGAAGCTGCCGGAAAGTGGACAGGCCAGACCAGGGAGATGTGTACTTTCCCAGGAAGGAGACGAAGGTAGAAGCACCTGGCTCGGGCAAGGCTAGAAAGATGCCACGTTGGGCCTTCAGTCACCTGATCAGCAGAGAGACTCTCAGCTGTGGTACTGCCCTGTAAGAACCTGCCCCCCAAAACTCTGGAGTCCCTGGGACACACCCTATCCAAGAAGACCCGGGGGTGGAACAGCGGCTGCTGCTGCTCCTGGCCTCATCAGCCTCCAGACTCAACCACAACCAGCTGCCTCTGCAGTTGGACAAGACTTGGCCCCTGGACAAGACTCGCCCAGCACTTGCGGCTGGGCCTGGGGAGCAGTGAGTGGAAATCCCCCACGAGGGTCTAGCTCTACCACATTCAGGAGGCCTCAGGAGGCCAGCCTGCCACGAGAGCACATGTCCTCTGGCCAGGAGTAGTGGCTGAGCTCTGTGATCGCTGTGATGTGGACCCAGCTCCAGGGAGCAGAGTGTCGGGGATGGAGGGGCCCAGCCTGGACTGACTGCTACTTCCTGTCTCTGTTTCCATATCACCCAGAGAGGGACAAGATAGGACATGGCCTGGCCCAGGGAGGCAGGCCTCCCACTCAGAGTCTGGGTCTCACTGGCCCCAAGTCTCCCACCCAGAACTCTGGCCAAAAATGGCTCTCTAGGTGGGCTGTGCAGGCAAAGCAAAGCTCAGGGCTGGTTCCCAGCTGGCCTGAGCAGGGGGCCTGCCACCAGACCCACCCACGCTCTGACGAGAGGCTTTTCCACCTCCAGCAAGTGTTCCCAGCAACCAGCTCCATCCTGGCTGCTTGCCTTCCATTTCCGTGTAGATGGAGATCACTGTGTGTAATAAACCACAAGTGCGTGTCTGGGTGTGCCTGTGCTTGTGGACTGCCCCTGGGGCACCTCTGGCTGTGGTTTCATCCTGGCCACTGCTGGGTGGGGAGGGAAAAGGGGACCCTCCCTGAGTAAGAGCCATCCCAGAAACCAAAGGAGGAAGTTCGGGGTCAGGGCAAAGATGGGATTTGGAGTTCGGAAGACACAGATTCACTGCCTGGTCCTGCCACACATCAGCTGAGTCCTCTGGCAAGTCAGCTCAAGTCAAATTGAGCCCCTGTGTGCTCCTCTATTGCGGTTACCAGACGGCTGCATAACAAATCTCTCCAGAACTTGTTGCCTTAAAACAATGGTCATTTTGGCCAGACACAGCGGCTCATTCTTTTAATCCCAATACTTTGGGAGGGCAAGGTGGGAGGGTCACTTGAGCCCAGGAGTTCGAGACCAGGCTGGCAGCATAGTGAAACTCCATCTCTACCAAAAGTAAAGAATTCAAAAACATTAGTAGGGTGGGTTGATGTGTGCCTGTGGTCCTAGCTGCTGGGCAGGCTGAAGCGGGAGGACTGCCTGAGCCCAGAAGTTAAAGATCAGCCTGAGCAACATAGAGAAATTCCTCTCTTTAAAAAAAAAAAAAGAAAATCATTTCGATTTCTCTTGTGCAGTCTGTGGTTAATGGGCTCAGTGTGGGTGCTTCTCACTCAGACTCTCACATGGTTGCTTCTGGCTATAGCAGGGACCTCAGATGGCAAATACTTACTTGTGGCCTCTCCACGTGACCCAGGCTGCCTCCCACATGGTGGCTGGATTCCGAAAGTGACTGTCCCAGGTCAGCCAGTTGGAAGCTGTGTCACCTTTTAGGGCCAAGTCTCAGAAGTCATGTGGTGTCACTTTCTGAAAGAGTAGAGGGAGGAGAGTTAGACCCCACCTCTCCACGGGAAAGTGTCAACATCATATTTCAAGGAGAAAATGCGGAATCGTAGATCTTGTTGCAGCCCTCTGAAAAAATGCAAACTGCCACCTCAGCTGTGAAACGAGAGGGCATTACTTACCACTCAGATTGTGGTTCTGTGAGGATCCAGTGCAGACTATGCGAAGAGTGTAGGGTGTGTCCCTCACCCAGAAGCACCCTCAATTCTGATTTTCATCTCTCCTCCTGACTCCAAGGCTGCTGAGCAACGGCCACAGTCCTGCAAAGTGTTCCCACTTCTGTCATCACAGCTGGTCCCTATAACAACTAAGAGAGAGACTGTCTTACAGATGACAAAACCAAGCACACCCAGGGTGGTCTAGGCAAGAAGGGCCATGGGCCGGGCGTGGTGGCTCACGCCTATAATCCCAGCACTTGGGGTGGCTGAGGCGGGCAGATTACCTGAGGTTGAGAGTTCGAGACTAGCCTGACCAACATGGAGAAACCCCGTCTCTACTAAAAATACAAAATTAGCTGGGTGGTGCATGCCTGTAATCCTGTAATCCTGTAATGCCTGTAAATTAGGTGGGTGGTGGTGCATGCCTGTAATCCCAGCTACTCGGGAGGCTGAGGCAGAAGAATCGCTTGCAACCAGGAGGTAGAGGTTGTGGTGAGCTGAGGTCGCACCATTGCCCTCCAGCCTGGGCAACAAGAGTGAAACTCCATCTCAAAAAAAAAAAAAAAAAAAAAGGGCCTGCAGTGATGGTGTCTCTGATGGTGGTGGTGCATTGCACTGACGGTGTCTGAGTCTCCAAGGACTGAAGCCTAGGGCAGGCCACAGTATGGGTGGTCACCCTCAGACTTCTGTGACACGGCCTTGCTAAGCAGAAGAGGCTCGGCCACACACTGGCTAAGGAGGGAGGGATATATCCAGTCCCCTCCTCTGTCTCCCTAAGGAACTGGCAATAAGTGGAAGGTCACATCGCTCAGCCAGTTGTCTGGGTCAACAGGGAAGCCAGTAGTGGGAAAAGGAAGAGAAACACAGTGGGGCTGTGATGACTGATGGAGGTCACTGGGTGTCCATGCCGCCTCTGGAGTTCCTGCATAACCTCACCATCTGCATGCTACACTTCACAGTTCCCTCCTTCCTCCATCCAGGAACCTCACTTGATCCCCTCACCAGCCCTGCGAAGCCCAGAGCTTGTGTGATAGGTGTCGATATGCCCATTTTACATAGGGGAAAACTGAGGCTCAGAGAGGGTAGTCACCTGGCCAGGGATGCACAGCCAGGACATAGTGGCAGGCTTGGGACTGCACCTAGGCTCTTGGGTTTGTCCTCTCATATGTCCTTCTGAAACTTGTCTGGCAGAGCATGGAATCTGATAGGCAGCTCCATGATGCTGGGTGATTGGCAGGTAGATCCTCGTGGGGTAGAAGCCATGTGTTCCCCCACTTCCCCAGTCTTCTGAGGGGGTCTCTCCTGCTCCTTTAGGCAGGATGGGGCATTCTTGGCCCACTGCTGCCCCCTTGCGGTCTCATACCTTGTATCCTGATGGCTGCAAACGTTTCAACTGCAAGCTTAAAAATGTAGAGTGGGCTGAGTCCTCAAAGTGCCCGGGGAGAGCACAGAGGCGGTAGAGGGTTCAATGATTTGTTCAAGGTCCCAGCCGAGACACTGGGGAGCACCCTGCTTCACAGCTGAGACTCAAGGACTGGGGGGCCTCAGGCCTCCTGCCAAGAAAGGCAGTACAGCCTCAAAGTACCCCTTTCTGGAAGAGAGAGAAGTACATTTACTGAGCCCTGCTGTGTCCCATGACAGCTAAACTAACCACAAGGATAACGATCCCTTTTTATAGATGAATGTGAAGGGGACTTACCAGGTCTCTTTCCTCCTGGTCCCTAGGAGACCACTAGGAATACATGGGATGCTTCTGGTTAGCACAATGATTGCAGGACACCTGGGCATTTAGGGGGCAGGGCCAGGGATAGCAAACACCTAAAATGCATAGGACAATCCTACCCAGTGACAAATCATCTCAACAAGAATCCCAGTGCCAACCCTGTTGAGAAACACCATGCCCTGGGTTCAAATCCTGACTCAGCCACTTCCATCCCCTACCCTCTTGGACTCCAACATTGCCTAGAGGGCCAGGCATGAAATAAAGGACAGATGAGTGCCTGGCACAGGGCCAGAGACAAGGAGTGGGCTTTTCTGAGCAGGAAGAAGGTGAGGCCTCCTGGTGTTCTGTGCCATGCTAGAAGATACTCCTGGCCCAGGAAATGGCTCAACCTGGTCTGACCTCCAACTATATCACCTCTTGACCCAGGAGCAGGTGAGATGTTAGCCGGGCCCAGCTACAGCCTTCTCACCCTCTGCCTTAAAGCAGGAAAAGCCCCTGAGCCAACCCGATTCCTCTGAGCTGCACGGGGCCACAGCTGTGGCTGGAGTTTGGGCTGCAAGACAGGGCTGAAAGGCGGGCCCCAAATAGGACTCACACACACACAAATACACACACACACACACACACACACGGTCTGTGAGGTCTTGATCCTCAGAAACGAAGTACAGGCTGGGTATGGTGGTGTGCACCTGTAGTAGCAGGTACTTGGGAGGCTGAGATGGGAGGATCACATGATCCCAGGGAGGGAGAGACTGCAATGCTGCACTCCAGCCTGAACAACAGAATAAGACCCTTTCTTTAAAAAAAAAAAAAATACAGGCCACAAGCAGTTAACCTCGCAGTTAATTTGGGAAGAATTTTTTCCAAAAATCATGTAAAATATTCAATTCAGCTTTACAGTTAAAAATAAGAAATTCCATTCTTTTAGGGAAGATGAAAAAGTCCTGTTGCATGGATGGTGGTGATGGTTGCACGACGATGTGAATGTACTTTTGCCACTGAATTGTATCCTTAAAAATGGTTAAAATGGTAAAATTTTGTTATGTATATTTTACACAATAAAGAAAAAAGAAACTCCAAATGTTCTTTAATAAATGCCTTAATTGGCCGGGTGCGGTGGCTCACCCGGCCTGTAATCCCAGCAGTCTGGGAGGCCGAGGCAGGCAGATCATCTGAGGTCAGGAGTTCAATAAATGCCTTATGCATCTTACAACTGTATTGGGAAGAGAAGAAATCAGCAATGAGGGAGTGAAGCAGAGGCCTGGGAATCATGATGTGGACAGAAAGAAGGGACAATCAGGAGCCTCCCCTGCACCTGCTGCAGTCCCAGGCCCGTGTTCCAGGGTTCTTCAAGGCAGAAAGCCCCAGTGCCTCACCCCAAGAGGGGGCTTTTCTCTCATATCCCAGCCCCTTGGGAGGCCTTTTCTTCTCACTCCCTGGGCTGGGAGTCAAGAAGACCTCAGTAGGAGTCCAGCCTCTGCAGCCTTGCTGCGTGTCTGACAACAAAACCCTTTCCCTTTCTGGGCTTCAGGGTCACCGACATGTACCACAAGGAGGATTCCCAACCTCTCTTCTTGCCCAAACACTGCATGATTCTCTCAGCGTTGATATAGCTCGTCCGGTTCACCCTGCCTAGATTCTAGCAGGAACTATGGTGCCCTGAAGGTCAAGCCCATGGTGATCTCCTTGGTCAGCCCCAGAAGGGACCCTGGGCTCTCCTTCTGCTCTTCCTGCTGCCCCTTCATGGGGCTGGGAAAACCTAGGACCTGCTTCTCCCACCCTGAGGCCCCTACTGTGTACCAGGCCCGGGTAAGGTACCAGTCACATACTCGCACTTAGGCCTCACAGTTCATCCCATTTTATGCACAAGGCGACTCAAAGACTGAGTCTGGCCCAGGGAAGGCCTGCAGGAGCTCCGAGCCCCGCCTGGGCGCCAGGAGCAGGGGCGGGGTCGTCCGGGACCCTTTCCCGGAAGGGAGGCCGCAGGGGCGGGGCCTGCGGGGCGCGTCCCGGAACCAGAGACGGGGCAGCGCTCGAGTTCCTGCGCGGGACTGCCAAGACACGACCACGGGCTGGAAGGCTGCCAGGCCCAGCGGGCAAGCGAAGAAATGAACCACCGCAACGCGGGCGCTTGGGGGCGGGGCCGAGTGCGAACCTGAGCCCCAAATCCCGACCCAGGCAGGGGCGGGGCCCGGAGCGGGGCCTTGGAGGCCCAGCCCGCGCGGCGACGTCTCCGCGTGGCGTCACGGCACCGACTGACGGCCACCCACCATGGCCGCAGACCAGCGCCCGAAGGCCGACACCCTGGCCCTGAGGCAACGGCTCATCAGGTACCCGGGCGGGGGGCGGGCGGCGGGGGGCGCGGGGCTGCGCAGAGAGACACGCGCACGCACGACGCACGCACGCACTACGCACGCGCCACGCACGCGCCTCCCGCTAGGAAGCCGCTGCTACTCATCCCGTCCGGCCACTGCCCCGGCCCCGCTGCAGCTTGTAGGGCCCGAAGCGGGCGGCGCCGTTGGGCAGTCCCGGCGGGTGGTCTCCGGGGCCGCCTCCCCGACAGCGCCGTCTCCAGGCCGCCCAGTTCAGGAGACGGCCCCGCCCTCACCGCTGTTCGGCTGTGTCAGCCTCGCTTGGCAGCCTTTACTCCGGAGAAGACCTTCACCCTGGCGCCTGAGAGGACCTCACCCAGGGTGGCCCGTCAGCAGCACCTGGGCCTGGCTCGAGAGTGACCTGGGAGGGGGCTGAAAGGGCAGACAAGGGAGAGTCGGGGGAGTCGGTTCACAGGCAGCACACTTGACCTGTGAGGGGGCCCTCGGTGGGACGGTGGGTGAGGTAGCCTCCCACTGGAGCTTAGGGCTGGCACCCAGCGAGGGGCAGCAGGACCACGTGGCTGGCAAGGAGCTGTTTAGGGCTGAGAGCCAGGCACCTAATGTTGGTGCCCTGTCCCATCCCATCGAGGACACGCGGCCTTATGGAGTCCCCGTGGGACGGGGCAGCCACCTTTTCTCAGGATCCAGGAGACTGACGTGGCCACATGCAGAAATGAGCAAGGAGGCCACAGAGGCTTAAAATGCTTTAAGAAACAATTCTAAGTTTCAGCAACTTGTTACCCCATCTGCTTCCTCCTTTGCAACCACCTGTGGAGTGGAGAGACAAGGCAGGGAAGCAGCACCTTGCCCTTCAAGCTTTCATTTCCCCCCCACCAGAAACTGGGAAGGGGTGGGCGGGGGTCTGTGATGAGTAGACTTCACCCTTTCGGTCTTCAGACATGGCTGTCCACTCCTTGCCTGTCCCCACAGCTCTTCCTGCAGACTCTTTTTTCCCGAGGATCCTGTTAAGATTGTCCGGGCCCAAGGGCAGTACATGTACGATGAACAGGGGGCAGAATACATCGATTGCATCAGCAATGTGGCGCACGGTCAGTATCACACCTCAGGCTGGCAGGGCAGGAGAGGAAGGCAGTGCTGTGAACCTGGTCCCAAGGTGACCTGAGATTGCCGAGAGGTGTGGAGAACCTGGGTGGAGTTGAGGCACTGTCAATATGCAGAGGAGGCTCAGCCTTTGCAATATAGCTGTGGAATTCTGCAATCTGGAGCTGTGCTAAACCAGGCAGGGGTCAGCAATCTAGGTCTGTGAGTCTAGTTCCACTTGGGACTGATGATGAGCTCACAAAGTGGCAGATGGCCCGGCTGTGACCAGCAATGTAGCACAGTGCTGCCCAAGTGCTGGGGTCATGGCAGTGCTTCAACCCCATTGGCCATCTCAGGTGCTAGGCAAGGGAGCTGAAGTAGGAATTCAGTCATCTTGATGAGGCTGCCAGAGCTGATGGAAAGAAAGGGAGTCTGAGACTCAGCAGGCACATGGAAGATGAATAAAGTTGAGGTTAAAAAAAAAAAAAAAAAGCAGAGACTCTAGTCTTAGACCGCTTGGGCTCAAATCCCTGTCCCCTACTTACTAACTTGTGATCTCGGGCAAGTTACTTAATTCTCAGTGCCTCAGTTTGCTTATCTGTGAAAGACATAATGATACTAGGTACCCACTTTAAGGTGTTTGGAGAATTAAGTGTGTTAATTTATGTAGCTTGCTCTGAATGTGCCTGGCACATGGTGAGCTCTCAGTACATATTCACTGTTATTATCCTTGGCCTTTGACAATCAAGATTACCACCAGCCCCCTTGGCTGGTGAAGTGAAACCAGTTGACAGTCACCCCCCACCCCACTTTTGTCATACAAGCCTCAAAAGGCCTTCCAGCCTGGGCAACATAATGAGACCTTGTCTCTACCAAAAAAAACTTAAAAATTAGCCAGGCATGGTGACTGGTGTCTATAGCCCCACCTGCTCAGGAGGCTGAGGTGGGAGGACCACTTGAGCCCGGGAGTGTGAGGATGCAGTGAATGCCATGATCACACCATACACTCCAGCCTGGGTGACAGAGTAAGGCCCTGTTAAAAAAAAAAAAAAAAGTCCTCCTTAAAGACATGGGCTTTCTAGACAGGGTTCTTCTGCTGAAGCGGCTTTCCTTCTGCCAGAATCTCAGGAACTCCTGGATCTGCCTTTCCAGAACCAGCTTCTCTCTCCCTGCTCTGCCTTCAGACTGCCCTCTTTCTACCTCTCCCTCTAGAACTACATCTCTTCTGGCTGGGTTTATAGCTTGGGGCTGGGGGAGGCCCAGTGGGACTGGCTGAGTGGAGCCAGCCGTGTGACGGAGGCGGCCCTCTTCCAGTTGGGCACTGCCACCCTCTCGTGGTCCAAGCAGCACATGAGCAGAACCAGGTGCTCAACACCAACAGCCGGTACCTGCATGACAACATCGTGGACTATGCGCAGAGGCTGTCAGAGACCCTGCCGGAGCAGCTCTGTGTGTTCTATTTCCTGAATTCTGGGTAAGTGGACTGTGGCCAGCCCCCGGGAAGAGGGTGAGACGGTAACAAAGACAGTCACTCACATGGGCCTAGTGTAGTGTAGCTGACCGAGTGTGGACTCGGAGAGGCAGCCCTCACTGCACCAGGCTCCTGAGATTCCCGGCTGTAGGCCCTGATGCTTTCTCTGTTGGAGCCAGTTTCCTTGTCTCTTATTGGAGGATGTTATTACCTCCTTTCTAGGATCATTGCTGGGGCTTAGTGAGGTAATATGTTCCTTTATTTCTGCCTTACGGATACAGCCAAAATCCCTGCCTGTGGATTGCTCAGTAAGGAAGGAAAACATCAAGTGATTCTTCAAAGAAATACAGAATTGCAAGGAGGGCTCTGGAGGAAGTGTACAGGGTATCATGAGGCCTAGAAAAAGTGAGGGGACCTGACCTGGGGATTCAGGGAAACCTTCCCTGAGGAAGGGCTGTTAAGCTAAGAGCTGACTAGGAGATAACTAGAAGAGGAGGAAGGAAGGGTGCTGCCACTGCATCAGAAGTCTCGTCAAGGCTGGGCACGATGGCTCATGCCTGTAATCCCAGCACTTCGGGAGATCGAGGTGGGCGGATCACTTGAGGTCAGGAGTTTGAGACCAGCCCGGCCAACAGGGCGAAACCCCGTCTCTACTAAAAATACACAAAATTTAGCTGGGCGTGGTGGTGGGTGCCTGTAATCCCAACTACTCAGGAGGCTGGGCAGGAGAATTGCTTGAACCGGGAGGCGGAGGTTGCAGTGAGCCAAAATTGCACCACTGCACTCCAGTCTGCAGGACAGAGAGAGGCTCTATCTCAAAAAAAAAAAAAAATAGTCTCATCAAAACTCTTGTCAAGGTTGGTCACCACACAGAACTGCCTGTGGAAAGGCCCTGCAGCAGGAAAGGATATGGTACCCAGCACACTTGAGGAACCGAAAGAAGTCCACGAAGGGAAAGCAGAGGCTGTGAGCTGTTGGGAGGCAAGCAGGGCGCATCACCTAGGGCCTTCTCCGCCAAGTGAGGAAGCTGTCTTTATCCTAAGAGCATTGGGAAACTATCGGAGGCTTTAATCAGGAAACGATGTCTTACAGGGAACGGAGCGCAAGAGTGGACACTGTTAGGTGCCAGTTCAGTGGCCAGGTGAAAGGTCATGGTAGCTCACACTAGGATCGGCAGTGGAGACAAACAGGCAGGCGATTACAGTGTATCTGGGAGAGAACATTCCAACAAATCATAGGTGGTGGCGTTGAATTATAGTGATGATTATTGTGGCCACTCACACAGTACAGACATCTGCCCCCCAGATAATTTTTAGGAAGTGGAATTCACCATCTTCATTTTACAGGTGGGGTAACAGCAGTTCAAAGAAAGGAACTTGAGCCCAGACATTTCCCATGTCAAGTGCTGGAGCCTCTGGAAAGAGCAGGGAGCTGGTGCTTCCTCAGTGGTGGTGGAGGAGGGGCATTCTTATGCCACCAGCTTTATTCTGTGGATTCCAGTGACTTCCATGTTGCCAAATCCAAAGCAATCTCTTTGCTGCATTGTCTTACTCTGTCCCAGCAGTAATTGACAGTTACCACTCTCCAGAAGTGCTCTGTCCTCTTGCTTCCAGGGCGCTGTGCTCTCCTGTTTTCTACCAGCTTCTCTAGCCACTCCTTCCCTGTCGTCTTTGCTGATTCCTCCTCTGTTCCTTGGGGCTGATCCTGGGCCACTTTTCTCTCCGAGCCCTCTCCTCAGGTGATCTCTTCCATTCTCTTGGTATTACATAGCATCCATGTGTTGGTGACTCACAAATTTTTTTGAGCCCAGACATGTCCCATGTGTTCCAACTCGAGGTTCTGACTGCCCCTGTGACATCTGACAAACATCTCCAGCTTCATGTGTTCAAAAGGGCAAGGGTTGATTGGACCATGGTACTGTTCTCCCTCACCTGCCCAAGAAGGCTATCCCCACTCACCCCCGCTCATCTTGCCTTGTAAAGGGCATCACCACCTATATCTGCTCCAGGCAGAAACCACACGCTCCCCAGTCCTGCATCAATCCTGCCTCCTCCATCTCCATGATGCCTTTTAACTCCCTCCACCTCTCCATCTCCATGGCCACCACCTGCTCTCACCTGGCATCCTCCTCCTTGGTCTTCTCCTTCTACTTTTATTCTTGTCAACTCCATTAGACACAGCCAGAGGCCACCTCCTAAAATAGGAGCTGACTCATGTCCCTTTTCTCATTAAAACTCTTTGGTGGCTTCACATGGCACTGAGAAGAAAACTCAGCCTCCTTCCCAGCCCTGTGCACATGTCCCCTGCATGTCTCCCCACTTCCTCTCTTACCCTGCCCTCCTTA
The DNA here is from genome assembly GCF_029289425.2 of Pan paniscus. Lineage (NCBI taxonomy): Eukaryota > Metazoa > Chordata > Mammalia > Primates > Hominidae > Pan > Pan paniscus. The sequence goes on along the minus strand of NC_073253.2, from coordinate 173,171,429 downwards.
GACCCTGGCCTCCCTCATCTTCTCCTGGTTCCCGGAGCACACTGAGCTCTTTTCCTTCACAAGGCCTTGGTGCGTGCTGTTCCATCTGCCTGGAAACTTCTCCCTCAAGACTCAGTACACGAGTCACCTCCCCATAGACACTTCCCCTGACCCTCTGTGTTGGTCTGCTCTGGCTGTCATAAGAAAATACCAGAGACTGAGTGGCTTAAACAAAAGACATTTATTTTTTCACAGTCCTGGAGGCTGGAAGTCCAAGACCAAGGTGTTCGCAGGGTTGGTTTCTTCTAAGGCCTCTCTCCTTGGCTTGGAGATGGCCCTGGTTGGTCTTCTGAGTGCAGGTGTCCCTGGTGTCTCTGTGTGTGTCCAGATTTTCTCTTATAAGGACACTGGTTAGATTGGATGAAGGGGCCCCTGACGGCCTCATTTTAATGTAATTACCTCTCTTATCTCCATATCCGTTCACATACGGGCCATTCTGAGCTACTGGGGATTAGGGGTTCAACACATAAATTGGGGGTGGGGGGGTGTGCAGCTCAGCCCATAAACATGCCCCCTCTGGCTCGCTCTCCCAGGGCATCCATCGTAGCACTTAGAAAAATGATCACTTTTTCTTTTTTGGCTTTGTGGTGGCGTGTGTGTGTGTATTTGTATATACACACATATATATATAAATACACAGACACACATATATACAAACACAGGCATTCATTTTCGTCCACAGTTCCTGGCTCATAACTCCCACAGCCCTTGTTACACTCTTTTGTTACAACATTGGGTGTGTCAGGCCTCAGGAGACAATCACTCTAACCTCCTGCCCTTCCTTTTACCTGCCCAAGACAGGACTCTAATCTTCCCCACCTTTCTGATGGTGGGTCATACAACTCATTCCAGAGAGGGTCCCACCCCATATCCTGCTAGAAGGAATGCTGCTGTCATGAAGCTTCCATAAAAACCAAGGGGACTGGATTCAGAGAGCTTCCAGATAACTGAACATAGAGAGGTTCTAGAAGGGTGGTGCACCCAGGGAGGGCACAGGAAGCTCCATGCCCTTCCTTCATACCTCACCCTATGCATCTCTTTATCTGTATCTTTTGTAATATCCTTTATAATAAACCAGTAAATGTATTTCCCTTAGTTTTGTGAGCCACTCGAGCAAATTGAACCTACAGAGGGAATTGTGGGAACCTCAACTTGAAGCCAGTCGGTCAGAAGTTCCAAAGGTCAGCTGGGCGCGGTGGTTCACGCCTGTAATCCCAGCACTTTGGGAGGCCGAGGCGGGTGGATCAGGAGTTTGAGACCAGCCTAGCCAACATGGTGAAACCCTGTCTCTACTAAAAATACGAAAAATTAGCTGGGCGTCGTGGTGGGCGCCTGTAATCCCAGCTACTTGGGAGGCTGAAGCAGGAGAATTGCTTGAGCCTGAGAGGCAGAGGCTGCAGTGAGCCGAGATCGCGCCACTGCACTCCAGCCCGGGCAACAGAGCGAGACTGTCTAAAAAAAAAAAAGAAATTCCAAAGGTGGCCAGCATGGTGGCTCATGCCTATAATTCCAGTACTTTGAGGCTGAGGTGGGAGGAATGCTTGAGTCTCCAGTCTGGGCAATATAGTGAGACCCCATCTCTGCAAAAAAAGAAGTTCCAGAGGCCCAGACTTGCTACTGGTGCCCAGGGGGCTGTGGGGCAGCTTGGGCATTGAGCCCTCATGCTGTGGGATCTGATGCTGTCTCTAGGTAGATAGTGTTGGAATTGAATTGGAGGACACTCAGCTGGTGTCCGCTGCAGAACTGATGGCTTGCCTGCTGGTGGGGAGAAATCCTTACATATTTTTTGGAGTCACAGAAGTCTTCTGTGTTGATTGTTGTAGTGTGAAAGCAGAGGAAAAACAATGGTTTGGGTTTTTTCCAAACAACTTTCATGACACATATGAGAATGTAAATTCCAGAAGGGCCAAGGCCATGTCTGTTTTACCTACTCTTTTTCCCCCAGCTTCTAGTACATAGGAGGCATTTGATATATACCAAACAAACAAGCAAGTGACTGACTAGTGGATGTCCTGAGAATCTTCTTGCTGCTGGGAGGGTCCTCCTGCCCTCAGCATTTCTCTCTGGGAAGCTCTTAGACTACTCTCTCAGTCATGCCCACCTTTTCGGTCATAGGTCAGAAGCCAATGACCTGGCCCTGAGGCTGGCTCGCCACTACACGGGACACCAGGACGTGGTGGTATTAGATCAGTAAGTGCAACTCACAGCCCTACCGTTCCCAGAAGCCTGGCCCACAGGCTTCTTGATGATCCGTGAGACTGACTCTGGGTGCCTTAGGCAGGGAGGATAAGGGGCCTGGGCTACTGAAGACAAGCGTGGCAGGCAGAGGACCAGGCCTGAGACCTCCCAGAGGCTCTGTCACCCTGGGCCACCATTCTGGGAAGGGAGCTCTGGGGAGCAGAGTGCGCTTTGTAAGAGACTCAAAGGTGGTCCCACAACATTGTACATGTTCAAACTACCCCAGCAGTAGCTCCCATGAATTGAGTATGTGATGTGCACAAAGCCGAGGCTGACAATATCAACACATTTAAGATTCATTATAAACCAGAAGGAGGAAATCCCACCCCATTTCACAGCAGAGAAAACAACCGAGAGAGATTAAATGATGAGCTGCTGTCACATAGCCAGTCAGCAGTGTTGCAAGAATTGTTGCTGACTCCAAAGCTTGTGCTCTTTCCCAGCCCAAGAACTTGGGGGCTCTGTCAGGAAAGTTGGCCTCCCCTGTGTGTCTTCAGGAGTGGGGAGACGATGGTCAGACTGGGCCAGGGAGTAGGTGCTGCCCAGACCCGAGCCTACCCTCCCTTCTCCTCCCCAGTGCGTATCACGGCCACCTGAGCTCCCTGATTGACATCAGTCCCTACAAGTTCCGCAACCTGGATGGCCAGAAGGAGTGGGTCCACGTGGTATGCACTGCCCAACTCAACAACAGGTCGGGGCCTGTCCCCAAGCCCGGATAACATGGCGCTGTCACTCCCCACAGGCACCTCTCCCAGACACCTACCGGGGCCCCTACCGGGAGGACCACCCCAACCCAGCTATGGCCTATGCCAACGAGGTGAAACGTGTGGTCAGCAGTGCACAGGAGAAGGGCAGGAAGGTAACCATGTCCGCGCCTGTCCAATCCAGCCAACAGTGAATGTCACCTCCATTGTCACCACCACTGTGCTAGATGCTGGGAACCCAGAGAGAAAACCAAACGAGGCCCCGCCCTCCAGGAATCCGGGATAGGGGCGGTTTGGGCTCAGCAGAGAGTCTGAGTGCACGGCCTAGCATGGGCATGGTAGCCAGCCAGAGCCTGAGCAGGCCTTGGGAGGTACCAAGCGGGGTCCTTGGAGGGGGTGCTCTCTGACACAGTAGGGGTCAGCCACTCCAGGTGGGGTGGGGAGTAGCAGAGGAAGGGCATCCCATTGGGTGGCTGAGGAACCGTGTGAATGTGTGGCCAGGAGCTGATCCTGGAGAGGCAGGCAGGGTCCACATGCCAGAGGGCACCAGAACTATGCTGGGCAGCAGCAGTTCTGCCCTGGAGGCCCCCGGGAACCACCAGAGTCTTAAGCAGGAGAGCGCTAAGACCTGGGGCCGGGGCTGCTCTCTGACTCCAGGGCTCTGTGGAGGATGGATTTGAATGCGGCGGCTTGAGGTCAGGTGACCATGAAGTGGCCAGTAGGCCCCAAGTGAGCTGTGGGGAGGCCTGACGGGCAGTATGGTGGAGATGGAGTGGAGGCGCAGACATAGGAGAGAGAGGTGTGTTACCTACGGTGACAACAGAGGGAAGACTGTTGGCGACAGGTGAGGGCTCTCTGAAGGCTTCACTGAAGGAGTGACAGAGCCAGACACAGGAGGTACGACAAAGAAAGGCAGCCTGTGGGGCCAGAAAGGTTAGCAGAACCCGACCAGGGGAGCCTTGCCTGTGTGTTTCAGGTGCTCTGCGACCACTTCTATAAAACCTAAAAAAGGAGATTGCTCTGATTGCAACAGGTGTGGGGGACCAGTATCCCATCCCATTGGCCCTGCCCTCCCACCTGTAAAGCTGAATACGGTTGGGAAATCATTGCCATATGCAGAAGGGGTCACTGAGGGGTTTTAAACAACAGTGACATGCTCAGTTCTCTGGGTTGAGGCATCATCACCCTGGTGGCCATGTGGAGGATGGACTGGAAAAGGCATTCAGTTAGAAGACCTCTGCAGGAGTCCAAGGAAGAAACAGGCAAATCTGCAGGAGGCAGGCATGTCCAGGCAGAGGGCAAGGAGTAGGTTTAGAGAGGGGGCTGAGGTAGAATCCTTGGGCAGTGCTGACTGATGGGTTGAGGGAGGAGGCGTGGATCAAAAATGGGGGACAGGGAAGGAACTGGCTTATGGTGGAAGAATCAGTGCATGTAGTTTGGGGCATGCCAAGTACTAGGGGCCTGGAGGCATCCAGGTAGTAAGAGTTGGCTGGAGGCCTGAGAGAAAACTGAGTCACAAACCTTCAGATGTAACATGGAACCCAAAGTAGGGGTGCAGCACTGACGGTGACTTGTCTTGCTTGGACTAAGCCAGCACTAGCAGGACACGCTAAGCCGGTCACTGCACAACCCCATGGTCGTGTTCCCAATGTCCATCTCTTCACAGATTGCGGCCTTCTTCGCTGAGTCTCTGCCCAGTGTGGGAGGGCAGATCATTCCCCCTGCTGGCTACTTCTCCCAAGTGGCAGAGTGAGTAGGTGGGCGGGGTCTGCCCTAGGGAGGGCAGGGGTCTAATGAGGTTTTCCAACCTCTGGTCCAAATCCCAACCTCAGCCTGTCCTGACTGCCAGAATTTTGAGACAAAGCCCTTAAAGAAATAATGGCCCAGAGAAGGCCAGCCATTGCCCAAGGTCCCCACCTTACTGCTGGCAGAGCCAGGGTGCAAAGCCCCGAGACCTCCTGGGTCCTGATCTTATCCCTCTCAACCACAGCCCCCGTGTCAGTCATCTCCTCTGCCACAGGCACATCCGCAAGGCCGGAGGGGTCTTTGTTGCAGATGAGATCCAGGTTGGCTTTGGCCGGGTAGGCAAGCACTTCTGGGCCTTCCAGCTCCAGGGAAAAGACTTCGTCCCTGACATCGTCACCATGGGCAAGTCCATTGGCAATGGCCACCCTGTTGCCTGCGTGGCCGCAACCCAGCCTGTGGCGAGGGCATTTGAAGCCACCGGCGTTGAGTACTTCAACACGGTGAGTGATGGCTCTAAGTCAAGGGAGCAACATGGGTTCTGATAGGCCCCCGGTGATCAGCCTGTCCTTAGTCAGCAAAGGGTACAGGGCTAACACTGTGCCCAGCACACGCTTCCAAGACGCTGTCCTTAAGGAGATTATAGCCAGGTCAGGTAAGAAAACATAAAACATCTTTTAAAATTAGTGTCAATCCAAAAGCTGTCACAAGGGACCATGTCTTATAAAATATATACAAAAATACGAGTCCCTGTCTTCCTTTCAGCAGATGCCACCCATTCTGTGCCAGGCCCTGTGTCAGGTGCTGGAACTTGAGCTGGTTAAGAGTTGTGAGGAGTGTGGTGTGCTTGGGTAACACATGATCTCGGAGCAGAGTTCGCATTGCAGTGGCTCCCTGTCTTTGGGGTACAGGGTCAAGAGCTTTCCCTGAGTGAAGCTGACACATGGCATATTCAGTGGCCCTGAGGCAGCAGTTGCAGGGTAGGTGAGAGGACGGCAGCAGGAGCCCCACAGGAAAGAGCCGAGGAGTCTCACTGATCTTGAAGAGTGAGGACCACAGGAGGGTTTTAATCCTGGAGAGAGTACTCTTTGGAAAGATCTCTGGTGCTCAGTGTGGAGAAAGAACTGGAGGAAGGCAGACTGATCCAGGGAGGAGAGGAGGAGGCCCAGAGGAGGAAGGGCAGGGACAGAGGGTTGAGAATTCACTGTAAGTTCCTCAAAAAGAGCCAGTTTGAATTGGGGACTGAAACATGTCAGGATTTGGCAAGATAAGGCAAGATAATGTCCTTAGGGGTGAGGGAAGGGACACTTTGGTGCATTCAGCCAAAAACCATCACTCTGTCCATGTGACACATAGAGCCTCAGAGAAGCTCACTGTCGGGGAAAGACAGGCTCACAGACACATGGTCATGACAGCGTGGAGGATGAGTGGAAATAGTGTGTTCACGGTGCTGTGAGAGCACAAAGGACATCCCAGGCAAGAGGTGGCTGAAGAGCTGTGGGACAAGCAGTAGAGGCTTCATAGAGAAGGCAAGACCAGATCTCAGTCTGGAAGGCTGAGCAGGAAATCAAGTGGGTTGTGTAAGGGGAACAACAAAGGCCCAGTGGAGCAGCATCCTGACTTTTGTTCATTTCTTTGTTTTACTTGACCCTCAAGTGTACATAATTAGATAGAATCCTTGGTTCATGGAAGACTCTCAACATCTGTCTGTGCATAGCCCTCTTCTAGTTATTCAGTTAACCTTTATTAGTGTTCTAAGCACCTGGGAAGCCAGCATCCCTAATGAAAGCTTAGACCCTGATAATATCATGTATCTCTCCAGATGTTCCCCCCAATTCCCTCTTGTTGCCTCCTCCACCCATCACTCTGAATAACCATGGTAACCATCACTCTCAATCCCATATTATTTAGTTGTTATTTGACTTAATATGAAGTCTATCATGCTGTATATACTCTGGGGATTTTTTTTTCTACCATATCACTAAGAATCCTCCCTATTGCCTGTCACTGAAGTTCATTTGCTTTGACTGCTTTATAATCTTTGTATAAATGTACCACAGTTCAGTCATCCATTACTATTGCTGTGCTTTGAGGTCGTTCCATGTTTTTTATGTTTTTTTGTTTTGTTTTGTTTTGTTTTTTTGCAATTATGAAGAGTGCTGCTTTGAACAGCTTTCATAAGTCTCTGTTGTACATGTAGCAAGAGTTTTTCTTAGGACTGTACCTGAGGGTGGAATTGCTGGCCCATATGGTATGTGTTTACCCTTCATTTTAAAAGATAATGACATTTGTTTTCTAAAGTAGTTCACAAGTTAACACCCCACCAGTAGTGTATATAGTGTATATCCTTTTTTGTTTTTGTTTTTTTGAGACGGAGTTTTGCTCTTGTTGCCCAGGCTGGAGTGCTGTGGCGCGATCTCGGCTCACTGCAACCTCTGCCTCCTGGGTTCAAGAAACTATCCTGCCTCAACCTCCCCAGTAGCTGGGATTACAGGCATGCGCCACACCTGGGTAATTTTGTATTTTTAGTAGAGATGGGGTTTCTCCATGTTGGTCAGGCTGCTCTTGAACTCCTGACCTCAGGTAATCCGCCCGCCTCAGCCTCCTAAAGCACTGGGATTACAGGCATGAGCCACTGTATCCGGCATTCTTCTTTTTTTTTTTTTTGAAACGGGGTCTCACTCTGTCACCCAGGCTGGAGTGCAGTGACGCGATCTCAGCTCACTGCAGCCTTTACTTCCAGAGCTCAAGTGATCCCCCCACTTCAGCCTGCCGAGTACCTGGGACCACCGGTGCATGCTACCATGCCCAGCTAATTTTTTGTATTTTTGGTACAGATGGAGTTTCACCATGTTGCCCAGGCTGGTCTCAAACTCCTGAGCTCAAGCGATCGGCCCACCTCGGCCTCCCAAAATGCTGGGATTACAAGGCATGAGCCACCGCACCCGGCCTATATCTTCTTCAGTGCCTTTTAATTTTTGCCAGTCAAGTGGAGCGTAAAACAGTAGCTTGTGTGGTCTTGATATGCCATTCCCTGATTTCAGATTACATGAAGTATCTCTTCATATGTTTATTGACCATTTGTTTGCTCTTCAATGAAATGTCCATTTGTGGTTGGGTGCGGTGGCTCACGCCTGTAATCCCAACACTTTGGGAAGCCGAGGTGGGCGGATCACGAGGTCAGGAGATCGAGACCATCCTGGCTAACACGGTGAAACCCCATCTCTACTGAAAAATAGAAAAAATTAGCCGGGCGTGGTGGCGGGCACCTGTAGTCCCAGCTACTCGGGAGGCTGAGGCAGGAGAATGGCGTGAACCCGGGAGGCGGAGCTTGCAGTGAGCCGAGATTGCGCCACTGCACTCCAGCCTGGGCGACAGAGACTCCATCTCAAAGAAAAAAAAAAAAAAAAGAAATGCCTATTTGTGTCTTTTGTGTCTTTTGCCCATTTTTTTTATTGAGTTACCAGTGCTTAATTTTATTTGTGGGAGTTTTGTGTCTGTTTGTATATGTGTGTGTCTGTTTGTGTGTGTATACCAACACATACATATCTATTATGCTAATCCCTTGTCTATTGTGTATTTGTGAATATGTTCATCCAGTTTATAACCTGTCTTCACTCCCTTTACATATTTATAAAGTTTTAAATTTTAACATTGTCAACTCTATCATTTTGTTTTATAGACAGTGTTTTTCATATATTGTTTAAGATATCTCTCCCTACTCCAAGTTATAAAATATATTCATTTATGTTTACTCTTAAGTCTTTTAACATTTTGTTTTGACATATAGGTCCTTAATCCATCTGGAGTTTATTTTTGTACACGATGTGAATCAGGAATCCAATTACATCCTTTGTGCATGTCATACTACAGTGTTTTCCTTTACTTTTTTTTGTTTTTTGAGACAGAGTCTTGCTCTGTCGCCCAGGCTGGAGTGCAGTGGCACAATCTTGGCTCACTAGAAGCTCCACCTCCTGGGTTCACGCCATTCTCTTGCCTCAGCCTCCCGAGTAGCTGGGACTACAGGCACCCACCACCACGCCCAGTTAATTTTTTGTATTTTTAGTAGAGACGGGGTTTCACCATGTTAGCCAGGATAGTCTCGATCTCCTGACCTCATGATTCCCCCGCCTCGGCCTCCCAAAGTGCTGAGATTACAGGTGTGAGCCACCGCGCCCGGCCTCCTTTTCTTTTTTCAAAAATCTTTTGCTGCTCCCTTTGTTCATTAATCTTACATGCCACTTCTGTTATGTAACCAAAGTTCACACATGAGAAGATCTGTTTCAGGGCTTTTATACTTTTTTGGTCAGTTTTGGTCAGATTACTGTTCATGTACCACATTATTACTAGAGCTTCATAATAGGTTTTACATTCATAATAGGTTCTGGTATCTTGTAGAAAAAGTCCCCTTTCACCTGTGACTATTCCTGTCCCTTTTCTCTTTCATTTAAATTTTAGAGTTACCTTTAAACATTTTATGAAAAACTCTGCTGGGATTCTGATAGGGGAATTGCTTGATCTTTAGATCAGTTTGAGGAGATTGATTTCTTTTATTTTTTTTATTTTGAGACGGAGTCTCGCTTTGTCACCCAGGCTGGAGTGCAGTAGCACGATCTCAGCTCACTGCAACCTCTGCCTCCCGGATTCAAGCGATTCTCCTGCCTCAGCCTCCTGAGTAGCTGAGATTACAGGCGCCCACCACCATGCCTGGCTTGTTTTTTGTACTTTTTGTAGAGACGAGATTTCACTGTCTTAGCCAGGATGGTCTCCATCTCCTGACCTCGTGATCCACCCACCTCAGCCTTCCAACATGCTGGGATTACAGGCGTGAGCCACCACACCAGGCCGAGGAGAACTGATTTCTTTACAATATTCCTTTTCCTATCTATGAATACGGTATATTTATGTTTTATAATTTTCCCTATAAAGATCTTGCACATCATTAGATTTAGTCCTAGATATTTGATAGTTTTATCATGAATGGTGTTGTCTTTATATATCTATTGTTTGCAGCTGATGTATAAAATACTTTCTTATACTAATCTTACATCTATCCCCTTGCTAAACTCTATTATTTCTAATAATTCATAGGCAGACTTTTTTTGGTTGTTTTTTGTCTATGTAAACAATTATATCATCTCCAAATAATGGTAGCTGTCATATTACACTGGGTGAGAGACTTCCAGCAGATAGTTGAATACAGGCAGTGACAGTGCTTGCCTTGTACTTGTCCAGTTTATGGGAATGCTTATTTGTCCACTTAGGATGATGTTTCTTCTAGATTTTTACCATATATATAAATATATATGGTAAAAATCTAGAAGAAACACACACATACACACATACATACACACACATACATATATATACTTTTTTGTATATATATACACACACATACATACATACACACACACATATATATATATACTTTTTTGTTTGTTTGTTTTGAGATGGAGTCTCACTCTGTCACCCAGGCTGGAGTGTAATGGCATGATCTCGGCTCACTGCAGCCTCCACCTCCCGGGTTCAAGCAATTCGTATGCCACCAATTCCTGAGTAGCTGGGATTACAGACATGTGCCACCATGCCCAACTTATTTATTGCATTTTTAGTAGAGATGGGGTTTCGCCACGTTGGCCAGGCTGATCTTGAACTCCTGGTCTCAAGTGATCTGCCAGCCTTGGCCTCCCAAAGTGCTGGGATTATACAGGTATGAGCCATTGCACCCGGCCTAGATTAGATTTTTACTATATTCTTAATCAGGTTAAGAAAATCTCCTCTTACTTAACTTACTGTGAGATTTTACTATGAATAGGAATTGAATTTTATCCTGTTCTTTTTATGCACGTAATAAAGTAATATTTTTTTCTTTTAATTTGTTATCATGGTGAATTATATTTATGGCTTTTCTAATATTAATCTTTGCAGACCTGGGACAAATGAAACTTGGGTATGGTATATTATCATTTTTATATATTATTGCATTCTATTATATTTTGTTTATGAATTTGGCCTCTATTTTCAGGAGTAAAATGTTGGCTCAAATTTTTTTCTTATACCTTGGGTTTTGGTAACTGGGTCCTACTAACCTTATAGAATAAATTGGGAAATATTTCTTCTTTTTCTTTTACATAAAATTGGGATGATCTGTCCTTTGAAGGTAAAAACTCACCTATAAAGCCATCTGGGCCTTGTGTTTTGTGGGAAGATATTTAACTGCTGCTTTAACTTCTTTAAAAGTTATGTTTTAGTGAGTTCAAGATGCTATAACTATAACAAAATACCATAGACTGGGTGGGTTATAAACAGATTTCTCACTGTTCTGAAGGCTGCAAATCTAAGATCAGGGCACCAGCATGGTTGGGGTTCTGGTGAGAGTCCTCTTCCGGGTTGCTGACAGCCAGCTTCTCGCTGTACCTCATATTGTCAAAAGGGTGAGCGCTCTCTGGGATCTGTTTTAGAAAACCGTATTTGCATTCATGAAGGCTCTGTTCTCGTGACCTAATAACCTAAAGGCCCCACCTCTTAATACCATCACATTGGAGGTTAGGATTTCAACACATGAATTGGGAGAGACACAAACATTCAATTCACTGCAAGTTATATAGGGTTTTTAACGTTTTCATATTTGTTCTGCCCCTTTCCTCTCCTTCTGGGACACTCATTTGCATGTTGGTATGCTTGTGTCCTTGGGTCTATATGACTCTGTTTTTCTTTATTCCTTTTTCTTTCTGGTCTTCAGACTGGACAATCTCAATTGACTTTTTTTTTTTTTTTTTTTTTTTTTCTGAGATGGAGTCTCGCTCTGTCGCCCAGGCTGGAGTGCAGTGGCGTGATCTCAGCTCACTGCAAGCTCTGCCTCCCGGGTTCACGCCATTCTCCTGCCTCAGCCTCCCGAGTAGCTGTGATTACAGGCGCCCACCATGATGCCCAGCTAATCTTTTGTATTTTTAGTACAGACGGGGTTTCACCATGTTAGCCAGGATGGTCTCGATCTCCTGACCTCATGATCCACCCGCCTCAGCCTCCCAAAGTGCGGGGATTACAGGTGTGAGTCACCGCGGCCGGCTGACTTTTTTTTTTTCACTGACTCTTTCATCTGCCGGCTTAAATCTGCTGTTGCCAGGCGCAATGGCTCACGCCTGTAATTTCCTAGCACTTTGGGAGGCTGAGGTGGGCGGATCACTTGAGGTCAGGGGTTTAAGACCAGCCTGGCCAACACAGTGAAACTCCGTCTCTACTAAAAATACAAAAATTAGCCAGATATGGTGGCATGCACCTATAGTCCCAGCTAGTTGGGAGGCTGAAGCACCAGAATCGCCTGAACCTGGGAGGCGGCAGCTGCAGTTTGCTGAGATCGCACCACTGCACTCCATCCTGGGTGACAGCGAGACTGTCTCAAAAAAAAAAAAAAAAAAATCTGTTGAGCCTCTCTAGTAAATGCTTCATTTCATTTTTTGTGCTTATCAACTTCAAATTTTCTGATTGATTTTTAATAATTTATCTATCATTAGACTGTTTTGGTAAGACATCATTTTCATGCTTTGCTTTCAATTTTTTAAGTATAGTTTCCTTTAGGTCTCTTAACATATTTGGTTTTGGGGTTGTTTCTGTTTGCTTGTTTGGATACAGGGTCTCACTCTGTTGCCCAGGCTGGAGTCTTGGCTCACTACAGCTTCAGCCTCTGGAGCTCAAGTGATCCTCCTGCCTCACCCCGCAAGCAGCTGGGAGTACACACATGTGCCACCACGCCTGGCTATTTTTATTTTTTGTAGAGATGGGGTTTCACCATGCTGCCCAGGCTGGTCTCGAACTCCTCACCTTAGGCAACCCACCCATCTTGGCCTCCCAAAGTGCTGGGATTACAGGCATGGGCCACTGCACCCAGCTAACATGTTTGTAACATCTGATTTAAGGTCTTTATCCAATAAGGTCAGTGTCAGCTTCCTCGGGCGCAGTTTGCATTGATTGCTTTTTTTCCTCCCCTGTGTCTGGGCCATGCTTCTTTGCATGTTTCAGAATTTTGTTAAAAGCTGGACATTTTAAGTAACATAATGTGGCAACTGTGGAAATCATATTCTCCTCCCTCCCCATGGTGGTGCCTTTTTCTTGTTTAATGCCTTTTCTGAACTAATTATGTAAAGTTGTGTTCTTTGTCATGTGTGGCCACTATAGTCTCTGCTTGATTAGCTTAGTGGTCCTCTAACCATTAGATCTCCTTAATTGCCTGGAACCCATAAGTCACTCAGCCAAGAGTTTATAACTGCCTTAGACTTTACTTCCTCATTCTGCAGAGGCTTAAGGTAGCCAGTGGTGAGAGCTTAGGCTTTCTAGATCTTACCTGAGCATGCACACAGCACTGGGCATAAGCACATCCCTATGCATATGAATGGCCTTCTAGACTCCCAGGAGTACGTCACAGCCTTTCAAAGCCCCCTGTAGCCATCTCATAGTAACAGAAAGCAGATCAGTGGTTGCCTGGGTCCAGTAGTAGCGAGACGGTTGCACGGGAAGTGATGAAAATGTTCTGTAACTTCACTGCGAGGGAGGTTACACAGGTACATACATTTGTCACCTCACGTTGAACTTTATACTTTAAACACAGTTTATATGTAAACTATACCTCAACAAAGCTGATGTTTTTAAAGATGTAGTTTAAAAACGAAACAAAAAACATGGTCTGCAGGAGACACCTTGCTCGTGATCCTCTAAAACACAGGTCTCCACTCAGACACCTGCAGGACGAGGACAGGGTGGGCGAGGGAAAGGAGCCAGAGCCCTCCAGGGGTGTGAAGCAGCTTTTCCTGGGTGGGGCTTGGCGTGCTGCGCTCACTCTCCCTGGAGGAGGAAGTGCCTAATCCAGTCCTCTGGGTCTGGGCCCAGGAGATGGGGCCTTAAAGCCTCTCTTGGTAAAGACTAGCCCTGTGGGAACAAACAGGACACCCTCTCCTCTGATTCTGTATCTTCTAGGGGCTCCTACTGTACTTCAGGGATACCTGACCTGGGTTGCAGTCACATTAGCTCCTGGAAAGCCAGGACAGCCCATGTTGAACCCCACTTACTACTGCTGAGGACTGTGCGCCCTAAGGGGTTTGGGGCCTCTGCTCTTGCCACTGGCCTTGGAACACGTGTGGCAGTTCTTCTGCCTCACCCTCACTCTGGGGCATGGCCCACTCTGCCAGGGCATCTGACATGTTCTTTGTCCCTGGCTCAGTTTGGGGGCAGCCCAGTGTCCTGCGCTGTGGGGCTGGCCGTCCTGAATGTCTTGGAGAAGGAGCAGCTCCAGGATCATGCCACCAGTGTAGGCAGCTTCCTGATGGAGCTCCTCGGGCAGCAAAAAATCAAACATCCCATCGTCGGGGATGTCAGGTGAGGCTCTGGGGGCCACCTGCCAAGGCCCAGTGTGGTACCATTTTCTTCACCTCCTAACAACCTGGGATGGTGGGGTTATGTCCGCTCTCAAGAGGAACTGAGACATTGAGAGGTGCTATTGCCCAAAACGGCTCTCCTGGGGAGGAGAAAGCTAGGACGTGACCTGATCCCTAGCTACCCCTGAGCCTCTCTCCTCTGTCCACACCAAAGATCTCTCCCAGCCCAGTTATTCCCTGAAACTATTCTCACCACCTTCTGAAGGTGCCTCCTGCACTCAGCCCCCCCAGGAGGCACAGGTAGGAGCCCAGAGGCTGAGGCCAGCACCCTGGCCCCTCAGGCCTGGCCTCCTGAGATGTCATCACCTTCCCTTGCAGGGGTGTTGGGCTCTTCATTGGTGTGGATCTGATCAAAGATGAGGCCACAAGGACACCAGCAACTGAAGAGGCTGCCTACTTGGTATCAAGGTATTTTCTTCTTGAAACAAGTTGCTTCCTGGAGTAGGAGACACCACAGGTACCTCTTTGCAGGGCCAGTGGAAAGGAGCCTCATCTGTACCCCCGGCACTCTGGGCCACAGACTTGATTGAAAGAGGGCTGGGGCTGGCGGGTGGGGGCGGTTGTTGGGGGACAGCTGATCCTATCAGCTGAGGACAGAGATAAGTGGTGTTAGCAGTTCTGTACCCAGTGCCTGACTACAAAGGCTGCAGATGAGATACAGGCTATTCCCAGACCAGAGCAGCACCTCTGCCTAGAATGCCCAAGCTAGCAGGGCACTCAGACCCAGGAACCCCTAATGCCACCTTGGCCTGGAGAAGGGAAACACCTTCTCTATTCATACCAGGGAGCTGTGGCAGCACTAGACTCAGGGTTCCCATGCCGCACGACAGGTGGTTGGGATGGACAAGACTCCTGCTCCTAAGCTGGGTCGGGGGTGTCTCAGAACTCAGACTCCACCGGTCCCAATGCCCTGGTTTGCTTGTCCTTTCACTTGGACCCCAAGTCCTCAGGACTTCTTCTCCTTCTAGTTGAATTGTTATTCCCTTTTATCTCCATTCCCCAGGCCTACCCCTTCCCCCACGCCCACCATGGAAAGCTCTTCTGGTATTTGACGTGTCCTTATTCAAATTGTGAGACACGCGTGGTATTGATGTAAATCTCTGTGCTGTATTTGAACTTGGCCTTTCCTGGTCCCGCCTTCTCTCTGCTGTCAGTCACATCCCCAGCTTACTCCTACCCCCCTCCCAGGAGCCTCAGGGATTCGGAATGGTCAGGTGGCATGGAAGGAAACAGATCCCAAGTTCAGCCCGCTCTTTCGTCTCACAATACCCTGGGGGTGCTTTTCCAGTTCAGTGAGGAAATGGGTAAGTCACCTGCAGTTACCCTGCTAGGTGGCAAGAGCTAGATCTGGCCCCAGGGCCGTCTAACTCCAAAGTCCAAGCCCTGTTCTTTCTGGCATGGCCATGGTCAGTGCCAGGAAGACTGGGACAGGAAAATGAAACCAGAAGGCAGACTCCCCACCCCCAAGAAATAAAAATAACAAGGTTTACAAAAGAAGGGGGACAATGATCAAAGAATATAAACACAATCATGCAGACCCCTCATCTCAGAGATGAGGTTAGACTGTGGACTAAAAGTGATTATTAGCTACAAATGATGTTAAGATAAAGCCATCTTCCTAAGAATAATTGGACATTTTAAACTGGAATTGTAAGATAACCCGGAAGACAGGGCAGGAAGATGCCTGAAGCTGGTGAGGGGCACGTGGAGCTCATTACACCAACTGCAATGTTGGACATTCTCTATATAAGGAAACAGTATACATCACGTAAACCACACAGAAAACCAGAGAATGCAGGTGACTCTTGCAGTCTGGTGTTTCCCTGTGGCCATTCATTCTTGGCTTGGACTGTGGCTCCAGGGTTAGGTGAGGCAAGGTGCCTGTTCTGCGGGGCAGCAGGCTCAGGGCCAGGTGCAGCGCACTCCAAGCAGGCTGCTGTGGGCCAGATGCGCAGGACTCTGGGAGAGGTGACCAGTAAAGTGACCTGGCAGGAACTGGCCCATGGAAGGCTCTGAGGACAGTGTGGCTGGAGCACTGGACATGAGGCCAAGGCCAGGCTGAGGAAGGCCTTGAAGGCCATGTGAAGGGGTGTCCTGTCCTCACAGGCTGAAGGAGAACTACGTTTTGCTGAGCACTGATGGCCCTGGGAGGAACATCCTGAAGTTTAAGCCCCCAATGTGCTTCAGCCTGGACAATGCACGGCAGGTGGTGGCAAAGCTGGATGCCATTCTGACTGGTGAGCTTGAAGCCTGAGCTTGGCCATGTCTCTAGAACTCAGCCTGAAGCCAGCAACTAGAGCCTCCTAGCATGGAACAGGGAGGGGACAAGAGTCCAAGAGCAGAGGCACATGTCCTCTGGACAGGGCAGGGAACAACAGAGAGGGTCTTTCATGGCCCAATCTGCTCCTATTCCTGCCTGTACCTAAGAGAGCTTCCTGGGCTGTCAGGAGGTGGAAGGTGAGCCACCACCCAGCCTGCCTGAGCAGGCATCAGATGTATGCAGGACAAAGCAGTACTGGGCCTGAGAAACAGGCCATAAGAACTACAGTGGGAGTTGAGACCCCATGACCGCCAGCCTAGGATGTAGAGATGGCAGGAGTTTCATTCTGTACATGAGACAGGTCACACAAGGCTGCTGGGTGGCTGAAAGATTGGTACCACTGAGGACTGACGGAACGCAAAATGAAAACCCTACCCCACATTCCCCATCACCTAGGATGGTCGTGGTCAACCCAGGGTTCCCCCTAAATCCACTTACAAGGAAATCTCATGGTTGTGTTGCCATTTACAGCTCAGTGAGACCCTAAATAGGCACAGTTGCATCTCACAGTAGAGATCAGAACTGCCAGCCAAGCAAACAGGCATGCTTAATCCCAGGGCTCTGGAGCTGGGGGAGGCCCATCCCTGCTAGACACAAATTGGAAGTGGTAGGGATATGATGAATAGGAGTGTGTTTGTGGAGAGCAAAGGCTGGCCACGGAACAGGCTTAGGGATCCTGGACAGAGCCTACAAATCTCAGGAGAACTGAGGGCTGGCTTTGTTTTTCAGGAAACTGCTGCCACCCCTTTGGGGAATGGGACATGGGTGTGGATAGCCAGAGGGCCCAATCTCTAAACTGTCCTCCAGTTTGGACACTGAAGTCAACAGGGCATCTTCAGCAGAGAAAGGTGACTGAGTTGGCATTGCTTTGTGGTCTTTTTCAGACATGGAAGAGAAGGTGAGAAGTTGTGAAACGCTGAGGCTCCAGCCCTAAGCCAGCCCTGCTCTGCCTAAGTGTACTCCAGGTGAGTGGGCCTTGCTTCTTACTCTTGAAGATGCACAGCGGGTTCCTTACCATCAGCAGCAAGCAGCCTCGGCAAGCTGAGCCTTTTTTTAAGACTTTTTTTTGTTGATTGACGCTCCTTCCCAAAGGTTAGTTTCTTCAACACTGGAAATTCTCCAATGCTTGCACTTGATGGCAGGAACAGCTATATCCTCCCTTGAAACCTATGGGGCTGTATCCACGTGGAACCCCAACCCACCCTTGCCTCTTGTAACCACCTAGTCTTACGCCCTAAATACCAGACCTGGAGTTGGGCTCCAATCCAGCCAATAAACATCCCCTGCCAGAGCAGGCTTTTCTTCACCAGCCAGGAGGAGCACTATTGTGCCCCAATTCAGACGGCCCTGGCACTGCCCTAGTGTGTAAAGAATCCCATTTTTTCATTCATCAGCCAAGAAGGTTGGTGTTCCAAGGTGTCCCAGGAGGGGACATGCCTGCTGGGGATGTAAGCCCTCATCACTGCCCCATCCTCACTCCCCATAGGCCTCTCATTCCTTTCTTTGAAGGGGGCTCAGTCCTAGGCAGGGCAGTCCTTAAAGGATACCCCCACAACTGGGCCTGCAGCTGGAAGAGCCTGCTGCAGGAGAAAGCCCCAAGTCCAGGGCACCTGGCACCCCGCCCCCCAACCCTGAGCAAGAGGTCTCACACAGCATATCCGACACTCACCCAGGCTTGGGGGTTTTTAAATTTTATTTCAAAAGCTTGGATAGCTTCAATATCCAGGTTGTGGCAAAATCAGGACACGTGTAAAATACCTTACAATACATTAGATTCCCAAAAGGTACCAAAAAGTACAGTAAAATTAACACTTCCGTTACAGGAAATGTATGACGCAAATAATATAAAATTAAAAGGTGAAAATTAAAAGGTGGTTTCCTAAGATACAATTTACTCTTTACAACCAGGGTCCACAGGTCCAGGCTGCAGAGCGGCAGCAGGAAGCAGAGCCTCCCACCTGCTTCTGGGGGACCTGGTAATAAAAATCAGCCCATGATGGCGCTATGGCCTCTCAGACACCACACGCTGCCTAAACACCTAGAGCTCTGGAAATAGTAAACAGGAGAGTGATTTCCATGGGGGAAATTTTAAATAAGATGCACATGGGACAGGCAATAGAAAGTTTGCCAAGTTAAATTTGGTACATAATTGTGTTCACTCCATATCCAAACAAAGCATGTGTGCGGTCAGTTGGTCGCTCCTGCTGCCGCCTCAGTATGGCTTGTAGTTATTCTGATGGCCACCACGTCGCTGGCTCTTGCCGTAGTTTGTACTACCCTGACCTAGGGACGAGAACAACCATAGCAGCTACTATTTACAAGCATTTGCCCTGTGTCACGCGCTTGATATGCATCTTCCCAGGACCCTCACCAGCCGTGACAGCAGAGATTGCCTTCCTCATGTTACTAAGACCCCAAAGTCTAAGGCTCAAAAATCAAGTAGCTCCCATGGCTGAGCCAGGCCTGTCTGACTCCAAAGCCCCTGCTGCCAGTGGGCTCCTACACTGTCCTGCCTCCCCTGGGGACGAGGGGTGAGCGGATGGGGCCTCCCTCTCTCCTACTTACTGTAGTCGTAGCCGGGGCCGTAGCCGTAATAGCCATAGGGCGAGTAGTCGTAGCCGCCATAGCCAGGCCCGTAGCCCTGCTGGTAGCCGTAGCCCTGGTTCCAGTAGTTGCCGTAGCCCTGATTCCAACTCTGACTCTGACCTGTGGGGGGAGCAGGGCACAGGGGCCCGTGGACCATTTAGCATACGCAGGAGCTAGGATGGAGGAAATCCTGCCCTTTGGGGTGGCAGGGTTACTGTGGCAACTCAGGCAGAAGCCAAGGGGCTGCTGTTCTGGTGTATAGGGCCCTGGGCCCAACCCTGCATCTGAGAGACCCAAGCAGAGGATCAGAGACCAGGATGCTAACTTTACTTGGGGCAAACAAGGCAGCTCACTCACTCAGTCACTCTGATCACTCCCACTCTCCTTGGCAGCTTAGCCTTTAAAAAGATGCAGTTCAGGCTTTGGAGTCAGAGGGGCCTGGGATGGAAGGGGATAAATGCCTGGCACAGCTCTGCCCTACCCACCCTTCTGCCTACCTGCTCACAGGTGTACCAGACTCAGGACATCCACAAAGCCAAGACACCCATCACATCCCCTCCCCCAGAGTGTAACACAAATGCTCTCTCTGCCCTGAGCACCCAAGCCATTCCAAGGGGCAGCAGCAGGCAACAGCCTCAAGCATACAGCCCTGACCCAGAGCCATTCCTATTCCTGTTCGTCCCCCACCTCACACAATCTGCCCACCCCTGCTGCACAGCACCAGAGGGAGCCCCAAGACAGGCTTGGAAGGCTCCATGTAGGCAGGGAAACAGGACCTAGCTTCATCCACGTTCCACTCACCTCCACCACCACCACCACCTCCGCTGCCTCGGTTCCCTCGGTTGCGGTTTCCACGGCCCCCAGAGCCATACTGCTGCTGCTGATAGACTTCTTTGGGCTGGGCCACCTTGATCTCACACTAAAAGTCAAGAGGACAGTGGTCACGCCAGTAGGACAAACTCAGGGCAGTGACTGCCCAAAGACCTTCACTGCGACAAACATCAAATGGTGGATCAGGTCCATTTGCTGAGAAACAAAATATGCTAGTATGGGAGGCCACCTTTGGGCTAAAGCTCATGGAATCCCAACTAAAACCAAAGGCCTTCCAGCAGAGAACCCTTCCCACAGAATGCACTTGAGATGGGCATCTCAGCCCCAGAGCAACTCCATATCTAATGGAGGCAGGCAACTGGGCCAACTGCAGCCCAGGGGAGCAGAGGACAGGCTGGGAGCAGGCACCACACCTTGGTCCTGCTGGGCTAGAGGGTCAGACAAGACTTCTCAGATGAGGGGCCTTAGACAATGAGGTTTTAACATCTTTTTCTCTTTACAGAAGAAACTCATCTCATCCAAATACACGCTATTGAGAAGGCGAGCCTGACCTCCCTCTTACAGATAAAGTCAGCTTTCAGAGGCTCAGGGTGGGGGGCCTGCCCGAGGCCATAATGCTACCCACCCCCTCCTCCTAACCACTGGTCTGTTGGGATAACCCAGATGTCTGCATCCCCTCAAGTCAGTCAATTTCCTTTCTGTCCACTGGGGGTGGAATGGGGTAGGGTGGGGTACTTTAAAGTGCTCCTGCTTAATAAGTTAGACCAGACCAGTGTATTTCTGAAGAAAATCCTGACATGCACACCCATTAAAAATAGTACATTTTACAGTGTCCCAGTCATACTTTTAATTGGCAAATTAAAATAATGCAATCTGATATATTCTATCCTACTAAATTAAAAATACTGAATATAACCAACTAAATATACTTACTCCTAAGACTCACTACCAGTAGTTTCACTTAAACTCTGCCTTAGAGGCTCTTCCCACCCATTTCCCATTATGGCACATAGAGAAAAAGGCCTCTATCACTGTCCACTGGAGTAATAACCACTGCTTCCCCTAACTGCCTCAAAGACTATCATTTTATAGAAAATTTAAGACTATCCTAATCCACTCTTCCCAAACTCCCAGCCAGGATAGAGACTTCCAGGAGTTCCACCTGTCCCACCTTATCTGGCTGCCAACTCCTGCTCAGAAACAGAGCCTGCCACACCCTGCCACTGCAGGCCGCACCCTCAACTCCCAACTGCCAACTTGAAGCCTGAACTACCCTTTCCCTGACCAGAGTTCAGGAGGGGAAGAGCTACACCTCCCTGCACATGAATCCACTCATTTGAAAGCACAACTGACCCTGGATTTAAGCTGGCCAGGACCCTGGGAGATCTTTGGAAGGATTTTTGCCTGGGTTTAGGGTTGACTTAAAGAGGTGCCCAGAAGACCAAGTGAGGCAGTTCATGCCCGTAATCCCAACACTTTACAAGGCCAAGGCAGAGGATGGCTTGAGCCCAGGCAACATGGTGAGACCAGGCTTTAAAAAAACATATGAGCCAGGCATGGTGGTACATGCCTGTGGTCCCAGCTACTTGAGAGGCTGAGATGGGAGGATCCGTTCCGCCCATGAGGTCAAGGTTGCAGGGAGCCATGATTGTGTTACCGCACCCCAGCCTGGACAACAAAGCAAGACCCTGTCTCAAAGCAAGAAAAAAAAAAAAAAAAAAAAAAAAGTGCTCAAAGTGGATGGAAGTGGACAAAGACTTGGTTGTAGAAGGAGGTAGAAAGGCTCTGGAGTAAGAAAAACTTCACCACAGAGGAGAATCAGTGAGTTGCAGAAGTTCTAGGATCTTCTGAGACCTTAAACTGCAGGCTTCATACCCCTGGACTCAAGAATCTAGAACTGTCACCTCTAGCTTTAAGTGAGGAGCTAAAGAGGCTACTCAACCTGCTCTATTCACAGAGGCCACCTTCTCCTGCCTCCCTCACATCCTGTGTTGTTTATTGGCAGTCCTCCCAGCCTAGGAAGTCTTTCAAGGATCGGAACACTGCCCCAATCAGGGCAGCATACGCTTCACAGAAATAGTCAAGTCTGACCAACCTGGAGAGCTCCTGCATGAGGCCCAACCCCTAACCCATCCCTCTAAGGGCCAGCTCTCCAGCAGCACAGGAGGCCAAGCAGAGCTGGGAACACCTTACCTTGCTTCCACTGACAGTATGGAACTTTTTCTCCAGAACCTTCTTCACGGGTTCTTCTTCTTTAAAGGTGATAAACACAAAACCTCGTCTTTTGTTCAACTTTGGATCCATTGGCAATTCAATGGCCTCAATCTGCAAAAAGCATAGGCAAACTCAGGCCCAATACCTCCCTACCCCAGAGCATATAGGGGACTCACAGGAGAAAAGACCCCATTGAAGGCAGAGGGTGAAAAATAAGCCCTGCCTGGGAGGTTCTAGCCAGCCAAGGATACCAAGGACCAGAAAGAAGGCAGCCTTAGGGGCAGCTGATGGGCTATTCCCAGAGCCACACTCACCTCCCCAAACTCGCCAAAGTACTCCCTGATCTTTTCCTCAGTGGCTTCAGGATTCAGACCCCCAACGAAGATTTTCTTCACCGGGTCCTTCTTCATAGCCATGGCCTTTTTAGGGTCAATGACACGGCCATCCAGCCTGTGCTCCTTCTGGTCTAGGACCTGTTCCAACAGAAAGGGGTCAGGCTGACTCAGCAGCACGAGCCAGACAAGGCCCTTCTCTCTAAGCCATAAAGACACCAGTACAGATACAAACGTGTTTCACCCCCTCCAAATTCTACCCCAGCTTAACCTCCCAACCCAATTTTCATCAAACCTCAAGTACAGCTGGTTTACCTCGACACCTAGAAAACAGTCCTCACACTTAAGCCTTTGATCATGCTCTTCCTGCCCAAGCAGTCCCAGCGTGACGCCCATCTCCAGAAGCAAAACAGCACGGACTCAGAGCATAGGCTGAAGATGGGCCACAGGGGAAGGAATCCTCCCTCCACTCCCTACTAGCTGTGACCTCTTCTACTTACATTTCTGAGCCTTAGGGTTTTGGTTTTTGTCCTGTAAAATGGGGCTAAAAGCCTATCATACCAATCATGGACTCTCTTGTAATCCTCCCAGATGTTTAGCACCGCACCCAGAATAGGCACATAAAAGGTAATGAATGTCAACTATCATCTTCCCGAACCACTCCAGCACATTCTCTCACTCCCAGCTTAATTTGTATTTTCATCCCCTCAAAAACCGGAACATAACCTCTGGCTTTGGGTTTTGCCCAAAGCACTCAAATCACATGCGGACCACACAAACTAGTCATGCTGTAAGAAAGGTGTCCTCTTAGAATTCAAATCGTTTCCACCGAGACTGCTGAAATCCAGTACCCAGCTTACCTTCTCCACACTGGCTGCATCTTTGAACAGGATAAACCCAAACCCTCTTGACCGTCCAGTGTTGGGATCCATTTTTATTGTACAGTCAACGACCTCTCCAAATTTAGTAAAATAGTCTTTTAAATCTTTTTTGCTAGTATCCCAGCTCAGGCCACCAACGAACATTTTTCTGAAATGGCAGGGTGAGACACATGGCAACAAGTCTTGTAAGCAAGCTGTGATTTTGGAAAGGACTGGCCCTGGCAAAGTTCTCACGAAGTCTACAGCTACCCTTAGAGTCTGCAAGGAGCACCTTAGAAAGATGTTAAATCTCCACTACCCTCCAAATTGAACTCAACCAGGACCCTAACGAGGCTTAACAAGGCTCTGCAGCCCCAGCCTGTGAGAAGCAAAGAAAGGACCACCTCACCAGGGGTATGGACCTAACCACTCATAACTGGAAATTCATGTGCTCTACAACCATGTAGCAAAGGGCCAGCGTCTTCACCAACTCCTGAGAACTCGTTTCAAGGAACTCGATGCTTCCGGGGGCCAAGCCCGCCCAGGGTTCAGACGGTGACTCCGCCCCCGGGAGAGGCGGAGGAGGGAGGTCCGGGCCCCGGCTCGCGCCAACTCCGCCCACGCAGCCCCCGGCGCGGCCCAAGACGCCGCCGGGCCCCGGGTCCGAGCGCTTTCCCTCTTCCGGGCCATCCGCCCGCCCCTGCGCCGGCTCCGGCCCTGGCCCTGGCCCTGGCAGCGCGCGAGCGGCCCCGGGGCGGCGCCAAAGTCGACCCAACAAACTCCCGCAAACTCCAGCGCGAGTGGCAGCGCCAGGCCCGGCCCGCGAACGCAGCGGCGACAGTCCGCGGGCCGCACCAGCCCCGACCCGGGCCAGGCCGCCGCCCCTCCCCCCGCCGCGTGGCGCCAACAAAAGGCGGCCCCGGAACAAAGGCGGCGCCCCCGTCCGCCCGCGGCCGCACCTACCCCGCGTCCTCCTCGTTCTTGCTGGCGTTGATCTGGTCGCCCTCGGCGCCGTTCTGATTCCCGCTCGGGGGCGCCGCGGTCGCGCCTCCAGCCCCCGCCGCGGCGCCCGTGCCAGCCCCGGCCGGCGACTCGCCTTCGGGGACGGCCTCATGTCCGTTCTCGGTGGCGCCCGTCGTCTCCATGGGCTGCTCCTCGCCCGCTTCCGACATGCTAGGCCGAGGCGCGGCGGCTCCTGCAACCAGCGGCGACAGCGCGTCAGGCCGGCGCGGCTCCCGCCAGAGCTCCCGCCCGCCGGCCGCCGCTCACCTCGCCGCCGATGACGCCGCGGGGCCCGCTCGTCCCCACCAGCAGGGGAAGGCGCCGCGGGCTCGGCCGCACTCAAGCTCGCGCTGCTGAGGCCTCGCCTCAGTCAGCCCACGGAGCTGCTCCAACTGTGTCTCCTCCTCCTTGGCCGCCGCCGCACGGGAACCCACCGACCAACAGCCAAGCTCCCTCCCGCGCGGTGCCGCCGCCTGACAATGCCGACTCGTGGCGCCCTTTATAATGCCGGAGCCGGGTGCCACCTCGCAACAAACTGCACGCTCATTGGCTGCTCAAGTCCGTCACTCAACCTAGCGTCAGCGTCCCATTGGCCGCGACGGCGCGCGCGCTCTAGACCTGGGCGGGCTTTGTCCTCATTTTAGAACGCGCGCGAGTACGGCCGCTACGGAGGGCTCCCGAAGCCGGGCGGGACGGCGCCGGGTCCAGGGCGGCGGGCAGCTACAGCACATCGGTGGGAGGGCCTAATCGGATTGTAAGCTCGTCGAGGCCGCTGGTCTCTTGCTCTCGAGGACTCCATCCCAGCATTGGCAGCCTCCGCCTCCCCATGTCCCAAAAGAGGAAACTGGGCTGGAGAAAGTTTCGCAGCCCAAGGACGCGTGGCTGGAAGTGGCAGAACCCGGGCTTCCGAGGTTGGGCGAGTGGGGTCCTCCAAGGCCCTCAGCACGGGTCGGAGGGATTGGGACTGAACCCGCCATCCCCCTGGACCTTGGTGCCCTCCAAGCCCCGCGCTCGCGCCCTGTCCGTCGCCTCCCCCAGAGATGCTCTGCAGGGACGATGAGACCTTGGTGTTCCCCGGTCCTCTGTCCCCTGGCACCACCTGAACGATTGACATCGCATTTGTACTTTTGTTTACTTAAATTTTTTCCTGTAAATCATTTGTCTTTCTTTTTCTTCCTTTTTATTTTATTTTTTGATGGAGTCTTCTCTTGTCGCCCAGACTGTAGTGCAAGGCGCGATCTCGGCTCACCGCAACCTCCGCCTCCCGGGTTCAAGCCTGTCTCAGCCTCCCGAGTAGCTGGGATTACAGGCATGCGCCACCACGCCTGGCTAATTTTTTTGTTTTTTTAGTAGAGACGGGGTTTCACCATGCTGGCCAGGGTGGTCTCGATCTCCTGACCTCGTGATCCGCCCGCCTGGGCCTCGCAAAGTACTGGGATTACAGGCGTGAGCCACCGCGTGCGGCCTTTTTTTTTTTTTTTTTTTTTTAAACAAATACGGAGGCCGGGCGCGGTGGCTCCCACCTGTAATCCCAGCACTTTGGGAGGCCCAGGCGGGCGGATCACGAGGTCAGGAGATCGAGACCATCCTGGCCAACATGGTGAAACCCCGTCTCTACTAAAAATACAAAAAAATTAGCCGGGCGTGGTGGTGGGCGCCTGTAGTCCCAGCTACCGGGAGGCTGAGGCAGGAGAATGGCGTGAACCCGGGAGGCGGAGCTTGCAGTGAGCGGAGATCGCGCCACTGCACTCCAGCCTGGGCGACAGAGCGAGACATCGTCTCAAAAACAAAACAAAACAAATACACCACTCGTGAACTCACGAGGTAAAGGACAGGGTGGGGGCGTTGTTCTCTTCCTAATACACAAAACTCCTTTATATTATCTCCTTGACCACAAAATGTTAAAGGCCTGGGTAATCCCGTTATTCCTTTTAATCATATGGGTGGCGGGCCCCAAGGCAAGCAGGATTACAACCTCTGAAGCCTGCAGGTTACCAAATAGCAACCCAGAACACAAGGAACTAGCGTTTCCAGTGGATTCCTGCAGCCAGGACCAGTGTGGTGGGCTGGGCATTCCATTTTCTCTTCTGTATCTTAACAACCAAAGTAAGGTGGTATGGTCACCAATTTTATTTTTATTATTTTATTTTTTGACACAAGGTTTTGTTCTGTAACCCAGGCTGGAGTCCAGTGGCATGATCACAGCTTACTGCAGCTTCAACCTCCCGGGCTCAAATGAGCCTCCTGCCTCAGCCTCCCAAGTAGCTGGAACCAGAAGCGTGGCCACCACGCCAAGCGAATTTTTTGTAAACACAGGGTCTCCCTATGTTGCCCAGCTAGATCACCAATTTTTTTTTTTCTTTGAGACGGGGGTCTCGCTCTGTCGCCCAGGCTGGAGTACAGTGGAGCCATCTCAGCTCACAGCAACCTCCACCTCCCGGGTTCTAGCGATTCTCCTGCCTCAGCCTCCTGAGTAGCTGGGATTGCAGGTGTGTTCCACCATGCCGGGCTAATTTTTGTATTTTTAGTAGAGATGGGGTTTTACCATGTTGACCAGGCTGGTCTTGAACTCCTGACCTCAGGTGGATCACCAATTTTAAATGAGAAAACTGAAGTCAAGAGCAGCGGCCCAAAGCTACACAACCAACTCAGGCACTAACTCCACCCAGGCACTGGAGTTGCCCTGAGAATGAAAAATGAAGATACATGGACTTCAGGCTTCTCTAGGAAAGTCCGAAGATTTAGCTCACACTGTACTGCATTCCCCCAAAGTAACAATCAAGTGCAGCTGGGATACCCATACCCAGGTGAGCAAGTGCCCTCTGGTTCACCCCAAGGCCACTCTTCACTGTCCCAGGCTAATTCCATAACAGGAAGTCACATATTTCCACACGACCTTACTCATGTCACTGAGATCTGGCAGCAAGGCTTTCAGGAAGGTCTCTAACAAACTGCTCACCCCACCTCCACCCCAGCCCTTGCCAACCCACAGAAATGAGGGCCAGGGCTGTGGCCTGCAGGAGATGATGGGCACAGCTCCCCAAGCAGTGAAGGTAATTCAGGAAATTAAGTTCAAAGTCAAAATAGTGTAGGTGCAGCCCAAAGACATTACTGCAGGCATAAATTCCCTTAATCTTCCACGTGGATTTCTTTAGCACGACTCAGAAACACTTTCAGTGACGTGTAAAGTCTGAGGATACAACATTTGGACAGCGCTTAGCAGTTTGCAAAATGCTTTCACCAACCTTGCTTTACTGGAGCTTCAAAATAGCTTTGTGAAGTTACCCATATTTTATACACAAGAATACTGAAACCACAGCTAAAACTGTGGCCATGAAACCCACACGTCCAACTCCACATTGGGGATTGTTTCCAGGGCTCCTGGCTACTGTGGGACAAGGTATGTCTGAGCTTCTGAGTTCCTTGATGTAAATTAGATCTCCTATCAAAGATCTAATTTATTCTGAGGCTCAGCTGGGCGTGGTGGCTGACGCCCGTAATCCCACCACTTTGGTAAGCCAAGGCAGGAGAATCCCATGAGGCCAGGAGTTTGAGACCAGCCTGGGCAACATAGTGGAACCCCCATCTCTACTAAAAATACAAAAAAAAGTCTGGGCATGGTGGCCCAGGCCTGTAGTCCCCCCTGCTCGGGAGGCTGAGGCACAAGAATCACTCGAACCTGGGAGAATGGAGGTTGCATCGAGCCAAGATCGCACCACTACACTCCAGGCTAAGTGACACAGCGAGACTCTGTCTCAAAATAAATAAATAAATAAATAAATAAATAAATAAATAAATAAATAATCCTGAAGCTCAAATAAGGTAATGGCTTAGAAAACACTTCATAAACTAGAAAGAACTGCAGGCAGGTAGGGGTCAGTCTCAGCAAAAAATAAAAAATGCCGGGCCGGGTGCAGTGGCTCACGCCTGTAATCCCAGCACATTGGGAGGCCGAGGCAGGCGGATCGAGACCATCCTGGCTAACACGATGAAACCCTGTCTTTACTAAAAATACAAAAATTAGCCGGGCGTGGTGGGGGGGGCGCCTGTAGTCCCAGCTACTCGGGAAGCTGAGGCAGGAGAATGGTGTGAACCCGGGAGGCAGAGCTTGCAGTGAGCCGAGATCGTGCCACTGCACTCCAGCCTGGGGGACAGAGCCAGACTCTGTCTCGAAAAAATGAAATTACATAAATAAATAAACAAAGCCTTCATATTGTATCCAAGGGTGTTTCTGCCAGAGGCAAGGCACCACACTGTTTGGGAAACAGCAGGAAGTCCTTTTGACACAAGCCTCCCTACTTTTGTTATTAGGTTCAGTTACACAGCCTGAGTAGAGGGCAATTCCATGACAGTGAGGTTCTCAAGTCAGCCAGGAGCTCAGTTACCCCTGAAAATCTCTTAAAAGGCCCATAGAGTACACACTCCCTGGGTTTGGGCTATTCAGAATATATGCATAAAATGAGGACAATCTCCAATCTAGGAAAGGACATACACAAATGCTTTTGGATTGTTTTTTAATTACATGAATTGATTTTTCTCACATTCTTTTTTTCGGTTTTTTGGCTGAGCCTGCAAGGTGGAAGTTGCATGAGTTAACTACAAATATATTGTGCCTCTGCTGTGGCCAACTCCCGCTGCAGCCACTTTCCCCGCTCCACCAAACTCCAGCTCCCCTGCTTCAGGGGAGTCCTCTAGCCAGATGAATCTTTCTAAAACACAAGTCATAAGATCTGAGAGCTACAGTGAAAAAAGGAAAAACTGAAAATGCAAGTCCCATCTTGCCACTACCTCTGTGTGAAAACCCTGGCTGACTTCCCAGTGCTGTCAGGATGAAGTCTTAGCCTTGACTTCGGGTGAATACGAGTGGGACAGACAGTTGGGGCTCCCAGAAATCTGTGTCCCCACCTTGCCAGCCTCCCTTGCTGTGTGGTCTGTGAGTGGAAGAGTTCCTTTCAGGCTGGGGCCATGGAGACTGGGGGCCTTGTCCAGACTTCCCTTCACCCCGCGACCATGTGTTCTACACGGCTGAGCTACCTTATGGAGAAGAGCTGTTTGGCCCACATCAGATTTGACACAAGCTGAAAATGAACCTGTACTGGGCCTGGCACTGAGATTTGGGATTTTTTTTTTCTCTCAAACTGTAGCCTGGCCTACTCTCACCCTCCCACCTGGCCTATAAGGTCCAGCATGAGTCGCCTCAGCTGCACCTCCTTGCCACTCTCCACTCCAGCTGTGCTGAATTTCTTTTACTTCCTAGAACTCACCAGTGCCCTCCTGCCTTTGGGCCTTTTCACCTGCTGTTCTCTCTACCTGGAACAGTCTTCCCAAATGTCACCTAACTACTGTACACATTGGGAGTTGAATTGTGTGCCCCCGCAAAAGACATGTTCACAGCCGGGCATGGTGGCTTACTCCTGTAATCCCAGCATTTTGGGAGGCCGAGGTGGGCGGATCACGAGGTCAGGAGATCGAGACCATCCTGGCTAACAGTGAAACCCCGTCTCTACTAAAAATACAAAAAATTAGCCAGGCGTGGTGGTGGGCACCTGTAGTCCCAGCTACTCAGGAGGCTGAGGCAGGAGAATGGCGTGAACCTGGGAGGTGGAGCTTGCAGTGAGCCAAGATCGTGCCACTGCACTCCAGCCTGGGCAACAGAGTGAGACTGTCTCAAAAAAAAAAAAAAAAGTTACGTTCAAATCCTAACTCCTGGTGCCTCTGAATGTGGCCTTACTTGGAAATAGTCTTTTCAGGTGGAATCAAGTTAAGATGAGGTCAAACTGGAGTATGAGGATTAAAGGCCCACATGGGAGTAGGGTGGGCCTTTAATCCTGTATGACTGGGGAACTTTAGAGGGGGAAAGACAGACACACAGGGAAAATGCCACATGACCACGGAGGCAGAGATGGCAGTGATGCATCTATAGGCCAAGAAGCACTGAGGATTGCCGGCAACACCGGAAACTAGGAGCGGGGCAAAGATCCTCCCTTGAAGCCTTCAGAGGGAGCACAGGCCCTGCTGACAGCTTGACTTTAGACTTCCAGCCTCAAGAACTGTGAGAGAATACAGCTGGGTTGCTGTAAGCCACCGGGTTGCGGCACTTGATCACAGCAGCCCCAGAAACCAAACACAACATTCAACAGACTTCCCCCTCCTCCTATGGGAAGTGTTGTGTCATACCCCGAGGAAGGGTGCCCCTCAGAACATGGGCCACACTGTTGACATTGACTGTGAGCGCCCTGAGACCCTGCATCAGGTCTGTCTCCTCCACCCTGACTCCTACGGTGGGCACGCCAGTGCCTGCAGAATGAATGCAAGATCTTTTTTTTTTTTTTGAGACAGAGTTTCGCTCTGTTGCCCAGGCTGGAGTGCAGTGGCATGATCTCAGCTCACTGCAACCTCTGCCCCCTGGGTTCAAGCGATTCTCATGCCTCAGTCTCCCGAGTAGCTGGGATTGCAGGTGTGCGCCACCACACCTGGCTAATTTTGTACTTTTAGTAGAGACAGGGTTTCACTGTGTTGGCCAGGCTGCTCTCAAACTCCTGACCTCTGGAGTTCGGCCTCCCAAAGTGCTGGGATTACAGGCGTAAGCCACTGCGCCCAGCCCCAAATCTCATCTTGAACTGTAATCCCCATAATCCCCATGTGTCATCGGAGGGACCTGGTGGGAGGTGATCGAATCGTGGGGGCGGTTTCCCCCATGCGGTTCTAGTGATAGTGAGTGCTCACGAGATCTGATGGTTTTATAAGCGTCTGGCATTTCCCCTGCTGGCACTCATCCTCTCTCCTGCTGCCCTGTGAAGAGGTGCCTTCCGCCATGATTGTAAGTTTCCTGAGGCCTCCCCACCATGCGGAACTGAGTCCATTAAACCTCTTTCCTTTATAAATTACCAAGTCTCAGGTATTTCCTTATAGCAATGTGAAAACAGACTAATACTGTTTCAAACCAGCACCTTGTGGACTAAAGTTGACTCTTGAACCTACTTGCTTGCCCTGTACAGTGCTTTGTTCTGTTTTTGTTTTTGAGATGAGGTCTCGCTGTGTCGCCCAGGCTGGAGTGCAGTCGCTATTCACCTGCGTGATTGCAGCTCAGTGTAGCCTCAAACTACTGGCCTCAAATGATCGTCCCGCTTCAACCTCCCTAGCAGCTGAGACTAAAGTTGCACACCACCTCACCCAGTCCTACACAGTGTTTGGCTCATTTGAAAAAATTGTTTGCCAACATTTATGGATTATGACATTTCTTTCATATATATATATATACACACACACACACACACATATATATGTGTGTATATATGTATATATGTGAATATATGTATATATATGTACACATATATACATATATATACACACACATATATATACACATATATGTATATTTTTTAGATGGAGTCTCACTGTGTCGCCCAGGCTGGAGTGCAGTGACATGATCTTGGCTCACTACAACCTTCACCTCCTGGGTTCAAGCGATTCTTGTGCCTTAGCCTCCCAAGTAGCTGGGATTACAAGCATGCACCACCACGCTAATTTTTGTATTTCTAGTAGAGAAAGGGTTTCATCATGTTGGCCAGGCAGATCTCGAACTCCTGACCTCGTGATCCACCCGCCTCAGCCTCCCAAAGTGCTAGGATTACAGGTGTGAGCCACCGCGCCCTGCCAGATGATGGCATTTCTACACAAGGTTATATATCCAGTTACTTTTGAAAAATTGTCAGCTAAGGTCACACTGGGCCACAGTGTCCTGTGTCCAGAATCAGCGGGAGCTGAGTCACAGTGACCCCCAGCGGATGAGGCAGGCACTGTCCAGCTAAACCCAGCCCCCACCATGTTCTAATGTCTTCTTCCAGGGTCCCACTAAACCTATTGACATTGACCAAGAGCATCTGAGATGTGGATCCCTAAGCAGACCTCCATGAAGTTCAGCTTCTTCATCTTTTTTTACATTTTTTCTGAGACAGGGTCTTGCTCTGAGTGCAGTGATGTGATCACGGCTCGCCTCGACCTCCTGGGCTCAAGTGATCCTCCCGTCTCAGCCTCTCACTTAGCTGGGACTACAGGCATGCACCACCACACCCAGCTTATTTATTTATTTAGCTAGGGACAGGGTCTCCCTGTGTTGCCCAGGCTAGTCTCAAACTCCTGGGCTCAAGCCATCTGCCTGCCTTAACTTCCCAAAGGGCTGGGATTACAGGCATGAGCCACCGCTCCCAACCTACTTCATCTTAAAAAAAAAGAGAACGGCACCTGTCTCTCCACCGTCCTGCAGGGCTATGGGAGGATGGCTGCTAGGGGTTTAGAACAGCGCCCGCTGTGAGAGCTGCTGTGACTGCTAACAGCAACAGTGGAAGCATCCAAGGGAACATTCCTTTGCCTGCTGACACCCCCAGGCCCCCAGCCACCCCGCAACAATATATCTCAAAATACATCTCAAGTCAAATCCTTGAAACAGACAAGTAAGAGATCTGGAGAGAGAATCTGCTGGCGGCCTCCCTAAAATCACACATTCTTGCAACAGCCACCCCACGCCCTGCTGAGTCTCAGAGGCAGCCTCTGTCCATCAGAAACCAATCAGAAATGGCTAGAGCCCTATTCTGGAATCAGTCCTTAATGAAGTATGTGATTCACATACAAAACCCTAATCCTCCCAGTTTCCTGGAGAGCTCACAAAGCTGCACACAGTGGGCACAGCTCACACAGGGGCCCGGCCTCGTCTGCAACACTATCCCCTGTGTAGTCTTTGAAACTTCAGACTCCCTGACCTCTGGGGCTGGACTCTCACTTTTATGAAGCATTCTAGGCACCAGTCATTGGGACAGGGACAGATTTTAGGACTCACTACTGCAGATTAGGTGGGGAGAAAGCCTATTAAACTGGGAAATTTCTGTCTCCCTCTGAGAGGCAGCAGTGGCTCCTAAAACAGGCTTTGTTTATGTTTATGTCTGCATTGCCACTAGGTCAGTGTGGACCTGCGGGCTCTTTCTTTGAGCCTCAGTTTCTTTTTTTCTTTCTTTTTTTTTTTTTTTTTTTTAGACAGGGTCTTACTCTCTGGCCCAGGCTGGATTGCAGTGGTGTGATCTCGGCTCACTGCAACCTCCATCTCCCAAGTTCAAGCGATTCTCCTGCCTCAGCCTCCCTAGTAGCTGGGATTACATGCGCCCACCACCATGCCCAGCTAATTCTTGTATTTTTAGTAGAGACGGGGTTTCGCCATGTTGGCCAGGCTGGTCTCAAACTCCTGACCTCACGTGATCCACCCACCCCAGCCTCCCAAAGTGCTGGAATTATAGGCGTGAGCCACCGTGCCCAGATTGAGCCTCAGTTTCTTTTCTTTTTTTTTTTTTTGAGACAGACTCTCGCTCTGTCGCCCAGGCTGGAGTGCAGTGGTGCAATCTCGGCTCACTGCAAGCTCCGCCTGCTGGGTTCACACCATTCCCCTGCCTCAGCCTCTGGAGTAGCTGGAACTACAGGCACCCGCCACCATGCCCGGCTAACTTTTTGTATTTTTTTTGGTAGAGACGGGGTTTCACCGTGTTAGCCAGGATGGTCTCGATCTCCTGACCTCATGATTCGCCCGCCTCGGCCTCCCCAAGTGCTGGGATTACAGGCGTCAGCCATCATGCCCGGCCGAGCCTCAGTTTCTGATTCCACAATTCATCTATTCACTCATGTATTTACTCAATTGAATTGTTGAGGCTGCAATTGCCAGCAAAATGCCCTTGACCTCCAGGACAGACTGGGTCTGTGAGCTCTAAACCCTCATGCATAACTGTCCCTTAAACATCTTTACTGAGGCTAAGCAGGGGTTCTCCAGCAGAGATGGAAAAGAAGGGGTGCAGGCAGAGAAGACGACACAGCTCAGGTTCCAAGCTTGAGAAAGCAGAGGCTGCTTGGAGAACTGCAAGTTGCTCCACACGATGAAGAGGAGCTGGGACAGCGCAGCTGGGCAAGGGCTTTGGGTGCCACGACAAAGGGTTCAGATTTATCCCGCAGGAAACTGGAAGTCAGTGAATACTGCTATGGCAGTGGTCCAGTGGAGGAGATGGGAAGGAGGGGATGAACAGAGACATCGAGGAGGGTGAGTTGGCAGAACGTTGTGTTTGTGTGTGGTGACAACCCCCAACTCCATACATGGAGCAGGATGGGCAATGAGGCTGGAACACTGGACCAGAGCCGCTTGGTGGAGGGCCTTGGACTCAGAGGCTTGCTTCTCTCAAGGAGAAACCCTTCCACCCCCTGCTTCCTGGCTATGCCTCCTGCTGGTGGCACCAATTGTCTTGACCATTTCTTCTAGTATATTTGTCCCTAAAGGCTAGAGAAGGATCAAGAGATGATCCATTTCCAAGCTCAAGTCCAAACCTTTTGGTAACAAAGGCTGGCAGAGGGGAAAGTGAGCAGGGCAGCGCTGGGCTTCCAGCCTCCCCATGCCAGGTCCTTTCACCTCCTCCACCACACCAGCCTTTGCTCTGATCAGACCCAAGGGAAAGAGACAAGGGGCACTCCGAGGTTTTCATCTTCCTACCCAAGTGCTGAGTCTGAAAGACCACAGAGACATAGACACAGAAAGCCTGCCTTTCTCCTGCCAGCCAAGAAATAGGAAGCCACAGACAGGACCATCCCCTCCGCACCTCCCACCTCCCTTCTCCCTGCACAGCAGAGGGGAAGGCAAAGCTGGCTCCGCGGGTGTGAACAGGAAGCGCAAGAAGCCCCAGCTCTGGCCGTTCCCAGCACAGGGCCAGACAAGGCAGGGCTCCCCAGGCAGGGCAGAGGAGGCAGCAGTGGGTGGGGTGTCGAGGACAGAGACTCAGCCTCCAGTCAACACAGGGAAACAGCCAGAGGCCTTCTCCTGCTGTGAAAAGAAAGGATTCTTGGCTTCTTAGGGCTTCATGCCATGCATGTCTTAACATACAATTTTCATATTCTGCCAGTGAACTGGTCAGAGCCCTTCTCCAACAGGGGCCAGGATGTAGGCTTGGAGTGGAAGACAAATACATGCTGTGTGCTGATCCAGGTGGGTGAGAGACAGAAAGCCCTCAGGGCAGGGTCTCTCTCTTTCATACTCACCACTCCTCGGCCAACTGCTTGGCAACATCTTGCTTTTTAAATTTTATTTATTTATTTATTTTTTATAGAGACGTGGTCTCACTATGTTGATCAGGCTGGTCTCAAACTCCCAGCCTCAAGCAATCCTCCTGCCTTGGCCTCCCGAAGTGCTGGGATTACAGGCATGTGCCACCATGCCCAGCCAACATCTTGCTTCTTGCCACCTGCCTTGCTGCACAGCCTCTTACAGATACCCTCAAACAGCTCAGTCCCCTACCCGCAAAGCCTAACCACTCCCTCAACTCACTGCTGCAGAAGCTTCCTCAGTGTGTGCCTCCGTGAACCCTGCCCCTCCACTTCACCTTAATGAGATCCAGCTGTCCCTCCGTGATCCCACACTCCACTGCTGAACACCAGGCCACGCCCTTCCACTTCCCCCGAGGCAAATCGGGGTCATCTCACTCGGGGCGCTCCACCTTCACTACTAGAGCAGCACTGTATACCAGATACGGATGCAAAACAGCCACAAGTGCAAACACATGTATCATTTTAATTTTTCTAATAGCCACATTAAAAAGTGACTCAACAGTGAGAAGATGCTATGGTTTGGATGTGGTTTGCCCCTAGCAAAACTCATGTTGAAATTTAATTGCCAATATAATGGCATTGAGACGTGGGGGGACCTTTCAGGGGTGTTTGGATCATGAGGGATGGGCCTTCATGACAGGATATTAATGCAAGTCCCACAGAAGTGAGTTCTCACTCTCTTGGGTCTGGATCAGTTACCTTCAGAGTTGGGTTGTCATCAAGCAAGGTTGCCCCTCGTGTTTTCCCCCTTTCCCCCACGCACCTGGTCCGCCTTCCATTTCTCTGCCACGTTTTGGTGCAGCACACAGCCCTCACCAGAAGCTGCCAGATGCAGCCGTCCAATCTGGAACTTCCCAGCCTGCAGAACCGTGAGCTAAATAAACCTCTTTTCTTTAAAAATTATCCAGTCTCAGATATTCGAACAACAGAAAGTGGACTAAGACAAAGTTAAAAAAAGTAAAAAAAAAAAGGGGGGGGGTGAAGTTAATTTCAATAATATATTTTACTTATTCTGAGATATCCAAAATATAATAAACAAAAAGTTATTGGGATATTTTCTTTTTGTACCGTCTTCAAAATCTAGTGTGTATTTTACACCTAAGCATATTTTAATTCAGTACAGCCACATTTCTTTTTCTTTTCCTCCCTCCCTTCCCTTCCTTCCCCCCTTTCTCCCTCCCTCTTTCTTTCTTTTTTCTTCCTTTCTTATTTCTTATTTTCTTTCTTCTTTCTTTTTCTTCTTTCTTTCTCTTTCTTTCTTTTCTCTCTTTCTCCTCCTCCTCCTCCTCCTCCTCCTTCTCTCTCTCTCTCTCCCTCCCTCTCTCTCTCTCTTTTTCTTTCTTTCCCTGTCACCCAGGTTTGGGATGCAGTGTTGCAATCATAGTTTGCTGTAACTTGAAACTCCTGGGTTCAAGCCATCCTCCCACGTTAACCTCCAAAAGTGCTGAGATTACAGGTGTGAGCCATCGTGACTGTCCCTGGCCACATTTCAAGTACTCAATAGCTGCATGTAGCCAGTGGCTACTATGATGAACAGGGCAGATCTAGACCAGGAGTTGGCAAACTATGGCCCATAGCCCAAATTTTGCTTACTGCTTGATTTTATATGATCCCTGAACAAAGAATGGTTTTTACATTTTTAAATCATTGAAAAAAAATCAGGCTGAGTGCAGTGGCTCACACCTATAATCCCAGCACTTTGGGAGGCTGAGGCAGGCAGATCACTTGAGGTCAGGAGTTCAAGACCAGCCTGGCCTTGAACATGGTGAAACCCCATCTCTACTAAAAATACAAAAAAATTAGCCGGGTGTGGTGGCATGTGCCTGTAATCCCAGCTACTTGGGAGGCTGAGGCAGGAGGATCGCTTGAACCCAGAAGGCAGAGGTCGCAGTGAGCTGAGATCACAGTCTGGATGACAGAGCAAGACTCTGTATCAAAAATAAATAAATAAATAAATAAATAAATAATCAAAATAATAATATTTCATGACACATAAAAATTGTATGAAATTCAACTTTCAGCATCCATAAATTAACTTTTACATTCTGTCAATAACAATCCCCCCAAATTATGGAAGTTTGTTTTATTTCTTGTTATGTATTTACCCACTTCATACCCTCAATTTTGCCTGTTGGCCCAAAGCATAAAATATTTATTCTAGCCAGGCATGGTGGCTCATTCCTGTAATCCCAGCAGTTTGGGAGGCCAAGGCAGGTGGATCACTTGAGGTCAGGAGTTCGAGACCAACCTGGCCAACATGATGAAACCCCATCTCTACAAAAAATTCAAAAAATTAGCCAGGCATGGTGGCACATGCCTGTAATCTCAGCTACTTGGGAAGCTGAGGCACAAGAATTGTCTGACCCTGGGAGGTAGAAGTTGCAGTGAGCCAAGATAGCATCATTACACTCCAGCCTGGGCAACGAGAGTGAAACTCTGTCTCAAAAATAAAATAAAATAAATTAAAAATAAATAAATAAAATAGAGATCATAAGACTGACAAAACAGACTTTTTTTTTTTAGACAGAGTTTCGCTCTTGTTGCCCAGGCTGGAGTGCAATGGCATGATCTTGGCTCACTGCAACCTCTGGCCCCCGGGTTCAAGTAATTCTTCTGCCTCAGCCTCCTGAGTAGCTGGGAATACAGGCGCCCACCACCACATCCAGCTAATTTTTTGTATTTTTAGTAGAGATGGGGTTTCACTATGTTGGCCAGGCTGCTCTCAAACTCTTGACCTCTTGACCTCAGGTGATCCACCCACCTCAGCCTCCCAAAGTGCTGGGATTACAGGTGTGAGACACCATGCCTGGCTCAAAACAGAATTTTTATAGCAATAAGATGCCAAATTTCTACCTGACTCTGGTACATCACATAACAGATAGCAGACCCTGAAGGGCATCAAAATATTTTACCCCAAAATATATTTATTTGACAATATTTTGAAATGGCCCTGCAAAGCTGTCTCCCATGGGGGAAATTTGCATCTGTAGAGAATTTCCATTAATGTAGCCAGGACTTTCTCAGATTTAGGAGAGATTCAATGAGAGTCTGAGACTTTTGAAGGTCTGAAAAGAGACATTCACTATCTATTCTGAGGTCTGCTACCCAGAGGCTTCATCTACGTAACAAGAACCTCAGCTTCCACAACCCCTTTCTTAACCCAAGCATTTCTTCCCACTGACTTCAACGCTTTTTTTTTTTTTTTTTTTTGAGATGGAATCTCGCTCTGTCGCCCAGGCTGGAGTGCAATGCAACCTCCGCCTCCCTGGGTTCAAGCGATTCTCCTGCTTCAGCCTCCAGAGTAGCTGAGACTACAGATGTGTGCTACCACACCCAGTTAATTTTTGTACTATTAGTAGAGACAGGGTTTCACCATATTGGCCAGGCTGGTCTCGATCTCCTGACCTCGTGATCTGCCCTCCTTAGCCTCCAAACTGCTGGGATTACAGGCATGAGCCACCATGCCTGGCTTGACTTCAACTCTTTATTTTATTTTATCTTACTATTTTTTTTGGAGATGGAGTTTCACTCTTGTCGCCCAGGCTGGAGTGCAATGGTGCGACCTCGGCTCACTGCAACATCCACCTCCCAGGTTCAGGCAATTATCCTGCCTCAGGCTCCAGAGTAGCTGGGATTACAGATGCATGCCACCACTCCCAGCTAATTTTTCTACTTCTAGTAGAGATGGGGTTTCACCATATTGGCCAGGCTGGTATCGAACTCCTGACCTCAAGTGATCCATCTGCCTTGGCCTCCCAAAGTGCTGGGATTACAGGTGTGAGCTACTGCAACTGGCCTGTTTTATTTTATTTTTGAGACAGGGTCTCATTTTGTCCCCCGAGTTGGAATGCAGTGCCACAGTCATGGCTCACCGTAGGCTCGACCTCCTGGGCTTAAGTAACCCTCCCACCTTAGCCTCCCAAGTAACTGGGACTACAGGTGCACATCACAATGCCCAATTAATTTTTAAAATTTTTTTGTAGACACCGGGTCTCACTATGCTGCCCAGGCTTGTTGAAAACTCCTGGGATCAAGCCATCCTCCTCGGCCTCTCAGAGTGCTGGGATTACAGATGTCAGTCATTGTACCCAGTCACTTCAACTCTTTAGACAAAGCTTAACTTTTTCAACCAATTGCCAATCAGAAAACCTTTGAATCACCTATGACCTGTAACTCCCCTGGAGTTGTCCTGCCCTTATAGGCTGAAGCAATGTGTACTTTACATGTATTGATTGATGTATTTGCTTGTAACCTCTGTCTCCCTAAAATGTATAAAACCAAACTATAACCCAACCATCTGAGGCACACTTTCTGAGGACCTCTTGAGACTGTACCCCAGGCCATGGTCACTCATATCAGCTGAGAATAAACTTCTTTTTTTTTTTTTTTTTGAGATGGAGTCTCGCTCTGTCACCCAGGCTGGAGTGCAGTGGCGCAAGCTCTGCCTCCCAGGTTCACGCCAGAGAATAAACTTCTTTAAACATTTTACAGAGCTTTTTTTTTTTTTTTTTTTTTTTTTGGTCAACATAGACCATTCACCTGGCCCCTTAACTCCAACAGAAACTCCAGATTTGCCTTTGGAATCAGGAGGCTGAGCTTCCTGACTTCCCAACTCTGGGATTTAGAACAAGTCACTTTCCCTATTGAAACCTCTGTTTTCTTCATCTGGGAATGGGGCAGGCACTCACATAGGTTTGAGGAAGCCACAGGGCTGGTCACTCTTCACTTGTGTCCAGCGTCCCATCCACCTCGCTGGCATGACCTTGCCTCCCCCTGCAGCACTGGCCCGTCTAGGGCTCCCCACACCTACATATCTGGCCCTGATGCCCCTCACCAATCTCTGCCCCCACCGTACCAAAGATGGAGCCCCACATGGCGACTCCTACATTGCTCTGGGGGCACAGACCTCCATCTGCCTGGAACAGCCTCCCACCTTCCTCATCAAGTCCTGTTTTCTTACAGGAGGACACCCACATGCCCCAGCCATCCCATCCCCAAGGACTGGCCAAGCAGTTCCAGCACACCCCTCGGGTGGTCTCAGTGTGTGCCCTTCTCCAGTTCCTCCGGGTCTGGGCCTGGGTCAGCCCTTTACACACACGGGTTCCCAACAAGTAGCTTCCAGATGGCCTGGTGAGGCTGCAGGGCAAATTTCCAGGACCATGCCCCGCTTCTCCACTCCATCCCCCAAGGACAAAAGCCTCCTCAATTCCGACATCCTAATCCTGCTGCCCCTGTCTCCACAGATCCTCCCCGCAGAGAATCCCTGCCTATCCTGCCCAGGCCCTCTGCTTGCTTCTGCCTTCCCAGACCGGCTGCAGTGATCATTTCACCCAGCCATGGTCACTTTCACCATATTAGCCAGGCTGGTCTTGAACTCCTGACCTCGTGATCTGCCCACCTTAGCCTCCCAAAGTGCTGGGATTACAGGTGTGAGCAGCCACCGTACCTGGCTTGACTTCAACTCTTTATTCTATTTTATTTTATTTTATCTTATTATTTTTTTTTTGGAGATGGAGTTTCGCTCTTGTCGTCCAGGCTGGAATGTAATGGTGAGATTTTGGCTCACCGCAACTTCTGCCTCCTGGGTTCAAGCAATTCTCCATTTCAGCCTCCCGAAAAGCTGGGATTACAGGTGTGCACCACCACACCTGGCTAAATTTTATATTATTAGTAGAGATGGGGTTTCACCATGTTGGCCAGGCCGGTCTCAAACTCCTGAGCTCATGTGATCCACCCACCTCGGCCTCCCAAAGTGCTGGGATTATAGGCATGAGCCACCGAGCCTGGCCTATTTTATTTTATTATGTTATTTTATTTTTGTGCCTGGTGGCAAATTTACATTGGACTGGTTAGGCTCAAGCGTCTGGTACACACATTTTCCTTTGTCAGGTCTTGCAAATAAACCTTTGCTCCTAGGGAAGTGGTCCTTCTAAAACGGACCTTGGTTTTGGCTGCCAGATGAGAATTGCTTCCAGCAATGAAGAATGCTGTCCAAGGAGTTCAAGACCACCCGGAGAAACACAGTGAAACCTTGTCTCTAAAAGAAATTGTTTTAGGCCGGAGGCAGTGGCTCACGCCTGTAGTCCCAGCACTTTGGGAGGCCAAGGTAAGAGGATCACCTGAAGTCAGGAGTTTGAGACCAGCCTGGCCAACATGGGGAAACCCCGCCTCTACTAAAAATACAAAAATTACCCAGGTGTGGTGGCGAGCGCCTGTAATCCCAGCTACTCGGGAGGCTGAGGCAGGAGAATCACTTGAACCCGCGAGGCGGAGCTTGCAGTGAGCCGAGATCGCGCCACTGCACTCCAGCCTGGGCGACAGAGCAAGACTCCGTCTCAAAAAAAAAAAAAAAAAAAAAAAAATGTGGGGGAGGGGTGCGGAGGTTGGAGGCGGCAGTGTCCGCCGCAACGGT
Source organism: Pan paniscus (assembly GCF_029289425.2). Taxonomy (NCBI): domain Eukaryota; kingdom Metazoa; phylum Chordata; class Mammalia; order Primates; family Hominidae; genus Pan; species Pan paniscus. Next base: position 173,129,593 of record NC_073253.2, on the reverse strand, counting down.
TGGGGCTGCGCGTGCGAAGGTGGCGGTGTAGGCACCTGCGCTCGGGGAAGGCTGGCGGCGGCGGCCGGGCCATGGCCAGAGACCCCCTCCTCTGGGCTCCCTGAAGTCCTGGGGAGCCGTGACCCATGGGATCGTCGAGCAGCCGGGTGCTGGGCCAGCCGAGGCGAGCCCTTGCCCAGAAGGAACAGGGTGCCAGGGCCAGGGGCTCGGCCCGGAGGCCGTACACTGGAGACGATGCGGCGGGCTGCGGCTTCTGTTACTGCCCGGGCAGTCACAAGCGCAAGCGGAGCAGCGGGCCCTGCTGCTACTGTCACCCGGACTCGCACAGGGACGAGGATGAGGAGGAGGGGGACAAGCAGCAGCCGCTCCTCAACACCCCTGCAAGGAAAAAATTAAGGAGTACATCCAAATATATTTATCAAACATTATTTTTGAATGGTGAAAACAGTGACATTAAGATTTGTGCTCTAGGAGAAGAATGGCGATTACACAAAATATATTTATGTCAATCTGGCTACTTTTCTAGTATGTTCAGTGGTTCTTGGAAAGAATCCAGCATGAATATTATTGAACTGGAGATTCCTGACCAGAACATTGATGTAGAGGCACTGCAGGTTGCGTTTGGTTCACTGTATCGAGATGATGTCTTGATAAAACCCAGTCGAGTTGTTGCCATTTTGGCAGCAGCTTGTATGCTGCAGCTGGATGGTTTAATACAGCAGTGTGGTGAGACAATGAAGGAAACAATTAGTGTGAAAACTGTATGCGGTTATTACACATCAGTAGAGATCTATGGATTAGATTCTGTAAAGAAAAAGTGCCTTGAATGGCTTCTAAACAATTTGATGACTCACCAGAATGTTAAACTTTTTAAAGAACTCGGTATAAATGTCATGAAACAGCTCATTGGTTCCTCTAACTTATTTGTGATGCAAGTGGAGATGGATGTATACACCACTCTAAAAAAGTGGATGTTCCTTCAACTTGTGCCTTCTTGGAATGGATCTTTAAAACAGCTTTTGACAGAAGCAGATGTCTGGTGTTCTAAACAGAGAAAAGATTTTGAAGGTATGGCCTTTCTTGAAACTGAACCAGGAAAACCGTTTGTGTCAGTATTCAGACATTTAAGGTTACAATATATTATCAGTGACCTAGCTTCTGCAAGAATTATTGAACAAGATGCTATAGTACCTTCAGAATGGCTGTCTTCTGTGTATAAACAGCAGTGGTTTGCTATGCTGCGGGCAGAACAAGACCGTGAGGTAGGGCCTCAAGAAATCAATAAAGAAGACCTAGAGGGAAATAGCATGAGGTGTGGTAGAAAGCTTGCCAAAGATGGTGAATACTGCTGGTGTTGGACGGGTTTTAACTTCGGCTTTGACCTACTTGTAATTTACACCAATGGATACATCATTTTCAAACGCAATACACTGAATCAGCCAGGCAGCGGGTCTGTCAGTTTACGGCCTCGAAGGAGCATAGCATTTAGATTACGCTTGGCTTCTTTTGATAGTAGTGGAAAACTAGTATGTAGTAGAACAACTGGCTATCAAATACTTATACTTAAAAAGGATCAGGAACAAGTGGTGATGAACTTGGACAGCAGGTTTCTGACCTTCCCTTTATATATCTGCTGTAACTTCTTGTATATATCACCAGAAAAAGGAATTGAAAATAATCGTCACCCAGAAAATCCAGAAAACTGAAGATCTCATCAGTTGGAAACAGTAGCACTTTGAAAACTTTCAGGCCAGCTTTAATTTAATGGCCCTACTGATATTCACATCTAAGGTGACTAACAATGACAAAGGCCTTATGAACTGTACGGACAATACAGAAGACTATTCTTATCCTCATTGCATTTCTATGCATATACAAAAAAAAACCATTTTAAAGCCAAGAAAATATCTGTCAAACCATTTCTGTCAGTACGATGTCAACTCATGCTTTTAATTCAGCATCAGCAGAAAATGACTGTAGGTAAATCTCACATTTATCTGCAACAAAATATAGATTTAATTTTTAGCTTAAACTTTTTTTCTACCTTATGTTAGTGGACCTCAGTTATCCATCTGTAAATTTATTTTTATTTGGCTAAAATAATCTAAAAGAATAATTTGGATGGCCAATTAGAAATGCTCTTTTGAGCTGGGGCATTTAAAGCTTTCCTTTAATATTTTTACCTGCTCATTATGATTCCTCCTTTTAGTCTAATATCTTTCCAGTTCATACTTGTTTTTAATCATTAAATACTTTCTTCCTGGTTTGGAGACTAAGCTGAGAAACTTTTTTTAAACTTAAGCATTGTCATATGCTATTTTTTAAAATTTGGCTTTCCTAGGATTTTAAGAACAATGAAAGTTAGCTTCACACCTTCAAATGATCTTGAATGAGTGAAAAATCAGTTTGATTCCAGGGGTATTTCTTGTCTTTTCTTTGACAGTCTGTACATCTTTATTATTAGTTTTTGAGTTATTTATGTACCAGATATTATACTTTTAAACATTTTAATATTCTCTGATCTTTACAATTATTTATGTTCAAATTTTAGTTGGGAGTTTTGTTTCCTACTTAAGCTCAGGACTTGATACCCTCTGAGTTGAGTGGCTTTGAGTGACATGCTAACAGCAATTTCATAGTAAATGTAAATAAGGTCAGAGGATCTAATATAGAAGCTGATGACGCATTAATGTAAAAATGGAACTTATTTTTGTCAAAAATAAGATGTACACTTGTCATGATTTATATATGTTGACCTTTTGTGTTTATTGCTGTTTTGAATAGAGCCATGTTCATTTTCTTTCCAGTTAGAGTAAGTACTTCTGTGGTTAATGTATATTTTTATTCTGGCTTTTAAAATGGGAATAATTTGTATGTATCTGTGCAAATAATAAATGCGCATTTGGAAAAAGATTAAGTAAGCTCTTATATGAAATGGACCAAAAAACCCCCCTTAATTGAAACCAACATTTTTTTTCTTTCTAGTTAGATTTTTTTCCAACTCCTTTTAACTTTTGGAATTTACTAATAATTTTTTTCTTTCTTAATGATATGTCCATAGGTTCATAAATTGCTTTTTCTTTTAAAATTCATCTACTTGGTTTAATTTAAAGGAACCTTTTAAATGCCTCACCCTTGACCCCCAGAGCTGGATTTAAATGTTTCTAATACAGTGATTTGGCTGTTATCAAGAGGTTACATTTCAGCTGGGCGTCAGCCGGGCATGGTGGCTCACACATGTAAGCACAGCACTTTGGGAGGCCGAGGCAGGCGGATCATTTGAGGAGTTTAAGATCAGCTATGAGCAACATGGTAAAACCCCATCTCTACTAAAAATACAAAATAAAAATAAGCCGGGCGTGGTGGCACACGCCTGTAATCTCAGCTACTTGGGAGGCTGAGGCAGGAGAATCACTTGAACCCGGGAGGCAGAGGTTGCAGTGAGCGGAGATCGCACCACTGCACTCCAACCTAGATGACAGAGTGAGATTCCGTCTCGAAAAAAAAGAGGTTACGTTACTTATTTTTATATTTGACTATATTAGGCCTCCTTCATGGGAAGCTGTTGTTTTCTTTCCGTCTCATTACTGTATAAGAGGTTCCTGACCCTTTATGTATTGAAAAATATAGAAATACCAAACTTAAATTATTTGGATAATTAAATTTTTGAAAATCTTGGAAGGAAAGATAATGTTTGAGTATATTAATGAATAAAGTTAACTGTTTCATTACACTTACATAAGTTAACTGGCCAAATTGGAATGATATATGGTTTCATCCACTGGTTCTGTCCTGGCCACGTTGCTTATGTCACCCATAGACAGGATAATTCTTTCTTCAATCACGAGTAGGTTAATGTTCTTATTTGAGAAGTTGATCATTGTCAGCTAGTAATTCACACTGGTAGTAAACATGTGCTTTTGTTTTCTTACCAAACACTTTTATGTGTTTGCATAGTATGTTCTTTTCAATAGAAATATTTTCAATAGGCCGGGCGCGCTGGCTCACACCTGTAATCCCAGCACTTTGGGAGGCCAAGGCAGGCGGATCACAAAGTCAGGAAATCAAGACCATCCTGGCTAACACGGTGAAACCCCATCTCTACTAAAAATACAAAAAAAATTAGCCGGGCGTGGTGGCGGGCGCCTGTAGTCCCAGCTACTCAGGAGGCTGAGGCAGGAGAATGGCGTGAACCCGGGAGGTGGAGCTTGCAGTGAGCCGAGATTGCACCACTGCACTCCAGCCTGGGCGACAGAGCAAGACTCCATCTCAAAAAAAAAAGATAATAAAAAAAAAAGAAATATTTTCAATAAAGTGTTAATAGTGTAAGCTAAGATATTGTATAAACTATGGTTTATGAAAGAAAAATTTTTGTAAAATTACCTGGGCATGGTGGCACATACCTGTAGTCCCAGTTACTCAGGAGGAGAATCACTTGAGCCCAGGAGTTTGAAGCTGTAGGGATCTGTGATTGCACCACTGCACTCCAGCCTGGGTGACAGAGGGAGGCCCTGTCTTTAAAAAACAATTGTTTTTATAAGAATGCTAGTCAAGAAATGAGTTTCCAACAGGCACTCTTGGCCCCAATTAATGTTTCTCCATTTTGCCAAAAAAAGTGAAAACTGGCCTCTCATGGGTGGGACCAGTGCACCCTGACCAGGTGCAACTGGCTGGGGCTGGTGTCACAGGCAGTAAAGGAATTTACTGAGACAGTCATAGGTAAAGAATGGCAGATTTATTTGAGAAAGTTCAAAGCTACATTGCAAGGTTACAGTGGGCAGCACAGCAGAGAAGGGGCTGTCTGCAAAGAGGCAGGGCTGGAGGGAAGTTTTATAGGGTCATGCTGGAGGAAGCTACGTGCAGAAGGAAGTTGTACTTCTGGGGCTACATGAGGAGCAAGGTATTTGGAAACAGGATGTTGTGCCAGCAGGCTGTCTGTGATTAGCTGTCTCTTGGAACAGTTGTTCCCCCGCACCTGGGACCCCTTCCTCAGTGTGGCTTCCCTATCAGGACTCCACACTAGGGTGGAAGCAGCTTTGGATGCCACAGTCACCAGATTATCTTTCTACATTCTAGCCATTTCTTCTGTTTTTGTCCCCCACGTTTTTATTGAGACATAATTAACATACCACAAAATTCACTTAGGGTTCACGATTCGATAGTTTTAGCATACTTGGAGCTGGGCAGTCATCACCTCACAGGTTTAGAGTGCTTGCATCACATACAAAATAAATCCTTTACTCGTTATCAGTCATTCCCCATCTCTACACTCCCCCGAGCCCTAGGCAACCATTCGTCTATTTTGTCTCTATAGATTTGCCTATTCTGGAAATTTTATATTAAAAAATGGTTTTTGTGGGCTGGGCGCGGTGGCTCACGCGTGTAATCCCAGCACTTTGGGAGGCCGAGGAGGGCGGATCACGAGGTCAGGAGATCGAGACCACGGCGAAACCCCGTCTCTACTAAAAATACAAAACATTAGCTGGGCGCAGTGGCGGGCGCCTGTAGTCCCAGCTACTCTGGAGGCTGAGGCAGGAGAATGGCGTGAACCCGGAAAGCGGAGCTTGCAATGAACCGAGGTCTTGCCACTGCACTCCAGCCTGGGCGACAAAGCGAGACTCCGTCTCAAAAAAAAAAAAAAAAAAAAAAAAAAAAAAGGTTTTTGTTTTTGAGATGGAGTCTTGTGCTGTCATCCAGGCTGGAGTGCAGTGGCGCCATCTCAGCTTACTGTGACCTCTGCCTCCGGGGTTCAATCGATTCTCCTGCCTTAGCTTCCCAAGTAGCTGGGATTACAGGCACCTGCCAACATGTCTGGCTAATTTTTGTGTTTTTAGTAGAGACGGGGTTTCACCATGTTGGTCAGGCTGGTCTCAAACTCCTGACCTCAGGTGATCTGCTGCCTCGGCCTCCCAAAGTGCCGGGATTACAGGCACAAGCCACAGCACCCGGCCAAAAAATGTTTTTTGAGACAGGATCTCGCTCTGTTGCCCAGGCTGGAGTGTAGTGGCAGAATCACAACTCACTGCAGCCTTGACCTCCCAGGCTCAAGCAATCCTCCCTCCTCAGCCTCTCAAGTAGCTAGGACTACAGATGCATGCCATCATGCCCAGCTTTTTTTTTTTTTTTTTTTGTAGAGATGGTGGTGTTGCTGAGGCTGGTCTTGAACTCCTGGGCGCAAGTGATCCTCCCACCTTCACTTCCCAAAGTGCTGGGATAACAGGCATGAGCTACCGCGCTCAGCCTAGAAATTTTACATAAATGGAATCATATAATATGTGGCCTTTTGTGTCTAGCTTCTTTCACTTGCCGTAGTGTTTTCAAGGTCAGCTACACTGCAGCATGTATTAGTGTCTCTTTCCTCTTCATTACCAAGGAATTTTCTATATACGTATATTTTTTTGCTGGTTCCCCCTCAGAGGATGAACCTTTTTTTTTTTTTTTTTTTAGTTTAAATGTAGACATTCAAGCCAGCGCAGTGGCTCACACCTATAACCTCAGCACTTTGCACTTTGACAGACTGAGGTGGGTAGATCATCCAAGGTCAGGAGTTCGAGACCAGCCTGACCAACATGGTGAAACCCTGTCTCTACTAAAAATACAAAAAATTAGCCGGGCATGGTGGTGGGCACCTGTAATCCCAGCTACTTGGGAGGCTGAGGCTGGAGAATTGCTTGACCCCGGGAAGTGGAGGTTGCAGTGAGCCGAAATTGCTCCATTGCACTCCAGCCTGGGTGACAGAGTGAGACTCTGTCTCAAAAAAAAAAAACAAAAACAAAAACAAAGAAAGAGCGTGGAGGTTTAATAGGCAAAAGAAAGAGAAAGAAGAATAGTTCTCTCCTGCAGAGAGACAGAGGCCGCTGAGTGGCTCTTCTGGTTAGTGGTGCAATGCACCGGGTTTCATACACGAGCTTGAGGATGTGGTGTCTGATTTACATAGGGCCCAAAGATTGGCTGGACCAGGTGTGACGTTTAGTGTCCACCCCACTGTAATGTTTTATTATGCAAATGAGCTTCCTACCTGGAGAGCACCATGTTGTCTGCTCCTTACTGTACACGTGCCTGACGAAGAAAAGGGAAGATGGAGCCTTCATGTTGAACATGCCTGACCCCCAGGTAGCCTTTTCCTGTTGGCACAGCTGCTGGCATGCCCCCAGAGGATGAACCTTGAAATAGTGCTGGGTCCTGCGTCTTCTGCCTTCTCTGTCTACATTCCGCCCCTAGGTGAGCTCATCCAGTTTCCTGGCATGAAATCCCACCTTTATGAAAATGATTCAAATCTCTTTCTCTAATCTGGCCTTTTCCCCTGAGCTCCACAAATAGTCTTCCTCTCCACTTCCTGATACATTGTTCTTAAAACCTGAGGAATCTCCAGAGAGGTAAGAGTGTCTTTGATATGCTAATGAGATGACTGCTGGCTGGGGGACCCCTAGGTAGCTTCAGGAGGTGGGCAGGTCACTGGAAAGACCAAGGCACATTTAGAGGACTGGGATTTTCAGCTCCACGCCCCACCCTCTACCCCGCCCCTGCCCCGCCCCCAACCTCCCAGGAAGGGAGAGGGGCTGAAGGTTAAGCTGATCACCAGTGGCCAGTGATTTAATCAATCATGCCTCCATTAAAACCCCAAAAAACGGGATTCAGGGGGCTCCCAGCTAGCCAAACACGTGGAGGTTCCTGCAGGGTGGCACACTCCTTTCTCCATACCTCGCTCTATGCATCTCTTCTGTCGGCCTGTGTGATATCCTTTATAGTAAATGGGTAAATGTAAGTGTTTGCCTGAGTTCTGGGAGCTACTCTAGCAAATTAATAAAACCTGAGGAGGGGTCATGGGAACCCCAATGTATAGCCAGTTGGTCAGAAGTTCCAAAGGTCTGGACTTGCAACTGACATCTGAAGTGGGGGACAGTCTTGTGGGACTGAGCCCTCAATGTGTGGGATCCGACACTAACGTCAGGTAAATACTGTTAGAGTTAAACTGAATTAGAGGACACACAGCAGGTGTCTGACAGAGAATTGCTTGCTTGCTGTGTAGAGGGAAAATACACACATCTGGGGTCACAGGTGTATTGACTGTTGAGTGAGAGACTAGGAATAACACTTTGGCTTTTCCTATATCTCAACAACAATCCAATAGCACTTAAATATAATTTAAAATGATATTCAAGTGGACTTATTCCAGACAGGCAAGGATGGTTTAATATTAGAAACTCAATTAATATAATTCATTACATAAATAGATAAAATGAGAAAAGATACCAGTCTTATCAATACCTACTAACAAGGCAGTTGATAAATTTCAACTTTTTTTCTTCTTTTTTTTTTTTTTTTGAGACAGAGTCTTGCTCTGTTGCCCAGGCTGGAATGCAGTGGCACGATCTCGGCTCACTGCAAGCTCTGCCTCCCAGGTTCACGCCATTCTCCTGCCTCAGCCTTCTAAGTAGCTGGGACTACAGGCATCTGCCACCACACCCGGCTAATTTTTTTGTATTTTTAGTAGAGACAGGGTTTCACCATGTTAGCCAGAATCGTCTCGATCTCCTGACCTCTTGATCTGCCTGCCTCAGCCTCCCACAGTGCTGGGATTACAGGTGTGAGCCACCGCTCCCGGCCTTTTTTTTTTTTTTTTTTTTTTGAGACAAAGTCTCGATCTGTCACCCAGGCTGGAGTGCAGTGGCACAATCTCAGCTCACTGCAACCTCCGCCTCTGGGGTTCAAGTGATTCTTGTGCCTCAGCCTCCCAAGTAGCTAGGATTACAGGTGTGCGCCACCACGCCTGGCTAATTTTTGTATTTTTAGTAGAGACAGGGTTTCACCATGTTGGCCAGGCTGGTCTCAAACACCTGACTCAGGTGATCCACCCACCTCAGCCTCCCAAAGTGCTGGGATTACAGGCGTGAGCCATCGTCTTTTTTCTTTTTCTTTCTGTGTTTTGTTTTGGAGACAGGGTCTCCATAAGTTGCCCAGGCTGGATTCGAACTCCTGGGCACAAGGAATCCTCCCATCTTGCCTCCCTGAGTAGCCAGGACTACAAGCACACATTGCCATACTTCATTGAAAACAATTTTAGAGACAAGGTCTCACTCTGTCACACAGGCTGGAGTGCAGTTGTAACTGAGTACCTCTATCTAAGGAATGATTTAATTATTTTTTCTCTCTTCTTTTCTTGTTCCCCCCCTTCCCCGTTTCCTACTTAGCCTTTTAGAAATACAAATATAGCCTTCTACCTCCCCGTCACCAGACTCCTCCCAGGGAAAGTTTATCTAACTATGGGCTCCAAGACAGAACAAACCAAGGGTTAACAGTTGATTTGCAAACTGAAGCATGCCGGCTAAGGAACTCTCACCCTATAGCAGGCTGCCTGAGAGACACCAGCTTGCCCACAAAGATGGCAGCAGTCACCAGCACAATGGCCCAGTAGGTAAGGCACCAAGTTAACACAGAGACCCCCCCACCTTGCTCACTTTCTCCCTTGCTTTTTAAAAGTGCCTGCTTTTTGCTCCAAAGGCCAAGTGGCATATTTAAAGGCAGGATGCTTGTGGTGCCTTTTCCCCTAAACTAGCTTCATAATACATTACTTTCTTTCTATCAGACCTCACTTTTGCTAATTGAACTCTGCACGCAGCAAGCAACTCACCTGCTATTGGGTTACAGTTCTGGTGGCCCAGACTGGGAAGTGCTGTGCGCTCCGGGCAGGCCTGTGCTTGACCACCTGCTTTCACTACTGAGTGAGGCCTCGGGTCACCTGTGAGCACCAGCCGCTCGTGGCTAGTAGACCCCATGATGGGGATGTTAAGGAACTTCTCAGAAGCGGCCAAAAATGCTTTTGTTTTTGGGAAACCTCCCTTTTGCCTCCTGGCACAATGTTGGCTGCCTTCAATGCTTCCCTGGTTCAAAGAAAGTTCACTTTCTTTGTTCACTTTTTTTGTGGGGTGGGGGGAAGCCACCATCATTAGGAGCTGGTTAAGTTGGTTGGAGTGCACCTGACTGCCCTCTGCCTTGTTTTGGGTGTCACTGCTCTACTTAAGATTTGGCTGGGCGGGGCGCAGTGGCTCACACCTGAAATCCCAGCACTTTGGGAGGCCAAGGCGGGCAGATCACCTAAGGTCAGCAGTTCGAGACCGGCCTGGCCAATATGGCTAAACCCCGCCTCTACTAAAAATACAAAAATTAGCCAGATGTGGTGGTGGGCGCCTGTGATTCCAGCTACTTGGGAGGCTGAGGCCAGAGAATCGCTTCAACCTGGGAGGCGGAGGTTGCAGTGAGCCAAGATCATGCCACTGCACTCCAGCCTGGGCAACAAGAGCGGAACTCCATCTCAAAAAAATAAAAAAGAAAGATTTGGCTGTCAGTGATAACATTTGAGCATTTGCGTTCGTCTGCATGTGGGGCGCCAAGAGAGCTCTACTCAGATGGGACTCAGCAGTCCGCAGAGTCATTTGGAACTGCGGAGGGAAATTGAAGACCCCACCCAGCCTCTCTGATTGGACTCCTTTGGAAGTACGCTGTTTGTTTGCACGTATGAATGTATGACTTTGTGTGTGGGCCGTGATCCCTTCTTCAACAAACAATAACAGTGTGGATAGCGACCCCACATTCTATAGTGGCTGGAGCGTTTCCTTTCGGTTGCTTTATCTTTTTTCCTTCCCCTCCTTTCTTTCTCTCACCCCACTTGTAAAACCTGGCTCCTATGTGGAAGCCAGCCAGGCTCTATCTTCCTCTATTTTGTTTTCTGCCTGCTTTACATGAGTGTGTATGTGTGTGTTTATGTGTATGTACAGGCATTTTGTTTCATGTTGTGGCCACAAGGTGCCAAATTGGCTTAAAGTTAAGAAGTACTCATAAATTAAGTAAAGTCTTTAAAAAATAAGCTGGCCTTAAAATTATTGGCAAAATAATATTAGAAATGTCTTAAGAATTGTCAACATACATTTTCGTTTGGATTCATTGATCAAGTGGTTTCATGTTGATCTCTGCCAGATGTTATTAGGTGTAAAAATTTTGCATAAAGCCGGGCGCGGTGGCTCACGCCTGTAATCCCAGCACTTTGGGAGGCTGAGGTGGGTGGATCGAGACCGTCCTGGCTAACATGGTGAAACCCCATCTCTACTAAAAATACAAAAAATTAGCCGGGCGTGGTGGTGGGCGCCTGTAGTCCCAGCTACTTGGGAGGCTGAGGCAGGAGAATGGCGTGAACCCGGGAGGCGGAGCTTGCAGTGAGCCGAGATCAAACCACTACACTCCAGCCTGGGCGACAGAGTGAGACTCCATTTAAAAAAAAAAAAAAAAAAAGTTTGCATAAGAGTTATAAAACTATAATGCAAAATTTTGATCCAAACAGAATGATCTTTGTGAAATTTTTGATAAATAAGACATTTAATAAAAACAGGCTGGGCTCCTGCCTGTAATCTCAACACTTTGGGAGGCCAAGGTGGGAGGCTCACTTGAGCCCAGGAGTTCAAGACCAGCCTGGGCAACATAGTGAGACCCCTTCTCTAAAAAAAAGGAAAATAAAAAGAATAAAACAGCTAGGCCAGCCATGGTGGCTCATGCCTGTAATTCCAGCACTTTGGGAGGCCGAGGCAGGTGGATTACCTGAGGTCAGGAGCTCAAGACCAGCCTGGCCAACATGGCAAAACCCCGTCTCTACTAGAAATGCAATAATTAACTGGGCGTGGTGGTGGGCACCTGTAATCCCAGCTACTTGAGAGGCTGAGAGAGGAGAATTGCTTGAATCCAGGAGGCAGAGGTTGCAGTGAGCCAAGATCATGCCACTGCACTCCAGCCTGGGCGACACAGCCAAACTCCATTTCAAAAATAATAATAATAATCGCTTAAATCAAACATATGTTGTCAGAAAAATAGAAACTTTAGGCTGGGCGTGGTGGCTCATGTCTGTAATCCCAGTACTTTGGGAGGCCAAGGCAGGTGGATCACTTGTGGTCAGGAGTTGGAGACCAGCCTGGCCAATAGGGTGAAACCCCATCTCTACTAAAAATACAAAAATTAGCCGGGTGTGATGGCAGGCGTCTGTAATCCTAGTTAGTGGGGAGGCTGAGGCAGGAGAATCACTTGAACCTGGGAAGCAGAGCTTGCAGTGAGCCAAGATCGCACCACTGCACTCCACCCTGGGCGACAGAGACTCCGTCTCAAAAAAAAAAAGTAAGATAGAAACATTAATGCCTTTTAGGTCATGTGTTTAAAGATTCTTGATAAAGTAAAATAAAAACATCTTCAAAATTTATACATTTGGGCCAGACACAGTGGCTCATGCCTGTAATCCCAGCACTTTGGGAGGCCAAGGTGGGTGGATCACCTGAGGTCAGGAGTTCGAGACCAGCCTGACCAACATAGTGAAACCTTGTCTCTACTAAAAATGCAAAAATTAGTCAGACGTGGTGGCACATACCTATAATCCCAGCTACTCAGCTACAGGAGGCTAAGCCAGAAGAATCGCTTGAACCTGCGAGGTGGAGGTTGCAGTGAGCCAAGATCGTGCCACTGCACTCCAGGCTGGGTGACAGAGCAAAACTCTGTCTCAAAAAAAAAAAAAAAAAGTCAGGCACAGTGGCTCATGCCTGCAATCCCAGCACTTTGGGAGGCCAAGGCGAGGGGATCACCTGAGGTCAGGAGTTTCAGACCAGCCTGACAAACATGGAGAAACCCGGTTTCTACTAAAAATACATAATTAGCCGGGTGTGGTGGCGCATGCCTGTAATCCCAGCTACTCGGGAGGCTGAGGCAGGAGAATCACTTGAATCTGGGAGGCGGAGGTTGCGGTGAGCCGAGATCACGCCATTGCACTCCAGCCTGGGCAACAAGAGTGAAACTTTGTCTCAAAAAAATAAAAAATAAAAAATAAATGTATACATTTGGTCTAAATTAGGCAGGCCAGGTACTATCTGCTAGATACTTTAAGGCCATAAACTGCTTCTATGACTTTTAATATACAACCTGATACATGGTTAACATTGCTTACCTACGAGGATTTTCATCAAAAAGTAAAAGCTGCTGAGAGTTCACATTGTAACACATGCTTGAGACTACCAGAGAAACAGGTTTTACACGCAAGGTGCATAAGGAAGGTAGAATGTGTTTTTGGTAAAAGATTGTAAGATATGAAAATATATTTTTTGTTCAAGGGAATATGATTTTGTCTAATTCAGAAGTTCTTAAGGATTGTCTAATCTAAAAGAGTAATGGGACAAAATTGAAGATTTAGATAAGTCGTAAAGGATTTCTGAAGGATTGATCTTGTAAAGAAAATTCTGTGGGTTTGAGCAAGTTGGCTAAGATTTTGAGGAGATTATTTTGTTTTTCTGTAGGTTGAATATTGAAATAAAAGTACATTGGTCAGATATGGTGGCTCATGACTGTAATCCCAGCACTTTGGGAGGCCGAGGTGGGCAGATCACTTGAGATCAGGGTTCGAAACCAGCCTGGCCAACAGAATGAAACCCCGTCTCTACTAAAAATGGTATGGTGGCAGGTGCCTGTAATCCCAGCTACTCGGGAGGCTGAGGCAGGAAAATCACTTGAACCCAGGAGGCAGAGGTTGCAGTGAACCAAGATGGCACCAATGCACTCCAGCCTGGGTGACAGAGCGAGACTCCGTCTTAAAAAAAAAAAAAAAAAAAAGAGTATATTGATGCAGGGCCAAAACTGGGCCCATGTGTCTGAATAACAAGGTGTTCTTGAATTGAGCTGCTGTTTAACAGAAACTTGTAAAGGGCTATAAAAGGCTTATGGAAATGTTACATTATGGTCAAACTAATTAGGATTGGATAGATTTGTCTATAAGGTTTTATTAAGAATCAGGTTTACAGGGCTGGGCATGGTGGCTCACGCCTGTAATCCCAGCACTTTGGGAAGCCAAGGCGGGTGGATCATGAGGTCAGGAGATCCAGACCATCTTGGCTAACACAGTGAAACCCCGTCTCTACTAAAAATACAAAAAAAATTAGCCAGACTTGGTGGTGAGCGCCTGTAGTCCCAGCTACTCAGGAGGCTGAGGCAGGAGAATGGCGTGAACCTGGAAGGCGGAGCTTGCAGTGAGCTGAGATCACGCCGCTGCACTCCAGCCTGGGCGACAGAGTGAGACTCCATCTCAAAAAAACAAATCAGGTTTAGCCAGGCGTGGTGGCTCACACCTGTAATCACAACACTTTGGGAGGCTGAGGCAGGTGGATCACCTGAGGTCAGGAGTTCAAGACCAGCCTGGCCAACATGGTGAAACCCCTTCTCTACTAAAAATACAAAAATTAACCAGGTGTGGTGGCAGGCGCCTGTAATCCTAGCTACTTGGGAGGCTGAGGCAGGAGAATCACTTGAATCCAGGAGGCGGAGGTTGCAGTGAGCCGAGATCACGCCATTGCACTCCAGCCTGGGGGACAAAAGTGAGACTTCATCTCAAAAAAAAAACAAAACAAAAGAATCAGGTTTAACATTAATAGTATGCTAATGCAAAGGTGAAATTTGGCTTTCTCTTTTGAACAAGATTTTAGTGCAATATTAAAAGATAATAAAAGATTTTTGGCTGTATATGGTGGCTCACGCCTGTAATCCCAGCACTTTAGGAGGCCAAGGTGGGTGGATCACTTGAGGCCAGAAGTTCAAGACTAGCCTGGCCAACATGGCAAAACCTTGTCTCGAGTAAAAATACAAAAATTCGCCGGGTGTAATGGTGCATACTTGTAATCCCAGCTACTTGGGAAGCTGAGGCAGGAGAATCACTTGAACCCAGGAGATGGAGGTTGCAGTGAGCCAAGATCGTGTGACTGCATGCCAGCCTAGGTGACAGAGTGAGATTCTGTCTCAAAAAAAAAAAAAAAGATAATGAAAGATTTTTGTTTGCCTTTTGAATAAATGACCAAAAAAAGGGGGGAAGAGAAAAAAGACAGATTCAGCTGGCCTCATGCTGTCTTTACTGGGTCCCATTCAGAACTGAGTATTCCCTCTGTCCGTGATTAAAGATGTTTCCCTTTTACTTATAATGACCTGGGATTCTATTTTGTAATATCAAGTGCTTAAACCTAGGCTGGGTGTAGGGGCTTACGCCTATAATGCCAGCATTTGGGAGGCCGAGGTAGGCAGATCACTTGAGCTCATGAGTTCAAGACCAACATGGGGTTGGCTAGGTGTCAGTATTTGTAAGTATACTTAATTTATGGCAGTATAGTTATTTGCATAAGGTCAATACAAATCTGTTTTTTCTCTTTTTTTTTTTTTTTTTGTTTTTTGAGATGGAGTCTCGCTCTGTTGGCCCAGCTGGAGTGCAGTGGCGCCATCTGGGCTCACTGCAACCTCCGCCTCCCAGGTTCAAGCGATTCTCCTGCCTCAGCCTCCCGAGTAGCTGGGATTACAGGTGTGCACCACCACGCCTGGCTAATTTTTGTATTTTTAGTAGGGACAGGGTTTCACCATGTTGGACAGGCTGGTCTCAAACTCCTGACCTCAAGTGATCTGCCCTCCTCAGCCTCCCAAAGTGCTGGGATTACAGGCGTGAGCCACCGTGCCTGGCCCAAATCTGTTTTCTTTGTAACAGGACACCACTGGAGACACTTTACCAAGGCTTTGACTGGAATGGCTACTTTCAGGTATAAACAGACTGCTTTAAGGAATGAAAGTTGATTTACAGAGCCTATAAAGCCCCTTGGAAAAGCTGGTCTCATACCTTGTCAACATAGTCCCTGTACAGCATTTCCTGACCCATGGTAAGTAAAGAGTATCACTTTTTTTTTTTTTGAAATAGAGTCTCGCTCTGTCACCAGGCTGGAGTGCAGTGACACAATCTTGGCTCACCACAACCTCTGCCTCCCGGGTTCAAGCGATTCTCCTGCCTCAGCCTCCCAAGTAGCTGGGACAGGCTCACGCCACCATGCCTGGCAAATTTTTGTATTTTTAGCAGAGATGGGGTTTCACTATCTTGGCCAGGCTGGTGTCGAACTCCTGACCTCATGATCTACCCGCCTTGGCTTCCCAAAGTTCTCTGATTACAGGCGTGAGCCACCGTGCCTGGCCAAGAGTGTCACTTTCTGACAGGCCCAGGAACCCCAAGTTATCTTGGGACCTTGAGGAGAGGAATTCACCCAGTTCCTATAGCATTTGCAGGCACAGATAAATTCACGGCTGGACTCAAGGCTTTAAAAAGTCTTAATCTGAGATTCCTTATAAAACAAAGTTCCAGTAAAGCCAATTTTTAAAAAAGCCGATATGACAAATAATTATTCTTGCTGTACTTTATGCAAATACTCAGGCCAAGTATTGTAAGACTAAAACTTCTTTTTCTTTTTCTTTTTTTTTCTTGGAGACAGAGTCTTGCTCTGTCGCCCAGGCTGGAGTGCAGTGATGCGATCTCTGTTCACTGCAAGCTCCGCCTCCCAGGTTCACGCCATTCTCCTGCCTCAGCCTCCCGAGTAACTGGGACTACAGGTGCCTGCCACCACGCCCGGCTAATTTTTTGTATTATTAGTAGAGACAGGGTTTCACTGCGTTAGCCAGGATGGTCTCGATCTGCTGACCTTGTGATCCACCCACCTCAGCCTCCCAAAGTGCTGGGATTACAGGCATGAGCCACCACGCCTGGCCCTAAAAGTTATTTTTCAAATAAATTTGTCCTACTATGATTTGTCTTTAGTAAAAATGGGAACTGGAGAGAGAAAAATTATGTTTCAGAAAAAACTATAGTATACCTGTTGTTAGATTCTAGTCTTGTCTACTGTTTTTGAGCTTTTATTATTTTCTGCAATTTGGACTAAATCCTGAATTCTTCCCAGGATACAATCCCAAATTAATCCTTCTAAATTTTTCTTCCATTTTTCTGAGTTGGACTCAGTGAAATTACTACTATATTATTCTTTGCAATACAGGTGAGAAAAACATGTCAGACTGCCACTGCCTTCCTCCTCTGTAATTAAGGATGCTTTGAGCCTAACATCTGGATAAACTGCCCAACATTAACCTTTGTTTTTCTTCTGTTTCCATGGAAACACCTCCTATTAAAAATCTGTTTGCCTTCATCACATGCAGAGGCCTAGCCCATCTCCAATGCCACCTTCTGGATGAGACACAGCTATTTAAGCTGATCCTTTCTCAAAAACGAGACACTTTCATGAGGATTCATAGCTCTTTTTGTAGCCTGTCAAATATATATACCCAACCAACCTGTCATCATATCCACTTAAAATTGGCAGTGGTGAACCTGCATGATAATTAAGAATTCAGGAAGTGCCTCGGATAGCCATGTGAAACATGCACCAACAAATCAAAGGTGTGTCTGACCCCACACTGTTGCTAGACCAGCGGTTGGCATCCTGGTCCAGGTCAGAACCATCCTGGTGGCAAAGCTGCTTGTAACATTGGCCCTGATTGCAGAGATGGGCATATCCCTCTGTTGTAGGGTCCACTGCTGTTGCACCCTCTGTATAGGAATGCAAGACAGGCATTCTCTCAGAGGCTCTCGAGACCTCGCACCATATTGCTCCAACAAACATCATCTGCAAGCCCAAGTACTCATGAATATTCACAACTCCAAATACATCAGTTCCATTCCGATGCCCAAAGGCTATGCTCCCTTTCAGCAGGAAGTAGCCAGAATGAATATGGTGCCCAGATCCCATAGAAATGGAATGGAATTTGTCAGTGGGGAAATGTAACTGAGTACCCCCATTTTTCTAGGGGGTAGTTTAATTTTTCCTCTCTCTTCTTTTCTCTTTCCCCCGGTTGCCCACTTTATACTTAGCCTTTTAGAAATGGAAATATAGGCTGGGTGCAGTGACTCACACCTGTAATCCCAGCACTTTGGGAGGCCAAAGCAGGCAGATCGCTTGAGGTCAGGAGTTCGAGACCAGCCTGGACAATATGGTGAAACCCCGTCTCTACTAAAAATACAAAAAGTAGCCGGGCGTGGTGGTTGGCACCTGTAATCCTAGCTACTCAGGAGGCTGAGGCAGGAGAAACGCTTGAGCCTGGGAGGCGGAGGTTGCAGTGAGCCAAGATTGTGCCACTGCACTCCAGCCTGGGTGACAGAGGGAGACTCCATCTCAAAAACAAAACAAAACAAAGCAAAACAAAAAAACCCACAAATATAGCCTTCTACCTCCCTTTCACCAGACTCCCTACGGGCAAGTTTATCTAACTGGACTCCAAGATGGAACTCTCAAGAGTTAACAGTTGATTTGCAAACTGAAGCATTCCTGCTAAGAAACTCTCACCCTAAAGAGGTTGCCTTGAGAGATACCAGCCTGCCCACGAACATGCCAGCAGTCACCAGCTCTACTGCTGGCAGATAAGGACCCCCTACCTTGCTCACTTCCTTCCAGGCCTTTTAAAAGTTCCTGCTTTCTGCTCCAAAGGTGAAGTGGCACATTTAAAGGCAGGATGCCTGTGCCTCTTCCCCTAAGCTAGCTTTGGAATAAATCATCTTATTTCTACCAGATCTTGATCTCGTTAATTGGACTCTGCATATGGCAAGCAACTCACCTTCTGTTCAGTTACATAATGGTGTGATCATGGCTTACTGCAGCCTTGAACTGCTAGACTCACGCAATCCTTCCATCTCAGCCTCTCAAGTAGCTAGGATTTCAACATATATTTTCTGTATTAATCCGTTCTCACCCTGTACTGTCTGAGACTGGGTAATTTATAAAGACAAGAGATTCAATAGGCTCACAGCTCTGCAGGCTGTACAGTAAGCATGGCTGAGGAGGCCTCAGGAAACTTATAATCATGGCAGAAGGCGAAGGGAAGCAGGCACATCTCTACAGGAAGAACTACAAAACACTGCTGAAAGAAATCATACAGGACACAAACAAATGAAAACATTCCATGCCCAAGAATTGGAAGAATCAATACCATTAAAATGGTCACACTGCCCAAAGCAATCTACAGATTCAGTGCTCTTCCTATCAAGCTACTAATGTCATTTTCCACGGAACTAGAAAAAAAACTATTTAAAAATTCATCTGGAACCAAAAAAGATCCCAAATAGCCAAAGCGATCCTAAGCAAAAAGAATAAAGCTGGAGGCTTCCCATTACCCAGCTTCAAACTATACTATAAGGCTCCAGTAACCAAAACAGCACGGTACTGGTACAAAAACAGACACATAGACCAATGGAACAGGACTGAGAGCCTAGATATAAAGCCACACACCTACAGCCATCTGATCTTTGACAAAGTCAACAAAAACAAGCAATAGGGAAAGGACTCCCTATTCAATAAATGGTGCTGGGATAGCTGGCTAGCCATATGCCAAAGATCGAAACTGGACCAACTTTCTTTCACCATATACAAAAATTAACTCAAGGCTGGGCAAGGTGGCTCATGCCTGTAATCCCAACACTTTGCGAGGCTGAGGTGGGCAGATCACTTGAGGTCAGGAGTTCGAGACCAGCCTGGCCAACATGGTGAAACCCTGTCTCTACAAAAAAATACAAAAAATTAGCCGGGCATGGTGATGTGTGCCTGTAATCCCAGCTACTCGGGAGGCTGAGGCAGGAGAATCACTTGAACCCGGGAGGCAGAGGTTGCAGTGAGCTGACATTGTGCCACTACACTCCAGCCTGGGCAACAGAGCAAGACTCTGTCTCAATAATAATAATAATAATAATAATAATAATAATAATAATAACAACAACAACTCAAGATGGATTAAAGATTTAAATGTAAGACCTGAAACTATAAGAATCCAAGAAGAAAACCTAGGAAACACCATTCTGGACATCAGCCTTGGGAAAGAATTTATGACTAAGTCCTCAAAAGCAATGGCAACAAAAACAAAATTTGACAAGTGGGGCCTAATTAAACTAAAGAGCTTCTGCACAGTAATAGTAACTATCAACAGAATAAATAGACAACCTACAGAATAGAAGAAATATTTGCAAACTATGCACCTGACAAAGGTCTAATATCCAAAATATATAAGGAACTTCAACAATTGAACAAGCAAAAACCAAATAATCCCATTTAAAAATGGGTAAAAGACATGAACAGACATTTCTCAAAAGAAGATGCCAACAAGTAGCCAACCAGCGTATGAAAAAATGTTCAGCATCACTAATCATTAGAGAAACGTAAATCAAAACCACAGTGAGATACTACCTCACACCAGTCAGAACAGCCATTATTAAAAAGTCAAAAACAGCAGCTGCTGGCAACGCTGTGGAGAAAAGAGAATGCTAATACACTGCTGCTGGCAATGTCAATTCATCCCGCCACTGTGTAAAGTAGTTAGGAGGTTTCTCAAAGAACTTGAAACAGAGCTACAGGCCGGGCGTGGTGGCTCACGCCTGTAATCACAGCACTCTGGGAGGCTGAGGCAGGTGGATCACCTGAGATCGGGAGTTCGAGACTAGCCAGGCCAACATGGAGAAACCCTATCTCTCCTAAAAATACAAAATTAGCTGGGCGTGGTGGCGCATACCTGTAATCCCAGCTACTCGGGAGGCTGAGGCAGGAGAATCGCTTGAACCTGGGAGGTGGAGATTGAGGGGAGCTGAGATTGTGCCACTGCACTCCAGCCTGGGCAACAAAAGCAAAACTCTGTCTCCAAAAACAAAAACAAACAAACAAAAAACAGAGCTACCATTTGACCCAGCAATCCCATTAGTAGATACATATTAAAAATAAAACAGATTTTTCTACCAAAAAGACACAGGCACATGTATGTTTATCACAGCAATGTTCACAACAGCAAAGATACAGAATCAACCTAGGTGCCCATCAGTGGTGGATTGGATAAAGAAAATGAAGTTCAACTTGAGGGGGAGAAAAAGAGAAAAAAAATAAAATGAAGATATGAAACATTTAATAAGTAAAAATAATTTTTTTTAATGTGGCACACATTCACCACAGAATACTGTGCAGCCAAAAAACCCGAAATAATGTCCTTGCAGCAACATGGTCGCAGCTGGAGGCCATCATCCTAAGCCAATTAATACAGGGACAGAAAACCAAACACTGCAGGTTCTCACTTAGAAGTAGGAGCTAGGCCGGGCGCTGTGGTTCACGCCTGTCATCCCAGCATTTTGGGAGGCCGAGACAGGTGGATTACCTAAGGTCAGGAGTTCAAGACCAGCCTGGCCAACGTGAGAGGAGAGAAAGGGGATGAGTAGTGAAAAACGAACTGTTGGGTACTATACTGAGTACCTGGGCGATGGGAACAATTATACCCCAAACCTCAGCATCACGCAATATACCCCGGTAACAAACTGCACATGGCCTCTCTGAATCCAAAATAAAAACTGAAATTACTTTTAAAAAATGTTAAAAAGCAAAATGCAGAATGCTGTGCGTAGTATGCTACTATTTCTGTGAAGAGAGCATGGACACTTCCTAAGAAAAAGGTGGAAAAAACGGGAAGGATAGCATTGTGTACTGCGTATACATACAGAATATTTGCAGAATGCAGTGTTGGAAGTGGATCCCATCGGTTGCTTCTTTTTAATTTTTTTCTTTTTGTTCGAGATGGAGTCTTGCTCTGTCAACTAGGCTGGTGTGCAATGGCGTGATGTTTTTCTTTTTTAATTTACATTTTTTCCTTTCTCTCGCTTTCTTTCTCTCTCTTTCTTTCTTTCTTTTCTGAGGGGGCGATTTTAAGTCTTTATTGGGAAGAATACCCACCCACCTTCCCTCACTGCGGACCATACACACACTTGGTGTCAGGGTAGGGGGCAGGTTCAGCTGCTACTTCTTTTCCAGAGCAGGTGGCACAAAACGACCCCCCAGGTAATGGTGGCGACCGGGTAACCTGGGTTGCAGACTTTTTGGGTGCTGTGAGGGAGATGAGCAAGTCTGGCTGGATCCCTCCAGAGTTTCCCTTCTCCACATCCCATCCTGAGGGAATGTTGATGCCGGCAGTGGGCACGGTGAATCCCTTCAGGACCCTCAGGATGCTGTGGAACGTTCCCGAACATCACCCTCGAAGCTGAAGCCGAAGATGGCATCCACCACCAGCTCATACAGCTCAATCATCACGGGCTCTGAGCGCATTTCCCCAAGGAAAGGGATGTCCATTTTCTGACGCGGGGTCACCAACGCAATGAAGAGGGGCTTGTTAGGCCTTTTGGGGTAATAGAGGGTTGGCTGGTTAGCCAAAGAGTTTGAGGTGCGGAGCACAGACCAGACCATCTCCTCCATTATTCCCCGGGCCACAGATGACCAGGACAGTAGTGGAGCTCCTGGACATGGACGTGGGGGAATATGCCTCGGCGATGGCTGCGGCACAGCTCAGCCCGGCCAGCTCCACAAGTCGGTCCACGCTGAACTAGTACTCGTTGAATAGCTCCTGGTCCACGGCCTGGGCTTCCTCCTGGCTCAGGTGCTTCACCGCTATGCTCGCCATGACCGCTGAGTCCCAGCGGCCACCCGAGTTCAGCCGCTGCGGTCCCCACTAGGTGGGTCCCGAGCGGCAGGCGCTGGTCTGGCTTTTGATTCGCGCAGGCGCGAGCCGCAGCCAGCAGCCCGAGCCCGGCAGCGCCCGCAGGCCGGACATCCGGCTCGCACGGCGCGCCCCGGCCCAGCCCGACGCGACCCCGGCGCATCATTTTTTCTTTCTTTAATGCTGTTGTTGTTGTTGTTGAGACAGAAGTCTTGTGTGTTGCCCAGGCTGCTGATAAACTTCTGGGCTCAAGTGATCCTCCCGCCTCGGCCTTCCAAAACACGGGGATTACAGGCGTGAGCCACGGCCCCCAGCCTCAGCTGTTGCATCTGATTGGAAAAACCTGTAGGCACCACCACCGTCCAAATCAGTGGTCAGCGAACTACGACCCGCGGACCCATGCTTGCTTGCTTGTTTGTTTGTTTGTTTTGAGACAGTCTCGCACTGTCACCCAGGCTGATGTGCAGTGACGCGATCTCAGCTCGCTGCAACCTCCGCCTCCCTGGTTCAAGCGATTCTCCTGCCTCGGCCTCCCGCAGGCGCCCACCACCATGCTCGGCTAATTTTTTGTATTTTTAGTAGAGACGGGGTTCCACTATGTTGGCCAGGCTGGTCTCGATCTCCTGACCTCGTGATCCGCCCACCTCAGCCTCCCAAAGTGCTGGGATTACAGGCATGAGCCACCACACCCGGCCCCCATGTTTTTATAAATAAAGTTTTATTGGTACATAGCCACTCCATTTGATTACATATTGTCTCTGGGTGCTTTCCTACTATAACAGCAGGGCTGAGGAGTTACGATAGAGACTGTATAGTCCACGGAGCCTAAAATGTTTACTGTCTGGCCCTTAACAGAGAATATCTTCTGACCTCGATCTAAATCAATTGGACGGACACTCAAGCCCTTTGCCTAGCAAGCCCCAAACACCCTCAGCCCAGTTCTCCACGCCCCCCGCAATCCCCCATTCTGGCCTGGCTGCTCTCCTGTCTGTCTTTCACGAAGAAAGAGAAAAACAGATGCCTCCTCTCTCACGAGAAAAGGAAGGCCAGCAGCGCCAGGTGTCTGCTGCTGGAGAATAAGCACAGGTCAGAAGGGGGGAGGCGCACTGCTCCCTGCCTTTCCTCCTCTCCATGGCCAACGGGAAGCCAGAGGCTGAACAGGTGCCAAGGAATGAATGAGGGAGGGCTGCCTGGGTTCCCCTCCCACCTCGGAACCTGATTTGCTCAGGGGTGTGGGCCTGGCCTCCGTCATTCCACTCCGTTGACGGGAGGGTGAATCAATGGGCTCTAAAGACCCTTCACTAGAAGTGGGCTCACTTTCTAGGGCAGGAGCATGGCCTGTCTGCCTCCTGCGAAGCAAGAGGCCGGATGTCAGACGAGCATGGTCATAAGAAGTACTGACTCCCAGAACCAAAGCCCGCCCTGACTGCTGGCGATTCCACACTGCTCCACGAGGTGGCGGTACAGGCGAGGGAGAGGAGGCCACAGCGGGCTCCCGGGCGACGGGGCCACGCACGGTGGCTCAGGCAGCACAATGCCACCTGCTTTCCCCGCCCGTCACGCCTCAGTGGGAGGTGGAGGCCTTTCTGCCACAACTCACAGATCTCCATTCCCATTTCCACCGTAGGTCTCCCGGTTCCAGCTGCGGCCGCACTTACAGTACATGCACTTGGCTCTCCCAACAGCCTGATGAGGTAGGGACCCTTATTATCCATCCCGAGCCCCCGGACCTCTTTCCCCTGCCAGCCTGCCCTGCCTCCCCTCTACATTGGTTTTCTTTTCTTTTCCCTCCCTCCCTCCCTTTCTCTCTCTTTTTCTTTCTCTCTTCTCTCTTTTCTTTCTCTTCTTCCTTCCTTCTTTTCTCTTCTGTCCTCTCCTCATTTCTTCTCTTTTTTCTTTTACTTTCCTAGCCTTCCCTGCCTCACCCTCTACATTGGTCTTCCTTCCTTTCTTTCTTTTCTTTTTTCTCTTTTACCTCCCTTCCTTCCTTTTTTTAAATTTTCTTTCCCAGCCTGCCCTGCCTCGCCCTCTACATTGGTTTTCTTTTCTTTTTCTTTCTCCTTCCTTCCTTTCTCTCTCTCTCTCTTTTTTTTTTCCTTTGAGATGGAGCGTTGCTCTGTCACCAGGCTGGAGTGCAGTGGCACAATCTCAGCTCACTGCAACCTCTGCCTCCCGGGTTCAAGCGATTCTCCTGCTTCAGCCTCCCAAGTAGCTGGGATTACAGGTGCCCACTACCACGCCCAGCTAATTTTTGTATTTTTGGTAGAGACAGGGTTTCACCATGGTGGCCAGGCTGGTCTTGAACTTCTGGCCTCAAGTGATCCACCTGCCTCGGCCTCCCAAAGAGCTGGGATTACAAGCGTGAGCCACCATGCCAGGTCCCTATGTTGGTTTTCACTGAAGTGAATGTGTCCAGAAATCTGGTGCATTCGCTCCCCATTGCTGCTGTAACAACTGACCACTCAGTGGCTGAGAACGACACCCATGTATTATCTCACGGGTCTGTACATCAGAAGTCCTGGAGGTCAGGGCTTGGGCTGAAGGTTCCCATCAAAGTCTCCACCTGCCGTGATCTCATCTGGTGCTTGGAATCCCCTTCCAGGCTCACTCTTCTTTTTTCTTTTTTTTTTGAGGCAGAGTCTCGCTCTGTTGCCCAGGCTGGAGTGCAGTGGCGCAATCTCGGCTCACTGCAAGCTCCACCTCCCAGGTTCACGCCATTCTCCTGCGTCAGCCTCCCGAATAGCTGGGACTACAGGCACCCGCCACCACGCCCGGCTAATTTTTTGTATTTTTAGTAGAGACGGGGTTTCACTGTGTTAGCCAGGATGGTCTCGATCTCCTGACCTCGTGATCCACCCACCTCAGCCTCCCAAAGTGCTGGGATTACAGGCGTGAGCCAGCGCGCCTGGCCTCAGGCTCACTCTTCTTGCTGGAAGAGTTCAGTTCCTGGTGATTGTAGGACCTGGGTCCCGCCTCCTGTCATCCAGCCACTTTCAGCTCCTGCGGTTGCTTTTTGGTCCTCACACATGGTCCCCCCATCCTCACAGCCGGGAGCAGCGTTCAGATCCTGCTTGCTCTTGGGATCTCTGTCATTGCCCCTCTGCCGTCAGTCAGAGAAAGCTCTCTGCTTTAAGGTCTCAAGGGATTACAGTGGGCTAACCCGGATAATCCCGGATTGTCTCCCTGTCTGAGTCAACTGTGCCAAATAAGAAGATATGCAGGAGTGACAGCTCCTCATACTCACAGGTTCTGGGCAGGGCATCTCTGGGGGGCTATCTTAGAAATTCTGTCTGCCTGACCCATCCTCTTGTTCCACTGCCACACCCCATATCTCAAAGTCCTTTTGTGTCCTGTATATCGCTCTCACCAACTCCCTTAGCTCAGCCTCACGGCCATCATCCTGGGTCAGGCCACACTCGCAGCTCCCTCGCTGCTCTCATTCTTCTCCCTCTTCCCCAGGCATCCTGCCCACCCTCTGGTTCCCCTGCTGTAGCCTAGATGCTCTTCCAAAAACACAAAGCTAACCATGCTACTCCCCAATTTAAAATCCTGCAGTGGTACCCCAGGAGCTTCAGGGGATGAACAAAAGTCTGTAAAAGTCATTTGTTCAAATGATTTCTGAGGACGGACTCTCCACCAGGCACCTCCTGTAGCTTCCTGCCTTGTAGGATGGGAAGATTCAACCATGAAGAAGGCTGCAGTAAGCACTAAGGGTGGCTGTTCCAGCCGGCCCTGCCCTCGTTCCCTCCTCACCCCTAGGTCTTCCCAGTACCCTCCTCCTCTACCCTGTCACATCCAACAAATCCTGTAGGGAGCACTTTTCCCAGATCCCTTCCTAGATTCCAGTTCTATATTGCTCCCACGGCTGGTACTTCCCCTGCGGAACCCTTGGGAGACCAGCACTCTCTGTCTAGCTCACCATGGCTCCCCCGATGCCCAGCACAGTGTTGGGCACATAAAGACGCTCAGTAAGTTGTTCTGAATGAAGGGAAAGTCCAATATGCACGGTGCAGACCCAAACCTCGTGAGATTCCCTTTACTCCTAATAATTGTCTGCCTTGTGCCAGTGATTTTTCAGTGAACCTTTAGGGGCCAATGGTCCTGGCCCCCACATCTCCATGGCACAAAGTCTGGAAGGAGGCTGGGTGCCGTGGCTCATACCTGTAGCCCAGCACTTTGGGAGGCTGAGGTGGCAGATCACTTGAGGTCAGGAGTTCAAGACCAGCCTAGGCAACATGGTGAAGCCCCATCTCTACTAAAAATACAAAAATTAGTCGGGCATGGTGGCATGCCTGTAGTCCCAGCTACTTGGGAGGCTGAAGCACGAGAATCACTTGAACCCGGGAGGCAGGGGTTGCAGTGAACCGAGATAGTGCCACTGCACTCCAGCCTGGGTGACGGAGGGAGACTGTCTCAAAAACAAACAACAACAAGAAAAAACAAAGTCTGGGCCGGGCGCGGTGGCACATGCCTGTAATCCCAGCACTTTGAGAGGCCAAGGCGGGCAGATCATGAGGTCAGGAGATCGAGACCACCCTGGCTAACATGGCGAAACCCTGTCTCTACTAAAAATACACAAAATTATCCGGGCGTGGTGGTGGGCGCCTGTAGTCCCAGCTACTCGGGAGGCTGAGGCAGGAGAATGGCATGAACCCGGGAGGCAGAGCTTGCAGTGAGCCGAGATCATGCCACTGCACTCCAGCCTGGGCGACAGAGTGAGACTCCATCTCAAAAAATAATAATAATAATAAAGTCTGGCAGGAACATCAATGTCAATTCCAAGGGGCCTGGAAGAAGGGAAGGCATTTTCTGGGCACAAGAACAAAAAATGTGACCATCAAGAACTTACTCAAGAGGCCAGGCATGGTGGCTCCCGCCTGTAAGGGAGGCCGAGGTGGGTGGATCACTTGAGGTCAGGAGTCCTAGGCCAGCCTGGCCAACATGGTGAAACCCCGTCTCTACTAAAAATACAAAAATTAGCCGGGCGGGGTGGTGGCGCATGCCTGTAATCCCAGCTACTTGGGAGGCTGAGGCAGGAGAATTGCTTGAACCCAGGAGGTCGAGGTTGCAGTGAGTCGAGATCGCACCACTGCACTCCAGCCTGGGCGACAGACCAAGACTCCATCTCAAAAAAAAAAAAAAAAAAAAAAAGAACTACTTGCTCAAGAGTCCTGTTAAGCAGTGGGTGGCAGCATGGTGCTGTGGAGAAGGGCAGGTTTTGTGCACACGTGGACATACACATGCCCCCAACAATGCCTGCCAGCCTTTAGCAAAACAGCAAAGAAAATGAGAGGGAAAGGCCCCAACAGAGGAAACATTTTTCTGACTTTTGAGACTATGGAAAGTGAATAGAAGAAGGCAATAGATGAAACAGGTGTCGAGGGCCACAGCCCAGGAAAGGCTGCAAGGGGACTGCAAGGGAGACCAAGCCACCAGGCACCCCAGGACCAGGAAGCGGGAAGTGAGAGTCAGGACTAAAACAGCTGCTGCACTTGGCATCCGCCACCACCTCCTGTTCCTCTAGAAACCCCCAGACAAAAAATTTATCTCTGGGTCCGGGGGTGGTGGCTCATGCCTATGATCCAAGTGCTTTGGGAGGCCAAGGCAGGAGGATTGCTTGAGGTCAGGAGTTTGAGGCCAGCGTGGGCAACATGGCGAGTCTGTCTCTACAAAAAATATAAAAACATGGCAAGACTCTGTCTCTACAAAAAATATAAAAATTAGCCAGGCGTGGTGGCGCATGCCTGTGGTCCCAGCTACTCAGGAGGCTGAAGTGGGAGGATCGCTTGAGCCTGGGAGGCAGAGTTTGCAGTGAGCTGTACTTGCACCATTGTACTCCAGCCTGGGCAACAGAGCAAGACTCCATCTCAAAAACGACAAAAACAAAAACAAAACCAAATCTGTCTGGGAAAAGCTCAGACTTTGGTGGCCCAGAGTAAAGCCTGTCTCCAACTGCAACTGGGGATCTGTGGCTGATAATGGATTCAATAGCCACCCCCTCCCCCCGGCCAGAGCCTACAGGTGCCATCCCTCTTGTGGCACACCCTCATGTCAACAATAGACTTTGGGTGGTAATGATGTGACAATGTTAAGTTGATCAACTGTAACAAATGTACCCTCTGGTGGAAGATGACAATGGGAGAGGAGGTGCATGCGTGGGGCAGGGGGCAGATAGGAAATCTCTCTACCTCCCTCTCAATGTTGCTATGAGCCTAAGACTCCTCTGTTGAGGCTAAAGCAACTCCATCTTGGATGCTAATCTACTATGTTGGCTTCTGATTAACTCCTGTTCCAGGAAGGCCTCTAAGATTTCCAGTTTATCTATTGTTCCTTGTACAGGAGACTGTACTTACCATCAATCCTACCATTAAGTCAAACAGCCTTGATGTTATCATACTTTGCTTGTCCACACATCCCTTCTGAATAACCCGTTCCCTTGGTACAGAAGCTGTGGATCTGGGGATACTGCTGCGGGGATCTACGATTTTGTCTCCCCACCACTGGAGACACAGACGTGGCTTCTGTTCATAAGTCCCTTTGAAATGTTTCTTTCCAAGAAACTGGATTTGTCAGATAACAACGTGTTAAAAATGTAAAGATATTGGAATGTTTATACACTGTTGGTAGGAATGGGGCAGCCACTTTGGAAAACAGCCTAGCCTTTCCCCAAAAAGTTAAACATAGAGTTACCATTTGACCCAGCCATTTTCATTCTGGGTATCTACCCAAGGGAACGGCAAAATATACCCACACAAACACGTGTCCACGAATGTTCATATCAGCATTATTCACAATAGTCAAAAGGTGGAAACAACCCAATCCATGAACTGATGAATGGATAAAATGTGGTATATCTATACAATGGAATATTATTTAATAATAAAGCACTAGGTTGGGCATGGTGGCTCACGCCTGTAATCCCAGCACTTTGGGAGGCAGAGGTGGGCAGATCACGAGGTCAGGAGTTCGAGACCAGCCTGGCCAACATGGTGAAACCCCGTCTCTACTAAACATGCAAAAATTGGCTGGGCGTGGTGGCACGTGCCTGTAATCTCAGCTACTAGAGAGGCCAAGGCAGGAGAATTGCTGGAACCCAGGAGGCAGAGGTTGCAGTGAGCTGAGATCATGCCATTGCACTCCAGCCTGGCCAACAGAGCGAGACTCCATCTCAAAATAATAATAATAATAATAAAGCACTAATAAATGCTGTAACATGGACAAACCTTGAAAATGTTATTCTAAGTAAAAGAAGCTAGTCACAAAAACTGCATATTACATGATTCTATTTCTATGAAATGTCCAGAACACAGAAATGGATAGAGACAGAACGTAGATTAGTGGTAGCTTAGAGTTCAGGAAAGATAAGGAGGTCAGAGGGTGATAGCTAAAGGGTACAGTGTTTCTTTTTTCTTTTCCTTTTTTTTTTTTTGAGGTGGGGGTCTCGCTGTGTCACCCTGGCTGGAGTTCATTGGCACAATCACAGCTCCCCACAGCCTTGATCTCCCAGACTCAGGTGGTCCTCCTGCAGGTTAGTCTCGATCTCCTGGGCTCAAGAGATTCTCTCCTGGCCGGGCGCGGTGGCTCACGCCTGTAATCCTAGCACTTTGGGAGGCCGAGGCCAGCGGATCACGAGGTCAGGAGATCGAGACCATCCTGGCTAACACAGTGAAACCCCGTCTCTACTAAAAATACAAAAAATTAGCCAGGCGTGGTGGCGGGCGCCTGTAGTCCCAGCTACTCAAGAGGCTGAGGCAGGAGAATGGCGTGAACCCGGGAGGCGGAGCTTGCAGTGAGCTGAGATCGTGCCACTGCACTCCAGCCTGGGTGACAGAGCAAGACTCCGTCTCAAAATAAATAAATAAATAAATAAATAAATAAATAAATAAATAAATAAATCCTCCCCAATTTTTTAAAAGATGGACCTTAGTCCATCTAGATCTAACTTTCTCACTTTATGGTGAAGCACTGACGCCCAGAGAGGCTAAATGACTTGCCTAAAGTCATTTGTCATTTAGAGCTCTGGACCAGTGTCCATTAATTTTTATGTTATCAGTCACTGTACACTGCTTAAAGTAAACTCAGCTGGGCACAGTAGCTCACACCTGTAATCCCAGCACTTTGGGAGTTCGAGGTGGGCAGATCACGTGAGGTCAGGAGTTTGAGACCAGCCTGGCCAACATGGTGAACCTCTGTCTCTACTAAAATACAAAAATTAGCCAGGTGTGGTGGTGCATGCCTGTAATCCCAGCTACTTGGGAGGCTGAGGCATGAGACTCGCTTGAACCCGGGAGGCAGAGGTTGCAGTGAGCCGAGATTGCGCTACTGCACTCCAGCTGGGGCAACAGAGCAAGACTCCATCTCAAAAAAAAAAGAAAAAAGAAAAAAAAAAGTAAGCTCAAATAGCCATTCCAACAAAATCCATAAAGTAATAAAGTCATGCAAAACTACCTCGGTTCAGAACAGATTTCTGAGTCTGGCTTTAGAAATACACAATGTGTTGGCTGGGCGCGGTGGCTCACACCTGTAATCCCAGCACTTTGGGAGGCCCAGGCAGGCAGATCACAAGGTCAGAGATCAAGACCATCCTGAATAACACAGTGAAACCCCATCTCTACTCAAAATACAAAAAATTAGCTGGGTGTGGCCGGGCACAGTGGCTCACACCTGTAATCCCAGCACTTTGGGAGGCCGAGGCGGGTGGATCATGAGGTCATGAGTTCAAGACCAGCGTGGCCAAGATGGTGAAACCCCGTCTCTACTAAAACTACAAAAATTAGCTGGGTGCAGTGGCAGGTGTCTGTAATCCCAGCTACTCGGGAGGCTGAGGCAGGAGAATCGCTTGAACCCGGGTGGTGGAGGTTGTGGTGAGCCAAGATCGTGGCACTGCACTCCAGCCTGGGCGACAGAGTGAGACTCT
This sequence comes from Pan paniscus, assembly GCF_029289425.2. Classification (NCBI taxonomy): domain Eukaryota; kingdom Metazoa; phylum Chordata; class Mammalia; order Primates; family Hominidae; genus Pan; species Pan paniscus. Next base: position 173,098,305 of record NC_073253.2, on the reverse strand, counting down.
GTCTCAAACAAACAAACAAACAAACAAAAATTAGCTAGGCATAGTGGCAGGCACCAGTAGTCCCAGCTACTCGGGAGGCTGAGGCAGGAGAATGGCGTGATTCCAGGAGGCAGAGCTTGCAGCGAGCCAAGATGGGGCCACTATACTCCAGCCTGGGTGACAGAGCGAGACTCCGTCTCGAAAAAAAAAAAAAGATAAGAAATACACAGTGTGTTAACAACAAAAAAAGAAAACAGGCCAGGTGCGGTGGCTTACATCTGTAATCCCAACACTTTGGGAGGCCAAGGCGAGTGGATCACTTGAGGTCAGGAGTTCGAGGCCAGCCTGGCCAACATGGTAAAACCCTATCTCTCCTAAAAATACAAAAATTAGCTGGGCATGGTGGTGGGTGCCTGTAATCCCAGCTACTTGGGAGGCTGAGGCAGTAGGATCACTTGAACCTGGGAGGCAGATATTGCAGTGAGCTGAGATCATGCCACAGCCTGGGTGACAAAGGGAGACTCTGTCTTAAAAAAAAAAAAAGGGGGCCAGGCGCGGTGGCTCACGCTTGTAATCCCAGCACTTTGGGAGGCCGAGGCGGGCAGATCACGAGGTCAGGAGATCGAGACCGTCCTGGCTAACACGGTGAAACCCTAGTGAAACCCTGTCTCTACTAAAAATACAAAAAATTAGCCGGACGTGGTGGTGGGTGCCTGTAGTCCCAGCTACTTGGCAGGCTGAGGCAGGAGAATGGCGTGAACCTGGGAGGTGGAGCTTGCAGTGAGCCGAGATGGTGCCACTGCACTCCAGCCTGGGCCAAAGTGCGAGACTCCATCTCAAAAAAAAAAAAAAAAGAAAAAGAAAAAGAAAACACTGTGGTTTTCTGAAGACATATTTGTTCTCAGCGCTTCACTGTCTTATGGCTCAAAATGCAGACACGTGTGACCTGGGCCAAGCTGAGGTTCCTACACTTTCACTATTTACATATCCTTTTGAGCTGAAGTCAAATGTCAAATCACAGGTATGGGTAAAGTCTGGGCTTGGAGACAAGTGGACCTGGGTTCAAATCCAGCTTTGTGTGAGCTGTACCAAACTATTCACCTTTATGTGTGTCAGTAAATTGTGAATATAAAGTTATATATTCCTGGTAAAAGGATGGTAAAGTCTTTACCTTTACCATAGAGGTATTTTTTGGTGAGCACTGAATGAGATATTGTATATAATATGCTCGCCACATAAATGTTAACTTTCTTTTTCCTTCCATGTAAGAGCTGAAGGGACTTCACAACCGAGGCTCTGAGTGAGGTCAGTCAAGCGAGCCCATTTGTTTGAATTTGTTTGAACTGGGTTCTCAGGAATGAAATTCTCCATCACTCTGCTGGACAGAGTGATTTTTAGTAGAGACGGGGGTTTCACCGTGTTAGCCAGGATGGTCTCGATCTCCTGACCTCATGATCTGCCCGCCTCGGCCTCCCAAAGTGCTGGGATTACAGGCGTGAGGCACCGCGCCCAGCCTATTTGTTTTTATTTGATGCAAAACAAAATTTATTGCACTTTAGTTCAGAGTTACAAGGTTTTTGTTGTTGTTTTGTTTTAGAGACAAGATTTTTCTGGGTGGCCCAGACTGGAGTGCAGTGGCTATTCACAGGTGCAGTCATGGCTCACTGAAGCCTCTAACTTCTGGGCTCAAGCGAGCCCCCTCTCAGCCTCCCGGGTAGCTGGAACCACAGGCACGAGTCACCACACCCGGGAAAGGCCAATTTTTAAGTTGGTTTAACTGACCTATGCTCCCACCCACAACTACCAGAACACTTCTAAGTTTCTACTTACTGGCCTGTTCCAGCAACACAAAAATGGCAGGCCTGCCACATCAGGATCAAAGGTAATTAGTATTACAAATTAGTAATTTGCAGCGATTATCTAATTAATATCCATCCAGAGTTCCAAAATATAGTGGAAGAGGCTAATCAGAGATACCAAGATCCACTGGTTCTCGGCCTGCCACCGCCCCCCACGCCCTGGCAGCTCTGTCCCTTTACCTTCTACAGACCCGTCCAGAGGGCAGCTCCTCATAGCTCTCACCCTGCACGGCAGGGAGCTCAGTCCCCAAAGCCTTCCCTCCGCTGTTCCCGGCTTCGCTGGGGCCGTCCTTCCCTCAGCCCCGGCTGGCTTCTCGGCTAGGCCCTCTGCATGTGTAGCGTCAGGCAATGGTAAGAACTGCGGGAAAATAGCGGGTGAAGGGATGCTGGTTTGGAGAGAGAGGGGACTGCAATTTTAGATAAAATCACCAGGGAAACCTCTCCCATGGGAAACACTGAAACGGAACCCTGCGGGATGAGAGTGAGCCACACGCTATCTGTGGAAAAGCGGTGCAGACGCAGGTCAGTGGGGTCATTCCTTGCTCTGTATCTTTCACACCTGCGCAGCCGGGTCCAGGGGTCAGAAAACAAAGAAAAATTATGCAAGAAAGGAGGCAGCCTTAGGCCGGGCGCGGTGGCTCACGCCTGTAATCCCAGCACTTTGGGAGGCCGAGGCGGGCGGATCGCCTGAGGTCAGGAGTTCAAGACCAGCCTGACTAACATGGAGAAACCCTGTCTCTAGTAAAAATACAAAATTATCTGGGCGTGGTGGCGCATGCCTGCAATCCCAGCTACTCGGGAGGCTGAAGTAGGAGAATCGCTTGAACCCGGGAGGCGGAGGTTGCAGTGAGTCGAGATTGCGCCACTGTACTCCAGCCTGGGCAATAAGAGCGAAACTCTGCCTCAAAAAAGAAAAAAAAGGAGGCAGCCTTTCCAGCACCCAGAGCCCCGCCCTCTCCGGCCCCGATTCCCAGGGCTCCGCCCCTTGCCTCACATTCCCTCCGCTCCGCCCTAATCGGTTCCGCCCAGTCCCTTGGTCCGGGGATGGCCCCGCCTTAAGGACCATGACTCCGCCCCTCTCCGCTCTCCGTAGTTACGAAGCTGGGCGTCAACGATTGGGCTGAGTCGGAGACTTCCTTTCCTGATTGGCCGTGTTGTACGGCGGCTTCTCGCGCAGCTGATGACCTGGAAGTGATGCCTAAAGCTGTGGACCGCGTGGGCTCGCCTCCCTGGGACTAGGTTTCAGCGGCCGCTGCGATGACCAAAATAAAGGCAGATCCCGACGGGCCCGAGGCTCAGGCGGAGGCGTGTTCCGGGGAGCGCACCTACCAGGAGCTGCTGGTCAACCAGAACCCCATCGCGCAGCCCCTGGCTTCTCGCCGCCTCACGCGGAAGCTCTACAAATGCATCAAGAAAGGTGAGGCGGACGGCGGCGTGGCCGGGATGGGTGCGCGGGTGGGATGGCTGCGCGGGTGGCTGAGCGAGGCCCCCGACCGACTCTTCTGTCGTTGCAGCGGTGAAGCAGAAGCAGATTCGGCGCGGGGTGAAAGAGGTTCAGAAATTTGTCAACAAAGGAGAAAAAGGGTAAGAACCTTCCTTCCTCTGGATTTTGCATTTCTAAACGTTAACGGAGAAATCTCTACTTAGTAGGCGCGCAGTAAAAAGGTTAACTCTGACCTAGCCCCATATACAGAAGCCAATCAAGCAGTCGGTAAAGTCCCTTTGGTACAATACCGGTACAACAATACCGGTGCACCACGTATACCAGCTCCAAGTGAATTCCAAAGTGAAGCGAATTGTGTAAGCTAAGTCCCGTAGAGTAGACCCACCTTCATTAATTCAGGGACCCTCCTCCCCGGGCTCCGCTCCTTGCCTCAGATTACCTCCGGCCCCCGCCCTAATCCTCTCAGCCCTGAATCTCAGTCCTAGGGATGACCCCTCTCCGGCTCTGTATTTAAGGAACTGAACGTTAACGTTTTTGTTTGTTTTTGAGATGGGTCTAGCTCTCACCCAGGTTGGAGTGCGGTGGTGCGATCACAGCTCACTGCAGCCTCGTCCCCCTGGACTCAAGCGATCCTCCCACCTCAGCCTCCCGAATAGCTGAGACCACAGGTTTTGCCACGCCTGGCTGTTGTTATTGTTGTTTTGCAGAGACAGAGGAGTCTCGCCATGTTGCCCGGGCTGGTCTTGAACTCCTGGGCTCAAGGAATCCTCCTGCCTCAGCCTCCCGAAGCGTTGGGATTACAGGCATGAGCCACCGCGCCTGGCAGCCTTAACAATTGAATGTACTCTTTTTCAGGCACTGTGTTATGGGGGAAACAGTGACATTCATTCATCAGATAATGATACACACACAACTAATTACAGTTGTGATAGATAGCCATGAAGGAAAATAACAGAGTGCAATGATAATTACTTCATCACCCCACTTTTCTTAATGGCATTTATCAAAGTTTGAACCTTGTTTACATTTTTCTTCCCTTTATCACCCTCTCAGGCCAGATGGTAAGCTCCTTCAGAACAGGGCCTCCTTGCTTTAACCCAAGAAGTGAAACTGTAGGTGCTCAAGAGATCAGTAATGTTGGGCAGACCTGATGCTCAACGGCATCTAACCTAGCTGGGGAGGGCGCATCTGGGGGTTTCCCTCAGCAGTCACATTTCAGCTGAGCTCTCAAGACACAGGGATTAATTTGGGGGGGGCCGGGTGGGAGGATCCTGCCAGAAGAAAGAGTGGGCCTCTGGGCAGGAGAGGGTCTGGTGAGCAGAAGTGCTACCTTCTTAGGGGGCATTGTAGGCCACAGTAAATTTAGTTTTTATACTCAGCACTTTGGAGGCTATTAGGGGTTAAAGCCAGGAAGTGACATAATTTTTATTATTTTTTACACCCTAAGATTTTTCTGACAATTGAAGAAAGGATTAGAGAGGTACGCGTAGGTTTGGGAAAGTTCAGGTAGTAGACTACTGTAGTCCTGGAGAGGTGATGGTGGAGACAGAGTTAAAGGGGACAGATTTGAAAGGACTTTTAGATGTGGAGATTGGGGAGGTATTGACGACTTCTAGGTTCTGACATGCCCAGCTGGAGGGACAGAGGGCCCAATCTGAGATGTGAACAGTGGAGGGGGACCAGATTTGTGTAGAAAGATCACAAGTTTGGTTCTGGGTAAGTTTTTGAGGTGCTGTAGAGACACATGACTTCCACCCCTCCCCACACCAGGAGAACTGTCAAATAGGCAGATGGCTATAGGGGTTTGGAGCATGGAAGAGAGAGGGCCAGGCTGGAGATAGTAGATCTGGGAGTTTTCAGCACATAGATGGCACCTGACCCCATGGCAGTGGCTCCGGTCAGCCAGGAAGAAGGTCCTGAGAGGAGAGGGCAGCCGAGGACAAGGCTGTGAGGAACACTCACAGTTAAAGGCGCTTAACAGAAGGGGAGCCAGCAGAGGGCCCAGAGGAGCACTAGGAGTGCGGAAGCATTCTTTCAGCCGAGGGCTCTGTCCTTGTGTGTCCGTCCGCCTGTTATCCAGCATGGGAGAGCAGACTTTTCCTTCTGTGTCTTAGGCTCCTGAGGCCCTTGCCCCCCAGCCTTGACACCTGGCCAGCTAGGAACCCTGGCTGAGGAGTCTCTGGCAAGCTTTCATTGCCTGTCACTCTTGGGACAGAGCCCATGCTTCTTAGCCTGGTACTCAAGGTCTTGGGGGTGTCCCCTGCCAGTCTCTCGGCTGTGTCTGGTGCCGTTCTGATTCTCGCACCACATGCTCTACCCCCGCCCCAGCCCCTCCGTGGGCTGCCTGACACACATCCATCAGCGTGCTGTTCAAGTTTCACCTCCTGGTTGAACCCTTTTTTGACTCTCCAAAGAGAGCTGAGCTCATACACCTTGGCACCCATCCTGTACTTCACCTGTCCGAGCACTACATCACTTTGGTGGCACCTGTATGTTGCCAAGAGGTAGAGATCACCCCCAAAGAGCTCACCAAACACAATTTTGTCTCTATCCCTAAGACCCAGCCCAGGGCAGCACTTAAAACTGAAAGAAGGAAGGAGCAAGCCAGAGATGACAGTGTTTTCTCTCATTTCAGGATCATGGTTTTGGCAGGAGACACACTGCCCATTGAGGTATACTGCCATCTCCCAGTCATGTGTGAGGACCGAAATTTGCCCTATGTCTATATCCCCTCTAAGACGGTAAGGAGCACGTGGCCCCCTGACCTTGCTCAGCACTGGGGTGTCTGGGATAGTCTGCCATAGCAGGAGAGTGTGGGAAAGAGCCAGGAGTGTTGGAGCTAAGACAGGCCTGGATGGATTCTCAGCTCCACATCTTCTTAGTTTTGGGACTACAGATATGTTACTTCTTGCATTTCAGTTCCCATCTTGTAAAGTGGGAATCCCAGCCCAGGCGCTGTGGCTCACACCTGTAATCCTAGTGCTCTGGGAGGCCAAGACAGGAGGATCAGTTGAGGACAGGAGTTCAGGAATAACCTGCGCAACAAAGTGAGACTCCATCTCTACAAAAAATGTTTTTAATTAGCTGGGTGTGGTGGCACATGCCTGTAGTCCCAGCCACTTGGGAGGCTAAAGCAGGAGATCATTTGAACCCAGGAGTTCGAGGCTGCAGTGAGCCATGATCATACACCACCACACTTCAGACTGCATGACAGAGTGAGGCCCTGTCTCAAAAAAAAAATAGAGGCTGGGGGTGGATCTTGGGTACCTACAGTATCACTTCTTGGGATAAAGCAGGAGGCCCTGTTCTGAAGGAACTTACCGTTTGGCCTGATGGTAAGAACCGAATAGTCAGTTATCTGTGGACTATGAGAATAAAGAGATAGATGTATGTGAAAGAGCTTTGTAAGCTAAGATGCTTCACCCATGTTAGTCTGGTTAGGTGGGTTTAGGCTCAGAGGGACCTGTAGCTGTCCTTATCTTACGTAGCAGGGGCCAGATCTGAGGCACAGGAAGTGGGGGTGGCAGGGACTGGGACAGCCCCTGCTGGGCTGGAGCCCTTTCATAGTTGCCATGTGGGAATGTAGGCCCTGTGTGGCTGGACCATGCCTTCAAAGTCTGATTGAGTTTAAATGATGGCAACCAATTCAAGATGCTTTTAAATAGAACATGGACCGAACAGAACATGGTTGTGGGCCAGATTAGGCTGGTGGGTCATCAGTTGGTGACTTCCTGGCATACAGGTTGTACAGCTTTTTTCCAAACAGCACTTCTTTCCCCTCTGTAGGACCTGGGTGCAGCCGCAGGCTCCAAGCGCCCCACCTGTGTGATAATGGTCAAGCCCCATGAGGAGTACCAGGAGGCTTACGATGAGTGCCTGGAGGAGGTGCAGTCCCTGCCCCTACCCCTATGAGGGGCTCCGGTAGCACCTGGGCACCTGCCGCTGGAAGCTATTGGGCTGGCGGCAGGACGACTGGCTGTCCTCCTGCCCACCCACACTGACGGCATCTTCCCAGTTCCCCAAGGCACGCCTTCTTCCCAGGCAGCTCTAACAGCCCTTTCATGAAGGTAATGCTAGTCTTCTGTCCATCAGTGCCATTTCCTGTAGAACTAAAGGCTGTTCCAAGAATGTGGGGTAGGGAAAGTAAATGCTAAGACTAAAATGTGGTGAGTCTGTGGGTGTTTTCTTAAGCAGCAGCTGCTGGTTGGGCCAGCGAGTTGGTGGGCGGGAAGAGTGAAGCAGTCTTCCTCAGCAGAGAGCCCGAAGGACTCAGAGGGTTCTGTGCTGATGCTCAGCTGCCCAGGGCCGGGTGCTTTGGCTCAAGCTGAGAACTGATCCTGCTGCTATCCCAGCATTTTCAACTCCCTCTTCCAGGGTAGATGGGGGCTGTGAGGTAAGGCAGGGGGCCCAGACCCACTTCATGGAAGCCTAAAGCCCCCACATCAGGAACACCCCCATTCCTAACTTAACCCAGGAGCCTTAAATGCCACTGTGAAGCTTATGGAAGCAATTTACCCACCCACACAGCACATTTTAAATAGGAATATGAAGCTAAAATGCATCCCCCCCAAGCTCTCTTGCTTAACATAATGGCCCTAGTAACCCAATCCCTTCAAGTATTTTAGACTTGGGGCCCCTTCCTGCTGTCAGAGGCCCTGCACAGGACTCAGTATACATAACAGCCAAGTTCAGGCACCCTGGAATAAACTGGAAATAGCTTGGGCTTGAGGGTCAGATCTGGTTAAAACTCCAAGCTCTCTCCTTTCTCAGCTGTGAACCCTGTTGTGCAAGTTACTTCATTTTCCTGAATCCCATTACACGGATTTCTCCTATGGAGTTAGTAAGATCTGGTATGGGTATATGTAAAAGCACCTTGCCTGGGGTCTGACATCTAAGCTCCCCGCAGTCAGGGATGCAAGTTGGGTTCTTCCTGCCTGGACACTGGATGCCTGCTGGCCATGTTTTTGTTTGCAGCAGCCACCAGGCCGTGCCCAGTCCCTGTGTGTGGTAGACATGTGGTCATAATTTGTCAGTGAGGCTAAAGGTTGGCCAGGAGAAATGAGAAGGGCAGCAAATACATTTGTTCAAAGTTATAAAACAACGGCATTCTGTTCTAACTGGGACTATTTACAGTGGGAGATGGTACATACTGTTGAGGCTGTAGTGGGAGGAAGAGGTGGGCCACCGCTGGACACCCTTGGGCCGAGGGGCAAGGGTGGACATAGCATTGGCATGGCAGCAAGAGACTTGGCTGAGGGCAGGGGTGGAAGGATGTCCACTGCTGAAGACCAAATCCCTTGCCACTCTGTCGGTTGCTACTAAGTCAAACAGAAACAGGAAGAGACAGCAGGAGCACAGAGGCCAGCATCTCCCTTTCCTTATGCCATGGAGCCAGGTGCCAGGCGTGGGCTGGTCCATCTCCCTCCTCAGCCCCTGCCAAAGGGCTGCTCCAGCGCTCCCCTCAGTGGAACTCCTCAGCCAGGCGCTCTGAAACCAACCACAGTCCACTGAAGTTGACCACCCTACCGGGACAGACCAAGGCTCACAGGTGAAAACCCCTTTCAACAAAATTCCTTCCAGGTAGGAATCAGAATATGATGCGTTTCCCATCTGCCGGGTTCTGCTCCATGGGACAGTAGGGACACTTCAGCCTGCAAAGGGAGGAGAACCGAGAACGTCTCGGGGTGGCCAGTAGGAGAGCCAAGCCAAGGTGGAGTAGAGCACGGGGAACTTACTTTCCTCCATTAATGAGCTTATTGAGTGCATCTCGGGAGATAACATGGCCGCAGATGAGCTTGATGGGAGGGTTGGAATCTGACGTCTGCTGGCGGAGGATGGGGCAAGCGAACACGGAGTGGTACCAGCACTTCATGCCTAGTTCAATCTCAATCTGGGAAGGGCAGCAAAGCGGGTGAGTTCCACTTCCTGTCATGGCTGTCCTCCCCAGTGCCTCTTGCCCACGATTCCCCAGACCAGGCCTCACCGGTAACTCGTCCTTGTGATTCCAGACCCCAGTGCACTGCCTCTGCTCAATCACAGCCTTGATGTTCATCAACACGGGCAGCGCCACACAGCCAGAGGCAAAGCTGCAGACAAGGAACAGGGGCTAGAGTGGCTCAGATCACAGCAGACAGGCAAAAAGGGCCAGCGCGCCATGCTTCAGCATGGACCTTGAGACAGGGCTCTAAAATGGTGCACAGTCAAATCGGTCCTCAAAGATCCCTCACATTGTTCATAAGGTGCCACATATGTACTTATGTATGTCTGACTCTAGAGACTCATTCTAATGCACCCCAAAATTTGAGAACCTACAGGGAAGACTTCCTATAGCTCTAGGGGCAGATACCTGCTCATCCTAATGACTGAAAAGTCCTTGGTGTGACTAGGGAACAGTGAGCAGTTCCAAAGGGCCCCAGCCTGCCTGTAGGACGTACCCTGCTGTGTAGTCATAACACATCTTTATAATGGTGGCTATCAACTAGGCCGCCTAACAAATGGAGGTTGGGGTTCCCTTCTCGTGACAGTTGCATGGGGAAGGGAGCCTACTGGCTGGAACCTCAGATGCTGAATACCCCACAGTGCACAGGGTAGTCCTGCACAACAGAATCATCCTAAGGTGCTGATGTTGTTCTTGCTGGGAAATGACGTTCTATAAACTGAGTCCATGGTAACAAATTAGATGAGCGTAGAATCCGTCCACTATATTGAGGTGCCATCAACAGTCTAAATACACAGTGACAGCTGTCCACTGTGGCGGAGCGTGTGGCTCTGGGGTCAGGTTCAAGTGCCCATTATTCCCTACGAGGCCTTGGGCAAGTGCGTGCACATCTTGGGCCTCCATTTCCTCATCTGTAGAAGGAGGATAACAGTGGCTCTCCCTCCCAGGGTTGCTGGGAGCTCTGAGGGAGGTGTCAGCAGCAGTGCTGAATACATATTACTCAACCACTCACATCTCCCCTGAAGGCAAGTGGTGTTTAAGACATTAGGTCATGAGGAAGGCGGGCTGCAGAGGGGCGTGGGTTAGCTGGGAAGGTCTTGCAATGATCCAGGGTGAGGTGCAAGAGAGGCAGGGACCTCATTCAGGAGACCTTACAAAATGGGAACCTTGACCATGCCACTGACCTCATGGTGACCTCGGGCCATAACTCTTCCTAGTCTCAGTTTAACTGTAAAAACAGGTAATTCCTCTCCTGAAGAATGACTAAGAAAGCCAGTTTCGGTCTCTGAAAGCACCGAGCACTGTTCCTGGCACATGGCAGGGCCTTGGCAAATGATGATTCCCTCTCTACCCTCCCACCTGTGCTGCCCTCACAGGGCTGGGTTGTACCTGACGCTAAGGGGGGACTCCACAGAAAGCCCCAGCAGGGAACAGGCGTCCCGGGTAAAGGTCTCACAGATCTCTGCCCAGTGGCTGCTGTCCAGCAGGTGGCAGTAGGGTGACTTCTCCAAGCCCAGCCGCAGGTACACCAGGCTGCCCATCATCACCTGGATCTCTACAAGGCAACCAGAGGGGGCAGCTCAGGGGGTGCAGGGCTCTGGGTCCACCCCCAAGCGGGCAGCAGGACTGTGCAGCACAGCACAATATGCTGAGCCCGGCGGCTCCCAAGCCCCTGAGCAGACTGAGCAGGGATGAAAATGCCCGCAGGCAAATTTGACTGTAAAATCCACTGGGGAGGTGGAGGTCCAGGCTGCTTCTGCAGGATGAGAACAGGCATTACTAACACAGAATCAGGAATGAGGACAGTTCTTTTCCAGTTCTCTTTCCTCCCCAACTGCATCAAGGATCAAATAAGTCCTCAGGTTGGCACTGGTGTCTCCACACTAATCTCCATTTAGAGCAACCCCAGGTTAAGAGCTTTCAAGAGGCAGCAGTATCTAGCTAAAACTTCAATCATGGTTTGGGGCCGGGCGTGGTGGCTCATGCTTATAATCCCAGGACTTTGGGAGGCCAAGGTGGGTGCATCACATGAGGCCAGGAGTTTGAGGCCAGCCTGGCCAACATGGTGAAACCCCGTCTCTAATAAAAAATATAAAAAGTTAGCCAGACGTGGTTGTGGTGTCAGGCACTTGTTTTTTTGGTGTGTGTTTTTTTTGTGTTTTTTTTTTTTTTTTGAGACAGAGTCTCGCTCTGTCGCCAGGCTGGAGTGCTGGAGGGCAGTGGCGCAATCTCGGCTCACTGCAGCCTCCGCCTCCCGGGTTCAACTGATTATCCTACCTCAGCCTCCCGGGTAGCTGGGACTACAGGTGCCCGCCACCACGCCCGGCTAATTTTTCTTATTTTTAGTAGAGATGGGGTTTCACCATGTTGGCCAGGATGGTCTCGATCTCTTGACCTCATGATCCACCCGCCTCGGCCTCCCAAAGTGCTGGGATTACAGGTGTGAGCCATCATGCCCGGCCGGTGTCAGGCATTTGTAATCCCAGCTACTCGGGAGGCTGAGGCAGGAGAATCGCTTGAACCTGGGAGGTGGAGGTTGCAGTGAGCCGGGATCACACCACTTACTGCACTCCAGCCTGGGCAACAGAGTGAGACTTTGTCTCAAAAATAAATAATAAATCATGGCTTGGTTTTCATATTTATTTTGAGATAAAATTTAAAATAATAAATATGAGGTGGAACTAAAAAAACAAGTTAGTACAGGTTACTACTTGTAAGCATAGGTGAGACTCAGATTCCAGGTTTGGAAATTCTAGCATGACAGGAAGAGTGCTCAACTGAGTCTTTTTTATTTTATTTTTTGTAGAGATGGGAGCAGGGGCAGGGGTTCACCATGTTGCCAAGGCTGGTCTCCAGCTCAAGTGATCCGCCCCTTGCTTTGGCCTCCCAAAGTGCTGCAATTACAGGCATGAGCCATCGCACCCAGACAAGTCTTTTTTTTTTTTTTTTTTTTCCTGAGACGGAGTCTCGCTCTGTCGCCCAGGCTGGAGTGCAGTGGCGCGATCAAGCTCCGCCTCCCGGGTTCATGCCATTCTCCTGCTTCAGCCTAGTAGCTGGGACTACAAGCGCCCGCCACAACGCCCAGCTAATTTTTTTTGTATTTTTAGTAGAGATGGGGTTTTACCATGTTAGCCAAGATGGACCTCATGATCCGCCCACCTCGGCCTCCCAAAATATTGGGATTACAGGCGTGAGCCACCGCGCCTGGCCTTTTTTTTTTTTTCCTTAAAGGACTTTTCCATAGGCCACACAGGTCAGGGAGGCATACGAGGCAGAACAGGTGGGACGGGCATGGCATGCTCTGAGTGTGGTGTGGCGCATAGCAGGCACGAGGACCCTGGGTGGTCTGCGCTGAAGCTATAAACTAAAGGTATGGCAGATGTGAGAGAGGAGGAGTCTAGAGTTCATCCTGGACACAAGGAGGGGTCAGAGAAGTTTCTAGTTGGGGAGAGGCATCTGTGTAACAGACAGCCCCACATGGGTGCAGGGACTGGCAGCCTGATGTAACCCAACACATCCAGACATGTGTCAGGCCAGGCAGCACAATCCCAGTTGCCTGGGCACTCACCCCGCTGGTGCAGCCGAGCAAAGGGCTGGAAGTGCCGAGCATAGCTGAGGGCCTCCAGCTGCTTCGCGGGGCCTCCTGCCAAGAGGCGGATGAAGTGCAGTCGGTGCAGCTTGAACTCCAGGGAGCTGTTGAGTTCCAGCAGGCGCTGCCTGTGGGAGACGGCCCATCTGGGAAGAAAGGGGCCAGTTTAGTGTAGAGCTGGTGGGGGCTAGGACCTGAGAGCCAGCACCTGAGAGGACGGCCCCAAAAGCCTGTGTGAGGCTCTTGAGACAGGGCTGCAGGCAAGTCAAGTACATCTGGGTGAAATGAAGACCACAGTCAAGCCCTGTGCCCTGAGAGGTCGAAGCAGAGTGCTGCTGGCCCACCCAAGGGCCTCCTTACTCCAACGCAGGACCCAGGTCTTGTTCGTGCAGGGCTTCCAGGATTCGATTCAACTCTAGGAAAGGCTGCTTGAAATCCAAGTCCACATTCAGTGTTGATTCCTACAAGGAGAGAGAGAAGAGATCCCACCACTGGAAGATGGTGTTTCCAAAGTTCTCTGCTATGCACATAATAAACTCACCCGCCAAAGACAGGCCAGAGAGCTGGGCTTTGCTTGAGGAGCTTGGTCTCCTGCCAGCCACTTGGGCCTCTCTTGTTCCCATCTCAGTCCTGGGGAGGCTGAGTATGACATGCTGACCTCGAGTGCAGACTGCAAACCCCACCCCACAACCGTACCAGTGGAGACAGTCCCCAGGCTACGCACTGAGTTGCATGGTGAGAAAATTACTCCTCTTCAATCCTCCTAGTACAGGAGGGAAAACCTTTACTTTTACCGCCAGTGTGTCTGTAACACCTAACAAGTACTACTTTGTCATTTCACTCATCTCCCTTTTCAATAAAGGGATATGAGGCCTCAGCTCAGAGCCCTGGCTGGCAACCAACTCTAACTAAAAATGAGTAACTTCTCTTTTCATCATATACGTTTTTAAAGGTACCTTCTACTTCTGGCAGAGGTGCTGATTTCCTTTAGGAAATAAATGGATTTGAGAATGGCAGGGACTTCATATAGTGAAAACTAGCAGGTGAAAGGCAGAGCAGGCAGGTTGTTGCGCCCGCCCAGCCCGGCTGTACCTGGCACAGCTCCTCGGCCACGCTGAGCATGCCCTGCTGGTACAGGTGTTCCACGATGGCCATCTGCAGGATCTGCTGCTGCTGTTCCCGCGCGTCCCACACCGCATCTGACACAACACCACAGATCTCAGAGTCGAAGTTCTGACGAAGGAGGAGAGACAGGGCCTGGTGATGCAGGCACTCTTGCTGGCTCTCCTTCGAGTCCTTGTACATCCCAGCTTCAGGGTGCTCCCACCCCACGCCTGGAGCCGGCCACGTGCTCACCCTGTCAATGGCTTTGCCCACTCGGGATACACTGCTGTGAATGTCTTTATGGTCCGAAGCCAGTTTCTGCACCGTATCTTTGATCTTCCGGCAGCACTGTGACATCACCAGAGAGAGGGTGGCTGAGAGAGGGGTCCCCTGGAGGGCTGCAGAGAAAGTGGAATAAGGACACAGAGGAGGCAGACTGGGGCACCTGCCTTGGCAGCAGACCTTAGCTCTATTCTAAATGCCAGCCCCGTAGCCCAGGAGGCAGCCCTGAATGCCAGGGTGAAAGAACTAGCTGCTTTTCCAGGTCCTGCCACTTTTTAACTGTCTGACTTGGAACTGGTCAAATGGGAAAAGCCAGTTCACCTCTGGGAGCCTTCATTTCCTCATCTGTGAAATTACAGGTTGCTGTGAAATGAAGATGATTTGGCACTTACTACGGGTCAAGTGTTTATTTAAACTCATGGACTACAGCATGCATAGGATTCTGTTTAACTGCCAGGTTAGACCTAGAGTTACCACCTGATCCAGCAGTTCCACTCCGAAGGATATACCAGAAGAAATAAAAACATATGTCCACACAAAAACTTGTAAGTGAATATTTATAGCAGCAATATTTATAATAGCCAGAAGGTGGAAACAACCCAAATGTCCATCAACTAGTGGAAAAACATGGCACATCCCTACAGTGGACTATTATTCAGCCATAGAAAGGAATGAAGTGCTGATACAGGCTACAGCATAGATGAGCCTTGAAAACATTCTATTAATCAAAGAAGCCGGACACAAAAGGCTACATGTGGTATGATTCCTTGTATATGAACTATCCAAAATAGGCAAATCTATAGAGACAAAAAAGAGATTAGTGGTTGCCAGAGGCTAGGGAGAGGGAGGAAATGGAGAGATAGTCAATGGGTTAGGTTTCTTTTGGGGGTGATGAAAATGTTCTGAAATTAGATAGTGGTGAAGATTGTACAACTCTGTAAATATGCTGAAAACCGCTGAGTTGTACTTTATTTTTTTAATTTTCATCTATATATGTATGTATGTATTTATTTTGAGACCGAGTTATGAGACTGGCTAATACCTGTATTTTTGGTAGACAGGGTTACCATATTACCCAGACTGGTCTCAAACTCCCGGACTCAAGCAATCTACCCGCCTCAACTTCTCAAAGTGCTGGGATTACAGACATAAGCCACCATGCCCATCCAGAGTTGTACTTTATTTATTTATTTTGATACAGAGTCTTGCTCTGTCACCCAGGCTGGAGTGCAGTGACTTAATCTTGGCTCACTGCAACCTCTGCCTCCTGGGTTCAAGCGATTCTCCTGCCTCAGCCTCTTGAGTAGCTGGGATTACAGGTACACGACACCACACCCAGCTAATTTTTGTATTTTTAGTACAGACAGGGTTTCACCATGTTGGCCAGGCTGGTCTCGAACTCCTGACCTTAGGTGATCCACCTGCCTCAGCCTCCCAAAGTGCTGGGATTACAGGCATGAGCCACTGCACCTGGCCAGAGTACTTTAAAAGAGTGAGTTTAATGGTAAGTGAATTATAGCTCAATTTTTAAAAAAGACATAGGAACCAGGGACTCCCTCTGGTCAGACCTAAGACAATTTGAACATTAAATAACTGCAATGGATTATAACCTATTGAATAAAATAAGAATATGAGTGTGAAGTGATAATAATGAAAGGAGAAGGGAAAGCTTCTTTTCAGTTGAATGCCAACTAATAAATGTATAAAGAATGACAAAGCAGGAAAAATCACCATGTTGCAGACAGCTTAGTAATAATTCACACAACAATCATTAATGGATACTAAAACTAGTAGGCTGAAATTTGGTAAAGAGCAGGACGTTTATATGGTATCAAAGTATCTCCCCACAAACCACTTTTTTTTTTTTTGAGACAGTCTCGCTTTGTCACCCATGCTGGAATGCAGTGGCGCGATCTTGGCTCGCTGCAACCTCCACCTCCTGGGTTCAAGCGATTCTCATGCCTCAGCCTCCCAAGTAGCTGGGACTACAGGCATGTGCCACCATGCCCGGCTAATTTTTGTATTTTTAGTAGAGATGTGGTTTTGCCATGTTGACCAGCCTGGTCTCAACCTCCTGGGCTCGAGTGATCCGCCCGCCTCAGCCTCCCAAAGTGCTAGGATTACAGCCCACAAACTACTTAGTGATTACAAAGAAAAATTAGGAAGTTTACAGTGGAAAACCTTAGCAGCGACCATCTTAACTAAGTGATCAAAGTGAAGATCAGGCCAGGTGCAGCGGATCATAATCCCAGCACTTTGGGAGGCTGACACGGGAGGATCACTTGAACCCAGGAGTTTGACACCGTCTTGGACAGCATAGGGAGACCCTGTCTCTACAATTAAAAAAAAAAAAAAATTAGCAGGGCCTGGTAGTGTACTGCTGTGGTCCCAGCTACTTCTGAGGCTGAGGTGGTAGGATCACTTGAGCCCAGGAGGTCAAGCCTGCAGTGAGCCAAGATCGTGCCACTGCACTGCAGCCTGGGCAACAAAGTGAGAACTTGTCTCCAAAATAAAAGTGAACAACAGCAATAATGCAATAAAGCAACATCTTGTGTCTTCCAGTGTGATGCACTGAGAAACAAATCACTTCTGAAGTACTGCCAAAAATGCAAAACCTAAGTAATGAGAAAACATCAGACAACTCCAAATTGAGAGACGTTCTGCAAAATAATTGGCCTTAATGCTTCAAAAATGCCAATGTCATGGAAGATAAAGGAAGACAGAAGAAATGTCTCAGATTAAAAAAAACTAAAGATTAGACAGGAGAAACTAAATGCAGTGTGTGATCTTGGATTGGTTCTTGGACTGGAAATTAAAATGCTTTATGAAAATTCCTGAACAGCCGGGCATGGTGGCTCACACCTGTAATCCCAGCACTTTGGGAGGCTGAGGCAGGTGGATCACCTGAGATCAGGAGTTCGAGACCAGCCTGGCCAACATGGCAAAACCCTGTCTCTACTAAAAATACAAAAAAAAAAAAAAATTAGCCAGGCATGGTGGTATGGGCCTGTAAACCCAGCAACTTGCGAGGCTGAAGCAGGAGAATCTCTTGAACCTGGGAGGCGGAGGTTGCAGTGAACCGAGATTGCGCCATTGCACTCCAGCCTGGGCAATGAGAGCAAAACTCTGTATCAAAAAAAAAAAAAAAAAATTCCTGGGACAATGGCAAAATTGAAATGTTGACTACACTGGCTGGGTATGGTGGCTCACACCTATAATCCTAGCACTTTGGGAGACCGAGGCAGGCAGATAACTTGAGGTCAGGAGTTCGAGACCAGCCTAGCCAACATGTCAAAACCCCACCTGTACTAAAAAATACAAAAATTAGCTGCAGGTGGTGGCGTGTGCCTTTAATCCCAGCTACTCGGGAAGCTGAGGCACGAGAATTGCTTGAACCCGGGAGGTGGAGGTTGCAGTTGAGCCAAGATCACGCCACTGCACTCCAGCCTGAGCAACAGTGAGACTCCATCTCAAAAAAAAAAAAAAGAAATGTGAACTATAGTTATTAGGTAATATTATATCAATGTTTCATTTCTTGGATTTATTTATTTGTTTTTGGAGACGAGTCTTGCTCTGTTGCCCAGGTTGGAGTGCAGTGGCGTGACCTCGGCTCACTGCAGCCCACCACCATGCCCAGCTAATTTTTGTATTTTTAGTAGAGACAGGGTTTTGCCATGTTGGCCAGGCTGGTTTTAAACTCCTGATCTCAGGTGATCTGTTGGCCTCGGGCTCCCGAAGTGCTGGGATTACAGGCGTGAGCCACTGCGCCCGGCAATTTCTGGGTTTTAATAACTACGCTGTTTTTATGTAAGAGAATGCCCTTGATTTTAGGACATACACACTGAAGGCTTGGGGCTATGTTATCTACAACTTATTTTCAAATGGTTAAAATGTAATGATCACGGCAAATATAGCAACATATGAGCAGTTGGTGAATCCAAGTAAAGGGTATATATCAGTTCTTTATACTATTCTTGGAACTGGTCTGTAAATTTGAAATTATCTTTAAAATCTTAAAAGCTAAAAATAGGCCAGGTATGGTGGCTCACGCATATAATTCCAGCACTTTGGGAGGCTGAGGCAGGAGGATCACTTGAGCCCCTAGGAGTTAAAGACCAGCCTAGGCAACAAAGACACTGTTTACACACACACACACACACACACACACACACAAACACAAATTATAAAATGAAAAAAAGTTAAAAATAGAAAAGTAAGTTGAAAACAAAATGTAAATGGGAATCATCTCAGGTAAATTAATAATTTGTTGGGCTTTTTGAAGTAGCTCAGAGACTGTCATTACCCGGTTTCAAGGAGGCCTACAGATGCAGGTACCAACATCCTCATCATCGTCCTTCCGGAACCCTGTCACTCAGTAGCTTCGGGTCTCCCATGTCCTCAGGGAGGCTGTCGCAGGGCACTTGCAAGGGTGGCCACCCACCTGCGCTGGCCAGCTCAGCCCGCAGCTGGCCCACGTAGTGCAGCAGCTCCTCCAGGCTCTGCTCACAGTGCTGCCCGTAGGTCAGGAACTTCTGCAGGACCTTGTCCAGCTCTCTCTCCACGCACGCACACTGCTCCATGGTGGCCTCAGCCTGGGGAGGGTCAGCTGGGTCAGGCCCCATCTGGGCCACGGTGGCATGGCAGGCAGGGTGCCCAGACCACCTCTTCAGATCCCTCTCACCATTCCCACATCATGTATCAATGTTCTATGTTTTGTACATATATGTATATATATACCTATGTTTTGGTAAGCATATAACATCCCATCTCCTCACTCCACTGGGGTGTCCAGTGGAGGATGCAGGCTGGTGTGAGGACAAGGTTTTTCTTAATCGTGGTGAGAAAGTTCTTATTCCATTTTCAACTCTTTTCATGCCTTAATTTTTGTTCATCTCCCTTTTAAATCAGAATAGAGAGCAGGCCTCACAGAGCCCTTAGCTGGCAATACTATCTAACTAGAAATCCACATACTGCATAATGTCATATTACACGTATGTATTTTCTTTTTTTGCGACAGGCTCTTGTTCTGTTGCCCTGGCTAGAGTGCAGTGGCACAAACTCAGCTCATGGCAACCTTGATCCCCCCAGGCCCAAGGGATTCTCCCACTTTAGCCTCCTGACTAGCTGGGACCATAGGAGTGTGCTTCTACACCTGTCTAATTTAAAAATTTTTTTCGTAGAGACGGGGTCTCTCTGTGTTGCCCCGGCTGGTCTCAAACTCCTGGGCTCAAACGATCTTTCCACCTTGGCCTCTCAAAGTGCTGGGATTATAGGCATAAGCCACCATGCCCGGCCCGTGTATTTTCATAGAGTTATTATGGCCACATTCTTACAGTTAGAGGAACTGCTTTTCTACGTACTATAATAACATAAACCATAAAGGCCGTCCTTGAGTGGCTGATATTTGGAAACACAGCTTGGGGAATAACTGCCAACCATGCTGGCCTGACGGACTTGCCCAGCACTCCTGCCTCACCCTCACCCGCCGCGCACCCGAGGACAGGCACAGAACCCTTGCTCTCTCATAGCTGCGTGCCCTGGTACATGCTGCTTCCTCACCTGGCCTGCTCTCCATCACCCTTACCTCCTCGACTACTTGAGAGGCTGGCCCATCACTTCTGAGTTAGCTCAGACGTCAGCGTCTTCAGCAGCTGTCTCTAGCCTGTGCCCACCTAGCTCCCTCTACTCTCACTTTGCACCCTTCTATTTCAGTTTTGGTCACTGGGCCTGCCTCCCCCACCAGACCAGAACCTCTCTTGCTGCAACACAACCTTCCCTCCTCATTATACCATTGAAAGTAAGTTGACTTTTCTTGTCCTATCTCCTCTCCCTACCACTGGGGCTTCCTTCTGTGTCCTTTCTACCCTGGGCCACTGCTCCTTTCCATTTCAGAGCAGCCTTTGACACTGAACACGTGGGCAAACCTCAGAATGTCAGTGACAGAGCTGATCTAGCCCAATGCCCATTCTCAAGAAGGGTACAGAGGAACATCAAAGAGAAAGAGAATCCTATGTCCAAGGTGACCACCAAGATCCTCCCAGTTTCACAGGCTCTCTTCACTCATTCCCTCATTCCCACCAGCATGAGTCCCGGCCTCAGCACCTTGACCCATCTGTAGCCACTGTCTCCCAACCTGACAGGCAACAAGTGACAGTGAAAAGGCACCCAGGGCCTTGGGGGCTGTGTTTCTTCCCTTTTTCCTTACAGCTAATGCTATTACGCTGGAATCTATAGTCAGAGAGTCCAGAAGCTATGCCACCCACCCCCCACCATCCCCTCTGAATAAACACCCTGCAACTGAATGTGACCCATTATGGCAAAATATAACAGGGTCTCCTATCTGAAATGACGTAATTATTATTATTGCTATTATTCACAGCTGACATTCCAAATAGGAGCCTGTTATGTGCCAGGCACTGTTCTAATGACTTTGCATACATTAATTCATTTACCTAATGCTCACAAAAACACTATGAGGTAGGTACAATGATTAGACCCACTTTGCAGATGAGAAAATGAGACAAAAAGATTAAATCAGTTGCCCAAGGTCAGGCGTCTGGGAAGTGGAGGAGCTGGGAACTGAACTGAAGCCAGACAGTCTGGCTCTGGCCTCAGAGTCCTTCTCTACGTACTTCACATCACAGGTACTCCCAGGACCAGCTTCACAGGCCACTGTTTCACCAGGAAAGGAAAGAGCAAATATCTGTGTTGGAATGAGTGTACAGCAACCATTAATGATGATGAGAAACAGAAAATTAACCACAGAGCTCGTGAGAATGATCAACTGGGGAAGATGGCAGGACACTAGAATGTTGGCCAAGAGTGTCTGGGAACTAGAATCACAATTTATCAAAAATAAACATGGCTCAAAAAAGCCAGGACCTCACAAAGGTCAAACAATCCGGCCCTGTCAGACACCAAGAGCTACCAGGCTTATCAAAGCCAAGCTCAAATCAGCATCTTGAAATTGTATTTACTACACTTGATCTCAGCGAAAAGGCTGAGAAGCGATAAAATTCTATTTACAAAGCTGAGGAAGGAGATGGGTACGGGATTGCATTGTAGCAAGGAGTGGGAAACAATCTAGGGAGCTCATCACTAGAGGAATCAAGTAAGTAAAATGTGGGGGATGCATCTATGGAAACCTGTGGAGCATTTAGAAACTGCACCCCAAATATACCCAGAGCAACATCGACAAGCTCCACACATGGCACTGAGGTGGAAAAAAATGAGGTCTAGGCAGAATCCATTTATGTAAATTAAAAATATATGCATATAGGCTGGGAGCAGTGGCTCACACCTGTAATCTCAGCATTTTGGGAGGTCAAGGCAGGCAGACTGCTGAGCTCAGGAGTTTGAGACTAGCTTGGGCAACACGGCAAATTTACCTGGGCATGGTGGCACACGCCTGTGGTCCCAGCTCCTCAGAAGGCTGAGGTGGGACGGAGGATTGCTTGAGCCCGGGAGGTCAAGGCTGCAGTCAGCCATGATTATGCCACTGCATTCCAGCCTGAGCAACAGAGTGAGACCCTGTCTCAAAAAAACAAAAAACAAAAAGAAGATATACACCAAACACATCAGAATGGTTTCCTGTGGTGAGAAGAGAGGGGAAGAATAGGGACAAAAGGGAATATAAATACAAAGGAGAAAAAGGCCCTGCATGGACCAGTTAAATGTATCATGAACTGAGGACTGTGATTAACTCAGTAATTTTTTTTTTTTTTTTTTTTTTTTTTGTAGACGGTCTCGCTCTGTTGCCCAGGCTGGAGTACAGTGGTGCTATCTTGGCTCACTGGCAACCTCCACCTCCCGGGTCCAAGCAATTCTTATGCCTTGGTCTCCCAAGTAGCTGGGATTACAGGTGCGCCACCACACCTGGCTTTTTTTTTTTTTTTTTTTTTTCATTTTTGTATTTTTAGTAAAGATGGGGTTTCGCCATTTTGGCCAGGCTGGTCTCGAACTCGTAGCCTCAAGTGATCCACCTGCCTTGGCCTCCCAAAGCACTGGGATTACAGGTGTGAGCCAAATCACCTGGCCAAATTTTTAAAAGTAAAATAAATGAACTGAGAAAACAGAACTGTTCGTGGGTATTCTATCCAAAAAATGCAGGAGGTTAATTCAGTCTGTCTAGAGCAAGCCACTCTGCCTGAATCAGTCATCTTCACCAGGCGCAAGGAATTGTGTTTGTCTTTGACAAACTTCATGATTAATAGATTGAAATTTCATGTCCACTGGTCCTGAGCCTTCCTCCCCAAGGTCTCACATATACAGAAATTATCCACCAGGATGACCCTCCGAAACACATAGCAGATCCTGTTACCTTTTGCCCAACACTACCATGGTTGACATATAAACCCTTTGCAATAACGTATTTGCTTCCTTTGCACAAGTTGTTCCCATTTTTAGAGTGCCCTCTGCACTTCTTTGTATAGAGTACGTAAGCTGTAGTTAAATTATCACCTCCCCTTGAGCCCTCAGTGAAATCTCCCTGCCTCCTTTTCTGCTTCATAACCTGGCAAGAGTGGCCACACCACACCCATCGAGTCCTCAGCTACTGCAGCACAGTGACAGCCTGTCCACGTCAGCCTCCTCCTTTGGTCTGTGAGCTGCTCGATGGCTGGAATGTAGTCTTGTCCTTTCTCCCCCTCAGTGCCCAGACTAGGGCCTGGTCCATGGTAGATGCTCAGTAAACATTTGTTGATTGGTGCAGGGCGCGGTGGCTCACGCCTGTAATCCCAACACTTTGGGAGGCCGAGGCGAGTGGATCATGAGGTCAGGAGATCAAGACCATCCTGGCTAACACGGTGAAACCCCATCTCTACTAAAAAAATACAAAAAATTAGCCGGGTGTGGTGGCGGGCACCCGTAGTCCCAGCTACTCGGGAGGCTGGGGCAGGAGAATGGTGTGAACCCGGGAGGTGGAGCTTGCAGTGAGCCAAGATCGTGCCACTGCACTCCAGCCTGGGAGACAGCGTGAGACTCCGTCTCCAAAAAAAAAAAAAATTGTTGATTGGCCGGCGCAGTGGCTCACACCTGTAATCCCAGCACTTTGGGAGGCTGAGGTGGGTGGCTCACCTGAGGTCAAGAGTTTGAGACCCGCCTGACCAACATGGTGAAACTTCGTCTCTACTAAAAATACAAAAATTACCGAGGCGTGGTGGCGGGCACCTGTAATCCTAGCTACTCAGGAGGCTGAGGCAGGACAATCGCTTGAACCTAGGAGGTGGAGGTTGCAGTGAGCCAAGACCACGCCATTGCACTCCATCCTGGGCAACAAGAGCAAAAACTCCGTCTCAAATTAAAAAAAACACACACACATTTGCTGATTAAATGACACATCCATTTCCTAACTGCGCTGGAGAACCTGAGCTCAAACGTGTAGGAGTGGGTAGAAAAGAGACATGAGTGAAATATTAAAATCTCCACGAAGGCATGTATGGAGGTTTATCCTGGAGTATTTAGCATCTTGAAACAAGGGGCTCCTGTGTAGGGAGAAAGGAAGTTTGAGCAAATCATAAAGGTCCCTTTTGCCTGACAAAGATTAGACAACATCGGCTGGGTGTGGTGGCTCATGCCTGTAATCCCAGCACTTTGGGAGGCCGAGGCAGGCGGATCACAAGGTCAGGAGTTTGAGACCAGCCTGACCAACATGGTGAAACCCTGTCTCTACTAAAAATACAAAAATTAGCTGGGCGTGGTGGTGCGTGCCTGTAATCCCAGCTACTCGGGAGGCTGAGGCAGGAGAATTGCTTGAACCCAGGAGGCAGAGGTTGCAGTGAGCTGAGATGGCGCCACTGCACTCCAGCCTGGGCGACAGAGTGAGACTCTGTCTCAAACAAACAAACAAACAAACAAAAACAAAAACAAAAAGATTAGACAACCTCCATTGACCCAATTCTTAACGCTTTTTTTTTTTTTTTTTTTTTTTTTGTGAGGCAGGGTCTCCTCAGTTAATAGGGTTGCTTAAAAATTAAAAAAAAAAAAAAAAAAGAGAGACAGGGTCTCAATCTGTTTCCCAGGCCAGAGTGCTGTGGTACAGCCAGAGTGCTGTGGTACAATCAGGGCTCACTGCAGCCTCGACCTCCTGGGCTCAAGTGATCCTCCCACCTCAGCCCCCACCCCAAGAAGCTGGGACTACAGGTGCACCATGTAGTCCCACCATGAACACTCCTGAGTTCATGACACATGTAAGTGGTCCATGCAGGGCCTTTTCTCCTTTGTGTTTATTTATGTATTCCCTTTTGTCCCTATTCTTCCCCTCTCTCCCCACCACACCTGGCTAATTTTTTTGTTGTTTGTTTTTGAGACAGAGTCTTACTCTGTCGCCCAGGCTGGAGTACAGTGGCACGATCTTGGCTCATTGCAACCTTTGCTTCCCAGTTTCAAGCGATTCTCCTGCCTCAGCCTCCCAAGTAGCTGGAATTACAGACACCTGCCACCACACCCGGCTAAATTTTGTATTTTTAGTAGAGACGGGGTTTCACCATGTTGGCCAGGCTGGTCTTGAACTCCTGGCCTCAAGTGATCCTCCCGCCTTGGCCTCCCAAAGTGCTGGGGTTACAAGCGTGAGCCACTGCGCCCGGCCTAATTTTTTGGAGCGACAGGGTTTCACCATGTTGGCCAGGTTGATCTTGAAGTGCTGAGCTCAAGCCGTCTGCCAGCCTCAGCCTCCCAAAGTGCTGGAATTACGGGCGTGAACCACCGTGCCCAGCCAATTCTTATGCTTTTGCAGCCGCGACCTCCATCCACTCTCTACCCTACATGTCACTCCTCTGCTTAAAACCAAAAGATTTCCACTGTACTTAGAAAAAACTCCACATTCCTCTCTCTGACCTACAGACTCTATGTGACCAAACCCCAATTCTCCGACCTCATCTCCTACCACTCTTTCCCTTTCTTACCATACTCCAGCCACACTAGCTTTCTTTCTGTTCCTTGACTATACTCTCAGTTGATTTCTGCCCTAGGGCCTTCACACTGGCTGTTCCCGCTGCCTGGACCACTCTCTTCCCGTATCTTCCTAAGCCTGCCTCCTAATTTGGGTCTCAACGCAAATGTCCCGTCCCCAGAGATGCTCTGCTAGACCACAGTATCTAATACTGACCCCTCCGCCCCACCCTCACACCAGTTACCCTGTCATATCGCCCTCCTCCATTTTTTTTTTTACTATACAGTCCTACTTGAAGTTTCTAATCTCTCTTTTCTCATTAACCAAAACTGGAGGGAGGAAAAAGCCCATCATTTTCCCTGGACAGCAGCGCCTACTGGGAGTTTCACCCGCATTAACATGCAAACGACAGGCAAACTCCTAGTCATCCTTCCAAAGACCCTGCTCCAAAGCCCTGCCGAGGCCGGTGCGCACCTGCTCACTTCCGACCCAGCGCGGTCGCACGAGGACTGGACGTTTGAGTCCGAGCAACTCCCCCCGGCTGAGGCGGCTCTTCGGGGGCTGGGCCGGGACCTATGAGTCTGGGACTCCAGCTCCCGGCCCAGGGCCGACAACCGCGAAGAGAACAAGCCCAAGGGCAGATTGTTCGGGGCTTAGTCGTGGGTAGCAGGGGTTCTGGAGAAGGCTGGGGCCCGGGAGGCCGGCCGAGCTTTCCCCGCCGCGCGCCTCAGCTCCGCCGGCCGCTGTGCCCGCCCTCGGCCCGCACCTGCCGGCTCCCAAGCCCGCACGCTCTCACCTCGCCCCGCAGCCCCGGCCCCGGCTTCCGGCGCCACTGTCATCGGAACCGGAAGCCGCGGCGGGCGATCGGCGGCCCGGGCCCGCCCATTGGCGGTTTTGCGGAGGGGTGGCCGTCCCACGAGCCCGCGGCTTTGCGCCTGACCGCCGAGGCTCCCCGCCGCGCGTGCCGAGTGGAGTCGCCCGCGGGAACCGGGCGGCGGCCAGAAGAGCCGCGCCTGTAGTCCTCTGGGGGGTCGCGCCTGGTCGTCTCCAGGTTCCGAGTCCCTCCGGCCCGGCCCCGGGCCTCCCAGTCGGCGGAAGCCCCTGGCCGCGACCGCTCCTCGCCGGCGGGCGGGTTCCCCACCCGGCAGAGGCGTCGGCCTCGCACTCAACCCAGCACCCGACTCCCGGGTCAGAAGCCCCAAGCCCCGAGTGGTTACGCCTACAGCGCTGTCCGCCCTGCTCAGTGAGGGCGGCGCGGGGGCCGTGAGGGGCAGTGGCTGGGCTAGGTGCGCACCGGCCTCGGCAGGGCTTTGGAGCAGGGTCTTTGGAAGGATGACTAGGAGTTTGCCTGTCGTTTGCATGTTAATGCGGGTGAAACCCCCAGTAGGCGCTGCTGTCCAGGGAAAATGATGGGCTTTTTCCTCTCTCCAGTTTGGGTTAATGAGAAAAGAAAGATTAGAAACTTCAAGTAGAACTGTGAACAGGCTTAGGGATCCTGGACAGAGCCTAGAAATCTCAGGAGAACTGAGAGCTCTTGAAATATAAAGTGATGCTTAAAAAAAAAAGAAAACTCCAGGCCGGGCGCGGCGGCTCACGCCTGTAATCCCAGCACTTTGGGAGGCCGAGGCGGGCGGATCAGGAGGTCAGAAGATCGAGACCATCCTGGCTAACACGGGGAAACCCCGTCTCTACTAAAAATACAAAACCTTAGCCAGGCGTGGTGGCGGGCGCCTGTAGTCCCAGCTACTCGGGAGGCTGAGGCAGGAGAATGTCGTGAACCCGGGAGGCGGAGCTCGGAGTGAGCCGAGACGACACCACTGCACTCCAGCCTGGGCGACAGAGCGAGACTCCGTCTCAAAAAAAAAGAAAAGGAAAGATAGAAAACTCTGGGCCGGGCGGCTCAGGCCTGTAATCCCAGCACTTTGGGAGGCTGAGGCGGGCGGAACATAAGGTCAGGAGTTCGAGACCAGCCTGTCCAATATGGTGAAACCCCGTCTGTACTAAAAATACAAAAATTAGCCGGGAATGGTGGCGGGCGCCTGTAGTCCCATGGTCCTAGCTACTCGGGAGACTGAGGCAGGAGAATCGTTTGAACCCGAGAGGCGGAGGTTGCAGTGAGCCGAGATCGCGCCATTGCACTCCAGCCTAGGCGACAGAGCGAGACTCCGTCTCAAAAAAAAAAAAAAGAAAGAAAAGAAAACTCCTTTCCTGTCCCAGCCTTTCTGGTCCCCTTAGCCCGAACTTAATCTGCCCACTGGGTATTCAACAGAATTCAGTTCTGCAGAGGAGGGGGTCCAGCCCTACCCTGCCGCCCTGTGTTGGTCGCTGTCCTGGGGAACGGGGGAAGGGGAGAAGACGGGAGCTGCCCATCTGCCCTAAGGAGGAAGGGTGAGGGTTAGGAAGGAGGAGAGAACAGGCACTGACCCCAAACCCAGGTCCAGACTGAATTTTCTTTTTCTTTTTTTGAGATGAAGTCTTGCTCTGTTGCCCAGGCTGGAGTGCAGTGGTGTGATATCGGTTCACTGCAACCTCCACCTCCAAGCTTCGAGCGATTGTCCTGCCTCAGCTCCATGAGTAACAGATTACAGACATGCTCCACCATGCCCGGCTAATTTTTGTATTTTTAGTAGAGAGGGGATTTTGCCATGTTGGCCAGGCTGGTCTCAAACTCCTGACCTCAGGTGATCCACCCACCACAGCCTCCCAAATTGCTGGGATTACAGGCATGAACCACCACACCCAGCCCCAGATTGAATTTTCTATCCCAGACCCTCTGCTGTGGAGGGAAAGAGTAGAGAAGTCCCCACTCCTCCTCAGGCCTCAGCTGGGACTAGGAACAGCCCTGGAGAAAAAGCCAGGTCTCTGTGTTGCCCACTTCTGCTCCCTTTTTGGTTGGGCCTCATTCCAGGCCATCCTCCGCTTGAATCCTCCATGCCTCCCCATGCCTCCCCCTCCCTCCCCTTTGCACATCTTACTTTTTTTTTTTCAAAATAGAGAGGTGGTCTCCCTATGTTGCCCAAGCTGGTTGCGAACTCTTGGCCTCAAGAGATCCTCCCCTCTCAGCCTTTGGAAGTATTGGGATTACAGGAATGAGCCACCATTCCTTGCCCTTTTTTTTTTTTTTTTTTTTTTTTTTTGAGACGGAGTCTTGCTCTGTCGCCCAGGCTGGAGTACAATGGCATAATCTTGGCTCACTGCAACCTCCGCCTGCCAGGTTCAAGCAATTCTCCTGCCTCAGCCTCCTGAGTAGCTGGGACTACAGGCGCACACCACCATGCCTGGCTAATTTTTTGTATTGTTAGTAGAGACGGGGTTTCGCCATGCTGGCCAGGCTGGTCTTGAACTCCTAACCTCGTGATCCGCCTGCTTCGGCCTCCCGAAGTGCCGGGACTGCAGGCATGAGCCACCGCACCCAGCCGACCTGTTTTCTTTATAGCACTTGGAAGTTATCTTGCGTGTTTATTTGTTCATTCTGTCTTCTGGCCCCCACTCCCATCACCCTCTTTGGGGCCAGACATGGTGGCTCATGCCTGTAATCCCAGCACTTTAGGAGGCTGAGGAGGGAGGAATGCTTGTGCCTAGGAGTTCTAGACCAGTCTGGACAACATAGGGAGACCCTGTCTGTACAAGTAATACAAAAATTAGCCGGGTGTGGTGGTGCACATCTGTAGTCTCAGCTACTTGGGAGGCTGAGATGGGAGGCTGCCTAGGAGGTCAAGGCTGCAGTGAGCAGTGATCGCGCCACTACTCCAGCCTGGATAACTGAGTGTGAGAGACCCTGTCTCAAAAACAAACAAACATGGGCCAGGCGTGGTGGCTCATACCTGTAATCCCAGTACTTTGGGAGGCCAAGGCGGGTGGATCATTTGAGGTCAGGAATTCAAGACCAGCCTGGCCAACATGGTGAAGCCCCGTCTCTACTGAAGATACAAAAAAAAAAAAAAAAAAAAAAAATTAGCCAGGCATAGTGGCAGACACCTGTAATCCCAGCTACTTTGGAGGCTGAGGCAGGAGAATCGCTTGAGCCTGGGAGGCGGAGGTTGCGGTGAGCCAAGATTGCACCACTACACTCCAGCCTGGGCAACAGAGTGAGACCCTGTCTCAAAACAAAACAAAAACGAACAACAACAAAAAAATTCCACTGGGCCCACGTTTTGTCTTCATCACTGCCTTATCGCCAACACCATATGCTTTGCACACAGGAGGTACTCAGAGATACTCAAGAAGCCAGTGTCCTCCACGTATACATAAGGAAACTGCGGCTCAAAAACCTTATGATATATAGCAGGGGAGAAGGCCCACAGCAGGACTGTGTGCCTGCAGGGGCGTCAGGAGGGTGGATCCCAGAGATGCCTGCCCAAGCATGAGAAGCCTGGGTGGCCCTGGCCCAAACGGAAGCCATAGGGGTGGAGAGTTGATTGAACCTTGCCTTGGTGCCAAGGGGCCCAAGCCGCCTTCCAGCCAACCTGACCTCACAGGCTTTGGCAAATGCCCCAGGCTTCCCCACTTCCTCTCCGGGAGCCTTGGCCTGCCTCACAGCCAAGAAGGATGTGAGCAAAGTTGAGGTTCTCCCCCAGTATGTGGCCATCCTCGCATCTTGGTATTATTTTCAAGTGTGCACCAAGTTGTATTAAATAGTTGATTTTGTCCATCTTTCCCCATAGAGATTGTGTTTTTGTTTTTTTGTTAGGGATGGGGAGGATTCCTTCAAAGCAATCAATTCTCCCATTAATTCAGTAATAATTGAATTAACTTTTTGCCAGCGTAGAAGTTTTAAACATTCCCTGTATTCTCCGAAGCTTCAATAATTTGAGTCTCTGGAATAAAATTGACAGTAGACAGATTAATAGGAGAAAAGGCATGCAAATTTATTACATACATGCACAGGAGTCCCACAAAATGTGAGACTCTAGTAAGGGCCAGATTGATGAAGTCTAAATAGCATCTGAGCTCCAAAAACTGGGGCCTGAGGTTTCTGGGAGGAGGTGGCAGCAGACGCTAGGAGGTTGAGGGGAGGAAATGCATGGCAAACAAAGGCTGTCTTGTCATGCAGATAAAACTTCTCAAGTAGCCCAGTCCTCAGAAGAGATGGTATCACCTTCAGTATCCTTTCCTGTGAGTTAATTGTCCATGTTTTATGAGATGCTAGGGAAAGGGCTCAAGACAATGGCATTCCTTCTGCAGGAACTTCCCTTAGAAACAAAAGAGAGCATCAGAGAAGGCCCCTCCCTGCGCTTCAGGAGGGTTTTGGGAGGGAAAAGGAGTGAGCGATGGTCAGACACTTTAGTTCAAAGCATTCAGCCTCCCACAGCTCCATACTTTGGGGTATCATTTTCTGAGCCCCACCACCAATTTCCTAGGATAGGATTTTTAAAATTTAACTCAATAAATGCAGGGGTGGGCCAAGCGCAGTGGCCCACGCCCATAATCCGAGGACTTTGGGAGGCTGAGGCGGGTGGATCACGAGGTTAGGAGATCGAGACCATCCTGGCTAACATGGTGAAATCCTGTCTGTACTAAAAATACAAAAAATTAGCCAGGCGTTGTGGCAGGCGCCTGTAGTCTCAGCTACTCAGGAGGCTGAGGCAGGAGAACTGCTTGAACCCGGGAGGCGGAGGTTGCAGTGAGCTGAGGTCACGCCACTGCACTCCTGGGCAACACAGTGAGACTCCATATCAAAAAAATAAATAAAATAAAATAAAATAAAATAATAAATGCAGGGGTGGCACATAGTATGACTTTTTTCCCAAATTTTTATCCAGTTATCCCAGCACCGCTTGTTAAAGCATCCTTCCTTACCCGTATTTTGAAGTCCTTTATTGTGTAAGATTTTCTACAGAATAGAATCTATTTCTGGCTCTTCATTCTTTCCATGAGGTGTAGATTATTTTTACACCAATGTCGTATTTTTCTTGCTACTTTGTAATATGTTCTAATATTACATATTAGAGCAAAGGAATTAAACACCGCTCACAAAAAAGGAAAGAGAAAAAACCCCATATGGTTATTGTGAAAGCAGATCAGTGGTTGCCAGGGGCTGGGGTGGGGCGGGGGGTGGACTAGAGGGCCACAGGAGAATGCTGGGGGGGTGACAGAACTGTATCTTCATTGTTGGGTTCCTTACATAACTATGCATTTGCCAAAACTCTAAGTAAGCCCAGAGCAAAATGAAACCATGAGACCCACCTCCTGGACGGATGAGTGAGCCAGCTGGGAACTCCCATGGCCCTCCAGCCTCTCCTCTCGTGACATAATCACTTTTGTTTTTGTTGCAAGAAGCATCATTCTTTTTCTTTTCTGAATCCAATATGGATGCCTAAGCCCCCACCTGCCAAGGGGGATGGGTTATCAATATCTGAACCGTCACTGCAGGGCCTGCGCCCTCTTTGCAGAAACCTCAACACCTACATCCCCTGAGTCTCAGAGAAATGTACCCAGCCTCACAGATAGGCTTCCTCTGCCTGCTCCATGCTCTGCTGACCCATGCCACCATGGAGGCCCCTCTGTTGTCCCTAGTTCTGTCTGAGCACTTCTGGATTCTCTTCTGTTCTCTTTTCCGCCTGCCTGGCCCCAGTCACTATTTGGAGCGGCCTTCTCTACCTCTGACATGTGTGGTCTCCCTCCCCCACCCACAGGTAAGCCCTATCAGGGCAGGGGACCGAGGGCCTTGGCCACCTTGGCTTCCTCACCTGAGAAGGCCCCAAATACATCACTGGAATGAATGGCAGCTGCCCCTGGAGTCCCTGTGCTTGGCACAGACCTGGTGCCCACGGATGGTGAACGAACATTCAGAGTAAGTTTTCCCCATCCACCCCACCCCAAGCTCAAACCCATTCTAGTATGGGGGGGCTCTGGTTGCTCCTGACTCCACATCCCACCAGTGCCTTCTGGAGCTGCGGTGAAGACACCACTCTACCCTGGCAATGCCCACAGCTCAAAGGAGACAGGCAAACCAACAATTACAGCAGCACAGAAAGAGCTGACGGAGATTGGCATGGGGGCTGTGGGCGCAGGGAGGAGGGAGTGCCCAGGCAGGGGAGGCGGTGAGTTCAGGGCAGGTTTCTCAGAGCACTGAGGGGCTCTGCCTGCAGGATGAGGGCTCAGAGGGCTACAAGGGCTTGCCAAGGTAAGAAGGAGGCACCACTATCAGTGACTAGAGGCCACTAGTGTGTCAGAAGCCTGAAGGGATGGACCAAGAGGCCCAGGGAGCTGCTGGAAGGGATGACACTGAGTGAAGGACTGGAGGCCCCAGAGGCAGGGAGCCCAGCACCAGGAGGCAGCCACCTTCTGCAGAGCAGGCTGCCCGGACCAAGCCTGTTGGGGAGGGGCTGCAGGGAAGGCTAAGCCAGGGCAGCTGGGAAGCTGAGGCCCCGCCAGCTGGAGGGAGGGGCTGCCCTGAGGTGGTAGCCACTACGGTGACACCTGTGATCAGTGACACCTGTGATCAGTGACACCTGTGGTCGGTTGGCCCCAGAGCCACCCAGCCGGCTGGGGGACCCAGGAACTGGTTTGTCCAGCCTGGATGAGCTGACGGGGATCCAGCTCTGAGACGCCCCAGGCTCAGGTTCAGCTCTCGTGCCCTCCCCCTACATCTGGGCCTGGCTTTGGTTTCTGGCACAGCTGCCAAGTTTTGGTACCTCCCACCCACTCCCCACTGGCTGTACTGGCCAGCCCAGCTCCCTAATTGCTGGGTGGGGAACTGTTCTGCAGAGCTGGTATACCGAGGTGGACCCTGGCACCAGGTGTGTGGGCCCCTGGCTTGACAGGCCCCTGGCCATGGAGGCTGTGATCAAGGCATCTGGCCAGCACCTGGCTCTGAGGGGCCCTCTGGAGGAGCCATTGTCCCAGAGATTTCCGTTTGGGGTTTGGAGGAGTTTGTGAAATGGGAATGGGTACCAAGGGGGTGTGTAGAGGACTGGCCTGCCTGACCTGGCCACTCCCCTTTCCCTCCTCAGGCAGACAGGAGCTCAGGTACGGGCCTGCATGGGTCTCAGATAGGCCTAGGGGATCTGTCTGGGACACAGGCTCCACCCAAGCCTGGCCAGTGCCAAGACAGACTGGGGCTGACAGGAAGGAATGGGGTAGAGGGTGGGGCCAAGAAGGGGCCTGCACTGTCTCCAACCCAGACACTGGCTTTTGGAGGCCAGGCTCCCAAACACACCCCCTCGGACACACCCACCACCCACAAGCACATCTTTACACACACCTGCCACTTACATGGCCATAAACACACCATCCCCACAGCAGACAGTGCACACGCCTCACTCTCTGCCCTGAAAAAGGGGGCCCCCCAGCTCATGCCTCACACCCGTCCCCTGACATCCATGGGCACTAACTCCACTTCACAACCAGGACCCACCTGTGGGGCCTGAGGGGCTGCCAGGCACGGCCAGGGTAGCCAAAGGGAGTGAGCTGGGGCTCTCTGCAGACAACTTCTCAGAAGTTCCCTGAGCTGCCCTGTCAGGGAAGGGACTGGTGAGCTGACATCAGTGTGCAGGGCCCCCTGGGGCAGGAGCTCATCTAATTCAGCCTGTGCCCCCACACTCACAAGGGCCCAGCACAGCACCTGGCGCCCAGTAAGCACGCAATGCACGGCAGCCTGTCCAACGATGAGCGCGTAAGGAAGCTGAGCTTCCCTCAAAGGAAGGGAGAGACGCCACTCACACAGCCAGACAGAACCTGTGTTCCAGGCCGGGCACCCAGCGAGGGAGCAAAGGCCCAGAGGACAAGCCAGGTCTCTGAGAGACCAAAGGCAGGTGTGGGTTTTAGGGACCAGCCTTAGCTGAGAGCAGGGATCTGGGAGGACTGACCATCCTGGAGCCCAGCGCAGGACAGAGGCAAGGCGGGGTGGGGAATGCTTCCTCCTGGGAGAGCTTTCCAGAATGCAAATCAATCATATTTCACCCCTACTTAATAATGCCCCAGAGCCCTGTTGCTGATGGGGAAATGTTCCCATTCCTTGCTCTGGTAAAGGCTCTTTACCAAGAAACCCATAAGCTTGCCCACCTCCTCTCCTGCACCTTCCTACGAACAGGGAATAAGGCAGAGCACTTCTAGGGGCCCCCCACTCCTATGGAGGGAGGGAGGGAGACAGGAGGCGGGTGCGGGGAGGGGCATGGCCTGAGCCTGTGGATACTCCTGAGGCCCAGCCTTCCCACCAAGAAGACATTTCATGTTCTCAAAATGCCTTGGTTGACTTGCCCTTTGTTTTCTTGGCATTCCCTGGTGTTGTTCCTTCTGAAAACTCCACTGGTGCTAAAGCTAAAGAAAGGAATTTCAGCCCACACGGCAGCTAAGGAACCGTGTGGGGCTGAGGCAAGGAGTAGGACTCCTCTGCTCCCAACACACATGCCCAGTGGCCATGCAGACAGGCGCAGGGCACACCCTCCCACTGACCACTGGCCATGGGAGGAGCTACTGCCCAGGTCAACAGCCTCAATCCCGACCATCCATCATCCTCTGGTCACAGGCTCAGCGTATTCTGAGCCTCTGGTAGAAAACATGGTTTTATTCTGGGGGAGGCCAGTGTTCCCACCCCAGCCTCCTTCCCTGGAGGAAGGCCCCAGCCCAGGTCTCCAGCCTCCCTCCCTCTGACCTGCCCTTTGGGACCTTGGGGCTGGTGATCCCCCAGCCTCCTTCTCTGGGCCACATCCACTCCAGGAAGCAGGGCTGGGCCCTGCCTAGGTGCTCCTCTGCCAGGAGGGCCTTGTCCTGGCTCCTGCCAAGGCACCCTACCCAGCCCACGGCCCCACTGGATCCCTCCTCTCCTTGCGCCTCCCCAGCCCCGGGCTGGCCTCTGCAGGTTCCACCCCAACCAGTGCAAGGGAAGGCTGAGCCGGCCGTCTCAGGGCACCTTCTGACAGTGTTGCTGCTGTCAGCTCGCTCTGCTGGCCTCAGATCTTGGAGGACTCGAGCCGGGGACTCCAGGGTGTGGGGGGCTCCCGCAGTGCCCGCAGTTCCTGCTCCAGTGCCTGGTTGCGGCGGTACATGTCCATGTATCCTCCCTGGATCTCCCGCTGGTAGCGCAGCACGCGCTCCTTCTCCTCCTGCCAAGTCCGCCGCTCCTGCTCAAAGCGCAGCGCCTGCTCCTGGCCCCGAAGTCGCTCCTGCAGCAGCTCAGCCCGCAGCTGCTCAGCACTGTCTCTGGCCTCGCTGCCTCCTGCCTCCCCTAGCAGGCCCCTGCTCTTGCAGTCATCAGTCTCACAGCTGCCTGGGGCTTCCTCCCGAGGGGCCTGCTGCTGCAGGCTGCGCACAGCCTCGCGCAGCCGGACCAGCTCTGCGTCCTGAGCCTGGGCTTGTGCCCGGCTGCCCCGAAGTTGTGTCTTCAGACTGAAGATCTCCGCCAGCTTCTGGGCCAGTTCCGCCTGGGCTTCACGCAGCTGCTGCTTCAAGAGGCTAATCTCGGCTGTCTTCTGGCACACCTGGGGGATGGGGAGGACGCAAGCAAAGTAGGGTGTGGGGAGCCGGTTTGGGAGGGGGCAGGCAGAGGAAGGGACCGGCAACGGAGATGGGAGAGTCTCGGAGCCCTGTGTCATCTCTCACCTCCCATCGGGCTTCCTCCTCTGGTCGTGCACTGGGGTCTGCCTCTGGGAGGGTGCCGGGGGCCCGAGGCTCCGGAGCCAGGCCCTGCTGAGCCCGCAGCTCCTTGCGCAGGCGCCGCTGCTCCTGCTGAGCCATAAACAGCTGCAGCTGGAGGTTGCGCTCGCTGCGCTCAGCCTTCTGGGTCACCTCGTGCAGCCGCTCCACATACAGGCGCTTCAGCTCAGCCAGCCACAGCCGCTGGCGCTCCTCCAGCACCTGTCAAGGGGAAGAGATGCATCCACCGTGGCCCTGCCCCCTAGAGGCGACTCAGAGCTCCACCTGATACTCCAGCCACTGATCATATCCTGTGCCCCTACACCACAGGACCCAGCCACACACGCGCTTTAACCCGGGATGCCCTCCAGGGTGAGGTGTCCCCATCACATGGCCCTCCCAGGGAGCCTCTCTCCTTCCCACACAACTCCCAGGCAAGGACCCCCAGTGACATGACATCCCCACCACCTGGGATGCAGAGGAAGGAAGCCAAGCCAGCTCCCCCTTTCTTGCTCTCTTGTGTCCCCGGCCACGTGGGTGAACTGGCTGGGGCCCCTCTCTCTGGCCTGTACCCCAGTGCTGAGGCACAGAACAGGACTCCAGGGCAGGGGCTCCCTCACCTGCGTGAAGGGGTTGGAGCTGTCCTCATCGCCAAGGCCCCTCTTGAGCTCCTCACAGGTCTCGGGCAGCACGGCTCCCATTTCCTCGGCAGAGGAGCAGGAGAACTCGTAGGGGGGTGGTGGCTCGGGCAGGCAGCTCAGCACAGCTGGTGGCCCAGCCTCCTTGGGTCCTCGAGAGGCCCGGTCCAGGGAGCCCCCGAGGTGGTTAAGGTGGCCAAGGGAGGAGCTGAAGGGGCTAGGGCCAGTACCAGGACTGCGACCAAAACTACCCCCACTGGAGGAGTCGGACAGGCTGGGCTCGGGCTCAGGGCCGCCCTCATCTAGGCTGAGGGCGTGCAGCAGCTGTGCCCGGGCCTGGCTGGCCCGGGGCCCGGGGCTCAGGGGCGGGTGGCAGGCCAGCGTGTGCAGGCTGCCATTGCTGCGCCACAGCTTCTGGCCTTTATGGGACGCCAGGCTTTGCATGGATAGGAAGCCTTTCCCGTTGCCCGCCGTAGGCTTGAACACTGAGGGGCGAATGCGGCACTGCCAGGAAGAGAGGGCAGAGAGGGCAGGTGTGAGACCTGGGCAGCTGCCTGCTCTACCTCCTGATGCTCTCACAGCCCCTGAGGGATCCTCTTTGAGACCGCGGGGCACGTGCCACCAGGAGGCAGTGAACAAACCTCAGGCCAGCCCATAGCACGATTTTCGTATCTCAGCATGCCCCGTCCCCACCCCATCCCAACATCAGGGTCTCCAAGGAGACCCCACCCTCCCCACACCTTGTAAGGGGCAAGGGCAAAGGTGCACCTTGTCAAAGCGACCCCGCTCTGGCAGCGAGGTCTTGCTGAAGTCACCCGCGCGAGAATGTTCCCGGTAGTAGAGGGTGGCATAGTCGGCAGGCTCGTTCCGAGGGGCCCGCTTGGTGTTCTTGGTGCTCTTGCCGTCCTTCTTGGGGAGGTGCAGGTAGCTGAGGAACTCACGCTGGCCCAAGCCCTTCCGGAGGAGCCCATCAGGCTGGCGGGAGCCCCGAGACCCGGCAAGCGCCGCCCGCAGCTCTTCAGGGGAGAAGTCCTGCCGTTCCAACAGGCTGCCCACGCTGCCCATGGCAATGCCAGCAGGGCCTGGGGCTGTGGCCATGAAGTTTCAACAGGGTACAGGCAGCTGCTTCTGGGAATTGGGAGGCTCCATTAGGGGCAGGTGAGCACTGGCTGCCCAACTTCCCTGGGGCCTGAAAACAAGGTACTTGCTCCCTGTAGCTCCCCACAACCTGGCCCAGGCCCAGGTAAGGCAGATGTAGGTCCAAGAGAGAACCCCGGGACAGGATCCCTAGACTGGCAAGAAAAAGAAGTACAAGCCCCAAAGCCACCTGCCCATCTGTCACTTGCTGGACTGAGTCTAAGGAAGAGCAATGGTGCCCCAGCCGAGCACCGAAGAGCCAGCTCCACCTCGGGGCCTGTGTGGGATTCAGAAGTACCGGGAGGGGATAGGCCTGGAAGCAGCAGGACAGGAGCCGTCCTCCCAGCACTGGGCCCGCACAGGGCTAAGGAAGACAAACTTGGCCGGGCGCGGTGGCTCACGCCCGTAATCCCAGCACTTTGGGAGGCTAAGGCAGGCAGATCACAAGGTCAGGAAACGCAGACCATCCTGGCTAACACTGTGAAACCCCATCTCTACTAAAAATACAAAAACTAGCTGGGCATGGTGGCGGGCGCCTGTAGTCCCAGCTACTCGGGAGGCTGAGGCTGGAGAATGGCATGAACCCGGGAGGCAGAGCTTGCAGTGAGCCGAGATCGCGCCACTGCACTCCAGCATGGGCGACAGAGGGAGACTCCATCTCAAAAAAAAAAAAAAAAAAAAAGAAAACTCGGCCTGGCTGAACCTGACCTTGCTTACCCTCCTGCCATGTTCCCCACCAAATCTGTGGGGTGGGGAGAAGGCACAGAGACCCAAGGCCAGTGAGACCCTCCTTCCCATGGGAGAGGGGTAACCCCTGCAGCCCCTCTTCCTGCAAAGGGCAAAGCTCCCCAAGGGAAACATCTGGCATGGGGGGGAGGGTTGGGGGCTACAGTGGGAGGGATACAAACAGGAAGGGCCCAAAAGGAGGAAGGATGACGTGAACAATGGCCACAGTTTCCGGGACAGGTGTTCCCGTCTGGGCAGTGGTGGGTGGAGGAGGGAAGGGGCAGCTGGACTCACTCCAGCCCCTGTATATGCTCTTATTCCAAAGCCCACCACCCGGCAGGGTGGGTCCCAAATCCTAACCCTGGCGGAACCAATCGGTGTGTGACCCCGGCCAAGCCACTAACCTCAGTGAGCCTGGACTTCCGCACACACACCCTGGCGACAATAACACTTATCACTGGGATGCTGGGAGGATGGGGTGGGATAACATGACAGAGCACCCAGTTCAGGGCCTGGGCCACAGCCAGGGTCAACAGGCTGGCTGGAGCCGAGCTTAGCCAGGCACACAAACATCACCAAGGGACTAGGCTGACCGACCACCTTCCACCTGTGCTGGGCCACACACTCTGGAGGCAGGGCTGGTACCTAGTCCCCTGGGGATCCTCTGCACAGCCCAGTGCCCAGCATGGAGCGGGCGTGCAGAAAGGTCTGGCCGAGTGAACGAATGCCACCTTCTCTGCCTCCCACCCCTGAGCAGCTGCTCCCATTCTCGAACAGAAGCCCAGCAGGCCAGCTGCAGCTGTGGGTCCCCTACTACCACCCATGCTTCCGGGCACCCACTCCTGCCCCCGAACAATGGTCGTTAGGAGGTTCCATCTTCCTCAACCATTTCCAGGTTTTGTGTTTGTGGAAGACAAAGCTCTCCGGGAAGGGGACCTGCCCCAACCCCACAGCCTCACCTCACCCTGTGCAAAAATGACTTCAGCTCTCCCCCAACCAACCCCCAAACCCAGGATGGGGCGAATCCGGGTTTGCACACCCCACCCAGCCCAGCCCCTGAGAACGCACGTTGCAGGCCACATAGGAGATGCATCCAGGTAAGGAATCACAGGGGCTGGGTTCCTACAGCGACTTGGCCCTGCATACGGGTCCTGCTGAGTCCTGTGACAGAGTTATTGTCCCTTCCTTTTTTTTTTTTTTTTGAGACAGGGTCTTGCTCTTCACTCTGTCACCCAGGCTGGACTACAGTAGTGCAACCATGGCCCACTGCAGCCTCGAACTCCTAGGATCAAGCCATCTTCCCACTTCAGCCTCCTGAGTAGCTAAAAACACAGGTGCGTGACACTGTGCCCAGCTATTGACCCTTCTTAAAGGTCAGTGGGGCTCCGAAAGGTGAAGTGACTTGCCCAAGGTCGTAGCTGGTCACGGCTGCCCAATGTCTAGTGGGACCTAGGATTGGTCCCTACAGCCAAAAGTATTAGAATGGAAGCATCCTGCCTCCTCATCTGATACCTCCTTGCCATGACAAGCCCATCCAGCCAGAGATATGGTTTGTCCACGAGCACACTCAACTCCTCCTGCTGCTTCTTGGGGAGGGGACAGCAGAGACCTGCTCTCCAGCCTGCCCTCACTCTCTCCAGGGGACCCCAGACACAAATGCTCCGCCTTTTGCCATGCCTCAGTTTCTGCATCTCTGAAGTGGGAAAGGGCCAGGCATGGTGGCTCACACCTGTAATCCCAGCACTTTGGGAGGCTGAGGCAGGAGGATCACTTGAGCCCAGGAGTTTGAAACCACCCTTAGCAACATAGCGAGACCCCATCTCTATTTATTTTTAAAAAGGAAAAAAAAATGAAGTGGGAAAGACCCCGCCTGCCCGGCTTTCCTCAAAGGATTACTGACAGTCAGAGATGGAGGGAAAGGGCTTATGAAATGTAAGCCCTGTGTGGCCCTGGGGGCGGGGACGTTGGCAGCACTGCCAAATACGCCCACCTCACCCCAAATGCACACCGCCTCAGCTTCCGGTGGGCAGATGCTCACTTCCTGTCTCGAGGAGATAACCGACCCCCAGGTTCCCCACGAGGCATCGCAGGTCCAGGGAAAGTCCCTGAGCTAGAGGTAGCCACCGGCCACAACAGCGCGTACAACCACACACACCACAGTGTGCCACGTCAGCCCCACCCAGCAGCACAGAGAGCCCATGTTAGAGGACACGGTGCAGACGGTCACGTCCAGCAGCAAACACAATCATACAGCTGTGCACAAGGTCACCCACAGCACTGAGCACCTTCCAGGACACACTGACAAAGCAGGAGCAGCCCAGTGGCATGATGACCTAGTGTCCTTCCCAGCCCCCAGGCTAGTGAAGGAGCAGCAGCAGACAGCCCCTTCCCTTTGTCTCTCCTTAGGTCCCCCACCGTCCCCACTGTGCCCCTCCTGGCTGACTTCTCTGACTGGTTTATCAGCTCCCCCAGCAGGGCGGAGGCCCCCAGCTTTCAGGACACTCCTCCCTGCCTATGTCACAGAGTGGGGACAGTCTCTTTTCCTAAAGGGGTCCATCCTACCTCCACCCCCTCCCCCAACACACACATTCCTTCCTTCCTGTTGCTTGGAAGCCCAGGGATTGCCCGCTCAGGGCAGGGCAGCTGTGCAGGCTGGAGGGGATTTGGTGGGGGAGGAGGGAGGGAGGACAGCAAGTGCCTTGCAGCCTCACTGGAACATCAGAGCAAAAAGCCGGGGCCCCTGCACGGGTCGTGGAGAGAAGGGTAGGGGACAAGCCAAGTGCCTGGGCTTCCCTGAGCTGGGAGCAGCAAACCCCCAGCCACACAGCTGGCTAGATTTGGGCTGGGACATTCAAGCCACATTCTCCACAGGTCCTGGCTAGCCCCAGTAAGGCCTCTTCACTCCTGCTCCCCGCCACCAGTCCCCTCACCCCTCTCCATTCCCCAAGATTAGCAGGCAGCACTGGAATCTCTGAACACGGAGAGGAATCGCTTTCGGACCAATCCTTAGTGGAGATGGAAGACACAGCTGCCCTGGCCAGGAAGCAAAGAAGGAGAGGACGCGCTTTCTTTGAGGGGGGCGTCCCAGAGCCTGTTGGTGCCCTTTTGGGTCACGCCAAAGGGCACTATCACATCCTCACAAGACACACAGGAGATGAGTTCTGTCATCCCCCACTTCACAAGAGGAAACTGAGGTTCAGAAAGTGAAGTAACGCGCCTAAGTTCACGTTCAGCCGCAGGGGAGAAAGCACACAGGCTCCAGGATTAGAAGTCCTCTCGGATCCCACCTTGCATCTCCTCTGGGGTGGGACATTCCAGTCCCCACATGGGCAGGAGTGCTGCCTGCCCTGGCTACAGTCAGCCCCTCCTGAGCCCTGGCCCCAGGGAAAGGTCCCACCACCTGCTGGGGGATCAGCTCTGCTAAGGGGCGTGTCTGCAGCTGCCCCTAAGGAATGGGACTGGAATGTCCCAGCTCCAAAAAGGGGGGGGGGTAGTAGGCAAGGGGGGCCCAGAGAGGGGCTGGGAGAGGCTGGCCCACCCCATCCCCTCTGTGACAGACACTTGAGGCAGAGACAGGGGCTAAAGCCTGCGGAAATGGTGCTTAGTATCACCATATAGTGCTTCACG
This sequence comes from Pan paniscus, assembly GCF_029289425.2. Lineage (NCBI taxonomy): Eukaryota > Metazoa > Chordata > Mammalia > Primates > Hominidae > Pan > Pan paniscus. The sequence goes on along the minus strand of NC_073253.2, from coordinate 173,056,519 downwards.
GCTGCACCGCAGTCTACAGTTTTTTCTCAGCCCTTCTATTTCATTATCTCATTTCATCTCCACAATAGCCTCGTGGGGGCAAACAGGACAGTAATTACCCTCACTCCATTTTACAGATCGGGAAACTGAGACCTAGGAAGGCGAGGTGAGTTATCCAAGATCCCACAGTGAGAAGCAATCTCAACTCCCTGGGCAAGGTCCTCTCTACCTCAGCAGGTTGTCCTAAGCCAGGGGTCACGGGTTCCCCTCCATGGGCACACACTGCTGTGTATGTATTGCATATATGTCTGCCCAGCCCTCCATGCCTGTTTCTCCCAAGGACACCTGCAACCAGGCTGCTCTAGACTGCGGTCCACCAGGCCTGGAATCCCTCCTGCTGCCCCCCAGGTCAGGAAGAAATAGAGAAAACCTGCCTCATGGGGACTCCGAGTCGCTATGCTAGCTCTAGAGGCGGTGGCAGAAGCAGGCTGGCCGCATTCATTCACAGTCTCGCACATGCACACCCACACGCTGCCAGCCGGCAGAGAAGCCCTGCCTGGGAGGGCCCTGGGAGGAGGCTGATAACCGCGCCCAGGATGGCCTCCTGCGTCCGCTCCCTCCCGAGGACAGCCAGGCCCAATCTGTTCCTATGTGGTTGGGGTCGGGGGGTGGCCCAGTGGGAGGCAACGGGTCTCAGTTCTCTTTCTGGATACAGCCAGGGCCCTGATTTCGGCTTGTCCCCAGGCCAGCCCTCACTTGGGCCAAAGGCTGTGGCCGGGACTGGACCGGGTGCTCTGGCGGTCAAGACCTAGGAATGTCCCCTACCCGCAGACCCGCAGCTGCAGCCTGGTGGACCGGCAGGGGGTTGTGGGATAAAGGTGTGGGAGGAGGCGAGAGATCTCATGGGGAAGTCAGAGGGGCAAACGAGGTTGCATCCCCACGGAATTTGTGTCAGGAAAGCAAGGGTGAAGGCGAGGGTTCCCCAAAGCTGCGGGAGGTCCCGGAGCTACCTGGGGGGCGGGGTGGGAGGCGCGTCTCCCCCTGGCCCCTCCCTGAGGCCTGCCGGGAGCGGCTGGGCAGGGGGGCGGAGGCCGAGGTCAGACGCCGGCGCCAAGGACGCCTGCCCCACCCAGCCGTGGCGCAGGGGTCCCGCGCGCTGCTCCCAGGAAAGCGCGTTTGCAGGGGTTGGGGAGAGCAAGGTAGCCTGCCGCCTGCCCCTCCAGCGGAGCATCAGGGTCGGTCCCCGATCCGGTGCCTCGGTGACCGGGAGCAGGGGACACCTGGGCGCACGCCGCACCTTGCCACCCCCGCCCATCTCTCAGACGGGAGCCTCGGCCAGCGGGACAGCAGCTTTGCCAAGGACGCCAGAAAACAAGACCTTGGCGACCCGCCCCACCCCTCCCCACCCCCCGAGTCCGGCCCGGGTCCCCAGCCCCTCGCGCGCCCCACTTACCATGGTGGCGACGCGCTCGCCGGCCCGCGGCTCCGCAGCCCTTGCGCGTCGCAGCTCCCCCGCGCGGATTTGAACCCTCCTGCAAGGCGCCGGCTCCGGCCGGGACTGCGAGCCGGGTCGGAGCGGCGGAGCGGCAGGCGCCGGGAAAACGCTGGCGGGCGCCGGCGCCGGAGCCGGATTGGCGAGGGAGGGACGCGCTCCGCGGCGCTCGATCGCCGGCCCCAAAGGCGGAGGGAAAACCCGGCCTGACTCACCGGCGCGCGGCGAGCCCACAGCCCGGCCCCGGCCCCCGGATGTGGGGGGCGGGGCCGCCTACCCGCGAGCCAACCTGGGCCCCGCCCGGCCCCGACCGCGCCCCCGGCCCTGACCCGCAGAGGCGCCGCGCGGCGGTGGCGGGCGAAACCTGGGCCGGCTGCGCCTCGCGTCGCTGCCTCCCTGAGCGCCCCGGCTCGGACCCGAGGGGTGGGCAGCCCCGAGCGCGGCCCACGCCCCAGAGAGCGCACAGCGCCCCCGCTCCTCCTCCGCCGCCGTTCGCCTCGCCCGCCTCCTCTAAGGAAGAGGCGCGTGAGGTCCCTCACCTCCCTGATTGTAGCCGCCTCCTCTCCGGAAAACCTGATTTCCCCCCTTTGGGGATGAACCACAGTAGTACTTTGAGAAGTGAAAAGATTTTACCCCACGACTCCGGCTGAATTGGGCACAGAATTATTTTCTTTTTGCCTCCAAAGTATTCTAGGGGCAGCAAAATCAGGTGCCTTCAGGGGCCAGAAAAATTACGCAAATGAGTCGTGAGCTTCCTACTAAGACAGTAGGAAGACATGGAAACAGACACAGACACGTAAAGGAGTCATATTCGAAAAATTAAAACACCGTTTCTAATTCAAAAGTTAAGCATAGAGTTAACCATATGACCCAGCAATTATATTCCTCAAACAAGTAATGTTCTTGGCAGTACTAGTCACAATAGTCAAAGAGCCAAAAGGTGGAAACAGCCCAAACTAACAATTGATGAGGGTGTAAGCAAACAATGGTAGATCCATTCAGTGGAATATTATTCAGCCATAAAAAAGAAATGAACGCCATGTGATGACTCATGTCTGAACTCTCCCAGCACTTTTGGAGGCCAGGAGTTCAGGAACAGCCTGGGCAACTCACAAAACTCCATCTCTATCTTAAAAAAAAAAAAGACCCGATGTGGTGGCTCACGCCTGTAATCCTAGCATTTTGGGAGGCCGAGGCAGGCGGCTCACTTGAGGTCAGGAGTTTGAGACCAGCCTGGCCAACATGGCGAAATTCTGTCTCTACCAAAAACACCAAACATTAGCCAGGCATGATGGAGTGAGCCTGTAATCCCAGCTACTCGGGAGGCTAAGGCAGGAGAATTGCTTGAACCCAGGAGGCAGAGTTGCAATGAATGGAGATTGTGCCACTACACTCCAGCCTGGATGATGGTGTAAGCCTGTCTCAAAAAAAAAAAAGAAAGAAAAGAAAAAGAGGAATGAAATACTGATGATACCTGCTACAACATGGATAAACCTCCAAAACATTATGGCAAGTGAAAGAAACCAAACACAAAGCCCACATGTGTTAATGATGCCATTTATAATAAGTAAATCCAGACAAACAGAAAGCAGATTAGAGCCAGAGGCTGTGGGGAGAGAGAAAGGCAGAGTGATTGCCTAACAAGCATAGGGTTTCCTTCTGGGATGAGGAAAATGTTTTGGAGCCTGACAGAGGTGGTGGTTGCACAACGTTATGAATATACAAATGTCATTGAATTGTTTGCTTTAAAACGGCTAATTTTATGGTATGCACATTTTACCTCAATTAAAAAACATCTTGTCACTTGTGGAACAAATTTGGTCCATGGCCCACAAATTTGCAACCCCTTGTGTTCTATGCTGTTCTTACCAATTCTTGCTAGGACAGCATACAACCTCTAGGAAGAACTTCTGGCCAGGCATGGCGGCTCACGCCTGTAATCCCAGCACTTTGGGAAGACGAGGTGGGCAAATCAATTAAGGCAAATGATTTGCCTGCCTCAGCCTCTCAGTGTGCTGGGAGTACAGGCGTGAGCCACCATGCCTGGCTGGAAGAACTTTTTTTTTTTTTTGAGACGGAGTCTTGCTCTGTCACCCAGGCTGGAGTGCAGTGGTGCGATCTCGGCTCACTGCAAGCTCCGCTTCCCGGGTTCACGCCATTCTCCTGCCTCAGCCTCCCAAGTAGCTGGGACTACGGGTGCCCGCCACCACACTCGGCTAATTTTTTGTATTTTTAGTGGAGATAGGGTTTCACCATGTTAGCCAGGATGATCTCGATCCCCTGACCTCGTGATCCACCCCCCTTGGCCTCCCAAAGTGCTAGGATTACAGGCATAAGCCACTGCGCCCGGCAACTTTTTTTTTTTTTTTTTGAGATGGAGTTTCACCCTTGTTGCCTAGGCTGAAGTGCAATGGCGTGATCTCAGCTCACTGCAACCTCCCCCTCCCAGGTTCAAGCGAGTCTTCTGTCTCAGCCTCCCGAGTAGCTGGTTGGCACAGGTGTGTGTCACCATGCCCAGCTAATTTTGTATTTTTAGGAGAGACGGGGTTGGTCAGGCTGGTCTTGAACTCCCGACCTCAGGTGATCCACCTGCCTCGGCCTCCCAAAGTGCTGGGATTACAGGCGTGAGCCACCATGCCCAGCCAGAATTTCTAATAGAACTGCCAGACTTCAGAATACTTGTCTAAGAAAACTCATTAATAGCTGCTGTGGGTCTCAGCCCTTGAGGAGCCAGTCTGGTAGGGTTACTCACTGGGACAGATAAAGTTTCAGAGCAAGAACCTATTTGGCTGTTTGGGGGACCCAAGGAAAGGCCTCACTGGAGCAATGGCTTTTGAGATGGTCCTGGAAGCATTTCCACTGAGGAGTGTTCCCAGCAGAGCAGATAGCAGGGCTAGAGAAGGCAGGGCAAGTTCAGCTTGCTAGCAAGGTCCAAGCCCTGGGTGGGAAAGGTTAGTGGTGGGAAGGGACGAAGGTGGCAACCGAGAGCAGACCCAGAGAAGCCTCTTGAAGTGGGCGCTGGGAGCCTCCGAAGCATTGAGAGAGAGGAGCTTGTGCACGCAGCTGGACGTGGGGCCTGTGAGGTGGCACAGGCAGGCAGGGAGGTCGGGTCCCCTGGGTCTCTAGGGAAAGAAATGGGGCCAAGGAGGACCTGGAAGCTGGAAGCTGCCGAGAAGGTGTTCATTCTGTCAACTGAGTGGGAGAGACAGTGATAGAGATGTTTATGAGAGGGTTTGAATGAAGGTTCTTATAAGAATCCACTTGCAAGAAATGGCATGAGGAAGAGAGAGAGAGGTCACAGCTAAGTTCTGATGAAAACTCAGATTCTGGGTTGGGTGCAGTGGCTCACGCCTGTAATGCCAACGCATTAGGAGGCCGAGGGGAGAGCATTGCTTAAGCCCAGGAGTTCCCTGGGCGACATAGCAAGACCCCATCTCTATAAAAAAATAAAAAATTAGCCAAGCCAGTGGTGCCTATAGTCCCAGCTACTCGAGAGGCTGAGGCAAAAGGATCCCTTGAGCCTAGGAATCAGAGGCTGCAGTGAGCTATGATCGAACACTGCACTCCAGCCTAGGTGGCAGAGCGAGACCCTGTCTTTAAAAAAAAAAAAGGCCGGGCACGGTGGCTCACGCCTGTGATCCCAGCACTTTGGGAGGCCGAGGCAGGAGGATCACGAGGTCAGGAGATCGAGACCATCCTGGCTAACACGGTGAAACCCTATCTTTATTAAAAATACAAAAAATTAGCAGAGTGTGGTGGTGGGCGCCTGTAGTCCCAGCTACGCGGGAGGCTGAGGTAGGAGAATGGCATGAACCCAGGAGGTGGAGCTTGCAGTGAGCCGAGATGGCGCCACTGCACTCCAGACTGGGCAACAGAGCGAGACTCCGTCTCAAAAATAAATAAATAAATAAATAAATAAATAAATAAATAAATAAATAAATAGATAGATAAATAAAGGCAGGACACAGTGGCTCATGCCTGTAATCCCAGCACGTTGGGAGGCCAAGGCAGGTGGATCACCTGAGATCAAGAGTTCAAGACCAGCCTGGCCAACATGGTGAAAATCTGTCTCTACTAAAAATACAAAAATTAGGCAGATGTGATGGCGCACACCTATAGTTCCAGCTACTCAGGAGGCTGAGGCAGAATCACTTGAACCTGGGAGGTGGAGGTTGCAGTGTCCCAAGATTGCACCACGGCACTCCAGCAGCCTGGCTGACAGAGCGAGACTCTGTCTCAAAAAAAAAAAAAAAGAAGTTGCTCAACTGCACTGCACTCCTGTCCTGTCCATGCAGGCTGCCTCTTGTTCTCACCCCGTCCCCTTGACCTTGGCCTCCCATTGGCCTTGCTGAGGCCTTTGAGAGAAGAAAGTGGGCTGGGCAGAGGTGAGGAGGCAGAAACCAACAGAGGCCAGGCCTCTTTTCTTCCCTTCAACATCTGCCTGGACAGTATGGGAGAGGCCAAGCTGGACTCCTGCTGGGATGGGGGGATCTTGTATTCAGTGAACTTTATTTACCTTCCTGGGCCTGCACAGCAGATGCCCCTGCAAGGGGCCACTTGCCCCCAGACATGACATTCCTGTAGAGTTGGCATGGGAGCCACACTGCTCAGATGCCAAGGGGTGGGGCACTCAGGGCACCAGGCCAGGGGAAGTGAAACCAGCCTCCCTGGATGCACCCACTTCCTGAATTGGCTGACCTGGGACACTTTAATTTCTCTCTCTGAGCCTTAGTTTCCTCAGCTCTGAAAGGGGAGGATTAAGTGAACTAGCATCTGTAAAGCACCCTGCACAGTGCCTGGCAAGTGGCAGCATCTGTGAAGGTCAGTTGGTCCTTCTCCCTTTTCCTTATGGGAAAGGTTTGTCAGAAGGACAGAATGCTTGTCATGGGCCTGTCTTGAAGTGCTGGAAGGCTGAGTCCTGCCCACACCGGCATGCACCTTCGTTGTTGTGGGTCTGTGGTCTGTCTTCCTGCATCCATGCTGTCTGTGAGTGGCCAGGACTGTATCATCCTGCAGCCATCCTGGTGAGGAGGAATTTCCTCATCTCTCTGGCCACCACCTCTGGCCTCATCACCTTTCTTCTTGACTGTTGCAACAACCTGCCTTGGCTTCCTACTGCCCAGCCACCCCCTACTCTGCCCCAGAGGGAGCCTTGTAGCCTACGCATTCTGTCCCCACACTCCTCTGCCCGAGAGGTGTAGTCCCAGCTTCAAGACTGGCCCTGCAACTCCTTTAGTCTTCGGGCCAAGCCACTGCTACTGCTTCTGTGCAACTCTGCTCTGGGAGCTGCCTCTGTGTCCTCATCCGTAAGTGGCTGGTTGTTGGAATAGTCCATTAAGAGCACCCACTGTCCTCAAGGCCCCTCCTTCTACCCTCAAGGCAAAATTAATCACCCCATCCTCTTGCCGCTCCGGACTTTTTCTGTTTCTTTGCTGTGATGGTGCTTGTCACAGTGCGTTATCCTCTGTCACCCTCAAGAGACAGTGAGCCCTGAGTGTGGGGGACTGGTGGCCAGCGCATGTCCAGACTCCCCCAGTTCTTCTTCCAGTGCCTGACAGTTAGCCATGCTCAGCTCTAAGACACCATCTGCAAAAAGGCAATTCAGGACTGTTTTCTAACCAGGAGGAGGAGCTGAAGCAAGGCAGCCCTGGCTCTGAATCCCAGTCCTGTCCGTGACTTCCTGGTGACCTTCCTGAGCCTCGGATTCTTCATTTGTAAAGCAGGCAGCATCCCCTGGGCATGTCCAGGGACCTGACAGCTTTGTGTCCCCTGGCCGCCCTTCACTCCTTGCCCTCCCTTGTCCTCTCTCCCCTGGAGCTGGGCCAGGCCCCAGCCTGAGGGAGGAGAGCTGGGCAATCTTGGAGAGGCAGCATCTGAGGGTTTCAGACCTTGCAAAGCGCAGGCTAACAGATAACTCCTGGTGCCGGCCCTAGCTCTGCCAGTCCTCCAAGATTGGTCTTTTAAAAATTTTTATTTATTTTTAACATTGTTTTTTAGGCTGGGTGCAGTGGCTCATGCCTATAATCCCAGCACTTGGGGAGGTTGAGGTGGGTACATCACTTAAGGTCAGAGGTTCAAGACCAGCCTGGCCAACATGGAGAAACCCCATCTCAACTAAAAATACAAAATTAGCCAGGGGTGGTGGTGCACACCTATAATCCCAGCTACTTGGGAGGCTGAGGCAGGAGAATGGCTTGAGCCCGGGAGGTGGAGGTTGCAGTGAGCCAAGATCACACCACTGCACTCCAGCCTGGGTGACAAGAGCAAAACTCCGTCTCAAAAAAAAAAAAAAAAAATTTTTTTGTAAAATAGAGGCAAGGTCTATGTTGCCCAAGCTGGTCTCAAACTCCTGGGCTCAAGCAATCCTCCTGCCTCAGCCTTCCAAAGTGTTGAGATTACAGCTGTGAGTCGCCACATCCAGCCCAAGATTGTTCTAAAACTGTGTCACAGAGGGGTATTGTGGCTATGGGGCAGAGCCAGTGGGGCTGTGCACCCACCCAGCCTCCCCAGCCCTCCGCACTCTCGCACGTGGGGTCAAAGTGGACTCCTGGACCTGGGCTGCCTCCCCGAGTCAGCAGAGCTGGAGAGGAGCCTTCGTTCACTCCTCCTGCTTCCTCTTCCCTCGGTCCCCCCACCCCCAGGGGTGACTGGGGCAGCCCCAGGCAGGAGGTTGGGATGGAAGTTGAGAGCTGCCATGACTTGCTCAGGTGTCTGCCCCGGGGCAGACCTCAGACCTTCAGGAGCCCATAAGGACTCACACCCCGGAAGTCCAGGCAGTCCAGCTGGCCCACTCATGCACCACTGGGACTACAGGTGTGAGATTACCTGCCCCGACCTCCCTAAGTGCTGGGGTTACAGGCCACCGGAAACCTGGACCAGCCCCACAGCTAAGTCCAGGTGGAGCTGCCACCCCAGATGGTAACAGGGTACTTTGCCCAGAAACTCCTGGGCTGCAGTCCCTCAGCTGCAGTGATTTATGGCAAGGGGTTGGGGTGGAAGAAGTCTGGAGGAGTCATTGTGAAACTACAACAGCACCATGAAGAGAGCTCCGAGGATGGGCGGCACGACGGTGCGAATGTGCTTCACACCACTGAACTGGACACTTCAAGATGGTTAAGAGGCCGGGTGTGGTGGCTCATGCCTGAAATCTCCCAGCACTTTTGGAGGCTGAGATGCGTGGATCACATGAGGCCAGGAGTTCGAGACCAGCCTGGCCAACATGACAAAACCCCGTCTCTACTAAACATACAACAATTATCCAGGCACGGTGGTACACACCTGTATCCCAGCTACTCAAGAGGCTGAGGCACGAGAATCCCTTGAATCCGGGAGGCAGAGTTTGCAGGGAGCTGAGAGAGGACTGATGTACTTCAGCCTGGGCGACAGTGCAAGACTCTGTCTCAAAAAATAGTTAGGTTTTGTGTGCATTTTACCATGATTTGAAGTGTTTTAGGCCAGGTGTAGTGGTGCACACCTGCAGTCCCAGCTACCCAGGAAGCTGAGCCAGGAGGATTGCTTGAGGCCAGGAGTTAGAAGCTTGTGACTGGGCCACTGCACTCCAGCCTGGGCAGCAGAGCAAGACTCCACCTCTTAAAAAAAAAAAGAGACAGAAAAAAAAAAAAATCTGTGTAATACAGTGACTTGGATTGTCATAGTCCAGAGTTGTCCAAAAGGTGCTGGCCATGGGCCACTATTTTTTTTTTTAACCAAGACTTTACCTAGATTATTTTTAAAGCTTAATTACAACAGTTTTCAAATATACGCAAAGGTAAAGGGAGGGAATTTTTAAAAACTCCCACGTACCCACTGCCTGCCTTTAAAAGTTACCCAGCAGAGGCTGATTTTATTTACTTCCACACAAACCCTCCCACACTCCAGGGTTCTTTTTTTTTTTTTGAGGCAGAGTCTCGCTCTGTTGCCCAGGCTGAAGTCCAGTGGTGCAATCTCAGCTCACTGCAACCTCCACCTCCTGGGCTCAAGCAACTCTCCTGTCTCAGCCTCCTGAGTAGCTGGGACTACAGGCACATGCCACCATGCCTGGCTAATTTTTGTGTTTTTAGTAGAGATGGGGTTTCACCATATTGGTCAGGCTGGTCTCGAACTCCTGACCTCAGGTGATCCACCTGTCTCAGCCTCCCAAAGTGCTGGGATTACAGGCATGAGACACCACGACTAGCCTATTTATTTATTTTAGAGACAGGGTCTTCCTCTGTTGCCCAGGTTGAAGTGCAGTGGTGTAGTCATAGCTCACTGCAGGCTCAAACTCCTGGGCTGAAGAGATCCTCCTGCCATGGCCTCCCAAAGTGCTGGGATTACAGGCATGGGCCATTGCGCCTGGCCTAAATTGTAATAATTTTACAGTTTGCCTCAAACGAGGACTGATGTCTAGGCAAGTTCTGCTGGGGGCCTCCCACATGCAAGCAGTCTCTCTGCTGTGCCCTCCACCAGCTCCGAGGGCCCCCTGCCCACAAGCACCGCTCTCTCCTTTTCCCTCTGGGGAAGGCCAGAAGAAGTGACTTTTGAGGTTACCTGAGGGACTTCTGTCTGTTTGGAAAAGGGTGTGAAGCTGAAGCCGATGGCCTCAGTGCCCAAAGGGGAACGCTTCCCACTGGCCTATGGAAGCCACAGGCCTGACAGTGGGGTCCTGGTCTTGGGGGTCTCAGCCACCTGGCCGCCCATTCCTTCCTCACTTAGGCATCCACCTAGCGGGCTGCTCACACCCGCTTCCATCCTGTTTGTGTTCAGCCAATCAGGCAAGCCAGGGTTATGGCCCTCCCTGCCCTGGGCCCTGGCTCCGTGAAGCCCCATGGGCCTTGGAAGACCTCCCCAAATCATCCTGTCCCCCCAATATCTTCTGCCAAGGCAGAAGTTTCCCCGGGCCCCTGCTCTGGCTGCTTCCTTGGCACAGTTTGTAGCTGTGCCTGATACAGCCCACCTACCTGGCTTCTGTCCCAAACCCGCAGCCAGGCCATGTGACAGCTGCTGCCTGTGCCCAAACATTCATCCAGCCCCACCCAGGAGAGCCAGGCAGGCACTCACACCCTCACCCGCACACCCTCACCCACACCCCCCCACCCACACCCTCACCCACACCCTCGCCCACCCCCCACCCCCACCCCCCCACCCACACCCTCACCCACACCCTCGCCCACCCCCCACCCATACCCCCCCACCCACACCCTCACCCACACCCTCGCCCACCCCCCACCCATACCCCCCCACCCACACCCTCACCCACACACCCCCACCCACACCCTCCCCCACACACCCCAACCCACACATCCCCCACACACCCCCCACCCTCACACCCCCACCCACACACCCCCACCCACACCCCCCCACCCACACACCCTCACCTGCCTGGCCCTGCCACACCCCCACCCCACCCTCCCTCTAAACCTACTGGGGCAGCAACTTCCCCTACCTTCCACCTGCTCCACCTCCTCCTAGAGCTGTCTCACACACAGTTTCCCATGCCCTTGGCAGGTTGGTCATGGCCCTGGCAGGTCTGAGGACAGGATGGGCACAGGACTGTGTGCAGCATAGAAAAGTCAGGGAGTGCAGCCTCCTACTCTGTGCCAGCTGCCAGCCCCTGGAGCTTACCAGGTTGACGGGGACAAAGAATGCACGAGAGGGAACAGTGACCAGCCTGGGCAACAGAGCAAGACCCTGTCTCAAAAAGGAAAAAAAAAAAAATGGGGAGGAAGGGGATTGGGCAGAGGGCACCAGCAGAGGAGCTCTGGATCGAGGTGCCTGACAGAGGAGTCCCCCGTTAGACAAGGTTCTGATACTAAGGGAGGAGGCCACCCCTCATATTGTCTCATGCCCAATTTCTGCCTCCAAAGAAAGAAAAAGTAAAAACTAAAAGGCAGAAATGAAATCCACAGGCAGACAGCCCAGCACCACACCCTGGGCCTGGTAGTTAAAGATCGACCCCGACCTAATGGGTGATGTTATCTGTAGATTCCAGACACCGTATAGAAAAGCACTGTGAAAATCCCTATCCTGCTTTGTTCCCAACTAATTACTGGCGCATGCAGCCCCCAGTCACGTACCTCCTAACCCTCTCACGCGCACCCCCTTAGAGTTGTGAGCTCTTAAAAGGGACAGGAATTGCTCACTCGGGGAGCTCGGCCCTTGAGACGGGAGTCTTGCCGATGCCCCGGCCGAATAAACCCCTTCCTTCTTTAACTCAGTGTCTGAGGAGTTTTGTCTGCGGCTCGTCTTGCTACAATACCACTGCCTTGCTCAGTCACTGGCCACCAGGGAACAGGGTGGCCTCGATCTGAGAGCTGAGGGGACCCGGAAGGTGCTGACAGCTGGGCAGTGAGTGAGTCCTTTTGAAGGGGCATATCGCCTTCCCCACTCACTCCTGCTGGGCCAGGCTGGGTAGTGGGCGCCCTGGGTTGCAGACATTAAGCCTTTAGCATGGAAGCTGGTTGACGGCAGGACTGCGGCCACCTAGACTCTGTCACCCCCGGTCTGTCACAGGCCAGGACCCACAAGGCCCTCAGCATGCTTAAGTGAATGTGTGCAGGAGTGAGGGAATGAATTTCCTCGAAAGAATTCTGGCGTGGGGCGGGGCGCGGTGGCTCATGCCTGTAATCCCAGCACTGTGGGAGGCCGAGAGGGGGGTGGATCATGAGGTCAGGAGTTTGAGACCAGCCTGACCAACATAGTGAAACCCCGTCTCTACTAAAATTATAAAAATTGGCCGGGCGTGGTGGTGTGCTCCTGTAATCCCAGCTACTTGGGAGGCTGAGGCAGGAGAATGGCTTGAACCCGGGAGGCGGAGGTTGTGGTGAGCCGAGATCGCACCACTGCACTCCAGCCTGGGTGACAGAGTGAGACTCCATCTCAAAAAAAAAAAACCACCAAGAATCCTGGCGTGGTGAGATTCTGGAACTTGGCCTCAGGGACCTGCATTCACATTCAGCCCTGGCCCTTCTTAATTTCTTTGACCTGCCCTAGGCCTTAATTTCCCTGTTGGTGAAGTAAGAGTGATGATGCCTGTCAAGATATTTCATTTTCTTTTCTTTTTTCTTTTTCTTTTTTTTTTGAGACAGAGTCTCACTCTGTCACCCAGGCTGGAGTGCAGTGGCACGATCACGGCTCACTGCAACCTCTGCCTCCCGAGTTCAAGCGATTCTTGTGCCTCAGCCTCCCAAGTAGCTGAGACTACAGGCATGCGCCACCACGCCCGGCTAATTGTTTTGCATTTTTAGTAAAGACAGGGTTTCACCATATTGGCCAGGCTGGTCTCGAACTCCTGACCTCAAGTGATCTACCGCCTTGGCCTCCCAAAGTGCTGGGATTACAGGCATGAGCCACCACCCCCGGCTGGTCATGATACTTCAATGTAGTGATGTAGAATCATGTGTCTGCCATGACCTTCCTTAGGTGGAACAGAAAATGTCACCCCCACGTAAGAAAAGGAACAGGAAGAAAATATGCCAGGATATGTCTCTGGGTGATTTTTTTTTTTTTTTTTTTTTTTTGAGACGGAGTTTTGCCCTTGTTGCCCAGGCTGGAGAGCAGTGTTGCAATCTCCAGCCACTGCAAGCTCCACCTCCCGGGTTCACGCCATTCTCCTGCCTCAGCCTCCCTAGTAGCTGGGACTACAGGCGCCCGCCACCACACCCGGCTAATTTTTTGTATTTTTAGTAGAGACAGGGTTTCACTGTGTTAGCCAGGGTGGTCTCGATCTCCTGACCTCGTGATCTGCCCGCCTCGGCCTCCCAAAGTACTGGGATTACAGGCGTGAGCCACCGCGCCTGCCTGGCTGATTTTTTTGTTTTAAGTTGTTTTTTTTTTTTGAGACAGGGTCTCACTCTATCACCCAGGCTGGAGTGTAATGGTGTGGTCTCAGCTCACTGCAACCTCTGCTTTCCAGGTTCAAGCAATTCTCCTGCCTCAGTTTCCCAAAGTAGCTGGGACTACAGGCGCACACCACCACACCCAGCTAATTTTTGTATTTCTTTTTAGTAGAGATGGGGTTTCACGATGTTGGCCAGGCTGGTCTCAAACTCCTGGTCTCGTGATCTGCCCCTCTTGGCCTCCCGAAGTGCTGGGATTACAGGCATGAGCCACTGCGCCCAGCCTGTTTTAAATTTTATTTTGAAATAGTTTTAAGATACAGAGCTTCCCTGTACCAGGTACACCTCGGTATCACCCTTCCCCACAGAGCCTCCTCCAGCATGAGCTGAGGGGTACTCTACAAAGCCTCTGACCAGCCCTCCTCAAAAAGTGAGTCTCGAAAGATGGGGAAAAACTGAGGAACTCTCTGGGACTGGAGGACACTAAGGAGCCGTGACAGCTCAGTGCAATGCCAGGTTGGATCCCAGACCAGAAAATGGACATTAATGGACATTAATGAAAAAACTGGTTAAATCCATGTATAGCTTAGCTGGGCTAAGCTCCAAAAATAAGGATCTGAATAGGATAGTGAGGGGCCTAGAAATGCCCTGTGAGGAAAGGAGTAAGAGACCCAGTCTCTGAAGAGTGGCCACAGAGGAGGGAGGACTGACGTGAAGCCATCTGAAGAGTGGCCACGGAGGAGGGAGGACCGACATGAAGCCATCTGAAGAGTGGCCACAGAGGAGGGAGGACCAACGTGAAGCCATCTGAAGAGTGGCCACGGAGGAGGGAGGACCGACATGAAGCCATCTGAAGAGTGGCCACAGAGGAGGGAGGACCGACGTGAAGCCATCTGAAGAGTGGCCACGGAGGAGGGAGGACCGACGTGAAGCCATCTGAAGAGTGGCCACGGAGGAGGGAGGACCGACGTGAAGCCATCTGAAGAGTGGCCACGGAGGAGGGAGGACCGACGTGAAGCCATCTGAAGAGTGGCCACGGAGGAGGGAGGACCGACGTGAAGCCATCTGAAGAGTGGCCACGGAGGAGGGAGGACCGATGTGAAGCCATCTGAAGAGTGGCCACGGAGGAGGGAGGACTGACGTGAATCCAGCATGTGAGCCCGGGAGATGGCACATCCAGAACCAGTGGGTGCAAGGCCCAGGGCAGCCGAAGTCTTCTCCACCTAAGGGGTTTTGGCAGAGTTGTCTAAAACTCAATACTACGCCTTACTACAGACCGTGTTCCCCACCAGAAGAACTGAGCTCACTTACGTAGTCAACAAATACCACCTATGGGCTGTCCCCACTGGGATGTCGGCTGGGCTCCGCAACTTCATAGGTCCTGAACAAGATGCTTGATTTCCCTCTTCGAACCTGTCTTCCTCACTGCAGTCTGTGCTACGACCATCCACTCCATAGCAGAAGCCCAAACCCGCTAGTAGCCTCAATTTCTTCCCTCGCCTCGTATCACACCCCTCCCATCCCATTCATGAGCAAACTCTATAGATTCTCTCTCCAGATATGTCTCACATCCCTCCACTTCTTCTGTCTCTGCAGCCCTCAGTGCAAGCGCCTGCCCCCTCCCACCTGGCTTCCTGCAGGAACCACCCAGCTTGCCTCCTTGCTTCCTGTCTCACTCCACCTAGTCCATTCTCTACACAGCAGCCGAAGTGGCTTTCTAAGCCTTGAATCTGGTCATGTTCCTTCTCTGCTTCATTGTTTCCAGTGGCTTCCCGCAGCCCCCTCTTTACCATGTCCTATCAGGTCATAGCTGCCGTGGCTCCATCCTGACTCTGACCTCATCTTCTCCCACTGTCCCGTTATTCAAGCTCCAGTCACACTGGCCCACCGCAGGGCCTTTACACTTGCTGCATCTCTATTGTCCTTACCTAGGGTAATTTTTCTCTAGAGCACAGGCCTCATGGAACATACTGTGAGTCAGCGCTTCCCGACCTTTTTTTTTTTTTTTTTTTTTTTTTGAGACGGAGTTTCGCTCTTGTTGCCCAGGTTGGAGTGCAATGGAGCAATCTCGGCTCACCACAACCTCCGCCTCCCAGGTTCAAGCAATTCTCTTGCCTCAGCCTCCCGAGTAGCTGGGATTACAGGCATGCACCACCACGCCCCGCTAATTTTGTATTTTTAGTAGAGACGGGGTTTCTCCATGTTGAGGCTGGTCTCGAACTCCTGACCTCAGGCGATCCGCCCGCCTCGGCCTCCCAAAGTGCTGGGATTACAGGTGTGAGCCACTGCACCCAGGCTTCCCAACCATTTTAACATCAGGACATTCAGAAATCTTACTTCATTTGAGGCTGGGCACAGTGACTCACACCTGTAATCCCAGCACTTTGGGAGGCTGAGGCAGACAGATCACTTGAGGTTGGGAGTTCGAGACCAGACTGGCCAACATGGTGAAACCCTGTCTCTATGAAAAATACAAAAATTAGCTGGCTGTGGTGGCTCACGTCTGTAATCCCAGCTACTCAGGAGGCTGAGGCAGGAGAATCACTTGAACATGGGAGGTGGAGGTTGCTGTGAGCCAAGATTGTACCACTGCACTCCAGCCTGGGCAACAGAGCAAGATTGCATCTCAAAAAAAAAAAAAAAATTTTACTTCATTTGTGTATTTTGAGGCCACGTTAACAGGTGACTGAAAGTTAGAAATACTATGCCATCCTGGGAAATTAAACCTTTATTATTATATAGTGATGTGCTTTGCCTCTAGTTTTTGTTTTGTTTTCTAACTGAGACTATTTTTGTCTGAGACAGGAAGGAATCCCCTCTCCCACCTGCTAAGCTGCCTTTAGTGCCTCTCATTGGCAGAAGCTAACAGGAAGTCAGCTGGCAAGGGAGCTGGAAAATGTGGCTTGCAGACCCTAGCCCCAGCATCTCAGAGCAGATTATAGAAGGGTGAGCGTAGACCAGAAACCAGAGGTAAATAACCAGCACTATTATCTATGTTTTTATGATTTTCTTGTTGTCTTTGATTTCCTACATTTTCACCATGATGGGTCAAGTGTGAATTTCTTTTTTTTTTTTTTTTTTTTTGAGATGGAGTCTCGCTCTGTCCCCCAGGCTGGAGTGCAGTGGCGCGATCTCCACTCACTGCCAGCTCTGCCTCCCAGGTTCACGCCATTCTCCTGCCTCAGCCTCCCAAGTAGCTGGGACTACAGGCATCCGCCACCACGCCCGGCTAATTTTTTGTATTTTTATTAGAGACGGCGTTTCACCATGTTAGCCAGGATGGTTTCAATCTCCTGACCTCGTGATCCGCCCGTCTCAGCCTCCCAAAGTGCTGGGATCACAGGTGTGAGCCACCGTGCCCGGCTGTGAATTTCTTTTTTAAAATTCTGCTTGGCATCTATTGGAGTTCTTAAACCTATAGATTGATGTCTTCCATCCATTCAGGAAAATTCTCAACCACAATTTAATATACTGTCTGGTCTGGGGGTCTGGGTCCTCTTTCTCCCCTTCTTCTGAGACTGCAATTAAACATATGTAAGACAGTCTCACTGTAACTTCCATATCTGTAGTCTTCCCTTCTGCATTTCACATCCTTGTGTCTCTCTATGCTTGTTTCTGGATTGTTTTTTCTGACCTGCCTTCTAGTTCTCTAACTCATTTTTCATCCACGTCAAATCTGCTGTTAAACCCATCCATTGAGCTTGAAGTTTTAGTCTGAATTTTTCTTTTTTCTTTTTTTTTTTTTTTTGAGACTGAGTCTCGCCCTGTCACCAGGCTGGAGTGCAGTGGTGTGATTTTGGCTCATTGCAACTTCTGCCTCCCAGGTTCAAGTGATTCTCCTGCCTCAGCCTCCCAAGTAGCTAGGACTACAGGCACACACCACCACACCCAGCTAATTTTTTGTATTTTTTTTTAGTAGAGACGGGGTTTCACCATGTTGGCCAGGATGGTCTTGATCTCTTGACCTCATGATCCACCCGCCTTGGCCTCCCAAAATGCTGGGATTACAGACGTGAGCCACTGCGCCTTACCTGTAGTTTGAATTTTTTAGTCATAGACTTTTTTTTTTTTTTTTTTTGAGACTGAGTCTTGCTCTGTCACCCAGGCTGGAGTGCAGTGGCACAATCTCTGCTCATTGCAACCTCGGCCTCCTGGGTTCAAGTAATTCTCCTGCCACAGCCTCCCGAGTAGCTGGGATTACAGGTGCACACCACCACGCCCAGCTAATTTTTATATTTTTAGTAGAGACGAGGTTTTGTCATATTGGCCAGGCTGGTCTCGAACTCCTGGCCTCAAGTAATCCCCTTGCCTCTGCCTCCCAAAGTGCTGGGGTTACAGGTGCAAGCCACTGCACCTGGCTGACTTTCTATTTATTTCTTTTTCACATATGCTATATAATTTATAGAGCTTCCAGTTCCTTGCTAAAATTTTCAATTTTGGCATTTAATTTCTTGAACATAATAATACTAATTTGTTTTATAGTCTGGAGTTCCTCTGGCTCTATTTCTATTGACTGTTATTTCTGATGATTTTAGCTCAAGGAATCTTGCTTCCTCATGTGTCTTTATTTTTGTATGTTAAACATTGTGTTTCTGAAATTATTTGTAGAACTAATTTGAAATGGAGTGATTTTCTCATTCACCAAAGAGTCTTTCCTTCCTTCCTTCCCTTCTTTCTTTCTCTCTTTCTTTTTTTTTTTTGGATGGAGTCTCACTCTGTCACCCAGGCTGAAGTGCAGTGGTGCAATCTCGGTTCACTGCAACCTTCCACTCCCGGGTTCTAGTGATTCTCCTGCCTCAGCCTCCTGAGTAGCTGGGATTACAGGTGACCACCACCACACCAAGCTAATGTTTGTATTTTTGGTAGAGATGGGGTTTCATCATGTTGGCCAGGCTGGTCTCAAATTCCTGACCTCAAGTGATCCTCCGAACTTGGCCCCCCAAAATGCTGGGATTACAGGCGTGAGCCACTGCGCCTGGCCAAAGAGAATTTTCTACTGCTTTTGCCAGGTGCCTGGAGGGATCAGCAAACTGAGATCATTGGAGTTCATACTTCGGGCATGGTGTTTTCTCGGGAACCTGGGTGACTCAAACCTGGACTATCATTCAGGTAAGGACGGCTTTACTTTCAGTTCACCTTTACTTCTGAAATGCAGTCCTTTGGGGGCTGACTCGCGTGTGGGAGGCAGCTTATCACCCACACTCTTGGCAGGCCCCAGACTTAGATATTTATCTCCAGGCATGCAAAGCCACTGAAAGTGAGCTTAGCCTCTCAGCCCTTCTTTTCAATTGGCAAAAGCTTCCAGGGCAACTGCAGCCTCAAGTATCTGGGTCACCTCTTGGGAATCCTGTTCTCTCTCAGATTCAGCATGGCAATTCTTCACTACTTTGTTAGCTCTTTAATGCTTTTTTTTGACATGGAGTTTTGCTTTTGTTACCCAGGCTGGAGTGAAATGGTGTAATCTCAGCTCACTGCAACCTCTGCCTCCTGGGTTCAAGTGATTTTCCTGCCTCAGCCTCCTGAATAGCTGGAATTACAGGTGCCCACCACCATGCCTGGCTAGTTTTTGTATTTTTAGTAGAGACGGGTTTCACAATGTTGGACAGCCTGGTCTCAAACCCCTGACCTCAGGTGATCCACCCACCTCGGCCTCCCAAAGTGCTGGGACTACAGGCATGAGCCACCACACCCGGCTTTTGTTTTTGTTTTTGTTTTTTTTTTGGAGACAGAGTCTCACTCTATCGCCCAGGCTGAAGTTCAGTGATCTTGGCTCACTGCAACCTCCGCCTCCCGGGTTCAAGCTGTTCTCCTGCCTCAGCACCCCCGGAATAGCTGGGATTACCAGTGCCTGCCACCATGCCTGGCTAATTTTTTTTGTATTTTTAATAGAGACAGGGTTTCACCATGTTGGCCAGACTGGTCTCGAACTCCTGACCTCAGGTGATCCACCCACCTTGGCCTCCCAAAGTGCTGAGATTACAGGCATGAGCTACCATGCCCGGCCTCTTTGATGCTTTTAAGATTGTGTGTGTCAACTGGACATGGTGGCTCATTCCTGTAATCCCAGCACTTTGGGAGGCTGACCTGGAGGATGGCTTGAGGCCAGGAGTTCAAGGCCAGCTTGGGCAATATGGCGAGACCCCATCTCTAGAAAAATGATAAAAAATTAGCTGGGAATGGTGATGTGTGCCTGTAATCCTAGCTGAGGCAGGAGGATCTCATGAGCCCAGGAGTTTGAGGTTACAGTGAGCTATGATCAGGAGACTGCAGTCCAGCCTAGGTGGCAGAGCAAGACCCTGTCTCTTAAAAAAAAAAAAAAAAAAAATTTGTGTGTGTGTGTGTGTAAATTTTTAAAACACTTTTGTAGCTGTTTTTATCAGGAGGTTTTGTCCGAAGTACCTAGTCTGCCTTTACTGAAAGGGGAGGTCCTGGTTTACTTTTTAAACTATTTTTATTTTAATTTA
The DNA here is from genome assembly GCF_029289425.2 of Pan paniscus. NCBI lineage: Eukaryota > Metazoa > Chordata > Mammalia > Primates > Hominidae > Pan > Pan paniscus. The sequence continues at coordinate 173,036,768 of NC_073253.2, read as the reverse complement.
GTTTTTTTTTTTTTTTAATTTCTAGAGATGGGGTCTCACTATGTTGCTTAGGCTGGTCTCAAACTCCTGGCCTCAAGCAATTCTCCTACCTCGGCCTCCCAAAGCGCTAGGATTACAGATGTGAGCTTCCACGCCCACCGACTTTTTTAAACTATTAAACAATGAGTGTGGGTGATGGATCAGAGGGTACAACAGTGGTTTCGAGGAGACTAGTTGTACAGAGAGCAAGAAGAAGATACCATGAGCTTGGATGAGGGCATTGGAAGTAGAGCTGGAAAGAGAGCAGATTTGAGAGATACCCTGGCTGTTGAGTTGATAGGACTTGGCATTAGGTTTGTTTGGGGGGTGAGAGAGGTAAGGGTGGTGGGTGCCCTGAGTTTTTGGCATGAGTAACTGGACGGTCCCAGTCGAAGACAGGGTGTCTGAAAAGGAGGACAAGTTGATGAAAGAAGGGTCAGCAGGCCGGGCGCAGTGGCTCACACCTATAATCCCAGCACTTTGGGAGGCCAAGGCAGGAGGATCATTTGAGGTCAGGAGTTAAAGACCAGCTTGGCCAACATGGTGAAACCCTGTCTCTACTAAAAATACAAAAATCAGGCACTTGCCTGTAGTCTTAGCTACTTAGGCAGCTGAGGCACAAGAATCTCTTGAACCTGAGAGGCGGAGGTTGCCGTGGGCCCAGATTGTGCCCCTGCACTCCAGCCTGGGTGACAACAGAGTGAGACTCTGTCTCAAAAAAAAAAAAAAAAGGTTAGCAGTTTGCCTTTGGGCATATATGTCTGATGAGGTTTTGGGACTTCCAAGTGAGAATGTCCCATGGGCAGTTGGTTATTTGAGTCTGGAATTCAGGTAGTGATGTATAAAATTGGGAGTTTTCAACAGATGGGGGCATTTTCAACCTGCTTTGATTGGTGCTTATCTTGAATCGAATTATTTTAATTATAGCCTGAGCAACATAGTGAAACCCTGTCTCTACAAAAATTTTTAAAAATAGCTGGGCATGGTTGTGTGTGCCTATCATTCCAGCTACCCGGGAGGCTGAGGCAGAACAGCTTGAGCCCAGGAAATCAAGGCTGCAGTCAGCTACGATCACACCACTGTGCTCCAGCATGGGCGACAGAGCAAGACCCTGTCTCTGACAGAAAAGAAAGGAAAGGAAAGAAAGGAATATTTTAATTAGAGTATTTGCCAACACTGATTGTTTTGTCAATAAAGCATTCTTGGAACAAGAGGCATTAAAGTAAATTAATTGATTGATAAAATGTAAGTACGGGGCCAAGCACGGTGGCTCATGCCTGTAATCCCAGCACTTTGGGAGGTCGAGGTGGGCAGATCACCTGAGGTCGGGGGTTCAAAACCAGCCTGACCAACATGGAGAAACCCCATCTCTACTAAAAATACAAAATTAGCTGGGTGTGCACATGTCTGTAGTCCCAGCTACTCGGGAGGCTGAGGCAGGAGAATCGCTTGAACCCGGGAGGCGGAGGTTGCGGTGAGCCAAGATTGCTCCATTGTACTCCAGCCTGGGCAACAAGAACGAAACTCCATCTCAAAAAAAAAAAAAAAAAAAAGAAGGCCGGGCACGGTAGCTCATGCCTATAATCCCAGCACTTTGGGAGGCCGAGGCAGGCCGATCACGAGGTCAGGAGCTCGAGACCATCCTGGCTAACACGGTGAAACCCCGTCTCTACTAAAAATAGAAAAAAAATTAGCCAGGCGTGGTGGCGGGCGCCTGTAGTCCCAGCTACTCAGGAGGCTGAGGCAGGAGAATGGCGTGAACCTGGGAGGCGGAGCTTGCAGTGAGCCGAGATCGTACCACTGCACTCCAGCCTGGGCGACAGAGCGAGACTCCGTCTCAAAAAAAAAAAAAAAAAGTAAATACGGCACAGTCAAACCACTTATTTTTTGCATAAAAATTTTATTTTGTGGAAATTATTTTCACTGGTATCAATTTAATTCAATTTTTAATTTGAATTTAATGTAATTTGATTCAATTTTTTTCTTTTTTGAGATGAGTTTCACTCTGTTGCCCAGGCTGGCGTGCAGTGGCGTGATCGCAGTTCACCGCAACCTCGGCCTCCCAGGTTCAAGCAATTCTCCTGCTTCAGCCTCCCAAGTAGCTGGGATTACAGGCACCTGCCACCACGCCTGGCTAATTTTTGTATTCTTAGTCGAGATGGGGTTTCTCCATGTTGGCCAGGCTAGTCTTGAACTCCTGACCTCAGGTGATCCACCCACCTCGGCCTCCCAAAGTGCTGGGATTATAGGCGTGAGCCACCGCACCCGGCCTGATTCATTTGTTAAACAAAATTGATTTCCTCATCATCTGTTTGCACTTCCTTTTGCAGCCATTGTTTCTACCAAGCCCCAGTCTCTTGGATAGGATTTTGCAGATCTAAGTTATTTAAAGAAGATTTGGCTTTTCTGTCATTTTAAAGTTAATCATAAATTTTACCCAGTGCAGGTTTAGCAGTGGTCAATTTTATTTTGTGGTGTGGGGTGGAAAAGTGATCATTTCTGTGCATTTCTTAGGGAATCCAAGAAAAATTTTTGAGCAGTTTTGTGAACAATAGAGAGAGGAGGGGCCGGACGCGGTGGCTCACACCTGTAATCCCAGCACTTTGGGAGGCTGAGGCGGGTGGATCACGAGGTCAAGAGATGGAGACCATCCTGGCTAACATGGTGAAACCCCGTCTCTACTAAAAATACAAAAATTAGCCAGGCGTGGTGGCGGGTGCCTGTAGTCCCAGCTACTTGGGAGGCTGAGGCAGGAGAATCGCTTGAACCCGGGAGGCGGAGCTTGCAGTGAGCCAAGATTGTGATTGCGCCACTGCACTCCCGCCTGGCGACACAGACTCCGTCTCAAAAAAAAATAAAAAAATTAAAAAAAAAAAAAAAAAAACGAGAGAAAAGGAGAAAGGGAGGGGAGGGAGATGGGGGAGAGTGGGGCGAGCATGAGAGGATGCACAGTAAAACAGGTCGAAATAGGGTTTAAAAATGCCCTGCTGAAGTACGCCGCATATTGAACCCCGGGACGGGACGAGATGGTCTGGAGAAAACAGAGGACAGGGCTCAAGGTCAAGGCTGGAGGGGCTGCCAGATGTGGGTGCAGGTAAAGGAGGAGGGGGACCGGCAAGACCCTTGGAGGGAGCCATCAGAGGGGGAGAAGGAAACCAGGCACGGGCCCCGCCCCGTCCACCCCATCCTGGCCCGGGGATGCCGCTGCGGAGCGCGGAGCTGGCTGCCTTCAGGGCAGGGACGGAGAAGACGTGGGCGGCGAGTGCTTGCCCGTGCTGGGGAAGAGAGGCCCGGGGAAATGACGGGCGCCCGCCTACCTCCTCCTCTCCAGGCGCTGCGGGTGATTCAACCGCCTCTTTTGCGCAGGATGACCGCCAGTCTGGGTTTCTGGGGCCAGGTACCCTCGGGAGACACTGTTGGCCCTACCATGTTCCACGCCGGCGCACTGTCCTCTTGTTCAGTGTGCCTTGTCGAGCCTGCTGATTTAGCAAATAAAAACACAGAACACTCAGGTAAATTGCAACTGCAGATAACCAGGTTTTCTTTTTCTTTACTCTTCTTCTTCTCCTTTTTTTTTTTTTGAGACGGAGTCTCACTCCGTCGCCCAGGCTGGAGTGCAGTGGCGCTACCTCGGCTCACTGCAAGCTCCGCCTCCCAGGTTCAAGCAATTCTCCTGACTCAGCCTCCCGAGTAGCTGAGATTACAGGCACCCACCACCACGCCTGGCTAATTTTTGTATTTTTAGTAGAGACGGGGTTTCGCCATCTTGGCCAGGCTGGTCTTGAACTCCTGACCTGGTGATCCACCAGCCTCGGCCTCCCAAAGTGGTGGGATTACAGGCATGAGCCACCACGTCAGGCTTTGTTTGCTTTTTGAGACAGGGTCTTGCTCTGTCACCCAGGCTGGAGTGGAGTGCAGTGGCGCCACCAGGGCTCACTGCATCCTCAACTTTCTGAGTTCAAGCGATGCTCCTGCCTCAGCCTCTGCCCGGCTAATTTTTATATTTTTTTGTAGAGAAAAGTTCCCCATGTTACCCAGGCTGGTCTCGAACCCCTGGCCTCAAGCAATCCTCCCACCTCTGCTTCCCAAAGTGCTGGGTAATATTATAGGTGAGTCACTGCACCCAGCAACAATCAGGGTTTTTTAAATACCATTGTTTACACTTAAAAATTTGTTATCCGGCCGGGCACGATGGGTCACGGCTGTAATCCCAGCACTTTGGGAGGCAGGGGTGGGTGGATCACTTGAGGTCAGGAGTTCAAGACCAGCCTTGCCAACAGGCTAGCAGAGATGAGGTGAAACCCCATCTCTATTAAAAATAGAAAAATTAGCTGGGCTGTAGAGGTGGGTGCCTGTAATCCCAGCTACTCAGGAGGCTGAGGCAGGAGAATCGCTTGAACCTGGGAGACAGAGGTTGCAGTGAGCCAAGATCGCGTCACTGCACTCCAGCCTGGGCGACAGAGTGAGACTCTGTTTCAAAAAAAAAAAAAATGTTATCTGAAATTCACGTTTAACTGGGTGTTCTGCATTTTGTCTGGCAACCTTACTTCTCTTCCAATTCCCCTCCTCTTCCTCTCAGGCCCACCTGAACAATGCAGCCCACTCCCTGTGGGCCGGCTGCTCCTGCTTGCTGGCTGAGGCCCTCCCTAGGTTGATGCCACCTCCATGCCAGTCACCAGCGTTATCATCATCAGTCCCATGCTCATCTTTGATCTTGCCATTGATAACCTTCAGGATACATTTGGCAGGATTTCAAATTAACCACCAGGGAAGGTGAAGGTCTTAGGATTCGGGGCTTATATCCTGTCACAGGAAGAGTAAAGAATCTTCCTGTGAGCTCCTCTGTGAGTTCCTCCAACTGTTAACATACCGATTAATACATGACCTACTGACGTGGAAAACGACACTGATCTGTTTCTGAATCCCGAAGCTTTGCTGATTGTCCTGCATGAACGTTTTAGGCTGGGCACGCGGAGGCGCATACCCAGCACTTCTGAAGCCTGAGGCAGTTGGATCGCTTGAGGTCAGGAGTTCGAGACCACCCTGGCCAAATGGTGAAACCCCGTCTCTACCAAAAAAATACAAAAATTAGGTGGGCATGGTGGAGTGCACCTGTAGTCCCAGCTGCTCAGGAAGCTGAGGTGGGAGGATCGTTTGAACCTGGGAGGCAGAGGTTGCAGTGAGTGAGATTGAGATTGCACTGAACTCCAGCCTGGACAACAGAATGAGACTCTGTCTCAAAGAAAAAAAAATTTAGCCTGCATGTTGTCATCTGCAGCCCACGATTGTAACCTCTGTATTGCACCTCTAATGCAAAAGGACAACTCTGGTATGAGGAGTCCCCCCGCTTCCCTAAAACTTCTTAGAAAAGCTTCCCATGCCTCCACCTTGTAGCGGACTCTGGAACACACCCAGCTTTCTTGGAGTGACTTTGTTAGTGTGTCTTCCTGCGCTGATCCTCACATTTGGCTTCCAATAAACCTCTATCAAGTCATGTCTGCCCCAACAGCCTTAATTTTGGTCTGCATCATGTAAAACTCTGCCCGAGGGAGTGTAACCGGAGACCCAAAACACCCGTTGTATTTGATGGTGACATTTTCATTCAGGAATTTTGACTACAAAGACTGGATTTCTGGCTTCTTGAAGCTGTGGCAGCCCCACGCCCAGTTTTCTACTTGGCCTCATCACCAAAAGCTAAGAGTTCCTCTCCTTTTTAGAAAGTTGGTAGTCTCTGCTTCTCCTTGGCCACCCCTATAACCTGTTCTTGTCCTGTGGGAGCTTTTGCTTGACCCCACTTCACAGGCTGGGGTCCAGTTCCCCAGCTTGACCCTCAAGGCCTTTCCCACTCAGGCAGCTTTGCCTCTCTGCCGCTTTCCCTCCCTATTCCTTTCCTTTCTTCACCTTCCTCTCCTGGCCCAGGGAACACTGGATGACTCCGTCGTATGTCCCATCCCACTGGCCTCCCCGTCTCGGCACCTGCAGGCCCCATCGCCCAACAGGCAGTTCTTCCTGTGGTTACATCCTAGTCATTCATCCAGGCCCTGACCACATGCACCTCCTCCAGAGACCCTCGCTTGTCTCCCTGTTGTAAAGTGCTCCCTGCTTCCCTCCTCTGGCCACCCACAAAGCCACTGCTGTCCTTTACCAGCCCTTTTCTACATACACATGCACACACGCACACACATGCGCACACACACGCACGCACGCATACATGCCCACACACATACACACGTGCGTACACACACACATCCCTTACCAGCCCCTTTTAAACACACACACACACACACACACACACACACACACACGGCTAAGCATCCGCTGTGTAGATGCTGGGGAAGCAACTAGGGAAATGACCTTTGGGAGTGTTAAAGAAAAAAGTGAGGCTGGGCAAGGTGGCTCACATCTGTTATCCCAGCACTTTGGGAGGCCAAGGCATGAGGATCACTTGAGCCCAGGAGTTCAAGACCAGCCTGGCCAACATGGCAGGACCCGGTCTCTACAAAAAATTATCCAGGTGTGGCAGCGCATGCCTGTAGTCTCAGCCACTCTGGAGGCTGAGGTGGGACTATCGTCTGAGCCCGGGAGGTCAAGGCTGCAGTGAGCCGTGTTGGTGCCTGTAGCAAAACAAAACAAAACAAAAGTCATTCAATAATACTTGTTAAAGCACAGTAAAGGTTGGGTGCACACAATGTAAAGGCAGGGCTCACGCCTGTAATCCCAGCACTTTGGGAGGTCGAGGTGGGCGGATCACCTGAGGACAGGAGTTTGAGACCAGCCTGGCCAACATGGTGAAATCCCATCTCTACTAAAAATACAAAAATTAGCTGGTCAAGGCCGGGCGCAGTGGCTCACGCCTGTAATCCCAAAACTTTGGGAAGCCGAGGCGAGTGGATCACAAGGTCAGGAGTTCAAAACCAGCCTGGTCAATACGGTGAAACCGGTCTCTACTAAAAATACAAAAATTAGCCGGGCGTGGTGGCAGGCACCTGTAGTCGCAGCTACTTGGAAGGCTGAGGCAGGAGAATTGTTTGAACCTGGGAGGCGGAGGTTGCAGTGAGCCAAGATTGTGCCACTGCACTCCAGCCTGGGTGACAGAGTGAGACTCTGTCTCAATAATAATAGTAATAATAAAATTAGCTGGGTGTGGTGGCACGTGCCTGTAATCCCAGCTACTTGGGAGGCTGAGGCAGAGAATCACTTGAATCTGGGAGGCGGAGGCTGCAGTGAGCCAAGATCGTGCCACTGCACTCCAGCCTAGGTGACACAGTGAGACTCCATCTCAAAAAAAAAAGAAAAAAAGAAAAAAAAGCACAGTAAGGCAGACTTTATTCAGGACCGTGGAGATAGACACAGGAACTGCTGGAGTGGGCTGTTGCAGTCGGGGAGAGAGACTGGGCTCAACTCCCAGTACGGCATGGGCGAGTGGGGGGTGATAGCCAAGGAGCAGGGTGGGGGCCAGGGGATGGGGAATTACTAACAGCAACATCAGGGGTCGGGGATTCTAGCTAAACTCACCTAACACGATTCTAGCTGAAGACAGGCTAGGGTGACCAGACATCACCAGAGGGGTGATGGGGAGGAGGAGCCTGACCAGATATCAAGGGTGATCAGATATGGAGGGTGGGGGGTTTCTGCCACAGTGAGCTAGCAGGGTTCCTGCTAAAACTGGATTGTATAAGGAAGCACACAGATGGGTCTAGGAGAAGCCTCAGGGGCCCGACTAATATTGGGTCAAGCAGAGTCCTTGTCAGGAGCCTCCGGGTGACTTGTCTGTCTGCAGACCTCAGGGGAGGAGAGGCCCCTGACCTGGGCCACCAGGCCAGACTGAGAAGAAACTCCTCTACGGAGAAAACATTCAGCAACCTGTAACTCAAAAGAGGACTTTCCAGACTGCGAAAACAGCCAAAGCAAGGTCACTGCGTCTGAAGGGGCGTGGCCCACCTGGAGCCCAAGGCAGCCTTCCCTTCTGGGAAGGCGGGGAGGGAGCTGAAAGCGAGCAGAGGCTGACCACAAACTGTCCTGGAGGCTACGCTCGAGACTTTTTTTTTTTTTTTTTTTCTGAGACTGAGTCTGGCTTTGTCACCAGGCTGGAGTGCAGTGCCGCAATCTCAGCACACTGCAACCTCCGACACCCTGGTTCAAGCAATTCTCCTGCCTCAGTCTCCAGAGTAGCTGGGACTACAGGCATGTGCCACCACGCCCAGCTACTTTTCGTATTTTTAGTGGAGACGGGGTTTCACCATGTTGACCAGGATGGTCTCGATCTCCTGACCTCGTGATCTGACCACCTCAGCCTCCCAAAGTGCCGGGATTACAGGCGTGAGCCACCGCGCCCGGCCAAGACTTTTGTTGACTCCAGCATAATTGGAAAACCAGTTGAGTTTTTAAAGCACAGAGGTTACATAATAAGTCTGTATTTTGCTAGAATGTAAAACCCATCAGGGCAGGGATTTTGGTCTGTTTTATTTCCAGAACACCTGGTAATAACTGAATAAACAATTGTGTAATGTATGAGTGAGCGAATGAGTGAATGGGCTGCAGGAAGGTAGATCATGCTGGCCACAGTGCAGAGATTGACTTAAGTGGGCAGAGTCTGGGAAGGGAGGTCAGGAGGCTGGGATACCAGGAGAGAATGAAAAGGGCCAGTTGGTGCAGAGAGCAGCCAGGGACAGACTGGAGGGGACAAGTGGAGAGGTTTAGAGGTGACTTTACAGTGTACTTCATACTTCAAAAGTCTGGCACAGACTAGCCATTTGTGGACATTCTAGATCTGATCAAAAGCAGAACCACCTGGCCCTTGACTCCAGCAATACGATGGCTGGCCTGGAATTTCCTCCCCGGCAATGGTCGTTCTCACAGCATTTCTTCCCAGTTTACTTAGAGCTTTCGCAGACATTGCCTCATCAGATCCTTATCACAGCTCTGAGGATGGGGACTCATTAGCTCCGTTTTACAGACTCGAAAACAGAGGCCAAGAGAGGTTATGTGACTTCCCTGGGGTAACACACGGGAAACATGGAATTCAGATCCAGGTCCACCAGTCTCTGCCTCCAGGGTCCTTTCTGCTTCCTCACTCAATTGGAGAGATGTGATTAGCAAATGTGAAAGAGAGCACCAGGCAGCATGTGGATTCAGCATGAAATGGGATATTAAGAGTGATATTAATAATAATGCATGGCTCTGATGTTCATCAAGCACTGCTGTGTGCCAGCTTCTACTCCAAGCACTTGACCCGAGTCCCCTCATTCATTCCTCAGACACTCTTTGAGTTTGGTCTGTCATTCTCCCCATTTTACACGTAGTACTGGCCAAGCACGTGAGGGACACCACTGTGGGCTTAGCCACCAGGGAAGGCCTCAGAGAGGACATAAGATGCGGGCAGGGGAGGAAGAAGGCACCTTGAGGCAGGCTTGGCTTGAGCAAAAGTGTGGAGGAGTGGGCGAGAAAGGAGGGGAGAAGCCAACGGGTGCATGAGACAAGGCCCTGGCCTGCGTGCTCTCCAGGAGGGGCCGGGCCTGGCATTGAGGTCTGGCCACAGTAAGTCCCTAGGGCAGGGGCTGACAACAGGGTGATGAGGGTGCCCTGGGCTTCGGTGAGGAGGAGGGGTGGGAGAGGGAGACAGCTGGCTGGTCAGGGCACTGCGGGTTGGTTTGGAAGTCCTGTGCTCAATCTGTCCTCCCACCCCAGCCTCCCAAGTAGCTGTGACCACAGGCAACGCGACCACACCCAGCAAATTTTATTTATTTATCTTTTTGAGACAGGGTCTCACTCTGGTTGCCCAGGCAGGTGTGCAGTGGTGTGATCTCTGCTCACTGCAGCCTCAACCTCCCTGGCTTAGGTGATTCTCCCACCTCAGCCTCCCAAGTAGCTGGGACTACAGACAAGTGCCACCACACCCGGCTAATTTTTGTATTTTTAATAGAGATGGGGTTTTGCCATGTTGCCCAGGCTGGTCTCAAGCTCCTGGACTCAAGCAATCCGCCTGCCTTGGCCTCCCAAAGTGTTGGGATGACAGGCATGAGCCACTGTCCCTGGCCAGCACCCAGCAAATTTTATGTAGCACATTTTAAGATGCCAGTAAACCAGAGGTTGCACACTGGTGCCCATAGGTTTGTTTTGTTTTGTTTTGTTGTTTGTTTTTGAGACGGAGTCTTGCTCTGTCGCCCAGGCTGGAGTGCAGTGACACCATTTCGGCTCACTGCAAGCTCCGCCTCCCGGGTTCATCCATTCTCCTGCCTCAGCCTCCCGAGTAGCTGGGACTACAGGAACCCACCACCATGCCTGGCTAATTTTTTGTATTTTGAGTAGAGACGGGGTTTCACCGTGTTAGCCAGGATGGTCTCGATCTCCTGACCTCGTGATCTGCCCACCTCGGCCTCCCAAAGTGCTGGGATGGTGCCCATAGGTTTTTGTTTGCTTCACAGTGTTGATTCATATAGTGTGTTGTGTTTGAAAAATTAATTGAGACCATCCTGGCTAACATGGTGAAACCCCGTCTCTACTAAAAATACAAAAAATTAGGTGGGCATGGTGGCACGTGCCTGTAGTTCCAGTTACATGGGAGGCTGAGGCAGGAGAATCGCTTGAACCTGGGCGGTAGAGGTTGCAGTGAGCCGAGATCGCACCACTGCACTCCAGCCTGGGTGACAGAGTGAGACTCTGTCTCAAAAAAAAAAAAAGAAAAATTAATAACCAACTCAAAAAATCAGAACATTTCAAATCCAAACCCAAATTATACTGATTCCTATTCGAAAACGAGAGGATCTGGGGATGCAGGGCCTCACTTCTGCGTGGCAGCAATTGGCTGAAACACCTCTTGGCCGCAGTCCCCACCACTCCGTATTGCTACGCTCCACCCGTCTCACTCACCGATGCCGCTTGCTTGGCCCCCTTAGGCATTGAGTTTGCAACACCCAATTTAGATGAACTGACGCATGATTGGAGAAGGGACTAGACTGTCTAGTGATTTGAAACTATGTCATATGAGGACCAGCTGGAGCAATGGGGAATATTTACCCGCTGGGGGATTGATCACGGCTTTCTCATTCAAAGGGCTAAGATAGAGAAGAGGTCAGATCGGTTCTATGCCACCCCCGCAAAAAACTAGAACCGGCGGACGTGCGTGCAGGGAGCGAGGAGAGGAGGCAACAGGGAGGCAGATTTAATCTCAAACTGAGGCAGACTTTTGAACATCATAACCGTTTCAAGATGCAACAGGTCATGTCAGGGAGTGGCGAGCTCCCTCGCACAGAGGTGGGGGCCGTGTTTAGGCTGAGCCTGGGCAGCAGCTTCACCACAAATGTTTACAGAAAATCCAAGTGTTACGTGGGCAGCTGAACTGGATGCCCTCTGCGGTTTCTCCCAGCCCTCTAGGGCCGGGCTCTGTGCCCACAAATGGGATGCCAGGGTGAAGGAGAAGGAAGAGCTAAAAATGACTCCTCCACTGCTGGCCTGGAAGCCTGGAAGATGCTGCTGCTGGTGTAAGCGAAGAACTTAGGATGAAATTGATTGGTGGGAATGGCAGGAGAAGACTTTATTTGTGATACAGTGTCAGAAAAGCAAGGAGTTTGGGTCAGACCAGTTAGGTCTTTGAAGCTTTCCACGTGTCTGTGTCTTCCTTCCCAGTGTTGTCAGGAGGATTTACATGAAAACAGCCTGCCCAGTGCTTTTGCTTGACTAGCAGAGGCAGCTGGATAAAGGTGAGTGCCCCACCCCCACTCCAGCCTGAGAGACCCTAGGGTTCTGGAACTGTGAAGTGCCACGCCTGAGTTCTGCTCCTGCCCTGGTGGCCAGAAGTCTGACATCCACTTTCTGTCTGCTGGAGGGAGAAGCATGGTGGATGACCTCTAGGGGCCCTGCCAGCTCTAGGCCACTTCAGTCCTGACAGGAACCTGGGTGTCCAAGCTCTGTGTCCAAGAGGGCCAGGCTGGAGGCCGGAGCAGTGGAGTTGGGAGGCCTGGAGGCAGCTCCTGCAAATGCACGTGTGCCATGGGAAAGGGAGATGCTCGGAGCTCACCTTTTGATATGGTTTTGACTTTCGAATCATGAACATTAAATTACATACTCAAAAAGTGCAGTTAAACCAAAAAAAAAAAAAAAAAACCAACAACCCTGAAATAGAATACAAATAGAAAAGAAGCTGGGAGCGGTGACTCACACCTGGAGTCTCAGCATTTTGGGAGGCTGAGGCAGGCAGATCACTTGAGGCCGGGAGTTCAAAACCAGCCTGGCCGTCATGGTGAAACCTCATCTCTATTAAAAATACAAAAATTAGCCAGGCATGGTGGCACACATCTGTAATCCTAGCTACTAGGGAGACTGAGGGACAAGAATCGATCCAACCTGGGAGGCGGAGGTTGCAGTGAGCCAAGATTGTGCCACTGCACTCCAGCCTGGGTGACAGAGCAAGACCCTGTCTCAAAAAAAAAATACAAATAGAAAAGAAAATGATGCTAGATATGGTGACTCATGCCTGTAATCTCAGCAAGGCCAAAGCAGGAAGATTGCTTGAGGCCAGCAATTCAAGACCAGACTGGGCAACAAAGCAAGACCCCCATCTCTACCAAAAAATAAAAATAAAAAGTTAGCCAGGCGTAGTGGCATACACATGTAGTCCCAGCTACTCAGGAGGCTGAGGTGGGAGAATTGCCTGAGCCTGGGAGGTCAAGGCTGCAATGAGCTGAAATCGCACCACTGCACTCCAGCCTGGGTGAAAGAGCGAGATCTTGTCTAATCTGGAACTCTCGGGCTCAAGTGATCCTCCAACCTCAGCCTCCCAACGTGGTGGGATTACAGTCATGAGCCACCACGCCTAGCCTCTTTATTTTGACAAGGGCTCACTCTGTTGCCCAGGCTGGAGTGCAGTGGCACAATCTTGACTCACTGCAGCCTTGACTTCCCGGGCTCAAGTGATCCTTGTGCCTCAGCCTTCAGAGTAGCTGGGACTAACCCAGGTGTGCACCACCCTGCCTGGCTAATTTTTAAAAATTTTTGTAGAGACAGGGTCTTGCTTTTTTGTCCAGGCTGGTCTTGAACTCCTGGGCTCAAGTGAACCGCCCATCTCGGCCTCCCAAAGTGCTGGGATTACAGGCATGAGCCGCTGCGCCCAGCATGGGGGTGTATTTCTGAAATGATTGTGTGTATTTTGCAGGCTACATATATTTTTGTGATTTTGAAGAACAGTGTTATTTGTCTGAGCTCGCTGGGATGGCTCATAGCAAAGCAAGCATTTTAACAAGTAGATACCTGGCAAATGACCCCCCAGCAAGTGAGACTCAGCTGGGCTGGAAACAGCCCCCACCTCTCAGCCCCAGGGCTATTGTGGGTCGCTGAGTGGATAGCACCCCCTGCAGGACAACGCTTGCCAAGTGCCTGTCCCCGGAACATCTTGTCTAGCATGTTCATTACAATTTACAATTTTTCTAACACCAAAAATTGGATCCTCCTCTTCCCCCGTCAGGTTTTATGGGAGGCGATGTCGGCATTCGTAGGGCCTGTGCCTTTTCTGTGACTCAGTGATGGGCCAGTGGAAACGGCCGTTTCCACAGTCGGACAGAACGAGGTTTGTGTCCTGGTGTTGCTCACAGATGTCTCAACCAGGCGGAGTCCGGACTCCACCACGTGGCAATAACGAGAAGGTAGCTCTCGGGGCAGTGGTGGGTTGAGATTAGATACGTGAAGAGGCTGTCCCAATGTGAGCTGGGTTATAAACCCAAGAGAGGGGGCATGGGAGCCGAGGAGGGGACCGCATCAGAGGCCACCAGGCTGAGTAGGGCGGGCTTTTCCCAGGGGCCTGGGCTCATGGCTGTGATAAGCCCCCCGTTGTGGAATGCAGAAGGCCATGGTCTCTCAGTGAGTCGGGCAGGGCCATGGTGCGTGCCCAGGTCTACTTGACTCCAAGTCTTGTGTTCTTTCCCCTGTGGGACCTTCAGGGGTTTTGCAAATAGAGGTCCCACTCTCCAAGGGCTTCCTGTTGCACTGGGCAGAAGGGAGGGTAGAACCTGCCCAGCTGCGTCCTCTACTCTGAGCCTTTCTCTGCCATTTCTTCACCAGATGGCAGCTTCCCGCCTGGGAATGGAGAACTCGAGTGGCCACCCAGGATGACAGGCAGCCTCCCCACCCACTCAACCTCATGGGAGGTCCTGTGGACCCTCCACCTCCATCTCACGGGGCCTGAAGCCCACAGGGGGATCCTTAAGCAGTTGGAGTGGGTCCTGGGGCCAGCCCAGGCCTGGCACGGGGTTCGCATTTCACTTCTGGGCCATGGCAAGCTCTGGTTCAGAGCCTTAGCTCGGCAGCAGCCCCTCTGCACCAAGTCACTTGGCCCCTGCCACAGCATCACAGCCTGGAGCCCAACTGGATGAGCCCAGCTCATGCTTCTGAAGCACGGCTATTCTGACAGCCCTGGTCTTGGTGCTCATCACTTGCTTCTCACTGTGCTTTACAGGCAGAATGGGGACAAGAGCTTTAAGTTCTATCATTGTGATTCTTTTTTTCTGCTGCAGTTCCTTATATGTAGCCTCCGACCAAATACAACTTTTGCCTTGGTGCTATTGCTGGAATGCAAAACTTCTACTTCAGATGAGCGCTGAGAGCCAACAAGGTTGAAATGGAAAAGGATTTCCTCAATGTCTTTAGCTCCTGGGTCAGGTAGACAAGCTTGGAGGTCGTCAAACTGGGGGTACACAGGTTTCTGAGTGCACAAAGTCTTTCTAGGAGGGAAGAAAAATAGGTTTTGCTACTTTATTGACTAGTGAAACGCAGCATGGTGGGTTGTGGCTCGCTTCTTCAGTGCCGCCTCTGCACAAACCTCTACGGGGGCATACAGATGGGCAGGCTGTGGAGCTCCGACCCCACAGCACCGTCTAGGGGTGAATGTTCACAGCTCCTGAAGCCCCAGTGGGCGTGTGTACCATGTGCTCTTTCAGTTTAGCCGTCCATAGATGGTTTGTATTAGTCACAGCTCAATTAGAGCCCTGCCTTATCAGAAGAACAAAGGGCTTTCTGTGTCCTGTGGTCCTTGCTTTGGTGTAGCGGAAGAATCGAATCACACATGGTCTTGGTGAATGAGTGCAAGGTTTTATTGAGTAGAAGTAGCTCTCAGATGGGGGAGCCAGAAGGGAGATGGTTTTCTCCTGGAGTCGGGCCACTCGGTGGCCTGAGATCTCCTCCAACTGCCCCAGCCAAACTCTATGTCATTCTACCAGTCGATGGCCTGCCAGCATGCCTGTCGGTGTGTTCCTCTCCACATCCAGCCTCCTGTGTGTCTTCTGGCTACAGTCTTGTGGGTTTTTCCAGGCACAAGATAGGGGTGTGGCAGGCCAGGGTGGTCTTGGGAAATGCAACATTTGGGCAGGAAAACAAAAATGCCTGTCCTTACCTAGGTCCGTGGGCACAGGCTGGGGGTGGAACCCTAGCCAGGGACCATGCCCTCCTCTACCCAGCACTTCCTTTCCCCTCTTCTGTATCATTTAAAGGGACCACACTCTTCCCTTCCCAGCACTTCCCTTCCATATCACTAGTATATGGAATTAAAAAAAAATTTTTTTTGAGGCAGGGTCTCACTCTGTCACAGAGGTTGGAGTGCAGTGGTGTGATCTCGGCTCACTGCAACCTCTGCCTTCCAGATTCAAGCGATTCTCATGCCTCAGTCTCCCAAGTAGCTGGAACTACAGGCATGCACCACCATGCCCAGCTAATTTAACACCTGGCTAATTTTTGTATTTTGAGTAGAGACGGGGTTTCACCATGTTGGCCAGGCTGGTTTCGAACTCCTGACCTCAGGTGATCCGCCCGCCTCAGCCTCCCAAAGTGTTGGGATTATGGGTGAAAGCCACTGTGCCTGGCCTAAAACATTTTTGTAAAAGATTTATCTATGATTCTTAGCTGATGTATCTTGAAAATTTGGGTAGTGCCAGAAACTATTGCAGTGATACTGGATGGTATGTTTACATTCCAGCGACAGGCAGAGCTTTAGGGAATCAGTTTCCAGGACTCAACTTCCATATGTCTTCTTGCCTAAAGTTGGCCAGGCTGGAAGAGCATCTGAGGTGACAGTCTCTCTTCTCCATGATGCCTGCCCCAGATGTCACTGTGTGGGGTTGTCCCTCTTTGATGAAGTTCTGAAGGTAGGGGCGTGGGAATGAGGTTAGGGAATTCAATGCAAATTTTTTTTTTTTTTTTTTTTTTGAGACAGGGTCTCACTCTCTTGCCCAGGCTGAATACAGCACAACAGCAATCATGGCTCACTGCAGCCTCGGACTCCCGGGCTCAAGCAATCGTCCCACTTTAGCCTCCCTAGTAACTGGGACTCCAGGCATGCGCCACCATGCCCGGCTAATTTTTTAATTTTTATGCTTATTTTTGTAGAGAGACAGGACCTTGCTATGTTGCCCAGGCTGGTCTTGAACTCCTAGGCTCAAGCGATTCTCCTGCCTCGGCCTACCAAGTAGCTGGGACTACAGCCGTGAATCACCATGCCCGGCTAAGATGGCAATTTAAATTTAGTTCACTGCTTTGCATTTCCCACCTCCCCTTTTGTCTAGAAATGCATCTTTCTGGAGGGAATCCCCTAAGAGCAAAGCCAAGAGAGCACAGATAGAAAATACCGACCCCTTTGGAAGCGCTTCTGTCCCTGTTCTCAGCACTCATCTTAGGATGCGTCCTTAGCAGGACAAGCCTCAGAGCATCGGGAGCAGCAGAGGGTGGTGGTGCTGAGTCTTGCGTGGAGCCGGCCTGTTCTCTGGGAATATACCAGCGTTTTCAGACATGTTGGCTGGAACTCACAGATGATATTTTTGTGAGATTTATTTCAGATGCTGTGTGTTATTCAAGAATGGAGCCAAACTCTTTTGTCAAATCATATAATGGAATATATATTTTTTCCTTTTATTTCATCTTTAACATGTTTAATATTTTCTTTAAATTAAAAACAATTAAAATTTTTATATATTTATTTTTTGAGATAGGGTCACCTGGACTGGAGTGCAGTGGTGTAATCATAGCTTGTTGTAACCTCGAACTCCCGGGCTCAAAGTATCCCCTCACCTCAACCTCTTGAGTAGCTGGGACTATAGGCACTTGCCACCACACCCGAGTTTTATTTTTTTATTTTTTTTGTAGAGAGGAGGTCTTGTTATGTTGCCCAGACTGGTGCTTAAACTCCTGGGCTCCAGTGATCCTCCCGCCTTGGCCTCCCAAAGTGTGGGATTACACACATAAGCCACAGCCTTCTTTGCTTTGCTCCTAGGGGATACCCTCAAGAGGAATGCATTTCTAGACAAAAGGGGTGGTGGGAAGTCGCCCTGGATATAAAATATTTAATATTTTCTTTTCTATTTCTGTTATAAAAAGAGGCCAGGCATGGTGGCTCACACCTGTAATCCCAGCACTTTGAGAGGCCGAGTAGGGTGGATCATCTGAAGTCAGGAGTTCAAGACCAGTCTGGCCAACATGGTGAAACCCTATCTCTACTAAAAATACAAAAATTAGCCAGGCATGTTGATGGGCACCTGTAATCCCAGCTACTCGGGAGGCTGAGGCAGGAGAATTGCTTGAGCCTGGGAGGCAGAGGTTGCAGTGAGCCAAGATCTCACCACTGCACACCAGCCTGGCCAACAAAGACTCTGTCTCAAAAAAAAAAAAATCTGGTGGTAGTAAGAAAATGCTTCAATACTTAGATTTCATTGGGTCCATTTAAAAGATGAATGAAATAGTTTTTATTTTAAATGTCAATCATTACAATAGTTGGGAAATTACATCTCTTGCAACAATTTAAATGTATAGTGAAAATTTCATATATCATCTTAAAAATATGCAAGAGAATACACATAGTTTTAAAAAGTTTTTAAATTCATTTTTTTTAAGATGGAGTCTCACTCTGTTGCCCAGGCTGGAGTACAGTGGTGCGATCTAGGCTCACTGCAACCTCTGCCTCCCGGGTTCACGCAATTTTTGTGCCTCAGCCTCCCAAGTAGCTGAGATTACAGGCACCAGCTAATTTTTGTATTTTTAGTAGAGATGGGGTTTCACCATGTTGGCCAGGCTGATCTTGAACTCCTGACCTCAAGTGATCCAACCAGCTTAGCCTCCCGAAATGCTGGGATTACAGGTGTGAGCCACCGGGCCCAGCCAGAGAATACACATAGTTTTTTAATAACTTCTTTCAGGAGCTACATCAGTCAGGATCATCCAGGATATGCTGCAATTACAAACATATCTCGAAGTCTTAGTGGGTGTAGAAACAGAGATCTATTTCTTGGTCACACTTCCCTTCTATAGCAGGTTGGTGGTGGCTCTGAGTTGTGAGGCAGGTTTTGCTCTTGCTCCTGCTATGTGGCCCACCCAAGCACAAGAGGGCAGGGAGTAATCCTCTCCCATGGCACTGCAAGGTGAGGGGGGAATAGGTGATGAGCAGCCTCCGTGAGCTACCACAGTGAGCACTACGTTTAAAGACCACTGGAGCAAATCATAAAGCTTTTTTCCATGGTGTAGAGAAATCCCACCAAGTCTCCTGGGAAGAGGGGGATGTGGTCCAGGAGGCCCCTTTCTCCTGCCCACAAAATGAGGGAAGAAGAAGAGGGGCAAAGAGAGCAGCGAGGGCCAGGGTGCATGTACTGTTGGCTTCATCTGCAAGTTGAAACTACAATGGGGGAATGCCTGACAGATCCAGATAGATTCAGGGAACCCCAGGGCCCCCAGGGTCTGCAGGTGCATGTGGAGAAGACTTTCACAGCAGGGTGCAGGAATGACAGTAGGTAGGGCAGAAGGAAGCAGCAGAGAGATGAGCCCGAGGCAGGGCTCCCAGCAGCCCATGGCCTGGCTGAGGCCTGCAGAAGTTCCTACAGGCCCCATGGGAGGACATGGAGTGCTGAGGGGCCAGTGGAGGCCTGGGGTGAGGACACATGGGCTCCAAGATGTGTGGCCTCCATGATCACAGGCAAATGGCTGGAACCAGAGACTCCAGCAGTGGCCCACAGACCAAATGGGACCGTTCACCCCATGGCAGTCACTTGTCCAAGGCCAGACCAAACCAGACCCTCCACTGTGGAGGATGGCATGAACCTCAGGGCATCCCTGGGCCTTCTGTCCTTGCACATGTCACCTAAGTACCCCCCCACCCCCACACGCATACATACATACACATACACATACATACACAGGGCTCATTTGCACAAGGAGGGGATTCAATATCATTTCCATCCAAATGATAGAACATTCATCTGAAAGGCATCGTCTTTCACAAGATTCTGTTTACACATCTCTAGGTTCAAAGTTGGACTTTAAAAGAAACTCAGAAGAGACTGAGATGCTAAGTTGAAGTCTTGGCACCCCCCACCCCCGCAAGCACCCATGCCTTGGGAAGAAGATTCACTTGGACACATCTTCTCTGCTCATCTAAGCAGTGGTGTGAGCAAATCCCAGCCACCCTCCACGATGTGTCCCCTACTGAAACCTTCACACTGCCAGAGGGGGGTGCTGGTGTTCCGCCTCTTTCAGAGATGAGGAAGAGCGGATTGGTGGGGTGAGTCGGTCTCACAAGCACATGCAGTTATTTGCAGAACTGGGGCTGTCCAGTTCCCAACCGGAGTGTCCCTCCACCAGGCTCACTGTCTCCCCAAGGCGCCAGTGTTTCTGGGTTGGTCTCACATAGATGGCTGTGGCCGAGCCTAAGCCAGAAAGGCAGGGTTTCCTCCAAGTCATGCTGGGAAAACACTACTTACAAGACACGTATGCACTTCTGGGGCCCCCACGATGTGTATGCTGGTCTGCTTGATGGTGTCTCGCAGATCCTATAGACTCTGTTCAGTTTTCTTCAAATTTTTTTTTTTTTTTTGAGAGGGAGTCTCCCTCTGTCACACAGGCTGGAGTGTAGTGGCACGATCTCAGCTCACTGCAACCTCCATCTCCTGCCTCAGCCTCCCGAGTAACTGTGACTACAGGCACACACCACCACACCTGGATAATTTTTTGTGTGTTTTTAGTAGAGACTGGGTTTCACCATGTTGGCCAGGCTGGTCTTGAACTCCTGACCTCAAGTGATCCACCCGCCTCAGCCTCCCAAAGTGTTGGGATTACAGGCGTGAGCCACTGTGCCTGGCCTCTTCAATCTGTTTTCTTTCTTTCTTTTTTTTTTTTTGGAGACAGAGTCTCACTCTGTCACCCAGGCTGGAGTTCAGTGGCTGGATCTTGGCTCACTGTAAGCTCCACCTCCCAGGTTCAAGCAATTCTTGTGCCTCATCTCTCAGAGTAGCTGGGACTATAGGTGTTCACCACCATGCCTGGATAATTTTTTTTTTTTTTTTTGGAGATGGAGTCTTCCTCTGTCGCTCAGGCTAGAGTGCAGTGGCGTGATCTCAGCTCACTGCAACCTCTGCCTCCTGGGTTCAAGCAATTTTCCTGTCTCAGCTTCCCAAGTAGCTGGGATTACAGGCACGTGCTACCATGCCCAGCTAATTTTTTAAATTTTAGTAGAGACGGGGTTTCGCCACGTTATCCAGGCTGGTCTTGAACTCCTGGCCTCAGGCGATCCACCAGCCTCAGCCTCCCAAAGTGCTGGGATTACAGGCGTGAACCACCATGCACAGCCAAGTTTTGTACTTTTAGTAGAAGACAGGGTTTCACCATATTGGCTAGGCTGGTCTCAAACTCCTGACCTCAGGTGATCGACCCATCTTGGCCTCCTAAAGTGCTTGGATTACGGGCGTGAGCCACCACACCCGGCCAGACTTTTTTTTTTTCAAATTAATCTTTGTAGTCTGTCTCTGTGCCAATGATCAGCCAGAGCTATAAACTTAAGGTTTTCTCAAGTCTTCTCTGAACGTGCGCCTTCCCTGGGGCACACATGGTGACTCTCTAATTTCCCCCATATATGCAGTTGCTTTTGAATGTTCTAGTCTTCAATGTCTGCCTCCCAAGAGGGGAGAAAGAGAAATGTGAACCAGGTGGGGGCAGGCCCACAGTCCTTAAATCCTCTGGAAGTCACTTCAGTCAGAGGGGGAAGGGCTTGCAACATAGGGGGCAGGTGCAACCACAATAACCACCACCTCTTTGCACCTCAGTGATCAGAAGCAGCAATCAGTGAGCAGAGCACAGACCTCCCGTATTTGGAGGACAGGGTCCTTTTTGTTCACCCGGCTCCCACCCACCAGCTGTCTGCAAGCTGCTCCAGGAACATGTGCACAGCTGCCTGCCAGGGGCATGGGATGGGAGATGGGTGGCTGCTGCCTGCTGAGAGCTGAAATTGACCCAAATTAGCCACAGTTGGAAGCCATCAATAGACTCCAGAGTGCCAAAATAGTCACATCAGACAGATTCTGCCGGCGCAATTGTTGTCTAGGTGAAGAGACAGATTTCTGGAACTTGCTACTCCACTGTCTTAGAATCTTCCTCTCCCCAATTTTTTTATTTTGAAAAATTTTGGCCAGTAAGGTTTTTTCAAAGGAAAGAAATTGGCTGGAAGATACTTATATACTAACATGCTTTGGGAGGAAGTTTTCTCACTTCTGAGGCACATGCCTGTCTCTCAGTAAACACTGGCCTAAAGCAAGGTTGGGAAGTGACTTTCTCCCCGACAGTATGTCAGGCTGGTGGGAAATCTCCTCTCAGGAATGTCTGTGAGAAGAAGCAAGTGACTACAAGCTGGTGGATGCATAAGGAGCTCTTGATCTTGGGAGTGGGAAGGGGCCACTCCCATCTGCACATGGCCTCTTGCTGTTTCCCTGGCTTGTAGCATGGAGATTTATGGGCATGTAACTTTTACAGTCACTTTTTTTTTTTTTTTTTGAAACAGAGTCTCACTCTGTCAGCCAAGCTGGAGTGCAGTGGCACAATCTCAGCTCACTGCAACCTCCGCCTCCCGGGTTCAAGCGATTCTTGTCCTCAGCCTCCTGACTAGCTGGGATTACAGGTGCACGCCACCACGCCAGTCTAATTTTTGTATTTTTAGTGGAGATGGGGTTTCGCCATGTTGGCTAGGCTGGTCTTGAACTCCTGACCTCAAGTGATCTGCCCGCCTTGGCCCCCCAAAGTGCTGGGATTACAAGTGTGACCCACCATGCCCTGCCATGATGTCACTTTTCTAGCAAGAGGTCTCCTTGTCTGTATTCAAGTGGGGGGAGGTAGAATGGGGAGCAACAGGTGTGACCAGAAAACAGTCTCCCCACCCAGCCCACCCATCTCTTTCCCCATCCCAGGAGGGTCCTCTGTGGCCTGTGGAGGGTGACAGTGCCCCA
The DNA here is from genome assembly GCF_029289425.2 of Pan paniscus. Classification (NCBI taxonomy): domain Eukaryota; kingdom Metazoa; phylum Chordata; class Mammalia; order Primates; family Hominidae; genus Pan; species Pan paniscus. The sequence continues at coordinate 173,014,518 of NC_073253.2, read as the reverse complement.
CACTGGGAGCCCTTTTCCTCCCAGATCTGAGCCCCTTCTGAAGGGGTGGGATGATTTGAAGGGGAGCTGCTCTGGTATTTCAGGAGGTTGAAAAAGGAAGGGGGCCCTACGTCTTGTGCTGGACTTCCTGGGCCTGGAGAGGACAAGGGCCATGGAATCCACAGGGAGAGATGCTGGAGCCCACTCAGACCCTGCATTCTCAATGCAGGAATCCCTTGGGTGTGTTTGTGCCCAGAAGGACTGGTGAAGCTGGCACTGTGTGTGGAACCATCCTCTTCTGGAAGCTTACGCTGCTAGTGGTGTCACTGCAAGCAGGAGGGCAGCCCTCAGTAGCAGAGCTTGGTGGCCCGAGCTCTGGTGGTCTGAGATGCGCTGGAGTTCTTACCTACACAACAGGAAATGTTCAGAGTGCTTTCCTTCCTCCCTGCTTCTCTCCCATCCTCCTTCCCTCTTTCCACAAAACATTTCACACATACATCAAAGAAGAACGAAGAGAGCAATAAACTCTCTTGTACCTATCAGGCAGCTATCAGCTACCTACAGTGAGCATCTCAGGACCACTTGTTTCACTTTTTTTTTTTTTTTTTGAGACGGAGTCTCGCTCTGTCGCCCAAGCTGGAGTGCAGTGGCATGATCTCAGCTCACTGCAACCTCCGCCTACCTGGTTCAAGCGATTCCCATGCCTCAGCCTCTGGAGTAGCTGGGATTACAGGCACCCGCCACCACGCCCAGCTTTTTGCATTTTTAGTAGAGATGGGGTTTCACCATGTTGACCAGGCTGGTCTCGAATTGCTGACCTCAAGCGATCCACCCACCTTGGCCTCCCACAGTGCTGGGATTACAGGCGTGAGCCACCGCACCCGGCCTGTTTCACCTTTTTTTTAAGTTCTTTTTTTAGTTGTAGAGACGAGGTCTCACTATGTTGCTCAGGCTGGTCTCGAACTTCTGGGCTCAAGCAATCTGCCCGCCTTAGCCTCCCAAAGTGCTGGCATTACAGATATGAGTCACTGCGCCTGGCCTCTTTTTTCATCTTTATGCACTCACATCCACTCACACGATCAGATTATTTAAAAGCAAACCTCAGACATTATAGTATTTTACCCATAAATACTTTAGGCTGTATCTCTAAAGGCTAAAATTTTCTTCTTAAGAGATGAGGTCTCACTCTGTTGCCTAGGCTGGAGTGTGGTAGTGTGATCTTGGCTCACTGCAGCCTCAAACTCCTGGGCTCAAGTGATCTCCCTGATTCAGCCTCCCAAGTAGCTAAGACTACAGGCACACACCAGCATGCCTGGCTAATTTTTTGTGTGTATATATGGTCTTGCTATGTTGCCCAGGCTGGTCTTGAACTCCTGGCCTCAAGCAGTCTTTCCACCTCAGCTGGGACTACAGGTGCATGTCACCAGGAGGATAAGAATTTTTTAAAAACCCAATTGCACTATCACACTTTGGCATCTTTGGCATCTTTTTTTTTTTTGAGACAGAGTCTCGCTCTGTCGGCCAAGCTGGAGTGCAGTGGCATGATCTCGGCTCACTGCAACCTCCGTCTCCTGGGCTCAAGTGATTCTCCTGCCTCAGCCTCCCTAGTAGCTAGGATTACAGGCACTCGCAACCATGCCCGGCTAATTTTTGCATTTTCAGTAGAGATGGGATTTCCCCATGTTGGCCTGGCTGGTTTCAAACTCCTGACCTCAGGTGATCCACCTGCCTAGGCCTCCCAAAGTGCTGGGATTACAGGCTTGAGCCACTGCGCCCAGCCACTTTGGCATTTTTTAATGCCCAATCCTTATTTGCCTTTTCCTGATTTTCTCAAGAATACATTTTTATATAGCTGTCCCCCCCATCTGCGGGGTGTACGTCCAAGATCCTGTGGATGCCGTGAAACCACAGATAATGCCGAGCCCTTGTATACGATATTTTTTCCTATACATACACACCTATAATAAAGTGTAATTATAAATGAGGCACAGTAAGAGTTTAACAACAATAATTGATAATACACTGTAATAAAAGTTATGTGAATGTGGTCTCTCTCCCTAAGACTATCTTATTGAATTGTACCACAGACAACTGCAATGGTGGAAAGTGGAACCACGGATCAAGCGGGATTGGTGGGTTTCAGTCAGAATCCACCTAAGGTCCACACGCCGCATTTGGTAGATGTGTCTTTTAGGTCTATTTTAATCTGCAGTGACCTTCTCTGGACTGTGCAAGGCTGGGAGAGTCTCGGGATGAAGGAATGGTGTGGAGCTCTTCTCACGTAATTTCAGAAGGCAAGAGGCGTTCCATGCTTTGCATCCTGAGCATAGATTAGCTCATGTGATTCTCACAAGAACCCCATCAGGTAGTAATTACGCCCATTTTTCAGACGAAGAAGCTAAGTCTGAGGGAGGCTTTCCAAATAAGCAGAAGTGAAGGTTTCACTTATTTCATCTCGTGGACCACATCTATTTCTCTCCAGAATTTCTGGTGACCCTGGGACAAGCCACAGAGGTAGCTGCCACCTCCAACAACACAGGGCCCTCTTGCTGGTGGGTCCCATCTGGGGAACTTCTGAGATCCAAAGGGGGCTACGTATGATGATGTGCAGACGACAAGCACTGACGACTCGTGTGCTCCCCAGCTCTCCTGGAGCATCAACGAGAAAGCATTTTTATTTTTCATAACTGCTGCAGATACACACAGTCCTCTTTTGGTTTAGATTAGATTTTTTTCTCATGAGTTTTTATTTTCCATCTGTAAGAAGCATATATATTTATACATGCATATATAAGGTGTGAAAAATAATGAAATGAGCCCTTAAGCACCCAACAGGCTGCTTAAGAAATAGAATGCTGGCCGGGCACAGTGGCTCACTCCTGGAATCCCAGCACTTTGGGAGGCCAGGCAGGAGAATCGCTCGAGCCCAGGGATATGAGACCAGCCTGGGCAACATAGTGAGATCCTGTCTCTACAAAAAATTTAAAAATTAGGCCAGGCGTGGTGGCTCACACCTGTAATCCCAGCACTTTGGGAGGCTGAGGTGGGTGGATCACGAGGTTAGAAGATTGAGACCACCCTGGCTAACATGGTGAAACCCCATCTCTACTAAAAATACAAAAATAAAATTAGCCGGGTGTGGTGGTGGGCGTCTGTAGTCCTAGCTACTCGGGAGGCTGAGGCAGGAGAATGGCGTGAACCCGGGAGGCGGAGGTTGCAGTGAGCCGAGATCGTGCCGCTGCACTCCAGCCTGGAATTTTCAAAAAAACAAAAAAAAATTAGCTGGGTATGTTGGTGCATGCCTGTGGTCCCAGCTACTCAGGAGGCTGAGGTGGGAGGGTTGCTTGAGCCCAGGAGGTCAAGGCTGCAATGAGCTATGATCACAACCTGGGCAATGGAGCAACAGCTTCTCTGGTAAAAAAAAAAAAAAAAAAAAAAAAGAAGAAGAAATAGAATGCTAAGGATATCTTTGAAGCCACTGTTAGCCCCTCCCAAATGCATCCTCTCCCTCCTTATCCCCCTAGTAATCTGCTCTGGGCTTTTATCGCTTCCTTGCTTTTCTTCATGTTTACCACATTTACGCATGCACATATTGTTGAAGAATATTTTGGTTAGTTTTGCTTGTTTTTGACCTTTATACAAAGGTATTATATATTTTTTGTATTCTGTGATTTGCTTGTTTTTTCCCTCAACGTTATGTTTGGAGGGTTCATTCATGTTGATGTGCGCACATATGCAGTTTCACTGGGTATCACAATTTACTAATCCATTATCCCATTGGACACTTGGCTTGTTTCCTGTTTTTATTTTTTCTTAATTACAAACAAGGTTACCTTGGGCCCTCCTACCTGTCCGTGGAGCACATGAGTAAGAGTTTCTCTAGCATATATGGTTAAGAGTGAAACTGCTGAGATGAAGGGTATAAACGTGGCTAACATGCACAGGAGACTTCCAGTTGCTGTATGTCTTCACCAACACAGGATACTGTTGACTTTTAATTTGTGTCAATCTGCTGGGGATACACTGGTATCTAATTATGTTTTTGAAATTTAATTTAATTTTTTTTTGTAAGGTCTCATTATGTTACCCAGGTTGGTCTCAAACTCCTGGGCTCAAGTGATCCTCCCAGCTCGGCCTCCCAAAGTGCTGGAATTACAGGCATGAGCCACCGCACCCGGCTTGCTTCTTATTCTTGTTATGATTGTTTCCTATAAAGAAAAGAGGGAAATCCTGTCTTTAATTTGCCATGTTCAAATCAGAAATGTACTCCCTTTTCATCTTAGCTTTACATTGCCTTCTCTTTCTTCCTCCTTTGATTAGTGTTGCTAACAAATGTGTCGATTTTATTAGTCTTTTCAAAGAAACCATTTTTGGCTCTTTTGATTCTCTACTGCTTCTTTTTCTTCTCTTATTTTGCTGCTCTTATCTGTGTCTTCCTTCCTTCGACTTCTTTTGTCTGTTCCTTCTTTTATCTCTCTCCGTCTCTTTCCTTCCTTTCTCTTTCTTTCTCTCTCTCTCTCTTTCTTGTTTCTTCTTTCTTAACAGGACCTCTGTCACCCAGGTTGGAGTGCAGTGGCATAACCAAGGCTCACTGCAACCTCCACCTCCCAGGTTCAAGTGATTCTCATGCCTCGGCCTCCCGAGTAGCTGGAATTACAGGCGTGCACCACCACGCCCAGCTAATTTTTGTATTTTTAGTACAGACAGGGTTTCTCCACGTAGGCCAGGCTGAACTTGAATTCTTGACTTCAAGTGATCCACCTGCCTTGACCTCCTAATTTTTATATTTTTTGTAGAGACGGGGTCTCACTTTTGTTGTCCAGGCCGGTCTTGAACTCTGGGTCTCCAGCAATCCTCCCTCTACGGCCTCCCAAAGAGATGGCATTACAGGCATGAGACACCGTGCCCCAGCCAGCTCTCAGATATTTTGTCGAAATGAGATAATACATCTTTGAAAAGCCGTGATCGGTTCATGACAAAGAAACAGGAATACAGCAGGATCCTTTTGGACAGGAGGAAATGCTGAAGGATCTGATTAGTATTTCACCTGGGGACCTCCAAGAAAGCATCTTAAGGCATATACTTGGTTATTCTTTCCGCCTTGGACTTGTTCACCGTCGTTTAACCACACAGGGGAAGTGCAGTAGGCTTTTCTGCCAGTTCTGCATCCGCAGCGAGACTGTGGGCCCAGGTTCTCAGACACAAATCCTAACGGCAGATGGCAGTGTTGCACACAATGGAGCCAGCGTTAAGTACAAAAAAGAGAATTCAAACAAGTGTTATAAATAAATAAATATTTAGGCCAGGCGCGGTGGCTCCCACCTGTAATCCCAGCACTTTGGGAGGCCAAGGTGGGTAAATCACCTGAGGTCAGGAGTTTGAGACCAGCCTGGCCAACATGGCAAAACTCCATCTCTACCAAAAATGCAAAAATTAGCCGGGTGTGGTGGTGGCAGACACCTGTAATCCCAGCTACTTGGGAGGCTGAAGTGGGAGAATCGCTTGAACCTAGGAGGCAGAGGTTGCAGTGAGCTGAGATTGTGCCACTGCACTCCAGCCTGGCCGACAGAACAAGACCCTGTCTCAAATAATAATAATAATAAATAAATAAATATTAAAAGTTTAGGCTGTCCTGATCACCACTTGAGGCAGTTGGGACATTAGCTGAGGAGCTTCAGACTGAACCACACATTATCCACATGCCCACTTTTCCCCAGGCCACCACCAGTCTCACTGTCAAGGCCGGTACACGGCTTCTCAACATGGAGAAGAAAAGCCACAAGGTGGCCGGGCACGGTGGCTCATGTCTGTAATCCCAGCACTTTGGGAGGCCGAGGCAGGAGGATTACCTGAGGTCAGGAGTTTGAGACCAGCCTGGCCAACATGGTGAGTCCCCGTGTCTACTAAAAATACAAAAATTAGCCGGGTGTGGTGGCACACGCCTGTAATCCCAGCTACTTGGGAGGCTGAGGCAGGAGAATCACTTGAGCCCAGGAGATGGAGGTTGCAGTGAGCCGAGATTGCGCCACTGCACTCCAGCTTGGCTGACAGAGCGAGACTCTGTCTCAAAAAAAAAAGAGAAAAGCCACAAGGCTCTGAGTGAGTCCTAACGCTTGCCACTGCAATCAGACATGCTCTGTAATCATGCTAAAGACGGATGGCAATCTAGACAGTAAGAAGGAGCTGAAGGAGCTGGCTTGTGTATGACATCAGGCATTGCCCTGAAAGATAAGGAAGATAGGCTGGGTGCAGTGGTTCATTCCTATAATCCCAGCACTTTGGGAGGCCAAGGCAGGCAGATCATCTGAGGTCGGGAGTTTGAGACCAGCCTGACCAACATGGAGAAACCTTGTCTCTACTAAAAATACAAAATTAGCTGGGCATGGTGGCACATGCCTGTAATCCCAGCTACTCGGGAGTCTAAGGCAGCAGAATCACTTGAAGCAGGGAGGCGGATGTTGCTGTGAACTGAGATCACGCCATTGCACTCCAGCCTGGGCAACAATAGTGAAAACTCTGTCAAAAAAAAAAAAAAAAAAAGAAAGAGAGAAAGATGCCAAATATAAAAATGTTATAAACTCTGTGTGATTCCATTTATATGACATTCTTGAAAAGACAAAACTGTAGTGATGGAGAACAGATCAGTGGTTGCTAGGAGGTGGGGGTGGGTGGGGGGTGACTGTGGAGGGCAGCATGAGGGAGATTTTGGGGTGATGGAACTGTGCTGTGTCCTGTTTGTGGTGGTGGTTGCATGAATCTATACACTTGTTAAGATGCATTGAACTGTAAACATCCCCTAAAAATTCATTTTACGCTATGATAATGTAGAAAATAGAGCAGAGAGACAGCAATAACCATTTTCCCAGAAATGGGATAATCTTTAAGCGAGAGCATTTTTTTATAACTATGAATCTGATCAATGAATTGTGTGTCCCTTTCTTTTTCCTGTTACTGGCCTTTATTTATCTTTAATATTCACAGCAATTCTTGGCCCGTTTCACTCCATGTGTTTATCAGCTCCTCTATTCACAGTGTTCCCAAAATGTGCTAGAATTTACCTCCTATATCTAAATGTCCTAGACACAGCACATAAGGACAGAAATTAAGTCAATGAGTGGCCAGGAAAGAAGATTTAGTAAATGCAATATTTTTAGAAGTCATTTTAAGAAACCCAGGCTGCTAAGCCAAATATTTTAATTCTCTAAACAACACGAGCATTTAGAGGACAGTATTTCTAAGTTTACTTCTACCAGGTAGCATGTCCTTTATCCTTTTAAGAGACCTTTTTTTTTTTTTTTTTTTTTGAGATGGAGTTTTACTCTGTCATCCAGGCTGTAGTGGCATGATCTTGGCTCACTGCAACCTCCGTGTCCTGGGTTCAAGCAATAAGAGACTTAAAATTATGTTGGGACATCACCATAAAGCACCTACCCAATTTTAGCAAATGGTAAGGGAGTTAAGGAAGCGTTCAAAAGGAAATCCAAATAGAATGATAAAAATAAAGCAGGTTCTAAGGTCAGGAGTTCAAGACCAGGCTGGCCAACATGGTGAAACCCTGTCTCTACTGAAAATACAAAAATTAGCCGGGCCTGGTGGCGGGCGCCTGTAATCCCAGCTACTTGGGAGGCTTAGGCAGGAGAATCGCTTGAACCTGGGAGGCGGAGGTTGCAGTGAGCCAAGGTCACACCATTGCACTCCAGCCTGGGCAACAGAGCAAGACTCCGTCCCAAAAAAAAGCAGGTTCAACAGGTCCATGCGCATTTTGGTTAACATTCTAAAGTGGAAGCCCCAGCTGGCAGTCCAATAGGAGGATGAAGGAAATCTACCTGGTTGCTTCTCATATTTGATAGTCTCTTCTTATTCCTACTTTTGATTGCTTCTTTGATATGTTTATTTATTTAGTTATTTAGAGACAGAGTCTTGCTCTGCTGCCCAGGCTGGAGTGTAGTGGCACGATCTTGGCTCGCTGCAACCTCTGCCTCTCAGGTTCAAGATGTTCTCCTGGCCAGGCGTGGTGGTTCACACCTTTAATCCCAACACTTTGGGAGGCCAAGGCAGGCGGATCATGAGGTCGGGAGTTAAAGACCAGCCTGGCCAACATGATGAAACCCTGTCTCTACTAAAGATACAAAGTTAGCCGGGAGTGGTGACATGCACCCATAATCCCAGCTACTCGGGAGGCTGAGGCAGGAGAATTGCTTGAACCCGGGTGGCGGAGGTTACAGTGAGCCAAGATCACGCCACTGCACTCCAGCCCGGGCGACAGGGCAAGATTCCATCTCAAAAAAAAAAAAAAAAAAAAAAGGAAGACCAGGTCTTGGAGGGCTGCATTCCAAGCAAGGGTGATGGTGGACGCCTCCCTTCTATAATTCTCAGTTCCTGCCTGGCCGACTTCATTCATTAGGGCACTTACTTGGCTCTTGTAGACAGTTGAGTTTGAGACATTTGGTGTAGAGAACGTTACCCCACAGTTGCCAGGAAGCAAATGCCAAGAGATCTCCAAAATATTTAATCACACCAATGGATTGTCTACAGTATCTTGTGGTCTTTCTGTTGCCTTTGAGAGAAGGTTATGGAATACCAGGTGGCAGGGCCAGGTGAGCTCAAAAGGTAAGGAGGGTTCTGACATAGTAAAGGGAACTGCTTTGTGGCACAGAATCAAAGATCCCAGATGCCTCCCCGCTAACTAACGTGGCAGTATTCCAAATACCCATTGACCAGAAACATCTTATAGCAGGTGTAAGACCTGGGAGAATTCATTTTATTCCACCCCCAGGAAACAGATATGCCCTCTCTGGCAACATCACCAGGCCACACCTCTCATCCACAGAGCAGGTGCCTTTTTTCCCTGGGCCACTTGACATTGGAGATACAAAAGCCACAAGACAAAGCTCACGGCAGCGGGCTGAGCCCTGGAGGGCAAGTCAGCTGGCATCAGTTTGCAAGTTCTTTCTTTCTAGGCCTCAGAGTCCTTCCAGGTAATGTAGACTCTCTTGAGGCTTTTCCAGGTTTTCATCTTGTGATCTTTGGTCAGAAGGTGTCTTTCACCAGTTAACAGGTGAGTTAAGGTAGAATCCCCAGAACCCCTGGCTTCCCCCAGCCCCGCTTCATGGCCCCAGAAGAGACTCCAAAAGTACACTTTGAATCACCTGGACTAGGCGATTCTTACAGCTTCCCTTCCCGGTTGAAAAATCCAGGGCCCCTTGAGAAACAGGAAAAGGTCTTGTCAAGCCAGAATCCCAACTAGATCTGAACTACCCTGGAAGTTGACATGGCCCTAACTCGACCCTCCAAGGGAGGGCAGCACAAGAGTGTGGACCCAGCGGGGCGGTGGGCGTGAAGCTCTCCCCCGCTGCCTGCCCCTCACTGCAATTCCTCCTCGCTCACTCCCCATGCAGGCAGCTCCAGGACTTGGCTCATTTTCTGTCTCCCCCAAGGAGAACGCAGGCTCTTGAGGGAAGGGTGTTCTCTGTTACTGCAGGCTGTGTCCCCCACCACCTGTCCCGTGGCACCATCGGCATAGCTCACAGCAGGTGCTGAATAAACGCTCGCGAACTTTGGAAACTCCTTACCATGTGGGATGAGAAACAGTCATCCCATCCCAGAGACATGCATTTTCCTGTGTCATGGGGCCATGCGGTGATACACAGAAGGCTGGCTTCTGCAGGAGCGGGGAATCAACCTAAATGCCCATAATAACTGACTGGATCAAGAAAACGTAGTTCATATGCTCCATGGAATACTATGCAGCCATAAAAAAGAAGGAGATCACATCTTATTCAGAAACATGGACAGACCTGGAGACCACTATCCTAAGTGAACTAACTCAGGAACAGAAAAGCAAATACTGCACATTCTCACATATAAGTGGGAGCTAAATGACGAGAACACGTGGACACAAAGAAAGGAACAACAGACACTGGAGCCTACTTGAGGGAGGAGGGTGGGAGGAGCGAGAGGAGCAGAAGAAATAACTATTGGGGGCTGGGCTCAGTACCTGGGTGATGAAATAATCTGTATAACAAACCCCCATGACACGAGTTTACCTGTATGATAAACCTGTACACGCACCCCTGAACATAAAAGTTAAAAAAAAAAAGGTTTTCCAATGCGAAGGAAAAGCTTACTTTTTCATTTTCCTCCAGCTGTTAACAATGGGGACGCCCTCTTTCTCTTGGAGAGCACAGAGGAAAATTAAGGGCTTCCTAGCAACAAAGCAGTTTGTCAGAAAGTCATGAGTGAGCATGGCAGGGCTGTGTGGGAAGTGTGTGTTGGACAATACGACACACTGTCTTCTCACTGCTGCTGCCTCTGACCAATAATACATGTTTTCAGAAGGCCTTGTTTTCATGTACACAATGGACTATAATTGTAGGGAAAAGAAAGAGAGATCAGACTGTTACTGTGTCTATGTAGAAAGGGAAGACATAAGAAACTCCATGTTGACCCGTACCCTGAACAATTGCTTTGCCCTGTCATGCTGCTAATCTGTAACTTTGCCTCAACCTTGAGCTCACAGAAACATGTGTTGTATGGAATCAAGGTTAAAGGGATCTAGGGCTATGCAGGATGTGCCTTGTTAACAACATGTTTCCAAGCAGTATGCTTGGTAAGAGTTATCGCCATTCTCCAGTCTCAATAAACCAGGGGCACAATGCACTGCGGAAAGCCACAGGGATCTCTGCCCTGAAAAGCCGGGAATTGTCCAAGGTTTCTCCCCATGTGATAGTCTGAAATATGGCCTCATGGGATGGGAAAGACCTGACCGTCCCCGAGCCCGACATCTGTGAAGGGTCTGTGCTGAGGAGGATTAGTAAAAGAGGAAAGCCTCTTGCAGTTGAGATAGAGGAAGGCCACTGTCTCCTGCCTGCCCCTGGGAACTGAATGTCTCGGTATAAAACCCGATTGTACATTTGTTCAATTTTGAGATAGGAGAAAAACCGCCCTGTGGCGGGAGATGAGACATGTTGGCAGCAATGCTGCTTTATTATTCTTTACTCCACTGAGATGTTTGGGTGGAGAGGAACATAAATCTGGCCTACGTGCACATCCAGGCATAGTACCGTCCCTTGAACTTATTTGTGACACAGATTCCTTTGCTCACATTTTTTTTTTTTTTTTTTAAGGCTTGTTTTATTTTCATGGCTGATCTATGTAATCACAGAGGCCAGTATGTACAGACAAAGGGGGAGCTTTTATTTCTTGGTCTCTTCCTCCTTGGATAAAGTCTTGGTGATCTCCTCCTTCTTGGCCTGGAGGCGCTCTTCACGGCGCTTGCCTGCTTCCTTGGTCTTAGACCTGCGGGCCTCAGCCTGGTCAGCCAGGAGCTTCTTGCAGGCCTTGTCTGCCTTCAGCTTGTGGCTGTTCCATGAGAATCCGCTTGTCTTTGAACACATTCCCCTTCACCTTCAGGTACAGGCTGATACACGTGGCGATCGATCTTCTTAGATTCACGGTCTCTTCTGAGCAGCCGGCGCAGAATCCTCATTCTCCTCATCCGTGTGACTTTCTCTGGCATTTGGGCATTGGCTGTACCCTTCTGCTCGCCTATGCCCGTGTGCCTGCCCTTCCGGCGGGCCAAGGTGTTTTTCCAGCATCCAGCCCGGGAATGGACCGTCACAGGCTTGCGGATGATCAGCCCGTCTTTGATGAGCTTCCGGATCTGCTGACGGGAGTTGGCCTTGGCGATTTCATTGGTCTCACTGGGGTCCAACCAGACCTTCTTCTTGCCACAGCGGAGGACACTACAGGCGAGCCTCTTCCGAAGCCCGAGCATGCTCATGGCTGCGGCCGCAGCAGCGAAAGGAAAGGCTCACATGTTTTCTTGCTGACACCCTGCTCTCCTACCGCATTCCTCTTGCTGAGACACTGAAAATGGTAATCAATAAACTGAGGGAACTCAGAGGCCGGTGCCGGTGCAGGTCCTCCGTACGCTGAGTGCCCGTCTCCTGGGCCCGCTGTTCTTTCTCTGTACTTTGTCTCTGTGTCTTATTTCTTTTCTCAGTCTCTCATCCCACCTGACAAGATATACCCACAGGTATGGAGGGGCAGGCGACCCCTTCATATAATTACTGCAAAGGTGCAGTGAGACTTTTTTTTTTTTTTGAGACAGAGTCTCGCTGTGTCACCCAGGCTGGAGTGCAGTGGTGCGACCTCAGCTTACTGCAAGCTCCACCTCCCGGGTTCACGCCATTCTCCTGCCTCAGCCTCCCGAGTACCTGGGACTACAGGAGCCCACAACCGCGCCTGGCTAATTTTTTGTATTTTTAGTAGAGACGGGGTTTCACCGTGGTCTCGATCTCCTGACCTCGTGATCTGCCCGCCTCAGCCTCCCAAAGTGCTGGGATTACAGGCGCCCGCCACCACGCTCGGCCTTTTTTGTATTTTTAATAGAAACGGGGTTTCACCGTGTTAGCCAGGATGGTCTTGATCTCCTGACCTCCTGATCTGCCTGCCTTGGCCTCCCAAAGTGCTGGGATTACAGGCGTGAGCCACCGCACATGGCCCAGATTAAATACTTCTTTAGAAGATGGACTAGAAATGGGTCATCAGAAATTGTTTTTACTTACATATGAAGAATTCCAATCTTCAAAAAATTTTAGAACTCAATCAGAACTTGAGAACTTCTTTCAGTAGGTGCTGTGATTCAATAACCAGAATTCTGCTTTACTTTATAGTTATACAAGTATTTCTGTCATTTTCCTGCTAAATTACATGAAGGGGGTTGTCTGCTTATGAGCTGCACCACCGAGCAGCATGCCTATCAGTGAGAAGGTGCCTGACAATTCTCAGTTGAAATGTCCTGACCAAGTTCCCCCAGAAATTTGTAAGTATTCAACTGTATTAAAACTAAATATATTGTTTTTAATGACAGATAGTCACTATTTAGTAAAATGATTACTGTGCTATAATAGAACACGTCCTTAGCCCAAAATTAAATGGCCACAGATTGACATATGCATAAAGCTTATCAACTATCACATATCACATTTTAAGAAAAATCAAGAAGACTAATAGATGATCTCTTCTTCTTTTTCTTTTGTGAAACAGGGTCTTGCTCTGTCACCCAGGCTGGAGTGCAGTGGTGCAATCATGGTTCACTGCAGTCTTCACCTCCTGGGTCCAAATGATCCTCCAACCTCAGCCTCCCAGGTAGCTGGGGCCACAGTCGCATGCCACCATTCCCGGTTAGCGTGTGTGTATGTGTGTGTGTGTGCAGAGTCTCCCTATGATGCCTAGGCTGGTCTCAAACTCCTGGGCTCAATCAGTTCTCCCTCTTTGGCCTCCCAAAATGCTAGGATTACAGACATGAGCTAAATCATAACAAAGAAATTATATTTTAAAAGTAAAGTCAAAGGTAGAATTTAAGAACAAAGGAATTCTATTTCTATACTTACTAGTCCCAGGTAGACAAACAACACGGCCTTCCTCAGCCTCTTCCTGAGTCCTTTCAGAAGAGTGTGAGCCATGAGAAATCAGAGCTGTTATTTTCTGGTTGAAACTGACACTTTAGGCTACTGTTTTCATTTGCCTGTTGAAAGACTAACTTAGCTGTATTAATCATTTAAGTTAAAATTAAACATTTTGAAGGGGAAACATGGGGAGCAGACAACATCTACCTTACTCAAGGAGGCAAATAATCAATGTAAAAGGAATGAGAAAAATCACCATTGGAACCATGGGTGTAATGAATGTTTCCAAGAGGCTTCAGCAATGATGCTGAAACCAGCTCGTGAAGGTTGCCGGGGAGTAAGATGTTCACAGTGCTTTGATGTCTCATCCCACAGATGACTAATAACAAAAGGGAAAAGCTACCTTCACAAGGAGATGTCCAGTTGACACTACCTCAACCAAAATTATTAAACATAGCATCAGCAATCGTGGGACAAACAGACGCAAACATCTCCTGGTGTGACGCGGTAAGTACGCAACACTGCCTAATCTGAATTAGGCATTATTCCCTGTTTAATCTGGATCCACTCATGAGAACACTGTTTAATCTGTATTCTTGCCAAAATGCTCAATCTATTGTAGTCAGAAGAAAAAAGCAACCAGATATATCTAGATTATGGGTCACTCTACAAAACAGAGCCCAGATTTTTCAAAATGTTTCATGTATTGAAAGAACTACTCCAAAGTAAAAGAATAGAGAGATGTGACAACCAAAGGCAAGGTTAATCTTTGATTAACCTGTGGATCTAAAACAAAAATAAAGAACATTTTGGAGACAATTAGGTAAATCTGAATATGGGCTGTACATCAAATTACTGTATTATAGTTAGATGGTAGAACTGTAATTACATAGAACATGTCATTATTCACAAGAGATAAATGCTGAAGTGTTGGGGTAAAACACCATGCTCTTTGCAACTTACTTTCAAATGATTCAGAGAAGAAAGTACTTACGGAAAGAGAAAGAAACTGCAAAAGGTGGCAAATGCTAGCCACTGGTTGATCTGAATGAAGAATATGTAGATGTCCATTGTTTTGCCTTTTATATTTTCTGTAGGCAAGGGAAAGATAGGAAGGAGGGAAGGTGCAGGCATTTCTTATCAATTCATACCTGTAAAAAACAGAGTTAAAAGAAAACCAAAGGCTTAAAATTCATGTAAACATCCAGTGAGATCAATAGTGATTTTCTGTCAAATTTCTGAAAAGCCATTAAGACTGTAACATACCCGACTACGGTCACCTGTAGGTAACTTAAAGTACTTTTTCTGGAGGTTCCAGTCCTTCTACTTCGTATGTTTTATTCCATCATTCCTGGAATTGCCAGTTGTTCAAAATAAACCTCTAAATGATCATCGTAAGACATTTCATCATCAATATCATCCTTTAATAAAATTAAGAAAAAATAAAACAGGCTCTAAGGCAGTGACTAAACAATAAATAATTTGTAATAAAAAGGGCTGAGATATAAATGAGTCAATAAAATTAAGAAAAAATAAAACAGGCTCTAAGGTAGTCACTAAACAATAATTTGTAATAAAAAAGACTAAGACATAAATGAGTCAATAAAATAAAATAAAAAGTAAAGCAGGCCTTAAAGTAGTGACTAAACAATTTGTAATCAAAAATACCCATCAGACATAAATGAGTCAATAAAGTATAGAATTTTTTTTTGAGATGGAGTCTCGTTCTATTGCCCAGACTGAATGCAGTGGTGTGATCTCAGCTCACTGCAATCTTCACCTCCCGGGTTCAAGCCATCCTCCCACCTCAGCCTCCCGAGTAACTGGGACTACACACGTGCACCACCTCGCCTGGATAATTTTTGTATTTTTTTTTTTTTTTTTTTTTGTAGAAATGGGGTTGTCCCATGTTGTCCAGGCTGGTCTCAAACTCCTGGACTCAAGTGTTCCACCCACCTTGGCCTACCAAAGTGCTGGGATTACAGGTGTGAGCCACCTCACCTGGCCTGTTTTTATACTTGACATGAGACAACTATTATAACTTCAGTCAATTAAAAGTCATTATAAAAAAATATTTAACCTCTTTGAGAGGACAGGACAGAAAGATCCTGACACATTATCAAAGCTTAAGGTAGGATAAATGTGCCATCACAAATGAATGGGAAGAGAGCAGGCCCTTCAGAAAATGGTGTGGCAAATGGTTACCTCTATCAAAAAAGTACAGACGAGCCTATCCTAAGAGAAGTAAAAGGAAGAAAGGGAGGAGAGAGAGAGAGAAAGAGAGAGAGAGGGAGGGAGGACACTGCAGAAGGTTTCAATGTTGCAACACTCAGCTCAGCAAGGATAAGATAAACCAAAGCTCTCAGTCATGGTCTAAGCTGGCACTGGCTTTTTTTTTTTTTTTTTTTGAGACGGAGTCTCACTCTGTCACCTAGGCTGCAATGCAGTGGCGTAATCTCGGCTCACTGCAAGCTCCACCTCCCAGGTTCACACCATTCTCCTGCCTCAGCCTCCCGAGTAGCTGGGACCACAGGCACCTGCCACCACATTCGGCTAATTTTTTGTATTTTTAGTAGAGACGGGGTTTCACCGTGTTAGCCAGGATGGTCTCGATCTCCTGACCTTGTGATCCGCCCGCCTCGGCCTCCCAAAGTGCTGGGATTACAGGCATAAACCACCACGCCCAGCCAGGAAAATATTTAAAAACAAATTAAGCAAAGATTATAAAAGTTTTTGGAGTAACACAGTTCCCGAAATGATCACGATCCATATCAAGTCTGAGCCATGTTGACATCCCCACATCGGGGCCCTTCCTGGTGTTCGAGGAATCTGCAACACAGACAGAGGTGCAAGGGTCACTCGGGAGGCACAGAGGTAGAGGGAGGAGGGGCTCCCTGGGATCGGTGTGCAGGTCTCAGAGACCTCCTTGGGCCCTGGAAGGTGACCTGGGGCCCCTGAGCTCCCCACAATCAGGTCTACTCAGATATCAAGGCACTGAGCCCTGTGTGCTGCTCTCTGCTGAGGGGTTATCTGTCCACAGAGAGTGTCTGTGAGTGTCATGGAGGAAGAACTGAACCTGGGCGCTCACACGGGCACCTTCAGGGGGCTGGTTCCCCGGAGGGTAAAACAGACACAGAGAAACGGGGGAATTTCAAGCATACCAGGATCAACAGGCAGAGTCCCATGCCCCTGGGCCCTAACAGGAGCAGGAGGTCTCATGACACAGGGTGGGGGTGGTGACCCTGCCTTGCCACCCAGATCCTCTGTGCCATCCAGACGGAAGAGCTGCACGTTGAATATGCATAGCTTCCTGGAGAAGAGCTGCACGTTGAACATGCATAGCTTCCTGGAGAAGAGCTGCACGTTGAACATGCATAGCTTCCTGGAGAAGAGCTGCACGTTGAACATGCATAGCTTCCTGGAGAAGAGCTGCACGTTGAACATGCATAGCTTCCTGGAGAAGAGCTGCACGTTGAACATGCATAGCTTCCTGGAGAAGAGCTGCACGTTGAACATGCATAGCTTCCTGGAGAAGAGCTGCACGTTGAACATGCATAGCTTCCTGGAGAAGAGCTGCACGTTGAACATGCATAGCTTCCTGGAGAAGAGCTGCACGTTGAACATGCATAGCTTCCTGGAGAAGAGCTGCACGTTGAACATGCATAGCTTCCTGGAGAAGAGCTGCACGTTGAACATGCATAGCTTCCTGGAGAAGAGCTGCACGTTGAACATGCATAGCTTCCTGGAGAAGAGCTGCACGTTGAACATGCATAGCTTCCTGGAGAAGAGCTGCACGTTGAACATGCATAGCTTCCTGGAGAAGAGCTGCACGTTGAACATGCATAGCTTCCTGGAGAAGAGCTGCACGTTGAACATGCATAGCTTCCTGGATCAGAGCTGCACGTTGAATATGCATAGCTTCCTGGAGAAGAGCTGCACGTTGAATATGCATAGCTTCCTGGAGAAGAGCTGCACGTTGAACATGCATAGCTTCCTGGAGAAGAGCTGCACGTTGAATATGCATAGCTTCCTGGAGAAGAGCTGCACGTTGAACATGCATAGCTTCCTGGAGCACGTCATTGTTATTGCCTAATAAGACCTGGTCTTTCTAGCATCCCCACCGGACCTGTCTTTGCTTTGTAATTTTTAAAATTATGCTTTGGTAAGACACAAATTTCTCATGTTTGTATATTCTAGCATAAAAGGGTTACAGAAGACATACATTTGAAAGAGTGAAAAACAGTGTATATGTACACACACACACACACACATTCATATGTGTACCTTATTTCAAGATTGGAAAATATATTTAAAAAACAGAGGCTCGCTAAATCATGTCCTCAAACCCTCCCAAGTGAGCATGGCCCTGAAATGTCTTCAGGGGTTTGTTTTGTTGGCATTTGGCCCAAGCCAGTGCCCTCTACATACAGAAGCCTCCAACCTCATCTTGAAAAATGGGGCCATGAGGCCACCCCAGGCCCCCACAGAGGCTGAAGGACCCCTGGAACTGGAGGCCCCCAGACCCCCCAGAGGCTGAAGGACTCCTGGGACTGGACACATTTCAGTGCTTCTTGGATCCTGCCGTGTCCCCTGCTTGACACCAGGACCTACTGAGGGGCCTGCTGGCCTGCAATACTGGGTTGGGTGGGCTGCTCGCTTGTGTGACAAGGAGCCTGGGGTGCCTCCATCCCTCTCACACCTTTCCCAGGAGGCCTGAACCAGGGGGATTCATGTCAACCCTAGTGTCTTCTCAGGATGAACTAGTGATGCTCCCTGTTGTCCTCAAGGGGCTGGGAGGACAGAGCTAGGTCCCCCCAAATGAGATGTTGGTGAGCTGAAGAGTTACTGCAGACAACACAGTGCAAAGCCCTTGGAGTCCTGCACATGGGGGTGCGACCAGCACCTCAGTGTCTCCCTCACTAAGCAGCCTGTGGAGGGCTCAGCCCAGCAGGCTCAGGGGCTGCTATGGAGTGGGTGTCTGTTTCCTGGAGCATGTTCTCAGGGCATCCTTCACTTACCTTCAGAGGTCTCTAAAATATATTGAAAATGTCCCAACATTTCAGGACATTCCACCGGCTTTTCTTGCTGGGCTTCCTGGTTTTCTTCTTGGGCTTTCTGGTTTTCCTGATGGGACAACAAGAAAGTGAGCGTAGCCAAGAAGAACATGGGCACGTGCCTACTTCCCTCATCATTCTGCCCACTGCACACTCACACTTCCTCTTCCACTTTGGTCTTTTCTGTTGCTTCTTCTGCAGGTGCAGAGGAAGGACTTGCTGACATCTGTGAGGAAGAGAACAATTGCGCATGTCCAGAGACGCCAGTGCAGGAAAAGACCTATCTGTGAAGGCGGTGCCCAGAGCAGACCCAGATGTCACTGGGGGGTCCCTCCAGCAGGGTGGGGTCCAGCTCTTCTGATCCCAGCCCAGCCCCCTCCCCTGGACCCTGTAGGGTTGTTCAGCAAGATTCAAAGCTGCAACCTGGGGGCCAGTAAACAGGGCAATGCCAAGGCAGTGGGCAGGAGAGCTGGAGAGGGATTTTATTGACACTGAAGACCCGAGGACCTCAACTGTGGGATGAGACCAGGTCCTTCAGGAGAACAATCACAAGAGAGGGAAAGAGGAAAAGGACTAGAGCTAAAAAAGGAGCTCATGAGTCAGAAAGAGGATAAAAGACAGCCAGCATATAAGAGGAGATCAATTACCTGCTGGTGGCTGCCTGTAATGGTGGAGTCTTCCAATTCTGTGAAGCAAGCATCAGAGTGTCCGGAGGAGCAGCTGTGATGGGGTGGCCATAAGAAGGAAAGGGGAGAGTTAGAGTCGAGAGAACCAGACCCCGCTGTCCTGGGGCTGTGGAGCCAACCCCAGAGCCTCTGATGTGCTCATTTCTGGAGCCTTCTCCACAGCCTGTATCATTTCCTCTGTGCTATGAGGGAGGGACCTCTGACTTCCCACGTACTTTCCCAGCCCTCACATTCCATAACTGAGCCAAGGGAGGGGAAGCCGTGTCATTCTGTTCCTCCAAGAGGCAGCCGCCCTCTTCACAACGCTGTGCATGACGTGGAATTCCCTCCCTTCTCCTCCTGTAGGGCCTGTTTCTGTTCCCTCATGAATCCCATTTCCTTTCTCCCTGTGGACCTCCACCAGTCCTACTGTTCTCCAATATAAGAACACTGGAAAGAAGGTCAAGGCTGCACTGCCAGGGCCTCCAATCAACCCATGGATCGCACCCTGGGTCGGCAGCACCTCCCACAGGCCTGGGGTTGTGTTGGGGCCTGCGGGAGGTGATGATGGCCGATGTCACTGATACAGTGACTGTTCTATGCCTGGAATGACCTTAGAGACTTGGAAAATATTCAGCCCTCAAAAGAATCCCAGCAGCTTCTGAATATTTGGAAACGATGGAACAGAATTCAAGGTAAAGCCCCTTGTCCCAGTTGCCTTAATCTGCAGGTGAGGCCAGCAGTTGCCAGCACAGAAATGAGGGGACCCTCCCAGGGTTTGCCTGAGCTGTGGGAAGACTAGGAGGGAAGGCACCTGGCAGACCTGACACAGAGAACAAGCTGGGCCTGACTGGAGTGTGGGGAGAAGGACAAGGCTGCTGAGCCAGAGAGGAGGGTGTGACAAGACAAGTGACCACTGTGCCAGCTGCCCAGAGGCTCTGCCCTGGGCCCAGTGGATTCCAGGGACCAGGCTACAGGGAGGGTGAGAGCCACTGCCTACAGCAACACAGCAGCCCCTCCACACATATCCCTTAGGATTCCTGCCAGCCACAGAGGGCCCTGAGCAACAGCTGGACTTGGGCCTCTCCAGTGAAAGCCAATTTAAGTTTCATTCAAAGCACAGGGATTTGGGATTGGATGGGATTGGGTGAGGAGTGGAGGCCAAAACTGTGCTCAATCATGTGTTCTGCCCTCAGGACTCCAGGATGCTGGGGCACACGTAGGAATCCCAGAGGAAGGATTCCCTATGTCATCCGACCCAGGGAGCACCCTTAGAGCAGGAGCAGACAGTGAGGACAGGACAGGAAGGTGCTGTTGCAGGTCCCGAGAGTGTAGAGAAAGACAGTGGGCTCCTTTCACCTCCTGGCACACGTATGAAGGACTTTGTCTTCAGGATCACGTAGCGCCTGTGTGGGGCTGTGTCCCACCCCACACTCAACTTTACACCTGCATACTCATCTTGTGATCTCTATTCACAAAAAAATGCGACCTCATCAAAACCCAGGGCTCTGGTGCTTGCTGTGGCAAAGGCAGGAATGATCTGGTCTTCTGCACAATGTAATCTTTAAACACCAGAGCAAGAAATGATGGTGCCATACACAACTCGCACAAAGCCCATGAGAACACAACTCTTAGGACTTTCTCATTAAGATACAAAAAATCCCAAGTCAGACTTCTACACCTGTTTCATATTTAGTCACTTCACTGATCCCATCCTAGGCTCCAAAACAAGTGTAACCCAATTCCCAAGAACCCTGTCTCACTGGTCAACCCTGGAGTGTTGGTCCCTACCTGACCAGTCTATTTCCTCCTGGATGGATCCAGAGGTGGTGCCCATGAGCCCAGGTACAGAGACACAAACATTAGCACTACTGCTCTGTCCACCGTGATTCTCCCTGGGCTCTGTGAACTCAGGGGCCTTTATGAAGGCACTGCTCACAGTTGTGAGCCTTCAGGTAAGACAGAGGACCTGAAATAATCCCTTTCAACTGTTCACCGACACTGGCTCATAGCATCTCTTACCTCCAATCTGAGAACCTGAGATTCCAGCCTTGATGCAAATGCGCTGAGTTAGGTGGGTGCAGAGAACAGAACCTGGGCCAGACTCACAGCAGCTGCTTCCCAGGTGATTCTGGGAGAATGGAGATGCTCTCTTAAGAGTAGACTTTTGGCAACTGGGAACTTCTAGCATGGCTCTTGTGAGGAGGTTATGACTTTTTTCATTTATTTTAACATGAATGGGCACATATGCCACTGAGGACCATACTGGAATGCACAGGTCTAAACCCAAAGATGAGGAAGATGTGACTCTCCCCCCTGGTGATTCCTGGCAGAGTGGTTTGCTGCTCTGATCTGATCATTCATGGATGGGTACTTCAGGGGCACAGGAACAAGCTCCAGGCCCCCTGTGAAGTGCAGGGATGCCACAACAAAAATAAAAAAGCCTGGTCCAGCAAAGGAGGACTCGTAAACAGAAAAACAGCCTCTTCTGCAAGAAGAAAAGCTGAACCAAAGTAGCCAGGGTAGAGATGAGGGGGACACTTCATTGACTTCAGGAGCCCACCCTATTCTCCTGTGACCTCGGATCAGAATCCACTCAGGTTTCTAAATTACCATGAGAAACAACAGATTGAAGGAGATGAGCAGGAAGCCTTTTCACACTGGCGCTGGATCTCAGCAAAGGGTTTGGAAGCATTGGAACATTACTGGGGCCCAAGATGGGCTGCCCAGGGCTAAGCTCTGGGATGAGAAGGAACGAGGAGGACATAGTCCTTCCCCTCCGTGACCAGCCATGGCCAGGATTCATCTACACATAAGTAAAGCAAAACAGAGTTTAGGACTAACAATTCCAAGACTATCTCAGAGAAAAAGGCAAAGTGATGTCTTATACATCACACAGGAGAGTTGCAAGGACCACCTGGACTCTGGAGCAGCCCCTCTCCCTTTGCTGAGTTCACCTTGCACTGAAGCAGGGTCCGTTCTCACCTCCCCTGCAACTAGTGTGGGGCAGGTATCCTGCCTGATGATTACTTCATTAAATACAATAGAATATGCCACTGATTATTGTCTGCTTTTGAAAAGAAGCTGAGGAATGACTTCACCATTCTAGACCAAAAGCCTGAGGACTGTGTGTGTTTTACATTAATGATGACACTAAAGCCCACTGTGCAATGTACCTACTCAAACAAACCCTGGAATAGCTGACCATTGAGACCATCTGATAACGATAGTGTTTGGGATCTGAATAGCTTTTCATTCTCCCACATGCACACAGAATTGCTGGAATAACTTGGCCTAGCAAGAAATTATACCAGGGCTTTGTGACAAATTCAGTGTAGTAGCTCATGCCATTAACCTTCCACTCATCCCCGAGTTCACACGTGCCTCTTCCACTTAAAAGACCAAGAGCTTGGGAAATTCAACTCTGCAGCATGTCCATCTGAGGACTGGGGATATTAAACTTATCTTCAGGTACAGCTGTGGTGGAGGATGAATGGATTGATTTATGCAAACTGTGCAGTGGTGATGGAATTTTTCTAGGACATTGATCCTCATGTTGTGCTTTGCAGATGGGAGTATGTTTTCTGCGGAAATGCACACACACTCGCAAAGACATCCACAATCATTCCATATAGACTCTCTCCTCTGTCTCTCCCAACTCTGATGTACCACCCCACCTTACATGACACTGCTGCTTCCAGGGATGACAGTAGCATGGTTAGAGTACTGGACTCTTAGTTTGTTGGGGTGTTTTTTTTTTTTTTTTTTTTGAGACGGAGTTTCGCTCGTTGCCCAGGCTGGAGTGCAATGGCAAAACCTTGGCTCACCGCAAACTCTACCACCTGGGTTCAAGTGATTCTCCTGCCTCAGCCTCCTGAGTAGCTGGGATTACAGGCATGTGACACCACACCCAGGTAATTTTGCATTTTTAGGAGCGATGGGGTTTCTCAATGTCAGTCAGGCCGGTCTCAAACTCCTGACCTCTGCTGATCCGCCCGTCTCCACCTCTCAAGGTGCTGGGATTACAGGCGTGAGCCACTGTGCCTGGTGTGAATCTTAGTAGTTTTTAAACCAAAATTCCCAAATCTCATTTCTGGCAGAAAGCTCAAACCAGAGTGGCCCTTGAGCAAAAGCAGGTGAAGCAGCACTACCTTTACAACACTAAGATTTCAAACCTAAACAAAGAGATGATCCCAGAATACGTACTCTTTGCCGGTGTGGCTGGGTCCACCTGCATCTAGAGAAAAAGAAAACACCATGAGGGTCAGACCATGCTGTCTCCTGTGTGCACAGGTCTTCACTTGTTGACGTTAAAAAGCCAGATGGTAAACAGTGGTTGAGACAATGGCCCCAGTATCTAGAAGACATGCGTGGAAAGGCACAGGATTTCTGTGCAACATTTTCCATTGTTTTTCTTTGACAATTCCAAATTCTTCTCAAGAAGAAGGCATTTCTCTTAAGGAAAATGCCTGTTGACACACAGTTTGTAAGTGTGGATGCCATCTGAAACCACTCTTTAGTTGATAACGAACTCTGGCATTTGCCCACCAAGAAATTCTGTCAATCACCTATAGTGTACATGGCGAGGTGTATACATCTTAATTCAATTGAAACAGAGAAACCGAGAGAAATAAAATTTCCTTTTCAGAGGAAAGAAGACGACTTTACCATGTGAACCCCTGTGGCTTCCTCAGAGATTGTCTGCTCTGGCACATGCTCCTCCAGGTCTTCCAGGTCACCTAGGAAACAGAGTTGCTATAAGCACATGAGCTCCACTCAGTGAATCCCTCAGGTGGTCTTGGAGCTGTGGACACGGGGCTGGCGTGTGTGGAAAGGTGTGTTCACAGCACAGACTCAGCTGCTGCCATTCCATCCTCCATGGTGGAGAGGGAAGGCAAATGGTGAAGGAAGGCATCAGGAAGGCCTCAGAAGGCAGAGCCTTGGTCCTCTAGCTACGCCAACCTCTTCGACATGAAAGAACCCATTGCAAACAGGGCACACCACACAGTGTTTCACTGCAGCATCCAGGGCTCCTCCTTCCTAATCTGACCTGAGCTAACTTGCCCTCTTGTTGATCCCTGCCAAAGTCATTTCCTCCTCACAATCCACTGAGGAGGATGCTGATGTGTTTATCATCCCTTCTAGAAGATTTTGTATGGAATAAGAAGCAACCTTTCTTAAAATAGGAGATTTAATTCTAGCCAAAAGAGTTTATTACTAACTTTCTGTTACAAGGCAAATAAACCAAGATTTGAAAATAATTATCCTACCATTTAAAGATGACCCCTACTTAGCATGTGGTATTTGTTCTTCCACTCTCCCTTTTCAACAGAATTTGTGTGCACCATGATGTTCACTGCTCCTCACGCTCACACTGACTCCAGCACTGGGACAGCCTGTCGTGGGCAGCGAGGGGGTGCGGGGGGCGGGCACTGACCCTCTCCAACCCAGCTGTGCAGGAGATTCCAGCCGGGAAAATGGGTGCCCGGCTAATACCCAAGTTGAGCCTTGAGATTTTTTTATTGGATGCTATGTCTTAGGATTGGGTTCCACTGAACTTCTAAGACTTGCGGTGATTATCTCCTTAAATACAATAGAGTATGGCACTGATTATTGTCTGCTTTTGAACAGGAGCTGAGGAATGACCTCAACGCTGTAGATCAAAAGCCTGAGGACTCTGTGTGTTTTACATTAATGGTCACACTAAAGCCCACTGTGCAATGTACCTACTCAAACCCTGGGTTAGCTGACCATTGAGACCATCTGATAATGATAGTGTGTGGGATCTGAATAGCTTTTCATTCTCCCACATGCACACAGAAGTGCTGGAATCACTTGGCCTAGCAAGAAATTATACCAGGGCTTTGTGACAAATTCAGTGTAGTAGCTCATGCCATTAACCTTCCACTCATCCCCGAGTTCACATGTGCCTCTTCCACTTAAAAGACCAAGAGCTTGGGAAATTCAACTCTGCAGCATGTCCATCTGAGGACTGGGGATATTAAACTTATCTTCAGGTACAGCTGTGGTGGAGGATGACTGGATTGATTTATGCAAACTGTGCAGTGGTGATGGAATTTTTCTTGGACATTGATCCTCGTGTTGTGCTTTGAATATGGGAGTATGTTTTCTGGGGAAATGCACACACACTCACAAAGACATCCACAATCATTCCATATAGACTCTCTCCTCTGTCCCTCCCAACTCTGATGTACCACCCCACCTTAGATGACACTGCTGCTTCCAGGGATGACAGTAGCATGGTTTGAGCACTGGACTCTCAGTTTGTTGGGGTTTTTTTTTTTTTTTTGAGACAGAGATTCATTCGTTGCCCAGGCTGAAGTGCAATGGCACAACCTTGGCTCACCGCAACCTCTACCACCTGGGTTCAAGTGATTCTCCTGCCTCAGCCTCCTGAGTAGCTGGCATTACAGGCATGTGACACCACACCCAGGTAATTTTGTATTTTTAGGAGCGATGGGGTTTCTCAATGTCAGTCAGGCTACTCTCAAACTCCTGACCTCTGCTGATCCGCCCGTCTCCACCTCTCAAGGTGCTGGGATTACAGGCGTGAGCCACTGTGCCCGGTGTGACTCTTAGTAGTTTTTAAACCAAACTTCCCAAATCTCATTTCTGGCAGAAAGCTCAAACCAGAGTGGCCCTTGAGCAAAAGCAGGTGAAGCAGCGCCACCTTTACAACACTAAGATTTCAAACCTAAACAAAGAGATGATCCCAGAATACGTACTCTTTGCCGGTGTGGCTGGGTCCACCTGCATCTAGAGAAAAAGAAAACACTATGAGGGTCAGACCATGCTGTCTCCTGTGTGCACAGGTCTTCACTTGTTGACATTAAAAAGCCAGATGGTAAACAGTGGTTGAGACAATGGCCCCGGTATCTAGAAGACATTCGTGGAAAGGCACAGGATTTCTGTGCAACATTTTCCATTGTTTTTCTTTGACAATTCCAAATTCTTCTCAAGAAGAAGGCATTTCTCTTAAGGAAAATGCCTGCAGACACACAGTTTGTAAGTGTGGATGCCATCTGAAACCACTCTTTAGTTGATAATGAACTCTGGCATTTGCCCACCAAGAAATTCTGTCAATCACCTATAGTGTACATGGCGAGGTGTATACATCTTAATTCAATTGAAACAGAGAAACCGAGAGAAATAAAATTTCCTTTTCAGAGGAAAGAAGACGACTTTACCATGTGAACCCCTGTGGCTTCCTCAGAGATTGTCTGCTCTGGCACATGCTCCTCCAGGTCTTCCAGGTCACCTAGGAAACAGAGTCGCTATAAGCACATGAGCTCCACTCAGTGAATCCCTCAGGTGGTCTTGGAGCTGTGGACACGGGGCTGGCGTGTGTGGAAAGGTGTGTTCACAGCACAGACTCAGCTGCTGCCAGTCCATCCTCCATGGTGGAGAGGGAAGGAAAATGGTGAAGGAAGGCATCAGGAAGGCCTCAGAAGACAGAGCCTTGGTCCTCTAGCTACGCCAACCTCTTCGACATGAAAGAGCCCATCTCAAACAGGGCACACAACACAGTGTTTCACTGCAGCATCCAGGGCTCCCCCTTCCTAATCTGACCTCAGCTAACTTGTCGTCCCTTCTTTATCCCCTCGAGGTCATTTCCTCCCAGGATCCACCTGTCCTGCTGCTGTGTTTTTTGTCCCTCCCAGAACTTGCTTTTTTTTTTTTTTTTTGAGATGGAGTTTCTCTTTTCTTGCCCAGGCTGGAGTATAATGGTGCCATCTCGACCCACCACAACCTGTGCCACCTGGGTTCAAGTGATTCTCCAGTCTCAGCCTCCTGAGTAGCTAGGATTACAGGCATGCCTCTCCATGCTTGGCTAATTCTGTATTTTTAGGAGAAACGGGTTTTCTCCATGTTGGTCAGTCTGGTCTCGAACTCTCAACCTCAGGTAATCTGCGCGCCTTGGCCTCCCAAAGTGCTGGGGTTACAGGTGTCAGTCACCATGTCACAACTTTTGTACTAGATAAAAAGCAACCCTTCCTCAAAGAGGAGACTTAATTCTAACTAAAATATCCTATGTATTCACTAACCTTTTGTTTTAAAGAAGACTAAGCCAAGATTTGAAAATACTCAATTATCCTACCATTTAAAGATGACCCCTACTTGGCCCATGATGTTTGTGCTTCTGCTCTTCCTTATAACACAGTGTGTGTGTTCCATGGGACCTGCTGCTGCTCATGCTCACACTGGCTCCGGCACTAGGACAGCCCATCATGGGGGCAGCAGGTGGGGGTGCTGAACCTCTCCAACCCAGCTGTGTAGAAGAGTCCAGCAGAGAAGATGAGCACCAGGGTAACATCCAAGTTTTTCCTTCGGTTCTTATTTGGTGCTGTGTCTTGGGGGTATGTGCTGAACTGCAGCATATGTAAGGCTTGTGGAGATTATGCCATTAAATACAATATAACACGCCTGATTATTTTGTGCTTTTGATCAGGACATGAGAAAATAACACAGCACTGCATGAGCCACCCTCCATCATGCTAGGAAGGCAAGTGCTCACCCTGCCTCTCAGACCCTAGGGCAAACCCTTTGGTTTTCTTTTCATGTTGCTCTTTCTGAGCTGAGCACACAGAAACCATGACTAGGCTGAGGGATACAAGGCTGAAACTCTACATGACCCTGAAATTATCCATTCTGGGCCCCATTATCTTATGGTCAATAAGAGGCCTCTATAGAGAAAGTTGGGGTGATTTCCCCCTAATCCCGCCTGTAGGCTCCTCTCTTCTCAGTTTCCCAGCAGAACTCGCTGTAGCATGAGGCTGCTCCAGGGTCTAAATGCACAGGAAGAAGCCCTGCCCCACTCTCCCTGCTCAAGATGGGTGGTGGAGGGTCAGTTCTGAGGGCTTTGGTAGAAAAGGCTTGTAAAGGAGGGAAGGGGCTAGAGTGAGGTGTCATGACCACTCCAGTGGCAGAGGAAATAGAAAGGCCTGTGAAGAGGTGAGGTTTATTAGAAAATAAAGTATAGCAGGGAATTCTCAATGAAAAAATAAAATCAGCAGAGATCCTGACACAGTCCTGTTCTATGGATGTGCGGTGAGAATTTGCCTGGGTGTGGAGAGGATTTCTTTTAGGTTAATTAAAGTGTCCTGTGCGTGAAATAAACTGTACACTTTGGAAGCTTACAAGTTAATTTTTTCAAGTGCCTGCAACAGGACTGCAACGGTGACGGAAATCTCTGTTGAGAATGTGGACACTAGAAAATCTGGGGATATGTAGTACGGAAACCCACACACCCCCCTCCCAGACACACTGACCACGGCACCACATGAATTCACAAAAGACATGGCAGGCCCCTTGCACGGGATCCCACCCCACCTTCAGAGAACACAGTTGCTCCCGGGGACTGCAGAATGCGGCCACTGTTTCTTATCTAGAAAAACCATTTCTCCCATCACAGTCTAGGTCCTGATTCACAACATGAAGCTCAGCTCAGGCTGCCTGTCTACAGGAAAGCCAGTGAGACAGGGCCACATTCCTCAACATCTGGATTACTCATCAGTATGAGAGGGGTTCCCCAATACGTACCACGTTGTGGAACTCCCAAAGATGTCTGTAATGACAGAAAATCAATTGCTATGAGCATCAGACCATGCTGTGTCCTGTGAGCACAGGACTTTTCTTCGCTTAGTGACATTAGAAAACAAGATGGAAAACCCGTGTTCAAAGGAACCCCAAAGAAGCGAAGAAATCGACTCATACTACAGACACACATTTTTCTCAGAGGATATTTCCTCTGAAGTCCATGTTGGTTGGCAAGTAGCTGATTTTGCTCCAAAGAGAACAAAATGGGTAAGGCTCACTGCTACACAACGGGTGACTGATGCTGTCATTTTCTCCCACTGTCTTAAATCAAGCTTCAGTGGGGACAGACTCTCACTTACCATTTCCCCCAAGGACACTGTGTCACTAAGATATATATCTTCAGATTCTCATATCTTAATTTAATCCAAATAAGATAAAGCTAAGAAAGCAACAGTTTTTTCTCAGACAAATCCAGGTGGCCTGACCTTCACCTCCTCTCGGTCCTCCTCCTCGCCGTTGTAACTGGACAGCTCCTGAAGTACATCCCTGAGCAGAACTAGGAGGACACAGAGTGACCGTCAGCACCTTGGTGGTGGTGCTCATGAACAATTCAGTAACACTGCTTGAGGTGGGCTTGGGAGGAGGGTAGCAGGCACAGGAGAGATGCAGGAAGAAAGAGAATCAGGGCCTTTGGCTTCCTAGCTCCAGGCCACCTCATAAACATAAAATAGCCAATCTCAAACAGTGCACACCACGCAGTGCAGGCTGTGTGTCCCTGGCAGCCTCTTAGGGCTCCTCCTTCCTAATCTGACCTGAGCTAACTTGCCCTCTTATTGATCCCTGACAACGTCATTTCCTCCTCACAATCCACATGTGCTGCTGATCTGTTTATCATCCCTTCTAGAGGATTTTGTACGGAATAAGAAGCAACCTTTCTTAAAATAGGAGATTTAATTCTAGCCAAAAGAGTTTATTACTAACTTTCTGGTACAAGGCAAATAAACCAAGATTTGAAAATAATTTTCCCACCATTTAAAGATGACCCCTACTTAGCATGTGGTATTTGTTCTTCCACTCTCCCTTTTCAACAGAATTTGTGTGCACTATGATGTTCACTGCTCCTCACGCTCACACTGACTCCAGCACTGGGACAGCCTGTCATGGGGAGCAGCGAGGGGGTGCAAGGGGTGGGCACTGACCCTCTCCAACCCAGCTGTGCAGGAGATTCCAGCAGGGAAAATGGGTGCCCGGCTAACACCCAAATTGAGCCTTGACTTTTTTTTATTGGATTCTATGTCTTGGGATTGGGTTCCACTGAACTTCTAAGACTTGCGGTGATTATCTCCTTAAATACAATAGAGTATGGCACTGATTATTGTCTGCTTTTGAACAGGAGCTGAGGAATGACCTCAACGCTGTAGACCAAAAGCCTGAGGATTCTGTGTGTTTTACATTAATGGTCACACTAAAGCCCACTGTGCAATGTACCTACTCAAACCCTGGGTTAGCTGACCATTGAGACCATCCGATAATGATAGTGTTTGGGATCTGAATAGCTTTTCATTCTCCCACATGCACACAGAAGTGCTGGAATCACTTGGCCTAGCAAGAAATTATACCAGGGCTTTGTGACAAATTCAGTGTAGTAGCTCATGGCATTAACCTTCCACTCATCCCTGAGTTCACATGTGCCTCTTCCATTTAAAAGACCAAGAGCTTGGGAAATTCAACTCTGCAGCATGTCCATCTGAGGACTGGGGATATTAAACTTATCTTCAGGTACAGCTGTGGTGGAGGATGAATGGGTTGATTTATGCAAACTGTGCAGTGGTGATGGAATTTTTCTTGAACATTGATCCTCATGTTGTGCTTTGCAGATGGGAGTGTGTTTTCTGGGGAAATGCACACACACTCCCAAAGACATCCACAATCATTCCATATAGACTCTCTCCTCTGTCCCTCCCATCCCTGATGTACCACCCCACCTTACATGACACTGCTGCTTCCAGGGATGACAGTAGCATGGTTAGAGTGGTTTACTGGATCTTAGCATTCTTTTAAACCAAACTTCCCAAATCTCATTTCTGGCAGACAGCTCAAACCAGAGTGTCTCTTGAACAAAGGCAGGCAAAACAGTGCCGTCTTTGCAACTCTAATATTTTGAACCTAAACAAAGAGATGATCCCAGAATACGTACGTTCGGCCAGTGTGTCTGGGTCCCCCTCCATCTAGAGAAAAACAAAACACTATGAGGATCAGACCAGGCTGTGTCCTGTGTGCACAGGTCTTCTCTTCACTTGTTTATGTTAAAAAAACAGATGGTAAATAGTACTTGAGACAATGGCCCCGATATCTAGAAGACATTCGTGGAAAGGCACAAGATTTTTGTGCAACATTTTCAATTGTTTTTGTTTGACAATTCCAAATTTTTCTCAAGAAGAAGACATTTCTCTTAAGGTAAATGCCTGCTGACACACAGTTTGTAAGTGTGGATGCCATCTGAAACCACTCTTTAGTTGATAATGAACTCTGGCATTTGCCCACCAAGAAATTCTGTCAGTCACCTATAGTGTACATGGCGAGATGTATACATCTTAATTCAATTGAAACAGAGAAACCGAGAGAAATAAAATTTCCTTTTCAGAGGAAAGAAGACGACTTTACCATGTGAACCCCTGTGGCTTCCTCAGAGATTGTCTGCTCTGGCACATGCTCCTCCAGGTCTTCCAGGTCACCTAGGAAACAGAGTCGCTATAAGCACATGAGCTCCACTCAGTGAATCCCTCAGGTGGTCTTGGAGCTGTGGACACGGGGCTGGCGTGTGTGGAAAGGTGTGTTCACAGCACAGACTCAGCTGCTGCCGGTCCATCCTCCATGGTGGAGGGAAGGCAAATGGTGAAGGAAGGCATCAGGAAGGCCTCAGAAGACAGAGCCTTGGTCCTCTAGCTAAGGCGACCTCTTTGAGATGAAGTAACCCATCTCAAACAGGGCACACCACACAGTGTTTCCCTGGAGCATCAACGGCTTCTCCTTCCTAATCTGACCTGAGCTAACTTGCCCTCCCTTCTTGATCCCCTAGAGGTCATTTCCTCCCCAGGATCCACATGTCCTGCTGCTGTGTATTTTGTCCCTCCTAGAATTATTATTATTATTATTTTTGAGATGGAGTTACTCTCTTCTTGCCCCGGCTGGAGTATAATTGTGCAATCTCAACCCACCACCAGCTCTGCCTCCCAGGTTCAAGTGATTCTCCAGCATCAGCCTCCTGAGTAGCTGGGATTATAGGCATGCATCACCATGCCCAGTTAATTCTGTATTTTTAGGAGAGATGGGTTTTCTCCATGTTGGTCAGCCTGGTTTCGAACTCCTGACCTCAGGTGATCCACCCATCTTGGCCCCCCAAACTGCTGGAATTACAGGTGTGAGCCACCACGCCTGACCAGAATATTCTGTACTAGAAACAAAGCAACCTTTCTTCAATGAGGAGATTAATTCTATCAAAATATTCTATGTATTCACTAGCCTTTTGTTTTAAAGAAGACTAAACCAAGATTTGAAAATACTCAATTATCCTACCATTTAAAGATGACCGCTACTTGGCCCGTGATGTTTGTCCTTCTGCTCTTCCTTTTAACACAGTGTGTGTGTGCCATGGGACCTGCTGCTGCTCATGCTCACACTGGCTCCAGCACTAGGACAGCCCATCATGGGGGCAGCAGGTGGGGGTGCTGAACCTCTCCAACCCAGCTGTGTAGAAGAGTCCAGCAGAGAAGATGAGCACCAGGATAACACCCAAGTTTTTCCTTCGGTTCTTATTTGGTGCTGTGTCTTGGGTGCGTGTGCTGAACTGCAGCATATGTAAGGCTTGTGGAGTTTATGCCATTAAATACAATATAACATGCCTGATTATTTTCTGCTTTGGATCAGGAGATGAGAAAATAACACAGCACTGCAGCCAAAAGCCTGACCTCGCAATGTCTGTTTCCCATTTGTCACCACACCAAAGTCCACTGTAAAATGTACTTATTCCTACACTGAGTTATGTGACCATTGAGACAATCCTACATGAGAGACAGTGTTTGGGATTTCTGAAGGCCATGCAACTTCCATATGCACACATAGGTGCTAAAACTCTCTGGCATAACAACAAATTATATCTGAACCATGTGATTACTTCAGAGTAGTAGCCCATGGCATCAACCTTCCACCCACTCCTGAGTTCACCTCTGCCTCTTGCACTGAGGAGATAAAGCGCTTGGCAAATTCATCTCTGCACTATCTCCGACTGCGTACTGGGGATATTAAACTGGCCTTCAGCTACAGCTGTGGTGGAGGATAAATGGGCAGATTGACGTTAAGGTGTGCAGTGGTAATGGAATTTTTATTTACAACACTCATCTTTGTGTTGAGCTGTGCACACGGAAGCATGCTATCTGGAGAAATGTACACATCCTCCCAAAGACATTCATAATCACTATACATAGACTCTCTTCTTATACCCACCCCCAACCTTGATGCACCTCATTCGATTTCATAGAATGACACGGCAGCTAACAGAGACTACGTAGGATGGTCACCACTCGTCAGTACACTCTTAGAAATTTCTTCCCAAACCTCATTTTCCAATAGGAAGCTCCAATGAGAGTGGTTCTCCAGAAAAAGCAGGCAAGAACGTGTCACCTTTCTCAACACTAAGATTTTTCCTTAGCAAAAAGGTGATCCCAGAATACGTACCGTTGGTTTGGGTGCCCGTGTCTGCCTGCATTTAGAGAAAGAAAAACACCATGAGGGTAAGATCATGCTGTCTCTGTGCACAGGTCTTTTCTAAACTTGGTGCTATTAGAAAACCAGATGGGAAATTCTGGTGGAGGCAATGGCCACAAAAATAAAGCCTAGAGAACACTTGTAGAAAGGCACCAGGTTTTTGTGCAAGATTATTTAAAATTTATTTTGGTTGCAAATTCATAATTCTCAAAAAGGTTTTTCTCCTGAGGACAATGCTTGCTGACATAGTTTGTAACTGAAGCTGTCATCTATGAATGCCATCTTCAATCAGTTCTTAGTTAGTAATGAATTCTCATTTTACATTTTCCCACCAAGAAATTCTGTAAGTCATCTATAATGTACATGGCAGTAAGATTTTCCTATCTTTATTCAAGTGAAATTGAAAGAAACCTAGGAAAATGAAATTCCCCTTTCAGACAAAAAAAGAACAACTTACATGGGCAACAGTGAGGAGACTCTGATTGGATGCTTCAGGGAGATGTCCTGCTATAAACTCCTCTAGATGATCTAGGAGAAATAGGGTAAGTGTCACTGCATGGATTCCGCTGAGGGAATCCCTCGGGTTGTATTGGGTGGTGTGGACATGAGGCTGGCATGTGTGAAGAAGGTGGGCTACCCCAGACGGAGCCGCAGGCCCTTTCTCCTTGGTGGTGCAGGCAGGCAAATGAGACAACGAGGAAAGCCATGGGAACTAGAGCCTTGGTCCTCTGGCTAATGCAAGCTCATCAATGGCACTCAGCTGATCTCAAAGATGGCACACCATAGGGGCAGGCTGTGCTTCCCTACAACGTCTCAGGTTCCTCCTTCCTAATCTGACCTGAGCTAACTTGCCCTCCCTTTGTGATCCCTTCTGAGGTCATTTCCCCCTCAGGATCCACATGTGCTGCTGCTGTTCATCATCCCTCCTAAAACATTTTGTACTGCATAAAAGCAACCTCTCTTCAAAAAAATTTAACCTTTGGTGATCAAGCCTGGCAACTACTCTGTGTCTGGCCTGACCCTGAAGTCAAAAAAACTTATGACTTCACTGAACCTTTGAGTCAAACAGAATTAAACCAAGATTTGAAAATACTCAATTATCCTACCATTTAAAAATGACCCGCACTTAGCTTATTTGTCCTTCCACTCTTCCTTTTCAACACGATGTATGTGTCCATGGAGTCAGTTGCTGCTCATGCTCACGCTGACTCCAGCACTAGGACAGACCATCATGGGGGGCAGTAGGTGGGGGCGCTAACACTCTCCAAACTAGCTGTGCAGGAAATCCCACTGGGGTGATGGACACCAGAATAACACCCCAATTCTTCCTTGAGCTCTTATTCTGCACTGTGTATTGGATGTGTGGGCTGAATAAGGGCATGTGGAACACTTGTGGCCATCATGTTATTAAACATAGTAGAATATGTCCCTGATTGTTCTCTGCATTTTTTTTTTTTTTTGAGATGAAATCTCACTCTGTTGCCCAGGCTAGAATGCAGTGCCATGATCAAGGCTTAGGTGCAGCAAACCACCATGACACATTTATACCGATGTAACAAAGCTGCATGTTCTACACATGCATCCTAGAATTGCAAGCAAAATAAAAACAATAAAAAGAGTAAACCCAGAATACATACCTTCTGATGGAAAGCGTACACCTTTCTGCAAATAGAGAAAAGAAAAACATTATGAGAGTCAGACCACACTGTGGCCTGTGTGCACAGGTCTTTTCTGCATTGTTGACATTATAGAAAACCCAATGGAAATAGTGAAAATAGTCAACACAAGGGCCCCAAATTAAAGCCTAGAGGGCACGTGGAAAGGCACAAGTTTTCTGTGCATGATTTCCAAGTTTATTTTCATTGCATGTTCACCATTAGTTTCCAGAAGAAAGCACTTCTCCTATGGAAAATGCTTACTGCCCTAGAGTTTTTAAGTGAACCTGTCATCTTGAATTCATTCTTGCTGGTAATTGACTCTGACTTTACAGCTGCCCACCAAGACATTCTGTAAGTCATCTATAATGTACATGGTAAGATGATCATCTCTTATCTCAATTTCTATGGAAACTAAGAGAAATAAAATTCCCACCTCAGATAAACAAAAAAGACTTTACCTTCACAGAGCCTGGCAACGTCTCCGAGAGTATCTCGGGTGGACACAATGGCTTGCCCAAGGAGCCTTCGTCACGCTCTAGGAAACACAGAGTAATTGTCAGCACGTTGGGTGCACTGAAGGAATCCGTCAGGCAGACTCCCGTGCTAAAAACACGGGGCTGGCACATGTAGACAAGGGGGGTTAACTGCAAAAACGGACCTCCTGCCAGAACATCCTCCTTGGTGATGAAGAAAGGTCAATGAGACCATCAGGAAAGCCACGGAAGACAGAGCCTTGGCAGCACAGACATGCACTGCTGATGCCATGGCAGTGTCTCATCACTCCCCTATGCGTTTTGAGGCCTGGGAAATTTCCACTTTCCTGTTGAAATGTGACAATGTCTTTTATCTTTCCTGGGTCTACATATGCCTCTCTTGCACTTTCCATTCATTTTATTGAACTTCAGACATTGTTGTGGTAAAACATATACAAAATTTATTATTGTAATCATTCAGTGCACACTTCAGGAACAGACAGACCAGAACCGCAGGGGCAGAGAAGAGAAAGCCTCACTGTTTGAGGAGCCCACCCTCTTCTCCCCGACCCTGGATTACAACCCACGCAGGTAACTGGGTAAGTGTGGGAACCCGGAGACTATAGAAAATGAGCAGAAAGTTTTTGCACACTTGTGCTAGATCTCAGAACAGGAATGCAGGCATCGGAACATCACTGGGACCCAAGATGGGCTGCCCAGAGTTGAGCTCTGGGATGAGAAAGAAGGAGGAGGACACAGTCCCTGCCCTCCCAGTGACCAGCCATGGCCAGGATTCCTCCACCTGTGAGTAGGAGACTACTGACTTTGGGACTGATGATTGCAAGGCTGTCTCAGAGAAACTGATCTCTTATGGATCACACGGGAGGGTTGCAAGGACCACCTAAACTCCAGGGCAGCCCCTCTCCCTTTGTTGAGTTCAGCCTGCCTTAGAGAAAGGTCCCCTCCTCGCCTCCTCCGACACTAGCATTAGGCAGCTGCCCTGCCTGGGAGCTGAGGCTCCCTCCAGTAAAACGGAACTCTGGGCCAGGACACTCTTGGCCAATAGTAGCTACACAAGGACCACCTGTCCAGCGACTCCCAGAAGCTGATCTTTGTCCCAGCCACAGGGTGATCAAGCCTGGCAACTACTCTGTGTCTGGCCTGACCCTGAAGTCCATCCCTAATGATCATGTCCTCTCTGGGATAAGTTGAACATTTCAGGAACTCACTCCTGTTCTCTGTCTCTCACTAATTTCTGGTGGTGCCATTGCTGTCAACACACAGGGAGATGGAGAAGACAAGAAACAAGAAAGTAGCTCCTCTGTCCAGGCTTTTGGGAAGATGGCCAATGTTCAGGCCAGCCATGAAGTCAGAGCTCAACTCCTCCTTCAGATGAGGCTTGAACATTCCGGCCGTGCCCAGGTGATGTAGAACTGACTCTCCTGATGTTGCATCTTGGCTTCCCTCGTGGCTTTGCTGCCCTCATGCCTTCCTTCTGCTCCTCCAAATCATGTTCCTCTGCAGGCTCAGGCCAAGGCTGTAGCCTGCTGTCTCTCACATAGAGCCCAACGGGCAGCGGTCTATGAATTTTTAGAGCCCCAATGTTGGTAACACTGATTTGTACCTTTAATCCCTCACAGCAGAAAGCCCCCTGAATACCACAAAAAACTATATTCTAGAGATTAAAGATGACTAGGGGAATCGGGTTATGAGGAGACAGTTTCTGAGGTTAGTGAAGGACATTTTAAAATCACACCAGCCTGATTGTTTTACAATGTGGGATAAGTAATGACACCTACACAGCAATCAAATTTGATTTATACACAATATGTTTCCACCAAATGCATACTCCAAGAAAAAACTCAAGCTAAATTTGGTGGAGTTTATATTCCTATTCACCGAAACCAACTGCGTTCACTTGTTTTGTTTTTGTTTTTTTTTTTGCAACAGCCTTCAGAAACAAACAAGCACCTTTGCCAACAGTCGGTTGAATGGGGACATCGTGGAGCCTCTGCAGTACCACAGCCGAGTTTGCTTTCCCACCTGCAGTGCATGAGCCACCCTCCATCATGCTAGGAAGGCAAGTGCTCACCCTGCCTCTCAGACCCTAGGGCAAACCCCTTGGTTTTCTTTTCATGTTGTAGTTTCTGAGCCGAGCACACAGAAACCATGACTAGGCTGAGGGATACAAGGCTGAAACTCTATATGACCCTGGAATTATCCATTCTGGGCCCCATTATCTTATGGTCAATATGAGGCCTCAGTGGAGAAAGTTGGGGTGATTTCACCCCAACCCCACCTGCAGGCTCCTCTCTTCTCAGTTTCCCAGCAGAACTCGCTGTAGCATGAGGCTGCTCCAGGGTCTAAATGCACAGGAAGAAGCCCTGCCCCACTCTCCCTGCTCAAGATGGGTGGTGGAGGGTCAGTTCTGAGGGCTTTGGTAGATAAAAGGCTTGTAAAGGAGGGAAGGGGCTAGAGTGAGGTGTCATGACCACTCCAGTGGCAGAGGAAATAGAAAGGCCTGTGAAGAGGTGAGGTTTATTAGAAAATAAAGTATAGCAGGGAATTCTCAATGAAAAAATAAAAGTAGCAGAGATTCTGACACAGTCCTGTTCTATGGGTGTGCAGTAAGAATTTGCTTTTGTGTTGACAGGATTTCTTTTAGGTTAATTAAAGTGTCCTGTGCGTGAAATAAACTGTACACTTTGGAAGCTTACAAGTTAATTTTTTCATGTGCCTGCAACAGGACTGCAACGGTGACGGAAATCTCTGTTGAGAATGTGGACACTAGAAAATCCGGGGATATGTAGTACGGAAACCCACACACCCCTCTCCCAGACACACTGACCACGGCACCACATGAATTCACAAAAGACATGGCAGGCCCCTTGCACGGGATCCCACCCCACCTTCAGAGAACACAGTTGCTCCCGGGGACTGCAGAATGCGGCCACTGTTTCTTATCTAGAAAAACCATTTCTCCCATCACAGTCTAGGTCCTGATTCACAACATGAAGCTCAGCTCAGGCTGCCTGTCTACAGGAAAGCCAGTGAGACAGGGCCACATTCCTCGACATCTGGATTACTCATCAGTATGAGAGGGGTTCCCCAATACGTACCACGTTGTGGAACTCCCAAGGATGTCTGTAATGACAGAAAATCAATTGCTATGAGCATCAGACCATGCTGTGTCCTGTGAGCACAGGACTTTTCTTCACTTAGTGACATTAGAAAACAAGATGGAAAACCCAGTGTTCAAAGGAACCCCAAAGAAGAACAGAGCAAATCAACTCATAC
The DNA here is from genome assembly GCF_029289425.2 of Pan paniscus. Lineage (NCBI taxonomy): Eukaryota > Metazoa > Chordata > Mammalia > Primates > Hominidae > Pan > Pan paniscus. Next base: position 172,975,658 of record NC_073253.2, on the reverse strand, counting down.
TAAAGACACAAATTTTTCTCAGAGGATGTTTCCTCTGAAGTCCATGTTGGTTGGCAAGTAGCTGATTTTGCTCCAAAGAGAGAACAAAATTAGTAAGGCAAAAGCTCCCTGCCCCACAATGTGTGACTGATGCTGTCATTTTCTCCCACTGTTTTAAATCAAGCCTCAGTGGGGACAGACTCTCACTTACCATTTCCCCCAAGGACACTGTGTAACTAAGATACATATTGTCAGATTCTCATATCTTAATTTAATCCAAATAAGATAAAGCTAAGAAAGCAACAGTTTTTTCTCAGACAAATCCAGGTGGCCTGACCTTCATCGCCTCTGGGTACTTCTTCCATATGCTGTATAGGTGGAGCTCCCGTAGTCGCCGTATTTGCCGTTTCATCTCAACTAGGAGGACACAGAGTGACCGTCAGCACCTTGGTGGTGGCGCTCATGAACAATTCAGTAACACTGCTTGAGGTGGGCTTGGGAGGAGGGTAGCAGGCACAGGAGAGATGCAGGAAGAAAGAGAATCAGGGCCTTTGGCTTCCTAGCTCCAGGCCGCCTCATAAACATATAATAGCCAATCTCAAACAGTGCACACCAGCAGTGCAGGCTGTGTGTCCCTGGCAGCCTCTTAGGGCTCCTCTTTCCTAATCTGAACTGAGCTAACTTGCCCTCTTATTGATCCCTGACAAAGTCATTTCCTCCTCAGAATCCACATGTGCTGCTGATCTGTTTATCATCCCTTCTAGAAGATTTTGTACTAAACAAGAAGTAACCTTTCTTAAAATAGGAGATTTAATTCTAGCCAAAAGATTTTATTACTAACTTTCTGTTACAAGGCAAATAAACAGAGATTTGAAAATACTCTATTATCCTACCATTTAACGATGACCCCTACTTAGCATGTGATATTTGTTCTTCCGCTCTTCCTTTTCAACACCATGTGTGTGCACCATGGAGTTCACTGCTGCTCATGCTCACACTGACTCCAGCACAGAGACAGTCTGTCACGGGGAGCAGCGAGGCGGGGCAAGGGGTGGGCACTGACCCTCTCCAACCCAGCTGTGCAGAGATTCCAGCAGGGAAAATGGGTGCCAGGCTAACACCCAAGTTGAGTCTTGAGATTTTATTGGATGTTATGTGTTGGGATTGGTTTCCACTGAATTTCTAAGACTTGCGGTGATTATCTCATTAAATACAATAGAGTATGGCACTGATTATTGTCTGCTTTTGAACAGGAGCTGAGGAATGACCTCAACGCTGTAGACCAAAAGCCTGAGGACTCTGTGTGTTTTACATTAATGATCACACTAAAGCCCACAGTGCAATGTACCTACTCAAACAAACCCTGGGTTAGCTGACCATTGAGACCATCCGATAATGATAGTGTTTGGGATCTGAATAGGTTTTCATTCTTCCAGCACACAGAAGTGCTGGAATAACTTGGCCTAGCAAGAAATTATACCAGGGCTTTGTGACAAATTCAGTGTAGTAGCCCATGGCATTAACCTTCCACTCATTCCCGAGTTCACATGTGCCTCTTCCATTTAAAAGACCAAGAGCTTGGGAAATTCAACTCTGCAGCATGTCCATCTGAGGACTGGGGATATTAAACTTATCTTCAGGTACAGCTGTGGTGGACGATGAATGGGTAGCTGAGTAGCTGGTATTACAGACATGTGCTCCCTGCGTAGCTGGTATTAAAGACATGTGCTTCCTGAGTAGCTGGTATTAGAGACATGTGCTCCCATGCCCAGCTAATTTTGTATTTTTAGTAGAGATGGGGTTTCTCCATGTTGATCAGGCTGGTCTTGAACTCCTGACCTTAGGTGATCCACCCTCCTTGGCCTCCCAAAGCACTGGGATTACAGGCATGAGCCACCGTCTCCAGCCAGAACATTTTGTATGAGGTAAAAAGCAACCTTTCTTCAAAGAGGTGATATAATTCTAGCCAAAATATTCTACATATTCACTAACCTTTTGTTTCAAAGAAGACTAAACCAAGATTTGAAAATACTCAATTATCCTACCATTTAAAGATGACCTCTACTTGGCCTGTGATATTTGTCCTTCTGCTCTTTCTTTTAACACTGTGTGTGTGTGTCATGGGGCCCGCTGTTGCTCATACTCACACTGGCTCCAGGAATGGGACAGCCCTTCATGGGTGACAGCAGGTGGGGGCGCTGACCCTCTGTTACCCAGCTGTGCAGAGATTCCAGCAGACGAGATGGGCACCAGGCTAACAGCCAATTGGCTCTGTGAGATCTTGTTGGGTGCTGTGTCTTGGGTATGTGTGCTACTGAATTGGAGCATTTCTAACGTTTCTGGTGATGATCTCATTAAATATAATAGAATATATCTCTGAATGTTCTCTGCCCTTGACCAGGAACTGAGGAATACCCCATCACTTAAGACCAAAGGCCTGGCAGCTCCCTCTGTATGTTTCATATTAATGACCGCACCCAAGTTCACTGTACAATGAACCTACTCAAACTCTGGGTCAGCTGACCATTGAGACCATTCTATTGTGGTATACAGTGCTGGAGATCTTTATAGGCCAACATACTTCCACATACACATAGATGCTAAGGACTCTCTGACATGGTGACAAGTTACACCAGGGCCATGTTATAACTTCAGACTAGTAGCCCACAGCATCACCCTTCCACCCATTCCCGAGTTCATCTATGCCATTTCCATTTAGGAGACCAAAAGCCTGAAAAATTCATCTCTACATCATCTCCATGTGAGGACTTGGGATATTAAACTTACCTTCAGCTACAGCTGTGGCGAGGAATGAATGGGCTGATTTTTTGCAAAAATGCAGTGGTGATCAAATTTTGTTTCTAGAATATCAATCTTTGTGTTGTGCTTTGCATATGGGAACGTATTTTCTGGGGAAAAGCACACAAACTCGCAGAGACATTCACAATCATTCCACATTGACTCATTCCTCCATACCTCCCAACTCTGATTCACAACACCCTCTTCTATCCAAATGACCCTGTTCCTTCCAAGCACCAGAGTCAACGGTCACATTTCTTGACCAGGTTCTTCACTTGTCAAGACAAAAGTGCTTGAACCACATTTCTGGCAGGAAGTTCAAACCAGAGTGGCTCTCCAGAAAAAATGAGGCAAGAAAGTGTCACCTTTGTCAACACTAGAATTTTTCCTCAGCATAGGGGTGATTCCAGAATACGTACTGTCTCTCTCTGTGTCTTTGTCCACCTGCATTTAGAGAAAAACAAAACACTACAAGGGTCAGACCATGCTGTGTCCTGTGTGCACAGGTTTTCCTTTTCCCTCCCTCCCTTCCTTTTCTCTTTCTTTCTTTTTCTTTCTCTTTCTTTCTTTCCTTTCTTTTCTTTTTCTTTCTTTATCTTTTTCTCTTTCCTTCCTTCTTTCTTTCCTTTCCTTCTTTCTCTTCCTTCTTCCCTTCCCTTCTTCCTTCCTTCCTGCCTCTCTCTCTCTCTCTCTCTCCCCTACTCCCTGTCTCCCTTCCTCTCTCCCTTTCTTTGCTGGAATTTCGCTCTGTCACCCAGGCTGGAGTACAGTGTCATGATCATGGCTCACTGCAACATCCGCCTCCTGGCCTCAAGCGATCCTGCTCCCTTAGCCTCCCCAGTAGCTGAGATTACAGTAGCCGGTCAGCATGCCCAGCTAATTTTTGTATTTGTAGTAGAGATGGGGTTTCACCATACAAGTCTTTTCTTTACTTGGTGACATTAGAAAAGCAGATGGGAGACAGTGGTTGAGGCAATGGTCCTAAAGCCTCGAAGACACTTCTGGAAAGGCACAAGATTTTTATGCAAGACTTTCAAGATTGTTTTGGTTGTATAGTCACAATGTTGTAAGAAGAAAGCTTTTCCCCTAAAAAAAATTCTTTCTGCCATACAGTTCATAACTGAAGGTGTCATCTAAGAATGCCATCTGAGATCATTTCTTACCTGGTAATGACCCTCACATTTTCCCACCAAAATATTCTGTAAGTCATCTATAATGTACATGGTAAGATTTTCATATCTCAATTCAAATAAAATAAAAAAGAACCAAGAGCAACAAAATTTCCATCTCAGAAACATAAAGAAGAACTTACCATATGAACGCCCAGGACATCTTCAGATGAAGCTTCCTGCACCAGGTCCTCATCGTAATCTAGGAAACACAGAGTAACTGTCATCATGTTGGTTCCACTGAAGGAATCCCTTAGGCAACCTTGGATGCTAAGGACAGGGGGCTGGCATGTGTAAAGGAGGTGGGTTAAGGGTAGAAACTTGGCTGCCACTGGGACACCCTCCTGGGTGATGAGGGAAGGCAAATGAGACCATCAGGAAAGCCACAGAAGTCAGGACCTGGTTCTCTGGCTAAGCCCCCACACCACTGCGAAAAAGGCAGAGTTCACACAGGGTGGCACACAAATGCACTGCTGATTTCATGACAGTGTCCCATCACCCCCTTGTGCATTTTGAGGCCTGGTAAATTTCTTTTGTTGTTGAAATGTTATAATGGCATTTATCTTTCCTTGATCTACATATGCTCCTCCTGTATTTATCATCCATTTAATTGGCTTTAAAATCAGTATTGTGGCCAAAATACATCGTATTTATTATTTTAATAATCAAGTGCACACTTCAGGGGCATCAGTGCCATTCACAATTCTGTGCAGTAAACTAAATGTAATCCAAATCCAGATGTCTTACTTTCCACCTTAGGAAACTAGAGAAAAAAGTATAGTGTAATGTAAACCAGGCAACCCTCCTCCCCCAAAATATAACAATATTTGCAGAAACCAATGTAATAGAAATAATAAAATAAAGAAACTCAACAAAACCAAAAGCTGCTTCTTAGAAAAGATCAATAGAATTGGTAAACCTCCAGCAAGGCTAATCACAAAGAAAATACAGAAGACACGATGTACAAACAATATGAATAGAAGAGGAATTATCCTTGCTGATCCCATGATCATTAAGAAAATAATCACAGAATACTTTCAACAAATCTATGCCTGCAATTTTTTAAGTGCAGGAGTGAAAGTCTATTGAAAAGTTTGAGAGTAGGAATGACCGGAAGCACAGTAGCCTTTGATGAGAACCAAGCAGGCAACTTGTCAGATTCAAGTGTCTACACCCACAAATTTCCTAGCTTAGATGAAATGGACAAATGCCTTCAAAGGGAGAAACTACCATAACCACCCAAAGGAGAGACAGATAATCTGAGTAGGCCTCTATCATTATAGAATTTAATCAGGAAGTAATAACTTAAAAAAAAAATGCCCACATAATTGTACTGGTGAATTCCGCCTAACACAATGGAAAACATAGTCTTACCAGCAAGTGATCCAAATTCTACATATTTACCCAGCTAAATTAGAAAATTATGTTCATCTTAAAATCTGCACAAGAATGTGGGCAGCTTTATTCATAATTACCCAAATTGGAAGCAGCTGAGATGGTCTTCAGGCAGTGAGTGAACCAACTAACCCTGTTCGATGAAACCAATGGACTATTGTTCACTGATAAGAATTATTAAGCTGTTAAGCTTCAAAACGATACAAAAGATCTTACATGTATATTGCTAAGTAAAATAAGTTAGTTATACGTAGCTACATACTCTATGATTCCAACTCTATAAAATTCTGGAAAAGGAAACCTATAGAGGCAGTAAAATCATCCATAGTTGTCAGGAATCCTCAGAAAAGGAGAGGAATTAGTAGATGCAGCTCAGGTCATGTTTAGGATGTGAAATTATTCCGTCAGGGTGACAAAAGACATTGTCAGTTTGTCAAAACCCATAGGCTGGACAACACAGAGTGAACCTTGATGCTAACCCTAGATTTCTGTTCATAAGAATGTATCACTATTGGCTCAGTCATTGTTACGAGCGTTATCACACTCACAAAGATGGGATCACCAAAAAACACTGAGGAAGGTGGGTATATGGAAATTTTTGTTGCCACTTCCTCCATTTTTCGGTTACTTCCAAACAGTTTGAAGTGATGTCCATTACTTTACAAACCTGGCAACACCGTCTCAGAAAAAGATCCTTTTTAATTAATGTTTTAACAATCAGCAAAATGTCTACAATTTGCACTGAGATGTTATTTACTGTTAAAAGTAAACCCAAATCTGGAATGGAAATACACCTTTACTCCTCTGGTTATAGCACTAGTGATTGACTTAACACATTTAAATATGCACACATGAAATAAAGAATATAGCATCACAATTTTATAATTGTCTGAAATATGAGACACTGAAGAATCTAGAAATCATATCATGAATGAACTGAATGACTGAATTTCCACAACACCTTCCATTGATGCAATTCTAGGGTATATATGGCCGGGATGCCAGTGATGCCAGTGATAGGTGATTGGCTTCTCACGCTCGCGGTGGCAGACGGTGGATTCCCCTGGCATCTTAGGATACACTATTTGATCCTCGTCACAACACACTGGGAAATGAATTAAAATAAAGACAGGTGTTGGTGTCTTGCCGCAAAAGATCAGAGAAATGAGTAATTATTTATTCACAGCTTAAATGTTTGATTCCACTGTTCATCATCTGCAGAGCAAAGCTCCCTGAATCTGAGTTGGGCTTCAGAAAGACTTGCACTGTGGGTTGCACGTATAAGTGTGCAGGCAAATGCCTGTATTGAGATGAGACATTACAGAAAGGTAGTAGATTGGAGTGACCAAGAGCATAGGGTCCGGAGCATAGGATCTGAGCTCAGGGACTTCTGAGAAGCTGCTAGAACCTGAGGAAGTTCTATAGATCCCTCTGTGCCTCCTAATGGCCTACGTTATGTTAAAAGGGTAAGAATAGTTAAATGGACCTAAAGCCTTAAAACGGGTGCTTCCTAAGTGCCATAAAGTGTTCAATTATTTCATGTCTGGAAGAATAAGCCAGGCCCTTGGTAGTGGTTAATAGAGAAGCCACTTGGGGGACTCCAGGGCAGTGGAGGCTAAAATTCTTTTCATTCTTGACACGGGTCTCATGCTTTAGAACTCGTGAAAAGTTTTTGTTTGAATTTCCTGTGATGCCCACATCGGCCCAGAGAGATGGGCAGAGCAGGGGCTGCCACTCAGAGTTGACGGTTCAGGGAAGTGAAATGAAGAGATTTGAAGCGACCTGCCTAGGGTCACAACACTGACGAATGATAGATCTGGGACAAGAATTTGGTTGGTTTTCTGGGGACAGAGATCCCTGAATACCTGAGGCCTCTAAATCATGGCCTGGACCCTGAACCTGGAGCTCTTTCCACTCCCTTTCTCAATCCTCCTGCACCAAGGGCTCTTCAGGAAGGTTGATGTATTTGGAAGAGGTGGTGAGTCCAGAAAAAAGCCAAATCATTTAACAAAACAAAACTCCTGTCTCTAGGTTTTAACTCCTGGGCTAAAATATGGCACTTTCCTGCAAACGAAGCCTCTCTGAGGAACAAATTCAAATGTCTGGTCATCCTACCCATTGCCCTGTATTGTCAGCTGTCTGGCAGTGAGCACCCCTCCATGACCAACTGACCACAGCAAGGGACCAAGTTCTGCTTGGCCCCCAAGGTAGTTCGGAACTTAGGACATTCCAAACTAACTACCACTTGATGGCTGTGCCAAGAATAAACTTCCCTTCAACTGAACCATTCTGAAGAAGCAATTAATGGGAATTAACTGAAAATGTGGCCCCCCAGTGGATTTTTCAGCAGTTTATTCTGTATCTAGTCTATGAAAGAGTGTGTGTGGCGGGGGAGGCCGGGTGTGGTGGCTCACACCTGTATCCCAGCACTTTGGGAGGCCAAGGTGGGCAGATCACAAGGTCAGGAGTTCAAGACCAGCCTGGTCAATATGGTGAAACCCTGTCTCTACTAAAAATACAAAAATTAGCCAGGCATGGTGGCAGGCACCCGTAGTCCCAGCTACTTGGGAGGCTGAGGCAGGAGAATCGCTTGAACCTGGGATGCAGAGGTTGCAAAGAGCTGAGATTGTGCCACTGCACTCCAGCCTGGGTGACAGAATGAGACTCTGCCAAAAAAAAAAAAAGAAAAGTCCAGGCACTGTGGCTCATGCCTGTAATCCCATCACTTTGGGAGGCCAAGGAAGGTGGATCAGGAGGTCAGGAGTTCAAGACCTCCCTTGCCAACATGGTAAAACCCTGTCTCTACTAAACATACGAAAATTAGCCAGGCGTGGTGGCGGATGCCTGTAATCCCAGCTACTCAGGAGGCTGAGGCAGGAGAATTGCTTAAACCTGGGAGGTGGAGGTTGCTGTGAGCCATTATCACACCACTGCATTCTAGCCTAGGCAACAGAGCAAGACTCTTCCAAAAAAAAAAAAAAAAAAAAAAAAAAAAAAAATTGGCATTGGAAACAGTGTATTTTCTAGAGAAAAGTATTTGAGGCAAAAATCTTGATAGAAGAATAAAAAAACACAAATTGAGTAATAAAACTCTGAAACATATTTATAAATCTGTAGACAAATAGGAGCTGGGGAAATAAAAAACAATCAGAATGACATTTAACGTACAGGAAAACTGGCTCATCTGAAGAAATTGCAGTCAGAAGATGGAAATGAACATACATACCTTCGAGGAAACAACTATAAACACATCCCATTGTGAGTCCTCTGAGACAACTAAGCTGCGTTTACTGCCAACGTTCAGTTGCCAGAATGGCAGTTAAAATGAAAGGCAAGACCTATATCATCAGATCACCTCAGCAACAGGTCACAGTAGAATTTTCGCAAGCATCCATGTCACAATATGGGGCCCAACTGCTGTGATCTAGACCAGTCCATTGTCACATCGACAAGGGGTCACTTAGACTCCGTGTTTCATTTCAAAAACTGAATCTCAGACACACAGTATTATTCTATGTGTATGAAACAAACATTAAAGGAGGAAAAAGATTTGCCTCTCAAATATATTTGATAGTGAAAATTTCAGGGTAAAGATAAGAAAAGCTAATACATTGAGAATAAAGGGAGATTCCAGGCTTGATGTGAAATGCCTTCCCTACCAATTTCTACTATTCCTGAGTCACCAGAGAGTCCTAGCTTCAACAATTCTAAACTAGCTCCAAATTACATTTAAAATGCATTAGTGTAACTTCAATTTTAAAGCCAATCTCTAACAATATAATTCATAGTAATTAAAAAAGATATGATTCAGTACAACTTTCCATCACTGTTGATTCATCACAAGTTTTAAGAACTATTAAATCAAATGGGTCATTAATGAGGCACAAAAACTGCATTAATAGGGGGTGGAGCCAAGATGGCCAAATAGGAACAGCTCCAGTCTGCAGCTCCCAGCGTGAGCGATGCAGAATACGAATGATTTCCGCATTTCCAACTGAGGTACCGGGTTCATCTCATTGGGGATTGTCAGACAGTGGGTGCAGGACAGTGGGTGCAGCGCACCGAGTGTGAGCCGAAGCAGGGCAAGGCATTGCCTCACCCAGGAAGTGCAAAGGGTCAGGGAATTCCCTCCCCTAGCCAAGGAAAGGGATGACAGATGGCACCTGGAAAATCAGGTCACTCCCACCCTAATACTGCGCTTTTCCAATGGTCTTAGCCAACGGCACACCAGGAGATTATATCCTGCACCTGGCTCGGAGGGTCCTACGCCCATGGAGCCTCGCTCATTGCTAGCACAGCAGTCTGAGATCAAACTGCAAGGCTGCAGCAAGGCTGGGGGAGGTGCGCCCGCCATTGCCCAGGCTTGAGTAGGTAAACAAAGTGGCTGGGAAGCTCTAACTGGGTGGAGCCCACCGCAGCTCAAGGAGGCCTGCCTGCCTCTGTAGACTCCACCTCTGGGGGCAGGGCATAGCCAAACAAAAGGCAACAGAAACCTCTGCAGACTTAAATGTCCCTGTCTGACAGCTTTGAAGAGAGTAGTGGTTCTCCCAGCACACAATTTGAGATCTGAGAACGGACAGACTGCCTCCTCAAGTGGGTCCCTGACCCCCAAGTAGCCTAACTGGGAGGCACCACCCAGTAGGGGCAGACTGACACCTCACATGGCCGGCTACTCCTCTGACACAAAACTTCCAGAGGAACAATCAGGCAGCATCATTTGCTGTTCCTCAATATTCGCTGTTCTGCAGCCTCCACTGCTGACACCCAGGCAAACAAGGTCCGGAGTGGACCTCCAGCAAACTCCAACAGACCTGCAGCTGAGGGTCCTGGCTGTTAGAAGGATAACTAACAAACAGAGAAAGGACATCCACACCAAAACCCCATCTGTCTCTCACCATCATCAAAGACCAAGGGTAGATAAAACCACAAAGATGGGGAAAGACAGAGCAGAAAAACTCAAAATTCTAAAAATCAGAGTGCCTCTCCTCCTCCAAAGGAACGCAGCTCCTCACCAGTAACGGGACAAAGCTGGATGGAGGATGACTTTGACAAGTAGAGGAGAAGGATTCAGATGATCAAACTTCTCCGAGCTAAAGCAGGAAGTTCAAACCAATGGCAAAGAAGTTAAAAACCTTGAAAAAAGATTAAATGAATGGCTAACTAGAATAACCAATGCAGAGAAGTCCTTAAATGACCTGATGGAGCTGAAAACCATGGCATGAGAACTATGTGACAAATGCACAAGCCTCAGTAGCCGATTCGATCAACTGGAAGAAAGGGTATCAGTGATGGAAGATCAAATGAATGAAATGAAGCGAGAAGAGAAGTTTAGAGAAAAAAGAATAAAAAGAAACAAACAAAGCCTCCAAGAAATATGGGACTATGTGAAAACACCAAATCTATGTCTGATTGGTGTACCTGAAAGTGACGGGGAGAATGGAACCAAGTTGGAAAACACTCTTCAGGATATTATCCAGGAGAACTTCCCCAATCTAGCAAGGCAGGCCAACATTCAAATTCAGGAAATACAGAGAACGCCACAAAGATACTCCTCGAGAAGAGCAACTCCAAGACACATAATTGTCAGATTCACCAAAGCTGAAATGAAGGAAAAAATGTTAAGGGCAGCCAGAGAGAAAGGTCGGGTTACCCACAAAGGGAAGCCCATCAGACTAACAGCTGATCTCTCGGCATAAACTCTACAAGCCAGAAGAGAGTGGGGGCCAATATTCAACATTCTTAAAGAAAAGAATTTTCAACCCAGAATTTCACATCCAGCCAAACGAAGCTTCATAAGTGAAGGAGAAATAAAATCCTTTACAGACAAGCAAATGCTGAGAGATTTTGTCACCACCAGGCCTGCCCTACAAGAGCTCCTGAAGGAAGCACTAAACATGGAAAGGAACAACCGGTACCAGCCACTGCAAAAACATGCCAAATTGTAAAGACCATCAAGGCCAGGAAGAAACTGCGTCAACTAACGAGCAAAATAACCAGCTAACATCATAATGACAGGATCAAATTCACACATAACAATATTAACCTTAAATGTAAATGGGCTAAATGCTCCAATTAAAAGACACAGACTGGCAAATTGGATAAAGAGTCAAGACCCATCAGTGTGCTATATTCAGGAAACCCATCTCATGTGCAGAGACACACATAGGCTCAGAATAAAGGGATGGAGGAAGATCTACCAAGCAAATGGAAAACAAAAAAAGGCAGGGGTTGCAATCCTAATCTCTGATAAAACAGACTTTAAACCAAGAAAGATCAAAAGAGACAAAGAAGGCCATTACATAATGGTAAAGGGATCAATTCAACAAGAACAGCTAACTGTCCTAAATATATATGCACCCAATACAGGAGCACCCAGATTCATAAAGCAAGTCCTTAGAGACCTACAAAGAGACTTAGACTCCCACACAATAATAATGGGAGACCGTAACACCCCACTGTCAACATTAGACAGATCCACGAGACAGAAAGTTAACAAGGATATCCAGGAATTGAACTCAGCTCTGCACCAAGCAGACCTAATAGACATCTACAGAACTCTCCACCCCAAATCAACAGAATATACGTTCTTCTCAGCACCACATCGCACTTATTCCAAAATTGACCACATAGTTGGAAGTAAAGCTCTCCTCAGCAAATGTAAAAGAACAGAAGTTATAACAAACTGTCTCTCAGACCACAGTGCAATCAAACTAGAACTCAGGATTAAGAAACTCACTCAAAACCACTCAACTACATGGAAACTGAACAACCTGCTCCTGAATGACTACTGGGTACATAACGAAATGAAGGCAGAAATAAAGATCTTCTTTCAAACCAACGAGAACAAAGACACAACATACCAGAATCTCTGGGACACATTTAAAGCAGTGTGTTAGAGGGAAACTTATAGCACTAAATGCCCACAAGAGAAAGCAGGAAAGATCTAAAATTAACACCCTAACATCACAATTAAAAGAACTACAGAAGCAAGAGCAAACATATTCAAAAGCTAGCAGAAGCAAGAAATAACTAAGATCAGAGCAGAACTGAAGGAAACAGAGACACAAACAGCCCTTCAAAAAATCAATGAATCCAGGAGCTGGTTTTTTGAAAAGATCAACAAAAACAAAATTGATAGACTGCTAGCAAGACTAACAAGAAAAGAGAGAAGAATCAAATAGAGGCAATAAAAAATGATAAAGGGGAGATCACCACCGATCCCACAGAAATACAAATGACCGTCAGAGAATACTATAAACACCTCTACACAAATAAACTAGAAAAACTAGAAGAAATGGATAAATTCCTCGACACATACACCTTCCCAAGACTAAACCAAGAGGAAGTTGAATCTCTGAATAGACCAATAACAGGCTCTGAAATTGAGGCAATAATTAATAGCTTACCAACCAAAAAAAGTCCAGGACCAGATGGATTCACAGCCCAATTCTACCAGAGGTACAAGGAGGAGCTGGTACCATTCCTTCTGAAATTATTCCAATCAATAGAAATAGAGAGAATCCTCCCTAATTCATTTTATGAGGCCAGCATCATCCTGATACCAAAGCCTGGCAGAGACACAACAAAAAAAGAGAATTTTATACCCATATCCCTGATGAACATTGATGCAAAAATCCTCGATAAAATACTGGCAAACCGAATCCAGCAGCATATCAAATTGCTTATCATGATCAAGTGGGCTTCATCCCTGGGATGCAAGGCTGGTTCAACATACGCAAATCAATAAACGTAATCCGGCATATAAACAGAACCAAAGACAAAAACCACATGATTATCTCAATAGATGCAGAAAAGGCCTTTGACAAAATTCAACAGCCCTTCATGCTAAAAACTCTCAATAAATTAGTTATTGATGGGACGTATCTCAAAATAATAAGAGCTATGTATGACAAACCCACAGCCAATATCATACTGAATGGGCAAAAACTGGAAGCATTCCCTTTGAAAACTGGCACAAGATAGGGATGCCCTCTCTCACCACTCCTCTTCGACATAGTGTTGGAAGTTCTGGCCAGGGCAATCAGGCAGGAGAAGGAAATAAAGGGTATTCAATTAGGAAAAGAGGAAGTCAAATTGTCCCTGTTTGCAAATGACATGATTGTATATCTAGAAAACCCCATCGTCTCAGCCCAAAATCTCCTTAAGCTGATAAGCAACTTCAGCAAAGTCTCAGGATACGAAATCAATGTACAAAAATCACAAGCATTCTTATACACCAATAACAGACAAACAGAGAGCCAAATCATGAGTGAACTCCCATTCACAATTGCTTCAAAGGGAATAAAATACCTAGGAATCCAACTTCCAAGGGATGTGAAGGATCTCTTCAAGGAGAGCTACAAACCACTGCTCAATGAAATAAAAGAGGATACAAACAAATGGAAGAACATTCCATGCTCATGGGTAGAAAGAATCAATATTGTGAAAATGGCCATACTGCCCAAGGTAATTTATAGATTCAATGCCATCCCCATCAAGCTACCAATGACTTTCTTCACTGAATTGGAAAAAACTACTTTAAAGTTCATATGGAACCAAAAAAGAGCCCGCATTGCCAAGTCAATCCTAAGCCAAAAGAACAAAGCTGGAGGCATCATGCTACCTGACTTCAAACTATACTACAAGGCTACAGTAACCAAAACAGCATGGTACTGGTTCCAAAACAGAGATATAGACTAATGGAACAGAACAGAGCCCTCAGAAATAATGCCACATATCTACAACTATCTGATCTTTGACAAACCTGACAAAAACAAGAAATGGGGAAAGGATTCCCTATATAATAAATGGTGCTGGGAAAACTGGCTAGCCATATGTAGAAAGCTGAAACTAGATCCCTTCCTTACACCTTGTACAAAAATTAATTCAAGATGGATTAAAGACTTAAATGTTAGACTTAAACCATAAAAACCCTAGAAGAAAACCTAGGCATTACCATTCAGGACATAGGCATGGGCAAGGACTTCATGTTTAAAACACCAAAAGCAATGACAATGAAAGCCAAAATTAACAAATGGGATCTAATTAAACTAAAGAGCTTCTGCACAGAAAAGAAACTACCATCAGAGTGAACAGGCAACCTACAGAATGGGAGAAAAATTTTTGCAATCTACTCATCTGATAAAGGGCTAATATCCAGAATCTACAAAGAACTCAAACAAATTTACAAGAAAAAAACAACCCCATTAAGAAGTGGGCAAAGGATACGAAGAGACACTTCTCAAAAGAAGACATTTATGCAGCTAACAGACACATGAAAAAATGCTCATCATCACTGGCCATCAGAGAAATGCAAATCAAAACCACAATGACATACCATCTCACACCAGTTAGAATGGGGATCTTTAAAAAGTCAGGAAACGACAGGTGCTGGAGAGGATGTGGAGAAATAGGAACACTTTTACACTGTTGGTGGGACTGTAAACTAGTTCAACCATTGTGGAAGAGAGAGTGGCGATTCCTCAGGGATCTAGAACTAGAAATACCATTTGACCCAGCCATCCCATTACTGGGTATATACCCAGAGGATTATAAATCATGCTGCTATAAAGACATCCACACGTATGTTTATTGTGGCACTATTCACAATAGCAAAGACTTGGAACCAACCCAAATGTCCAACAATGATAGACTGGATTAAGAAAATGTGGCACATATACACCATGGAACACTGTGCAGCCATAAAAAATGATGAGTTCATGTCCTTTGTAGGGACATGGATGAAGCTGGAAACCATCATTCTCAGCAAACTATAGCAAGGACAAAAAACCAAATACCACATGTTCTCACTCATAGGTGGTAATTGAACAATGAGAACACATGCACACAGGAAGGGGAGCATCACACACCGGGGCCTGTTGTGGGGTGGGGGGTGGGGGGAGGGATAGCATTAGGAGATATACCTAATGTTAAATGACAAGTTAATGGGTGCAGCACACCAACATGGCACATGTATACATATGTAACAAACCTGCACGTTGTGCACATGTACCCTAAAACTTATAGTATAATAAACAAAAAATAAAAAATAAAAAAACAAACAAAACTGCATTAACATAGATGTTGCAATTTTTTTCAGGAATTATCTAATTGAAGGGGTGGTTAACAGAATTTGGGAAGGAACACATATTACCTGTGTAAATGGAGAATTTTAATTGTCAACAACTGAATAGAAAATAGGGCAGGTGTGCACATATATATACACATATATGAGAGAGAGTGAGAAAACTCAATTAAAAAATACTAGACCACAGATTTATATCTCTTAATGCCAAATTGGGAAAGACTTTTTTTTTTTTTTTTTTTTTTTTTGAGATGGAGTCTCGCTCTGTCGCCCAGGCTGGAGTGCAGTGGCACGATCTCGGCTCACTGCAACCTCTGCCTCCCAGGTTCATGCCATTCTCCTGCCTCAGCCTACCGAGTAGCTGGGACTACAGGCGCCCGCCACCGTGCCCAGCTAATTTTTTGTATTTTTAGTAGAGACAGGGTTTCACCGTGTTATCCAGGATGGTGTCGATCTCTTGACCAAGTGATCCACCCGCCTCGGCCTCCCAAAGTGTTGGTATTACAGGCGTGAGCCACTGTGCCCAGCCCCTGGAAAAGACATTTTTAAAAACAGAATATGTTAGGAAGAATAAAAAGGAATGAGCATAAGGCTTTCCTTCCTGGTGCCACCTAAGTGTTCACAGTAAATGAAAAGAAATGAGTCTTTTACACTGGTAGCCAAAGTCCTTTGACAAAGCTTTGTCACGGTGTCAGTGCTATATGATTGTTCAATTAATAAATCTGGAAAGATGTGCAGAAACTTAACAGTTGTTACTTCCAGAGGCAGAAGCTGGCAGGCTACAGAAGAGGAAAAGACAAGTCCAGATTTCGGTGTGCATTCTTCTGTACCTCGTGAATGTCCTACAAGTGTGTTATTCCTGATGTCTTTACTGTGATTATTTTTAAATAAAAAAAACTAATACCCCCAAATGCTGGTAGAAAACAAACATTTCAATTTGCTAATGCTTCACAGGGACAAGAATCCAGGTAAGACACAGAAAAGATAGCTTATTGGTCCTTGTTGATGTCTGGGGACTGCAGAGAAGTCTTATGAAGCGGGACTGAATCCACAGCAGGAGGTTGGAATCATCTGGATATGCCGTCATGCACAGGTCTGCAGAGGAACTTGGGCTTGGCTGGAGAACTTACACGACTACCACCCACACTTCCACACCCGCTCAGCCCAGCTGCAGCAGCTTGGCCAAGATAATGGGCGCTCCTGCTCAAACGAGATTTCCCAGCTTTGGCGGAGTTCATCACCAGCCTCGCTAGCAGCGAATTCCCACTTCTATGCAAAGGAAACTGCCAACGAGGTTACAATCAATTTTTTTTTTCCTAGAGTGAGACCTGGCCGGAAAAGGGCAGGCCATCCTAGTGGCCTGTGAATGACCTTGTGAGGGTCACCAGGCCCCCTCGGCTGCAGGGCTCCAGAGCCCTCCCCTGGCCGACTACATCATGCACTGGCCCTCGCCTGGGGTGATGAGGCCAAGGCATCACCAGCTTTGACCCTGATGCCTCTGGCCTGGGCAACTGTCCCCTGTGCACTCAGCAACGCACATGCTAATTTAATCCAATCTGTCAGCCCAGGCACCTGGAGCTGAAATGGCCTGCCCGCTTTTGCCCCACCCCAGCCCCTTTTCAACATTAACCTTGAGAGTCCGTGGTGCGTTCTTTGTGAGTGGGCCAGCTCCAGGTGCTTCACCCACATCGCGTACTTCATCAAAACCACTGTCAGAGGTAGGGCCTGTTAGGATCACTGTCTCACAGAGGAGGAAACTGAGGCAGAGACAGGGTAGGTACCCCAACTGAGGACACACAGAGAATAAGCTAGGATGGAACCTGCTGGCAGGCCCGGACTCCTCTGCTCAGTGACAGCCATGCAGAGAAGCCGGGGCACCTTAAGCTGCCATCCCTGTGCCACTTACCCACCTGCTTGTGGCCCAGGCCAAAAACATCCCCATAAATAACCATCCGCAGCTGCCCTCAGCCTCCTCTAGAAGGCAGGTGCCCCAGAAGCTTCCTCACAAGCTCTTTGACATTTCAGCGATATGCGGGTGGCTGAGGAGCCCTGAAACCAGGTGAAGGTCTGGGAAGGTGAGACGGGGGATTTAGCTCAGGCAGTGCCCTCCGGCAGGGGCAGGCACTGCAATGGGCACCTGCTTGGGAGGAACACCTGACGTGGTTTTCCCGATGCTCGATGCTCGGGGCCTCACACTCATCCTTGCTGGACACAGAGAACTAACTGAGCTTCGAGGGGTCCTTCCCTCAGCCCTGCCGGGTCCTGGTGCCACCAAACACTTAAGAATGTGGACGTGACAAAGTTAAAGAGGTGAGTGCCTGTGCACACCAGTGACATGGGACTTACAGCTGGGGATGGGTCAGGGCAGCCCTGGCGGAGCAGCTGCCATATGGGGCACCCCCTGCAGTGACAGTATCAGATGTGTCTCCACCTTCCCAGGGTAGACTGTGGGGTAAAGCTGGGCTCCTCTGAGACCCACTGCAGCTCTGGGGCAGAAAGGGGTCTGGATATATCGTCATCACAGGCTGAGAGGAGCAATGTGGGTGACGTGGCAGTCAAGGTCCCAGGCGGGGCCGACATGGACTCCGGAGCAGAGTCCAAGGGGAGCTTGGGAAGTGAGCACAAAAAGGCCTGAGGGTCTGTTGGGGTGGAGGGTAAAAAGAAATCTGGAAACCTCTAGAGCAGATTCCAGCCCAGCACAGACTGAAGGTCACACAAGCCCAGGGCACAGCCAGGCAGCCCAGTGCTGGGGCACAAGTCACCTGCATCTGCACACTGCTATACAACCTCAGAAACCTCAATTAAAACAGACCTCAACTTCAAGAGCAAAAATTTCCATAGCTGCTCTGGGCCCAGTGAGATGGCATGTGAACATGTGGCCTGGGGCCAAGGAGGATGGCTGTGGACACCTGTGCCGGGACCAAGGAGGATGGCTGTGGACACCTGGGCTAGGCCCAAGAGGACAGCTTGGAATAACTGGGATGGGCCCAGAACGTAGGGCTACGAACACCTGGGCTGGCCCCAATGTGGACAGCTAGAAACCGCTGGTATGCGCTCAGGAGTTCTGTTCATTTTGGCTGAGCCAAAGGAAGACACGTGTGAACATCTGCACTGGGCCTAATTAAGACAACGGTGAACAGATGGGCTGTCCCCATTGAGGATGTCTGTGAAACCATGGCCTGGGACCATGGAAACTGCTGGAAACAACTGGGAGAAGTCCTGTGACAAAAGCCATGAACACCAGGCCTAGGCTCAATGGGGACAGGTGTGGACACCTGGGCTGGGCCCAGCGTGGATGGCTGTCAGTACCTGGGATGGCCTCTATGAGGGTGGCTGGCTCCAATTAGCACACGTGTAAGCAAACTGGCTGGCCTTGATGAGGACGGCTAGGGACATCTGGGCTGGCTGTCACGAGGATGACAGGGATCTTCTTGGCTGGCTTAGATGAGGACCACTGTGAACACCGGCGCAGGCCTGGATGAAGACAGCTGGGAAGCCCTGGGCTGGATACAATGAAGACAGCTATGAACAGGTGGCCTGGGGCCAGTGAAAATGGCTCTTAATCCTGGGCTTGATGTTACTGAGGGGTAGCGTGAACTCCTGGGCTTGCCTTGATATTGACAGCCATCAAAAACTGTTGCTATAATAAACTGAGTTCATACAAACAAGGAAGGCTGTGAACCCCTGGGCTGACCTTGATGGGGATGGCTGCAAACACCTGGCCTGGGCCCAGTGAGGACAGCTATGAAGGGCTAGGCAGGGCCCAGCGAGGTCAGCATGGAACTCCTGGGCTGGCCCAATAAGGATGTCTGTGAACACTGGTCTGGCCCACTGAGGACAAGGACTAACAGCTGGGCTAGCTACCAATGAGGACGGCTGTGAACGCCTTGGCTGGGCCCTCTAAGGACAGCTTGGAGTGTTTGGACTTGGCCCAGAGTAAACAGCTGTGAAGCCCTGAGCTGGGCCCAGTGAGGGTGGCTATGGAAACCTGGGCTGGGCCAGTGAGGACAGCTGTGAACACCTGGCCTGGGTCCAACGAGAGCAGCTGAGAACACTTGGGCTAAGCCAATAAGGACAGCTGTGGCACCGGGGACGATTGCCCTGAAGACAGCTGTTAACATCGTGGCTGGTCGCCTTGAGCACAGCTATGAATGTCTAGGCTGGGCCCAATGAAGACAGCCAAAAACACCTGCCCTGGTTTCAGTGAGAGCCACTGTGAGCACTTGGGCCTGTCCCCATGAGGATGCCTATGAACAGCTGGCTGGGCCCAAGATGAATGGCTCTTGACACCTAAACTCAGCCCTAGAAAGATGCTGTGAACAACTGGGCTAATCCCACTGATGACGACTATTAACACCTGGGCTGGGCCCAAGTGAGGGCGACTTCGGCTGGACCCGGAAAAAATGGCTGTGAACACCTTGGCTTTGCCTGATGAAGATGGCTATGAACCCATGGCCTGGGCCCAGTGAGGAAAGCTGTGAACACCTGCGCTAGCCCCAGTGAGGGAAGCTGGGAAAACCTGGGCTGGGCCCAGTAAAAGCAGCAGTGAACAACCAGGCTGGCCTCAGGAGGACAGCTTTGAACACTGAAACTGATCATGATGAGGATGGCTGTGAATGCCTGGGCTGGCCCAGATGAGGAGCACTATTAACTTCTGGGCTAGCCCCCAGTTAGAACAGCCATGAACACCTGGTCTTGCTCAAGTAATGATTGCAAGGAACAACTAGGCTCAGCCAATGAGGACAGCTGTGAACCCCTGCACTGAGACAAATGACGATGGCTGGGAACACCTCAGCTGGCCCCAGTGAGGACGGCTATGGATACCTGAGCTGTGCTCCATGGGGATGGCAATGTACACCAAGGTTCGGCCAAGTGACAGTTCTGAGAAACCTGGCTGACACCAGTGAAGACCGCTGTGAAAGCATGGGCTGCTCCTAGTTAAGACAGCTTTGCATACCCGGTCTGGGCCCAGTCAGATCGAGTGTCAACATCTGGCCTGGGGCCAAGGAGGATAGCTCTGAACACCTGTGCTGGACCAATGAGGATGGCTGTGGACACCTGGGCTGGGCCCAAGGAAACAGCTTGGAATAACGGATTGGCCCAGAATGCATGGCTACCAACACCTGGGCTGACCCCAATGTGGAAAGCTATAAATACCTGATGTGGGCTCAGGAGAACAGCCTTGTTCCTTTTGGCTGAGCCCTGTGAGGCAGCTATGGGCATCTGCACTTGGCCTAATTAAGACAACGGTGAACATCTGGGCCGTCCCCATTGAGGACACCTGTCAACACCTGGCCTGGGACCATGTGAATTGCTCGGAACACCTGGATTAAGTCCAGTGAGGAAAACTATGAACACCCGGGCTATGCCCACTGAGGACAGCTGTGGACACATGGGCTGGCCCCAGTGAGGATGCCTGTAAATACCTGAGATGACCTCTATGAAGGTGGCTGGCCCCAATAAGCACGAGTGTGAACAAACTGGCTGGCCTCGATGAGGATGGCTATGGACATCTGGGCTGGCTATCGTGTGGATGGTAAGAGAACACCTTGGCTGGCTTAGATGAGGCCCACTGTGAACACCTTTGCAGGCCTGGATGAAGCCAGCTTCGAAGCCCCGAGCTGGGCCCGATGAAGACAGGTATGAACAGGTCGTCTGGGGCCAATGAAAATGGCTCTCAAACCCTGGGCTTGATGCCATTAAGGAGAATGGCGAACACCTGGGCTTGCTTTGCTTTTGATTGCTATGAAAAACTTAGCTCATGCAAATGAGGACCTACAGTTGTGAGCCACTGTGCCCCGCCCTACTTTGTATTATTAAAACACATGCCAAACCGGGCGTCGTGGCTCTTGCCTGTGATCTCAGCACTTTGGGTGGTGGAGACGAGTGGATCGAGGTCTGAAGTTCAAGGCCAGCGTGGCCAAGATGCTGAAACCCCACCTCTACTTAAAATACAAATACTACCCGGGTGTAGTGGCAAGTGCATGTAATCCCAGCTACTCAGGAGGCTGAGGCAGGAGAGTCGCTTGAACTCGGGCGGCAGAGGTTGCATTGAGCCAAGACTGTGCCACTGCACTCCAGCCTGGGCAGCAGAGAGAGACTGTCTCAAAAAAACAAAACAAAACAAAAGACAAACAGAAAAACATGCCAATAGGATAAAAAAAAAAAAAAAGAAAGACAAGTACTGAGCTTTAAAATGAGCTGAAATCTCCTTTCTGCCACTTCCTATATATAAAAAAACTATCCTGATCTCTTTGAGTCTCACGTTCTCTATCTAGAGAAACACTTGACCGAATGTTTAACACAGGTTAAAGTACTAGAGGTTATTTTAATTTGTCCTATGATTCCTTAAAATTCTGTAATTCTATGTGCTGTTGATTCTGTCTATAAGAAAACTGGGAATACATAGTCAGCAGATTTTGAAAAAATAATATAACAAAAGAAAGACCAAGAAAAGCAGAGAAGAAAGTTTTACAACATCAAGACAGGATTATAGAAATGTCATGGAAAAAGGAAAAAGTCTAAAAAAAAGTATTATTGAAGTAAGCAGAAGTACTAGCCTAAAGGGAAAACCAAACTGGGAAGTCAAATAATTCTGAGACTTGTCTAATCTTGCTTTTGTAAAATTATAATCCTATGGCCAAACCTTTACTTTGCCCTAAAGCCTTTGATGGTAAAATAAGATATTGGCTACCACTGAAACTGTCAAATTTATTAGGAGAAACTCTGGACTAACCACATTTCTAACAATAACCTTAAATGAGAGTTAACATACAACTAGATTTGACTGTCTAAATTAATCTGATTCAGACGTATACCTTGATCCAAGTGCTGCACAGATTTCTATCAATCTATGCTGAGGAGCAAGATAAGGGATCTGGAAGCCAGACAGGCTGATGGTTTAACTGTGGGTCAGCTACTTTGTTAACTACGGGGTCATGAGCCAATTAATCAACCTCTAAACCACAGTTGCCTATGTAATAAACAGTAGGTTATAAGAACACAGATGTTGCGATGGCTTTATGGGATGATAAATGCATAGCACACAATAGGGGTTTAGCCCAGAATACAACACTCAACAGATATGAATCTCTTCCATCTAGATTTCCTTAGTTAACATAATTTTTTAAATCTGTAAAATCCTACCTGACTGTATATTCATCAGAACTCCCAGAATCTATTCAAGAAAAAGGTATACTGCATTATAAATCAATAATAATTGTATAGAATATTAAAAGCATAAGAAGGCACAGTGATACATGCCTGTATTCCCAACTACTTGGGAGGCTGAGGCAGGAGGATCACTTGAGGAACCCAGAAGTTTGAGGCCAGCTTGGGAAACAGCAAGACTCTACCTTCACAAAAAAGTTATGCACACTTGTGTGCAGACTTCAGACCATGTTTTTTTCTTTTCTTTTCTTTTCTTTTTTTAAAGCATAGGACTGATGCTTTGTTATAAAGCATTCCTTTGGGAGCATAACCGGGACCTTATTAGAATTAATATTAATTATACCTATTAGTAGATAATTAATGCAGTAAGAACTCTTACTTCCCTTACTTTGTATTTATTAAATGCAAAGAAGAATACATTTATAAAATTTGATATCTACAAGTGAACCGCAGTATACAAGTTATCCTAGCCAAACCCTGTGAGATTGACTAAAAATGGTATTGTTAGCAGAACAGGTGTGATGAATGAACAGTGTCAAAGAGCATGATTTCAGGACCAAAACATGACGGGCAGTTCAAACAGAGTATACAGTAGTACCCCTTGTCCACTGGATGTGTGGAAAAGACACCTTTGACCTGTTTTTCTCTGCTGTCACGTCACAGCAACAATCATCAACAAAGAAGTCTCCTGTGACGAAACGTGTGGAGGGTTTTTCTCCACCAACAAGTAAGCAATCATTTCTGCAGATGACACAAACTGGGCATCCTCTAAGTCAATTCTCACACTCTATCTGCAGATAGCATCAGATTGCACAGGTAAAGGGCTCAGTCCCATGAAACTGCCTCCCTACATCAGTCGTAGGTCTGAAACTCCAGAACTTCTGGCCAACTGTCTTCAAATTGGGGTTCCCAGGACTCCCTCTTTGGGTTAAATTGAATTGCTAGAGTGGCTCAAAGTACTCAGGGAAACACATTTACCAGTTTTCTATGAATGACATTACAAAAGATACAGATGAAGAGATGCATAGTGCAAAGTATGGGGGAGGTGGCACGGAGATTCCATGCCCTCCCAGGACACACCACCCTGTAGGAGCCTCCATGCATTCAGCCATCTGGAAGCTCTCCAAGCCCAGTCACTTTGGGTCTTGATGAAAGCTTCATTATATTGGCATCACTGATTAATCACTGGCCTTTGGTGACTGACAACCTTCAGCTCTTCTCTCCTCTCCAGAGTCTCCTGAATGAGACAGAAGATCTCAACACTCTAATCAATCACGTCTTCAGGATGGTGACCAGTTCCCATCCTGAAGCTACCTAGGGGTTTCCAGCCATGGATCATTAGCATACAAAAAAACATCACTTTGGAAATCCTAAGGATTTTAAGAATTGTACCCAACAAATGAGTTAAGATCCAGAGATTTTACATCTGCAGTTTTGATTTCTGTGGTTACAGTTACTAATAGTCAACTGTATTCCAAAAATATACACGGAAAACTCCAGAAATAAAGAGGTCATAAGTTTTAGTGTGCCATTCCGAGAAGCACAGTGAAACCGTCAGCACCCTCTATCCAGCCCAGGATGTGAATCGTCCTGCAGCGCACCCACACCGCACATGCTGTCCACCCGTGAGTCATCAACACGGTCTCCTCCTGTAGCCCGCCGCCAACATCAAGGCCTGACGATCTAGGATCACGTCATTCACCTCAGTTCATCTCATTACACGGGCATTGTATCACTTCACATCATCACAAGAAAAAGGGTGAGAACCAGCCGGGTGCAGTGGCTCACACCTGTAATCCCAGCACTTTGGGAGGCCGAGGCGGGCGGATCACGAGGTCAGGAGATCAAGACCATCCTGGCTAACACGGTGAAACCCCATCTCTACTAAAGAAATCCGAAAAAAAAAAATTAGCCGGGCTTTGTGGCGGGCGCCTGTAGTCCCAGCTACTCCGGAGGCTGAGGCAGCAGAATGGTGTGAACCCAGGAGGCAGAGCTAGCAGCGAGCCGAGATCACAGCATTGCACTCCAGCCTGGGCGACAGAGCGAGACTCCGTCCCAAAAAAAAAAAAAAGGGTGAGAACCGTACAATATATTTCAAGAGACCACATTCAAGTAACTTTTATTACAGTATAATTTGTTATTTTATTGTTCGTTTCTTACTGTGCCTAATTTATACATTAAATATTATCATGGTTATGTATGTGTCGGAAAAACCAGTGGGTGATTCAGTACTATTTGTGGTCTCAGGCATTCACTGGGGGTGTCTTAGAATGTTATCCCCCATAGTTAACGGGGAACTACTGCACTTATTTTGTTGTAACACAACACAGCCTCTCTAGCTCTTCAGTTAAAACTTTTCGGTTTAGAATAAAACACCCTATCACCAGAAGCCAGCAGAACGTAGGAATCAGACCAGCAACAGGGATCCTTGCAAAAGCTTTCCAGCTGCCAGTGGAGAAGAGCTCAAGAGAGCTCAACGTGTTACTCTGGATACTACTCTTCTGGGGAAGGTGCTGGGTGGTTTCCTTAGTTGTAGCTATATACTCTGCCCCACGTATAACAAGGCCCAAATTCACCTGCCATTTTACCTCCCACGGAAAGAACCACTGGAAAGATCACTCCTTTAAGAGCTTATCCACTCGGAACCACGCCTCACATTCAGAGAGAAGCTTAAGAAACACCGGCGAGGTGTGCCAGGCTGCCAGGCAGTACTATATGATGTGAAAAATATACAGAAAGAAAACTATCAATGCCCTCTTGCTGCCAGAATGTTCCAATGCTTGCCCCTTTCCCTAGTAGGAGAAAAAAATTCTTTTTCACCTCACATAAAGCAAAACTGCCGTCCCTCACGACACAGAATCTAGTTGCAGGTGAGTCATGTCATCATAACACAGACTGTTTTCAAACTCATCCCTCAAAGGAAGAGGATCAGTGAGGAACATATGTATTTACCTATAACATTCACTGCCTGGTCTTATTTCCAACCCAAGGTAAGTATGAAAGACTTTGTGATTCCAGTTTTTTAAAGTACAACCTCTTGAGCTTCTCCCCTTCCATTGCTAGGGAGTCTATCTGGACCCACCTCACTGGAGCAAGATGCTCCAGTTTGTGCTGTGTGGTATTGCATGGTGTCATTTTCCTCAACCCTTTCCATTATGTGGCAAAGGCCTATACAAATCATGTTTCCTAAGTATGTAAAGCATATGTCATCAGACCTTACAATGACAAAGAAGCTAAAGAAAAACAAAAGGACAAAGAACATCTTAAATGACTACATTCAATTACCATGGAACTTTACTTTTTTAACTATTCAAAAAGATATCCACTGTATTATTTCAACTATATGACTCTCCTGAAAAAAGTAAAACTATGAAGACAGATAAAACATCAGTGGTTTCCAGCAGCTGCTGGGGAGAAAGGGAGAGATGAACAGGCATAGAATAGAGCATTTTTAGGGCAGTGAAACTGTTCTATCTATAATAAATAGATACATGTCATTATACATTTGTCCAAATTCACAGAATGTACAGTATTAAGAATGGAGCCTGATGTCAACTATGAACTTTGAGTGATTATAATGTGTCAATGTAGGATCATCAGTTGTAACAAATGTACCACTCTGGTGGAAAATACTAATCATGGGGGAGGCCGTGCATGTGTGGGAGGCATGGAACAGAGGAGAAATCTCTGTACCTTCCTCCGATTTTGCTGTGAACCTAAAACTGCTATAAGAAATAGAGTTATTGATTTAAAAAACATATTCACTGTCTATGCATCCCAGGATTTCCAGAACAAAAATAAAAAATAAAAGATATTCACTGAATCTGTTATGATATATTTAAGCAGGACACAGTGGTAACCCTAAAAATTGGAGATCATTAAAGACCAAAGTAACAGCATGTGGGCATGATTTCTCAAATCGCAGTATAGAAAATGCATAAAACAAATAAATTCAATTGCAAGCTTAGGCAAGAAAATATTGATAAAATGATTGAATATCTTATTTCCTAACTCTAAACAGGGATTTAGCACGACATGAAAAGTAGATTCACATAATCAAAATAAAAGACCATTTTTATTCTAATTTTAACTCAGAAATTATTATGCTTATTCAATTTAACACTTTCACTGAAAGGTTAAAGAGATAAGAAGGACAGATTATAATTGCTTAATATTGCTATGGTAACTTCCATTCAAATACCTGTGAGTCACCAGAAGTCAAAAAGGTAGCCAGCATTGCAACACAGGATGGATCATGCAACAGAAACTAGTACCAGGTTACCTTATCTTATAATATTATTTGCTGTTAAAATGAAATTTTAAAACAGCACCAAAAGTTAAGTTGGGGCTAAAACTGTTGTGCAGGAAAGATTTCATATAGCAGGCGAGAGACTGCCGTCCTTAGAAAGACCCGCATGCAAGCCTGGCCCTTGGCTGTTGTTTAGGAAATTGGAATTGGGAGGGTTCCCACCATGCCCTAAGACTGGTCACTGTGTCTAAAGTGTTGATAGAAACAATGCGGTTACTTCTGAGCAGCTGCTTTCCTTCTGAGAGTCGGAATGTGGGTACATGTGAGGGAGAGTAACCTCCATAAAAAACACTTGGGTACCGAGTCTCTAATGAGATTCTGGGACTGGTAGACATCACTGCACATGGGTTGTCAAAATGTGAGGCTGGGAGAATTAAGCAGATCCTGGGAACTCCACAGGAGAGAACTTCTGGAAGCTTGTGCCTGGTTGCCTCCAGACTTGACCACCACATGCACCTTTTCCCTCTCATTTTGCTTGTACCCTTTCATTGTAATCAATTAAAGATCTGAATATGATTATTTGCTGAATCCTGTGAGTCCTTCTAGTGAATCACCAAACCTGGGGGTGGTCTTGGGAACCCTTGTCACAAATGCATCATATAAGGTTTTTATTAAGTTGACATGATGTACGTGACTATATAATCAGATGGTTATTTCACAGAATAGCTTTCCCTAATCTGTTTTTCTTTTCTTTCCTTGATATTTGACTTGGAGGTTCTTGTATTTCTATATTCAACTGATTAAAGCCATAAAAGAAATAAGTGAAGCAATTGTTAGAAAATAATGGGAAATAAGCAGCAATCCTAGTTTTACCAGAATAAAAAATAGGGAATCTTGATGATTGACAATATGTTCTACAATATGAATGTTTCAAGAAAAAAAAATGAAAAGGTGGTCAATTTTCTGCAACTCAACTGGGCTTCATTCCTTTTTATAATAATTGTGCAGGCCAGGTGTGGTGGCTCACATCCGTAAAATCCTAGCATTTTGGGAGGCCGAAGCAGGAGGATCACTTGAGCCCAGAAGTTCCAGACTTCCAGACCAGCCTGGGCAATATAGTGAGGAAAAAAAAAACCTTAAAAGGAAAATTAGCCAAGCGTGGTGGTGCATGCCTGTAGTCCCAGCTACTTGGGAGGCTGAGGTGAAAGAATCATTTAAGGCCAGAATGCAGAAGTTGCAGGGAGCCAAGATAGATCCCACCACTGCACTCCAGTACTGGCAACAGAGGGAGACCTGTCTCAAAAAATAATAATAATAAAAATGAATGAATGAATAAATAAATAAATGATTGTGTATCCAGCTAGATGTAACTACACATGGCTACAATTCCAGCTACTCAGGAGGATGAGGTGGGACGACTGCTTGAGCTCAGAAGTTCCAGGCTACAGTGAGCTATGACTGTACCACTGAATAGACACCACATTCTAGCCTGGGCAACATAGAGAGAGCCCATCTCTTATAATAATGATAATAAATTAATTGTGCATCATTCAAGTAACTTGTATAACTGGAAAAAAGCATAACCATTGAATATAGTATAATAGTATAACTACTGATCATAGAGTTCCTTTTACTTGCCCCTAATCTTTTCATTTCTCATAAGACTAAAACATGGTTGACCCATTCAAGGCAGTTCATCACAGAACAAGTCAAAAAGCCAAAAGAATTGCATCCAAGCTGTAGGCTGTGTTATCCACTACTCCTTGCAAGCAGTGGATTTGGTCATTAAGAATCAGCAGGACTTTTAACTTTGTGTGCGTGTGTGTGTGTGTGTGCACCTGAACGCACATGTGTCTATGTGCACGTGTGTGTGTAAACTATGACAGATAAAACCATTTTGCTTATGTAAGAATATGTAACATAACTTGTGCTTCTCACAAAGGAATTGCTTTTCTGTCTTCTGCACTCAGTAGGTATCTTCAAAAAATAATCTCCTATTCGTATGGGTGCACACTGGTTCACTTTTACAGTTCTTACTGCCATTTATTTATTCTACGAGAAAGGGATTGTTGAGTTCCCGGTTCTAAAGATACTTTCTTAGTGACACAAATTAACAGGTAATACAGTTCACCCTTGAACAGCAAGGGTTTGAATTGCAGGAGTTCATTTATATGCAGATTTTCTTCTGCCTCTGCAACCCAGAGACAGCAAGACCAACCTCTCTTCCTTCTCAGCCTAAACAACCTGAAGATGATAAAGATGAAGACCTTTGTGAGGATCCATTTACGCTTTATGAAAAGTCAATATATTTTTCCTGCAGATTTTCTTTCTAACAGCTTCACTTGTCTAGCTTACTTTATTGTAAGAACACAGTATATAATAATGCAGCACAAATAAAATAGGTGTTAATCGACCGTTTATGTTATCAGGAAGGCTTCCAGTCAATAGTGGGCTATTAGTAGCTAAATTGGGAAAATCAAAAGTTATACTTAGATTTTCAGCTGCACTGGAATCAGAGCCCCTAACCCCCACATTATTCATGGGTCAACTGTAATTATGTATTTACTAAATAGAAACAATTTATTATAAAAGTAAACAACTTATTATAAAAATGAACTAGAAGAGCCATATGTATAACAAGTCCAATTTGTTACAATGTGACTATAGAGAAAACATAAATATTATATAGGATTTTCGGGATCATAATTAAGTAAATGATTTTTTTTCAGATAATACTGTTTGAGATTATAAATTAGCTACAACTACCTTCTTAAATAACTCTTAATTCCAAACTAAAGAAGTTAAATTAAGAAACTAATGTACATGTATGTATATATGTACATATACATGCAATTTACACATCTTTTGAAACTTTTCTTTTCCTTCAAAACTACCTTAATCTTACATCTTAATTTTTTCAAACCAAGAGTAGGACCACCACGAGAAATGAGAAATTCACTATCAGAAGTCTTACCTGGATTGTAAGTTTTAAGAATCTTCTTTTTAAGTTCCAAAATTTGGTGTGGAATTCTGTATATAAAAAAGTAATAAATAAAATTGCTATTTTAATACTGAAATAAAAGCTACCATATTAAATTCTTGATGTTTGGTAAATGTATAATCAAACTGATTCTTTTTTCCTCGCTGGCTATCACAAAATACATCTTCACACATCAACGTACTTCTATATCTATTGTGACCTTCGATGGTCACGTATTATTGCATCCTATGGATGCAACTGAAATTTACGTATAAGATCCATTCTATGGGTTCTTTTTAAAATAAGTGCTGTGAAAAACAAAGTGCATGTATCTCTATTTCCCAAGGGTATTTTACTATAATGGAATTGAAGGGTAACGGGCATACACATTTTTAAAATATAGGACTTACCACCAAATTATCTATTTAAAAAGGAATCAGCAACTTAAACTTCAAGCAGCAGTATAAAAAACATCCTCATACATATTGTGGATAGAAAACAGTTTCATTCCTCTTTTAATTTAAATTCTTATACCAGAAACGCAAAGGCTTGTTTTCCTACGTACAGAAGAAACTTGTAGCGGGAAGAGCCAAGATGGCCGAATAGGAACAGCTCCGGGTCTACAGCTCCCAGCGTGAGCGACGCAGAAGACGGGGGATTTCTGCATTTCCATCTGAGGTACCGGGTTCATCTCACTAGGGAGCGCCAGACAGTGGGCGCAGGCCAGTGGGTGCGCGCACCGTGCGCGAGCCGAAGCAGGGCGAGGCATTGCCTCACACGGGAAGCGCAAGGGGTCAGGGAGTTCCCTTTCCGAGTCAAAGAAAGGGGTGACGGACGCACCTGGATAATCGGGTCACTCCCACCCGAATACTGCGCTTCTCGGACCGGCTTAAAAAACGGTGTCCCACGGGATTATATCCGGCACCTGGCTCGGAGGGTCCTGCGCCCACGGAGTCTCGCTGATTGCTAGCACAGCTGTCTCAGATCAAACTGCAAGGCGGCAGCGAGGCTGGGGGAGGGGCGCCCGCCATTGCCCAGGTTTGCTGAGGTAAACAAAGCAGCAGGCAAGCTCGAACTGGGCGGAGCCCACCACAGCTCAAGGAGGCCTGCCTGCCTCTGTAGGCTCCACCTCTGGGGGCAGGGCACAGACAAACAAAAAGACAGCAGTAACCTCTGCAGACTTAAAGGTCCCTGTCTGACAGCTTTGAAGAGAGCAGTGGTTCTCCCAGCACGCAGCTGGAGATCTGAGAACGGGCAGACTGCCTCCTCAAGTGGGTCCCTGACCCCTGACCCCCGAGCAGCCTAACTGGGAGGCACCCCCCCACCAGGGGCACACTGACACCTCACACAGCCGGGTACTCCAACAGACCTGCAGCTGAGGGTCCTGTCTGTTAGAAGGAAAACTAACAAACAGAAAGGACATCCACACGAAAAACCCATCTGTACATCACCATCATCAAAGACCAAAAGTAGATAAAACCACAAAGATGGGGAAAAAACAGAACAGAAAAACTGGAAACTCTAAAACGCAGAGCGCCTCTCCTCCTCCAAAGGAACGCAGCTCCTCACCAGCAACGGAACAAAGCTGGATGGAGAATGACTTTGACGAGCTGAGAGAAGAAGGCTTCAGACGATCAAATTACTCTGAGCTACGGGAGGACATTCAGACCAAAGGCAAAGAAGTTGAAAACTTTGAAAAAATTTAGAAGAATGTATAACTAGAATAACCAATACAGAGAAGTGCTTAAAGGAGCTGATGGAGCTGAAAACCAAGGCTCGAGAACTACGTGAAGAATGCAGAAGCCTCAGGAGCCGATTTGATCAACTGCAAGAAAGGGTATCAGCAATGGAAGATGAAATGAATGAAATGAAGCAAGAAGGGAAGTTTAGAGAAAAACGAATAAAAAGAAATGAGCAAAGCCTCCAAGAAATATGGGACTATGTGAAAAGACCAAATCTACGTCTGATTGGTGTACCTGAAAGTGACAGGGAGAATGAAACCAAGTTGGAGAACACTCTGCAGGATATTATCCAGGAGAACTTCCCCAATCTAGCAAGGCAGGCCAACGTTCAGATTCAGGAAATACAGAGAACGCCACAAAGATACTCCTCGAGAAGAGCAACTCCAAGACACATAATTGTCAGATTCACCAAAGTTGAAATGAAGGAAAAAATGTTAAGGGCAGCCAGAGAGAAAGGTCGGGTTACCCACAAAGGGAAGCCCATCAGACTAACAGCTGATCTCTCGGCAGAAACCCTACAAGCCAGATGACAGTGGGGGCCAATATTCAACATTCTTAAAGAAAAGAATTTTCAACCCAGAATTTCATATCCAGCCAAACTAAGCTTCATAAGTGAAGGAGAAATAAAATCCTTTACAGACAAGCAAATGCTGAGAGATTTTGTCACCACCAGGCCTGCCCTAAAAGAGCTCCTGAAGGAAGTGCTAAACATGGAAAGGAACAACCGGTACCAGCCGCTGCAAAATCATGCCAAAATGTAAAGACCATCGAGACTAGGAAGAAACTGCATCAACTAGCGAGCAAAATCACCAGCTAACATCATAATGACAGGATCAAATTCACACATAACAATATTACCTTTAAATGTAAATGGATGAAATGCTCCAGTTAAAAGACACAGACTGGCAAATTGGATAAAGAGTCAAGACCCATCAGTGTGCTATATTCAGGAAACCCATCTCACGTGCAGAGACACACATAGGCTCAAAATAAAAGGATGGAGGAAGATCTACCAAGCAAATGGAAAACAAAAAAAGGCAGGGGTTGCAATCCTAGTCTCTGATAAAACAGACTTTAAACCAACAAAGATCAAAAGAGACAAAGAAGGCCATTACATAATGGTAAAGGGATCAATTCAACAAGAAGAGCTAACTATCCTAAATATATATGCACCCAATACAGGAGCACCCAGATTCATAAAGCAAGTCCTGAGTGACCTACAAAGAGACTTAGACTCCCACACATTAATAATGGGGGACTTTAACACCCCACTGTCAACATTAGACAGATCAACGAGACGGAAAGTCAACAAGGATACCCAGGAATTGAACTCAGCTCTGCACCAAGCAGACCTAATAGACATCTACAGAACTCTCCACCCCAAATCAACAGAATATACATTTTTTTCAGCACCACACCACACCTATTCCAAAATTGACCACATACTTGGAAGTAAAGCTCTCCTCAGCAAATGTAAAAGAACAGAAATTATAACAAACTATCTCTCAGACCACAGTGCAATCAAACTAGAACTTGGGATTAGGAATCTCACTCAAAACCGCTCAACTACATGGAAACTGAACAACCTGCTCCTGAATGACTACTGGGTACATAACGAAATGAAGGCAGAAATAAAGATCTTCTTTCAAACCAACGAGAACAAAGACACAACATACCAGAATCTCTGGGACGCATTCAAAGCAGTGTGTAGAGGGAAACTTATAGCACTAAATGCCCACAAGAGAAAGCAGGAAAGATCCAAAATCGACACCCTCACATCACAATTAAAAGAACTAGAAAAGCAAGAGCAAACACATTCAAAAGCTAGCAGAAGGCAAGAAATAACTAAACTCAGAGCAGAACTGAAGGAGATAGAGACACAAAAAACCCTTCAAAAAATTAATGAATCCAGGACCTGGTTTTTTGAAAGGATCAACAAAACTGTGATAGACCGCTAGCAAGACTAATAAAGAAAAAAAGAGAGAAGAATCAAATAGACGCAATAAAAAATGATAAAGGAGATATCACCACCGATCCCACAGAAATACAAACTACCATCAGAGAATACTACAAACACCTCTACGCAAATAAACTAGAAAATCTAGAAGAAATGGATAAATTCCTTGACACATACACTCTCCCAAGACTAAACCAGGAAGAAGTTGAATCTCTGAATAGACCAATAACAGGATCTGAAATTGTGACAATAATCAATAGTTTACCAACAAAAAAGAGTCCGGGACCAGATGGATTCACAGCCGAATTCTATCAGAGGTACAAGGAGGAACTGGTACCATTCCTTCTGAAACTATTCCAATCAATAGAAAAAGAGGGAATCCTCCCTAACTCATTTTATGAGGCCAGCATCATTCTGATACCAAAGCCGGGCAGAGACACAACCAAAAAAGAGAATTTTAGACCAATATCCTTGATGAACATTGATGCAAAAATCCTCAATAAAATACTGGCAAAACGAATCCAGCAGCACATCAAAAAGCTTATCCACCATGATCAAGTGGGCTTCATCCCTGGGATGCAAGGCTGGTTCAATATACGCAAATCAATAAATGTAATCCAGCATATAAACAGAGCCAAAGACAAAAACCACATGACTATCTCAATAGGTGCAGAAAAAGCCTTTGACAAAATTCAACAACCCTTCATGCTAAAAACTCTCAATAAATTAGGTATTGATGGGACGTATTTCAAAATAATAAGAGCTATCTATGACAAACCCACAGCCAATATCATACTGAATGGGCAAAAACTGGAAGCATTCCCTTTGAAAACTGGCCCAAGACAGGGATGCCCTCTCTCACCACTCCTATTCAACATAGTGTTGGAAGTTCTGGCCAGGGCAATTAGGCAGGAGAAGGAAATAAAGGGTATTCAATTAGGAAAAGAGAAAGTCAAATTGTCCCTGTTTGCAGACGACATGATTGTATATCTAGAAAACCCCATTGTCTCAGCCCAAAATCTCCTTAAGCTGATAAGCAACTTCAGCAAAGTCTCAGGATACGAAATCAACGTACAAAAATCACAAGCATTCTTATACACCAATAACAGACAAACAGAGAGCCAAATCATGAGTGAACTCCCATTCACAATTGCTTCAAAGAGAATAAAATACCTAGGAATACAACTTACAAGGGATGTGAAGGACCTCTTCGAGGAGAACTACAAACCACTGCTCAAGAAAATAAAAGAGGACACAAACAAATGGAAGAACATTCCATGCTCATGGGTAGGAAGAATCAATATCATGAAAATGGCCATACCGCCCAAGGTAATTTACAGATTCAATGCCATCCCCATCAAGCTACCAATGACTTTCTTCACAGAATTGGAAAAAACTACTTTAAAGTTCATATGGAACCAAAAAAGAGCCCGCATTGCCAAGGCAATCCTAAGCCAAAAGAACAAAGCTGGAGGCATCACACTACCTGACTTCAAACTATACTACAAGGCTACAGTAACCAAAACAGCATGGTACTGGTACCAAAACAGAGATATAGATCAATGGAACAGAACAGAGCCCTCAGAAATAACGCCGCATATCTACAACTATCTGATCTTTGACAAACCTGACAAAAACAAGCAATGGGGAAAGGATTCCCTATTTAATAAATGGTGCTGGGAAAACTGGCTAGCCATATGTAGAAAGCTGAAACTGGATCCCTTCCTTACACCTTATACAAAAATCAATTCAAGATGGATTAAAGACTTAAACATTAGACCTAAAACCATAAAAACCCTAGAAGAAAACCTAGGCATTACCATTCAGGACATAGGCATGGGCAAGGACTTCATGTCTAAAACACAAAAAGCAATGGCAACAAAGGACAAAATTGACAAATGGGATCTAATTAAACTAAAGAGCTTCTGCACAGCAAAAGAAACTACCATCAGAGTGAATAGGCAACCTACAACATGGGAGAAAATTTTTGCAACCTACTCATCTGACAAAGGGCTAATATCCAGAATCTACAATGAACTCAAACAAATTTACAAGGAAAAACAAACAACCCCATCAAAAAGTGGGCGAAGGACATGAACAGACACTTCTCAAAAGAAGACATTTATGCAGCCAACAGACACATGAAAAAATGCTCATCATCACTGGCCATCAGAGAAATGCAAATCAAAACCACAATGAGATACCATCTCACACCAGTTAGAATGGGGATCATTAAAAAGTCAGGAAACAACAGGTGCTGGAGAGGAGGTGGAGAAATAGGAACACTTTTACACTGTTGGTGGGACTGTAAACTAGTTCAACCATTGTGGAAGTCAGTGTGGCGATTCCTCAGGGATCTACAACTAGAAATACCATTTGACCCAGCCATCCCATTACTGGGTATATACCCAAAGGACTATAAATCATGCTGCTATAAAGACACATGCACACGTATGTTTATTGCGGCATTATTCACAATAGCAAAGACTTGGAACCAACCCAAATGTCCAACAATGATAGACTGGATTAAGAAAATGTGGCACATATACACCATGGAATACTGTGCAGCCATAAAAAATGATGAGTTCACGTCCTTTGTAGGGACATGGATGAAATTGGAAATCATCATTCTCAGTAAACTATCGCAAGAACAAAAAACCAAACACCGCATATTCTCACTCATAGGTGGGAATTGAACAATGAGATCACATGGACACAGGAAGGGGAATATCACACTCTGGGGACTGTTGTGGGGCGGGGGGAGAGGGGAGGGGTAGCATTGGGAGATATACCTAATG
Source organism: Pan paniscus (assembly GCF_029289425.2). NCBI lineage: Eukaryota > Metazoa > Chordata > Mammalia > Primates > Hominidae > Pan > Pan paniscus. The sequence goes on along the minus strand of NC_073253.2, from coordinate 172,939,336 downwards.
CTAGATGACCAGTTAGTGGGTGCAGCACACCAGCATGGCACATGTATACATATGTAACTAACCTGCACAATGTGCACATGTACCCTAAAACTTAAAGTATAATAATAATAATAATAAAAATCACTGGAGAAAAATGGGAAAAAAAAGAAAAGAAAAAAATTGAAATCTATTCCAGAGAATTTTAATAACTGTGCCAAGAAAAAGCCTTCCTCTACACAAATAAGTTCTTTATTTTTAAGTTCTTTTAATCATTGAATAAACTTCAAAAGTTTTCCGTTATTTAAAAAAAAAAAAGAAAGAAACTTGTAGATCTGCAAAGAAGTACTTTGCCCGCTTTTAGAGTTTTTGATTATTTGATTTGAAAGAATTCCCTGTAAAACGAAGATGCACTTTTCAGCCCGGGCGCGGTGGCTCTCAGCTGTAATCCCAGCACGTTTGGATCGCGGCTCACTGCAAGCTCCCCCTCCCGGGTTCACGCCATTCTCCTGCCTCAGCCTCCGGAGTAGCTGGGACTATGGGCGCCCATCAACACGCCCGGCTATTATTATTATTATTATTATTATTTTTTTGTATTTTTAGTACAGACAGGGTTTCACCGTGTTCGCCAGGATGGTCTCAATCTCCTGACCTCGTGATCCGCCCACTTCGGCCTCCCAAAGTGCTGGGATTACAGGCGTGAGCCACCGCGCCCAGCCCTAAAATTTTTACAAATGTCATTACAATAGTAAAAGACAGTAGGTGTCACGCAAAAATGTTAAAACCTTGATTTTTTCATTCGGCTTATGTAAAATTGATAATCACAGAAAGAGCTCACATTGTGAGAAAAACGTGTCTTCCCATTCAGGAACACAGAACCCACCTCCCACTTCCAAGTTTCCTTCTAAGAACCTTCAGTAAAGAACCGATCTACACAGGTGGATACGGATGTAAAACGGACAGTTTTAGGTGAGAGCTTTTCGCTACTGAAAATGACTCACGGTTTTTTTTTGTTTTGTTTTTTGTTTTGTTTTTTTTTCTTTTTTGGAGACGGAGTCTCACTCTGTCGCCCAGGCTGGAGTGCAATGGCGCGATCTCGGCTCACTGCAAACTCCGCCTCCCGGGTTCACGCCATTCTCCTGCCTCAGCCTCCCGAGTAGCTGGGACTACAGGCGCCCACCACCACGCTCGGCTAATTTTTTTATTTTTATTTTTATTTTTATTTTTTATTTTTAGTAGAGACGGGGTTTCTCCGTGTTACCCAGGATGGTCTCGATCTCTTGACCTCGTGATCCGCCCGCCTTGGCCTCCCAAAGTGCTGGGATTACAGGCCTGAGCCACCGCGCCCGGCCGACTCACGGAATCAGTTCTCTCATTAGGCACCTCCTATAATGTATATAACACCATGTTTTAAACGTGTAGGTTAAAAATAACACTGTGTATGCTTAGCTTTGTGAGTTAAATCACTCACACTCTCCACCAAGCGCTCCAGCTGGGGAATTATGAGGGATGCAGAGCAGCTGAGGCTCCATTTGGCACCACCCCTCTGAGGGTGCCCTCCGAGGCCCCATCCCAGGGGCTGCGGGGAAGCCGGGCCTGGGGACCCCCTCCCACCCTGGGCTGAGCCCCCACCCCACTGCCTGTGCTGCGTGTCCCCGGCTTCCAGGTCTCTGCTCCTGCACGCCAGGCAGCGATCCACTTCCGCGGCTTCGCCCTTGACAGCGCCCTGTGGATCTTCCGATTCGGTACCCCGAACCCCTGTAGACGTGGCCTAGGGAGCCCCGGACCGCCGGCCCCTGCGGCTGCCAAAGCCGAAGAACTTCTTCAAGGTGGTGAGTTCTTCTCAGACCCCCAACCACTGGCTCCTGAGCCGCGGCAGCTCCGTGTCACCTTTTCACCGCCCCCCGCCCCAAACCCAGCCCCAAATCCCCAATCCAACTCCAAATCCCCTATCCAACCCCCAATCCCCTATCCAACCCCCAATCCGCGATCCAACCCCCAATCCCCTATCCAACCCCCAATCCGCGATCCAACCCCCAATCCCCTATCCAACCCCCAATCCGCGATCCAACCGCCAATCCGCGATCCAACCGCCAATCCGCGATCCAACCCCCAATCCGCGATCCAACCCCCAATCCGCGATCCAACCCCCAATCCGCGATCCAACCCCCAATCCGCGATCCAACCCCCAATCCGCGATCCAACCCCCAATCCGCGATCCAACCCCCGATCCGCGATCCAACCGCCAATCCGCGATCCAACCCCCAATCCGCGATCCAACTCAAAATCCCCTATCCAACCCCCAATCCGCCATCCAACCCCCAATCCGCGATCCAACCCCCAATCCGCGATCCAACCCCCAATCCGCGATCCAACCCCCAATCCGCGATCCAACCCCCAATCCGCGATCCAACCCCCAATCCGCGATCCAACCCCCAATCCGTGATCCAACCCCCAATCCGTGATCCAACTCCAAATCCCCTATCCAACCCCCAATCCGCCATCCAACCCCCAATCCGCGATCCAACCCCCAATCCGCCATCCAACCCCCAATCCGCGATCCAACTCAAAATCCCCGATCCAAATCCCAATCCGCGATACCAAGTCTGCGATGTAGCCCAGAATCCGCGATCCCGCCTGGTCCACCCTTCAGCAGCGACACTGGCGGCCTCCGACCTCTCAGACCTAGTGAGCCTCGCAAAGCCGTTAGGCGCGCGCCTGCACCGCGGGGGCCGCCCGGCTCCCGGAAGCCGCAGGTGCAGGCGCCGCTGGGCTCGCGGGTTCTCCTGGGCTGGCCCGGGCTGCCCCGGGACCACGGACGGAAAATCGCAAGCGCGCGGCCCACCCGGCCTGAAGGGGAGGGCCCGTCTGGCCGTGTAGCCCGCCCCGCTCCTCCTTCCGAAGAGAGATCTGGTGCTGGCATGGGCACCCCGCGGCCACCGGAGTGGCTTCCCGGATGAGCCTGGCTTGGGCGCTGACGCTCTGGCCCTGGGGGCTGCCTGGCTGGTGCCACGTAGCGGAAGACGCCTGGAGAGTCACTCGCTCCTTCCCCCACCCGCCCCCACCGCTGCTCGTGCCAGGACGCGCAGTTTGCAGTTGCAGCTCTGGCACTGGCGCGGGATGGCGGAGCTTCCCTTGGATGGCGTCAGGTCACCGAGTGCACCTGGTCTGAGGGTCTGCTCCTCCTGGACACCTCTCTGGATCCTGATCCCTGGCGCTGGGCAATCCACAGGATGAGACTGATCGGCTGCTGGCGAAGCCGACCGCCTGACTTTGCTGCCTGGGCGGCTGGCCCCGGGATCCGCGCTGCTGGGGACGCGGGCCTGGTCTGCGGTGTCCAGCCACTTGCTGCGGGCGCGCCACTTCTAGTCTGGTGGCTGCAGCCGCAGCTCCGCGCCTGCGGGGGCTGGCGGGCCTGGTATCTGATGTCCTCAGGGTCAAGTGCATCGCTCACCCACCTGAGTGAGGGTCTGCTCTGTCTCGACCTCCTCCAAGAGCGCAGGGGCCACCGGGGAGGCAATTTAGGAATGCCTAAATGGAAGGAACTGTCCTTTCTCTGTCTTTAAGAAATAAGCGGCTTTTGTTTTTGTTGTTTTTGTGATACCCAGCTACAGCAGAAAGCAAAGGGGATGCAGAGGTGAAGGTCCACAGCCAGTTCCTCTACTGATTCCCTCCAGGCATAAATGTTCAATCTAACGGCTTTGGTTGGCACTTTCACCTCAGCACTTACCTATGCCTACAGGTTTGTTCAATCACAGCTCTTCGATTTTGAATTATTTAATACCCAATTGTTTCATAATTTAATAACCAAACTATTTTAATAGTTTACCATCTCTGCAACCCTGAATTAATTTTTTCTTTGTTTATAAAACAATCGCTATAGCAAGATAAAAATCACAAAACACTTCCACATTTCATTGGGTTAAAAAAGCATTAAAACATTACACATAAAAGATAATGAAGATATTGGTTTCATCATAAAAATTATGGCTTTGCAAACTTTTTTTACATTTAGCTACATTCTTACAATTCTTTAACTTTTCACTGTTATTTTATACATTTTTAAAACAATGCATACCAGTGTTTAAAAAATAAATGCAGCATTTCATCTAGGACTGAACATATAACGCTGGTCAGCTTTTTCAGCATGGTGCAGGTGTGGGCCTCAGGCTGCTTTCTGTTTACATGTATCAAATGACATGACCATCTTAACTGCACGGGTACCATCTCCTCGGCTTCTTTCTTCTCCCCCAAAACTATTTAATGTTGCTTTAATGGCAACATCAATTTAACTAGTTTTGTAATTTCTGTACTTAATTGTCACATCACATTGTATCAGTTCTTTTTTTTTTTTTTTTAAAAAGGAAAGCATACAATCTTAGTTGCTGGGCCAGTTCTTCTGAATCAATTTGAAATCACCTTTTTTCTCTTTCATAATAACTACTTATTTTAATCAACGAGTCAACAATTATTAGATATTAACTTATTTTTTCTAGTTAAAATTTTGCTATCTTTCAAATAATTCCAACTCTTACACACACATTTAATGTACATAACTGTAACATATACATATATAAGCACAGGTTAAGCCAGATCTAACATGAATTTAGATATGCCAAGAAAGCCACATGACCATTATTTACATAAATATGACCAGTGTTCACATTTATCAAGGCCAATGAATATTAAGGTGATTGCTTCAATAAGAAATTAGGTGAAGAATTATTTGTTGAATATTGTCAAACACTTTTTTACCTGTTAAAATTATTTAAGCCTGACCCAAATAATTTTTAAACTTTTTATTCTATCATGCCTATAGACAGCTTCATATATTAACCATTTCTGCTTTCGTGGTCCTTTGAGAATAGTATCTTAGTATGTAAGTGCAATAAATAAACAACTTTTAAAGGAATAAAGAAAATTGATATAAATTAGTCTGGAAAATCTAGTCTGTAGCTGGGCAGCCAGGTGCCCAGCTAAACCTCAAGGGATGGTTCTGTTAAAATGAAGAAAAGAAGAATAGTATGTAACAGAAGCCTGCTCTGTGGCCCCAGGTTACAGCTGTGGCCACCCAATCTGCCTTGTGCCTCCTTCTTCTCACACAGGTCACACTCATCCCAGCTCCAAGCAAGAAAGACCAAAGTCCCTGGCCAGGCGCGGTGGCTCACGCCTGTAATCCCAGCACTTTGGGAGGCCGAGGCGGGTGGATCACGAGGTCAGGGGATCGAAACCATCCTGGCTAACACGGTGAAACCCTGTCTCTCCTAAAAATACAAAAAAAGCCGGGTGCAGCGGCGGGCGCCTGTAGTCCCAGCTACTCTGGAGGCTGAGGCAGGAGAATGGTGTGAACCCGGGAGGCGCAGTTTGCAGTGAGCTGAGATCGTGCCACTGCACTCCAGCCTGGGTGACAGAGCGAGACTCTGTCTCAAAAAAAAAAAAAAAAAGAAAGACCAAAGTCCCCTTCCATTACTGTATCCAACCCACAGTGTAGGTCCTGTGGGCCACGTGCTGTGCATTCCACCTGGTTCACAAGTGGCTCCTTGATGTCCAGTGACCTATGAAAAGTCATTCGTTAGACCAGACGTGGTGGTTCACGACTGTAATCCTCCCACTTTGGGAGGACAAGGCGGGCGGATCACCTGAGGTCAGGAGTTTGAGACCAGCCTGACCAGCATGGCAAAACCCTTTCTCTACTAAAAATACAAAAATTAGACAGGTGTGGTGGCACACGCCTGTAATCCCAGCTACTCAGGAGGTTGAGGCAGGAGAATCACTTGAACCCAGGAGGTGGAGGTTGCAGTGAGCCAAGATTGCATCACTGTACTCTAGCCTGGGCACCAGAGCAAGACTCAGTCACAAGAAAAAAAAAAGGCCAGGTGTGGTGGCTCACACCTGTAATCCCAGCACTTTGGGAGGCCAAGGCGGGAGGATCACGAGGTCAGGAGATCAAGACCATCCTGGCCAACATGGTGAAGCCCCGTCTCTACTAAAAATACAAAAAAATTAGCTGGGTGTGGTGGCCAGTGCCTATAATCCCAGCTACTCGGGAGGCTGAGGCAGGAGAATCACTTGAAGCTGGGAGGCGGAGCTTGCAGTGAGCCGAGATTGCGCCACTGCACTCCAGCCTGGCAACAGAGCGAGACTCTGTCTCAAAAAAAAAAAAAAATCTAAAACCATTTTGATATTTGGGGAGGACAAATTCCTTCCTCTTGGTTTTTGTTTCTCTGATTATTTGTTTTTAAAAATAATCTTTATTTTTTTAACCTTTACTTTTCCATACATATTTTAAAATCAGGCATTCAAAATCTATGACAAGTCTTTTAGATTTTGACTAAAATTATATCAAATGTATAGCTTAACTTGAGGGAGAATTGACACCCTTCAATATTGAGTATTCTGTCAATGGACTATCTTCTAATTTGAGTTATCCTTCATGTCCTTCAGTATCCTTTTTTTGTTTTTTGTGGTTTTTGTTTGTTTTGTTTTTTGTTTTTGAGACGGAGTCTTGCTCTGTCACCCAGGTTGGAGTACAGTGGCATAATCTTTGCTCTCTGCAACCTCCACCTTTGGGGTTCAAGCAATTCTCCTACATTGGCCTCCTGAGTAGCTGGGATTACAGGTGTGCACCACCATGCCCGGCTATTATTATTAATTTTTTTTTGTATTTTTAGTAGAGATGGAGTTTCACTATGTTGGCCAGGCTGGTCTCAAACCTCCGACCTAAGGTGATCCACTCTCCTTGGCCTCCCAAAGTGCTGGGATTGCAGGTGTGAGCCACCGTGCCTGGACTAGTTTCATTTTTATAACTTCTTTATCCCCTAAATTTCTTACAAATCTTTGACAATATTGCTAGTTATGTACTATTATGAATTTTTTTCTGTTGCATTATTTAATTGGCTATTGCTGGTATACTGGTATATGTAAATGTAATTGATTTTGTTTTTAATCTTGCATTTAGAAATGTTTCGATCTTTTTCTAACAATTTTCTGGATATGCTCTTGAATGCTTTATACTGACAAAGATATGATCTATAAATAATGAAAACAGGCTGGGCGCAGTGGCTCACACCTGTAATCCCAGCACTTTGGGAGGCTGAGGCAGGCGGATCACCTGAGGTCGGGAGTTCGAGACCAGCCTGACCAACATGGAGAAACCCTGTATCTACTAAAAATACAAAGTTAGCCAGGCGTGGTGGTGCATGCCTGTAATCCCAGTTACTCGGGAGGCTGAGGCAGGAGAATCACTTGAACCTGGGAGGTGGAGGTTGTGGTGAGCCGAGATCGCGCCATTGCACTCCAGCCTGGGCAACAAGAGAAAATCTGTAAAAAAAAAAAAAAAAAAAAAAAAGGAAGAAGAAGAAAGGAAGGAAGGAAGGGAAAGAAAGAGAGAGAGACAGAAAGAAAGAAAGAAAGAAAGAAAGAAAGAAAGAAAGAAAGAAAGAAAAAAGGAAGGAAGGAAAACAATTTTCTTTCTTTCAAATCCTCATACCTCTTATTTTTTTCTTGTCTAGTTGGATTGGCTGGGACATCCCGGACAATGTTGCATAGCAGGAGTAAAGGCAGCCAGCCCTGTGTTTCTTCTGATTTTAGGAGAATGCTAATTACATTTTATCATTTAAGAATGACAAGTTTTTGACAGATTACTTTTATCAAAATATCTTGAAGGTTTCAATGGATAGCCTTTATTACATAATTTGCTAATAGTTATATCATATAAAAATTTGAATAAGGCTGAGCACAGTGGCTCACGCCTATAATCCCAGCACTTTGGGAGGTTGAGGTGGGTGGATCACTTAAGGCCAGGATTCGAGACCAGCCTGGCCAACTTGGCAAAACCCTGTCTCTACTAAAAATACAAAAATTAGCCAGGATTGGTGGCATGCACCTGTAATCCCAACTACTTGGGAGGCTGAGGCAGGAGAATCACTTGAACTCAGGAGGCGGAGGCTGCTGTGAGCTGAGGTTGTGCCACTGCACTCCAGCTGGGCAACAGAGCAAGACCCTTCTCTCAAATAAATAAATAAATAAATAAATAAATAAATAAAAATTGAGGCCAGGCACGGTGGCTCACGCCTGTAATCCCAGCACTCTGGGAGGCTGAGGCAGGCAGATCACCTGAAGTCAGGAGTTTGAGACTAGCCTAGCCAACATGGTGAAACCCTGTCTCTACTAAAAATACAAAAATTAGCCGGGTCTGGTGGCAGGCACCTGTATTCCCAGCTACTCAGGAGGCTGAGGGAGGCAAATCACTTGAACCCAGGAGGCAGAAGTTGCAGTGAGTCCAGACCGTGCCACTGCACTCTAGCCTGGGCAACAGACTGAGACCCTATCTCAAAAAAAAAAAAAAAAAAAAAAAAAAAAGAATAAGTGTTGAGTTTTATCAAATGCTAGATATTCATATGGTTTTTTATTGGTTGATGTGATGAATTATTTACTATGAGCCTATTCTTATTCTCTTCTTTTTGCTAAGGTGTAAACCTTAGCCTTTTAGGACGTCATTCTACTCGTATATCTTATATATTTCCTTTTGTTCAATATACTAGTATCTTTACATTGACTTTTCTGAACAGATGAGCTAAACAAAAACTTGAATTCCTTTCTTTGATAGAGTCTTCATAGGGCATTCTTCATACCTGCTCAAACACAGAAGGAAAGTTCTAGTATTGTGCTCATTTTGCAAATGAGGAAGGTAAGGCTTAAAGTGATGAAATTACTTGCTGTGGTCACACAGCAAGCAAGGGCTGGTTCTAGAATTTGGATTCAGACAACCCGACTTGCAGGATGTTCTTCTAGGATCAGAGTATCCTTAAGGGACACTCTTCCCACAGAATTTCTTTACTGTTCAGTAACTTTTCTGCAGCATCACAGTGGACTAGATAGGGAGGGTGTCCGGACGGGGGTGGAGTTTCCTGAGGTGTCAGAGGCACTGGAAGGTCTAAGTAACTTTGGATGGCTAAAATGCTCTAGGAATCAGAGTCACTTGGTACAGTAAGATATTCCTCTGGGCATTGTAGTGAGACTGTGTCTGTACAAAAACATACAAAAATTAGCTGGATATGGTGGTGCGCACCTGTAGTCCCAGCCATTCAGGAGGCTGAGGTGAAAGAATCACTTGAGTCCAGGAGTTTGAGGCTGCAGTGTGTTATGATGACACCACTGCACTCCAGCCTGGGTGACAGGGCAAGACCCTGTCTCAAAAAAGGTGTATACATATATGTATGTGCATACACACACACACACACACACACACACACACACACACACGTAATCCTCTACGGTCAAATAACCTAGAAGGTAGGGTGTTCATATGCTCAAAGTAAGCTAGGATTTATGGTGTTCAGGGGAATCAGTGTGTCCTCATAGAGATCTGATCCACTGGAGACTCAGGGCATCCTTGTATGGTCAGAGTAGTGTCCTGTGGGTTTGCCTTGTTTGCGGATGATAAGCATGCCCATGTAGGTTCCAAGTGTATTGTAGGATTTTTTTTTTTGACAGAGTCTCGCTCTGTTGGCCAGGCTGCAGTGCAGTGAGTGGTGTGATCTCGGCTCACTGCAATCTCCGCCTCCCAGGTTCAAGCGATTCTCCAGCCTCAGCCTCCTGAAGAGTTGGGACTACAGGCACGTGCCACTGTGCCTGGCTAACGTTTATGTATTTTTAGTAGAGACAGGGTTTCACCATGTTGGCCAGGCTAGTCTTGAACTCCTGACCTCAAGCTATCTGCCTGCCTCAGCCTCCCAAAGTGCTGGGATTACAGGCGTGAGCCACCGTGCCCGGCATCTTGTAGGATTTTAAAAGGTCAGAGGACCCTGGGGAACAGGGTGTTAAGAGGATCCAAAGAGACCACATAGGAACAGATAAGATCTTAAAGGTGAAAGTCAGAGAGTCTGGGAGACTTGGAGCATCTCGGGAAGGCAGGGGTATTGGAGAGACAGGGCGTCAGGGCAGGCAGGTGTTCTGGGTCTACAGGCATTTTCATCATGTCAGAACACTTGAAGTATCCTTACAACATCACCAGCTTCGAGGTCAGACTGTCCTGGAAGATCACGCCGCGTGCATGGAGTTAAGATGTTTTGGAGGTTGGTCTGGCTGCATGATTCAGAGACTCCTGGATGTTCTGGGAGTCCAGAGCTGTGAAGGTTTTCAGGTAGGTCAGCATATCCTTTTGGTATTTGAATGCGGGAGATCAAGGTTTTCTGGAGCTCAGGTGGTCCTTGAAGGTTTGGGTAGACTTGAATGGACCTGTCATGGAGTAGAGTGCCAAGGTATTCTTGTGCAATCAAAGCATTTTCAGGAAATCAGAGGGTCCTGGATGAGCACAGTGTGCTAGGCAGGGGTGAGAGTATGGCAGAGTGAAGGTGTCCTGGCAGTTCTGGGATGTGTATTCTACAGACGGGTGAGAGTATGGCAGAGTGAAGGTGTCCTGGCAGTTCTGGGATGTGTATTCTACAGAGGGTCTTGCAGGGAATAGTTGCCTTGAGAGGACAGAATCTCGAGTTAGAATAATCGCCTTTTGGATTCAGGGGGTCCTAGTGTGTTGAAGCTGTGCTGGGCTGTCTGTGTATTGGGAGAGTGGGAGAGTGACAGTGACTAGGGTGCCTACAGACAACTCTAGGGCTGAGACAGCCAGAGTACACTGGAAGGTTGGAGAGCCCTGGCATTAAGACATCCCCCGTGTCAAAGGCATGTTGGATGGTCAGAGTGCTTTGGGAGACCAGGATATGTCTTTACTTCGTCAAAATAGTCCTATGGATCAGGCTAGTGTGGTCAGGGTATTTCCTGGGTTGGGGTTGGCATGTTGAGTGGTTTTTCAGTGTCAGCAGCACTTTGCAAGATTCAAGCAAATTGGGGGCTCTGAACGGGAAGGAAGGCAAGATGCCCTTGACGGTCTAGATTCTGTAAGGTCAGGAATTCCTTAAAAGGTTAGAATTTCCCAAATCTCACCATGTCCTCATGGTCTGGGTGACTTAGAGGGTCACGGAGTCATTGTGAGCCCAAGCTGTCGTGCTGAGTGTAAGGTACAGAGGTCAGAGCCTCTTGGAGGGTCTGTGTGTCCTAGAGAGTGAATGCATCCTCAGTGCCCTCAGCATTCAAGGACCCGACAGGGCCAGAATGGGTACCCCAGGCAGCAGGGTGCATTGTAATTCAGTGTTCTCTTGTGAGTCCAAGCTGACTGCGTGTCACTGGGTCTTGCTAGGTTAGGACTGCCATGGGGTTCAGGGTGCTCCAGGAGGTCAAAGTGTGTCCTAGGGTAGGGTAGAAGGGTTAATATTAGAGCAGTGTTTCCCAACTTTACTGCTGTTATGGACTGAACGTTTGTGTCCCTCCAAAATTGCTATGTTGAAGTCCTAACACCCAACGGGATGGTATTTGAAGGTGGGGATTTGGGGAGGTGATTAGGTTTAGATGAGCTCATGAGGGTGAGGCCCCATGATGGGATTAGTGTCCTTACAAGCAGAGGAAAAGAAACCAGAGCTGGCTGTTTCTCCACCATATGAAGGCACCGTGAGAAGGCAGCCACCTGCAAGCCAGGAAGAGAGCCCTCACAGGGGAGCCAAATAGGCGGACCCCTTGATCTTAGACTTCCCAGCCTCCAGAACCGTGAGCAATAGAAGTCTACTGTTTAAGCCACACAGTCTATGCTATTTTGTCATGGCAGCCCCAGCTGACTAAGACCCACGGGCACTCGGTTCTCCTGGAGATCTTGATACAAGGCAGATTGTGACTCAGTAGAACGGAGGTGGGGCCCAGGGATCTGCATTTCCAACATGCTCCCATTGCTGGTGCTGCTGCTGCTGCTGATCCATGGACCACAATGGAAGCATCGAGATCCTAAAGGATTCTGATTTCCTGTCTTGAATCATCAGGGTGTTTTTAAAGGACCTGTATGACGGCATGACCCTGGGAATCAGACTGTCCTGTGGGTACAGTGTGTTCCAGGGGGTCCATGTGTCCTCACTGGATCAGTGTATCCTGAGAAGCAGAGGTGGAGCGTTCTGGGTGTCAGCGTGTCCCGGGGGATCCTAAGGTCCTGGGCTGTCGCATCATCCTTAAACTGTCAGAGTGTCCTGGGGATGTCAGAATGTACTTCCCAGGTCTAAGTAACCTCAAGGGGCAGAGTACTGTGGGACCAGGCTGTCCTGACTGCTCAGAGATTCCCCGTGTCAGGATTTCCTTGAAGAATCAGAATGCAGTATGTCACGGGAATCTGTCTCTTTCCGAGTCCTGAAGTCTGGGGTGGCTTGGGGGTCAGGATGCACCTGGAATGCAGATGTTCAGGTCAGAGTTTTCGGAGGGTCTGTGTGACCTTGGAAGGTCATGGTGTCCCGGGGGTTCTGGGTGAATGAGGAGCTGGTGTTTGAGGGAGGAAATCAGAGAGTACTTGAGAGCTAAGGTGTCCAGGAGGCCCATTCTCCGGAGTGGGTTCAGGTTGGCCTGAGCACTGGCTGGTGTATTCTGAACCATCAGGGTGTCTGAGAGGGGCCAGCATGCACTTGTGACTTCTCCTTTTTTAGTTTCCTGGAAGCAGATCCTTGAGTGTCACCCCCATGCTGAGACGCCAGGCAGGCTCCACTCCTGGGTCCCTTTCTCCTGCTCTTCCCTCCTCTCCCCACAGTGGGGTTGTGAGGAGGGGGTCTCGGGAGGAATGCATTTTCTCCTCCTCCCCCTGCCTGCTCCCAGGAGGGGATTTAACAGGACAAAAGAATCCAGTCCTCTGGGAATATGAGCCCTTGGTCCCAGTCCCTGGACCCTCCAACAGAACACCTTCCCTCATCCGGCTTGTGATCCTCCCGGAGCAAAGGGGCTCTGGTGACCGTGTGGTGATTGGATGGGCCCACAGGGGCGAGGAGGAGGTCACTCCTCCAAGACTCAGGGGTGGGATGGGAAAGTAGGCAGCTGACAGAAGGGAGCAGCATCCCGGTGGGGAGAAGGGCCAGGCAGAGAAAAGTAGAGTCAGAAACAGAGCAACAGGTGAGGCTGAGGCAGGAGATTGAGCTGACACTCAAGCCAAGGAAGGGGGAATTAGGAAACAATTAGAAAAAAAGTAAAGACAGTGAAAAAGTCAGAGACAGCTGCCTGCACCTACACACACATTCAGAGACAGAGTCCCAGAGGGTGGCATACACAGAGGGAGAAGGGGAGAGAACAGGTGTGGAGAGGAGCTGCGGAAGCAGAGAAATCTCAAGTCAGAGATTCAGGGACACTTGGTCCCCGTGGCGAGCCATGGAAGCAGAAAGGAGGCGCCAGGCCGAGAAGCCAAAGAAGGGGCGAGTCGGCAGCAGCCTGTTGCCAGAGAGACACCCGGCCACTGGGACCCCGACCACCACGGTGGGTGAGTGACCGTCCCGGTGTGCGTGGGTCCCTGAGGAGGCAGCGGGTGTGAGGCTGAAAGCATAGGCTCCATGAAGAAGGTTAGCAGGAGAAATTAAAAACCGAATCCTATCATGTTAAAACTGTGGGAACCTTTGAAAGTAAAAGGGACTGGAGCACCCCTTGGCTTTACAGACTGGGGAACTGAGCCCTTGGCAGGAGGGGGTGGCTGAACAGCTCACCTCGCAGTGGGGATGTGAGACAGTTACCTCTGTCCCCTCACTCCTGACCTCAGAGTTGGTTAGCCCAAGGCACTGCCTTGTCTGATGAACCCAGCTGGAGGGGCCAGGGCTTTGGGTCCAGGGGGGGAGGGCGGGCTCCGTGTGTGTGTCCCCCATGGTGGACAGTGAGCTCTAGGAGGGTCCACGCCCTTGGGCCCCATGGGGATGGTGCCTCAGCTCCAGACATCTTTTCTTGGTGTGCGCCTTCCCGGTGTGTCCTTTCCCTCCCCGTTCTCTCCTCCCCAGCAGCTCTCAGACTAATTAGTGTGGGGGCTTAGGGAGCCTGTGGGGAGGAAGGCAAGCCTTTCCCACGAGCTCAAGTTCCTGCAGCCTGGTGGCTGGGCCAGGGCAGGGGTAGAGAGAAGATGAAAAGTAAGTAGGGGAGGGTGTGTCTGAGCGGAAGAGGGGGGTGCCCATCTTCCCAGGTGAGGGGTGCGGGAGATGGCAGCAGTCTGAAGAAGGCACAGGTTGAACAGGAGCCTCTCCAGCAGGGGACAAGCACTGGGGTCTTCCGTAGACAGCTGGGACGATTGTTAGGGTGCAGGTGCACACAGACCCACAGGGTGAGCCCCAGGTGGTCGTGTGTGTCCAGAAGGGTGAGTGTACATGGAGGGGTATGTGTCTGGCGGTGCAATAGGAAGTGGGCAGACAGTAGAGTTGCCAGGTAGACAGTGTATGAGTGCCAGGGCCAGGAATGAGTCTGAGGGTGTGCCCTGTGTAGACAGCACAGCCTGGTGTCAGAGACTCAGAGGCAACCAGGGGCCGAGGCTGAGCAGGGTGCAGGAACCAGGCTATGGCAGCTAAAAGATTCCTGGTGGGGCAGGGCTGGGTGTGGTGGCTCAGGCCTATAATCCCAGCACTTTGAGAGGCTGACATGGGAGGATTGCTTGAGGCCAGGAGTTTGAGACCAGCCTGGGCAAGATAGCAAGACCCCATCTCTAATTTTTTATTTTTTTAATTAGCTGGGTATGTTGGTGTGCACCTGTAGTCCCAGCTACTCAGGAGGCTAAGGCAGTAGGATCACTGGAGCCCAGGGGTTCGAGGCTGCAGTGAGCTGTGATCACACCACTGCACTCCAGTCTGGGAGACAGAGCAAGACTCTGTCTCAAAAAAAGACTGGAGCAGCACAGGACGCACTGAGCGCAATCCCGGGACAGGCACATGTGGTCCAGCACCGAGGAGCGTCCTCCTCAGAAGCCGCCCCTCCCTTCTCTCCGTTCTCAGACTCCAGTGCTCCACCCTGCAGAAGGCTCCCTGGTGCAGGAGGAGGGAGATCAAGGTTCTCCCCACAAGGAGGACAGAGGGGTCGCCCGCACTCCCGGCGCCGCCACCGCACCACCTTCAGCCCAGTGCAGTTGGAACAGCTGGAGTCAGCCTTTGGGAGGAACCAGTACCCCGACATCTGGGCCCGAGAGAGTCTTGCCCGGGACACCGGCCTCAGTGAGGCCCGAATCCAGGTGATGCTCCAGGATCCTTCCTCTCTCAGGAAAGAAATGCAGATTTCTTTGGTGCTATCATAGAATGTTGGGCATTATAACCCTAACCTAAATGGTCACCAGACACAGGCCTCATCTCACCACCAGCATCAGAGCAACTGCATTGAGAATATCATATCACTTGAGTTTAACCCTAGTTATAAGCTAATCTAACTTGAATTTCAACACCTACCCTCAATATTTAATAGTGATGCCAATTCCGGCTGGGCACAAGAGCTCACACCTGTAATCCCAGCACTTTGGGAGGCCAAGCTGGATGGATCACCTGAGGTTAAGAGTTCGAGACCAGCCTGGTTAACATGGTGAAACCCCATCTCTGCTAAAAATACAAAAAATTAGCCGGGCATAGTGGCAGGTGCCTATAATTAATCCCAGCTACTCCGGAGGCTGAGGCAGGAGAATCACTTGAACCCGGGAGGTGGAGGTTGCAGTGAGCCGAGATCATGCCACTGCACTCCAGCCTGGGCAACAAGAACAAAACTTTGTCTCAAAAAAAAAAAAAAATAGTGATGCCAATTCCAACAGAAGTTCAATCCTAACTGTCCATATTCTTACAGAACCTTGTCCCTAACCATAGCCTTGAAACTCAATGAGCCAAATGCTCCCTCAATCCTAACCCCAGGGTTGGTTAGCCTTAAGTGTAAACCCTACCCTAAATTCAAGCTTGTCTATAGCAATTACATTTATCTACAGTCTTAATCGTTAAACTTTACCCTAGGGGAAATTTCCCATTCTCTGGGGAAGGGAAATGTCATTGTCACCATATTTATCTCCTTGTTGGAAGCTGACACTTCTTACTTGCCCCGAGTGTTAGAAAAGGGCACATGTGGACAGAGGCTGGGGACAAGTCTGTGGGTTCCTTTGTCAGCAGACCAGGCTCAGCCAAGCCTTGTGGAAGAGCTTTACTCCCTCTGGCCATGCTGGAGAAGCCTGCTCCCTGTCCCTGCACCTCTTGTCATTGGAGTAGGGTGTCACCACCTATGTCAAGTGTGGGCTCTGATGTGGTTCCTCCCCCTTCTCAGGTCTGGTTCCAGAACCGCAGAGCTAAGCAACGGAAGCAAGAGCGCTCACTGCTTCAGCCTCTGGCCCATCTGTCTCCTGCCACCTTTTCCAGCTTCTTGCCAGAGTCCGCTGCTTGCCCCTATTCTTACGCACCACCACCACCACCAGTGACCTGCTTCCCTCACCCCTACAGCCACGCCCTCCCTTCCCAGCCCTCCACAGGAGGCGCCTTTGCTTTGTCACACCAGTCTGAGGACTGGTACCCTACCTTGCACCCAGCCCCTGCCGGCCATCTGCCCTGCCCCCCACCCCCTCCCATGCTCCCCCTCAGCCTCGAGCCATCCAAGTCCTGGAACTGAGGTCAAACAAGTACCACCAAGGTGATCCCCAGCCTGTGGCCCTCGTGAAAAAACAAGAAAATGGGGTGGCTTCCTTTCCATCTATGGGTGAAGCAGATGCATGCTGAGGGTCAGCTCAGTGATTAGAAATTGAAAAATGGGAGATCATGGTGAATTCTCACTGGGGTGATTAGTGGAGGAAGTCTGGGGAGGTGAGCTACTGGAAGAGACATGGCAAGATGCCTCGGTGGAGCTGCCTGCTGAAGGGTGATATTGATGAAGACAGTTGCTGGTGTGTGGAGATGGTTGAAGGGCTAGGAGGTGAGGGCCTTCATTAATTGAGATCACGATTGAAGAAGATCCCAGGTCTTTCTGGCTGATTTCAGTAAGGCTTCTGACTTAAGAGTCTACCTATACATCCCTTCCCCATTGCCCACCCCGCCATCTCTATCAGTCACTGACTTTTGTTTATTCTGTCCTAGAAATATCTTTTTTTTTTTTTTTTTTTTTTGAGACAGAGTCTTGCTTTGTTGCCCAGGCTGGAGTCCAGTGGCACAATCTCGGCTCACTGCAAGCTCCACCTCCTGGGTTCACGCCATTCTCCCGCCTCAGCCTCCCGAGTAGCTGGGACTACAGGTGCCCGCCACCACGCCCGGCTAATTTTGTTTTTGTATTTTTAGTAGAGACGGGGTTTCATCATGTTAGCCAGGATGGTCTCGATCTCCTGACCTCGTGATCTGCCCGCCTCGGCCTCCCAAAGTGCTGGGATTACAGGTGTGAGCCACTGAGCCCTGCCGAAATATCTCTTCAGAGTGTCCCCTCCTTTCCATTCCAGCAGACACTTGGCTTTTTCTGACCCCATATTTTCTGACTTATTGTCGCATAGGTTCCCTTAACTCTAGTCTATCCCACTTCCAACAAACCTGTGCAAATCTCAACATCAAGGAATGCTCTCCAATGTCTTATAAAAAATACATCAATCAGATTTGATTAGTTTTGCCTGTAGAAGTCTTCAACATCTGCCTTCAACTTTTAAATCAGTGGCACATTTTAACATATGTGGTTTCTGATAGAGAAGAAACCATTTGATTTAGGGCAAACTTTTCTAAGACCAAACCGTCTGAGGCTGATGAGGGGTCATTCCCAGGAAGGGACCTGCCTTGTCTGGGAAACGCCTTGGTCTGAACCCTCTCAAAAGAAATAGCAAGGAGCCTAGTTCGTGGTACAATTTTTATACGATATTGCTTATTATGCACTTATTTTACTCACAATTCACTTATTTATATGTATGCTTACCTCTCTTATTGGAGGGTTCATAGAAAACAATTTTTTAAATTAAATTTTTTTTTCTTTTTTGAGACGGAGTTTTGCTCTTGTTGCCCAAGCTGGAATGCAATGGAGTGATCTCGGCTCACTGCAACCGCCGCCTCCCGCGTTCAAACAATTCTCCTGCCTAAGCCTCCCGAGTAGCTGGAATTACAGGGTGTGCCACCATGCCCGGCTAATTTTTTGTATTTTTAGTAGAGACGGGGTTTCACCATGTTGGCCAGGTTGGTCTTGAACTCCTGACCTCGAATGATCCACCCGCCTCAGCCTCCCAAAGTGCTGGGATTACAGGTGTGAGCCACTGCGCCAGGCCTGATTTTTTTAATATTTAATTTTTATTTTTTCATGTGCCTCTAGATATGATTTTTATGCTTGGTTTTTTTCCCCGCCCTCTTTCATCCCTCTCCTCTCTTCCAACTCCTCTTCCCTGTCCCATCCCTGCTACCCATTTAGTGGGAAGGAAGTTTCCCTGTGCCTGCAGCCCTGCTCCCCGACCCTCAGCAGGGTTACCTCCTGCAGAAGCAGGGAAAGGGGTAGGGGACAAAGGATGGGGAGGCAGCTCGAAGGAGTGAAGAATGAAGCCCCTGGAGGGGGAGGTGGATGGTGACGGCAGCAGTGGTGGCTGTCAGCCGGCATTCTCGTGCTCACAGCACTTCACAGAAGAATTTTTTTTTTTTTTCTTGAGACTGAGTCTCACTCTTGTCGCCCAGGCTGGAGCGCAATGGCGTGATCTCAGCTCACTGCAACCTCCACTTCCTGGGTTCAAGCGATTCTCCAACCTCAGCCAACTGAGTAGCTGGGATTACAGGCATGTACCACCACGCCCACATAATTTTTTTTTTTTTTTTTTGAGATGGCGTCTCCCTCTGTCGCCCGGGCTGGAGTGCAGTGGTGTGATCTCGGCTCACAGCAACCTCTGCCTCCTGGGTTCAAAGTGATTCTCCTGTCTCAGCCTCCCGAGTAGCTGGGACTACAGGCACCCACCACCAAGGCCGGCTAATTTTTGTATTTTCAGTAGAGATGGGCTTTCACCATATTGATCAGGCCAGTCTCGAACTCCTGACCTCAGGTGATCCGCCTGCCTCGGCCTCCCAAAGTGCTGGGATTACAGGCGTGACCCACCGCACCCGGCCTCACCTAATTGTTGTATTTTTAGGAGAGCTGGGGTTTCACCATGTTGTCCAGGCTGGTCTCAAACTCCTCATCTCAGGTGATCCACCTGCCTCGGCCTCCCAAAGAGATGGGATTACAGGCATGAGCCACCGCACCCGTCCCATAGAATAATCTTTAAACAGGCCTTTGGTGATGGATACTCAAGTTGTGAGTAGTTTTTTATATATATTATTAAAAAGTCTGGAATCACAACCCCTGTATTACACAATTGCACTCCTACCTAATTATCTCCTTGAGCCAGACTGCCTTCTAGAAAAATTACACTGGTTTGAATTCCACCAAAAGAACCTGAGTATTGGTTTCAGCACCTCCTTGTTAACCTGTACCATTTTTGACAATTTGTTAACTGAGAGTGATGTCTTCTTGTTTGCTTACTTTAAAATGTTCATTAATTGCTAGTGAGAGTTAAAAGTTTCATGTTTATTGGCAATTTACATTTTTCTTTTCTGCATTGCCTCTGTGTTGTGTATTTGTATATTGATATAGTCATCTTTTATTAGCGTCTGAGAGCTTTGTGGATTAGGGATACGAATTCCTATTCATACATGTTGCAACCAATTTTTTTCTTTTTTGAGACATAGTCTCGCTTTGTCATCCAGGCTGCAGTCCAGTGGCACTATCTCAGTTCACTGCAACGTCTGCCTTCCGGGTTCAAGCTATTCTCCTGCCTCAGTCTCCCAAGTAGCTGAGGCTACAGATGCACGCTGCCATGCCCGACTAATTTTTGTGTTTTTAGTAGAGATGGGGTTTTACTATGTGGGCCAGGCTGGTCTGGAACTTGTGAGCTCAAGCAATCCACTGGCCTCGGCCTCCCAAAGTGCTGGGACTACAGGCATGAGCCACCACACCAGGCCACATGTTGCAACTATATTTACAGTCAGTTATTTGTCTTTTAGCCTTTCGCAGTGAAATTTTCCTGAGAGAATTAACACAAATTTCCGACACCTGTTGTATGCAAGGCATTAACTTCTGTCTGAAACATCTAGAATGACACCAGTTTTGTAGAACTGGTAGATGTTTTAGAAATTAGTCACTCAGTTCATTTTCTGTGTTGTGTGGTTCAGATGAAGAGCCCCGGGTGAGAAATCTGTTTTTAGTGGTTTGATCTATGTTTTCTTTATTATTTGGATCAAAAGGCTACAACTTGAATCACCTGAAATTTATTTTGCTATGTGCAGCAAAATAGTCATGCAATTTCCCTCAATCAGCTAATTAGTTATTCCATTGTTATTTACTTAATCGTCAAACTTCACCCTATTGATTTGTAAAATCATAGTTTTTCATATACTGAGTTCTCATATATATATACACAGATGTATATATATACACAGATGTATATATATACAGATGTATATATATACAGATGTATATATATACAGATGTGTATATATATATACAGATGTGTATATATATACATCTGTATATATATACCGATGTGTATATATATATATGGGACAGCTGTGGACTCCTCATTCTTTTTCATCAATCAGTTTCTCTATTCCAGTTCCAGCACCACAGTCTTTTAATGATTGAAATGTAAGAATTATCAATACCTTTAAAATATTTAATTTTCTTATCCAAACACAAGGTGTGTCTTGTCGTTTCTTCCAGACTTCTGTTATGTCCTTCAGGAATTTTTTAAAAACATGTTTTTTTTTTTTTTTTGTGACCGAGTCTTGGTCTGTTGCCCAGGTTGGAGTGCAATGGTGAGATCTCGGCTCACTGCAACCTCCGCCCCCCAGGTTCAAGCAATTCTCTTATCTCAGCCTCCAGAGTAGCTGGGACTACACGTGCATGCTACCATACCCAGCTAATTTTTGTATTTTTTTTTTTTTTTTTAGTAGAGATGGGTTTCACCATGTTGGCCAGTCTGGTCTCGAACTCCTGTTCTCAAATGATCTACCTGCCTTAGCCTCCCAAAGTGGTGCAATTACAGGCATGAGCCACTGCGCCTGATCAGAATTTTTATTTAAAAAACAACTTCCATATATCATACCCTTTATATAAAGTGTTTAAATGTGCAAAATAAACATTATGTAAAGGTTTAAAAATGATTATATGTTTACTTTTGCATGGCATATGTTAGAGCGCTGTTTTGTAGTGGGCAGGCCTGTGCAAACCCACTCCAAAGTCCAAGGAAGCTGAGAGGACAAAGGTTGACAAATTCAGTTTCTTCAAAAGAAACATTGAGGCCAGGCACTGTGGCTCACACCAGTCATCCCAACACTTTGGGAGGCCGAGGTAGGCGGATCACAAGGTCAGGAGTTCGAGACCAGCCTGAGCAACACAGTGAAACCCCATCTCTACCAAAAATACAAAAATTAGCCAGGCATGCTGGCTCACGCCTGTAATCCCAGCTACTCAGGAGGCTGAGGCAGGAGAATCGCTTGAATCTGGGAGGCAGAGGTTGCAGTGAGCCGAGATCGTACCACTGTACTCCAGCCTGGGTGACAGAGCGAGACTCCATCTCAAAAAACAAAACAAAACAAAACAATTAAAAACATTGAACAGGGCCTGAGAGCAGAAGCCACATCCACGTCCTGGGCTGTGGCCAGAGAAGATGGTGTCTACCCCCTCAAGACCCAGGGATTCTATACTAGAGGGGAGGGGCACCCGTGCTTCAGAGGGAATGGGTACGACTTTGTCCTAAGTGCAGATTTACGGTGAATACCTCTTTACCTACTCTTACACAAGGAACGATCTTGGAGACATTCCCAGAACGGGGTTTATCAGAATTCCACTTGGTGGCTTAGCATCCAAAATAGAATGACTAGCCTCTCATCTGAGATGGAATTCCTTTAGCCTCCACCAGTGCATACATAGGAAGTAAACTCGGAAGACAGGCACACAAATGACAGCACGTCTTAGAAGTGGAAAGCACAGTGTAACACAGGAGCTGAACCGAGGGGTACTCAGTGCTATCTGGGTGGCTTTGTGTTTGTTATATAGCCCAGGCTAATGGCTTTTTCCTTTTTAAAATTGAAAATGGGATCCTGCCAGGCGCAGGTGGCTCACGCCTGTAATCCCAGCACTTTGCGAGGCAGAGGCAGGCAGATCATGAGGTCAGGAGCTCAAGACCCTGGCCAACACGGTGAAACCCCGTGTCTACTAAAAATACTGGGCGTGGTGGCGCACACCTGTAGTCCCAGCTACTCGGGAGGCTGAGGCAGGAGAATCACTTGAACCCAGGAGGTGGAGGTTGCAGTGAGCTGAGATCTCACCGCTGCACTCCAGCCTGGCGACAGAGCGAGACTCCATCTTAAAAAATAAAAACAAAAATGGGATCCTGCCATATATATTATAATGTCCTTTTAAAACTAACAACCTATGGACATCTTGCGAGTGGCTCATACAGATTTTATTGTTTTCATTGCTAACTGGCAGTTCATTGTTTGGTGTTTTGTTTTGTGCCTCTGCAGTTATCTTGCTGAAGGATTTTTTTTTTAATAAAGGTAAAATCATGACTCAGAGATGCAAAATAATTGTGTACTAAATATCTTAATTCATTATTGAGGCAATAATGAAGATGTTTAAACCAAGGACAATCCAAAGAACAGACATGTTTATAGATGAATAGCAAAGTGAACGTGTAAATGGACACACAGCTGGCCTCTTCCACAGTTGGGGAGCGTAGTCAACCGAATCTCCACGGAACAGAATTCACGTACCTGTCTAGGGGCCGGGCTATTTTTGCATTGCAATCAGCTACAATGTTGTAAAATAGCCCAAAAGCCCGGAAGGCCTCAGAGACCCGATAGAATCAAAACCGGAAAGGAGGGCCCTCATGCCGGTTTCCATCAAAACACTTTCCCCTACAGTTTCCTCTTATCCAGGTGCTTTTGTTTTTGTGGGATAGCTGTCCCAAGTTAGGATTGCTGTGTTAAACGTTAGGTGCATTTAAAATGGTAAGAGATACTGCCTGAGTAGCTTGCCAAAAAGTGTAGTTTAGGATGTTGTCTCATCGAATAATAATAGTTAATAATAAAGCCTAGAAAAATGCCCCATAATATTTCTTCAACGATTTGACTAAAAGTAAAGTAAAACAAAAAACCTATAATAAATCCAGAACCAATTTTGTGTATACCGAAAACCAGAGGACTGAGTTTCTTCTAGATCGACAACTATACCAGCACTATTTATTAAATAAACTAACATTCTCACATTGAATCGAATCGATCCCTTTATCAATTCATTAAATTTCCATAGGTGTCACAATCTCTTCCCGGCACTCTGTTTCGGAGCTGGTTCTCCCAGCAGCTTTTCAGGCTCACGCCGGCGGTGGCGCAGACCTAGGGTCTCCCTCGCCCTGCCCACACTCGCCCTGCCCACACTCGCCGTGCCCACACTCGCCGTGCCCACACTCGCCGTGCCCACACTCGCCCTGCCCACACTCGCCCTGCCCACACTCGCCGTGCCCACACTCGCCCTGCCCACACTCGCCCTGCCCACACTCGCCCTGCCCACACTCGCCCTGCCCACACTCGCCGTGCCCACACTCGCCGTGCCCACACTCGCCCTGCCCACACTCGCCCTGCCCACACTCGCCCTGCCCACACTCGCCGTGCCCACACTCGCCCTGCCCACACTCGCCGTGCCCACACTCGCCCTGCCCACACTCGCCGTGCCCACACTCGCCCTGCCCACACTCGCCGTGCCCACACTCGCCCTGCCCACACTCGCCGTGCCCACACTCGCCCTGCCCACACTGGCCGTGCCCACACTCGCCCTGCCCACACTCGCCGTGCCCACACTCGCCCTGCCCACACTCGCCGTGCCCACACTCGCCGTGCCCACACTCGCCCTGCCCACACTCGCCGTGCCCACACTCGCCCTGCTCACACTCGCCGTGCCCACACTCGCCCTGCCCACACTCGCCGTGCCCACACTCGCCCTGCCCACACTCGCCGTGCCCACACTCGCCGTGCCCACACTCGCCCTGCCCACACTCGCCCCTGAGCTGGCCTGGAAAGCGCAAAAGGTGGGAAGTCAAGTTCTCTGCGCCCTTCCCTTCTACATTCGCTAGTCCTCGCCCACCTCCTTTCCTGCGGCCCCGACCCTCTGACCCCCCTGCGGGAGGCGTGCGCCCTAGACAGCCCTTCTCGCCGCCCGCCCGCCCGTCCGCCCGCCAGAGTTCTGGCGCCTGCGGTGCCCTGGACTGAACAGGCTGCAGGCTTTGGGGCTGAACACCGCAGACTGGCGCCCCAGCAACCCAGCCTGGGCGACAGCGGAGTGCGCACCCGATGGACTCCCCTGTCTTCCCTTCTCGGTAGAGGAGATGCTCTTTTTTGTTGTTTTGAGACGGAGTCTCGCTCTGTCGCCCAGGCTGGAGTGCAGTGGCGCGATCTCAGCTCACTGCAAGCTCCGCCTCCCGGGTTCACGCCATTCTCCTGCGTCAGCCTCCCGAGTAGCTGGGACCACAGGCGCCCGCCACCACGCCCGGCTAATTTTTTGTGTTTTCAGTAGAAACCGGGTTTCACCGTGTTAGCCAGGATGGTCTCGATCTCCTGACCTTGTGATCTGCCCTCCTCAGCCTCCCAAAGTGCTGGGACTACAGGCGTGAGCCACCGCGTTCCGCCGAGGAGATACTCTTAAAGCTTAAAACTGGCAGAGTTGGAAGTTGCCCCGTTTACGATTAAAAAAATAAAACGAGTGTCCTTCCAGCAGCTTCACCCTCGCTCCATCCCATTCCTGCCAAGGGGAGAATGCAGCCCCGTTGAAGCTGAAGTCATGAATTCGACTTTGTGCTGGGAAATCGCAATCCCTGGTCTCTCAGGAAGGGCCCTTCCTTCCCAGCAGGATCCAACTTGGAGTATAGAAAAGGAAGGACTTGGAGCTCGAAGTGGGTGTGCGGGGCGGGAGCTCTGAGTGGCTGGGCCGGGCGCAGAGCTCCAGGGGATGCAGCGATCTGGGCGCCCCTCACCACTGAAGACCCCCGGGCCGGGGCGCCGAGACCAGGCGGGGAGGCGCGGTCCCCGGGCGCGCCCCTGCGAGCGGAAACCCTCTAATCTTGCTCGGGAGCCGCAGCGGTCGCGTTGCCAGACGCAAGTTTAACGAGGACCAAGCCGAGCCTTTAAAAGGGCGGATTCTGTGCGAGATCTCGCCTGCCTGGAACGTTCCGTCGAGGGTCTGCTGGAACCCGCGGGGCCCCTCCTGCACCCCAGGGGACTCCGGGCCGACTTTACCCCCTCACCTTCACGGAGCCGAGGGCAGGGCCTTGCTGTGTGCTCCAGGCACTTCTGGATGGCCGGACTCTGGCCCATCTCCGCGCCGTCGGCCCAGCGAAAATTGCACCTGGCAGCCCGGCGGGATGCAAAGGGACCTGCTCCGTCGTGGGACGAGCTCTCTTGGGTCGGAACCAACCCGGCTCAACCCGGCCGGCGCCTCCTGGGTCCCCGGGGAGCTGCTTCCCCAACGCGCCACGCCTGACGTCCGGGTCTCCACAAGAGTCCTTCCCAGTCCGGCTTTGGTTTTTCTTCCAGAAACGGGCGCCTGGCTCCCAAGATCGGAGAGGGCAGGTGAAAAGCCCGGCCCACTGCCTGTCCCGCGTCTCTACCCAGCTCGGCTCCCTCTGGTGCCAGGAGAGGGCTCTCCCAGCTGGAGAGTGGACGCCACTTGCCAGTCCTGGAGCGGTCTACACCCCCCACCTTCGCAAACGGTGCCCCCACTTGGCTCCTTGGGTCCTGAGGCTCGGCCTGCCCTTGGCAAGATGGACTCCGGCAATAGCAGGATGGGTGCCATTCGGTCAGGGAATCCCAGTACTGGGACCCTGGGCTAGAAGTGGGAGAAGGGGCTGCGACTCCGGGTGGCACATGCCCTGGACCCTGAGAACTACCCACTCTGCTCCCGGAACTACTCGCCCCGCTCCTCCAGAGAGGCGCTACTGCAGGAGGCCCACGGCTCTCCAAGGCTGGCCTCACAGCAGGGGCTCTGCCAGCTCTAAGACTGTGCCGTGTGGGCGTTACGATGGCTCCTTTCTCCAGGTTTTATTGAAATTATCTGAACCTCTCCCCCGAAATTGGAGCACGCACACCCTCTCCTATTAGCTGGAAGAAGAAGCTGAACTAAAGAGGCTCTCTAAGACTCCTCTTTTGAATGTGGGCAAAATTAGCCCGGAAGTCCTCCAAGTTCCCACCCCACCAAGATCACCCCTCCCTCCGGCCTGCCCCTCAATTCACCCCCTCACAACCAGCATCTGGATGCCCAGGGAGCGCCTTACTGCCGTAATGGCACCCTACAAGCAGCCCAAGGTGGAGGAGGGGTAGGAGTCAGCTGCACAGAGTGGCCATTGCCCAGGTATGTGGATGTCGGGGAGGTTGGGGAGAGAATGACTGTGTGTTTGGGGGGGTCATCAGTATCTGTATATGGCTAGGAAGCTACATGGCTGAAGGCTTTGGGGTCTAGGGACCAATCAAATTTGGTTGCAGGACTCCTGAGTCACCTGAGCCCTGGCGTCCTTGTTCCTCTGAATGGGACATAGGTAGTCACTGTATTTTGTCTAGTAGACAGGTTACCTCTGGGAGAATCCAGCATTTTCTACAGTGTGATGGGCCCATGTTGCCCCAGGAAAAGGAGGACACAAGGCACGCCAAGAACCAGGGCCTGAGGCCTGAGTGCTGGCAAGGCGAAAGGGGGTGGGGTGCTGACAGCCAGCTCCTGACCACACCGGCTCTCCAGTTGCAGGGAAGGGATAGGCGCCCCAGGGTGAAGGAAGTCAGGTCACCTGGCCTATCTCCAGAAGACAAAACTGACCCTGGGTGAAACCACCTACCTGAGCAGCAGTGGACGAACTGTTCAGACCCCAAGACCACCTTCCCTCCACTGGTATAACCTCTTCTGCTTTTCTGTCAGACTCCTCAGATAGCACAACCGGAATTCTGATTCTTACAGAATCCTGCAAATATTTATCAGGCACCTACCTAGTGCCCAGCAGGGAGCCAGAAGCTGGAGATTTGTCTTGGACCCAAGAAGTTCCTGCTGGACACTGGGACATACCAGGACAGGATCCTCTGAGCCCAGGCCGGGCTTCTAGAGGGGATCCTCTCCCTCTCTCCCATGTCGGAGACTTGGCTCCACTCTGCGGAGGTCCTCTTCTGAGCACACCTGCAGGCGTTTTGTACATTGGAGGGGGTTGGAGGGGAAAGGAATGGGAGGGTCCGAGCAGCCCTGGCCTGGGGCCCCTGCGGAAGCCCTTGGTCCTGAAAGCCGTGACTGGACACAGGACCTCCCTCTACACACTGATGGGCAGGGGACTTCCCTTGTGTGCTGACTTTCCACAGCCACCACTATGCAGATCCAACTGTTTCCTGCTTCCTGAGACATTGTCCCAGCTAAGCTAAGTGTCCCCAGCAGCCTTGCCGTCCCAGATCCGGGTGGCGGGCAGCAGCAGTGAACCCACAGGGGAACCCTCTCGGCCGCAGCACCTCCGCGTGGCCAGGGCGGGGCCCTGGGTGCTGGCGGCTGTCCCGCCTCTGCAAAACCTCAGGTCTGTGGCGCCTCCTGGCTGCTGCTTCCTTGGAGGCTATGCAAAATGTCCCAGGCACTCCTTCCTGCCCTCTGGGGACCACGTTGGAGGTGAGGGGTCAGATCCCAGGGGAGGTCCCGTGCCCTGGGGGTGGGAGGGAGAGTGGTGTTGCAGGCAGGAGAGACGGTGTGGTGGGCGGAAGACTAGACTGCCGAGCCCTGGTGTGGCAGCAGCCGTGCGGCTCCCTGGATGCCTGAACCCCTTGCCCATTTGAGACGGGCTGTGAGGGGCAGGTGGCTCAGGGAGGGAAGGATGGCAGGGCCGCTGCTCCTACACCCACCCCCCAGCCTCTCTGGGCTCTGAAGCAACGTATCAAACTTCCCATTCCCCTGTCAGAGCCATCCATCCACCATCCATCCATCCATTCGTTCGGCCATCCATCCACCATCCATGTGTCCACCATCCATCCTTTTATCCGTCCATTCAGCAAATATCCATCGAGCCCCTGCCCTGTGCCAATGTTGTTCTAGGCACAAGGGATACTTCAGCAAGCCATTCATTCTATTTGGGGGATAAACAATAACTAAACAAATAAATAAGAAGATAACAGTAGTGCCGTGCTGCAGTGAATAATGGATCCACATTGCCCCAGGACAGCACTGCCCACACCGTGATGTACAAAAAGCGATGCACAAGAGGGCCAGAGCCTGGCCCCACCTAGCAAGGGGTCCACCGAGCCCCTCCCTCGTTATCCGCGGCTGTCCCCATGACACCCCCGCTACCCGCTGCACAGGCCAAGACCCGGGAGTTCCTATACTCCATTCCTCCTCACACACCCGCCATGACCTCAGCGAGTTGTGGGCAGGTGAGGTCACTTCACGCACCCAGTCTTCCCGCTTCTCTCCAGCCTTCCCACCATGCCCAGCCCATGCCGTCATCATGCCCGCTCCCACCACAGCAAAGCCCACTAACATCCGTCCGCTTCCACTTGTGCTTGCCACGGCAGCTGCCCATGTTTCTCAAGTGCGACCAGGTTGCACTGCTGTTGGGATTACAACCTGCAGCCAAAATAGAATCTGAAGTGGCCACCAGAGTCCATGAGGCCTGGTCCGACTGGGCCGCTAGCCACCCTGCCCCACTTCTCTCCACCCCTTGTTCTCCTCTCTAAGCCCCACCGCAGCCCTGCCTTTCACCCTCAGGACTCTGCACTTGCAGCCGCCTGTGCTGTGAACACGCTCTGCCCAGTCCTGGCACGGCTGGCTCCCTACTCGTCAGAGACTCTGGCCTCCTCCTCTAAGACAGCCTGCCCCATCTCTCTCCCCCGCTCAGCCAGGAGAGCCACCCCCTTCCCAGTCTAGCTTCCACCAGCCTCTGAGTCCTGGCAAACCAGAAACTCCCTGCTGGCTGGGGAAACTGACTGTCTGATTGGCTGGGGGCGGACAGAGCCTGGCTAAGGCCTGACTAAGAGTTGGAGGGCTATGTGAGAAAAAATGGTTCCAGTAAGTGCTTGGAAGCCTGTAGTTTGAGGCAGCAGCAAGCTGGGGACAGGCCAAGGCTGAGGGTGGGACAATGGGCATTAGGGCTCAAAGAACCCGGATCCTGTGTGATCTCGCTTTTCCTCGCCTGCCATTTGGAGCCAGGGAGAAATGAGCTCCCATGTGCTCTGTGTCTCTGTCTTTCTCTGTCTCTCTCTCTCTCTCTCTCACACACACACACACACACACACACACACACACACACACACACACACACACAGCTGGCTGCAGGTGAGTTGTTTCTAGAACCAGAGCTTATATGATGAGAAAAATAGAAGGGACAGAACAGTATGTTCCCAGATCACACCTGCAGCTCCCACAGGCTGGGGTGGGGGTCTGGGGCCCGGCTCTGCTGGCTCAGTCACTTTGCTTCTCCTCAAGTTCCCTCTGTGGAACTGGGCGCTGTTTCCACCAAACCGTCTGCTCTCCAGTGCCACCGGGGGTTGCTGTCAGTCACCCTACGGCCTCTCCGCCTAGGCTTTGAAACTGATTCATTGTTCTTTTGCTGTATTTTTCTTTGTAGGTTTCAGAATTCTCTGTTTGTTTATGATACTTTGGGAAGGATCCTGGGAGAGTGAAAATAAATGAAGTGCTCAATCTGCCAAGTTTCACTGGAGGCTCCACTGATCCTTCCACCATGCTCAAATGCCTGCAGGAAATCTGGGGAATCATCTTTCCTACCCTAAGACCCTGGGACTGAGCACTGGCCCTGAGGCCCCTGACAGGCATAAACTAATCAGCAAACGTGCAGGAAAAATGCGGAGCTGCAAGACCAAAGTCAGATTCCCACTCTCCCTAAAGGCCTAGATTCCCCTGGAAACCCACATCCCCACTGCCTGGAAGGAGCTATGAGGACCCAGGGGAGTGGCTCTGGGCATCAACTGGTCCAGGCAGGAGGCGGTTCCCCATGTCCCATCTTTCCAGCAGCCAAGGGAGCCTCTCAGGGGAGTCTCATCACCCCCCCCCCCCCCCCACCATCACAGAGCAGCCTGCTCCTGGCCTGTATCCAAACACCCCTGGGGGCGGCCGCCCTGGGCATGTTCCCCTTTCCCTGATGGCCGCTAGAACTCCGTGAGGAGAGGCTCGCCAGGGTCACCCAGACAGTCCCTGATCCCACATTGTCCCGACACATGAGGCTTCACCCCGGAGGAAATAGGAAAAGGGAGTGAATCCCGTGGGCTCCCCTCACAAAAGGAAAGTTACACACTATCACTTGGGCGCCAGATGGGCTATGAGGCTGGAGAAAGGCTCCCAGGGATGCCTACTGGAGTCTTTTTTTTTTCTTTGCTACTGTGAATAGTGCTGCAATAAACATATCTGTACCTGTGTCTTTATAACAACAATTTATTTTCCTTTGGGTATATACCCAGTAATGGGATTGCAGGGTGGAATGGTATTTCTGTATTTATATCTTTGAGAAATCACCACACTGTCTTCCACAATGGTTGAACTAATTTACACTCCTGCCAGCGGTGTATAAGCATTCCTTTTTCTCCAAAACCTCGCCACCATCTGTTTTTTTTTTTATTTTTTAATAATAGCCATTCTGACTGATATGGTATCTCATTGTGGTTTTGATTTGCATTTCTTTAATGATCAGTAATATTGAGCTTTTCTTTTCTTTTTTTAAGACAGAGTCTCGCTCTGTTTCACCCAGGCTGGAGCGCAATGGTGCCATCTTGGCTCACTGCAACCCCCGCCTCCCGGTTCAAGCAGTTCTCCTGCCTCACCCTCCCGAGTAGCTGGGATCACAGACATGCATCACCACACTCAGCTAATTTTTGTATTTTTAGTAGAGACGGGTTGCGGGGGGGGCGGGGGTTTCACCATGTTTGCCAGGCTGGTCTTGAACTGCCGACCTCAGGTGATACACCTGCCTTGGCCTCCCAAAGTGCTGGGATTACAGGCGTGAGCCACCGCGCCTAGCCAAGCTTTTTTTCATATGCTGGTTGGCCTCAAGTTTGTCTTCTTTTGAAAAGTGTTTGCTCATGCCCTTTGCTCACTTTGGAATATTGTTGTTTTATGGCCGGGTGCGGTGGCTCAGGCCTGTAATCCCAGCACTTTGAGAGGCCAAGGTGGGCGGATCACCTGCGGTCAGGAGTTTAAGACCAGCCTGGCCAACATGGTGAAACCCTGTCTCTACTAAAAATACAAAAATTAGCCGGGTCTGTTGGTGCACAACTGTAGTTCCAGCTATTTGGGAGGCCGAGGCAGGAGAATCGCTTGAACCTGGGAGGCGGAGTTTGCAGTGAGCTGAGATCGCATCACTGCACTCCAGCCTGGGCAACAGAGCAAGACCCTGTCTCAAAAATAAAATAGTAAAATTTAAAATTCAGGACCTCCTCACCAGAGCTATACTTTGAGTGCACAGTAGCCATATGTCTATACTGCAGAAAACATTTCCATCCTCCCAGAACCTTCTCTCACGCAGCTTCTGTGAGCCTCGCATCAGTTACGTTCACTGAGCTGATCTAACTCAAAGCACATGCATCAAAGCTGGAACTTCAGGGTTATCGGTTTGCAGGTGAGAGGCGGAATGGTCCAGTGCAAGTGTACAGCTGGAAGGGAATGTCGTCAGCTCCTCCCTCTCACGTGAAGGCTCTCAACTGTGAGCCGTGCCTTGTTGACAGCCCCTGAGTCCACAGAGCACAGGGAGAATCTGAGGACACAGAGGACAAGGCAGGGGACCTTATGTCCTCCACGTGGTTGCGCATAGAGTGGAAGAGCTGGGTGAGTAACTCTCTGGAATCACCTTTCTGCCGATGTTTGTGTCTCTACAGATGGGCTCAAGGACAGCTTGCCTGACTGCAGCCATAAGGATGAAGCCTCTTCAGGTAGAGAAGGACTCCAGGTGGGGCCTGTGCAGAGGGTTCTTACGGGGGCAGTAGGATTGGGGCTCTAAAATCAGTAAATGGAAAAGGAGCTAGGTGCAGAAGTCTGATTTATTCCTTTTTTTTTTTTTTCTTTTTCTTTTTGGAGACAGGGTCTTACTCTGTCACCCAGGCTAGAGGGCAGTCAGTGGTGCTATTGTGGCTCAACCTCCGTGTGCTGGGCTCAATCAATCCTTCCACCTCAGCCTCCAGAAAGTAGCTGAGAATACAGGTGCATGCCACCATGCTTGGCTGTTTTGTACTTTTTGTAGAGACAGGGTTTCGCCATGTTGCCCAGGCTAGTCTTGAAATCCTGGACTCAAGAGATCTGTTCACCTCGGCCTCCCAAAGTGCTGGGATTATAGGCAAGAGCCACCGAGCCTGGCCTCCTTTCGTATTTTAATTAAGACAAAGTCCTAAGAGGTTGTGTTTGCATGGATGTTGTGTGTGCTCTGCTTGTCATATTCATTTCTTGCTCTGGTGTTTAAAGATGACCTTTTGCAGAAAACCAGATCTTTCCTGGCTGTGCCACAGAAAGCACGAAATCCTTGGGTTTTGATGGGTTGGCATCGTTTGTGAATGGAGAACACGGGATTAGTATGTGGACGTGGCGTTTGGTGCTATGCGGGGAGTGATGTGGGACACAGCCCCTCACAGCCCCGAAGTCTCCCTGGAGACAAAGTCTTCCACGTGTGTGCCAGGAGGTGGGAGGAGTCCACCCTCTCCCTCTGCACCCCTGGGACCTGCAGCAGCACCTTCCTGTCCCGTCCTCACCATCGGCTCCGGGTTGAAGGGCGCCCACAGGGTTGGATGATGCAGAGAATCCTTCCTCTGGGATGAATATGTATGCCCCCGCCGTGGGGGCGTGAGGGGGAAACCCACGCTTCACCCGCCGTGGGGGCGCGAGGGGGAAACCCACGCTTCACCCGCCGTGGGGGCACGAGGGGGAAACCCACGCTTCAGCACATTTCTGGCCACTCCTCACCCAATCCCAAATCCTTGGGTTAGTAATGAAGCCTGAATTGGGTTTCGTTTGAGACGTCAGTGTCCAGCTGTCACCGAGGCCCTCCGTGGCTGGCAGGAATCCTAGGGGACATGCGTGGAGGGGCTGCTGTGTGGCTGCAGGCACTGGCTCTCACCCTCCCCGTGACCTGGCTCCGGGAATCCACCACGCCCAGGACGGGGCCACTGGGCAGCCGGCACAGGGCTCAATTTTTTGTCACGCTCTTTGCTCTGGCCCAGCAGCCTTGTCCTGTTCCCCCACGCTGCCATCAGGCCCAGCGTGTTCCCTGGGTCAGGCCGGCCAGGTGCCCTTCTGCCCAGTCCTCCCACAGCTCAGGCAAACCCTGGCAGGGCCCCTTCGTTCATGTGCTAACAACCACGGCCTCACCTGCAGATTAAGGCAATGGGAAAAGGGGCTTTCCCTGGAATCCCGTTCTGTCCTTGCCGACCATTGAGATGCTAATGGGATTCTTGTGAGGCTTGAATAGTTTACATTTCCAGGGTCATCCCAGGCTTTGGTCATCATCATCTCTCACAGATCCCAACACAACCCAGGCCTGTGGCCATGTCCCTGACCTAGGGTGGGATCCATGGATTTACTGGAAGGACGGGCAGTGCCCTTCTTTCCAATGTTGTTCTATTGGAGACCAGTAGCATTGGTGGAGGTTGACAAGGAGAAAGGAAACGGGCATCAATCAGGAGAACAAAATCAGGCCCTAACGGTTAAAGCAGAGAGGGAAGTCCGTGCCAGGCACAGAGCATCATGGAGACAGTGGCCGCCTCCTGGGGAAAGGGGATGACACGGGCCTCCCCTCCCTGGGGAATTTGAGGGTTATGGAATTTGAGGGCTGGGAAAGCATGTGGGAAATCAGAGGCCCCTCCCTCACTGCAGGGAGGAAGTGATCCAGGCTGTGGAGAGGACTCTAGAGATGAGCACACTGGAGCCTCTGGGGTTGGCGTCACAGCCCCAGGACAGCGGGGCCCAAATGGCCCCTCGACTCTAACTCTTCCCTTTCCTTCCCACGGCCGCCCCATCACCGCTGCTGCTCCGGACACCCTGAAGGTCATTTGGCCAATTTAATGCCGGCAGAAGAGGCCACCATCTGAATGTAATTTATCTCCTCTTTCATCTCCTTTCATTCCCCTCCTCCTTTTTTTGGGGGTTGGGGGGACAGAGTCTCACTCTGTTGCCCAGGCTGGAGTGCAGTGGCGTGATCTTGGCTCACTGCAAGCTTTGCCTCCCAGGCCCACGCCATTCTCCTGCCTCAGCCTCCTGAGTAGCTGGGACTACAGGCACCCGCCACCAGGCCCAGCTAATTTTTTGTGTTTTCAGTAGAGACGGGGTTTCACCGTGTCTATGTGACACCCCAGGATTTTAGCAGATATACAAGTGAAAAACCATGTTGCTAAAAAGTATTTCCCATCTTCCAATTTTCTTATCGTCATCTGGGAAATAAAATCTGTATGTACTTGGGAATAAAATTTATTGAATTATCAAAAATATATATGCTAATGTATGTGAGTCATTAGCTATATCCACATTGACATAAAATTTGTGAAGACTCTTCAAACTCTCTTAAAGATTTATTTGGCCGGGCGTGGTGGCTCACGCCTGTAATCCCAGCAGTTTGGGAGGCAGAGGCGGGCGGATCATGAGGTCAGGAGATTGAGACCATCCTGGCTAACACGGTGAAACCCCGTCTCTACTAAAAATACAAAAAATTAGCCAGGCGTGGTGGCCGGTGCCTGCAGTCCCAGGTGGCCAGTGCCTGTAGTCCCAGCTACTTGGGAGGCTGAGGCAGGAGAATGGCGTGAGCCCGGGAGGCGGAGCTCGGAGTGAGCTGAGATCATGCCACTGCACTCCAGCCTGGGTGACAGAGCGAGGACTCTGTCTCAAAAAAAGGAAAAATAAAAAACACAAGAACATACTGCAGGAGAAAACATGCCTGGTCTGAGACGGCTGTGCCAGCTTTCTGAGGCCTTGAATGGCAAACCTTTGAGACTGTCAAGAGGGGCAAGAGGACTCGGTGGGATTCAGCATCAGTGATGAGGTGCACCACTCACTGTGTGACTTCAGAGTAGTTCCAGGGAAAGAAAATGAAGTCCTGTGAAGTATGGGGAGCACCTTCAGCAGCAGTAGTGGATCTGAACAGCCTCCCAGACACAGACACCATGGGTGTGAAGTGTCTCAGGAACAAGTGAAATCACCCACAATGGAGAGGAACACCCTAGGGTGCTAGAACTTTTGAACCACTTTTCCTCCTGTCTTGGGTCAGGCCTCATAGCTAACCCTTTGGTGCGCGGTACTCTCCCTGACTATGGGAGAGATGTGAGAAGCTTAAGAAAAGCAAATGGGAAGACATGGAGCAGGCAGATGGCCGGTCCCCATGGAAGAGTCCCCATTGTGAGGCCTCCCTGGGGATATGGCGGTGGCCACAACACACTGGCCAGTGAGCTTGGTTGTGATTGTCATTGTTGTGGAAAATGATTATCATCTGTCCTCAATGGTGCCAATGCTGACTCACCTGGAGGTGGAATGATGGCCATGGTGACACTGAGGAGGGAGCGTGACAGAGGGAATGATGGCCATGGTGACATTGAGGGGAGAGCGTGGCAGAGGGAATGATGGCCATGGTGACCCTGGGGAGGGAGCGTGGCAGAAGGAATGATGGCCATGGTGACACTGGGGAGGGAGCGTGGCAGAGGGAATGATGGCCATGGTGACACTGAGAAGGGAGCGTGACAGAGGGAATGATGGCTATGGTGACATTGAGGAGGGAGCGTGGCAGAGGGAATGATGGCCATGGTGATATTGGGGAGGGAGCGTGGCAGAGGGAATGATGGCCATGGTGACACTGGGGAGGGAGCGTGGCAGAGGGAATGATGGCCATGGTGACACTGGGGAGGGAGCGTGGCAGAGGGAATGATGGCCATGGTGACACTGGGGAGGGAGCGTGGCAGAGGGAATGATGGCCATGGTGACACTGGGGAGGGAGCGTGGCAGAGGGAATGATGGCCATGGTGACACTGAGGAGGGAGCGTGACAGAGGGAATGATGGCTATGGTGATATTGAGGAGGGAGCGTGGAAGAGGGAATGATGGCCATGGTGACATTGAGGAGGGAGCATGGCAGAGGGAATGATGGCCATGGTGACACTGGGGAGGGAGCATGGCAGAGGGAATGATGGCCATGGTGACACTGGGGAGGGAGCGTGGCAGAGGGAATGATGGCTATGGTGATATTGAGGAGGGAGCGTGGAAGAGGGAATGATGGCCATGGTGACATTGAGGAGGGAGCATGGCAGAGGGAATGATGGCCATGGTGACACTGGGGAGGGAGCATGGCAGAGGGAATGATGGCCATGGTGACACTGGGGAGGGAGCGTGGCAGAGGGAATGATGGCCATGGTGACATTGAGTCAGCACTTATTAGGTTCCACGTGCACATGGTCAAGTTTTCCTGTGGTTTTTCTCAGAAAGGAGCCATGATCCTGTAACAGTGAAATAGGAAAAGTGCTAACAAAACTGACTGCATTTTTATTTAATGGGCTTTTTCTCATCCCTGCATATAAGCTAGCATAATTTTAGAGCGCTAAGATAAAACGCAAAAGTGGTAATCATGTAGTTTTGCAACTAACTGTGGGATTAATGGAAAGTATGTAAACAGCTAACTGTGGTTTGTTAAAGATTTATAGGAGCATTGTGATCTGATCAAGGAGAAAGAAGGTCCCAGCCTCCTGGGACCATTGCTGGCACCTGGATGTGTGAGGTAGTCAGGTACCTGTTGATCCCAACCCTCTCCTCTTCCACCCTCCCTTGAACCAGATAAGCGCTTGTCAGTGCTGTTTTGGGAGTATTCTGCCCTGTGGTTAAATAGGTGTCAGTGCTGGAGAGTCCTGCACCAATCTGGGGCTTTCTGGTGCTGTGAAGACAGTTACTCTAAAAGTCCTGATGCCATCTCTGCACTTGGGTGCAGTCGTGTGACTCTGGGTTTATGACAGATCCTTCAACTACCCTACCTGCCACTCCATATCTGCTGAGACTTTCTTTCTTTCTTCTTTTGTTTTTGTTTTTGTTTTTGGGACGGAATCTTGCTCTGTTGCCAGGTTGGAGTGCAGTAGCCTGATCTCAGCTCACTATAACCTCTGTCTCCAGGGTTCAAGTGATTCTCCTGCCTCAGCCTCCCGAGTAGCTGGGATGACAGGTGCCCACCACCACATCTAGCTAATTTTTGTATTTTTAGTAGAGACAGGGTTTCACCATGTTGGCCAGGATGGTCTCGATCTCTTCACCTCATGATCCGCCCGCCTCGGCCTCCCAAAGTACTGGAATTACAGGTGTGAGCCACGGCGCCCGGCTGAGATTTTCATAATGTGTTTGAGACATGCTGTTTATTTCTTCTTTTTTTTAACTTTTAATTGAAATATTGTATACATAGCAAAAAGTCATTCCTATCATAAATGTGCAGCTCAATGAATTTTCATGAAATTTAATCATTAACCAGATTGAAATGAAAACCACAGCAAAACCCGTGACTGGAAGCCATCTCCGATAAGTCTTCTGTGGCCGGCTTCCTGTGGTGAGCCTCCCCATCAAGGGTAACTGCAGTCTCCTTGGAAATAAAGGAGATCAGGACTCCTTTTGTGTGAGCTTCATTTACTCTGTTTTGCGAGATTGGCCCACATTGTCGCATGTGTTTAAGGATCTGTCCTTCCCGTGGGGACATAGCGTGCCGGGGCTGAAATGTCCTAGAATCTGTTCACAGGTTCTACTGTCAGTGAGGGTTTGGGTGGTTACGGCTTTGGGAGGTGATGAAAGTGCTGCTTTCCTGTGAGTGTCTTTGGGGAGCACACACGCTCTTTTCTGCTGGATATTCTCCACCCAAGGGGTCGCCGGTCATCACAGATGTGCTTGTCCACTTTCAGCAGCTACTGACTGAGAGTTTCCCAGGTGGAGCATGCACCGGATGTCATGCCAGCTGAGGAAGACAGTTTGGTTGCTCCCCAGCCTCTCCAACAATTGGTATTTTCTGATGTCTTCATTCTGGCCAGGCTGAGGGATGCATTAAAAGCACATAGAAAGTCCAGATGCCTCTGAGCAGCTCATAGATTCTGAATGTTGGGAGACAAGGACAGCTGTCAATCTCTTTCAGTGCTAGGATTGATTGTCAGTATCTGACCCAAAACTAGGAATTGAGGCGACGGTTTGTGGTATTCGATAACATTGTCAGCATAAGCCCTAGAAGTGCTCAAATCCTGGCACATACACAACCTAGGGACGGGACAAACGTGAACTCGGCATGGTCGGTTGTAGCTTGCGTCTAGCACCTTGTTTTTGCAACTCTCATGTCCAGCTGGGGTGGGGCCATGCACGGGCAGCATCCCGATGTCCCACCACCGCCCCGTCCACCCAGCTCCTCCAGAGGATGAGTTACAGTGGCTTCCTAGTGGCAGGACAGATGAGGGGTCCCATCTAATGCCAGGTTAAGATTGTCTTTCTTTTTCTGAAGTAGAAGCGGTGCTTTGCTGTTTTATCAATTGAGTTCAGTTATGAAAATGTGGCCACATACATTACAGAGGTTAGTGGCTGTTTCCTCAAGGGCTTGGGAAAGAAGTCTCTTACCAAACGAAGCCTGATTCAGGAGGGCACATAAGCCGGTTGTGTCAGGTTCTTCACTGTGCATAGAGAGCCTTTTCCTCAGTAGCAATTATTTCCTCCATGGGTTAATAATTTTGCAACTGCTGATTGAAATAGACATGACAGGCCGGGCGTGGTGGCCTATAATCCCAGCACTTGGGAGGCCTAGGCGAGTGGATCACCTGAGGTCAGGAGTTCATGACCAGCCTTGTCAATATGGCGAAATCCCATCTCTACTAAAAATGCCAAAATTAGCCAGGCGTGGTGGCACATGCCTGTAATCCCAGCTACTTGGGAGGCTGAGGCAAGAGAACTTCTTGAACCCGGGAGGTGGAGGTTGTAGTGAGCCGAGATTGCACCACTGCACTCCAGCCTGGTTGACGGAGACTCCACCCCCCCACCAAAAAAAAAAAAAAAAAAACCAATAGACATGACAGACACATCCTCCAGCAAAAGTCTATGCCCTATGGCAGGAGTAGGTTTTCTCTACCCTTGCTTCTAGATTCCTTTGACTCGGCCGGGCACAGTGGCTCACGCCTGTAATCCCAGCACTTTGAGAGGCCAAGGCGGGCAGATCATGAGGCCAGGAGATAGAGACCATCCTGGCCAACATGGTGAAACCCTGTCTCTGCTAAAATACAAAAAATTAGCTAGGCGTGGTGGCACATGCCTTTAGTCCCAGCTATGCAGGAGGCTGTGGCAGGGGATTCGCTTGAACCTGGGAGGCGTAGGTTGCAGTGAGCCAAGATCACGCCACTGCACTCCAGCCTGGGGGACAGAGCAAGACTCCATCTCAAAAAAAAAAAAAAAAGAAAAAAGAAAAAAATAGATTCCTTTGACTTGACCCCTATTTCTCCTCTTGTTTTATAAAGTCAACAGGAAGAAAAAAACAAACAAAAAAACAAAAAAAAAACCCCACCTGTGCCTAGAGAACACATCGGAACCTATGGCACTGTAGTGCCTTCTTTTCTGTCACTGTAGGTGGCCTCAGAGGGGAAAATTCATGCATATTCTGCATGTGCCACTTGTGAAGGAGAAATCTAGATGATAGGGAAGGTGAGTCTTCCTTGCTGGCTTTCATCTGGGGAGCCACACTGACTCCAGCTTTCTGGTTAGAATGAGGATTGGTGGTGATGAAGGAACATTATTTTCCAGGTAAAGCACTGTGACCGTGTTTCCACAAGCAGTTGCGTTTCCTTTAGCTGGTATGAGTTTGTGCGCGTGAGCGGTGGGGTGTGTCTGTGTGGGGCGGCCGTGTGCCTGTGCCCACGTCTGTTTCCCCTGGTGTTATACTCCGCCTAGACAGCAGAGTTGCAGGTGTAAGCTTTCTCAACAAGGAATGCCGTTCCCATTACTCCACAGCGTATATGTGGAGCCTAACCGGGTGGACTGCAAGGCAGTTCCGACCCTCACCACTCAGGGTTAGCACCAGATTCCACAACTCCAGAGCTGAGTCCCACAAAGCTGCCCTTACTTCAGACACCAGCTGAACTTTGGAAGTCCCCAAGCCACCTGCACTTCTGACAAACTGGCTACAAATTCAAGGATTACCATGACTTCCTCAGGTTCAAAACTTCACTAGAAATGACTCAGAGAACTCAGAAAAGGGCTATATTTACAATTTGATTAGAAATGATCTGCAGAGAGCAAGGCGAATGGGGCTGGGGGGTCCTGGATGCATGGCTTCCATGCCTTCTGTCTGGGGAATCGTGGGGTGGCATGCTGGGGGTGGGTTCCAGGTCACAGATGGATTCAAAGGTCTCTTGATTGGCAATTGGTTGAAAGGGTTAAACTCTGTCTTAAAAGTTGAAATCAGCTTCAATTAGGTAACATGGTGTGGTCGGGGGTGGGAGTTTGGGAAGTTGTGGGAGCCCAGGTTCTTGTCACGTAAATGACACTTCCAGGCAGAGGGCTTCAGAGAGGATAGACGTAAACGTCTCTTATTGGACTTAAAAGGTAACAGACTTTCTGGAAAGACCTGGTGATGGAGCCATATGCTCTACAGATTGGAGATTTCCCACAAAGAGACAGCTGTGTTGGGCCATTCCAAAAAATGTCAAAGAAATCTATCTCGGGGTAAAATACTTAGACTTCCTTCAGGACCTGCTTTCAGGTGATGCTATACCAGAGCGCGTTTGAAGTTTGGTATCTTATTGCTACAAGGCGTTTCTTCCGTCAGTCTTAGGATCTCTGTTTTCATGTCACTGCTGCTCAGTTGGGTCTGAACCACAAAGGGAGGAGGGAATACTGAGGCGTGCCCGACCCCTCTTCTCCCTCATGGCCTGAATGAATTTTTCAGGTTTATTTGGGTCCCCTTGGCTGAGAGGAGGATCCATTCAGTTCATTGAGGGGCTTAGAAATTTAATTTTAATTTACATTGTAAAGTGTAAACATATACGATGTTGATCAATTATACCTTAATAAAGCTGAGGGAAAAGAGAATAAAAGGAACCATGACTAACAACAATGAAAAGAAATGGAAGCTGAGTCACATTTAAA
Source organism: Pan paniscus (assembly GCF_029289425.2). Lineage (NCBI taxonomy): Eukaryota > Metazoa > Chordata > Mammalia > Primates > Hominidae > Pan > Pan paniscus. The sequence goes on along the minus strand of NC_073253.2, from coordinate 172,898,432 downwards.
ATATTTATTAATCTGTTTTAAAATAACAGAAACAAGACCATTACAGAGCAACATAAATAGCATCTTTTTGTGAAAAATATTTTCCAAAGCAAAAGTGATTTGTGGGAAAAGTGGCATTGCTTTCCCATTCTCCGAGAGTCTGTCACATCTGACAACAGGAGCTGGGTCCCTGTGCCTGCCTCAGTCGGGGCACCGCACTCCCCACAGCACACAGCCTCTGGGCACTTGGCCAGGCATAGTAGCTCATACTTGTAAACCCAATTTTTTCCTTCCTCCCTCCCTCCCTCCTTCCTTCTTTCATCTCTCTCCTTTTTTTTTTTTTTTTTTTTTTTTAAGATGGAGTCTGGCTCTGTTACCCAGGCTGGAGCCTAATCTCGCCTCACTGCAACCTTTGCATCCCAGATTCAAGCAATTCTCCTTCCTCAACCTCCCAAGTAGCTAGGATTACAGGCATGCAACGTGATGCCCAGGTAATTTTTGTATTTTTAGCAGAGACGGGGTTTTGCCACGTTGGCCAGGCTGGTCTCCAGCTCCAGATCTCAGGTGATCTGCCTGCCTCTGCCTCCCAAAGTGCTGGGATTACAGGCATAAGCCACCACACCTGGCCCCAATTTTCAATCATAAGGTACTATTCCCAAAATATGAAATGCTAAATGTCTCATAACACCTTAGGCATTCAAATGTCCAACATCTCAGCGTTTTGTCTTATTAAAGACTGCAAAAATGTACAAGACTTTAAAACCATGAAATAAACTAAGTAAAACTAAGGAGACCCAAATAAAATTCAATGTACTTAAGGTTCAGTGCAGCTATAACAGAATATCTGAGACTGGGTAATTTTATTATTATTATTATTTTTTTTTTTTTTTGAGACAGAGTCTCGCTCTGTCATCCAGGCTGGAGTGCAGTGGTGCGATCTTGGCTCACTGCAAGCTACGCCTCCTGGGTTCACGCCATTCTCCTGCCTCAGCCTCCCGAGTAGCTGGGACTACAGGCGCCTGCCACCACGCCCAGCTAATTTTGTGTATTTTTAGTGGAGACAGGGTTTCACTGTGTTGGCCAGGATGGTCTCGATCTCCTGACCTTGTGATCCGCCCGCCTCGGCCTCCCAAAATGCTGCGATTACAGGCGTGAGCCACCGCACCAGGCCAAGACTGGGTAATTTATTTTTAAAAAAGAGGCTTATTTAGCTCAATATTCTGGTGACTGGAAAGTCTGAGATTGGGCAGCGCACACGGTGAGGGGCTTGTGCTGCTCCAACTCCTGGCAGAACGTGGAAGGGGAAACCAGCACAGGCAAGGAGAGCACATGGCAAGAGAGGAAGCAAGAGGGTCCAGGAAGCCGAACTCACTTCCATAACACCCCACGCCTGGTAACTCATCCAGTCCCACGAGACAGCGTTCATCTATTCATGAAGGGTCTGCCCATCACCCAAATACCTCCCACTAGCCCCCACCTCCCACCACCACCACATCGGGAATCAAATTTCAACGTGTGTTTTGGTGGGGACAAACCACATCCACACCGTAGCATACACCCCACCCTGTGGGGCCATGCTGCTGTGTCCTGCCCCTCCCAGTTGCTGTGGCACCCTAGCCCTTGGGGCCTGAGCTGATTTGTGCCCTGCTTTCCAGAGAATCAACGCCTTGGTCAGCCAGAGAAATCACAGTCCCTAATGCAAGAGCTGAACAAGTGCCCCACTTGATGGGAAGTCCCCTGGCTGAGCTGAGACGGATGGAAAAGAAAGCTCCTCTAATAAAGGCCGCCTCTGAAAAACCCACAGCTAACATCATAATCAATGAGGAACAATTGAAAGTCTTTCCACTAAGATTGAGTTCAAGACAGGGATGCCTAGCCTTGTCACTTTTATTCAACATAGTACTGGAAGTACTAGCAAGAGCAATTAGACAAATAAAAAAAAAGGCAACTAAAAAAAGAAATAAATTATCTCTATTTGCAGATGACATGATCCATATGAAAAAACCTCAGATTTCCTATAAGAAAATGTTAAAACTAATAAATGAATTCAGTAAAGTTGCAGCATATAAACTCAACATACAAAAATCAGGAGCGTTTCTATACACAAATAACAATCTAGCTGAAAAACAAATCAAGAAAACAATCCCATTTACAGTAGCACCAATCAAAATAAAATACTTAGGAATAAATTTAGACAAGAAGGTGAAAAACTAGTACACTGAAAACTATAAAACACTGATGAGAGAAATTTAAGAATACACAAACAATGTAAAAACATCCCACATTTCTGAATTGGAAGAATTAAAATTGTTAAAATGGCATACTATCCAAAGCAAATATACAGTTTTAAGACAATCCCTATCAAAATTTAATCGCATTTTTCACAGACATAGAAAAATACAATCCTACAATTCACATGGAACCACAAAAAACCCCAAGCTAACACAATACAGAGGAAAAAATTAGTGTTGGAGGCATAACACTACCTGATTTAAAATTACATACAAAGCTATAGTAATAAAAACAGTATATGGTATTGTGTCCAGAATTGGTGGGTTCTTGGTCTCACTGACTTCAAGAATGAAGCCACGGACCCTTGCGGTGAGTGTTACAGCTCTTAAGGTGGCACATCTGGAGTCTGTCCCTTCTGATGTTCAGATGTGTTCGGAGTTCCTTCCTTCTGGTGGGTTTGTGGTCTCGCTGGCTCAGGAGTGAAGCTGCAGACCTTCGCGGGGAGTGTTACAGCTCTTAAGGCAGCGCGTCTGGAGTTGTTAGTTCCTGCTGGTGGGCTCGTGGTCTCACTGGGCTCAGGAGTGAAGCTGCAGATCTTCGAGGTGAGTGTTACAGCTCATAAAAGCAGCGTGGACCCAAAGAGTGAGCAGTAGCAAGATTTATTGCAAAGAGCGAAAGAACAAAGCTTCCACAGTGGGGAAGGGGAACCGAGCCGGTTGCCAATGGGGGCTCGGGCAGCCTGCTTTTATTCTCTTATCTGGCCCCACCCACATCCTGCTGATTGGTAGAGCCGAGTGGCCTGTTTTGTCAGGGCACTGATTGGTGCGTTTACAATCCCTGAGCTAGATACAAAAGTTTTCCACGTCCCCATCAGATTAGATACAGAGTTTCGACACACAGGTTCTCCAAGGCCCCACCAGAGCAGCTAGATACAGAGTGTCGATTGGTGCACTCACAAACCTTGAGCTAAACACAGGGTGCTGATTGTTGTGTTTACAAACCTTGAGCTAGATACAGAGTGCTGATTGGTGTATTTACAATCCTTGAGCTAGACATAAAGGTTCTCTACGTCCTCACCAGAGCAGCTAGATACAGAGTGTCGATTGGTGCACTCACAAACCTTGAGCTAAACACAGGGTGCTGATTGGTGTATTTACAATCCCTGAGCTAGATATAAAGGTTCTCCACGTCCTCACCAGAGCAGCTAGATACAGAGTGTCGATTGGTGCACTCACAAACCTTGAGCTAAACATAGGGTGCTGATTGGTGTGTTTACAAACCTTGAGCTAGACATAAACACTCTCCACATCCCCACCAGACTCAGGAGCCCAGCTGGCTTCACCTAGTGGATCCCCCACCGGGGCTGCAGGTGGAGCTGCCTGCCAGTCCCGCGCCCTGCGCTCCCACTCTTCAGCCCTTGGGTGGTCGATGGGACTGGGCGCCCTGGAGCAGGGGGCGGTGCTCTTCGGGGAGGCTCGGGCCGCACAGGAGCCCACGGAGGGGGTGGGAGGCTCAGGCATGGCGGGCTGCAGGTCCCGAGCCCTGCCCCGTGGGAAGGCAGCTAAGGCCCGGCAAGAAATCGAGCACAGCGCCAGTGGGCTGGCACTGCTGGGGGACCCAGTACACCCTCCGCAGCTACTAGCCCGGGTGCTAAGTCCCCCATTGCCTGGGGCCAGCAGTGCTGGCCGGCTGCTCCGAGTGCGGGGCCCGCCAAGCCCATGCCCACCCAGAACTCCAGCTGGCCCGCAAGCGCCGCACGCAGCCCCGGTTCCCCCTCGTGCCTCTCCCTCCACACCTCCCTGCAAGCTGAGGGAGTGGGCTCCAGCCTTGGCCAGCCCAGAAAGGGGCTCCCACAGTGCAGTGGGGGGCTGAAGGGCTCCTCAAATGCCACAAAGTGGGAGCCCAGACAGGGGAGGTGCTGAGAGCAAGCGAGGGCTCTGAGGACTGCCAGCACGCTGTCACCTCTCAGTATTGGCATTAAAACAAAAACATAGACCAATGGAACAGAATAAGAAGCCTAGAAATAAATCAAAACATATACTGTCAACTAATTTTCGACAAGAGCAACCAAGAGGACACAGTGGAAAAAAGACAGTTTCTTCAACAAATGATGCTGTGAAACTGGATTTTCACAGGCAAAACAATGAAATTGGGCCCTTATCTTACACCCTATAGAAAATCAACTCAAACTAGATAAAAGACATAAATAAGATATGAAACCATGAAACTCCTTGAAAAGAACGTAGGGGACAGCCCCCTTGACGCTGGCCTTAGCAATGATTTTTCAGATAACCCACCAAAAGCCAGGCTACATGCAAAAGTCAACAAGGAGGACTACATCAAACTAAAACACTTCTGCGCAGCAAAGGAAACAATCAAAAAAAGGCAACCTACAAACTGGGAAAAATATTTGCAAGTCACTAACTGATCAAGGGCTAATATCCAAAATCAATGAAAAACCCTTACAACTTAAGCAAATAACCCTGTTAAAAAGCTAACAAGAGACCTGAACAGACATTTCTCCAAAGACGACAAAAACAATCAGCAGGAAGTGGGGAGATGAAAGCCAAAACACGCAAAGTAGCAGACGTCAGATGAACAAGGCCAGAGACCTAATGTATAACATAAGGACACTGTCTTGGGATTTTTGTTGAGTAAGTAGATTTTCGCTGCCCTTGACACACAAAAAAGTACCTATGTGAGATGGTAGGTATGTGAACTTGCTGACTATAGTAACCATTTTACTACTGACGTGTACCTTTAACATCATGCTGTCACCTCAAATATACACAGTAACATTTAGTTTTAAAAAAGAAGTTTGGCCAGGAGTGGTGGCTCATGCCTGTAATCCCAGCACGTTGGGAGGCTGAGGTGGGTGAATCAACCTGAGGTCAGGCGTTTGAGACCAGCCTGGCCAACATGGTGAAACCCCATCTCTACGGAAAATACAAAAATTAGCCGGGTGTGGTGGTGGATGCCTGTAATCGCAGTTATTCAGGAGGCCGAGGCAGGAGAATTGCTTAACCCCGGGAGGCAGAGGTTGCAGTGAGCTGAGATTGCGCCGCTGCTCTCCAGCCTGGGCAACAGCAGTGAAACTCCATCTTGAAGAAAAAAAAAAAAAAGTTGGCGGGGGGCGGAGCTGGGCGGAGAAGGGGTCGCCGTGGCTGCCGCTCCTCGAGTTGGGGGCTCCCTCGGACACTGCCAGGCAGACGGCGAGTACCGAGCGTGGGTGGCCGCGGTGTCCGTGGGCCACGCTCAGCTGCGGTCAGAGGCGACACGAGCGCCGCGGGGCTGCTGGCCCCGGCCCCGCCCAGGTGGGGGCGCCGCCGGTCCCCGAGGAGGACGAAGAGCTGGAGAGCGCCAAGGACGACCAGCGCAGCTGCCGGGCCGCGAGTCGGACGAAGACACCGAGGATGCTAGTGAAACTGACCTGGCAAAGCATGATGAAGAAGACTATGTGGAAGTGAAGGAACAGATGTATCAGGACAAACTGGCTTCTCTCAAGAGGCAGTTGCAACAACTACAAGAAGGTACATTACAGGAATATCAGAAGAGAATGAAAAAACCAGGTCAGCAGTACAAAGAGAGGATACGGAATGCTGAACTCTTCCTCCAGCTGGAAACTGAACAAGTGGGACGAAATTACATGAAAGAAAAGAAGGCAGCAGTGAAAGAATTTGAAGACAAGAAGGTTGAGCTGAAAGAGAACCTGATTGCTGAGCTAGCAGAAGAGAAGAAAATGGTTGAAAACGAAAAGCTGACAATGGAACTGAATGGAGATTCTATGCAGGTGAGATCTATCATGACCGGAAAGTTGCGGAGGCGACCACATGATCCCGTCCCCATCCCAGACAAGAGGAGGAAACCTGCTCCAGCCCAGCTAAACTATTTGTTAACAGATGAACAGATCATGGAGGATCTGAGAACATTAAATAAGCTTAAGTCACCCAAGAGACCAGCATCTCCATCCTCTCCTGAGCACTTGCCTGCGACACCCGCGGAATCTCCAGCCCAGAGGTTTGAAGCTCGGATAGAAGATGGCAAACTGTACTATGACAAGAGATGGTACCACAAGAGCCAGGCCATCTATCTGGAGTCAAAGGACAACCAGAAACTGAGCTGCGTGATCAGTTCTGTAGGAGCCAATGAGATCTGGGTGAGGAAGACAAGTGACAGCACCAAGATGAGGCTCTACCTGGGCCAGCTTCAGCGTGGGCTCTTTGTCATCCGCCGGCGCTCAGCTGCTTGACTTTCTACAGTGCTCGTCTCTTGACCCTTTTCTGGAGTGGGTTTTATTTTTGTTTTGTTTTTTCCTCTTAACAGAAAAATGTTAACTTACTGGGAGTAGCTACTCAGCCTTAGAAATGGAGAGCACTGTAGTGGATTGTTTAAGGCACTCTTGTGGCCAGCCACTTCCAACTTTGTCAGTCTTTTCTGCCTCAACTTCTTCCAGACATCAGTCACCATAAGACTGTTTTACTTTCAGGAGTATTGGGGGGTTTGATTTACTTTCCTTTTATTTCTTTATTTTTTTGCTTATACTTGTTTTTGAAAACCTCCTCTGAGTTTGAAGGGACAGCTATTTTTATTAATTATCTTTAAGTCTCTCTGCCATGGAGAAGAGCAGGAAGGGATACACCGTCCAGTGCATTTTCATTAGTGGATCACATAGCTACTTTCCCTTTCGAGTCCAATTCACTATTTCCTCAGAAGCTTGGGGCAGAGGTCCTAGCAGAAGGCGATGAATTCTCCTGGCTCTCAGCCTTCTTGAAGAAATAAATGCTTCGTGTAACATCTGGTGCATGCCATCCATTCCACTGGCTGAGCGATGGAAAAGCTTGCCTGGGAGACTCTGTGCACTGAAGTAAATGGGGTTGGGGGAGGGGACATTTCATATTTATAATGTGCTGAAGGTACCATATTTTAAATGTTATTTAATGCGGTGATTTATTCAAACATTTATTCTAGCTTAAGCTGGAATAAGAAGTGGTCATTTCAGAAGTTTTCATTTGTAGTTCCTTCCTCTCCCTTGTTCCCAAATAGGTAGTAGTAGTATGTGCCACAGGCTGATTATCTGGGTAATCTCTTATGGGTGGGAGGTGAGATTGATAGTGCAGTAATCAGTGATCTATAGACCCTCATGCACGATTCAAGTTTCACTCTTGTGGCTGATGCCATCATTGCACATTGGCCATTCCAAACCTGCGGAGAACTTTGTTGTCAGGCCCTGAGCACTCAGAGCTTCATTTGGCCCAGGTTGAAGACAAGGAGAGCTCTGCCGTGGCTGCCTCTGCACTGACACCCTCCCTGATGAGTCCTGATGAAACAGCCTTTCCAACATCCTTCCCTCATTCCCATGATTGCAGAAATGATTCATGGGTGATGAGTGTTGGGGTTTTCCACACTCATGTTGCCATCTTGAGATGTTTAAAAAATTTGGGGTTAGAGCAACTGTTAGCATCTCTATGGGCAATCAGTAGAACTTACACATTCTAGGAAATATTTCTTTGTAAGTAATTCTTTTGGTCTCAAGTGATTCCCTTCAAGTTGTCTCTTGATGTACAAACCGCAAAGCAAGCTGGGGGGCTGTGATGACAATTAAATCACCTTCTCTGAAGTTCTGGCTCTACAGAGACCAGAACTTACTGACTTGTACAGACTTGTACAAGTAAAGACTTATACAGATAGATTTTTGTTTTAACTTATAATCTGTTTTTTCCTCTTTTTTTTTTTCTGGTGTTGGAGTCTTATTTAGAAAACAGGATAAATGACGCTGTTATAAAAAAAAAATTATCTCCAATCGAGAGAAAACCACTATTACCATGTTTTGTGTTCCTTTCCAAAATATTTTATGAATAAACAATTGTTCTAGTCAAATTTATTTTTATTTTATTTTATATATATATATTTTATTATACTTTAAATTCTAGGGTACATGTGCACAACGTGCAGGTTTGTTACATATGTATACATGTGCCATGTTGGTGTGCTGCACCCATTAACTCGTCATTTACATTAGGCATATCTCCTAAGGCTATCCCTCCCCCCTCCCCCCACCCCACAACAGGCCCCGGTGTGTGATGTTCCCCTTCCTGTGTCCAAGTGTTCTCATTGTTCAATTCCCACCTATGAGTGAGAACATGCGGTGTTTCGTTTTTTGTCCTTGCGATAGTTTGCTGAGAATGATGGTTTCCAGCTTCATCCATGTCCCTACAAAGGACATGAACTCATCATTTTTTATGGCTGCATAGTATTCCATGGTGTATATGTGCCACATTTTCTTAATTCAGTCTATCATTGTTGGACATTTGGGTTGGTTCCAAGTCTTTGCTATTGTGAGTAGTGCCGCAATGTGAGACCTTATACCTGAAAATTCGAAGCATGTAACACATTACCTATAAAAGTGTCTGATCTCCTCTTTTCCTATTTGAATGCCCTTTATTCATTTCTCTTGTCTGGTTGCTGTGGCCAGGATTTCTGATGTTGAAAAGGAGTGGTGAGAGAGGTGATCCTTATCTTGTGCTGGTTTTCAAGGGGAATGCTTCCACCTTTTGTCCATTCAGTATGATGTTGGCTGTGGGTTTGTGACAGATGGCTCTTGTTATTTATTTATTTATTTATTTATTTTATTTTATAATTTATTTATTTTTTGAGATGGAGTTCCACTCTTCTTGCCCAAGCTAGAGTGCAATGGCACGATCTTGGCTTACTGCAACCTCCGCCTAATGGGTGCAAGTGATTCTCCTGCCTCAGCCTACCTAGTAGCTGTGATTACAGGCACGCGCCACCACTCCTGGCTAATTTTTTTTTGTATTTTTAGTAGAAATGGGGTTTTACCATGTTCGCTAGGCTGGTCCCGAACTCCTGACCTCAGGTGATCTGCCCGCTTCGGCCTCCCAAAGTGCTGGGATTACAGGCATAAGCCACTGTGCCCAGCCCATGGCTCTTGTTATTTTGAGGTATGTTCCTGCAATACCTAGTTTATTGAGTTTTTAATATGAAGGGATGTTAAATTTTATCAAAAGCCTTTTCTGCATCTATTGATATGATCATGTGGTTTTTGTCTTCAGTTCTGTTTATGTGATGAATCACATTTATTGATTTGCATATGTTGAACCAGCCTTGCATCCTGAGGATGAAGCCTACTTGATCATGGTGGAAAAGCTTTTTGATATGCTGCGGGATTTGGTGTGCTAATATTTTGTTGAGGATTTTTACATCAATGTTAACCAAGGATATTGGCCTGAAGTTTTCTTTTTTGTTGTGTCTCTGCGAGGTTTTGGTATTAGGTTGCAGACAACATGATTCTATGTCTGGAAAACCCCATATTCTCGGCCCCAAAGCTTCTTAAGCTGATAAACAACTTCAGCAAAGTTTCAGGATACAAAATCAATATACAAAAAAAATCACTAGCATTCTTATACACCAGCAACAGCCAAGCCAGGAACCAAATCAAAACTCAATTCCATTCACAATCACCACACACACAGACTCCTAGAAATACAGCTAACCAGGAAGGTGAAAGATCTCTACAAGGAGAATTATACAACACTGCTCAAAGAAATTAGAGATGATACAAACAAATGGGAAAACATTTCATACTCATAGATAGAAAAATTGCCCAAAGCAATTTATAGATTCAATGCTATTCCTATCAAACCACTAATGATATTCTTCACAGAAATATAAAAAACTATTTCAAAGTTTATATAGAACCAAAAAGGATCCCAAATGGCCAAGACAATTCTAAGCAAAAAGAACAAAGTTGGAAACCACACTACCCAACTTCAAACTACACTACAGGGCTATAGTAACCAAAACAGCATGGTACTGGTATAAAAAAAAGACACATAGGCCAATGAAACAGAATAGAGAATCTAGAAATAAGGCCACATACCTATGATCATCTGATCTTCAACAAAGCTGACAAAAACAAGCAATGGAGAAAGGACTTCCTATTCAATAAATAGTGCTGAGATAACGGGCTAGCCATATGTAGAAGATTGAAACTGGATCTTTTTCTTACACCATATACAAAATCAACTCAGGATGGATTAAAGAATTAAATGAAAACCCAAAACTATAAAAACTCTGGAAGACAACCTAGGTAATACCATTTTGAACATAGGAACTGGCAAAGATATCGTGATGAAGACGCCAAAAACAATTGCAACAAAAGCAAAACTTGACAAATGGGATCTAATTAAACCAAAAAGCTTGTGCATGGCAAAAGAAACTATCAACAAGAGTAAACAGCCTACAGAATAGGAGAAAATATTTGCAAACTATACACGTGACAAAGGTCTACTATCCAGCATCTATAAGAAACTTAAGGCTGGGCGCAGTGGCTCACACTTGTAATCCCAGTACTTTGGGAGGCCGAGGCAGGTGGATCACGAGGTCAGGTGATGGAGACCATCCTGGCTAACATGGTGAAACCCCGTCTCTACTGAAAATAAAAACAAAAAAAATTAGCTGGGCGTGGTGGCGGGCGCCTGTAGTCCCAACTACTCGGGGGGCTGAGGCAGGAGAATGGCGTGAACCCGGCAGGCGGAGCTTGCAGTGAGCTGAGATCGCACCACTGCACTCCAGCCTGGGCGACTGAGCAAGACTCCATCTCAAAAAAAAAAGAAAAAAACTTAAGCAAATTTCCAAGAAAAAAACCAAGCAACTTTATTTTATTTTATTTTATTTTATTTTTGAGACAGAGTATCGCTCTGTTGCCCAGGCTGGAGTGCTATGGCACACAATCTCGGCTCACTGCAACCTCTGCCTCCTGGGGTCAAGCAATTCTCCTGTCTCAGCCTCCTGAGTAGCTGGGATTACAGGCATCCACCTGTAATCCACCACCACACCAGGCCATTAATTTTTTGTATTTTTTTAGTGGAAACGAGGTTTTGCCATGTTGGCCAGGCTGGTCTCGAACTTCTGACCTCAGGTGATCTGGCCTCGGCCTCCCAAAGTGCTGGGATTACAGGCCTGAGCCACCGCACCCGGCCATAAAACAACAATATTCCAAAGTGAGCAAAGGGCATGAGCAAACACTTTTCAAAAGAAGACAAACTTGAGGCCAACCAGCATATGAAAAAAAGCTTGGCTAGGCGCGGTGGCTCACGCCTGTAATCCCAGCACTTTGGGAGGCCAAGGCAGGTGTATCACCTGAGGTCGGCAGTTCAAGACCAGCCTGGCGAACATGGTGAAACCCCCGCCCCCCCGCAACCCGTCTCTACTAAAAATACAAAAATTAGCTGAGTGTGGTGATGCATGTCTGTAATCCCAGCTACTCGGGAGGGTGAGGCAGGAGAACTGCTTGAACCGGGAGGCGGGGGTTGCAGTGAGCCAAGATGGCACCATTGCGCTCCAGCCTGGGTGAAACAGAGCGAGACTCTGTCTTAAAAAAAGAAAAGAAAAGCTCAATATTACTGATCATTAAAGAAATCCAAATCAAAACCACAATGAGATACCATATCAGTCAGAATGGCTATTATTAAAAAATAAAAAAATAACAGATGGTGGCGAGGTTTTGGAGAAAAAAGAATGCTTATACACCGTTGGCAGGAGTGTAAATTAGTTCAACCATTGTGGAAGACAGTGTGGTGATTTCTCAAAGATATAAATACAGAAATACCATTCCACCCTGCAATCCCATTACTGGGTATATACCCAAAGGAAAATAAATTGTTGTTATAAAGACACAGGCACAGATATGTTTATTGCAGCACTATTCACAGTAGCAAAGAAAAAAAAAAAAGACTCCAGGAGGCGTCCCTGGGAGCCTTTCTCCAGCCTCATAGCCCATCTTGCGCCCAAGTGATAGTGTGTAGCTTTCCTTTTGTGAGGGGAGCCCACGGGATTCACTCCCTTTTCCTATTTCCTCCGGGGTGAAGCCTCATGTGTCGGGACAATGTGGGATCAGGGACTGTCTGGGTGACCCTGGCGAGCCTCTCCTCACGGAGTTCTAGCGGCCATCAGGGAAAGGGGAGCATGCCCAGGGCGGCCGCCCCCAGGGGTGTTTGGATACAGGCCAGGAGCAGGCTGCTCTGTGATGGTGGGGGGGGGGGTGATGAGACTCCCCTGAGAGGCTCCCTTGGCTGCTGGAAAGATGGGACATGGGGAACCGCCTCCTGCCTGGACCAGTTGATGCCCAGAGCCACTCCCCTGGGTCCTCATAGCTCCTTCCAGGCAGTGGGGATGTGGGTTTCCAGGGGAATCCAGGCCTTTAGGGAGAGTGGGAATCTGACTTTGGTCTTGCAGCTCCGCATTTTTCCTGCACGTTTGCTGATTAGTTTATGCCTGTCAGGGGCCTCAGGGCCAGTGCTCAGTCCCAGGGTCTTAGGGTAGGAAAGATGATTCCCCAGATTTCCTGCAGGCATTTGAGCATGGTGGAAGGATCAGTGGAGCCTCCAGTGAAACTTGGCAGATTGAGCACTTCATTTATTTTCACTCTCCCAGGATCCTTCCCAAAGTATCATAAACAAACAGAGAATTCTGAAACCTACAAAGAAAAATACAGCAAAAGAACAATGAATCAGTTTCAAAGCCTAGGCGGAGAGGCCGTAGGGTGACTGACAGCAACCCCCGGTGGCACTGGAGAGCAGACGGTTTGGTGGAAACAGCGCCCAGTTCCACAGAGGGAACTTGAGGAGAAGCAAAGTGACTGAGCCAGCAGAGCCGGGCCCCAGACCCCCACCCCAGCCTGTGGGAGCTGCAGGTGTGATCTGGGAACATACTGTTCTGTCCCTTCTATTTTTCTCATCATATAAGCTCTGGTTCTAGAAACAACTCACCTGCAGCCAGCTGTGTGTGTGTGTGTGTGTGTGTGTGTGTGTGTGTGTGTGTGTGTGTGTGTGTGAGAGAGAGAGAGAGAGAGGGGGAGAGAGGGGGGGGGAGAGAGAGAGAGAGAGAGAGAGAGAGAGAGAGAAAGACAGAGACACAGAGCACATGGGAGCTCATTTCTCCCTGGCTCCAAATGGCAGGCGAGGAAAAGCGAGATCACACAGGATCCGGGTTCTTTGAGCCCTAATGCCCATTGTCCCACCCTCAGCCTTGGCCTGTCCCCAGCTTGCTGCTGCCTCAAACTACAGGCTTCCAAGCACTTACTGGAACCATTTTTTCTCACATAGCCCTCCAACTCTTAGTCAGGCCTTAGCCAGGCTCTGTCCGCCCCCAGCCAATCAGACAGTCAGTTTCCCCAGCCAGCAGGGAGTTTCTGGTTTGCCAGGACTCAGAGGCTGGTGGAAGCTAGACTGGGAAGGGGGTGGCTCTCCTGGCTGAGCGGGGGAGAGAGATGGGGCAGGCTGTCTTAGAGGAGGAGGCCAGAGTCTCTGACGAGTAGGGAGCCAGCCGTGCCAGGACTGGGCAGAGCGTGTTCACAGCACAGGCGGCTGCAAGTGCAGAGTCCTGAGGGTGAAAGGCAGGGCTGCGGTGGGGCTTAGAGAGGAGAACAAGGGGTGGAGAGAAGTGGGGCAGGGTGGCTAGCGGCCCAGTCGGACCAGGCCTCATGGACTCTGGTGGCCACTTCAGATTCTATTTTGGCTGCAGGTTGTAATCCCAACAGCAGTGCAACCTGGTCGCACTTGAGAAACATGGGCAGCTGCCGTGGCAAGCACAAGTGGAAGCGGACGGATGTTAGTGGGCTTTGCTGTGGTGGGAGCGGGCATGATGACGGCATGGGCTGGGCATGGTGGGAAGGCTGGAGAGAAGCGGGAAGACTGGGTGCGTGAAGTGACCTCACCTGCCCACAACTCGCTGAGGTCATGGCGGGTGTGTGAGGAGGAATGGAGTATAGGAACTCCCGGGTCTTGGCCTGTGCAGCGGGTAGCGGGGGTGTCATGGGGACAGCCGCGGATAACGAGGGAGGGGCTCGGTGGACCCCTTGCTAGGTGGGGCCAGGCTCTGGCCCTCTTGTGCATCGCTTTTCGTACATCACGGTGTGGGCAGTGCTGTCCTGGGGCAATGTGGATCCATTATTCACTGCAGCACGGCACTACTGTTACCTTCTTATTTATTTGTTTAGTTATTGTTTATCCCCCAAATAGAATGAATGGCTTGCTGAAGTATCCCTTGTGCCTAGAACAACATTGGCACAGGGCAGGGGCTCGATGGATATTTGCTGAATGGACGGATAAAAGGATGGATGGTGGACACATGGATGGTGGATGGATGGCCGAACGAATGGATGGATGGATGGTGGATGGATGGCTCTGACAGGGGAATGGGAAGTTTGATACGTTGCTTCAGAGCCCAGAGAGGCTGGGGGGGTGGGTGTAGGAGCAGCGGCCCTGCCATCCTTCCCTCCCTGAGCCACCTGCCCCTCACAGCCCGTCTCAAATGGGCAAGGGGTTCAGGCATCCAGGGAGCCGCACGGCTGCTGCCACACCAGGGCTCAGCAGTCTAGTCTTCCGCCCACCACACCGTCTCTCCTGCCTGCAACACCACTCTCCCTCCCACCCCCAGGGCACGGGACCTCCCCTGGGATCTGACCCCTCACCTCCAACATGGTCCCCAGAGGGCAGGAAGGAGTGCCTGGGACATTTTGCATAGCCTCCAAGGAAGCAGCAGCCAGGAGGCGCCACAGACCTGAGGTTTTGCAGAGGCGGGACAGCCGCCAGCACCCAGGGCCCCGCCCTGGCCACGCGGAGGTGCTGCGGCCGAGAGGGTTCCCCTGTGGGTTCACTGCTGCTGCCCGCCACCCGGATCTGGGACGGCAAGGCTGCTGGGGACACTTAGCTTAGCTGGGACAATGTCTCAGGAAGCAGGAAACAGTTGGATCTGCATAGTGGTGGCTGTGGAAAGTCAGCACACAAGGGAAGTCCCCTGCCCATCAGTGTGTAGAGGGAGGTCCTGTGTCCAGTCACGGCTTTCAGGACCAAGGGCTTCCGCAGGGGCCCCAGGCCAGGGCTGCTCTGACCCTCCCATTCCTTTCCCCTCCAACCCCCTCCAATGTACAAAACGCCTGCAGGTGTGCTCAGAAGAGGAACTCCGCAGAGTGGAGCCAAGTCTCCGACATGGGAGAGAGGGAGAGGATCCCCTCTAGAAGCCCGGCCTGGGCTCAGAGGATCCTGTCCTGGTATGTCCCAGTGTCCAGCAGGAACTTCTTGGGTCCAAGACAAATCTCCAGCTTCTGGCTCCCTGCTGGGCACTAGGTAGGTGCCTGATAAATATTTGCAGGATTCTGTAAGAATCAGAATTCTGGTTGTGCTATCTGAGGAGTCTGACAGAAAAGCAGAAGAGGTTATACCAGTGGAGGGAAGGTGGTCTTGGGGTCTGAACAGTTCGTCCACTGCTGCTCAGGTAGGTGGTTTCACCCAGGGTCAGTTTTGTCTTCTGGAGATAGGCCAGGTGACCTGACTTCCTTCACCCTGGGGCGCCTATCCCTTCCCTGCAACTGGAGAGCCGGTGTGGTCAGGAGCTGGCTGTCAGCACCCCACCCCCTTTCGCCTTGCCAGCACTCAGGCCTCAGGCCCTGGTTCTTGGCGTGCCTTGTGTCCTCCTTTTCCTGGGGCAACATGGGCCCATCACACTGTAGAAAATGCTGGATTCTCCCAGAGGTAACCTGTCTACTAGACAAAATACAGTGACTACCTATGTCCCATTCAGAGGAACAAGGACGCCAGGGCTCAGGTGACTCAGGAGTCCTGCAACCAAATTTGATTGGTCCCTAGACCCCAAAGCCTTCAGCCATGTAGCTTCCTAGCCATATACAGATACTGATGACCCCCCCAAACACACAGTCATTCTCTCCCCAACCTCCCCGACATCCACATACCTGGGCAATGGCCACTCTGTGCAGCTGACTCCTACCCCTCCTCCACCTTGGGCTGCTTGTAGGGTGCCATTACGGCAGTAAGGCGCTCCCTGGGCATCCAGATGCTGGTTGTGAGGGGGTGAATTGAGGGGCAGGCCGGAGGGAGGGGTGATCTTGGTGCGGTGGGAACTTGGAGGACTTCCGGGCTAATTTTGCCCACATTCAAAAGAGGAGTCTTAGAGAGCCTCTTTAGTTCAGCTTCTTCTTCCAGCTAATAGGAGAGGGTGTGCGTGCTCCAATTTCGGGGGAGAGGTTCAGATAATTTCAATAAAACCTGGAGAAAGGAGCCACCGTAACGCCCACACGGCACAGTCTTAGAGCTGGCAGAGCCCCTGCTGTGAGGCCAGCCTTGGAGAGCCGTGGGCCTCCTGCAGTAGCGCCTCTCTGGAGGAGCGGGGCGAGTAGTTCCGGGAGCAGAGTGGGTAGTTCTCAGGGTCCAGGGCATGTGCCACCCGGAGTCGCAGCCCCTTCTCCCACTTCTAGCCCAGGGTCCCAGTACTGGGATTCCCTGACCGAATGGCACCCATCCTGCTATTGCCGGAGTCCATCTTGCCAAGGGCAGGCCGAGCCTCAGGACCCAAGGAGCCAAGTGGGGGCACCGTTTGCGAAGGTGGGGGGTGTAGACCGCTCCAGGACTGGCAAGTGGCGTCCACTCTCCAGCTGGGAGAGCCCTCTCCTGGCACCAGAGGGAGCCGAGCTGGGTAGAGACGCGGGACAGGCAGTGGGCCGGGCTTTTCACCTGCCCTCTCCGATCTTGGGAGCCAGGCGCCCGTTTCTGGAAGAAAAACCAAAGCCGGACTGGGAAGGACTCTTGTGGAGACCCGGACGTCAGGCGTGGCGCGTTGGGGAAGCAGCTCCCCGGGGACCCAGGAGGCGCCGGCCGGGTTGAGCCGGGTTGGTTCCGACCCAAGAGAGCTCGTCCCACGACGGAGCAGGTCCCTTTGCATCCCGCCGGGCTGCCAGGTGCAATTTTCGCTGGGCCGACGGCGCGGAGATGGGCCAGAGTCCGGCCATCCAGAAGTGCCTGGAGCACACAGCAAGGCCCTGCCCTCGGCTCCGTGAAGGTGAGGGGGTAAAGTCGGCCCGGAGTCCCCTGGGGTGCAGGAGGGGCCCCGCGGGTTCCAGCAGACCCTCGACGGAACGTTCCAGGCAGGCGAGATCTCGCACAGAATCCGCCCTTTTAAAGGCTCGGCTTGGTCCTCGTTAAACTTGCGTCTGGCAACGCGACCGCTGCGGCTCCCGAGCAAGATTAGAGGGTTTCCGCTCGCAGGGGCGCGCCCGGGGACCGCGCCTCCCCGCCTGGTCTCGGCGCCCCGGCCCGGGGGTCTTCAGTGGTGAGGGGCGCCCAGATCGCTGCATCCCCTGGAGCTCTGCGCCCGGCCCAGCCACTCAGAGCTCCCGCCCCGCACACCCACTTCGAGCTCCAAGTCCTTCCTTTTCTATACTCCAAGTTGGATCCTGCTGGGAAGGAAGGGCCCTTCCTGAGAGACCAGGGATTGCGATTTCCCAGCACAAAGTCGAATTCATGACTTCAGCTTCAACGGGGCTGCATTCTCCCCTTGGCAGGAATGGGATGGAGCGAGGGTGAAGCTGCTGGAAGGACACTCGTTTTATTTTTTTAATCGTAAACGGGGCAACTTCCAACTCTGCCAGTTTTAAGCTTTAAGAGTATCTCCTCGGCGGAACGCGGTGGCTCACGCCTGTAGTCCCAGCACTTTGGGAGGCTGAGGAGGGCAGATCACAAGGTCAGGAGATCGAGACCATCCTGGCTAACACGGTGAAACCCGGTTTCTACTGAAAACACAAAAAATTAGCCGGGCGTGGTGGCGGGCGCCTGTGGTCCCAGCTACTCCGGAGGCTGACGCAGGAGAATGGCGTGAACCCGGGAGGCGGAGCTTGCAGTGAGCCGAGATCGCGCCCCTGCACTCCAGCCTGGGCGACAGAGCGAGACTCCGTCTCAAAACAACAAAAAAGAGCATCTCCTCTACCGAGAAGGGAAGACAGGGGAGTCCATCGGGTGCGCACTCCGCTGTCGCCCAGGCTGGGTTGCTGGGGCGCCAGTCTGCGGTGTTCAGCCCCAAAGCCTGCAGCCTGTTCAGTCCAGGGCACCGCAGGCGCCAGAACTCTGGCGGGCGGACGGGCGGGCGGGCGGCGAGAAGGGCTGTCTAGGGCGCACGCCTCCCGCAGGGGGGTCAGAGGGTCGGGGCCGCAGGAAAGGAGGTGGGCGAGGACTAGCGAATGTAGAGGGGAAGGGCGCAGAGAACTTGACTTCCCACCTTTTGCGCTTTCCAGGCCAGCTCAGGGGCGAGTGTGGGCAGGGCGAGTGTGGGCAGGGCGAGTGTGGGCACGGCGAGTGTGGGCAGGGCGAGTGTGGGCACGGCGAGTGTGGGCAGGGCGAGTGTGGGCACGGCGAGTGTGGGCAGGGCGAGTGTGGGCAGGGCGAGTGTGGGCACGGCGAGTGTGGGCAGGGCGAGTGTGGGCAGGGCGAGTGTGGGCACGGCGAGTGTGGGCAGGGCGAGTGTGGGCAGGGCGAGTGTGGGCACGGCGAGTGTGGGCAGGGCGAGTGTGGGCACGGCGAGTGTGGGCAGGGCGAGTGTGGGCACGGCGAGTGTGGGCAGGGCGAGTGTGGGCAGGGCGAGTGTGGGCACGGCGAGTGTGGGCAGGGCGAGTGTGAGCACCGCGAGTGTGGGCACGGCGAGTGTGGGCAGGGCGAGTGTGGGCACGGCGAGTGTGGGCAGGGCGAGTGTGGGCACGGCGAGTGTGGGCAGGGCGAGTGTGGGCAGGGCGAGTGTGGGCAGGGCGAGTGTGGGCACGGCGAGTGTGGGCAGGGCGAGTGTGGGCACGGCGAGTGTGAGCAGGGCGAGTGTGGGCACGGCGAGTGTGGGCAGGGCGAGTGTGGGCAGGGCGAGTGTGGGCAGGGCGAGTGTGGGCACGGCGAGTGTGAGCAGGGCGAGTGTGGGCACGGCGAGTGTGGGCAGGGCGAGTGTGGGCACGGCGAGTGTGGGCAGGGCGAGTGTGGGCAGGGCGAGTGTGGGCAGGGCGAGTGTGGGCACGGCGAGTGTGGGCAGGGCGAGTGTGGGCACGGCGAGTGTGGGCAGGGCGAGTGTGGGCACGGCGAGTGTGGGCAGGGCGAGTGTGGGCACGGCGAGTGTGGGCAGGGCGAGTGTGGGCAGGGCGAGTGTGGGCAGGGCGAGTGTGGGCAGGGCGAGTGTGGGCACGGCGAGTGTGGGCAGGGCGAGTGTGGGCAGGGCGAGTGTGGGCACGGCGAGTGTGGGCAGGGCGAGGGAGACCCTAGGTCTGCGCCACCGCCGGCGTGAGCCTGAAAAGCTGCTGGGAGAACCAGCTCCGAAACAGAGTGCCGGGAAGAGATTGTGACACCTATGGAAATTTAATGAATTGATAAAGGGATCGATTCGATTCAATGTGAGAATGTTAGTTTATTTAATAAATAGTGCTGGTATAGTTGTCGATCTAGAAGAAACTCAGTCCTCTGGTTTTCGGTATACACAAAATTGGTTCTGGATTTATTATAGGTTTTTTGTTTTACTTTACTTTTAGTCAAATCGTTGAAGAAATATTATGGGGCATTTTTCTAGGCTTTATTATTAACTATTATTATTCGATGAGACAACATCCTAAACTACACTTTTTGGCAAGCTACTCAGGCAGTATCTCTTACCATTTTAAATGCACATAACGTTTAACACAGCAATCCTAACTTGGGACAGCTATCCCACAAAAACAAAAGCACCTGGATAAGAGGAAACTGTAGGGGAAAGTGTTTTGATGGAAACCGGCATGAGGGCCCTCCTTTCCGGTTTTGATTCTATCGGGTCTCTGAGGCCTTCCGGGCTTTTGGGCTATTTTACAACATTGTAGCTGATTGCAATGCAAAAATAGCCCGGCCCCTAGACAGGTACGTGAATTCTGTTCCGTGGAGATTCGGTTGACTATGCTCCCCAACTGTGGAAGAGGCCAGCTGTGTGTCCATTTACACGTTCACTTTGCTATTCATCTATAAACGTGTCTGTTCTTTGGATTGTCCTTGGTTTAAACATCTTCATTATTGCCTCAATAATGAATTAAGATATTTAGTACACAATTATTTTGCATCTCTGAGTCATGATTTTACCTTTATTAAAAAAAAAATCCTTCAGCAAGATAACTGCAGAGGCACAAAACAAAACACCAAACAATGAACTGCCAGTTAGCAATGAAAACAATAAAATCTGTATGAGCCACTCGCAAGATGTCCATAGGTTGTTAGTTTTAAAAGGACATTATAATATATATGGCAGGATCCCATTTTTGTTTTTATTTTTTAAGATGGAGTCTCGCTCTGTCGCCAGGCTGGAGTGCAGCGGTGAGATCTCAGCTCACTGCAACCTCCACCTCCTGGGTTCAAGTGATTCTCCTGCCTCAGCCTCCCGAGTAGCTGGGACTACAGGTGTGCGCCACCACGCCCAGTATTTTTAGTAGACACGGGGTTTCACCGTGTTGGCCAGGGTCTTGAGCTCCTGACCTCATGATCTGCCTGCCTCCGCCTCGCAAAGTGCTGGGATTACAGGCGTGAGCCACCTGCGCCTGGCAGGATCCCATTTTCAATTTTAAAAAGGAAAAAGCCATTAGCCTGGGCTATATAACAAACACCAAGCCACCCAGATAGCACTGAGTACCCCTCGGTTCAGCTCCTGTGTTACACTGTGCTTTCCACTTCTAAGACGTGCTGTCATTTGTGTGCCTGTCTTCCGAGTTTACTTCCTATGCATGCACTGGTGGAGGCTAAAGGAATTCCATCTCAGATGAGAGGCTAGTCATTCTATTTTGGATGCTAAGCCACCAAGTGGAATTCTGATAAACCCCGTTCTGGGAATGTCTCCAAGATCGTTCCTTGTGTAAGAGTAGGTAAAGAGGTATTCACCGTAAATCTGCACTTAGGACAAAGTCGCACCCATTCCCTCTGAAGCACGGGTGCCCCTCCCCTCTAGTATAGAATCCCTGGGTCTTGAGGGGGTAGACACCATCTTCTCTGGCCACAGCCCAGGACGTGGATGTGGCTTCTGCTCTCAGGCCCTGTTCAATGTTTTTAATTGTTTTGTTTTGTTTTGTTTTTTGAGATGGAGTCTCGCTCTGTCACCCAGGCTGGAGTACAGTGGTACGATCTCGGCTCACTGCAACCTCTGCCTCCCAGATTCAAGCGATTCTCCTGCCTCAGCCTCCTGAGTAGCTGGGATTACAGGCGTGAGCCAGCATGCCTGGCTAATTTTTGTATTTTTGGTAGAGATGGGGTTTCACTGTGTTGCTCAGGCTGGTCTCGAACTCCTGACCTTGTGATCCGCCTACCTCGGCCTCCCAAAGTGTTGGGATGACAGGTGTGAGCCACAGTGCCTGGCCTCAATGTTTCTTTTGAAGAAACTGAATTTGTCAACCTTTGTCCTCTCAGCTTCCTTGGACTTTGGAGTGGGTTTGCACAGGCCTGCCCACTACAAAACAGCGCTCTAACATATGCCATGCAAAAGTAAACATATAATCATTTTTAAACCTTTACATAATGTTTATTTTGCACATTTAAACACTTTATATAAAGGGTATGATATATGGAAGTTGTTTTTTAAATAAAAATTCTGATCAGGCGCAGTGGCTCATGCCTGTAATTGCACCACTTTGGGAGGCTAAGGCAGGTAGATCATTTGAGAACAGGAGTTCGAGACCAGACTGGCCAACATGGTGAAACCCATCTCTACTAAAAAAAAAAAAAAAAATACAAAAATTAGCTGGGTATGGTAGCATGCACGTGTAGTCCCAGCTACTCTGGAGGCTGAGATAAGAGAATTGCTTGAACCTGGGGGGCGGAGGTTGCAGTGAGCCGAGATCTCACCATTGCACTCCAACCTGGGCAACAGACCAAGACTCGGTCACAAAAAAAAAAAACAAACATGTTTTTTAAAAATTCCTGAAGGACATAACAGAAGTCTGGAAGAAACGACAAGACACACCTTGTGTTTGGATAAGAAAATTAAATATTTTAAAGGTATTGATAATTCTTACATTTCAATCATTAAAAGACTGTGGTGCTGGAACTGGAATAGAGAAACTGATTGATGAAAAAGAATGAGGAGTCCACAGCTGTCCCATATATATATATATACATCGGTATATATATATATACACATCTGTATATATATATACACATGTGTATATATACATCTGTATATATACATCTGTATATATATACATCTGTGTATATATACACATCTGTATATATATACATCTGTATATATATACATCTGTATATATACACATCTGTGTATATATATACATCTGTATATATATACAGATGTATATATATACATCTGTGTATATATATACATCTGTGTATATATATATGAGAACTCAGTATATGAAAAACTATGATTTTACAAATCAATAGGGTGAAGTTTGACGATTAAGTAAATAACAATGGAATAACTAATTAGCTGATTGAGGGAAATTGCATGACTATTTTGCTGCACATAGCAAAATAAATTTCAGGTGATTCAAGTTGTAGCCTTTTGATCCAAATAATAAAGAAAACATAGATCAAACCACTAAAAACAGATTTCTCACCCGGGGCTCTTCATCTGAACCACACAACACAGAAAATGAACTGAGTGACTAATTTCTAAAACATCTACCAGTTCTACAAAACTGGTGTCATTCTAGATGTTTCAGACAGAAGTTAATGCCTTGCATACAACAGGTGTCGGAAATTTGTGTTAATTCTCTCAGGAAAATTTCACTGCGAAAGGCTAAAAGACAAATAACCGACTGTAAATATAGTTGCAACATGTGGCCTGGTGTGGTGGCTCATGCCTGTAGTCCCAGCACTTTGGGAGGCCGAGGCCAGTGGATTGCTTGAGCTCACAAGTTCCAGACCAGCCTGGCCCACATAGTAAAACCCCATCTCTACTAAAAACACAAAAATTAGTCGGGCATGGCAGCGTGCATCTGTAGCCTCAGCTACTTGGGAGACTGAGGCAGGAGAATCGCTTGAACCCGGAAGGCAGACGTTGCAGTGAACTGAGATAGTGCCACTGGACTGCAGCCTGGATGACAAAGCGAGACTATGTCTCAAAAAAGAAAAAAATTGGTTGCAACATGTATGAATAGGAATTCGTATCCCTAATCCACAAAGCTCTCAGACGCTAATAAAAGATGACTATATCAATATACAAATACACAACACAGAGGCAATGCAGAAAAGAAAAATGTAAATTGCCAATAAACATGAAACTTTTAACTCTCACTAGCAATTAATGAACATTTTAAAGTAAGCAAACAAGAAGACATCACTCTCAGTTAACAAATTGTCAAAAATGGTACAGGTTAACAAGGAGGTGCTGAAACCAATACTCAGGTTCTTTTGGTGGAATTCAAACCAGTGTAATTTTTCTAGAAGGCAGTCTGGCTCAAGGAGATAATTAGGTAGGAGTGCAATTGTGTAATACAGGGGTTGTGATTCCAGACTTTTTAATAATATATATAAAAAACTACTCACAACTTGAGTATCCATCACCAAAGGCCTGTTTAAAGATTATTCTATGGGACGGGTGCGGTGGCTCATGCCTGTAATCCCATCTCTTTGGGAGGCCGAGGCAGGTGGATCACCTGAGATGAGGAGTTTGAGACCAGCCTGGACAACATGGTGAAACCCCAGCTCTCCTAAAAATACAACAATTAGGTGAGGCCGGGTGCGGTGGGTCACGCCTGTAATCCCAGCACTTTGGGAGGCCGAGGCAGGCGGATCACCTGAGGTCAGGAGTTCGAGACTGGCCTGATCAATATGGTGAAAGCCCATCTCTACTGAAAATACAAAAATTAGCCGGCCTTGGTGGTGGGTGCCTGTAGTCCCAGCTACTCGGGAGGCTGAGACAGGAGAATCACTTTGAACCCGGGAGGCAGAGGTTGCTGTGAGCCGAGATCACACCACTGCACTCCAGCCCGGGCGACAGAGGGAGACGCCATCTCAAAAAAAAAAAAAAAAAAAAAATTATGTGGGCGTGGTGGTACATGCCTGTAATCCCAGCTACTCAGTTGGCTGAGGTTGGAGAATCGCTTGAACCCAGGAAGTGGAGGTTGCAGTGAGCTGAGATCACGCCATTGCGCTCCAGCCTGGGCGACAAGAGTGAGACTCAGTCTCAAGAAAAAAAAAAAAAATTCTTCTGTGAAGTGCTGTGAGCACGAGAATGCCGGCTGACAGCCACCACTGCTGCCGTCACCATCCACCTCCCCCTCCAGGGGCTTCATTCTTCACTCCTTCGAGCTGCCTCCCCATCCTTTGTCCCCTACCCCTTTCCCTGCTTCTGCAGGAGGTAACCCTGCTGAGGGTCGGGGAGCAGGGCTGCAGGCACAGGGAAACTTCCTTCCCACTAAATGGGTAGCAGGGATGGGACAGGGAAGAGGAGTTGGAAGAGAGGAGAGGGATGAAAGAGGGCGGGGAAAAAAACCAAGCATAAAAATCATATCTAGAGGCACATGAAAAAATAAAAATTAAATATTAAAAAAATCAGGCCTGGCGCAGTGGCTCACACCTGTAATCCCAGCACTTTGGGAGGCTGAGGCGGGTGGATCATTCGAGGTCAGGAGTTCAAGACCAACCTGGCCAACATGGTGAAACCCCGTCTCTACTAAAAATACAAAAAATTAGCCGGGCATGGTGGCACACCCTGTAATCCCAGCTACTCGGGAGGCTTAGGCAGGAGAATTGTTTGAACGCGGGAGGCGGCGGTTGCAGTGAGCCGAGATCACTCCATTGCATTCCAGCTTGGGCAACAAGAGCAAAACTCCGTCTCAAAAAAGAAAAAAAAATTTAATTTAAAAAATTGTTTTCTATGAACCCTCCAATAAGAGAGGTAAGCATACATATAAATAAGTGAATTGTGAGTAAAATAAGTGCATAATAAGCAATATCGTATAAAAATTGTACCACGAACTAGGCTCCTTGCTGTTTCTTTTGAGAGGGTTCAGACCAAGGCGTTTCCCAGACAAGGCAGGTCCCTTCCTGGGAATGACCCCTCATCAGCCTCAGACGGTTTGGTCTTAGAAAAGTTTGCCCTAAATCAAATGGTTTCTTCTCTATCAGAAACCACATATGTTAAAATGTGCCACTGATTTAAAAGTTGAAGGCAGATGTTGAAGACTTCTACAGGCAAAACTAATCAAATCTGATTGATGTATTTTTTATAAGACATTGGAGAGCATTCCTTGATGTTGAGATTTGCACAGGTTTGTTGGAAGTGGGATAGACTAGAGTTAAGGGAACCTATGCGACAATAAGTCAGAAAATATGGGGTCAGAAAAAGCCAAGTGTCTGCTGGAATGGAAAGGAGGGGACACTCTGAAGAGATATTTCGGCAGGGCTCAGTGGCTCACACCTGTAATCCCAGCACTTTGGGAGGCCGAGGCGGGCAGATCACGAGGTCAGGAGATCGAGACCATCCTGGCTAACATGATGAAACCCCGTCTCTACTAAAAATACAAAAACAAAATTAGCCGGGCGTGGTGGCGGGCACCTGTAGTCCCAGCTACTCGGGAGGCTGAGGCGGGAGAATGGCGTGAACCCAGGAGGTGGAGCTTGCAGTGAGCCGAGATTGTGCCACTGGACTCCAGCCTGGGCAACAAAGCAAGACTCTGTCTCAAAAAAAAAAAAAAAAAAAAAAAGATATTTCTAGGACAGAATAAACAAAAGTCAGTGACTGATAGAGATGGCGGGGTGGGCAATGGGGAAGGGATGTATAGGTAGACTCTTAAGTCAGAAGCCTTACTGAAATCAGCCAGAAAGACCTGGGATCTTCTTCAATCGTGATCTCAATTAATGAAGGCCCTCACCTCCTAGCCCTTCAACCATCTCCACACACCAGCAACTGTCTTCATCAATATCACCCTTCAGCAGGCAGCTCCACCGAGGCATCTTGCCATGTCTCTTCCAGTAGCTCACCTCCCCAGACTTCCTCCACTAATCACCCCAGTGAGAATTCACCATGATCTCCCATTTTTCAATTTCTAATCGCTGAGCTGACCCTCAGCATGCATCTGCTTCACCCATAGATGGAAAGGAAGCCACCCCATTTTCTTGTTTTTTCACGAGGGCCACAGGCTGGGGATCACCTTGGTGGTACTTGTTTGACCTCAGTTCCAGGACTTGGATGGCTCGAGGCTGAGGGGGAGCATGGGAGGGGGTGGGGGGCAGGGCAGATGGCCGGCAGGGGCTGGGTGCAAGGTAGGGTACCAGTCCTCAGACTGGTGTGACAAAGCAAAGGCGCCTCCTGTGGAGGGCTGGGAAGGGAGGGCGTGGCTGTAGGGGTGAGGGAAGCAGGTCACTGGTGGTGGTGGTGGTGCGTAAGAATAGGGGCAAGCAGCGGACTCTGGCAAGAAGCTGGAAAAGGTGGCAGGAGACAGATGGGCCAGAGGCTGAAGCAGTGAGCGCTCTTGCTTCCGTTGCTTAGCTCTGCGGTTCTGGAACCAGACCTGAGAAGGGGGAGGAACCACATCAGAGCCCACACTTGACATAGGTGGTGACACCCTACTCCAATGACAAGAGGTGCAGGGACAGGGAGCAGGCTTCTCCAGCATGGCCAGAGGGAGTAAAGCTCTTCCACAAGGCTTGGCTGAGCCTGGTCTGCTGACAAAGGAACCCACAGACTTGTCCCCAGCCTCTGTCCACATGTGCCCTTTTCTAACACTCGGGGCAAGTAAGAAGTGTCAGCTTCCAACAAGGAGATAAATATGGTGACAATGACATTTCCCTTCCCCAGAGAATGGGAAATTTCCCCTAGGGTAAAGTTTAACGATTAAGACTGTAGATAAATGTAATTGCTATAGACAAGCTTGAATTTAGGGTAGGGTTTACACTTAAGGCTAACCAACCCTGGGGTTAGGATTGAGGGAGCATTTGGCTCATTGAGTTTCAAGGCTATGGTTAGGGACAAGGTTCTGTAAGAATATGGACAGTTAGGATTGAACTTCTGTTGGAATTGGCATCACTATTTTTTTTTTTTTTTGAGACAAAGTTTTGTTCTTGTTGCCCAGGCTGGAGTGCAGTGGCATGATCTCGGCTCACTGCAACCTCCACCTCCCGGGTTCAAGTGATTCTCCTGCCTCAGCCTCCGGAGTAGCTGGGATTAATTATAGGCACCTGCCACTATGCCCGGCTAATTTTTTGTATTTTTAGCAGAGATGGGGTTTCACCATGTTAACCAGGCTGGTCTCGAACTCTTAACCTCAGGTGATCCATCCAGCTTGGCCTCCCAAAGTGCTGGGATTACAGGTGTGAGCTCTTGTGCCCAGCCGGAATTGGCATCACTATTAAATATTGAGGGTAGGTGTTGAAATTCAAGTTAGATTAGCTTATAACTAGGGTTAAACTCAAGTGATATGATATTCTCAATGCAGTTGCTCTGATGCTGGTGGTGAGATGAGGCCTGTGTCTGGTGACCATTTAGGTTAGGGTTATAATGCCCAACATTCTATGATAGTACCAAAGAAATCTGCATTTCTTTCCTGAGAGAGGAAGGATCCTGGAGCATCACCTGGATTCGGGCCTCACTGAGGCCGGTGTCCCGGGCAAGACTCTCTCGGGCCCAGATGTCGGGGTACTGGTTCCTCCCAAAGGCTGACTCCAGCTGTTCCAACTGCACTGGGCTGAAGGTGGTGCGGTGGCGGCGCCGGGAGTGCGGGCGACCCCTCTGTCCTCCTTGTGGGGAGAACCTTGATCTCCCTCCTCCTGCACCAGGGAGCCTTCTGCAGGGTGGAGCACTGGAGTCTGAGAACGGAGAGAAGGGAGGGGCGGCTTCTGAGGAGGACGCTCCTCGGTGCTGGACCACATGTGCCTGTCCCGGGATTGCGCTCAGTGCGTCCTGTGCTGCTCCAGTCTTTTTTTGAGACAGAGTCTTGCTCTGTCTCCCAGACTGGAGTGCAGTGGTGTGATCACAGCTCACTGCAGCCTCGAACCCCTGGGCTCCAGTGATCCTACTGCCTTAGCCTCCTGAGTAGCTGGGACTACAGGTGCACACCAACATACCCAGCTAATTAAAAAAATAAAAAATTAGAGATGGGGTCTTGCTATCTTGCCCAGGCTGGTCTCAAACTCCTGGCCTCAAGCAATCCTCCCATGTCAGCCTCTCAAAGTGCTGGGATTATAGGCCTGAGCCACCACACCCAGCCCTGCCCCACCAGGAATCTTTTAGCTGCCATAGCCTGGTTCCTGCACCCTGCTCAGCCTCGGCCCCTGGTTGCCTCTGAGTCTCTGACACCAGGCTGTGCTGTCTACACAGGGCACACCCTCAGACTCATTCCTGGCCCTGGCACTCATACACTGTCTACCTGGCAACTCTACTGTCTGCCCACTTCCTATTGCACCGCCAGACACATACCCCTCCATGTACACTCACCCTTCTGGACACACACGACCACCTGGGGCTCACCCTGTGGGTCTGTGTGCACCTGCACCCTAACAATCGTCCCAGCTGTCTACGGAAGACCCCAGTGCTTGTCCCCTGCTGGAGAGGCTCCTGTTCAACCTGTGCCTTCTTCAGACTGCTGCCATCTCCCGCACCCCTCACCTGGGAAGATGGGCACCCCCCTCTTCCGCTCAGACACACCCTCCCCTACTTACTTTTCATCTTCTCTCTACCCCTGCCCTGGCCCAGCCACCAGGCTGCAGGAACTTGAGCTCGTGGGAAAGGCTTGCCTTCCTCCCCACAGGCTCCCTAAGCCCCCACACTAATTAGTCTGAGAGCTGCTGGGGAGGAGAGAACGGGGAGGGAAAGGACACACCGGGAAGGCGCACACCAAGAAAAGATGTCTGGAGCTGAGGCACCATCCCCATGGGGCCCAAGGGCGTGGACCCTCCTAGAGCTCACTGTCCACCATGGGGGACACACACACGGAGCCCGCCCTCCCCCCCTGGACCCAAAGCCCTGGCCCCTCCAGCTGGGTTCATCAGACAAGGCAGTGCCTTGGGCTAACCAACTCTGAGGTCAGGAGTGAGGGGACAGAGGTAACTGTCTCACATCCCCACTGCGAGGTGAGCTGTTCAGCCACCCCCTCCTGCCAAGGGCTCAGTTCCCCAGTCTGTAAAGCCAAGGGGTGCTCCAGTCCCTTTTACTTTCAAAGGTTCCCACAGTTTTAACATGATAGGATTCGGTTTTTAATTTCTCCTGCTAACCTTCTTCATGGAGCCTATGCTTTCAGCCTCACACCCGCTGCCTCCTCAGGGACCCACGCACACCGGGACGGTCACTCACCCACCGTGGTGGTCGGGGTCCCAGTGGCCGGGTGTCTCTCTGGCAACAGGCTGCTGCCGACTCGCCCCTTCTTTGGCTTCTCGGCCTGGCGCCTCCTTTCTGCTTCCATGGCTCGCCACGGGGACCAAGTGTCCCTGAATCTCTGACTTGAGATTTCTCTGCTTCCGCAGCTCCTCTCCACACCTGTTCTCTCCCCTTCTCCCTCTGTGTATGCCACCCTCTGGGACTCTGTCTCTGAATGTGTGTGTAGGTGCAGGCAGCTGTCTCTGACTTTTTCACTGTCTTTACTTTTTTTCTAATTGTTTCCTAATTCCCCCTTCCTTGGCTTGAGTGTCAGCTCAATCTCCTGCCTCAGCCTCACCTGTTGCTCTGTTTCTGACTCTACTTTTCTCTGCCTGGCCCTTCTCCCCACCGGGATGCTGCTCCCTTCTGTCAGCTGCCTACTTTCCCATCCCACCCCTGAGTCTTGGAGGAGTGACCTCCTCCTCGCCCCTGTGGGCCCATCCAATCACCACACGGTCACCAGAGCCCCTTTGCTCCGGGAGGATCACAAGCCGGATGAGGGAAGGTGTTCTGTTGGAGGGTCCAGGGACTGGGACCAAGGGCTCATATTCCCAGAGGACTGGATTCTTTTGTCCTGTTAAATCCCCTCCTGGGAGCAGGCAGGGGGAGGAGGAGAAAATGCATTCCTCCCGAGACCCCCTCCTCACAACCCCACTGTGGGGAGAGGAGGGAAGAGCAGGAGAAAGGGACCCAGGAGTGGAGCCTGCCTGGCGTCTCAGCATGGGGGTGACACTCAAGGATCTGCTTCCAGGAAACTAAAAAAGGAGAAGTCACAAGTGCATGCTGGCCCCTCTCAGACACCCTGATGGTTCAGAATACACCAGCCAGTGCTCAGGCCAACCTGAACCCACTCCGGAGAATGGGCCTCCTGGACACCTTAGCTCTCAAGTACTCTCTGATTTCCTCCCTCAAACACCAGCTCCTCATTCACCCAGAACCCCCGGGACACCATGACCTTCCAAGGTCACACAGACCCTCCGAAAACTCTGACCTGAACATCTGCATTCCAGGTGCATCCTGACCCCCAAGCCACCCCAGACTTCAGGACTCGGAAAGAGACAGATTCCCGTGACATACTGCATTCTGATTCTTCAAGGAAATCCTGACACGGGGAATCTCTGAGCAGTCAGGACAGCCTGGTCCCACAGTACTCTGCCCCTTGAGGTTACTTAGACCTGGGAAGTACATTCTGACATCCCCAGGACACTCTGACAGTTTAAGGATGATGCGACAGCCCAGGACCTTAGGATCCCCCGGGACACGCTGACACCCAGAACGCTCCACCTCTGCTTCTCAGGATACACTGATCCAGTGAGGACACATGGACCCCCTGGAACACACTGTACCCACAGGACAGTCTGATTCCCAGGGTCATGCCGTCATACAGGTCCTTTAAAAACACCCTGATGATTCAAGACAGGAAATCAGAATCCTTTAGGATCTCGATGCTTACATTGTGGTCCATGGATCAGCAGCAGCAGCAGCACCAGCAATGGGAGCATGTTGGAAATGCAGATCCCTGGGCCCCACCTCCGTTCTACTGAGTCACAATCTGCCTTGTATCAAGATCTCCAGGAGAACCGAGTGCCCGTGGGTCTTAGTCAGCTGGGGCTGCCATGACAAAATAGCATAGACTGTGTGGCTTAAACAGTAGACTTCTATTGCTCACGGTTCTGGAGGCTGGGAAGTCTAAGATCAAGGGGTCCGCCTATTTGGCTCCCCTGTGAGGGCTCTCTTCCTGGCTTGCAGGTGGCTGCCTTCTCACGGTGCCTTCATATGGTGGAGAAACAGCCAGCTCTGGTTTCTTTTCCTCTGCTTGTAAGGACACTAATCCCATCATGGGGCCTCACCCTCATGAGCTCATCTAAACCTAATCACCTCCCCAAATCCCCACCTTCAAATACCATCCCGTTGGGTGTTAGGACTTCAACATAGCAATTTTGGAGGGACACAAACGTTCAGTCCATAACAGCAGTAAAGTTGGGAAACACTGCTCTAATATTAACCCTTCTACCCTACCCTAGGACACACTTTGACCTCCTGGAGCACCCTGAACCCCATGGCAGTCCTAACCTAGCAAGACCCAGTGACACGCAGTCAGCTTGGACTCACAAGAGAACACTGAATTACAATGCACCCTGCTGCCTGGGGTACCCATTCTGGCCCTGTCGGGTCCTTGAATGCTGAGGGCACTGAGGATGCATTCACTCTCTAGGACACACAGACCCTCCAAGAGGCTCTGACCTCTGTACCTTACACTCAGCACGACAGCTTGGGCTCACAATGACTCCGTGACCCTCTAAGTCACCCAGACCATGAGGACATGGTGAGATTTGGGAAATTCTAACCTTTTAAGGAATTCCTGACCTTACAGAATCTAGACCGTCAAGGGCATCTTGCCTTCCTTCCCGTTCAGAGCCCCCAATTTGCTTGAATCTTGCAAAGTGCTGCTGACACTGAAAAACCACTCAACATGCCAACCCCAACCCAGGAAATACCCTGACCACACTAGCCTGATCCATAGGACTATTTTGACGAAGTAAAGACATATCCTGGTCTCCCAAAGCACTCTGACCATCCAACATGCCTTTGACACGGGGGATGTCTTAATGCCAGGGCTCTCCAACCTTCCAGTGTACTCTGGCTGTCTCAGCCCTAGAGTTGTCTGTAGGCACCCTAGTCACTGTCACTCTCCCACTCTCCCAATACACAGACAGCCCAGCACAGCTTCAACACACTAGGACCCCCTGAATCCAAAAGGCGATTATTCTAACTCGAGATTCTGTCCTCTCAAGGCAACTATTCCCTGCAAGACCCTCTGTAGAATACACATCCCAGAACTGCCAGGACACCTTCACTCTGCCATACTCTCACCCGTCTGTAGAATACACATCCCAGAACTGCCAGGACACCTTCACTCTGCCATACTCTCACCCCTGCCTAGCACACTGTGCTCATCCAGGACCCTCTGATTTCCTGAAAATGCTTTGATTGCACAAGAATACCTTGGCACTCTACTCCATGACAGGTCCATTCAAGTCTACCCAAACCTTCAAGGACCACCTGAGCTCCAGAAAACCTTGATCTCCCGCATTCAAATACCAAAAGGATATGCTGACCTACCTGAAAACCTTCACAGCTCTGGACTCCCAGAACATCCAGGAGTCTCTGAATCATGCAGCCAGACCAACCTCCAAAACATCTTAACTCCATGCACGCGGCGTGATCTTCCAGGACAGTCTGACCTCGAAGCTGGTGATGTTGTAAGGATACTTCAAGTGTTCTGACATGATGAAAATGCCTGTAGACCCAGAACACCTGCCTGCCCTGACGCCCTGTCTCTCCAATACCCCTGCCTTCCCGAGATGCTCCAAGTCTCCCAGACTCTCTGACTTTCACCTTTAAGATCTTATCTGTTCCTATGTGGTCTCTTTGGATCCTCTTAACACCCTGTTCCCCAGGGTCCTCTGACCTTTTAAAATCCTACAAGATGCCGGGCACGGTGGCTCACGCCTGTAATCCCAGCACTTTGGGAGGCTGAGGCAGGCAGATAGCTTGAGGTCAGGAGTTCAAGACTAGCCTGGCCAACATGGTGAAACCCTGTCTCTACTAAAAATACATAAACGTTAGCCAGGCACAGTGGCACGTGCCTGTAGTCCCAACTCTTCAGGAGGCTGAGGCTGGAGAATCGCTTGAACCTGGGAGGCGGAGATTGCAGTGAGCCGAGATCACACCACTCACTGCACTGCAGCCTGGCCAACAGAGCGAGACTCTGTCAAAAAAAAAAATCCTACAATACACTTGGAACCTACATGGGCATGCTTATCATCCGCAAACAAGGCAAACCCACAGGACACTACTCTGACCATACAAGGATGCCCTGAGTCTCCAGTGGATCAGATCTCTATGAGGACACACTGATTCCCCTGAACACCATAAATCCTAGCTTACTTTGAGCATATGAACACCCTACCTTCTAGGTTATTTGACCGTAGAGGATTACGTGTGTGTGTGTGTGTGTGTGTGTGTGTGTGTGTGTGTGTGTGTATGCACATACATATATGTATACACCTTTTTTGAGACAGGGTCTTGCCCTGTCACCCAGGCTGGAGTGCAGTGGTGTCATCATAACACACTGCAGCCTCAAACTCCTGGACTCAAGTGATTCTTTCACCTCAGCCTCCTGAATGGCTGGGACTACAGGTGCGCACCACCATATCCAGCTAATTTTTGTATGTTTTTGTACAGACACAGTCTCACTACAATGCCCAGAGGAATATCTTACTGTACCAAGTGACTCTGATTCCTAGAGCATTTTAGCCATCCAAAGTTACTTAGACCTTCCAGTGCCTCTGACACCTCAGGAAACTCCACCCCCATCCGGACACCCTCCCTATCTAGTCCACTGTGATGCTGCAGAAAAGTTACTGAACAGTAAAGAAATTCTGTGGGAAGAGTGTCCCTTAAGGATACTCTGATCCTAGAAGAACATCCTGCAAGTCGGGTTGTCTGAATCCAAATTCTAGAACCAGCCCTTGCTTGCTGTGTGACCACAGCAGGTAATTTCATCACTTTAAGCCTTACCTTCCTCATTTGCAAAATGAGCACAATACTAGAACTTTCCTTCTGTGTTTGAGCAGGTATGAAGAATGCCCTATGAAGACTCTATCAAAGAAAGGAATTCAAGTTTTTGTTTAGCTCATCTGTTCAGAAAAGTCAATGTAAAGATACTAGTATATTGAACAAAAGGAAATATATAAGATATACGAGTAGAATGACGTCCTAAAAGGCTAAGGTTTACACCTTAGCAAAAAGAAGAGAATAAGAATAGGCTCATAGTAAATAATTCATCACATCAACCAATAAAAAACCATATGAATATCTAGCATTTGATAAAACTCAACACTTATTCTTTTTTTTTTTTTTTTTTTTTTTTTTTGAGATAGGGTCTCAGTCTGTTGCCCAGGCTAGAGTGCAGTGGCACGGTCTGGACTCACTGCAACTTCTGCCTCCTGGGTTCAAGTGATTTGCCTCCCTCAGCCTCCTGAGTAGCTGGGAATACAGGTGCCTGCCACCAGACCCGGCTAATTTTTGTATTTTTAGTAGAGACAGGGTTTCACCATGTTGGCTAGGCTAGTCTCAAACTCCTGACTTCAGGTGATCTGCCTGCCTCAGCCTCCCAGAGTGCTGGGATTACAGGCGTGAGCCACCGTGCCTGGCCTCAATTTTTATTTATTTATTTATTTATTTATTTATTTATTTATTTATTTATTTTGAGAGAAGGGTCTTGCTCTGTTGCCCAGCTGGAGTGCAGTGGCACAACCTCAGCTCACAGCAGCCTCCGCCTCCTGAGTTCAAGTGATTCTCCTGCCTCAGCCTCCCAAGTAGTTGGGATTACAGGTGCATGCCACCAATCCTGGCTAATTTTTGTATTTTTAGTAGAGACAGGGTTTTGCCAAGTTGGCCAGGCTGGTCTCGAATCCTGGCCTTAAGTGATCCACCCACCTCAACCTCCCAAAGTGCTGGGATTATAGGCGTGAGCCACTGTGCTCAGCCTTATTCAAATTTTTATATGATATAACTATTAGCAAATTATGTAATAAAGGCTATCCATTGAAACCTTCAAGATATTTTGATAAAAGTAATCTGTCAAAAACTTGTCATTCTTAAATGATAAAATGTAATTAGCATTCTCCTAAAATCAGAAGAAACACAGGGCTGGCTGCCTTTACTCCTGCTATGCAACATTGTCCGGGATGTCCCAGCCAATCCAACTAGACAAGAAAAAAATAAGAGGTATGAGGATTTGAAAGAAAGAAAATTGTTTTCCTTCCTTCCTTTTTTCTTTCTTTCTTTCTTTCTTTCTTTCTTTCTTTCTTTCTTTCTTTCTTTCTTTCTTTCTGTCTCTCTCTCTTTCTTTCCCTTCCTTCCTTCCTTTCTTCTTCTTCCTTTTTTTTTTTTTTTTTTTTTTTTTTTTACAGATTTTCTCTTGTTGCCCAGGCTGGAGTGCAATGGCGCGATCTCGGCTCACCACAACCTCCACCTCCCAGGTTCAAGTGATTCTCCTGCCTCAGCCTCCCGAGTAACTGGGATTACAGGCATGCACCACCACGCCTGGCTAACTTTGTATTTTTAGTAGATACAGGGTTTCTCCATGTTGGTCAGGCTGGTCTCGAACTCCCGACCTCAGGTGATCCGCCTGCCTCAGCCTCCCAAAGTGCTGGGATTACAGGTGTGAGCCACTGCGCCCAGCCTGTTTTCATTATTTATAGATCATATCTTTGTCAGTATAAAGCATTCAAGAGCATATACAGAAAATTGTTAGAAAAAGATCGAAACATTTCTAAATGCAAGATTAAAAACAAAATCAATTACATTTACATATACCAGTATACCAGCAATAGCCAATTAAATAATGCAACAGAAAAAAATTCATAATAGTACATAACTAGCAATATTGTCAAAGATTTGTAAGAAATTTAGGGGATAAAGAAGTTATAAAAATGAAACTAGTCCAGGCACGGTGGCTCACACCTGCAATCCCAGCACTTTGGGAGGCCAAGGAGAGTGGATCACCTTAGGTCAGAGGTTTGAGACCAGCCTGGCCAACATAGTGAAACTCCATCTCTACTAAAAATACAAAAAAAAATTAATAATAATAGCCGGGCATGGTGGTGCACACCTGTAATCCCAGCTACTCAGGAGGCCAATGTAGGAGAATTGCTTGAACCCCAAAGGTGGAGGTTGCAGAGAGCAAAGATTATGCCACTGTACTCCAACCTGGGTGACAGAGCAAGACTCCGTCTCAAAAACAAAAAACAAAACAAACAAAAACCACAAAAAACAAAAAAAGGATACTGAAGGACATGAAGGATAACTCAAATTAGAAGATAGTCCATTGACAGAATACTCAATATTGAAGGGTGTCAATTCTCCCTCAAGCTAAGCTATACATTTGATATAATTTTAGTCAAAATCTAAAAGACTTGTCATAGATTTTGAATGCCTGATTTTAAAATATGTATGGAAAAGTAAAGGTTAAAAAAATAAAGATTATTTTTAAAAACAAATAATCAGAGAAACAAAAACCAAGAGGAAGGAATTTGTCCTCCCCAAATATCAAAATGGTTTTAGATTTTTTTTTTTTTTTTGAGACAGAGTCTCGCTCTGTTGCCAGGCTGGAGTGCAGTGGCGCAATCTCGGCTCACTGCAAGCTCCGCCTCCCAGCTTCAAGTGATTCTCCTGCCTCAGCCTCCCGAGTAGCTGGGATTATAGGCACTGGCCACCACACCCAGCTAATTTTTTTGTATTTTTAGTAGAGACGGGGCTTCACCATGTTGGCCAGGATGGTCTTGATCTCCTGACCTCGTGATCCTCCCGCCTTGGCCTCCCAAAGTGCTGGGATTACAGGTGTGAGCCACCACACCTGGCCTTTTTTTTTTCTTGTGACTGAGTCTTGCTCTGGTGCCCAGGCTAGAGTACAGTGATGCAATCTTGGCTCACTGCAACCTCCACCTCCTGGGTTCAAGTGATTCTCCTGCCTCAACCTCCTGAGTAGCTGGGATTACAGGCGTGTGCCACCACACCTGTCTAATTTTTGTATTTTTAGTAGAGAAAGGGTTTTGCCATGCTGGTCAGGCTGGTCTCAAACTCCTGACCTCAGGTGATCCGCCCGCCTTGTCCTCCCAAAGTGGGAGGATTACAGTCGTGAACCACCACGTCTGGTCTAACGAATGACTTTTCATAGGTCACTGGACATCAAGGAGCCACTTGTGAACCAGGTGGAATGCACAGCACGTGGCCCACAGGACCTGCACTGTGGGTTGGATACAGTAATGGAAGGGGACTTTGGTCTTTCTTTTTTTTTTTTTTTTTTGAGACAGAGTCTCGCTCTGTCGCCCAGGCTGGAGTGCAGTGGCACGATCTCGGCTCACTGCAAACTGCGCCTCCCGGGTTCACACCATTCTCCTGCCTCAGCCTCCAGAGTAGCTGGGACTACAGGCGCCCGCCGCTGCGCCCGGCTTTTTTTGTATTTTTAGGAGAGACAGGGTTTCACCGTGTTAGCCAGGATGGTTTCGATCCCCTGACCTCGTGATCCACCCGCCTCGGCCTCCCAAAGTGCTGGGATTACAGGCGTGAGCCACCGCGCCTGGCCAGGGACTTTGGTCTTTCTTGCTTGGAGCTGGGATGAGTGTGACCTGTGTGAGAAGAAGGAGGCACAAGGCAGATTGGGTGGCCACAGCTGTAACCTGGGGCCACAGAGCAGGCTTCTGTTACATACTATTCTTCTTTTCTTCATTTTAACAGAACCATCCCTTGAGGTTTAGCTGGGCACCTGGCTGCCCAGCTACAGACTAGATTTTCCAGACTAATTTATATCAATTTTCTTTATTCCTTTAAAAGTTGTTTATTTATTGCACTTACATACTAAGATACTATTCTCAAAGGACCACGAAAGCAGAAATGGTTAATATATGAAGCTGTCTATAGGCATGATAGAATAAAAAGTTTAAAAATTATTTGGGTCAGGCTTAAATAATTTTAACAGGTAAAAAAGTGTTTGACAATATTCAACAAATAATTCTTCACCTAATTTCTTATTGAAGCAATCACCTTAATATTCATTGGCCTTGATAAATGTGAACACTGGTCATATTTATGTAAATAATGGTCATGTGGCTTTCTTGGCATATCTAAATTCATGTTAGATCTGGCTTAACCTGTGCTTATATATGTATATGTTACAGTTATGTACATTAAATGTGTGTGTAAGAGTTGGAATTATTTGAAAGATAGCAAAATTTTAACTAGAAAAAATAAGTTAATATCTAATAATTGTTGACTCGTTGATTAAAATAAGTAGTTATTATGAAAGAGAAAAAAGGTGATTTCAAATTGATTCAGAAGAACTGGCCCAGCAACTAAGATTGTATGCTTTCCTTTTTAAAAAAAAAAAAAAAAAGAACTGATACAATGTGATGTGACAATTAAGTACAGAAATTACAAAACTAGTTAAATTGATGTTGCCATTAAAGCAACATTAAATAGTTTTGGGGGAGAAGAAAGAAGCCGAGGAGATGGTACCCGTGCAGTTAAGATGGTCATGTCATTTGATACATGTAAACAGAAAGCAGCCTGAGGCCCACACCTGCACCATGCTGAAAAAGCTGACCAGCGTTATATGTTCAGTCCTAGATGAAATGCTGCATTTATTTTTTAAACACTGGTATGCATTGTTTTAAAAATGTATAAAATAACAGTGAAAAGTTAAAGAATCGTAAGAATGTAGCTAAATGTAAAAAAAGTTTGCAAAGCCATAATTTTTATGATGAAACCAATATGTTCTTTATCTTTTATGTGTAATGTTTTAATGCTTTTTTAACCCAATGAAATGTGGAAGTGTTTTGTGATTTTTATCTTACTATAGCGATTGTTTTATAAACAAAGAAAAAATTAATTCAGGGTTGCAGAGATGGTAAACTATTAAAATAGTTTGGTTATTAAATTATGAAACAATTGGGTATTAAATAATTCAAAATCGAAGAGCTGTGATTGAACAAACCTGTAGGCATAGGTAAGTGCTGAGGTGAAAGTGCCAACCAAAGCCGTTAGATTGAACATTTATGCCTGGAGGGAATCAGTAGAGGAACTGGCTGTGGACCTTCACCTCTGCATCCCCTTTGCTTTCTGCTGTAGCTGGGTATCACAAAAACAACAAAAACAAAAGCCGCTTATTTCTTAAAGACAGAGAAAGGACAGTTCCTTCCATTTAGGCATTCCTAAATTGCCTCCCCGGTGGCCCCTGCGCTCTTGGAGGAGGTCAAGACAGAGCAGACCCTCACTCAGGTGGGTGAGCGATGCACTTGACCCTGAGGACATCAGATACCAGGCCCGCCAGCCCCCGCAGGCGCGGAGCTGCGGCTGCAGCCACCAGACTAGAAGTGGCGCGCCCGCAGCAAGTGGCTGGACACCGCAGACCAGGCCCGCGTCCCCAGCAGCGCGGATCCCGGGGCCAGCCGCCCAGGCAGCAAAGTCAGGCGGTCGGCTTCGCCAGCAGCCGATCAGTCTCATCCTGTGGATTGCCCAGCGCCAGGGATCAGGATCCGGAGAGGTGTCCAGGAGGAGCAGACCCTCAGACCAGGTGCACTCGGTGACCCTGACGCCATCCAAGGGAAGCTCCGCCATCCCGCGCCAGTGCCAGAGCTGCAACTGCAAACTGCGCGTCCTGGCACGAGCAGCGGTGGGGGCGGGTGGGGGAAGGAGCGAGTGACTCTCCAGGCGTCTTCCGCTACGTGACACCAGCCAGGCAGCCCCCAGGGCCAGAGCGTCAGCGCCCAAGCCAGGCTCATCCGGGAAGCCACTCCGGTGGCCGCGGGGTGCCCATGCCAGCACCAGATCTCTCTTCGGAAGGAGGAGCGGGGCGGGCTACACGGCCAGACGGGCCCTCCCCTTCAGGCCGGGTGGGCCGCGCGCTTGCGATTTTCCGTCCGTGGTCCCGGGGCAGCCCGGGCCAGCCCAGGAGAACCCGCGAGCCCAGCGGCGCCTGCACCTGCGGCTTCCGGGAGCCGGGCGGCCCCCGCGGTGCAGGCGCGCGCCTAACGGCTTTGCGAGGCTCACTAGGTCTGAGAGGTCGGAGGCCGCCAGTGTCGCTGCTGAAGGGTGGACCAGGCGGGATCGCGGATTCTGGGCTACATCGCAGACTTGGTATCGCGGATTGGGATTTGGATCGGGGATTTTGAGTTGGATCGCGGATTGGGGGTTGGATGGCGGATTGGGGGTTGGATAGGGGATTTGGAGTTGGATCACGGATTGGGGGTTGGATCGCGGATTGGGGGTTGGATCGCGGATTGGGGGTTGGATCGCGGATTGGCGGTTGGATCGCGGATTGGCGGTTGGATCGCGGATTGGGGGTTGGATCGCGGATTGGGGGTTGGATCACGGATTGGGGGTTGGATCGCGGATTGGGGGTTGGATCGCGGATTGGCGGTTGGATCGCGGATTGGCGGTTGGATCGCGGATTGGGGGTTGGATCGCGGATTGGGGGTTGGATCGCGGATTGGCGGTTGGATCGCGGATTGGCGGTTGGATAGGGGATTGGGGGTTGGATCGCGGATTGGCGGTTGGATAGGGGATTGGGGGTTGGATCGCGGATTGGGGGTTGGATGGCGGATTGGGGGTTGGATCGCGGATTGGCGGTTGGATCGCGGATTGGCGGTTGGATCGCGGATTGGGGGTTGGATCGCGGATTGGGGGTTGGATCGCGGATTGGGGGTTGGATCACGGATTGGGGGTTGGATCGCGGATTGGCGGTTGGATCGCGGATTGGCGGTTGGATCGCGGATTGGGGGTTGGATCGCGGATTGGGGGTTGGATCGCGGATTGGGGGTTGGATCGCGGATTGGGGGTTGGATCACGGATTGGCGGTTGGATCGCGGATTGGCGGTTGGATCGCGGATTGGGGGTTGGATCGCGGATTGGGGGTTGGATCGCGGATTGGCGGTTGGATCGCGGATTGGCGGTTGGATCGCGGATTGGGGGTTGGATAGGGGATTGGGGGTTGGATAGGGGATTTGGAGTTGGATTGGGGATTTGGGGCTGGGTTTGGGGCGGGGGGCGGTGAAAAGGTGACACGGAGCTGCCGCGGCTCAGGAGCCAGTGGTTGGGGGTCTGAGAAGAACTCACCACCTTGAAGAAGTTCTTCGGCTTTGGCAGCCGCAGGGGCCGGCGGTCCGGGGCTCCCTAGGCCACGTCTACAGGGGTTCGGGGTACCGAATCGGAAGATCCACAGGGCGCTGTCAAGGGCGAAGCCGCGGAAGTGGATCGCTGCCTGGCGTGCAGGAGCAGAGACCTGGAAGCCGGGGACACGCAGCACAGGCAGTGGGGTGGGGGCTCAGCCCAGGGTGGGAGGGGGTCCCCAGGCCCGGCTTCCCCGCAGCCCCTGGGATGGGGCCTCGGAGGGCACCCTCAGAGGGGTGGTGCCAAATGGAGCCTCAGCTGCTCTGCATCCCTCATAATTCCCCAGCTGGAGCGCTTGGTGGAGAGTGTGAGTGATTTAACTCACAAAGCTAAGCATACACAGTGTTATTTTTAACCTACACGTTTAAAACATGGTGTTATATACATTATAGGAGGTGCCTAATGAGAGAACTGATTCCGTGAGTCGGCCGGGCGCGGTGGCTCAGGCCTGTAATCCCAGCACTTTGGGAGGCCAAGGCGGGCGGATCACGAGGTCAGGAGATCGAGACCATCCTGGCTAACACGGTGAAACCCCGTCTCTACTAAAAAAAATACAAAAAATTAGCCGGGCGTGGTGGCGGGCGCCTGTAGTCCCAGCTACTCGGGAGGCTGAGGCAGGAGAATGGCGTGAACCCGGGAGGCGGAGTTTGCAGTGAGCCGAGATCGCGCCATTGCACTCCAGCCTGGGCGACAGAGTGAGACTCCGTCTCCAAAAAAGAAAAAAAAACAAAACAAAAAACAAAACAAAAAAAAACCGTGAGTCATTTTCAGTAGCGAAAAGCTCTCACCTAAAACTGTCCGTTTTACATCCGTATCCACCTGTGTAGATCGGTTCTTTACTGAAGGTTCTTAGAAGGAAACTTGGAAGTGGGAGGTGGGTTCTGTGTTCCTGAATGGGAAGACACGTTTTTCTCACAATGTGAGCTCTTTCTGTGATTATCAATTTTACATAAGCCGAATGAAAAAATCAAGGTTTTAACATTTTTGCGTGACACCTACTGTCTTTTACTATTGTAATGACATTTGTAAAAATTTTAGGGCTGGGCGCGGTGGCTCACGCCTGTAATCCCAGCACTTTGGGAGGCCGAAGTGGGCGGATCACGAGGTCAGGAGATTGAGACCATCCTGGCGAACACGGTGAAACCCTGTCTGTACTAAAAATACAAAAAAATAATAATAATAATAATAATAATAGCCGGGCGTGTTGATGGGCGCCCATAGTCCCAGCTACTCCGGAGGCTGAGGCAGGAGAATGGCGTGAACCCGGGAGGGGGAGCTTGCAGTGAGCCGCGATCCAAACGTGCTGGGATTACAGCTGTGAGCCACCACGCCCGGGCTGAAAAGTGCATCTTCGTTTTACAGGGAATTCTTTCAAATCAAATAA
The DNA here is from genome assembly GCF_029289425.2 of Pan paniscus. Classification (NCBI taxonomy): domain Eukaryota; kingdom Metazoa; phylum Chordata; class Mammalia; order Primates; family Hominidae; genus Pan; species Pan paniscus. Next base: position 172,855,948 of record NC_073253.2, on the reverse strand, counting down.
TCAAAAACTCTAAAAGCGGGCAAAGTACTTCTTTGCAGATCTACAAGTTTCTTTCTTTTTTTTTTTTAAATAACGGAAAACTTTTGAAGTTTATTCAATGATTAAAAGAACTTAAAAATAAAGAACTTATTTGTGTAGAGGAAGGCTTTTTCTTGGCACAGTTATTAAAATTCTCTGGAATAGATTTCAATTTTTTTCTTTTCTTTTTTTTCCCATTTTTCTCCAGTGATTTTTATTATTATTATTATTATACTTTAAGTTTTAGGGTACATGTGCACATTGTGCAGGTTAGTTACATATGTATACATGTGCCATGCTGGTGTGCTGCACCCACTAACTGGTCATCTAGCATTAGGTATATCTCCCAATGCTACCCCTCCCCTCTCCCCCCGCCCCACAACAGTCCCCAGAGTGTGATATTCCCCTTCCTGTGTCCATGTGATCTCATTGTTCAATTCCCACCTATGAGTGAGAATATGCGGTGTTTGGTTTTTTGTTCTTGCGATAGTTTACTGAGAATGATGATTTCCAATTTCATCCATGTCCCTACAAAGGACGTGAACTCATCATTTTTTATGGCTGCACAGTATTCCATGGTGTATATGTGCCACATTTTCTTAATCCAGTCTATCATTGTTGGACATTTGGGTTGGTTCCAAGTCTTTGCTATTGTGAATAATGCCGCAATAAACATACGTGTGCATGTGTCTTTATAGCAGCATGATTTATAGTCCTTTGGGTATATACCCAGTAATGGGATGGCTGGGTCAAATGGTATTTCTAGTTGTAGATCCCTGAGGAATCGCCACACTGACTTCCACAATGGTTGAACTAGTTTACAGTCCCACCAACAGTGTAAAAGTGTTCCTATTTCTCCACCTCCTCTCCAGCACCTGTTGTTTCCTGACTTTTTAATGATCCCCATTCTAACTGGTGTGAGATGGTATCTCATTGTGGTTTTGATTTGCATTTCTCTGATGGCCAGTGATGATGAGCATTTTTTCATGTGTCTGTTGGCTGCATAAATGTCTTCTTTTGAGAAGTGTCTGTTCATGTCCTTCGCCCACTTTTTGATGGGGTTGTTTGTTTTTCCTTGTAAATTTGTTTGAGTTCATTGTAGATTCTGGATATTAGCCCTTTGTCAGATGAGTAGGTTGCGAAAATTTTCTCCCATGTTGTAGGTTGCCTATTCACTCTGATGGTAGTTTCTTTTGCTGTGCAGAAGCTCTTTAGTTTAATTAGATCCCATTTGTCAATTTTGTCCTTTGTTGCCATTGCTTTTTGTGTTTTAGACATGAAGTCCTTGCCCATGCCTATGTCCTGAATGGTAATGCCTAGGTTTTCTTCTAGGGTTTTTATGGTTTTAGGTCTAATGTTTAAGTCTTTAATCCATCTTGAATTGATTTTTGTATAAGGTGTAAGGAAGGGATCCAGTTTCAGCTTTCTACATATGGCTAGCCAGTTTTCCCAGCACCATTTATTAAATAGGGAATCCTTTCCCCATTGCTTGTTTTTGTCAGGTTTGTCAAAGATCAGATAGTTGTAGATATGCGGCGTTATTTCTGAGGGCTCTGTTCTGTTCCATTGATCTATATCTCTGTTTTGGTACCAGTACCATGCTGTTTTGGTTACTGTAGCCTTGTAGTATAGTTTGAAGTCAGGTAGTGTGATGCCTCCAGCTTTGTTCTTTTGGCTTAGGATTGCCTTGGCAATGCGGGCTCTTTTTTGGTTCCATATGAACTTTAAAGTAGTTTTTTCCAATTCTGTGAAGAAAGTCATTGGTAGCTTGATGGGGATGGCATTGAATCTGTAAATTACCTTGGGCGGTATGGCCATTTTCATGATATTGATTCTTCCTACCCATGAGCATGGAATGTTCTTCCATTTGTTTGTGTCCTCTTTTATTTTCTTGAGCAGTGGTTTGTAGTTCTCCTCGAAGAGGTCCTTCACATCCCTTGTAAGTTGTATTCCTAGGTATTTTATTCTCTTTGAAGCAATTGTGAATGGGAGTTCACTCATGATTTGGCTCTCTGTTTGTCTGTTATTGGTGTATAAGAATGCTTGTGATTTTTGTACGTTGATTTCGTATCCTGAGACTTTGCTGAAGTTGCTTATCAGCTTAAGGAGATTTTGGGCTGAGACAATGGGGTTTTCTAGATATACAATCATGTCGTCTGCAAACAGGGACAATTTGACTTTCTCTTTTCCTAATTGAATACCCTTTATTTCCTTCTCCTGCCTAATTGCCCTGGCCAGAACTTCCAACACTATGTTGAATAGGAGTGGTGAGAGAGGGCATCCCTGTCTTGGGCCAGTTTTCAAAGGGAATGCTTCCAGTTTTTGCCCATTCAGTATGATATTGGCTGTGGGTTTGTCATAGATAGCTCTTATTATTTTGAAATACGTCCCATCAATACCTAATTTATTGAGAGTTTTTAGCATGAAGGGTTGTTGAATTTTGTCAAAGGCTTTTTCTGCACCTATTGAGATAGTCATGTGGTTTTTGTCTTTGGCTCTGTTTATATGCTGGATTACATTTATTGATTTGCGTATATTGAACCAGCCTTGCATCCCAGGGATGAAGCCCACTTGATCATGGTGGATAAGCTTTTTGATGTGCTGCTGGATTCGTTTTGCCAGTATTTTATTGAGGATTTTTGCATCAATGTTCATCAAGGATATTGGTCTAAAATTCTCTTTTTTGGTTGTGTCTCTGCCCGGCTTTGGTATCAGAATGATGCTGGCCTCATAAAATGAGTTAGGGAGGATTCCCTCTTTTTCTATTGATTGGAATAGTTTCAGAAGGAATGGTACCAGTTCCTCCTTGTACCTCTGATAGAATTCGGCTGTGAATCCATCTGGTCCCGGACTCTTTTTTGTTGGTAAACTATTGATTATTGTCACAATTTCAGATCCTGTTATTGGTCTATTCAGAGATTCAACTTCTTCCTGGTTTAGTCTTGGGAGAGTGTATGTGTCAAGGAATTTATCCATTTCTTCTAGATTTTCTAGTTTATTTGCGTAGAGGTGTTTGTAGTATTCTCTGATGGTAGTTTGTATTTCTGTGGGATCGGTGGTGATATCTCCTTTATCATTTTTTATTGCGTCTATTTGATTCTTCTCTCTTTTTTTCTTTATTAGTCTTGCTAGCGGTCTATCACAGTTTTGTTGATCCTTTCAAAAAACCAGGTCCTGGATTCATTAATTTTTTGAAGGGTTTTTTGTGTCTCTATCTCCTTCAGTTCTGCTCTGAGTTTAGTTATTTCTTGCCTTCTGCTAGCTTTTGAATGTGTTTGCTCTTGCTTTTCTAGTTCTTTTAATTGTGATGTGAGGGTGTCGATTTTGGATCTTTCCTGCTTTCTCTTGTGGGCATTTAGTGCTATAAGTTTCCCTCTACACACTGCTTTGAATGCGTCCCAGAGATTCTGGTATGTTGTGTCTTTGTTCTCGTTGGTTTGAAAGAAGATCTTTATTTCTGCCTTCATTTCGTTATGTACCCAGTAGTCATTCAGGAGCAGGTTGTTCAGTTTCCATGTAGTTGAGCGGTTTTGAGTGAGATTCCTAATCCCAAGTTCTAGTTTGATTGCACTGTGGTCTGAGAGATAGTTTGTTATAATTTCTGTTCTTTTACATTTGCTGAGGAGAGCTTTACTTCCAAGTATGTGGTCAATTTTGGAATAGGTGTGGTGTGGTGCTGAAAAAAATGTATATTCTGTTGATTTGGGGTGGAGAGTTCTGTAGATGTCTATTAGGTCTGCTTGGTGCAGAGCTGAGTTCAATTCCTGGGTATCCTTGTTGACTTTCCGTCTCGTTGATCTGTCTAATGTTGACAGTGGGGTGTTAAAGTCCCCCATTATTAATGTGTGGGAGTCTAAGTCTCTTTGTAGGTCACTCAGGACTTGCTTTATGAATCTGGGTGCTCCTGTATTGGGTGCATATATATTTAGGATAGTTAGCTCTTCTTGTTGAATTGATCCCTTTACCATTATGTAATGGCCTTCTTTGTCTCTTTTGATCTTTGTTGGTTTAAAGTCTGTTTTATCAGAGACTAGGATTGCAACCCCTGCCTTTTTTTGTTTTCCATTTGCTTGGTAGATCTTCCTCCATCCTTTTATTTTGAGCCTATGTGTGTCTCTGCACGTGAGATGGGTTTCCTGAATATAGCACACTGATGGGTCTTGACTCTTTATCCAATTTGCCAGTCTGTGTCTTTTAACTGGAGCATTTCGTCCATTTACATTTAAAGGTAATATTGTTATGTGTGAATTTGATCCTGTCATTATGATGTTAGCTGGTGATTTTGCTCGCTAGTTGATGCAGTTTCTTCCTAGTCTCAATGGTCTTTACATTTTGGCATGACTTTGCAGGGGCTGGTACCGGTTGTTCCTTTCCATGTTTAGCACTTCCTTCAGGAGCTCTTTTAGGGCAGGCCTGGTGGTGACAAAATCTCTCAGCATTTGCTTGTCTGTAAAGGATTTTATTTCTCCTTCACTTATGAAGCTTAGTTTGGCTGGATATGAAATTCTGGGTTGAAAATTCTTTTCTTTAAGAATGTTGAATATTGGCCCCCACTGTCATCTGGCTTGTAGGGTTTCTGCCGAGAGATCCGCTGTTAGTGTGATGGGCTTCCCTTTGTGGGTAACCCGACCTTTCTCTCTGGCTGCCCTTAACATTTTTTCCTTCATTTCAACTTTGGTGAATCTGACAATTATGTGTCTTGGAGTCGCTCTTCTCGAGGAGTATCTTTGTGGCATTCTCTGTATTTCCTGAATCTGAACGTTGGCCTGCCTTGCTAGATTGGGGAAGTTCTCCTGGATAATATCCTGCAGAGTGTTCTCCAACTTGGTTTCATTCTCCCCGTCACTTTCAGGTACACCAATCAGACGTAGATTTGGTCTTTTCACATAGTCCCATATTTCTTGGAGGCTTTGCTCATTTCTTTTTATTCGTTTTTCTCTAAACTTCCCTTCTTGCTTCATTTCATTCATTTCATCTTCCATTGCTGATACCCTTTCTTGCAGTTGATCAAATCGGCTCCTGAGGCTTCTGCATTCTTCACGTAGTTCTCGAGCCTTGGTTTTCAGCTCCATCAGCTCCTTTAAGCACTTCTCTGTATTGGTTATTCTAGTTATACATTCTTCTAAATTTTTTCAAAGTTTTCAACTTCTTTGCCTTTGGTCTGAATGTCCTCCCGTAGCTCAGAGTAATTTGATCGTCTGAAGCCTTCTTCTCTCAGCTCGTCAAAGTCATTCTCCATCCAGCTTTGTTCCGTTGCTGGTGAGGAGCTGCGTTCCTTTGGAGGAGGAGAGGCGCTCTGCGTTTTAGAGTTTCCAGTTTTTCTGTTCTGTTTTTTCCCCATCTTTGTGGTTTTATCTACTTTTGGTCTTTGATGATGGTGATGTACAGATGGGTTTTTCGTGTGGATGTCCTTTCTGTTTGTTAGTTTTCCTTCTAACAGACAGGACCCTCAGCTGCAGGTCTGTTGGAGTACCCGGCTGTGTGAGGTGTCAGTGTGCCCCTGCTGGGGGGGTGCCTCCCAGTTAGGCTGCTCGGGGGTCAGGGGTCAGGGACCCACTTGAGGAGGCAGTCTGCCCGTTCTCAGATCTCCAGCTGCGTGCTGGGAGAACCACTGCTCTCTTCAAAGCTGTCAGACAGGGACCTTTAAGTCTGCAGAGGTTACTGCTGTCTTTTTGTTTGTCTGTGCCCTGCCCCCAGAGGTGGAGCCTACAGAGGCAGGCAGGCCTCCTTGAGCTGTGGTGGGCTCCGCCCAGTTCGAGCTTGCCTGCTGCTTTGTTTACCTCAGCAAACCTGGGCAATGGCGGGCGCCCCTCCCCCAGCCTCGCTGCCGCCTTGCAGTTTGATCTGAGACTGCTGTGCTAGCAACCAGCGAGACTCCGTGGGCGCAGGACCCTCCGAGCCAGGTGCCGGATATAATCCCGTGGGGCACCGTTTTTTAAGCCGGTCCGAGAAGCGCAGTATTCGGGTGGGAGTGACCCGATTATCCAGGTGCGTCCGTCACCCCTTTCTTTGACTCGGAAAGGGAACTCCCTGACCCCTTGCGCTTCCCGTGTGAGGCAATGCCTCGCCCTGCTTCGGCTCGTGCACGGTGCGCGCACCCACTGACCTGCGCCCACTGTCTGGCGCTCCCTAGTGAGATGAACCCGGTACCTCAGATGGAAATGCAGAAATCCCCCGTCTTCTGCGTCGCTCACGCTGGGAGCTGTAGACCGGAGCTGTTCCTATTCGGCCATCTTGGCTCTTCCCGCTACAAGTTTCTTCTGTACATAGGAAAACAAGCCTTTGCGTTTCTGGTATAAGAATTTAAATTAAAAGAGGAATGAAGCTGTTTTCTATCCACAATATGTATGAGGATGTTTTTTATACTGCTGCTTGAAGTTTAAGTTGCTGATTCCTTTTTAAATAGATAATTTGGTGGTAAGTCCTATATTTTAAAAATGTGTATGCCCGTTACCCTTCAATTCCATTATACTAAAATACCCTTGGGAAATAGAGATACATGCACTTTGTTTTTCACAGCACTTATTTTAAAAAGAACCCATAGAATGGATCTTATACGTAAATTTCAGTTGCATCCATAGGAAGTCACAATAGATATAGAAGTACGTTGATGTGTGAAGATGTATTTTGTGATAGCCAGCGAGGAAAAAAGAATCAGTTTGATTATACATTTACCAAACATCAAGAATTTAATATGGTAGCTTTTATTTCAGTATTAAAATAGCAATTTTATTTATTACTTTTTTATATACAGAATTCCACACCAAATTTTGGAACTTAAAAAGAAGATTCTTAAAACTTACAATCCAGGTAAGACTTCTGATAGTGAATTTCTCATTTCTCGTGGTGGTCCTACTCTTGGTTTGAAAAAATTAAGATGTAAGATTAAGGTAGTTTTGAAGGAAAAGAAAAGTTTAAAAAGATGTGTAAATTGCATGTATATGTACATATACACATACATGTACATTAGTTTCTTAATTTAACTTCTTTAGTTTGGAATTAAGAGTTATTTAAGAAGGTAGTTGTAGCTAATTTATAATCTCAAACAGTATTATCTGAAAAAAAATCATTTACTTAATTATGATCCCGAAAATCCTATATAATATTTATGTTTTCTCTATAGTCACATTGTAACAAATTGGACTTGTTATACATATGGCTCTTCTAGTTCATTTTTATAATAAGTTGTTTACTTTTATAATAAATTGTTTCTATTTAGTAAATACATAATTACAGTTGACCCATGAATAATGTGGGGGTTAGGGGCTCTGATTCCAGTGCAGCTGAAAATCTAAGTATAACTTTTGATTTTCCCAATTTAGCTACTAATAGCCCACTATTGACTGGAAGCCTTCCTGATAACATAAACGGTCGATTAACACCTATTTTATTTGTGCTGCATTATTATATACTGTGTTCTTACAATAAAGTAAGCTAGACAAGTGAAGCTGTTAGAAAGAAAATCTGCAGGAAAAATATATTGACTTTTCATAAAGCGTAAATGGATCCTCACAAAGGTCTGCATCTTTATCATCTTCAGGTTGTTTAGGCTGAGAAGGAAGAGAGGTTGGTCTTGCTGTCTCTGGGTTGCAGAGGCAGAAGAAAATCTGCATATAAATGAACTCCTGCAATTCAAACCCTTGCTGTTCAAGGGTGAACTGTATTACCTGTTAATTTGTGTCACTAAGAAAGTATCTTTAGAACCGGGAACTCAACAATCCCTTTCTCGTAGAATAAATAAATGGCAGTAAGAACTGTAAAAGTGAACCAGTGTGCACCCATACGAATAGGAGATTATTTTTTGAAGATACCTACTGAGTGCAGAAGACAGAAAAGCAATTCCTTTGTGAGAAGCACAAGTTATGTTACATATTCTTACATAAGCAAAATGGTTTTATCTGTCATAGTTTACACACACACGTGCACATAGACACATGTGCGTTCAGGTGCACACACACACACACGCACACAAAGTTAAAAGTCCTGCTGATTCTTAATGACCAAATCCACTGCTTGCAAGGAGTAGTGGATAACACAGCCTACAGCTTGGATGCAATTCTTTTGGCTTTTTGACTTGTTCTGTGATGAACTGCCTTGAATGGGTCAACCATGTTTTAGTCTTATGAGAAATGAAAAGATTAGGGGCAAGTAAAAGGAACTCTATGATCAGTAGTTATACTATTATACTATATTCAATGGTTATGCTTTTTTCCAGTTATACAAGTTACTTGAATGATGCACAATTAATTTATTATCATTATTATAAGAGATGGGCTCTCTCTATGTTGCCCAGGCTAGAATATGGTGTCTATTCAGTGGTACAGTCATAGCTCACTGTAGCCTGGAACTTCTGAGCTCAAGTAGTCGTCCCACCTCATCCTCCTGAGTAGCTGGAATTGTAGCCATGTGTAGTTACATCTAGCTGGATACACAATCATTTATTTATTTATTCATTCATTCATTTTTATTATTATTATTTTTTGAGACAGGTCTCCCTCTGTTGCCAGTACTGGAGTGCAGTGGTGGGATCTATCTTGGCTCCCTGCAACTTCTGCATTCTGGCCTTAAATGATTCTTTCACCTCAGCCTCCCAAGTAGCTGGGACTACAGGCATGCACCACCACGCTTGGCTAATTTTCCTTTTAAGGTTTTTTTTTTCCTCACTATATTGCCCAGGCTGGTCTGGAAGTCTGGAACTTCTGGGCTCAAGTGATCCTCCTGCTTCGGCCTCCCAAAATGCTAGGATTTTACGGATGTGAGCCACCACACCTGGCCTGCACAATTATTATAAAAAGGAATGAAGCCCAGTTGAGTTGCAGAAAATTGACCACCTTTTCATTTTTTTTTCTTGAAACATTCATATTGTAGAACATATTGTCAATCATCAAGATTCCCTATTTTTTATTCTGGTAAAACTAGGATTGCTGCTTATTTCCCATTATTTTCTAACAATTGCTTCACTTATTTCTTTTATGGCTTTAATCAGTTGAATATAGAAATACAAGAACCTCCAAGTCAAATATCAAGGAAAGAAAAGAAAAACAGATTAGGGAAAGCTATTCTGTGAAATAACCATCTGATTATATAGTCACGTACATCATGTCAACTTAATAAAAACCTTATATAATGCATTTGTGACAAGGGTTCCCAAGACCACCCCCAGGTTTGGTGATTCACTAGAAGGACTCACAGGATTCAGCAAATAATCATATTCAGATCTTTAATTGATTACAGTGAAAGGGTACAAGCAAAATGAGAGGGAAAAGGTGCATGTGGTGGTCAAGTCTGGAGGCAACCAGGCACAAGCTTCCAGAAGTTCTCTCCTGTGGAGTTCCCAGGATCTGCTTAATTCTCCCAGCCTCACATTTTGACAACCCATGTGCAGTGATGTCTACCAGTCCCAGAATCTCATTAGAGACTCGGTACCCAAGTGTTTTTTATGGAGGTTACTCTCCCTCACATGTACCCACATTCCGACTCTCAGAAGGAAAGCAGCTGCTCAGAAGTAACCGCATTGTTTCTATCAACACTTTAGACACAGTGACCAGTCTTAGGGCATGGTGGGAACCCTCCCAATTCCAATTTCCTAAACAACAGCCAAGGGCCAGGCTTGCATGCGGGTCTTTCTAAGGACGGCAGTCTCTCGCCTGCTATATGAAATCTTTCCTGCACAACAGTTTTAGCCCCAACTTAACTTTTGGTGCTGTTTTAAAATTTCATTTTAACAGCAAATAATATTATAAGATAAGGTAACCTGGTACTAGTTTCTGTTGCATGATCCATCCTGTGTTGCAATGCTGGCTACCTTTTTGACTTCTGGTGACTCACAGGTATTTGAATGGAAGTTACCATAGCAATATTAAGCAATTATAATCTGTCCTTCTTATCTCTTTAACCTTTCAGTGAAAGTGTTAAATTGAATAAGCATAATAATTTCTGAGTTAAAATTAGAATAAAAATGGTCTTTTATTTTGATTATGTGAATCTACTTTTCATGTCGTGCTAAATCCCTGTTTAGAGTTAGGAAATAAGATATTCAATCATTTTATCAATATTTTCTTGCCTAAGCTTGCAATTGAATTTATTTGTTTTATGCATTTTCTATACTGCGATTTGAGAAATCATGCCCACATGCTGTTACTTTGGTCTTTAATGATCTCCAATTTTTAGGGTTACCACTGTGTCCTGCTTAAATATATCATAACAGATTCAGTGAATATCTTTTATTTTTTATTTTTGTTCTGGAAATCCTGGGATGCATAGACAGTGAATATGTTTTTTAAATCAATAACTCTATTTCTTATAGCAGTTTTAGGTTCACAGCAGAATCGGAGGAAGGTACAGAGATTTCTCCTCTGTTCCATGCCTCCCACACATGCACGGCCTCCCCCATGATTAGTATTTTCCACCAGAGTGGTACATTTGTTACAACTGATGATCCTACATTGACACATTATAATCACTCAAAGTTCATAGTTGACATCAGGCTCCATTCTTAATACTGTACATTCTGTGAATTTGGACAAATGTATAATGACATGTATCTATTTATTATAGATAGAACAGTTTCACTGCCCTAAAAATGCTCTATTCTATGCCTGTTCATCTCTCCCTTTCTCCCCAGCAGCTGCTGGAAACCACTGATGTTTTATCTGTCTTCATAGTTTTACTTTTTTCAGGAGAGTCATATAGTTGAAATAATACAGTGGATATCTTTTTGAATAGTTAAAAAAGTAAAGTTCCATGGTAATTGAATGTAGTCATTTAAGATGTTCTTTGTCCTTTTGTTTTTCTTTAGCTTCTTTGTCATTGTAAGGTCTGATGACATATGCTTTACATACTTAGGAAACATGATTTGTATAGGCCTTTGCCACATAATGGAAAGGGTTGAGGAAAATGACACCATGCAATACCACACAGCACAAACTGGAGCATCTTGCTCCAGTGAGGTGGGTCCAGATAGACTCCCTAGCAATGGAAGGGGAGAAGCTCAAGAGGTTGTACTTTAAAAAACTGGAATCACAAAGTCTTTCATACTTACCTTGGGTTGGAAATAAGACCAGGCAGTGAATGTTATAGGTAAATACATACGTTCCTCACTGATCCTCTTCCTTTGAGGGATGAGTTTGAAAACAGTCTGTGTTATGATGACATGACTCACCTGCAACTAGATTCTGTGTCGTGAGGGACGGCAGTTTTGCTTTATGTGAGGTGAAAAAGAATTTTTTTCTCCTACTAGGGAAAGGGGCAAGCATTGGAACATTCTGGCAGCAAGAGGGCATTGATAGTTTTCTTTCTGTATATTTTTCACATCATATAGTACTGCCTGGCAGCCTGGCACACCTCGCCGGTGTTTCTTAAGCTTCTCTCTGAATGTGAGGCGTGGTTCCGAGTGGATAAGCTCTTAAAGGAGTGATCTTTCCAGTGGTTCTTTCCGTGGGAGGTAAAATGGCAGGTGAATTTGGGCCTTGTTATACGTGGGGCAGAGTATATAGCTACAACTAAGGAAACCACCCAGCACCTTCCCCAGAAGAGTAGTATCCAGAGTAACACGTTGAGCTCTCTTGAGCTCTTCTCCACTGGCAGCTGGAAAGCTTTTGCAAGGATCCCTGTTGCTGGTCTGATTCCTACGTTCTGCTGGCTTCTGGTGATAGGGTGTTTTATTCTAAACCGAAAAGTTTTAACTGAAGAGCTAGAGAGGCTGTGTTGTGTTACAACAAAATAAGTGCAGTAGTTCCCCGTTAACTATGGGGGATAACATTCTAAGACACCCCCAGTGAATGCCTGAGACCACAAATAGTACTGAATCACCCACTGGTTTTTCCGACACATACATAACCATGATAATATTTAATGTATAAATTAGGCACAGTAAGAAACGAACAATAAAATAACAAATTATACTGTAATAAAAGTTACTTGAATGTGGTCTCTTGAAATATATTGTACGGTTCTCACCCTTTTTTTTTTTTTGGGACGGAGTCTCGCTCTGTCGCCCAGGCTGGAGTGCAATGCTGTGATCTCGGCTCGCTGCTAGCTCTGCCTCCTGGGTTCACACCATTCTGCTGCCTCAGCCTCCGGAGTAGCTGGGACTACAGGCGCCCGCCACAAAGCCCGGCTAATTTTTTTTTTTCGGATTTCTTTAGTAGAGATGGGGTTTCACCGTGTTAGCCAGGATGGTCTTGATCTCCTGACCTCGTGATCCGCCCGCCTCGGCCTCCCAAAGTGCTGGGATTACAGGTGTGAGCCACTGCACCCGGCTGGTTCTCACCCTTTTTCTTGTGATGATGTGAAGTGATACAATGCCCGTGTAATGAGATGAACTGAGGTGAATGACGTGATCCTAGATCGTCAGGCCTTGATGTTGGCGGCGGGCTACAGGAGGAGACCGTGTTGATGACTCACGGGTGGACAGCATGTGCGGTGTGGGTGCGCTGCAGGACGATTCACATCCTGGGCTGGATAGAGGGTGCTGACGGTTTCACTGTGCTTCTCGGAATGGCACACTAAAACTTATGACCTCTTTATTTCTGGAGTTTTCCGTGTATATTTTTGGAATACAGTTGACTATTAGTAACTGTAACCACAGAAATCAAAACTGCAGATGTAAAATCTCTGGATCTTAACTCATTTGTTGGGTACAATTCTTAAAATCCTTAGGATTTCCAAAGTGATGTTTTTTTGTATGCTAATGATCCATGGCTGGAAACCCCTAGGTAGCTTCAGGATGGGAACTGGTCACCATCCTGAAGACGTGATTGATTAGAGTGTTGAGATCTTCTGTCTCATTCAGGAGACTCTGGAGAGGAGAGAAGAGCTGAAGGTTGTCAGTCACCAAAGGCCAGTGATTAATCAGTGATGCCAATATAATGAAGCTTTCATCAAGACCCAAAGTGACTGGGCTTGGAGAGCTTCCAGATGGCTGAATGCATGGAGGCTCCTACAGGGTGGTGTGTCCTGGGAGGGCATGGAATCTCCGTGCCACCTCCCCCATACTTTGCACTATGCATCTCTTCATCTGTATCTTTTGTAATGTCATTCATAGAAAACTGGTAAATGTGTTTCCCTGAGTACTTTGAGCCACTCTAGCAATTCAATTTAACCCAAAGAGGGAGTCCTGGGAACCCCAATTTGAAGACAGTTGGCCAGAAGTTCTGGAGTTTCAGACCTACGACTGATGTAGGGAGGCAGTTTCATGGGACTGAGCCCTTTACCTGTGCAATCTGATGCTATCTGCAGATAGAGTGTGAGAATTGACTTAGAGGATGCCCAGTTTGTGTCATCTGCAGAAATGATTGCTTACTTGTTGGTGGAGAAAAACCCTCCACACGTTTCGTCACAGGAGACTTCTTTGTTGATGATTGTTGCTGTGACGTGACAGCAGAGAAAAACAGGTCAAAGGTGTCTTTTCCACACATCCAGTGGACAAGGGGTACTACTGTATACTCTGTTTGAACTGCCCGTCATGTTTTGGTCCTGAAATCATGCTCTTTGACACTGTTCATTCATCACACCTGTTCTGCTAACAATACCATTTTTAGTCAATCTCACAGGGTTTGGCTAGGATAACTTGTATACTGCGGTTCACTTGTAGATATCAAATTTTATAAATGTATTCTTCTTTGCATTTAATAAATACAAAGTAAGGGAAGTAAGAGTTCTTACTGCATTAATTATCTACTAATAGGTATAATTAATATTAATTCTAATAAGGTCCCGGTTATGCTCCCAAAGGAATGCTTTATAACAAAGCATCAGTCCTATGCTTTAAAAAAAGAAAAGAAAAGAAAAGAAAAAAACATGGTCTGAAGTCTGCACACAAGTGTGCATAACTTTTTTGTGAAGGTAGAGTCTTGCTGTTTCCCAAGCTGGCCTCAAACTTCTGGGTTCCTCAAGTGATCCTCCTGCCTCAGCCTCCCAAGTAGTTGGGAATACAGGCATGTATCACTGTGCCTTCTTATGCTTTTAATATTCTATACAATTATTATTGATTTATAATGCAGTATACCTTTTTCTTGAATAGATTCTGGGAGTTCTGATGAATATACAGTCAGGTAGGATTTTACAGATTTAAAAAATTATGTTAACTAAGGAAATCTAGATGGAAGAGATTCATATCTGTTGAGTGTTGTATTCTGGGCTAAACCCCTATTGTGTGCTATGCATTTATCATCCCATAAAGCCATCGCAACATCTGTGTTCTTATAACCTACTGTTTATTACATAGGCAACTGTGGTTTAGAGGTTGATTAATTGGCTCATGACCCCGTAGTTAACAAAGTAGCTGACCCACAGTTAAACCATCAGCCTGTCTGGCTTCCAGATCCCTTATCTTGCTCCTCAGCATAGATTGATAGAAATCTGTGCAGCACTTGGATCAAGGTATACGTCTGAATCAGATTAATTTAGACAGTCAAATCTAGTTGTATGTTAACTCTCATTTAAGGTTATTGTTAGAAATGTGGTTAGTCCAGAGTTTCTCCTAATAAATTTGACAGTTTCAGTGGTAGCCAATATCTTATTTTACCATCAAAGGCTTTAGGGCAAAGTAAAGGTTTGGCCATAGGATTATAATTTTACAAAAGCAAGATTAGACAAGTCTCAGAATTATTTGACTTCCCAGTTTGGTTTTCCCTTTAGGCTAGTACTTCTGCTTACTTCAATAATACTTTTTTTTAGACTTTTTCCTTTTTCCATGACATTTCTATAATCCTGTCTTGATGTTGTAAAACTTTCTTCTCTGCTTTTCTTGGTCTTTCTTTTGTTATATTATTTTTTCAAAATCTGCTGACTATGTATTCCCAGTTTTCTTATAGACAGAATCAACAGCACATAGAATTACAGAATTTTAAGGAATCATAGGACAAGTTAAAATAACCTCTAGTACTTTAACCTGTGTTAAACATTCGGTCAAGTGTTTCTCTAGATAGAGAACGTGAGACTCAAAGAGATCAGGATAGTTTTTTTATATATAGGAAGTGGCAGAAAGGAGATTTCAGCTCATTTTAAAGCTCAGTACTTGTCTTTCTTTTTTTTTTTTTTTATCCTATTGGCATGTTTTTCTGTTTGTCTTTTGTTTTGTTTTGTTTTTTTGAGACAGTCTCTCTCTGCTGCCCAGGCTGGAGTGCAGTGGCACAGTCTTGGCTCAATGCAACCTCTGCCGCCCGAGTTCAAGCGACTCTCCTGCCTCAGCCTCCTGAGTAGCTGGGATTACATGCACTTGCCACTACACCCGGGTAGTATTTGTATTTTAAGTAGAGGTGGGGTTTCAGCATCTTGGCCACGCTGGCCTTGAACTTCAGACCTCGATCCACTCGTCTCCACCACCCAAAGTGCTGAGATCACAGGCAAGAGCCACGACGCCCGGTTTGGCATGTGTTTTAATAATACAAAGTAGGGCGGGGCACAGTGGCTCACAACTGTAGGTCCTCATTTGCATGAGCTAAGTTTTTCATAGCAATCAAAAGCAAAGCAAGCCCAGGTGTTCGCCATTCTCCTTAATGGCATCAAGCCCAGGGTTTGAGAGCCATTTTCATTGGCCCCAGACGACCTGTTCATACCTGTCTTCATCGGGCCCAGCTCGGGGCTTCGAAGCTGGCTTCATCCAGGCCTGCAAAGGTGTTCACAGTGGGCCTCATCTAAGCCAGCCAAGGTGTTCTCTTACCATCCACACGATAGCCAGCCCAGATGTCCATAGCCATCCTCATCGAGGCCAGCCAGTTTGTTCACACTCGTGCTTATTGGGGCCAGCCACCTTCATAGAGCTCATCTCAGGTATTTACAGGCATCCTCACTGGGGCCAGCCCATGTGTCCACAGCTGTCCTCAGTGGGCATAGCCCGCGTGTTCATAGTTTTCCTCACTGGACTTAATCCAGGTGTTCCGAGCAATTCACATGGTCCCAGGCCAGGTGTTGACAGGTGTCCTCAATGGGGACGGCCCAGATGTTCACCGTTGTCTTAATTAGGCCAAGTGCAGATGCCCATAGCTGCCTCACAGGGCTCAGCCAAAAGGAACAAGGCTGTTCTCCTGAGCCCACATCAGGTATTTATAGCTTTCCACATTGGGGTCAGCCCAGGTGTTGGTAGCCATGCATTCTGGGCCAATCCGTTATTCCAAGCTGTTTCCTTGGGCCCAGCCCAGGTGTCCACAGCCATCCTCATTGGTCCAGCACAGGTGTTCAGAGCTATCCTCCTTGGCCCCAGGCCAGATGTTGACACTCGATCTGACTGGGCCCAGACCGGGTATGCAAAGCTGTCTTAACTAGGAGCAGCCCATGCTTTCACAGCGGTCTTCACTGGTGTCAGCCAGGTTTCTCAGAACTGTCACTTGGCCGAACCTTGGTGTACATTGCCATCCCCATGGAGCACAGCTCAGGTATCCATAGCCGTCCTCACTGGGGCCAGCTGAGGTGTTCCCAGCCATCGTCATTTGTCTCAGTGCAGGGGTTCACAGCTGTCCTCATTGGCTGAGCCTAGTTGTTCCTTGCAATCATTACTTGAGCAAGACCAGGTGTTCATGGCTGTTCTAACTGGGGGCGAGCCCAGAAGTTAATAGTGCTCCTCATCTGGGCCAGCCCAGGCATTCACAGCCATCCTCATCATGATCAGTTTCAGTGTTCAAAGCTGTCCTCCTGAGGCCAGCCTGGTTGTTCACTGCTGCTTTTACTGGGCCCAGCCCAGGTTTTCCCAGCTTCCCTCACTGGGGCTAGCGCAGGTGTTCACAGATTTCCTCACTGGGCCCAGGCCATGGGTTCATAGCCATCTTCATCAGGCAAAGCCAAGGTGTTCACAGCCATTTTTTCCGGGTCCAGCCGAAGTCGCCCTCACTTGGGCCCAGCCCAGGTGTTAATAGTCGTCATCAGTGGGATTAGCCCAGTTGTTCACAGCATCTTTCTAGGGCTGAGTTTAGGTGTCAAGAGCCATTCATCTTGGGCCCAGCCAGCTGTTCATAGGCATCCTCATGGGGACAGGCCCAAGTGCTCACAGTGGCTCTCACTGAAACCAGGGCAGGTGTTTTTGGCTGTCTTCATTGGGCCCAGCCTAGACATTCATAGCTGTGCTCAAGGCGACCAGCCACGATGTTAACAGCTGTCTTCAGGGCAATCGTCCCCGGTGCCACAGCTGTCCTTATTGGCTTAGCCCAAGTGTTCTCAGCTGCTCTCGTTGGACCCAGGCCAGGTGTTCACAGCTGTCCTCACTGGCCCAGCCCAGGTTTCCATAGCCACCCTCACTGGGCCCAGCTCAGGGCTTCACAGCTGTTTACTCTGGGCCAAGTCCAAACACTCCAAGCTGTCCTTAGAGGGCCCAGCCAAGGCGTTCACAGCCGTCCTCATTGGTAGCTAGCCCAGCTGTTAGTCCTTGTCCTCAGTGGGCCAGACCAGTGTTCACAGACATCCTTATTGGGCCAGCCCAGGAGTTCCATGCTGACCTCGCTGGGCCCTGCCTAGCCCTTCATAGCTGTCCTCACTGGGCCCAGGCCAGGTGTTTGCAGCCATCCCCATCAAGGTCAGCCCAGGGGTTCACAGCCTTCCTTGTTTGTATGAACTCAGTTTATTATAGCAACAGTTTTTGATGGCTGTCAATATCAAGGCAAGCCCAGGAGTTCACGCTACCCCTCAGTAACATCAAGCCCAGGATTAAGAGCCATTTTCACTGGCCCCAGGCCACCTGTTCATAGCTGTCTTCATTGTATCCAGCCCAGGGCTTCCCAGCTGTCTTCATCCAGGCCTGCGCCGGTGTTCACAGTGGTCCTCATCTAAGCCAGCCAAGAAGATCCCTGTCATCCTCGTGACAGCCAGCCCAGATGTCCCTAGCCGTCCTCATCAAGGCCAGCCAGTTTGCTTACACGTGTGCTAATTGGAGCCAGCCACCCTCATAGAGGCCATCCCAGGTACTGACAGCCATCCACGCTGGGCCCAGCCCAGGTGTCCACACCTGTCCCCATTGAGCCTAGCCCTGGTGTTCATGGCTTTTGTCACAGGACTTCTCCCAGTTGTTTCCAGCAGTTTCCATGGTCCCAGGCCATGGTTTCACAGACATCCTCAATGGGGACAGCCCATCTGTTCACCGTTGTCTTAATTAGGCCCAGTGCAGATGTTCACACGTGTCTTCCTTTGGCTCAGCCAAAATGAACAGAACTCCTGAGCGCATACCAGCGGTTTCTAGCTGTCCACATTGGGGCCAGCCCAGGTGTTCGTAGCCCTACGTTCTGGGCCCATCCCAGTTATTCCAAGCTGTCCTCTTGGGCCTAGCCCAGGTGTCCACAGCCATCCTCCTTGGTCCCGGCACAGGTGTCCACAGCCATCCTCCTTGGCCCCAGGCCACATGTTCACATGCCATCTCACTGGGCCCAGAGCAGCTATGGAAATTTTTGCTCTTGAAGTTGAGGTCTGTTTTAATTGAGGTTTCTGAGGTTGTATAGCAGTGTGCAGATGCAGGTGACTTGTGCCCCAGCACTGGGCTGCCTGGCTGTGCCCTGGGCTTGTGTGACCTTCAGTCTGTGCTGGGCTGGAATCTGCTCTAGAGGTTTCCAGATTTCTTTTTACCCTCCACCCCAACAGACCCTCAGGCCTTTTTGTGCTCACTTCCCAAGCTCCCCTTGGACTCTGCTCCGGAGTCCATGTCGGCCCCGCCTGGGACCTTGACTGCCACGTCACCCACATTGCTCCTCTCAGCCTGTGATGACGATATATCCAGACCCCTTTCTGCCCCAGAGCTGCAGTGGGTCTCAGAGGAGCCCAGCTTTACCCCACAGTCTACCCTGGGAAGGTGGAGACACATCTGATACTGTCACTGCAGGGGGTGCCCCATATGGCAGCTGCTCCGCCAGGGCTGCCCTGACCCATCCCCAGCTGTAAGTCCCATGTCACTGGTGTGCACAGGCACTCACCTCTTTAACTTTGTCACGTCCACATTCTTAAGTGTTTGGTGGCACCAGGACCCGGCAGGGCTGAGGGAAGGACCCCTCGAAGCTCAGTTAGTTCTCTATGTCCAGCAAGGATGAGTGTGAGGCCCTGAGCATCGAGCATCGGGAAAACCACGTCAGGTGTTCCTCCCAAGCAGGTGCCCATTGCAGTGCCTGCCCCTGCCGGAGGGCACTGCCTGAGCTAAATCCCCCGTCTCACCTTCCCAGACCTTCACCTGGTTTCAGGGCTCCTCAGCCACCCGCATATCGCTGAAATGTCAAAGAGCTTGTGAGGAAGCTTCTGGGGCACCTGCCTTCTAGAGGAGGCTGAGGGCAGCTGCGGATGGTTATTTATGGGGATGTTTTTGGCCTGGGCCACAAGCAGGTGGGTAAGTGGCACAGGGATGGCAGCTTAAGGTGCCCCGGCTTCTCTGCATGGCTGTCACTGAGCAGAGGAGTCCGGGCCTGCCAGCAGGTTCCATCCTAGCTTATTCTCTGTGTGTCCTCAGTTGGGGTACCTACCCTGTCTCTGCCTCAGTTTCCTCCTCTGTGAGACAGTGATCCTAACAGGCCCTACCTCTGACAGTGGTTTTGATGAAGTACGCGATGTGGGTGAAGCACCTGGAGCTGGCCCACTCACAAAGAACGCACCACGGACTCTCAAGGTTAATGTTGAAAAGGGGCTGGGGTGGGGCAAAAGCGGGCAGGCCATTTCAGCTCCAGGTGCCTGGGCTGACAGATTGGATTAAATTAGCATGTGCGTTGCTGAGTGCACAGGGGACAGTTGCCCAGGCCAGAGGCATCAGGGTCAAAGCTGGTGATGCCTTGGCCTTATCACCCCAGGCGAGGGCCAGTGCATGATGTAGTTGGCCAGGGGAGGGCTCTGGAGCCCTGCAGCCGAGGGGGCCTGGTGACCCTCACAAGGTCATTCACAGGCCACTAGGATGGCCTGCCCTTTTCCGGCCAGGTCTCACTCTAGGAAAAAAAAAATTGATTGTAACCTCGTTGGCAGTTTCCTTTGCATAGAAGTGGGAATTCGCTGCTAGCGAGGCTGGTGATGAACTCCGCCAAAGCTGGGAAATCTCGTTTGAGCAGGAGCGCCCATTATCTTGGCCAAGCTGCTGCAGCTGGGCTGAGCGGGTGTGGAAGTGTGGGTGGTAGTCGTGTAAGTTCTCCAGCCAAGCCCAAGTTCCTCTGCAGACCTGTGCATGACGGCATATCCAGATGATTCCAACCTCCTGCTGTGGATTCAGTCCCGCTTCATAAGACTTCTCTGCAGTCCCCAGACATCAACAAGGACCAATAAGCTATCTTTTCTGTGTCTTACCTGGATTCTTGTCCCTGTGAAGCATTAGCAAATTGAAATGTTTGTTTTCTACCAGCATTTGGGGGTATTAGTTTTTTTTATTTAAAAATAATCACAGTAAAGACATCAGGAATAACACACTTGTAGGACATTCACGAGGTACAGAAGAATGCACACCGAAATCTGGACTTGTCTTTTCCTCTTCTGTAGCCTGCCAGCTTCTGCCTCTGGAAGTAACAACTGTTAAGTTTCTGCACATCTTTCCAGATTTATTAATTGAACAATCATATAGCACTGACACCGTGACAAAGCTTTGTCAAAGGACTTTGGCTACCAGTGTAAAAGACTCATTTCTTTTCATTTACTGTGAACACTTAGGTGGCACCAGGAAGGAAAGCCTTATGCTCATTCCTTTTTATTCTTCCTAACATATTCTGTTTTTAAAAATGTCTTTTCCAGGGGCTGGGCACAGTGGCTCACGCCTGTAATACCAACACTTTGGGAGGCCGAGGCGGGTGGATCACTTGGTCAAGAGATCGACACCATCCTGGATAACACGGTGAAACCCTGTCTCTACTAAAAATACAAAAAATTAGCTGGGCACGGTGGCGGGCGCCTGTAGTCCCAGCTACTCGGTAGGCTGAGGCAGGAGAATGGCATGAACCTGGGAGGCAGAGGTTGCAGTGAGCCAAGATCGT
This sequence comes from Pan paniscus, assembly GCF_029289425.2. Taxonomy (NCBI): domain Eukaryota; kingdom Metazoa; phylum Chordata; class Mammalia; order Primates; family Hominidae; genus Pan; species Pan paniscus. The sequence goes on along the minus strand of NC_073253.2, from coordinate 172,835,021 downwards.
GCCACTGCACTCCAGCCTGGGCGACAGAGCGAGACTCCATCTCAAAAAAAAAAAAAAAAAAAAAAGTCTTTCCCAATTTGGCATTAAGAGATATAAATCTGTGGTCTAGTATTTTTTAATTGAGTTTTCTCACTCTCTCTCATATATGTGTATATATATATGTGCACACCTGCCCTATTTTCTATTCAGTTGTTGACAATTAAAATTCTCCATTTACACAGGTAATATGTGTTCCTTCCCAAATTCTGTTAACCACCCCTTCAATTAGATAATTCCTGAAAAAAATTGCAACATCTATGTTAATGCAGTTTTGTTTGTTTTTTTTTATTTTTTATTTTTTGTTTATTATACTATAAGTTTTAGGGTACATGTGCACAACGTGCAGGTTTGTTACATATGTATACATGTGCCATGTTGGTGTGCTGCACCCATTAACTTGTCATTTAACATTAGGTATATCTCCTAATGCTATCCCTCCCCCCACCCCCCACCCCACAACAGGCCCCGGTGTGTGATGCTCCCCTTCCTGTGTGCATGTGTTCTCATTGTTCAATTACCACCTATGAGTGAGAACATGTGGTATTTGGTTTTTTGTCCTTGCTATAGTTTGCTGAGAATGATGGTTTCCAGCTTCATCCATGTCCCTACAAAGGACATGAACTCATCATTTTTTATGGCTGCACAGTGTTCCATGGTGTATATGTGCCACATTTTCTTAATCCAGTCTATCATTGTTGGACATTTGGGTTGGTTCCAAGTCTTTGCTATTGTGAATAGTGCCACAATAAACATATGTGTGGATGTCTTTATAGCAGCATGATTTATAATCCTCTGGGTATATACCCAGTAATGGGATGGCTGGGTCAAATGGTATTTCTAGTTCTAGATCCCTGAGGAATCGCCACTCTCTCTTCCACAATGGTTGAACTAGTTTACAGTCCCACCAACAGTGTAAAAGTGTTCCTATTTCTCCACATCCTCTCCAGCACCTGTCGTTTCCTGACTTTTTAAAGATCCCCATTCTAACTGGTGTGAGATGGTATGTCATTGTGGTTTTGATTTGCATTTCTCTGATGGCCAGTGATGATGAGCATTTTTTCATGTGTCTGTTGGCTGCATAAATGTCTTCTTTTGAGAAGTGTCTCTTCGTATCCTTTGCCCACTTCTTAATGGGGTTGTTTTTTTCTTGTAAATTTGTTTGAGTTCTTTGTAGATTCTGGATATTAGCCCTTTATCAGATGAGTAGATTGCAAAAATTTTTCTCCCATTCTGTAGGTTGCCTGTTCACTCTGATGGTAGTTTCTTTTCTGTGCAGAAGCTCTTTAGTTTAATTAGATCCCATTTGTTAATTTTGGCTTTCATTGTCATTGCTTTTGGTGTTTTAAACATGAAGTCCTTGCCCATGCCTATGTCCTGAATGGTAATGCCTAGGTTTTCTTCTAGGGTTTTTATGGTTTAAGTCTAACATTTAAGTCTTTAATCCATCTTGAATTAATTTTTGTACAAGGTGTAAGGAAGGGATCTAGTTTCAGCTTTCTACATATGGCTAGCCAGTTTTCCCAGCACCATTTATTATATAGGGAATCCTTTCCCCATTTCTTGTTTTTGTCAGGTTTGTCAAAGATCAGATAGTTGTAGATATGTGGCATTATTTCTGAGGGCTCTGTTCTGTTCCATTAGTCTATATCTCTGTTTTGGAACCAGTACCATGCTGTTTTGGTTACTGTAGCCTTGTAGTATAGTTTGAAGTCAGGTAGCATGATGCCTCCAGCTTTGTTCTTTTGGCTTAGGATTGACTTGGCAATGCGGGCTCTTTTTTGGTTCCATATGAACTTTAAAGTAGTTTTTTCCAATTCAGTGAAGAAAGTCATTGGTAGCTTGATGGGGATGGCATTGAATCTATAAATTACCTTGGGCAGTATGGCCATTTTCACAATATTGATTCTTTCTACCCATGAGCATGGAATGTTCTTCCATTTGTTTGTATCCTCTTTTATTTCATTGAGCAGTGGTTTGTAGCTCTCCTTGAAGAGATCCTTCACATCCCTTGGAAGTTGGATTCCTAGGTATTTTATTCCCTTTGAAGCAATTGTGAATGGGAGTTCACTCATGATTTGGCTCTCTGTTTGTCTGTTATTGGTGTATAAGAATGCTTGTGATTTTTGTACATTGATTTCGTATCCTGAGACTTTGCTGAAGTTGCTTATCAGCTTAAGGAGATTTTGGGCTGAGACGATGGGGTTTTCTAGATATACAATCATGTCATTTGCAAACAGGGACAATTTGACTTCCTCTTTTCCTAATTGAATACCCTTTATTTCCTTCTCCTGCCTGATTGCCCTGGCCAGAACTTCCAACACTATGTCGAAGAGGAGTGGTGAGAGAGGGCATCCCTATCTTGTGCCAGTTTTCAAAGGGAATGCTTCCAGTTTTTGCCCATTCAGTATGATATTGGCTGTGGGTTTGTCATACATAGCTCTTATTATTTTGAGATACGTCCCATCAATAACTAATTTATTGAGAGTTTTTAGCATGAAGGGCTGTTGAATTTTGTCAAAGGCCTTTTCTGCATCTATTGAGATAATCATGTGGTTTTTGTCTTTGGTTCTGTTTATATGCCGGATTACGTTTATTGATTTGCGTATGTTGAACCAGCCTTGCATCCCAGGGATGAAGCCCACTTGATCATGATAAGCAATTTGATATGCTGCTGGATTCGGTTTGCCAGTATTTTATCGAGGATTTTTGCATCAATGTTCATCAGGGATATGGGTATAAAATTCTCTTTTTTTGTTGTGTCTCTGCCAGGCTTTGGTATCAGGATGATGCTGGCCTCATAAAATGAGTTAGGGAGGATTCTCTCTATTTCTATTGATTGGAATAATTTCAGAAGGAATGGTACCAGCTCCTCCTTGTACCTCTGGTAGAATTGGGCTGTGAATCCATCTGGTCCTGGACTTTTTTTGGTTGGTAAGCTATTAATTATTGCCTCAATTTCAGAGCCTGTTATTGGTCTATTCAGAGATTCAACTTCCTCTTGGTTTAGTCTTGGGAAGGTGTATGTGTCGAGGAATTTATCCATTTCTTCTAGTTTTTCTAGTTTATTTGTGTAGAGGTGTTTATAGTATTCTCTGACGGTCATTTGTATTTCTGTGGGATCGGTGGTGATCTCCCCTTTATCATTTTTTATTGCCTCTATTTGATTCTTCTCTCTTTTCTTGTTAGTCTTGCTAGCAGTCTATCAATTTTGTTTTTGTTGATCTTTTCAAAAAACCAGCTCCTGGATTCATTGATTTTTTGAAGGGCTGTTTGTGTCTCTGTTTCCTTCAGTTCTGCTCTGATCTTAGTTATTTCTTGCTTCTGCTAGCTTTTGAATATGTTTGCTCTTGCTTCTGTAGTTCTTTTAATTGTGATGTTAGGGTGTTAATTTTAGATCTTTCCTGCTTTCTCTTGTGGGCATTTAGTGCTATAAGTTTCCCTCTAACACACTGCTTTAAATGTGTCCCAGAGATTCTGGTATGTTGTGTCTTTGTTCTCGTTGGTTTGAAAGAAGATCTTTATTTCTGCCTTCATTTCGTTATGTACCCAGTAGTCATTCAGGAGCAGGTTGTTCAGTTTCCATGTAGTTGAGTGGTTTTGAGTGAGTTTCTTAATCCTGAGTTCTAGTTTGATTGCACTGTGGTCTGAGAGACAGTTTGTTATAACTTCTGTTCTTTTACATTTGCTGAGGAGAGCTTTACTTCCAACTATGTGGTCAATTTTGGAATAAGTGCGATGTGGTGCTGAGAAGAACGTATATTCTGTTGATTTGGGGTGGAGAGTTCTGTAGATGTCTATTAGGTCTGCTTGGTGCAGAGCTGAGTTCAATTCCTGGATATCCTTGTTAACTTTCTGTCTCGTGGATCTGTCTAATGTTGACAGTGGGGTGTTACGGTCTCCCATTATTATTGTGTGGGAGTCTAAGTCTCTTTGTAGGTCTCTAAGGACTTGCTTTATGAATCTGGGTGCTCCTGTATTGGGTGCATATATATTTAGGACAGTTAGCTGTTCTTGTTGAATTGATCCCTTTACCATTATGTAATGGCCTTCTTTGTCTATTTTGATCTTTCTTGGTTTAAAGTCTGTTTTATCAGAGATTAGGATTGCAACCCCTGCCTTTTTTTGTTTTCCATTTGCTTGGTAGATCTTCCTCCATCCCTTTATTCTGAGCCTATGTGTGTCTCTGCACATGAGATGGGTTTCCTGAATATAGCACACTGATGGGTCTTGACTCTTTATCCAATTTGCCAGTCTGTGTCTTTTAATTGGAGCATTTAGCCCATTTACATTTAAGGTTAATATTGTTATGTGTGAATTTGATCCTGTCATTATGATGTTAGCTGGTTATTTTGCTCGTTAGTTGACGCAGTTTCTTCCTGGCCTTGATGGTCTTTACAATTTGGCATGTTTTTGCAGTGGCTGGTACCGGTTGTTCCTTTCCATGTTTAGTGCTTCCTTCAGGAGCTCTTGTAGGGCAGGCCTGGTGGTGACAAAATCTCTCAGCATTTGCTTGTCTGTAAAGGATTTTATTTCTCCTTCACTTATGAAGCTTCGTTTGGCTGGATGTGAAATTCTGGGTTGAAAATTCTTTTCTTTAAGAATGTTGAATATTGGCCCCCACTCTCTTCTGGCTTGTAGAGTTTATGCCGAGAGATCAGCTGTTAGTCTGATGGGCTTCCCTTTGTGGGTAACCCGACCTTTCTCTCTGGCTGCCCTTAACATTTTTTCCTTCATTTCAGCTTTGGTGAATCTGACAATTATGTGTCTTGGAGTTGCTCTTCTCGAGGAGTATCTTTGTGGCGTTCTCTGTATTTCCTGAATTTGAATGTTGGCCTGCCTTGCTAGATTGGGGAAGTTCTCCTGGATAATATCCTGAAGAGTGTTTTCCAACTTGGTTCCATTCTCCCCGTCACTTTCAGGTACACCAATCAGACATAGATTTGGTGTTTTCACATAGTCCCATATTTCTTGGAGGCTTTGTTTGTTTCTTTTTATTCTTTTTTCTCTAAACTTCTCTTCTCGCTTCATTTCATTCATTTGATCTTCCATCACTGATACCCTTTCTTCCAGTTGATCGAATCGGCTACTGAGGCTTGTGCATTTGTCACATAGTTCTCATGCCATGGTTTTCAGCTCCATCAGGTCATTTAAGGACTTCTCTGCATTGGTTATTCTAGTTAGCCATTCATTTAATCTTTTTTCAAGGTTTTTAACTTCTTTGCCATTGGTTTGAACTTCCTGCTTTAGCTCGGAGAAGTTTGATCATCTGAATCCTTCTCCTCTACTTGTCAAAGTCATCCTCCATCCAGCTTTGTCCCGTTACTGGTGAGGAGCTGCGTTCCTTTGGAGGAGGAGAGGCACTCTGATTTTTAGAATTTTGAGTTTTTCTGCTCTGTCTTTCCCCATCTTTGTGGTTTTATCTACCCTTGGTCTTTGATGATGGTGAGAGACAGATGGGGTTTTGGTGTGGATGTCCTTTCTCTGTTTGTTAGTTATCCTTCTAACAGCCAGGACCCTCAGCTGCAGGTCTGTTGGAGTTTGCTGGAGGTCCACTCCGGACCTTGTTTGCCTGGGTGTCAGCAGTGGAGGCTGCAGAACAGCGAATATTGAGGAACAGCAAATGATGCTGCCTGATTGTTCCTCTGGAAGTTTTGTGTCAGAGGAGTAGCCGGCCATGTGAGGTGTCAGTCTGCCCCTACTGGGTGGTGCCTCCCAGTTAGGCTACTTGGGGGTCAGGGACCCACTTGAGGAGGCAGTCTGTCCGTTCTCAGATCTCAAATTGTGTGCTGGGAGAACCACTACTCTCTTCAAAGCTGTCAGACAGGGACATTTAAGTCTGCAGAGGTTTCTGTTGCCTTTTGTTTGGCTATGCCCTGCCCCCAGAGGTGGAGTCTACAGAGGCAGGCAGGCCTCCTTGAGCTGCGGTGGGCTCCACCCAGTTAGAGCTTCCCAGCCACTTTGTTTACCTACTCAAGCCTGGGCAATGGTGGGCGCACCTCCCCCAGCCTTGCTGCAGCCTTGCAGTTTGATCTCAGACTGCTGTGCTAGCAATGAGCGAGGCTCCATGGGCGTAGGACCCTCCGAGCCAGGTGCAGGATATAATCTCCTGGTGTGCCGTTGGCTAAGACCATTGGAAAAGCGCAGTATTAGGGTGGGAGTGACCTGATTTTCCAGGTGCCATCTGTCATCCCTTTCCTTGGCTAGGGGAGGGAATTCCCTGACCCTTTGCACTTCCTGGGTGAGGCAATGCCTTGCCCTGCTTCGGCTCACACTCGGTGCGCTGCACCCACTGTCCTGCACCCACTGTCTGACAATCCCCAATGAGATGAACCCGGTACCTCAGTTGGAAATGCGGAAATCATTCGTATTCTGCATCGCTCACGCTGGGAGCTGCAGACTGGAGCTGTTCCTATTTGGCCATCTTGGCTCCACCCCCTATTAATGCAGTTTTTGTGCCTCATTAATGACCCATTTGATTTAATAGTTCTTAAAACTTGTGATGAATCAACAGTGATGGAAAGTTGTACTGAATCATATCTTTTTTAATTACTATGAATTATATTGTTAGAGATTGGCTTTAAAATTGAAGTTACACTAATGCATTTTAAATGTAATTTGGAGCTAGTTTAGAATTGTTGAAGCTAGGACTCTCTGGTGACTCAGGAATAGTAGAAATTGGTAGGGAAGGCATTTCACATCAAGCCTGGAATCTCCCTTTATTCTCAATGTATTAGCTTTTCTTATCTTTACCCTGAAATTTTCACTATCAAATATATTTGAGAGGCAAATCTTTTTCCTCCTTTAATGTTTGTTTCATACACATAGAATAATACTGTGTGTCTGAGATTCAGTTTTTGAAATGAAACACGGAGTCTAAGTGACCCCTTGTCGATGTGACAATGGACTGGTCTAGATCACAGCAGTTGGGCCCCATATTGTGACATGGATGCTTGCGAAAATTCTACTGTGACCTGTTGCTGAGGTGATCTGATGATATAGGTCTTGCCTTTCATTTTAACTGCCATTCTGGCAACTGAACGTTGGCAGTAAACGCAGCTTAGTTGTCTCAGAGGACTCACAATGGGATGTGTTTATAGTTGTTTCCTCGAAGGTATGTATGTTCATTTCCATCTTCTGACTGCAATTTCTTCAGATGAGCCAGTTTTCCTGTACGTTAAATGTCATTCTGATTGTTTTTTATTTCCCCAGCTCCTATTTGTCTACAGATTTATAAATATGTTTCAGAGTTTTATTACTCAATTTGTGTTTTTTTATTCTTCTATCAAGATTTTTGCCTCAAATACTTTTCTCTAGAAAATACACTGTTTCCAATGCCAATTTTTTTTTTTTTTTTTTGGAAGAGTCTTGCTCTGTTGCCTAGGCTAGAATGCAGTGGTGTGATAATGGCTCACAGCAACCTCCACCTCCCAGGTTTAAGCAATTCTCCTGCCTCAGCCTCCTGAGTAGCTGGGATTACAGGCATCCGCCACCACGCCTGGCTAATTTTCGTATGTTTAGTAGAGACAGGGTTTTACCATGTTGGCAAGGGAGGTCTTGAACTCCTGACCTCCTGATCCACCTTCCTTGGCCTCCCAAAGTGATGGGATTACAGGCATGAGCCACAGTGCCTGGACTTTTCTTTTTTTTTTTTTGGCAGAGTCTCATTCTGTCACCCAGGCTGGAGTGCAGTGGCACAATCTCAGCTCTTTGCAACCTCTGCATCCCAGGTTCAAGCGATTCTCCTGCCTCAGCCTCCCAAGTAGCTGGGACTACGGGTGCCTGCCACCATGCCTGGCTAATTTTTGTATTTTTAGTAGAGACAGGGTTTCACCATATTGACCAGGCTGGTCTTGAACTCCTGACCTTGTGATCTGCCCACCTTGGCCTCCCAAAGTGCTGGGATACAGGTGTGAGCCACCACACCCAGCCTCCCCCGCCACACACACTCTTTCATAGACTAGATACAGAATAAACTGCTGAAAAATCCACTGGGGGGCCACATTTTCAGTTAATTCCCATTAATTGCTTCTTCAGAATGGTTCAGTTGAAGGGAAGTTTATTCTTGGCACAGCCATCAAGTGGTAGTTAGTTTGGAATATCCTAAGTTCCGAACTACCTTGGGGGCCAAGCAGAACTTGGTCCCTTGCTGTGGTCAGTTGGTCATGGAGGGGTGCTCACTGCCAGACAGCTGACAATACAGGGCAATGGGTAGGATGACCAGACATTTGAATTTGTTCCTCAGAGAGGCTTTGTTTGCAGGAAAGTGCCATATTTTAGCCCAGGAGTTAAAACCTAGAGACAGGAGTTTTGTTTTGTTAAATGATTTGGCTTTTTTCTGGACTCACCACCTCTTCCAAATACATCAACCTTCCTGAAGAGCCCTTGGTGCAGGAGGATTGAGAAAGGGAGTGGAAAGAGCTCCAGGTTCAGGGTCCAGGCCATGATTTAGAGGCCTCAGGTATTCAGGGATCTCTGTCCCCAGAAAACCAACCAAATTCTTGTCCCAGATCTATCATTCGTCAGTGTTGTGACCCTAGGCAGGTCGCTTCAAATCTCTTCATTTCACTTCCCTGAACCGTCAACTCTGAGTGGCAGCCCCTGCTCTGCCCATCTCTCTGGGCCGATGTGGGCATCACAGGAAATTCAAACAAAAACTTTTCACGAGTTCTAAAGCATGAGACCCGTGTCAAGAATGAAAAGAATTTTAGCCTCCACTGCCCTGGAGTCCCCCAAGTGGCTTCTCTATTAACCACTACCAAGGGCCTGGCTTATTCTTCCAGACATGAAATAATTGAACACTTTATGGCACTTAGGAAGCACCCGTTTTAAGGCTTTAGGTCCATTTAACTATTCTTACCCTTTTAACATAACGTAGGCCATTAGGAGGCACAGAGGGATCTATAGAACTTCCTCAGGTTCTAGCAGCTTCTCAGAAGTCCCTGAGCTCAGATCCTACGCTCCGGACCCTATGCTCTTGGTCACTCCAATCTACTACCTTTCTGTAATGTCTCATCTTAATACAGGCATTTGCCTGCACACTTATACGTGCAACCCACAGTGCAAGTCTTTCTGAAGCCCAACTCAGATTCAGGGAGCTTTGCTCTGCAGATGATGAACAGTGGAATCAAACATTTAAGCTGTGAATAAATAATTACTCATTTCTCTGATCTTTTGCGGCAAGACACCAACACCTGTCTTTATTTTAATTCATTTCCCAGTGTGTTGTGACGAGGATCAAATAGTGTATCCTAAGATGCCAGGGGAATCCACCGTCTGCCACCGCGAGCGTGAGAAGCCAATCACCTATCACTGGCATCACTGGCATCCCGGCCATATATACCCTAGAATTGCATCAATGGAAGGTGTTATGGAAATTCAGTCATTCAGTTCATTCATGATATGATTTCTAGATTCTTCAGTGTCTCATATTTCAGACAATTATAAAATTGCGATGCTATATTCTTTATTTCATGTGTGCATATTTAAATGTGTTAAGTCAATCACTAGTGCTACAACCAGAGGAGTAAAGGTGTATTTCCATTCCAGATTTGGGTTTACTTTTAATAGTAAATAACATCTCAGTGCAAATTGTAGACATTTTGCTGATTGTTAAAACATTAATTAAAAAGGATCTTTTTCTGAGACAGTGTTGCCAGGTTTGTAAAGTAATGGACATCACTTCAAACTGTTTGGAAGTAACCGAAAAATGGAGGAAGTGGCAACAAAAATTTCCATATACCCACCTTCCTCAGTGTTTTTTGGTGATCCCATCTTTGTGAGTGTGACAACGCTCGTAACAATGACTGAGCCAATAGTGATACATTCTTATGAACAGAAATCTAGGGTTAGCATCAAGGTTCACTCTGTGTTGTCCAGCCTATGGGTTTTGACAAACTGACAATGTCTTTTGTCACCCTGACGGAATAATTTCACATCCTAAACATGACCTGAACTGCATCTACTAATTCCTCTCCTTTTCTGAGGATTCCTGACAACTATGGATGATTTTACTGCCTCTATAGGTTTCCTTTTCCAGAATTTTATAGAGTTGGAATCATAGAGTATGTAGCTACGTATAACTAACTTATTTTACTTAGCAATATACATGTAAGATCTTTTGTATCGTTTTGAAGCTTAACAGCTTAATAATTCTTATCAGTGAACAATAGTCCATTGGTTTCATCGAACAGGGTTAGTTGGTTCACTCACTGCCTGAAGACCATCTCAGCTGCTTCCAATTTGGGTAATTATGAATAAAGCTGCCCACATTCTTGTGCAGATTTTAAGATGAACATAATTTTCTAATTTAGCTGGGTAAATATGTAGAATTTGGATCACTTGCTGGTAAGACTATGTTTTCCATTGTGTTAGGCAGAATTCACCAGTACAATTATGTGGGCATTTTTTTTTTAAGTTATTACTTCCTGATTAAATTCTATAATGATAGAGGCCTACTCAGATTATCTGTCTCTCCTTTGGGTGGTTATGGTAGTTTCTCCCTTTGAAGGCATTTGTCCATTTCATCTAAGCTAGGAAATTTGTGGGTGTAGACACTTGAATCTGACAAGTTGCCTGCTTGGTTCTCATCAAAGGCTACTGTGCTTCCGGTCATTCCTACTCTCAAACTTTTCAATAGACTTTCACTCCTGCACTTAAAAAATTGCAGGCATAGATTTGTTGAAAGTATTCTGTGATTATTTTCTTAATGATCATGGGATCAGCAAGGATAATTCCTCTTCTATTCATATTGTTTGTACATCGTGTCTTCTGTATTTTCTTTGTGATTAGCCTTGCTGGAGGTTTACCAATTCTATTGATCTTTTCTAAGAAGCAGCTTTTGGTTTTGTTGAGTTTCTTTATTTTATTATTTCTATTACATTGATTTCTGCAAATATTGTTATATTTTGGGGGAGGAGGGTTGCCTGGTTTACATTACACTATACTTTTTTCTCTAGTTTCCTAAGGTGGAAAGTAAGACATCTGGATTTGGATTACATTTAGTTTACTGCACAGAATTGTGAATGGCACTGGTGCCCCTGAAGTGTGCACTTGATTATTAAAATAATAAATACGATGTATTTTGGCCACAATACTGATTTTAAAGCCAATTAAATGGATGATAAGTACAGGAGGAGCATATGTAGATCAAGGAAAGATAAATGCCATTATAACATTTCAACAACAAAAGAAATTTACCAGGCCTCAAAATGCACAAGGGGGTGATGGGACACTGTCATGAAATCAGCAGTGCATTTGTGTGCCACCCTGTGTGAACTCTGCCTTTTTCGCAGTGGTGTGGGGGCTTAGCCAGAGAACCAGGTCCTGACTTCTGTGGCTTTCCTGATGGTCTCATTTGCCTTCCCTCATCACCCAGGAGGGTGTCCCAGTGGCAGCCAAGTTTCTACCCTTAACCCACCTCCTTTACACATGCCAGCCCCCTGTCCTTAGCATCCAAGGTTGCCTAAGGGATTCCTTCAGTGGAACCAACATGATGACAGTTACTCTGTGTTTCCTAGATTACGATGAGGACCTGGTGCAGGAAGCTTCATCTGAAGATGTCCTGGGCGTTCATATGGTAAGTTCTTCTTTATGTTTCTGAGATGGAAATTTTGTTGCTCTTGGTTCTTTTTTATTTTATTTGAATTGAGATATGAAAATCTTACCATGTACATTATAGATGACTTACAGAATATTTTGGTGGGAAAATGTGAGGGTCATTACCAGGTAAGAAATGATCTCAGATGGCATTCTTAGATGACACCTTCAGTTATGAACTGTATGGCAGAAAGAATTTTTTTTAGGGGAAAAGCTTTCTTCTTACAACATTGTGACTATACAACCAAAACAATCTTGAAAGTCTTGCATAAAAATCTTGTGCCTTTCCAGAAGTGTCTTCGAGGCTTTAGGACCATTGCCTCAACCACTGTCTCCCATCTGCTTTTCTAATGTCACCAAGTAAAGAAAAGACTTGTATGGTGAAACCCCATCTCTACTACAAATACAAAAATTAGCTGGGCATGCTGACCGGCTACTGTAATCTCAGCTACTGGGGAGGCTAAGGGAGCAGGATCGCTTGAGGCCAGGAGGCGGATGTTGCAGTGAGCCATGATCATGACACTGTACTCCAGCCTGGGTGACAGAGCGAAATTCCAGCAAAGAAAGGGAGAGAGGAAGGGAGACAGGGAGTAGGGGAGAGAGAGAGAGAGAGAGAGAGGCAGGAAGGAAGGAAGAAGGGAAGGGAAGAAGGAAGAGAAAGAAGGAAAGGAAAGAAAGAAGGAAGGAAAGAGAAAAAGATAAAGAAAGAAAAAGAAAAGAAAGGAAAGAAAGAAAGAGAAAGAAAAAGAAAGAAAGAGAAAAGGAAGGGAGGGAGGGAAAAGGAAAACCTGTGCACACAGGACACAGCATGGTCTGACCCTTGTAGTGTTTTGTTTTTCTCTAAATGCAGGTGGACAAAGACACAGAGAGAGACAGTACGTATTCTGGAATCACCCCTATGCTGAGGAAAAATTCTAGTGTTGACAAAGGTGACACTTTCTTGCCTCATTTTTTCTGGAGAGCCACTCTGGTTTGAACTTCCTGCCAGAAATGTGGTTCAAGCACTTTTGTCTTGACAAGTGAAGAACCTGGTCAAGAAATGTGACCGTTGACTCTGGTGCTTGGAAGGAACAGGGTCATTTGGATAGAAGAGGGTGTTGTGAATCAGAGTTGGGAGGTATGGAGGAATGAGTCAATGTGGAATGATTGTGAATGTCTCTGCGAGTTTGTGTGCTTTTCCCCAGAAAATACGTTCCCATATGCAAAGCACAACACAAAGATTGATATTCTAGAAACAAAATTTGATCACCACTGCATTTTTGCAAAAAATCAGCCCATTCATTCCTCGCCACAGCTGTAGCTGAAGGTAAGTTTAATATCCCAAGTCCTCACATGGAGATGATGTAGAGATGAATTTTTCAGGCTTTTGGTCTCCTAAATGGAAATGGCATAGATGAACTCGGGAATGGGTGGAAGGGTGATGCTGTGGGCTACTAGTCTGAAGTTATAACATGGCCCTGGTGTAACTTGTCACCATGCCAGAGAGTCCTTAGCATCTATGTGTATGTGGAAGTATGTTGGCCTATAAAGATCTCCAGCACTGTATACCACAATAGAATGGTCTCAATGGTCAGCTGACCCAGAGTTTGAGTAGGTTCATTGTACAGTGAACTTGGGTGCGGTCATTAATATGAAACATACAGAGGGAGCTGCCAGGCCTTTGGTCTTAAGTGATGGGGTATTCCTCAGTTCCTGGTCAAGGGCAGAGAACATTCAGAGATATATTCTATTATATTTAATGAGATCATCACCAGAAACGTTAGAAATGCTCCAATTCAGTAGCACACATACCCAAGACACAGCACCCAACAAGATCTCACAGAGCCAATTGGCTGTTAGCCTGGTGCCCATCTCGTCTGCTGGAATCTCTGCACAGCTGGGTAACAGAGGGTCAGTGCCCCCACCTGCTGTCACCCATGAAGGGCTGTCCCATTCCTGGAGCCAGTGTGAGTATGAGCAACAGCGGGCCCCATGACACACACACACAGTGTTAAAAGAAAGAGCAGAAGGACAAATATCACAGGCCAAGTAGAGGTCATCTTTAAATGGTAGGATAATTGAGTATTTTGAAATCTTGGTTTAGTCTTCTTTGAAACAAAAGGTTAGTGAATATGTAGAATATTTTGGCTAGAATTATATCACCTCTTTGAAGAAAGGTTGCTTTTTACCTCGTACAAAATGTTCTGGCTGGAGACGGTGGCTCATGCCTGTAATCCCAGTGCTTTGGGAGGCCAAGGAGGGTGGATCACCTAAGGTCAGGAGTTCAAGACCAGCCTGATCAACATAGAGAAACCCCATCTCTACTAAAAATACAAAATTAGCTGGGCATGGGAGCACATGTCTCTAATACCAGCTACTCAGGAAGCACATGTCTTTAATACCAGCTACGCAGGGAGCACATGTCTGTAATACCAGCTACTCAGCTACCCATTCATCGTCCACCACAGCTGTACCTGAAGATAAGTTTAATATCCCCAGTCCTCAGATGGACATGCTGCAGAGTTGAATTTCCCAAGCTCTTGGTCTTTTAAATGGAAGAGGCACATGTGAACTCGGGAATGAGTGGAAGGTTAATGCCATGGGCTACTACACTGAATTTGTCACAAAGCCCTGGTATAATTTCTTGCTAGGCCAAGTTATTCCAGCACTTCTGTGTGCTGGAAGAATGAAAACCTATTCAGATCCCAAACACTATCATTATCGGATGGTCTCAATGGTCAGCTAACCCAGGGTTTGTTTGAGTAAGTACATTGCACTGTGGGCTTTAGTGTGATCATTAATGTAAAACACACAGAGTCCTCAGGCTTTTGGTCTACAGCGTTGAGGTCATTCCTCAGCTCCTGTTCAAAAGCAGACAATAATCAGTGCCATACTCTATTGTATTTAATGAGATAATCACCGCAAGTCTTAGAAATTCAGTGGAAACCAATCCCAACACATAGCATCCAATAAAATCTCAAGACTCAACTTGGGTGTTAGCCTGGCACGCATTTTCCCTGCTGGAATCTCTGCACAGCTGGGTTGGAGAGGGTCAGTGCCCACCCCTTGCCCCGCCTCGCTGCTCCCCATGACAGGCTGTCCCAGTGCTGGAGTCAGTGTGAGCATGAGCAGCAGTGAACTCCATGGTGCACACACATGGTGTTGAAAAGGAAGAGCGGAAGAACAAATATCACATGCTAAGTAGGGGTCATCGTTAAATGGTAGGATAATAGAGTATTTTCAAATCTCTGTTTATTTGCCTTGTAACAGAAAGTTAGTAATAAAATCTTTTGGCTAGAATTAAATCTCCTATTTTAAGAAAGGTTACTTCTTGTTTAGTACAAAATCTTCTAGAAGGGATGATAAACAGATCAGCAGCACATGTGGATTGTGAGGAGGAAATGACTTTGGCAGGGATCAATAAGAGGGCAAGTTAGCTCAGTTCAGATTAGGAAAGAGGAGCCCTAAGAGGCTGCCAGGGACACACAGCCTGCACTGCGTGGTGTGCACTGTTTGAGATTGGCTATTATATGTTTATGAGGTGGCCTGGAGCTAGGAAGCCAAAGGCCCTGATTCTCTTTCTTCCTGCATCTCTCCTGTGCCTGCTACCCTCCTCCCAAGCCCACCTCAAGCAGTGTTACTGAATTGTTCATGAGCACCACCACCAAGGTGCTGACGGTCACTCTGTGTCCTCCTAGTTGAGATGAAACGGCAAATACGGCGACTACGGGAGCTCCACCTATACAGCATATGGAAGAAGTACCCAGAGGCGATGAAGGTCAGGCCACCTGGATTTGTCTGAGAAAAAACTGTTGCTTTCTTAGCTTTATCTTATTTGGATTAAATTAAGATATGAGAATCTGACAATATGTATCTTAGTTACACAGTGTCCTTGGGGGAAATGGTAAGTGAGAGTCTGTCCCCACTGAGGCTTGATTTAAAACAGTGGGAGAAAATGACAGCATCAGTCACACATTGTGGGGCAGGGAGCTTTTGCCTTACTAATTTTGTTCTCTCTTTGGAGCAAAATCAGCTACTTGCCAGCCAACATGGACTTCAGAGGAAATATCCTCTGAGAAAAATTTGTGTCTTTAGTATGAGTCGATTTGTTCGCTTCTTTGGGGTTCCTTTGAACACGGGTTTTCCATCTTGTTTTCTAATGTCACTAAGTGAAGAAAAGTCCTGTGCTCACAGGACACAGCATGGTCTGATGCTCATAGCAATTGATTTTCTGTCATTACAGACATCCTTGGGAGTTCCACAACGTGGTACGTATTGGGGAACCCCTCTCATACTGATGAGTAATCCAGATGTTGAGGAATGTGGCCCTGTCTCACTGGCTTTCCTGTAGACAGGCAGCCTGAGCTGAGCTTCATGTTGTGAATGAGGACCTAGACTGTGATGGGAGAAATGGTTTTTCTAGATAAGAAACAGTGGCCACATTCTGCAGTCCCCGGGAGCAACTGTGTTCTCTGAAGGTGGGGTGGGATCCCGTGCAAGGGGCCTGCCATGTCTTTTGTGAATTCATGTGGTGCCGTGGTCAGTGAGTCTGGGAGGGGGGTGTGTGGGTTTCCGTACTACATATCCCCAGAGTTTCTAGTGTCCACATTCTCAACAGAGATTTCCGTCACCGTTGCAGTCCTGTTGCAGGCACATGAAAAAATTAACTTGTAAGCTTCCAAAGTGTACAGTTTATTTCACGCACAGGACACTTTAATTAACCTAAAAGAAATCCTCTCCACACCCAGGCAAATTCTCACCGCACACCCATAGAACAGGACTGTGTCAGGATCTCTGCTGATTTTATTTTTTCATTCAGAATTCCCTGCTATACTTTATTTTCTAATAAACCTCACCTCTTCACAGGCCTTTCTATTTCCTCTGCCACTGGAGTGGTCATGACACCTCACTCTAGCCCCTTCCCTCCTTTACAAGCCTTTTCTACCAAAGCCCTCAGAACTGACCCTCCACCACCCATCTTGAGCAGGGAGAGTGGGGCAGGGCTTCTTCCTGTGCATTTAGACCCTGGAGCAGCCTCATGCTACAGCGAGTTCTGCTGGGAAACTGAGAAGAGAGGAGCCTGCAGCTGGGGTTGGGGTGAAATCACCCCAACTTTCTCCACTGAGGCCTCATATTGACCATAAGATAATGGGGCCCAGAATGGATAATTCCAGGGTCATATAGAGTTTCAGCCTTGTATCCCTCAGCCTAGTCATGGTTTCTGTGTGCTCGGCTCAGAAACTACAACATGAAAAGAAAACCAAGGGGTTTGCCCTAGGGTCTGAGAGGCAGGGTGAGCACTTGCCTTCCTAGCATGATGGAGGGTGGCTCATGCACTGCAGGTGGGAAAGCAAACTCGGCTGTGGTACTGCAGAGGCTCCACGATGTCCCCATTCAACCGACTGTTGGCAAAGGTGCTTGTTTGTTTCTGAAGGCTGTTGCAAAAAAAAAACAAAAACAAAACAAGTGAACGCAGTTGGTTTCGGTGAATAGGAATATAAACTCCGCCAAATTTAGCTTGAGTTTTTTCTTGGAGTATGCATTTGGTGGAAACGTATTGTGTATAAATCAAATTTGATTGCTGTGTAGGTGTCATTACTTATCCCACATTGTAAAACAATCAGGCTGGTGTGATTTTAAAATGTCCTTCACTAACCTCAGAAACTGTCTCCTCATAACCCGATTCCCCTAGTCATCTTTAATCTCTAGAATATAGTTTTTTGTGGTACTCAGGGGGCTTTCTGCTGTGAGGGATTAAAGGTACAAATCAGCGTTACCAACATTGGGGCTCTAAAAATTCATAGACAGCTGCCCGTTGGGCTCTATGTGAGAGACAGCAGGCTACAGCCTTGGCCTGGGCCTGCAGAGGAACATGATTTGGAGGAGCAGAAGGAAGGCATGAGGGCAGCAAAGCCACGAGGGAAGCCAAGGTGCAACATCAGGAGAGTCAGTTCTACATCACCTGGGCACGGCCGGAATGTTCAAGCCTCATCTGAAGGAGGAGTTGAGCTCCGACTTCATGGCTGGCCTGAACATTGGCCATCTTCCCAAAAGCCTGGACAGAGGAGCTACTTTCTTGTTTCTTGTCTTCTCCATCTCCCTGTGTGTTGACAGCAATGGCACCACCAGAAATTAGTGAGAGACAGAGAACAGGAGTGAGTTCCTGAAATGTTCAACTTAGCCCAGAGAGGACATGATCATTAGGGATGGACTTCAGGGTCAGGCCAGACACAGAGTAGTTGCCAGGCTTGATCACCCTGTGGCTGGGACAAAGATCAGCTTCTGGGAGTCGCTGGACAGGTGGTCCTTGTGTAGCTACTATTGGCCAAGAGTGTCCTGGCCCAGAGTTCCGTTTTACTGGAGGGAGCCTCAGCTCCCAGGCAGGGCAGCTGCCCAATGCTAGTGTTGGAGGAGGCGAGCAGGGGACCTTGCTCTAAGGCAGGCTGAACTCAACAAAGGGAGAGGGGCTGCCCTGGAGTTTAGGTGGTCCTTGCAACCCTCCCGTGTGATCCATAAGAGATCAGTTTCTCTGAGACAGCCTTGCAATCATCAGTCCCAAAGTCTGTAGTCTCCTACTCACAGGTGGAGGAATCCTGGCCATGGCTGGTCACTGGGAGGGCAGGGACTGTGTCCTCCTCCTTCTTTCTCATCCCAGAGCTCAGCTCTGGGCAGCCCATCTTGGGCCCCAGTGATGTTCCGATGCCTGCATTCCTGTTCTGAGATCTAGCACAAGTGTGCAAAAACTTTCTGCTCATTTTCTATAGTCTCCGGGTTCCCACACTTACCCAGTTACCTGCATGGGTTGTAATCCAGGGTCGGGGAGAAGAGGGTGGGCTCCTCAAACAGTGAGGTTTTCTCTTCTCTGCCCCTGCGGTTCTGGTCTGTCTGTTCCTGAAGTGTGCACTGAATGATTACAATAATAAATTTTGTATATGTTTTACCACAACAATGTCTGAAGTTCAATAAAATGAATGGAAAGTGCAAGAGAGGCATATGTAGACCCAGGAAAGATAAAAGACATTGTCACATTTCAACAGGAAAGTGGAAATTTCCCAGGCCTCAAAACGCATAGGGGAGTGATGAGACACTGCCATGGCATCAGCAGTGCATGTCTGTGCTGCCAAGGCTCTGTCTTCTGTGGCTTTCCTGATGGTCTCATTGACCTTTCTTCATCACCAAGGAGGATGTTCTGGCAGGAGGTCCGTTTTTGCAGTTAACCCCCCTTGTCTACATGTGCCAGCCCCGTGTTTTTAGCACGGGAGTCTGCCTGACGGATTCCTTCAGTGCACCCAACGTGCTGACAATTACTCTGTGTTTCCTAGAGCGTGACGAAGGCTCCTTGGGCAAGCCATTGTGTCCACCCGAGATACTCTCGGAGATGTTGCCAGGCTCTGTGAAGGTAAAGTCTTTTTTGTTTATCTGAGGTGGGAATTTTATTTCTCTTAGTTTCCATAGAAATTGAGATAAGAGATGATCATCTTACCATGTACATTATAGATGACTTACAGAATGTCTTGGTGGGCAGCTGTAAAGTCAGAGTCAATTACCAGCAAGAATGAATTCAAGATGACAGGTTCACTTAAAAACTCTAGGGCAGTAAGCATTTTCCATAGGAGAAGTGCTTTCTTCTGGAAACTAATGGTGAACATGCAATGAAAATAAACTTGGAAATCATGCACAGAAAACTTGTGCCTTTCCACGTGCCCTCTAGGCTTTAATTTGGGGCCCTTGTGTTGACTATTTTCACTATTTCCATTGGGTTTTCTATAATGTCAACAATGCAGAAAAGACCTGTGCACACAGGCCACAGTGTGGTCTGACTCTCATAATGTTTTTCTTTTCTCTATTTGCAGAAAGGTGTACGCTTTCCATCAGAAGGTATGTATTCTGGGTTTACTCTTTTTATTGTTTTTATTTTGCTTGCAATTCTAGGATGCATGTGTAGAACATGCAGCTTTGTTACATCGGTATAAATGTGTCATGGTGGTTTGCTGCACCTAAGCCTTGATCATGGCACTGCATTCTAGCCTGGGCAACAGAGTGAGATTTCATCTCAAAAAAAAAAAAAAAATGCAGAGAACAATCAGGGACATATTCTACTATGTTTAATAACATGATGGCCACAAGTGTTCCACATGCCCTTATTCAGCCCACACATCCAATACACAGTGCAGAATAAGAGCTCAAGGAAGAATTGGGGTGTTATTCTGGTGTCCATCACCCCAGTGGGATTTCCTGCACAGCTAGTTTGGAGAATGTTAGCGCCCCCACCTACTGCCCCCCATGATGGTCTGTCCTAGTGCTGGAGTCAGCGTGAGCATGAGCAGCAACTGACTCCGTGGACACATACATCGTGTTGAAAAGGAAGAGTGGAAGGACAAATAAGCTAAGTGCGGGTCATTTTTAAATGATAATTGAGTATTTTTAAATCTTGGTTTAATTCTGTTTGACTCAAAGGTTCAGTGAAGTCATAAGTTTTTTTGACTTCAGGGTCAGGCCAGACACAGAGTAGTTGACAGGCTTGATCACCAAAGGTTAAATTTTTTTGAAGAAAGGTTGCTTTTATGCAGTACAAAATGTTTTAGGAGGGATGATGAACAGCAGCAGCACATGTGGATCCTGAGGGGGAAATGACCTCAGAAGGGATCACAAAGGGAGGGCAAGTTAGCTCAGGTCAGATTAGGAAGGAGGAACCTGAGACGTTGTAGGGAAGCACAGCCTGCCCCTATGGTGTGCCATCTTTGAGATCAGCTGAGTGCCATTGATGAGCTTGCGTTAGCCAGAGGACCAAGGCTCTAGTTCCCATGGCTTTCCTCGTTGTCTCATTTGCCTGCCTGCACCACCAAGGAGAAAGGGCCTGCGGCTCCGTCTGGGGTAGCCCACCTTCTTCACACATGCCAGCCTCATGTCCACACCACCCAATACAACCCGAGGGATTCCCTCAGCGGAATCCATGCAGTGACACTTACCCTATTTCTCCTAGATCATCTAGAGGAGTTTATAGCAGGACATCTCCCTGAAGCATCCAATCAGAGTCTCCTCACTGTTGCCCATGTAAGTTGTTCTTTTTTTGTCTGAAAGGGGAATTTCATTTTCCTAGGTTTCTTTCAATTTCACTTGAATAAAGATAGGAAAATCTTACTGCCATGTACATTATAGATGACTTACAGAATTTCTTGGTGGGAAAATGTAAAATGAGAATTCATTACTAACTAAGAACTGATTGAAGATGGCATTCATAGATGACAGCTTCAGTTACAAACTATGTCAGCAAGCATTGTCCTCAGGAGAAAAACCTTTTTGAGAATTATGAATTTGCAACCAAAATAAATTTTAAATAATCTTGCACAAAAACCTGGTGCCTTTCTACAAGTGTTCTCTAGGCTTTATTTTTGTGGCCATTGCCTCCACCAGAATTTCCCATCTGGTTTTCTAATAGCACCAAGTTTAGAAAAGACCTGTGCACAGAGACAGCATGATCTTACCCTCATGGTGTTTTTCTTTCTCTAAACGCAGGCAGACACGGGCACCCAAACCAACGGTACGTATTCTGGGATCACCTTTTTGCTAAGGAAAAATCTTAGTGTTGAGAAAGGTGACACGTTCTTGCCTGCTTTTTCTGGAGAACCACTCTCATTGGAGCTTCCTATTGGAAAATGAGGTTTGGGAAGAAATTTCTAAGAGTGTACTGACGAGTGGTGACCATCCTACGTAGTCTCTGTTAGCTGCCGTGTCATTCTATGAAATCGAATGAGGTGCATCAAGGTGGGGGGCGGGTATAAGAAGAGAGTCTATGTATAGTGATTATGAATGTCTTTGGGAGGATGTGTACATTTCTCCAGATAGCATGCTTCCGTGTGCACAGCTCAACACAAAGATGAGTGTTGTAAATAAAAATTCCATTACCACTGCACACCTTAACGTCAATCTGCCCATTTATCCTCCACCACAGCTGTAGCTGAAGGCCAGTTTAATATCCCCAGTACGCAGTCGGAGATACTGCAGAGATGAATTTGCCAAGCGCTTTATCTCCTCAGTGCAAGAGGCAGAGGTGAACTCAGGAGTGGGTGGAAGGTTGATGCCATGGGCTACTACTCTGAAGTAATCACATGGTTCAGATATAATTTGTTGTTATGCCAGAGAGTTTTAGCACCTACGTGTGCATATGGAAGTTGCATGGCCTTCAGAAATCCCAAACACTGTCTCTCATGTAGGATTGTCTCAATGGTCACATAACTCAGTGTAGGAATAAGTACATTTTACAGTGGACTTTGGTGTGGTGACAAATGGGAAACAGACATTGCGAGGTCAGGCTTTTGGCTGCAGTGCTGTGTTATTTTCTCATCTCCTGATCCAAAGCAGAAAATAATCAGGCATGTTATATTGTATTTAATGGCATAAACTCCACAAGCCTTACATATGCTGCAGTTCAGCACACGCACCCAAGACACAGCACCAAATAAGAACCGAAGGAAAAACTTGGGTGTTATCCTGGTGCTCATCTTCTCTGCTGGACTCTTCTACACAGCTGGGTTGGAGAGGTTCAGCACCCCCACCTGCTGCCCCCATGATGGGCTGTCCTAGTGCTGGAGCCAGTGTGAGCATGAGCAGCAGCAGGTCCCATGGCACACACACACTGTGTTAAAAGGAAGAGCAGAAGGACAAACATCACGGGCCAAGTAGCGGTCATCTTTAAATGGTAGGATAATTGAGTATTTTCAAATCTTGGTTTAGTCTTCTTTAAAACAAAAGGCTAGTGAATACATAGAATATTTTGATAGAATTAATCTCCTCATTGAAGAAAGGTTGCTTTGTTTCTAGTACAGAATATTCTGGTCAGGCGTGGTGGCTCACACCTGTAATTCCAGCAGTTTGGGGGGCCAAGACGGGTGGATCACCTGAGGTCAGGAGTTCGAAACCAGGCTGACCAACATGGAGAAAACCCATCTCTCCTAAAAATACAGAATTAACTGGGCATGGTGATGCATGCCTATAATCCCAGCTACTCAGGAGGCTGATGCTGGAGAATCACTTGAACCTGGGAGGCAGAGGTGGTGGTGGGTTGAGATTGCACAATTATACTCCAGCCGGGGCAAGAAGAGAGTAACTCCATCTCAAAAATAATAATAATAATAATTCTAGGAGGGACAAAATACACAGCAGCAGGACATGTGGATCCTGGGGAGGAAATGACCTCTAGGGGATCAAGAAGGGAGGGCAAGTTAGCTCAGGTCAGATTAGGAAGGAGAAGCCGTCGATGCTCCAGGGAAACACTGTGTGGTGTGCCCTGTTTGAGATGGGTTACTTCATCTCAAAGAGGTCGCCTTAGCTAGAGGACCAAGGCTCTGTCTTCTGAGGCCTTCCTGATGCCTTCCTTCACCATTTGCCTTCCCTCCGCCATGGAGGATGGACCGGCAGCAGCTGAGTCTGTGCTGTGAACACACCTTTCCACACACGCCAGCCCCGTGTCCACAGCTCCAAGACCACCTGAGGGATTCACTCAGTGGAGCTCATGTGCTTATAGCGACTCTGTTTCCTAGGTGACCTGGAAGACCTGGAGGAGCATGTGCCAGAGCAGACAGTCTCTGAGGAAGCCACAGGGGTTCACATGGTAAAGTCGTCTTCTTTCCTCTGAAATGGAAATTTTATTTCTCTCGGTTTCTCTGTTTCAATTGAATTAAGATGTATACATCTCGCCATGTACACTATAGGTGACTGACAGAATTTCTTGGTGGGCAAATGCCAGAGTTCATTATCAACTAAAGAGTGGTTTCAGATGGCATCCACACTTACAAACTGTGTGTCAGCAGGCATTTACCTTAAGAGAAATGTCTTCTTCTTGAGAAAAATTTGGAATTGTCAAACAAAAACAATTGAAAATGTTGCACAAAAATCTTGTGCCTTTCCACGAATGTCTTCTAGATATCGGGGCCATTGTCTCAAGTACTATTTACCATCTGTTTTTTTAACATAAACAAGTGAAGAGAAGACCTGTGCACACAGGACACAGCCTGGTCTGATCCTCATAGTGTTTTGTTTTTCTCTAGATGGAGGGGGACCCAGACACACTGGCCGAACGTACGTATTCTGGGATCATCTCTTTGTTTAGGTTCAAAATATTAGAGTTGCAAAGATGGCACTGTTTTGCCTGCCTTTGTTCAAGAGCCACTCTGGTTTGAGCTGTCTGCCAGAAATGAGATTTGGGAAGTTTGGTTTAAAAGAATGCTAAGATCCAGTAAAGCACTCTAACCATGCTACTGTCATCCCTGGAAGCAGCAGTGTCATGTAAAGTGGGGTGGTACATCAGGGATGGGAGGGACAGAGGAGAGAGTCTATATGGAATGATTGTGGATGTCTTTGGGAGTGTGTGTGCATTTCCCCAGAAAACATACTCCCATCTGCAAAGCACAACATGAGGATCAATGTTCAAGAAAAATTCCATCACCACTGCACAGTTTGCATAAATCAACCCATTCATCCTCCACCACAGCTGTACCTGAAGATAAGTTTAATATCCCCAGTCCTCAGATGGACATGCTGCAGAGGTGAATTTCCCAAGCTCTTGGTCTTTTAAATGGAAGAGGCACATGTGAACTCAGGGATGAGTGGAAGGTTAATGCCATGAGCTACTACACTGAATTTGTCACAAAGCCCTGGTATAATTTCTTGCTAGGCCAAGTGATTCCAGCACTTCTGTGTGCATGTGGGAGAATGAAAAGCTATTCAGATCCCACACACTATCATTATCAGATGGTCTCAATGGTCAGCTAACCCAGGGTTTGAGTAGGTACATTGCACAGTGGGCTTTAGTGTGATCATTAATGTAAAACACACAGAGTCCTCAGGCTTTTGGTCTACAGCGTTGAGGTCATTCCTCAGCTCCTGTTCAAAAGCAGACAATAATCAGTGCCATACTCTATTGTATTTGATGAGATAATCACGGCAAGTCTTAGAAGTTCAGTGGAACCCAATCCCAAGACATAGAATCCAATAAAAAAAAGTCAAGGCTCAATTTGGGTGTTAGCCGGGCACCCATTTTCCCTGCTGGAATCTCCTGCACAGCTGGGTTGGAGAGGGTCAGTGCCCACCCCTTGCACCCCCTCGCTGCTCCCCATGACAGGCTGTCCCAGTGCTGGAGTCAGTGTGAGCGTGAGGAGCAGTGAACATCATAGTGCACACAAATTCTGTTGAAAAGGGAGAGTGGAAGAACAAATACCACATGCTAAGTAGGGGTCATCTTTAAATGGTAGGAAAATTATTTTCAAATCTTGGTTTATTTGCGTTGTACCAGAAAGTTAGTAATAAACTCTTTTGGCTAGAATTAAATCTCCTATTTTAAGAAAGGTTGCTTCTTATTCCGTACAAAATCTTCTAGAAGGGATGATAAACAGATCAGCAGCACATGTGGATTGTGAGGAGGAAATGACTTTGTCAGGGATCAATAAGAGGGCAAGTTAGCTCAGGTCAGATTAGGAAGGAGGAGCCCTATGAGACTGCCAGGGACACACAGCCTGCACTGCGTGGTGTGCACTGTTTGAGATTGGCTATTTTATGTTTATGAGGTGGCCTGGAGCTAGGAAGCCAAAGGCCCTGATTCCCTTTCTTCCTGCATCTCTCCTGTGCCTGCTACCCTCCTCCCAAGCCCACCTCAAGCAGTGTTACTGAATTGTTCATGAGCACCACCACCAAGGTGCTGACGGTCACTCTGTGTCCTCCTAGTTCTGCTCAGGGATGTACTTCAGGAGCTGTCCAGTTACAACGGCGAGGAGGAGGACCGAGAGGAGGTGAAGGTCAGGCCACCTGGATTTGTCTGAGAAAAAACTGTTGCTTTCTTAGCTTTATCTTATTTGGATTAAATTAAGATATGAGAATCTGACGATATATATCTTAGTTACACAGTGTCCTTGGGGGAAATGGTAAGTGAGAGTCTGTCCCCACTGAGGCTTGATTTAAGACAGTGGGAGAAAATGACAGCATCAGTCACCCATTGTGTAGCAGTGAGCCTTACCCATTTTGTTCTCTTTGGAGCAAAATCAGCTACTTGCCAGCCAACATGGACTTCAGAGGAAACATCCTCTGAGAAAAATGTGTGTCTTTAGTATGAGTCGATTTGCTCTGTTCTTCTTTGGGGTTCCTTTGAACACTGGTTTTTCCATCTTGTTTTCTAATGTCACTAAGTGAAGAAAAGTCCTGTGCTCACAGGACACAGCATGGTCTG
Organism: Pan paniscus; assembly: GCF_029289425.2. Lineage (NCBI taxonomy): Eukaryota > Metazoa > Chordata > Mammalia > Primates > Hominidae > Pan > Pan paniscus. The sequence goes on along the minus strand of NC_073253.2, from coordinate 172,809,190 downwards.
ATGCTCATAGCAATTTATTTTCTGTCATTACAGACATCCTTGGGAGTTCCACAACGTGGTACGTATTGGGGAACCCCTCTCATACTGATGAGTAATCCAGATGTTGAGGAATGTGGCCCTGTCTCACTGGCTTTCCTGTAGACAGGTAGCCTGAGCTGAGCTTCATGTTGTGAATCAGGACCTAGACTGTGATGGGAGAAATGGTTTTTCTAGATAAGAAACAGTGGCCACATTCTGCAGTCCCCGGGAGCAACTGTGTTCTCTGAAGGTGGGGTGGGATCCCGTGCAAGGGGCCTGCTCATGTCTTTTGTGAATTCATGTGGTGCCGTGGTCAGTGTGTCTGGGAGGGGGGTGTGTGGGTTTCCGTACTACATATCCCCAGAGTTTCTAGTGTCCACATTCTCAACAGAGATTTCCGTCACCGTTGCAGTCCTGTTGCAGGCACATGAAAAAATTAACTTGTAAGCTTCCAAAGTGTACAGTTTATTTCACGCACAGGACACTTTAATTAACCTAAAAGAAATCCTCTCCACACCCAGGCAAATTCTCACCGCACACCCATAGAACAGGACTGTGTCAGGATCTCTGCTGATTTTATTTTTTCATTCAGAATTCCCTGCTATACTTTATTTTCTAATAAACCTCACCTCTTCACAGGCCTTTCTATTTCCTCTTGCCACTAGAATGGCATGACACCTCACTCTAGCCCCTTCCCTCCTTTACAAGCCTTTTATCTACCAAAGCCCTCAGAACTGACCCTCCACCACCCATCTTGAGCAGGGAGAGTGGGGCAGGGCTTCTTCCTGTGCATTTAGACCCTGGAGCAGCCTCATGCTACAGCGAGTTCTGCTGGGAAACTGAGAAGAGAGGAGCCTGCAGCTGGGGTTGGGGTGAAATCACCCCAACTTTCTCCACTGAGGCCTCATATTGACCATAAGATAATGGGGCCCAGAATGGATAATTCCAGGGTCATGTAGAGTTTCAGCCTTGTATCCCTCAGCCTAGTCATGGTTTCTGTGTGCTCAGCTCAGAAAGAGCAACATGAAAAGAAAACCAAAGGGTTTGCCCTAGGGTCTGAGAGGCAGGGTGAGCACTTGCCTTCCTAGCATGATGGAGGGTGGCTCATGCAGTGCTGTGTTATTTTCTCATGTCCTGATCAAAAGCACAAAATAATCAGGCGTGTTATATTGTATTTAATGGCATAATCTCCACAAGCCTTACATATGCTGCAGTTCAGCACATACCCCCAAGACACAGCACCAAATAAGAACCGAAGGAAAAACTTGGATGTTACCCTGGTCCTCATCTTCTCTGCTGGACTCTTCTACACAGCTGGGTTGGAGAGGTTCAGCACCCCCACCTGCTGCCCCCCTGATGGGCTGCCCTAGTGCTGGAGCCAGTGTGAGCATGAGCAGCAGCAGGTCCCATGGCACACACACACTGTGTTAAAAGGAAGAGCAGAAGCACAAACATCATGGGCCAAGTAGGGGTCATCTTTAAATGGTAGGATAATTGAGTATTTTCAAATCTTGGCTTAGTCTTCTTTAAAACAAAAGGTTAGTGAATACATAGGATATTTTAGTTAGAATTAAGTCTCCTCTTTGAGGAAGGGTTGCTTTTTATCTAGTACAAAAGTTGTGACATGGTGACTGACGCCTGTAACCCCAGCACTTTGGGAGGCCTAGGCGTGCAGATTACCTGAGGTTGAGAGTTCGAGACCAGACTGACCAACATGGAGAAAACCCGTTTCTCCTAAAAATACAGAATTAGCCAAGCATGGAGAGGCATGCCTGTAATCCTAGCTACTCAGGAGGCTGAGACTGGAGAATCACTTGAACCCAGGTGGCACAGGTTGTGGTGGGTCGAGATGGCACCATTATACTCCAGCCTGGGCAAGAAAAGAGAAACTCCATCTCAAAAAAAAAAAAAAAAAAAAGCAAGTTCTGGGAGGGACAAAAAACACAGCAGCAGGACAGGTGGATCCTGGGAGGAAATGACCTCGAGGGGATAAAGAAGGGAGGACAAGTTAGCTGAGGTCAGATTAGGAAGGAGGAGCCCTGGATGCTGCAGTGAAACACTGTGTGGTGTGCCCTGTTTGAGATGGGCTCTTTCATGTCGAAGAGGTTGGCGTAGCTAGAGGACCAAGGCTCTGTCTTCTGAGACCTTCCTGGTGCCTTCCTTCACCATTTGCCTTTCCTCTCCACCATGGAGGATGGACCGGCAGCAGCTGAGTCTGTGCTGTGAACACACCTTTCCACACACGCCAGCCCCGTGTCCACAGCTCCAAGACCACCTGAGGGATTCACTCAGTGGAGCTCATGTGCTTATAGCGACTCTGTTTCCTAGGTGACCTGGAAGACCTGGAGGAGCATATGCTAGGGCAGACAGTCTCTGAGGAAGCCACAGGGGTTCACATGGTAAAGTCGTCTTCTTTCCTCTGAAAAGGAAATTTTATTTCTCTCGGTTTCTCTGTTTCAATTGAATTAAGATGTATACATCTCACCATGTACACTATAGGTGATTGACAGAATTTCTTGGTGGGCAAATGCCAGAGTTCATTATCAACTAAAAAATGGTTTCAGATGGCATCCACACTTACAAACTGTGTGTCAGAGGCATTTTCCTTAAGAGAAATGCCTTCATATTTAGAAAAATTTGGAATTGTCAAACAGAAACAATTGAAAATGTTGCACAGAAATCCTGTGCCTTTCCACGCATGTCTTCTAGATACCGGGGCCATTGTCTCAACCACTGTTTACCATCTGGCTTTTTAACGTCAACAAGTGAAGACCTGTGCACACAGGAGACAGCATGGTCTGACCCTCATGGTGTTTTCTTTTTCTCTAGATGCAGGTGGACCCAGCCACACCGGCAAAGAGTACGTATTCTGGGATCATCTCTTTGTTTAGGTTTGAAATCTTAGTGTTGTAAAGGTGGCGCTGCTTCACCTGCTTTTGCTCAAGGGCCACTCTGGTTTGAGCTTTCTGCCAGAAATGAGATTTGAGAAGTTTGGTTTAAAAACTACTAAGAGTCACACCGGGCACAGTGGCTCACGCCTGTAATCCCAGCACCTTGAGAGGCGGAGACGGGCGGATCAGCAGAGGTCAGGAGTTTGAGACTAGCCTGACTGACATTGAGAAACCCCATCGCTCCTAAAAATACAAAATTACCTGGGTGTGGTGTCACATGCCTGTAATCCCAGCTACTCAGGAGGCCCAGGCAGGAGAATCACTTGAACCCAGGTGGTAGAGGTTGCGGTGAGCCAAGGTTGTGCCATTGCACTTCAGCCTGGGCAACGAGTGAAACTCTGTCTCAAAAAAAAAAAAAAAAAACCAACAAACTGAGAGTCCAGTACTCTAACCATGCTACTGTCATCCCTGGAAGCAGCAGTGTCATCTAAGGTGGGGTGGTACATCAGAGTTGGGAGGGACAGAGGAGTGAGTCTATATGGAATGATTGTGGATGTCTTTGCGAGTGTGTGTGCATTTCCCCAGAAAACATACTCCCATGTTCAAAGCACAACACAAGGATCAATGTCCAAGAAAAATTCCATCACCACTGCACAGTTTGCATAAATCAATCCATTCATCCTCCACCACAGCTGTACCTGAAGATAAGTTTAATATCCGCAGTCCTCAGATGGACATGCTGCACAGTTGAATTTCCCAAGCTCTTGGTCTTTTAAGTGGAAGAGGCACATGTGAACTCGGGGATGAGTGGAAGGTTAATGGCATGAGCTACTACACTGAATTTGTCACAAAGCCCTGGTATAATTTCTTGCTAGGCCAAGTGATTCCAGCACTTCTGTGTGCATGTGGGAGAATGAAAAGCTATTCAGATCCCACACACTATCGTTATTGGATGGTCTCAATGGTCAGCTAACCCAGGGTTTGAGTAGGTACATTGCACAGTGGGCTTTAGTGTGACCATTAATGTAAAACACACGGAGTCCTCAGGCTTTTGGTCTACAGCGTTGAGGTCATTCCTCAGCTCCTGTTCAAAAGCAGACAATAATCAGTGCCATACTCTATTGTATTTAAGGAGATAATCACCGCAAGTCTTAGAAGTTCAGTGGAACCCAATCCCAAGACATAACATCCAATAAAAAAATCTCAAGGCTCAACTTGGGTGTTAGCCGGGCACCCATTTTCCCTGCTGGAATCTCCTGCACAGCTGGGTTGGAGAGGGTCAGTGCCCGCCCCCCACACACCCTCGCTGCTCCCCATGACAGGCTGTCCCAGTGCTGGAGTCAGTGTGAGCATCAGGAGCAGTGAACATCATGGTGCACACAAATTCTGTTGAAAAGGGAGAGTGGAAGAACAAATACCACATGCTAAGTAGGGGTCATCTTTAAATGGTAGGATAATTATTTTCAAATCTTGGTTTATTTGCCTTGTAACAGAAAGTTAGTAATAAAATCTTTTGGCTAGAATTAAATCTCCTATTTTAAGAAAGGTTGCTTCTTATTCCATACAAAATCTTCTGGAAGGGATGATAAACACATCAGCATCCTCCTCAGTGGATTGTGAGGAGGAAATGACTTTGGCAGGGATTAATAAGAGGGCAAGTTAGCTCAGGTCATATTAGGAAGGAGGAGCCCTGGATGCTGCAGTGAAACACTGTGTGGTGTGCCCTGTTTGAGATGGGCTCTTTCATGTCGAAGAGGTTGGCGTAGCTGGAGGACCAAGGCTCTGTCTTCTGAGGCCTTCCTGGTGCCTTCCTTCACCATTTTCCTTCCCTCTCCACCATGGAGGATGGAATGGCAGCAGCTGAGTCTGTGCTGTGAACACACCTTTCCACACACGCCAGCCCCGTGTCCACAGCTCCAAGACCACCTGAGGGATTCACTGAGTGGAGCTCATGTGCTTATAGCGACTCTGTTTCCTAGGTGACCTGGAAGACCTGGAGGAGCATGTGCCAGAGCAGACAATCTCTGAGGAAGCCACAGGGGTTCACATGGTAAAGTCATCTTCTTTCCTCTGAAAAGGAAATTTTATTTCTCTCAGTTTCTCTGTTTCAATTGAATTAAGATGTATACACCTCACCATATACACTATAGGTGACTGACAGAATTTCTTGGTGGGCAAATGCCAGAGTTCATTATCAACTAAAAAATGGTTTCAGATGGCATCCACACTTACAAACTGTGTGTAAACAGGCATTTTCCTTAAGAGAAATGCCTTCTTCTTGAGAAGAATTTGGAATCGTCAAAGAAAAACAATTGAAAATGTTGCACAGAAATCCTGTGCCTTTCCATGCATGTCTTCTAGATACCGGGGCCATTGTCTCAACCACTGTTTACCATCTGGCTTTTTAACGTCAACAAGTGAAGACCTGTGCACACAGGAGACAGCATGGTCTGACCCTCATAGTGTTTTCTTTTTCTCTAGATGCAGGTGGACCCAGCCACACTGGCAAAGAGTACGTATTCTGGGATCATCTCTTTGTTTAGGTGTGAAATCTTAGTGTTGTAAAGGTAGTGCTGCTTCACCTGCTTTTGCTCAAGGGCCACTCTGGTTTGAGCTTTCTGCCAGAAACAAGATTTGGGAATTTTGGTTTAAAAACTACTAAGAGTCACACCAGGCACAGTGGCTCACGCCTGTAATCCCAGCACCTTGAGAGGCGGAGACGGGCGGATCAGCAGAGGTCAGGAGTTTGAGACCAGCCTGACTGACATTGAGAAACCCCATCGCTCCTAAAAATACAAAATTACCTGTGTGTGGTGTCACATGCCTGCAATCCCAGCTACTCAGGAGGCTGAGGCAGGAGAATCACTTGAACCCAGGTGGTAGAGGTTGCGGTGAGCCAAGGTTGTGCCATTGCACTCCAGCCTGGGCAACGAGCGAAACTCCGTCTCAAAAAAAAAAAAAAAAAAAAACACCCCAACAAACTAAGAGTCCAGTACTCTAACCATGCTACTGTCATCCCTGGAAGCAGCAGTGTCATCTAAGGTGGGGTGGTACATCAGAGTTGGGAGGGACAGAGGAGAGAGTCTATATGGAATGATTGTGGATGTCTTTGCGAGTGTGTGTGCATTTCCGCAGAAAACATACTCCCATGTTCAAAGCACAACACGAGGATCAATGTCCAAGAAAAATTCCATCACCACTGCACAGTTTGCATAAATCCACCCATTCATCCTCCACCACAGCTGTACCTGAAGATAAGTTTAATATCCCCAGTCCTCAGATGGACATGCTGCAGAGTTGAATTTCCCAAGCTCTTGGTCTTTTAAGTGGAAGAGGCACATGTGAACTCGGGGATGAGTGGAAGGTTAATGGCATGAGCTACTACACTGAATTTGTCACAAAGCCCTGGTATAATTTCTTGCTAGGCCAAGTTATTCCAGCAATTCTGTGTGCATGTGGGAGAATGAAAAGCTATTCAGATCCCAAACACTATCGTTATCAGATGGTCTCAATGGTCAGCTAACCCAGGGTTTGTTTGAGTAGGTACGTTGCACAGTGGGCTTTAGTGTCATCATTAATGTAAAACACACACAGTCCTCAGGCTTTTGGTCTAGAATGGTGAAGTCATTCCTCAGCTCCTTTTCAAAAGCAGACAATAATCAGTGGCATATTCTATTGTATTTAATGAAGTAATCATCAGGCAGGATACCTGCCTCAACTAGTGGCAGGGGAGGTGAGAACGGACCCTGCTTCAGTGCAAGGTGAACTCAGCAAAGGGAGAGGGGCTGCTTCAGAGTCCAGGTGGTCCTTGCAACTCTCCTGTGTGATGTATAAGACATCACTTTGCCTTTTTCTCTGAGATAGTCTTGGAATTATTAGTCCGAAACTCTGTTTTGCTTTACTTATGTGTAGATGAATCCTGGCCATGGCTGGTCACGGAGGGGAAGGACTATGTCCTCCTCGTTCCTTCTCATCCCAGAGCTTAGCCCTGGGCAGCCCATCTTGGGCCCCAGTAATGTTCCAATGCTTCCAAACCCTTTGCTGAGATCCAGCGCCAGTGTGAAAAGGCTTCCTGCTCATCTCCTTCAATCCGTTGTTTCTCATAGTAATTTAGAAACCTGAGTGGATTCTGATCCAAGGTCACAGGAGAATAGGGTGGGCTCCTGAAGTCAATGAAGTGTCCCCCTCATCTCTACCCTGGCTACTTTGGTTCAGCTTTTGTCCTTGCAGAAGAGGCTGTTTTTCTGTTTACGAGTCCTCCTTTGCTGGACCAGGCTTTTTTATTTTTGTTGTGGCATCCCTGCACTTCACAGGGGGGCCTGGAGCTTGTTCCTGTGCCCCTGAAGTACCCATCCATGAATGATCAGATCAGAGCAGCAAACCACTCTGCCAGGAATCACCAGGGGGGAGAGTCACATCTTCCTCATCTTTGGGTTTAGACCTGTGCATTCCAGTATGGTCCTCAGTGGCATATGTGCCCATTCATGTTAAAATAAATGAAAAAAGTCATAACCTCCTCACAAGAGCCATGCTAGAAGTTCCCAGTTGCCAAAAGTCTACTCTTAAGAGAGCATCTCCATTCTCCCAGAATCACCTGGGAAGCAGCTGCTGTGAGTCTGGCCCAGGTTCTGTTCTCTGCACCCACCTAACTCAGTGCATTTGCATCAAGGCTGGAATCTCAGGTTCTCAGATTGGAAGTAAGAGATGCTATGAGCCAGTGTCGGTGAACAGTTGAAAGGGATTATTTCAGGTCCTCTGTCTTACCTGAAGGCTCACAACTGTGAGCAGTGCCTTCATAAAGGCCCCTGAGTTCACAGAGCCCAGGGAGAATCACAGTGGACAGAGCAGTAGTGCTAATGTTTGTGTCTCTGTACATGGGCTTATGGGCACCACCTCTGGATCCATCCAGGAGGAAATAGACTGGTCAGGTAGGGACCAACACTCCAGGGTTGACCAGTGAGACAGGGTTCTTGGGAATTGGGTTACACTTGTTTTGGAGCCTAGGATGGGATCAGTGAAGTGACTAAATATGAAACAGGTGTAGAAGTCTGACTTGGGATTTTTTGTATCTTAATGAGAAAGTCCTAAGAGTTGTGTTCTCATGGGCTTTGTGCGAGTTGTGTATGGCACCATCATTTCTTGCTCTGGTGTTTAAAGATTACATTGTGCAGAAGACCAGATCATTCCTGCCTTTGCCACAGCAAGCACCAGAGCCCTGGGTTTTGATGAGGTCGCATTTTTTTGTGAATAGAGATCACAAGATGAGTATGCAGGTGTAAAGTTGAGTGTGGGGTGGGACACAGCCCCACACAGGCGCTACATGATCCTGAAGACAAAAGTCCTTCATACGTGTGCCAGGAGGTGAAAGGAGCCCACTGTCTTTCTCTACACTCTCGGGACCTGCAACAGCACCTTCCTGTCCTGTCCTCACTGTCTGCTCCTGCTCTAAGGGTGCTCCCTGGGTCGGATGACATAGGGAATCCTTCCTCTGGGATTCCTACGTGTGCCCCAGCATCCTGGAGTCCTGAGGGCAGAACACATGATTGAGCACAGTTTTGGCCTCCACTCCTCACCCAATCCCATCCAATCCCAAATCCCTGTGCTTTGAATGAAACCTAAATTGGCTTTCACTGGAGAGGCCCAAGTCCAGCTGTTGCTCAGGGCCCTCTGTGGCTGGCAGGTATCCTAAGGGATATGTGTGGAGGGGCTGCTGTGTTGCTGTAGGCAGTGGCTCTCACCCTCTCTGTAGCCTGGTCCCTGGAATCCACTGGGCCCAGGGCAGAGCCTCTGGGCAGCTGGCACAGTGGTCACTTGTCTTGTCACACCCTCCTCTCTGGCTCAGCAGCCTTGTCCTTCTCCCCACACTCCAGTCAGGCCCAGCTTGTTCTCTGTGTCAGGTCTTCCAGGTGCCTTCCCTCCTAGTCTTCCCACAGCTCAGGTAAACCCTGGGAGGGTCCCCTCATTTCTGTGCTGGCAACTGCTGGCCTCACCTGCAGATTAAGGCAACTGGGACAAGGGGCTTTACCTTGAATTCTGTTCCATCGTTTCCAAATATTCAGAAGCTGCTGGGATTCTTTTGAGGGCTGAATATTTTCCAAGTCTCTAAGGTCATTCCAGGCATAGAACAGTCACTGTATCAGTGACATCGGCCATCATCACCTCCCGCAGGCCCCAACACAACCCCAGGCCTGTGGGAGGTGCTGCCGACCCAGGGTGCGATCCATGGGTTGATTGGAGGCCCTGGCAGTGCAGCCTTGACCTTCTTTCCAGTGTTCTTATATTGGAGAACAGTAGGACTGGTGGAGGTCCACAGGGAGAAAGGAAATGGGATTCATGAGGGAACAGAAACAGGCCCTACAGGAGGAGAAGGGAGGGAATTCCACGTCATGCACAGCGTTGTGAAGAGGGCGGCTGCCTCTTGGAGGAACAGAATGACACGGCTTCCCCTCCCTTGGCTCAGTTATGGAATGTGAGGGCTGGGAAAGTACGTGGAAAGTCAGAGGTCCCTCCCTCATAGCACAGAGGAAATGATACAGGCTGTGGAGAAGGCTCCAGAAATGAGCACATCAGAGGCTCTGGGGTTGGCTCCACAGCCCCAGGACAGCGGGGTCTGAGTGGTTCTCTCTACTCTAACTCTCCCCTTTCCTTCTTATGGCCACCCCATCACCGCTGCTCCTCGGGACACTCTGATGCTTGCTTCACAGAATTGGAAGACTCCACCATTACAGGCAGCCACCAGCAGGTAATTGATCTCCTCTTATATGCTGGCTGTCTTTTATCCTCTTTCTGACTCATGAGCTCCTTTTTTAGCTCTAGTCCTTTTCCTCTTTCCCTCTCTTGTGATTGTTCTCCTGAAGGACCTGGTCTCATCCCACAGTTGAGGTCCTCGGGTCTTCAGTGTCAATAAAATCCCTCTCCAGCTCTCCTGCCCACTGCCTTGGCATTGCCCTGTTTACTGGCCCCCAGGTTGCAGCTTTGAATCTTGCTGAACAACCCTACAGGGTCCAGGGGAGGGGGCTGGGCTGGGATCAGAAGAGCTGGACCCCACCCTGCTGGAGGGACCCCCCAGTGACATCTGGGTCTGCTCTGGGCACCGCCTTCACAGATAGGTCTTTTCCTGCACTGGCGTCTCTGGACATGCACAATTGTTCTCTTCCTCACAGATGTCAGCAAGTCCTTCCTCTGCACCTGCAGAAGCAGCAACAGAAAAGACCAAAGTGGAAGAGGAAGTGTGAGTGTGCAGTGGGCAGAATGATGAGGGAAGTAGGCACGTGCCCATGTTCTTCTTGGCTACGCTCACTTTCTTGTTGTCCCATCAGGAAAACCAGAAAGCCCAAGAAGAAAACCAGGAAGCCCAGCAAGAAAAGCCGGTGGAATGTCCTGAAATGTTGGGACATTTTTAAGATATTTTAGAGACCTCTGAAGGTAAGTGAAGGATGCCCTGAGAACATGCTCCAGGAAACAGACACCCACTCCATAGCAGCCCCTGAGCCTGCTGGGCTGAGCCCTCCACAGGCTGCTTAGTGAGGGAGACACTGAGGTGCTGGTCGCACCCCCATGTGCAGGACTCCAAGGGCTTTGCACTGTGTTGTCTGCAGTAACTCTTCAGCTCACCAACATCTCATTTGGGGGGACCTAGCTCTGTCCTCCCAGCCCCTTGAGGACAACAGGGAGCATCACTAGTTCATCCTGAGGAGACACTAGGGTTGACATGAATCCCCCTGGTTCAGGCCTCCTGGGAAAGGTGAGAGAGGGATGGAGGCACCCCAGGCTCCTTGTCACACAAGCGAGCAGCCCACCCGACCCAGTATTGCGGGCCAGCAGGCCCCTCAGTAGGTCCTGGTGTCAAGCAGGGGACATGGCAGGATCCAAGAAGCACTGAAATGTGTCCAGTCCCAGGAGTCCTTCAGCCTCTGGGGGGTCTGGGGGCCTCCAGTTCCAGGGGTCCTTCAGCCTCTGTGGGGGCCTGGGGTGGCCTCACGGCCCCATTTTTCAAGATGAGGTTGGAGGCTTCTGTATGTAGAGGGCACTGGCTTGGGCCAAATGCCAACAAAACAAACCCTTGAAGACATTTCAGGGCCATGCTCACTTGGGAGGGTTTGAGGACATGATTTAGCGAGCCTCTGTTTTTTAAATATATTTTCCAATCTTGAAATAAGGTACACATATGAATGTGTGTGTGTGTGTACATATACACTGTTTTTCACTCTTTCAAATGTATGTCTTCTGTAACCCTTTTATGCTAGAATATACAAACATGAGAAATTTGTGCCTTACCAAAGCATAATTTTAAAAATTACAAAGCAAAGACAGGTCCGGTGGGGATGCTAGAAAGACCAGGTCTTATTAGGCAATAACAATGACGTGCTCCAGGAAGCTATGCATGTTCAACGTGCAGCTCTTCTCCAGGAAGCTATGCATGTTCAACGTGCAGCTCTTCTCCAGGAAGCTATGCATGTTCAACGTGCAGCTCTTCTCCAGGAAGCTATGCATGTTCAACGTGCAGCTCTTCTCCAGGAAGCTATGCATGTTCAACGTGCAGCTCTTCTCCAGGAAGCTATGCATGTTCAACGTGCAGCTCTTCTCCAGGAAGCTATGCATGTTCAACGTGCAGCTCTTCTCCAGGAAGCTATGCATGTTCAACGTGCAGCTCTTCTCCAGGAAGCTATGCATGTTCAACGTGAAGCTCTTCTCCAGGAAGCTATGCATGTTCAACGTGCAGCTCTTCTCCAGGAAGCTATGCATGTTCAACGTGCAGCTCTTCTCCAGGAAGCTATGCATGTTCAACGTGCAGCTCTTCTCCAGGAAGCTATGCATGTTCAACGTGCAGCTCTTCTCCAGGAAGCTATGCATGTTCAACGTGCAGCTCTTCTCCAGGAAGCTATGCATGTTCAACGTGCAGCTCTTCCGTCTGGATGGCACAGAGGATCTGGGTGGCAAGGCAAGGTCACCACCCCCACCCTGTGTCATGAGACCTCCTGCTCCTCTTAGGGCCCAGGGGCATGGGACTCTGCCTGTTGATCCTGGTATGCTTGAAATTCCCCCGTTTCTCTGTGTCTGTTTTACCCTCCGGGGAACCAGCCCCCTGAAGGTGCCCGTGTGAGCGCCCAGGTTCAGTTCTTCCTCCATGACACTCACACTCTCTGTGGACAGATGACCCCTCAGCAGAGAGCAGCACACAGGGCTCAGTGCCTTGATATCTGAGTAGACCTGATTGTGGGGAGCTCAGGGGCCCCAGGTCACCTTCCAGGGCCCAAGGAGGTCTCTGAGACCTGCACACCGATCCCAGGGAGCCCCTCCTCCCTCTACTTCTGTGCCTCCCGAGTGACCCTTGCACCTCTGTCTGTGTTGCAGATTCCTCGAACACCAGGAAGGGCCCCGATGTGGGGATGTCAACATGGCTCAGACTTGATGTGGATCGTGATCATTTCGGGAAATGTGTTACTCCAGAAACTTTTATAATCTTTGCTTAATTTGTTTTTAAATACTTTCCTGGCTGGGCGTGGTGGCTTATGCCTGTAATCCCAGCACTTTGGGAGGCCGAGGCGGGTGGATCACCTGAGGTCAGGAGTTCAAGACCAGCCTGGCCAACAAGGTGAAACCCCGTCTCTACTAAAAATACAAAAATTAGCTAGGCGTGGTGGCGCACTCTTGTAGTCCCAGCTATTTGGGAGGCTGAGGAAGGAGAATCACTTGAACTCAGGAGGCGGAGGTTGCAGTGAGCCGAGATCATGCCACTGCACCCCAGCGCCTGGTGACAGAGTGAGACTTTGTCTCAAAAAAAAAAAAAAGAACAAAAAAATTCTGACTTTAACCTCTGTTTTTCAGAGGGCACAAATTGTTCTTGTATTGTTTCCATTTTACATTTTTTTCTTGAAGTTATTTTCCAATTGTTTTCATTCTTTCTGAAGTTTTGTTTACTCAGTTTTAAGTTTTTGTAATTTTGATAGACTTCTTTTGTGCTTTCATTTTCTTAATGACTTTTACCTCATTTTTAAACAAATCCATAGTATGGTAAGTTACATCAATATGGAGTATTTTTATGTTTTGTGGTGATTTACATTCTGTATGTATTTTACATATATAAATGTTAATGGCCTGGTGCAGTGGCTACCACCTGTAATCTCAGCAGTTTGGGAGACCAAAGCAGGACGATTGCTTGATCCCAGGAGTTTAAGACCAGCCTGGGCAACATAGTGAGACCTCATCCCTACAAAAAAAAAAAAAAAAAAATCCTTTAATTAGCTGGGCATGGTAGCATCCATCTGTAGCCCCAGCTACTTGGGAGGCTGAGGCAGGAGGATTGGTTGAGCCTAGGAGGTTGAGGCTCCAGTAAGCCATGACTGCACCACTGCACTCCAGCCTGGGTGACAGAGCAAGACCCTGTCTTAAAAAAGAAAAGTTTATTAACGTGAATATCAGTTAGAAATCTAGTTGTTCATTGCAAAACTAAACCAGTTTATAGCAGAAATAAGCACTTGGAAGGAAATGTTACATTTTCACTGCAGGCCTTGAATCCTTAGCCACCAGCTCCGTGTCCTTCAGGGTTCTGTGGTTCCTGGTTCCAGAGAGATCACCTGCTCCAATGTAACGAGTGAAGAGTTCTTTAGGTGATGGCTGCTGGGCCCAGCTTTGCTGTTGTCTTTGCTGTCTTGTAAGCTTTGTGTCGCTCAAGTTCAGTTGTGTATGAGTGTACTAACCACTGTGAGCTTCTCCAAGCATGTGCAAGCAATTTGAGAGGAGCCTAATATTTGCAAGGAATTTGAGAGGAGCCTTTTAAGGATGTTTTATTGGGGGGGGGTCAGGTGAGGGAGATAACATGGGGGCAAGAAGGAAAGTTATTAATTCATGGGAAACTACCAGCCCTTCATCACCTAACTTGTGATTTACAGACACTGAGCACATTGCAGGTTGAGAAGGTGCTTGGTCCTTTTTGTAGCCTTATGCTGTGCTCTTCAGAGCCGTGAGTGTGCTGCTTTTTCTCACCATTTTGTTTCTTGTAGATTGTTTTCCTTGATGCTGGAAAACATTTTGAAGACAAGACTCTAAACAGTGAAACTTACATTACTGACAAGCTTGGAAGATTCTTCAGTCCTGCAGTGACCTGTGTTTCCCTGGTCTTTACCTTACCAATCTGCTTGATTCTCCTTTCTTGTGGCAGTAGTTATGATGCCAACTTTTGGGGTTCTTTGTCCTCTTTTCTTCCTACCTGCCAGCATTCAAATGGCCACTTCTATTAAGTGATGGAATTCAAGAATGTATTTATTTATTAATCCTGATATGGTTTCACTCATCCCCCAGTTTAACATTTAGGGTACAAAGTAGTCACCTAGAGGTGCCACTCAATATACAGCACTGTGCTTAGAAATTGAGGGAGCCATGAAATATTTAGCCTCTGCTCTCTGAGACCTCAGCCAGGTGCAAAGAAGAGATGCAGAACCACATTTCAGATTGTGTTGTGTACAACCAGCAGCACCAAAATGTGCCTGGGAATCATGGGAGTCAGAAATTTACCTCTGAGGCAGGTATGGCTGAAGCTTTACGAAAAGAGATGGGGCCTGTGCCAGGCCTTAGACGTGCGAGAAGGAGGGCGTGTCAGGAAGCAGAAACAGTATCAGCAAAGGCGCTGCTGGGAGGCATGTGGGCAGTGTTTGGGGAACGGCCAGGGGTTTCTGTGTCAGGTTTACAGCATCTGTGGGAGGCTGCGTTGGTAAATAAGCCCAGAGAAGTAGGCTGGGGCTACTTACATTAAAAGTATGCATGGCTTTGAAGGCCAGCTGAGTGGTATAAATAGAAACTACAAATAGTATCACATTTATTGAGGACAGCTTTTGCTGCCAAAAGAGTCTTTAAAATTTTTTTGGATTGTGTAATTGGTGGATAAAGAATTATTGACCTAAATGTATCTGATCTTAGAGTGTTTTAGTATGCTAGATTATTGGAGGTGAAATGGCTAAGTCAAAGGTGATGAGTGTTTTTGAGACTCTTAATGTTAATTGCAAAATTAACCTCTAAAAAGGTAGGCCGGGTGCACTGGCTCACGCCTGTAATCCCAGCACTTTGGGAGGCCAAGGCGCGCGGATCACGAGGTCAGGAGATTGAGACCATCCTGGCTAACACGGTGAAACCCCGTCTCTACTAAAAATACAAAAAATTAGCCCGATGTGGTGGCAGGTGCCTGTGGTCCCAGCTACTCAGGAGGCTGAGGCAGGAGAATGGTGTGAACCCGGGAGGTGGAGCTTGCAGTGAGCCGAGATCACGCCACTGCACTCCAGCCTAGGTGACAGAGTGAGACTCCACCTCGAAAAAAAAAAAAAAGAAAAGCCAGTGTCAGCTTAGACCATGACTGAGAGCTTTGGTTTATCTTATTCTTGCTGAGCTGGGTGTTACAACATTGAAGCCTTCTGCAGTGTCCTCCCTCCCTTTTTCTCTCTTTCTCTCTCTCTCTCCTCCCTTTCTTCCTTTTACTTCTCTTAGGATAGGCTCGTCTGTACTTTTTTGATAGAGGTAACCATTTGCCACACCATTTTCGGAAGGGCCTGCTCTCTTCCCCATTCATTTGTGATGGCACATTTATCCTACCCTAAGCTTTGATAACGTGTCAGGATCTTTCTGTCCTGTCCTCTCAAAGAGGTTAAATATTTTTTTATAATGACTTATAATTGACTGAAGTTATAACAGTTTTCTCATGTCAAGTATAAAAACAGGCCAGGCGAGGTGGCTCACACCTGTAATCCCAGCACTTTGGTAGGCCAAGGTGGGTGGAATGCTTGAGTCCAGGAGTTTAAGACCAGCCTGGACAACATGGGACAACCCCATTTCTACAAAAAAAATACAAAAATTATCCAGGCGAGGTGGTGCACGCGTGTAGTCCCAGTTACTCAGGAGGCTGAGGTGGGAGGATGGCTTGAACCTGGGAGGTGAAGATTGCAGTGAGCTGAGATCACACCACTGCATTCAGTCTGGATAATAGAACAAGACTCTATCTCAAAAAAAATTGTATACTTTATTGACTCATTTATGTCTGATGGGTATTTTTGATTACAAATTGTTTAGTCACTACTTTAAAGCCTGCTTTATTTCTTAATTTTATTGACTCATTTATGTCTTAGTCTTTTTTATTACAAATTATTTACTGTTCAGTCACTACCTTAGAGCCTGTTTTATTTTTTCTTAATTTTATTGACTCATTTATATCTCAGCCCTTTTTATTACAAATTATTTATTGTTTAGTCACTGCCTTAGAGCCTGTTTTATTTTTTCTTAATTTTATTAAAGGATGATATTGATGTTGAAATGTCTTACAATGATCATTTAGAGGTTTATTTTGAACAACTGGCAATTCCAGGAATGATGGAATAAAACATACGAAGTAGAAGGACTGGAACCTCCAGAAAAAGTACTTTAAGTTACCTACAGGTGACCCTAGTCGGGTATGTTACAGTCTTAATGGCTTTTCAGAAATTTGACAGAAAATCACTATTGATCTCACTGGATGTTTACATGAATTTTAAGCCTTTGGTTTTCTTTTAACTCTGTTTTTTACAGGTATGAATTGATAAGAAATGCCTGCACCTTCCCTCCTTCCTATCTTTCCCTTGCCTACAGAAAATTAAAAGGGAAAACAATGGACATCTGCATATTCTTCATTCAGATCAACCAGTGGCTAGCATTTGCCACCTTTTGCAGTTTCTTTCTCTTTCCGTAAGTACTTTCTTCTCTGAATCATTTGAAAGTAAGTTGCAAAGAGCATGATGTTTTACCCCAACACTTCAGCGTTTATCTCTTGTGAATAATGACATGTTCTATGTAATTACAGTTCTACCATCTAACTATAATACAGTAATTTGATGTACAGCCCATATTCAGATTTACCTAATTGTCTCCAAAATGTTCTTTATTTTTGTTTTAGATCCACAGTTTAATCAAAGATTAACCTTGCCTTTGGTTGTCACATCTCTCTATTCTTTTACTTTGGAGTAGTTCTTTCAATACATGAAACATTTTGAAAAATCTAGGCTCTTTGTTTTGTAGAGTGACCCATAATCTAGATATATCTGGTTGCTTTTTTCTTCTGACTAGAATAGATTGAGCATTTTGGCAAGAATACAGATTAAACAGTGTTCTCATGAGTGGATCCAGATTAAACAGGGAATAATGCCTAATTCAGATTAGGCAGTGTTGCGTACTTACCGCCTCACACCAGGAGATGTTTGCGTCTGTTTGTCCCACGATTGCTGATGCTATGTTTAATAATTTTGGTTGAGATAGTGTCAACTGGACATCTCCTTGTGAGGGTAGCTTTTCCCTTTTGTTATTAGTCATCTGTGGGATGAGACATCAAAGCACTGTGAACATCTTATTCCCCGGCAACCTTCACGAGCTGGTTTCAGCGTCATTGCTGAAGCCTCTTGGAAACATTGATTACACCCATGGTTCCAGTGGTGATTTTTCTCATTCCTTTTACATTGATTACCTGCCTCCTTGAGTGAGGTAGATGTTGTCTGCTCCCCATGTTTTCCCTTCAAATGTTTAATTTTAATTTAAATGATTAATACAGCTAAGTTATTCTTTCAACAGGCAAATGAAAACAGTAGCCTAAAGTGTCAGTTTCAACCAGAAAATAACAGCTCTGATTTCTCATGGCTCACACTCGTCTGAAACGACTCGGGTAGAGGCTGAGGAAGGCCATGTTGTTTGTCTACCTGGGACTAGTAAGTATAGAAATAGAATTCCTTTGTTCTTAAATTCTACCTTTGACTTTACTTTTAAAATATAATTTCTTTGGTACGATGTAGCTCATGCCTGTAATCCTAGCATTTTGGGAGGCCAAAGAGGGAGAACTGATTGAGCCCAGGAGTTTGAGACCAGGCTCTACACACACACACACACACACACACACACACACACACACACACGAAGCGGGAATGGTGGCATGCGACTGAGACCCCAGCTACCTGGGAGGCTGAGGTTGGAGGATCATTTGGACCCAGGAGGTGGAGGCTGCAGTGAACCATGATTGTGCCACTGCACTCCAGCCTGGGTGACAGAGCAAGACCCTGTCTCACAAAAGAAAAAGAAGAAGAGATCATCTATTAGTCTTCTTGATTTTTGTTAAAATGTGTTATGTGATAGTTGATAAGCTTTATGCATATGTCAATCTGTGGCCATTTAATTTTGGGCTAAGGACTTGTTCTATTATAGCACAGTAATCATTTTACTAAATAGTGACTATTTGTCATTAAAAACAATATATTTAGTTTTAATACAGTTGAATACTCACAAATTTCTGGGGGAACTTGGTCAGGACATTTCAACTGAGAATTGTCAGGCACCTTCTCACTGATAGGCATGCTGCTCGGTGGTGCAGCTCATAAGCAGACAACCCCCTTCATGTAATTTAGTAGGAAAATGACAAATACTTGTATAACTATAAAGTAAAGCAGAATTCTGGTTATTGAATCACAGCACCTACTGAAAGAAGTTCTCAAGTTCTGATTGAGTTCTAAAATTTTTTGAAGATTGGAATTCTTCATATGTAAGTAAAAACAATTTCTGATGACCCATTTCTAGTCCATCTTCTAAAGAAGTATTTAATCTGGGCCATGCATGGTGGCTCATGCCTGTCATCCCAGCACTTTGGGAGGCTGGGGTGGGTGGGTCATGAGGTCAAGAGATCAAGACCTTCCTGGCCAACATGGTGAAACCCCATCTCTACTAAAAACACGAAAATTAGCTGAGCATGGTGGCGCGTGCCTGTAGTCCCAGCTACTCGGGAGGCTGAAGCAGGAGAAGCACTTGAACCTGGGAGGCGGGGGCTACAGTGAGCTGAGATTGTGCCACTGCACTCCAGCCTGGCAACAGAGCAAGACTCCGTCTCAAAAAAAAAAAAAAAAAAGAAGTATTTAATCTGAGCTGGGCATGATGGCTCACTCCTGTAATCCCAGCACTTTTAGAGGCCAAGGTATGAGGGTTACTATAAACCAGGAGTTTGACACCAGCCTAGGCAACAATAGCAAGACCCCGTTTCTACAAAAAAAAATTTAAAAATTAGCTGCGCAGGAGGCTGAGTTGGGAGGATCACTTGAGCTTAGGAGTTGGAGGTTGTAGAAAGTTATGATCATACCACTGCACTCCAGGCTGGATGACAGTGGGCCCTGTCTCTAAAACAAAAAAAACTAACAAAAAAAGTGTTTAATCCATAAGATGGCCACATTTATAGGAGGCTCCCGGCAATCTTAGCCTGAAGCCATGAAGGAAGACACAGTGTGAAGGCAAGTACAGGCTGTCCTCTGGCAGCTGAGGATCAGGACAGGATGTGGAGTGAACATCCATATCAAAGCTTTATTGCTTGGATTGGAAAAAAAATTCCTATCTGTAGGTCAGCCTTAAAATACACCATTTCATAAAATATTGTCTTTCCCATATTTTGAGCCCATGCAATTTGTGCTACCTGAGGGGACAGTATTGTGTCCTTGATTTGGTGAGATTAGTAGCTTTCTTATCTTATTGACAGCTACAGAACTCAGAAACAGAAGCTGCATATTAAGCAAATTTATATCTTTCTTGTTATATTATTGTGTATAAGAAATAGAGATGGCCGGGTGCGGTGGCTCACGCCTGTAATGTCAGCATTTTGGGAGGCGGAGGCAGACGGATCACAAGGTCAGGAGTTTGAGACCAGCCTGGCCAACATGGTGAAACCCTGTCTCTACTAAAAATACAAAAGGCAATAAAAGGTTCTATGTGGACTTTGAAGGTCGTCTCTATCAATTTGAGGTTGGGAAGAACAGTTTTGTTGACATCCTTTAGCTGTGTTACAAGTACAATTTTGTTTTTTACTCAGGCAAAAGAAAATGTGTGTGTGTGTTATATACAGTCAGCCCTCTTTATCTGTGGGTCCTGCATCCTTGCTTTCTACCAACCTCAGATCAAAAATATTCCAGAAAAAAAAGGATGGTTGCATCTGTACTGAGTATGTACAAGCTTTTTTTCTTGTCATTCTTTATGCAATAAAGCATAACAACCATTTACGTTGCATTTCCATTGTATTAGGTATTGTGGGTAATCTAGAGATGATTTGAAGGATATTGGAGGGTGTGTCCAGGCTGCAGGCAAGTACTATGGCATTTTATGTCGGGGACACCTACAGATTTTTGTCTCCAGCCATGGTTCCTGTATAGTTTAACATTTCCACACGCTGAGGGTGTGATGGGTCTGAGTTGGGTTGGTCCCCCATGTTTGAGGAAGTGTGCCCATCATGATTGTACACCCTTGTTGTAAACTTCGGATATGTCTATTTTGATATTTAAAACATTTTCAGGTTAAGTCTGAAAAATGCCAAGATAGTAACAATATTTTAAAAGGGAATTCAGAAGTATTACTATAATAATAGAACTCATTATTAGAACATTCTAATAGTAGAAAAGGAAGTCTATTTATTTTATAAA
The DNA here is from genome assembly GCF_029289425.2 of Pan paniscus. Classification (NCBI taxonomy): domain Eukaryota; kingdom Metazoa; phylum Chordata; class Mammalia; order Primates; family Hominidae; genus Pan; species Pan paniscus. Next base: position 172,788,831 of record NC_073253.2, on the reverse strand, counting down.
ATTGTCAGTTCAGCTTAAGATCTAATAGTCTTTTCCAATTAGCAGCAACTTAATTGAGACTACCTCAAAAGAAGAATTTAACATTTATTTTTGTAGGAAAAAAGCAATTTTAAAATAGCCTGGGAAAACTTAGGTAAGTTTTCCTTAATCCTGACTCCTAATTTGTGGCTAGAAGTGGCAATGATATGAACATAAGCTGTGCTATTTGTTAATATATTGCTTTTCATAAATCAATCCCTTTTTTGTAATTAGGTAAAAAGAGAAGAGAAAGACATTCTTGATTTTGGTGACTAGAGTTGTAGTTGCTGGAAGCTTTGCCGCTAACATTGATGAACCAGATGCATGTCACCAGCCCATCACAGTGATTCTTAATGCCGTTAAGTATGAACATACAGTAAAAAACTGTTGATAGAATACATCGGTCTTATGAAATGAAATGTTTTCGTTAAGGATTTTTTAAACGAATTTCACATTACACAACTGGCTTTACTAAATCTGAGTCTTGTATTTCTGAACAGGGCACCATGGCCCGGCACTGCCACGTTTTCCAAGGAACCTGCCGGAGCTTCTGCGGAAGCTGCTCCTCGGGCGATGGAGTCCCTTCGCTGGTAGGCCCTTCTTCAGTCACCACAGGATGCCTGCCATTCATGAACAGGAAGGAGAGGACGGGCTTTGAATAAAAAACAGGTAAGTTTCCAAACTGCTTTTTTTCATCAAGATTTCAATCTTGGCTGAGCAAAGTGGCTCACGCCTGTAATCTCAGCATTTTGGGAGGCCAAGGCGGGCAGATCATGAGGTCAGGAGATAGAGACCATCCTGGCCAACATCATCTCCTCAGCACCCAGCTCAGTCATTTAGACAAAGAAAATATGTAAGATGGCCGAGCACGGTTGCTCACGCCTGTAATCCCAGCACTTTGGGAGGCTGAGGTGGGCGGATCACGAGGTCAGGAGGTCAGGAGATCGAGACAGTCCTGGCTAACACGGTGAAACCCCATCTCTACTAAAAATACAAAAAAAAAAAAAAAATTAGCTGGGCATGGTGGCAGGCACCTCTAGTCCCAGCTACTCGGGAGGCTGAGGCAGGAGAATGACGTGAAGCCAGGAGGCGGAGCTTGCAGTGAGCTGAGATTGTGCTACTGCACTCCAGCCTAGGCAACAGAGCGAGACTCCTTCTCAAAAAAAAAAAAAGAAAAGAAAAGAAAGAAAAAGAAAACATGTAAGAAACAGTTGCCAAAATAATTGAATACAGGATCTTCAACTGAGATTATTTTCTTTGTTAGGATCCAGGAAATATTTGTGAGGCCATTTGGACTTCAGTGTGAAATGGTGTTAAAAGATGGAAGTCATTTATTCAAGAAGTAAACATCTGCCACCTGGACTGTGCTCAGACATTTCATTGATTTTGTTTAATAAACATTTTCTGGCTTTGGGAGGTGTCTCTCTTGGTAGAACACAGTGTCAAAGATGGACAAGGTGGACACATAGTCCATTATTTGGTATTGTTTGTGTATGGGAGCAGACCACAAATTAATGTTTGGAGAACAATTTTGTCATAACACACTGTTGAGGCTCAGTTGTACAGAACTGGAAAAGTCTTTCAGCTTGGCACATGTCCTGATTCAGCCTTTGTTTAACATATATTCCAATCCGGATTCTATCTTCACTGGCTACAAAGACCACCTGATACGTGCACCACGACACAGGAGCTGCTGGAGAGGGGGTAGTGTTATCACCTCAAACTCACGGCCATATTTTTCAAAAGCCAGCTTAGAGAGAGGTGTACTGATAGCTGCATAGAGAACATGCAGTCCATCCATTCTTCCCAGTGATGTACATTTCTCAATCAGTAACCACGTGGTATACCAGCCTTGAGTGTCACATCTCCCAACCATACCAAATGGATCACCTAACTGGAGGTGGGGGGGGGGGCCCTCAGAAATGAGATTTCGTATTTACTGTAAAATTGCATTATTTTTTCTTTTGAGGTGGAGTCTCACTCTGTTGCCTGGGCTGGAGTGCAATGGTGTGATCACTGCTCACTGCAACCTCCGCCTCCTGGGTTCAAGCAGTTCTCCTGCCTCAGCCTCCCAAGTAGCTGCAATTACAGGCGCATGCCACCACTCCCAGCAAATTTTTATATTTTTAGTGGAGACAGGGTTTCACCATGTTGACCAGGCTGGTGTCAAACTCCTCACCTCAGGTGATCTGCCCACCTTGGCCTCCCAAAGTTCTGGGATTAAAGGTACGAGCCACCGCAACTGGCTGAGAATCTTTTTATTTGCTGATTTGTCTGTTGTGTATTTTCTTTGTTCAGATGTCTCTTCAGATCTTTTTCTCACTTTTAAATTGTTTTTTAATTGTTAAGAATTTTCTGTCTAGTTTAGATATAAGCCCTTTATCAGACATGTGTTTTGCAAATATTTTCTCCTAGTCTGTGGCTTGTATTCTGTCTCTTAACACTCATTTTATTTTTACTTTTGGAACTAAAGAAGAAGAATGGTCAGCTTTCCATTATTCTTGTAACAGTAATGGCAGAACCAAGTCTGATAATGCTACACTGAGCAAAGAAAGTCACCTGGTGAAGTCCAACATTAATGAAATGGGGTAGTACATGCAGGCGGCGTTGGGGGTGGGGAGGGAACAAATGCTTCTTGAGAGTAATATAATCTGCCATACCATCCAGGAACCTACAATGGCTATCTATTACCTTATTCTCTGGTTTGTTTAATGTTCGAATCTTTCCGAAAGATCCTTCAACCTTTCTGGAAGAATCTAATCTGATAACACCATCAAAAACACATTAATTCTTTTGGCATAATTTAAATTGTAAGACATCATTCACATTTATCAATGTTACATATATAAGAACTCACCCACCATATTCCTCCTTGAGGAATTACAGCATGTAATTCTATAACCATTTTTATAATCGTCTAACAATTTTATAATGGATTGGTTGCTTACTATCAATTTTTTAAAAGTCATGGCTTCTCCAGTCATTTCTTGCTTATCAAAATTATTTCATGAGATGGGTCTCTCCTTGTATATTTGAAAATGAGGTTTGCTTCCTTCTACTTAAAAAACAACTTGAACATACCTGTTTGGATCACATGGTCTTGTCCTGATAACTTGGAAGAGGTTGCTTCAGCATTGTTCTTATTGTTGCGGTGGTGATTATTAACATTGTTTCATATTCCGTTTAAAAAATTAAAATTTTACACGAGACCAATGTCTTTTCAATTCCAGTACAGTCTTCAGAAGTAACTAATGCTATTGGCTTTGTGCATTGTAATTTCAGACCATTGTATATGTCTTTAGTTATATGTACAGTATACACACATATGTGTCATATTATTCCATTTTTTCTAGCATTAAACATTGCTATGGAAAACTCTCAGAAAAATATTTATTTGAACAGAACTTTTTCTTTTCTCAGATGTACCCTCCTTAGGAATCTTTCTTTGATCCTTGAAGTTTGGTAACAACTTTAAATATGTGTATCCCAGCTGGGAGCAGCGGCTCACACCTGTAATTTCAGCACTTTGGGAGGCCGAGGAGGGTGGATCACCTGAGGTCAGGAGTTTGCCTGGCCAACATGGTGAAACCCCGTCTTTACTGAAAATACAAAAAGTTAGCCAGGTGTGGTGACTGGCACCTGTAATCCCAGCTACATGGGAGGCTGAGGCATGAGAATCGCTTGAACCTATAGAGACAAGGTTTCACCATGTTGACCAGGCTGGTCTCGAACTCCTGACCTCAGGTGATCCACCCACCTCAGCCTCCCAAAATGCTGGGATTACAGGCATGAGCCATTGCACCCAGCCATACAGGAGCAAGTTTAAAAATTAAATATTTTTTGGGAGGCCGAGGCGGGCGGATCACGAGGTCAGGACTTCAAGACCAGCCTGGCCAATGTGGTAAAACCCCATCTCTACTAAAAATACAAAAATTAGCCAGGCATGGTGGCGTGCACCTATAGTCCCAGGTACTTGGGAGGCTGAGGCATAAGAATTGCTTGAACCCGGGAGGCGGAGATTGCAGTTAGCTGAGCTCATGCCACTGTACTCCAGCCTGGGCAACCAAGTGAGACTCCATTCCAAAAAAATAAAAAACCTAAAATTACAAAATGTTTAGAAGAAAATAATCCTGTGACCCTGGATTATGTGGAGTCCTAATTAGGGAAAAGGAATCAGGCTGGTGGGATTGAGGGAAAGCAACAAGAAAAAGCAGATAAGCTGTAAGTTTTCCTTTCTTCATGGTCCAGGACACACAGCCCTCCTGAGCAAATAACTCACAATCTTCCTGCACCCAGCTATCACCAGACCCTCAGCTGATAGAAAAATGCAATTTAGTTCACTGCAACGTTGGTGTTATCAGTATACACAAAGCCCTCTTCAGTACACAGCACAAGCGCCATCCTATAAAATCCCCAGCAGGCCTTTGTTTCCTTGCAGTTACCTCCACACTTGCTAACTTGCCCACACTTGCTAACTTGCCCACTGCTTCCTTGCAACATATTTTCCTACTTTCTCTAATAAATCAGCCTTTCTTAACCTACAACTGTCTTGGTAAATTCTTTGAACCATCACGCCACCAGCCCCAGATAGTCACCACTCACCCATGACATTTTGGTGGCCCATATAAGGACTCTCTCTCCTTACAGGGAATCCTCTCCATTCTCTTTCCCAACTTGTGATCCTTGGTGGCCAACATCTGAGCACAGAGACAACTAAAGGTCTCTGGCCAGACCTACACTCCAGTGGGACTGACAGGGGTCCATGTGGAAGCGTTTGACCCACCACCAGGTTCAGGTGAAGGACCTAAATTTACTTTCACTTTTCAGTCTCCCAGCAGCTGGCTTCTAGTATCCGACAATTGATGGCAACTGGCCAGGGCCACTCTCTGGTGTTGTCTGAAGGCCAAAGGGTGAATAGGGCTGAGTGCCCTGCCCAACAGGAAGGAAAGCTCTCTCCTATCTTTTCTGGTCAAAAGTCCCTAAACCCTACGTGTGACACAACTGACAGCAGAAGCTCGTTCAGAGCAAATTCACACGCATTTTGGGTGACTCGTACCCTCTCTTTCTCGCTCTGAATTATCCATCTTGTTCAGGACTTTGCTAAATCAGGTGATCCAGACAGCCTCAGAACAATGAGTCTTCCCTTATCCGCCCGCTCTTCTGACTGGCACCAGGCTGAGTTCTTCCTTTACCCTTTTTCCTCATACCTGGGCTGATCACCCAGCGTGAGTACCTGGACTGGCCACCGATTGTAAAGCCCCTGAGCAGCCGAGAGGTCTTTTCTAACGGTGGGAGGCCCCTTTATAAAGTGTACCCTGAGTCCCTCAGCAGACATAAGTGGAGCCCTTTTCATCTTGGCAGGATATCCAGAGAGAATGCGCGGTTCAAATAGCCCCAAGCAGCATGTTTTCCAGTCCCATCATGGGATAAACCCCATCTATTCCTTTAGCCTCACCTCTAGGCTGCATTCTAAAACACTGGAGAAATTTAACCTTTAGACTCTCAAGAAGAAACGTCTAATTTTCTTGTGTAATACAGCATGGCCCCTGTGCAGAAAATCCTCAAATTAGCCTCCTCAGTCTTTCATAGCCAAAAGCAGAATAAGGAGGACAGGGCTAAAAAGAAAGAAAACCACAGGGACAAAAGGCAGGCTCAGCTCTTGGCTGCTTGACAAGCCCCCAGCCCCCTCCAGGTTTCCCTAAGAGCACTCCTCCAAATAACCGTCATTGGTACAAAAGGCTAGGCCACTAATAGGCAAACTGCCCTAATGGGATAAATGGGGAAAAAACCCACATGGCTTACCCCAACCCATAAGCTCGGCCGCTGGAAAAGGGACTGCACTGAGGACCGAAGGGCCCCTGGAACAGAATCCTGACCCCTGATGGCCTTAAGCTGAAGGGGCTCTCTGCTCCCGCTGGAGACAGCTCACTTTAACTGGTGGCTTGTGGAGGTAGGAGGAATTCATCCCATACTGTGTAGGTCTGGGGTGCTAAGGCTCTCCCTGATAGGAAATGAGCGAGAGGGGTAGGGATGCTGCCCTGCACTGTCCAGTGGCTGCAGGCTCAAAAGCCATCCTGTAAAGCTTAACCTTTTCCTCTATTCCTTTCTTTTCTTTTTCTCTGTTTCTGTTCAATCCAGGAGTCTAACCTTAAATGGGAAAAAACAGTTTGTAACATCCTAGCCCGATTTTATTGTTCTCTTTAAAACTCCAGCTGCTTACATATTATGCTGTTTTTGTGCACATTTTAAACTAATGGGCAAATTACAAAAAAAAAAATTCAGAGCTCAAATATTTAACTTGCACTACAGAGTTAAACAGTCTTCTAAAGCTCTCGATTTTCCTCTCTTTTTTTCTTCCTGCTTTAGAACTGCTGTTACTAAGCTGCTGCTGCTGAGATAAGACTCATTATTTATGGTCTAACTAGAATGTAAACACTGGAAACTCTTTTAAAGTTAAGAAAAAAAAAGGTTAAAGAAGTTTTGTTAAACCAAACAACCTAGAATTTTTTAACCTCCCTTAAAGTTGATGGAAATAAATCCAGCACCTCTTTTAAATCTGTTTTGTTTTGTTTTGAGACAGAGTCTCTCTCTGTCACCCAGGCTGGAGTGCAGTGGCGCCATCTCAGCTCACTGCAACCTCCACCTCCTGGGTTCAAGAGATTCTCCTGCCTCAGCCTCCTGAGTAGCTGTGATTACAGGCATGTGCCACCAAGCCCGGCTAATTTTTGTATTTTTAGTAGAGACGGGATTTCACCATGTTGGCCAGGCTGGTCTCGAACTCCTGGCTGCAAGTGCTCCATCAGCGTCAGCCTCCCAAAGTGCTGGAATGACAGGCATGAGCCACCGTGCTGGGCTACATCTTATTCTTAAAGTGAACTCTTTGCATTCAGTTCTACCACAGGCTCTCAGTAATTCTCCAACTGCCTGTTAAGCAGCTTCACCCTCTTGATATTAATGCTTTTATAAGGGAGACAGTACACAATTGCTATTTGCAGAGGAACCTCCAAAACTATCACCCAGATGAAACTTCTTTATATTTGTCCTAGTGATGTTATTTACCCCCACACCACAACTTCAATGCGCTGAAGTACTAGTATTTGTTTAACTGTTTTTCTCATACTCTTTACAGCCCCTCTTCTTTCCTGCCTTCCTAAGTTTACCATATATTGTCATTTTCCTTAAATACGATTCTGTTTTTACTCTATCATAGCTAGCTATTGCCTCAATGGCTGCACCCAAGCACCCACTCTACCCAGTAATATCTCAAGTTGCTAACGTAACACACAATACTGACTGCTGAATATGCCCACACAAGCAGGCACTTGAGGATGACATTACACTCCTTCCTAGCTGTCACACTATCTATAGAAGAAATTGTTAACATACAAGCCCAATAATCTGGATTCGACTACATCACTTACACACACACCAAAAACGCAGGTTTAAGAGGGGGACCTAGGCCAATGGATGCCTCATGGCAATCATCCACCATGACAAAGTGGATCGGGAAGGCACCAGAGATGGCCTGTAAGGCAAACCTCTGCATTAGAAACTCCAAGGGGTTCGGCCCTTTCCTAGGGGCTTTAACACAAGTGCATTGCAATTCTGCCCTCAACTATAATCAGGTACACCAGGAACAGGTGCCATATGACGACTCTGATCAGCTCACTGTGGACTCCCACAGGCTTTCTCTATTGCGGGGAAACAACAAAGTTAATGCCTGCAAGATTGATGATGATTACTTTATGCCTATAAACAATTCAGCAACGGGGATGGAATATATAGGAATAGGGGTTCAAGACTAGACAACTCCTCGTCCTCACTAATACATCTACATCTTTTTCTCAATTTTCCCTTATCCCATTAATATTTAGAAATCTTTATCTGTCAGACCCCACTTCTCCCACCTGTAATAATGCTCATAGGAGTTCATTTGTACCGTTCATTGTTAATGCAATATCTCATTTTGTGCCTTCTAGAATACAACAATTTCAAACCAAAATGTTACTGCAGCAATGGAATCAGCCATTAAGGGTACTCCATTAACTCTCCTTTAAACACAGCAGGACAAAATTTTAGGCTGCTAAATAAATGCTGTTCCCCCATAGTCCCACAGTCACCCTGCCCAATTCAAGTCCCAACTCCGGGGTTTAGGCCCATATAACCTCCTAACAGGCCAGTAATCCCAGGTAGGGCCAACTCTATGCCCCTGGTCAGCAGGAAGCAGTTGGAAGATGAGACCTTCACCCACATGACAAAGATTTGTCATTATTGCTCTGTCAGCAAGAAAATGTACAGTCTTAATTAGGGAAAAGGAGTCAGGCTGGTGGGACTAAGGGAAAGCAAAAAGAGAAGGCAGATAAGCTGTAAGTTTGCCTTTCTTCATGGTGCAGGACACGTAGCCCTCTTGGGCAAATAACTCACAGTCTTCCTGCACCTATCACCAGACCCTCGGCTGACAGAAAACTGCAGGTTAGCTCACTGGAACCTTGGTGTTATCAATACTGCACAAAGACCCCTTCAGCACACAGCACAAGCATCACCCTATAAAATCCCCAGCAAGCCTTTGCCTCCTTGTAGTTAGCTTCTCTCTTGCAAACTTGCCTGTTGCTTCCTTGCAATGTATTTTCCTACTTTCTCTAATACATCTGCCTTTCTTTACCTGCAACTGTCTTGGTAAACTCTTTTTACCACCACGCCACCAGCCCCAGATAGTTACTGCTCACCCATGACAGATTAGACAGAGTCCTTCAAAAGCCTAATGCATAAAGAAAAATCTGATAAATTAAACTGCATAAACATTTAAAAAATTTTTGCTCTTAAGAAGACATCACTTAGAAAATAAAAAGAAAAATAACAGACTAGAAAAAATATTTGCAAATCATATACCTGATCAAGGACTTGTATCTAGAATATATAAAGGCCTCTCATAACGCAATGGTAAGTACACAAACAATTCAATTAAAATATGGGTAAAATATTTGAACAAACATTTCACCGAGGAAGATATACAAACTGTTAACGAGCACACGAGTAGATGCTTGACATCATTAGTCATTAGAGAAATGCAAATTAAAGCCATAATGAGCTACCACTAGAATAGCTATAATTAGGTAAGACGTTGGTAAATTACAGAACCACCTGTTTCTGTATAATAAAGTTTTATTGCAATACAGCCCTCCCATTTATTTATAATGTATGGTCTATGCCTGCTTTTACACTATCATGGCAGAATTGAGTAGCTGCTACGGAGACCACAGTGGTCTGCAAATTCTAAAATATTTACTATCTGACCTTTCACAGAAAAAGTGACAAGTATTGGTGAGGTTGTGGTAGGTAAATCATACCTCAACATTGCTGATGGTGTGTCCAGAATTGGTGGGTTCTTGGTCTCACTGACTTCAAGAATGAAGCCGCGGACCCTCGCGGTGAGTGGTACAGCTCTTAAGGTGGCGCGTCTGGAGTTTGTTCCTTCTGATATTTGGATGTGTTCGGAGTTTCTTCCTTCTGGTGGGTTCGGGGTCTCGCTGGCTCAGGAGTGAAACTGCAGACCATTGCAGTGAGTGTTACAGCTCTTAAGGCAGCGCATCTGGAGTTGTTCGTCCTCCTGGTGGGCTCCTGGTCTCGCTGGCTTCAAGAGTGAAGCTGCAGCCTTTTGCGGTGAGTGTTACAGCTCATAAAAGCAGTGTGGACCCAAAGAGTGAGCAGCAGCAAGAGTTAAAGCAAAGAGTGAAAGAACAAAGCTTCCACAATGTGTAAGGAGACCCGAGCGGGTTGCCACTGCTGGCTGGGGGGGAGGGGGGGCAGCCTGCTTTTATTCTCTTATCTGGCCCCACCCACGTCCTGCTGATTGGTAGAGCCCAGTGGTCTGTTTTGACAGGGCGCTGACTGGTGCGTTTACAATCCCTGAGCTAGACACAAACGTTCTCCACCTCTCCATCAGATTAGTTAGATACAGAGTATCCACACAAAGGTTCTCCAAGGCCCCACCAGAGCAGCTAGATACAGAGTGTCGATCGGTGCACTCACAAACCCTGAGCTAAACACAGGGTGCTGATTGGTGTGTTTACAAACCTTGAGCTAGATACAGAGTGCCGATTGGTGTATTAACAATCCCTGAGCTAGACATAGGGTGCTCCAAGGCCCCACCAGAGTAGCTAGATACAGAGTGCCGATTGGTGTATTTACAATCCCTGAGCTAGACATAAAGGTTCTCCATGTCCCCACCAGACTCAAGAGCCCAGCTGGCTTCACCCAGTGGATCCCGCACCGGGGCTGCAGGTGGAGCTGCCTGCCAGTCCCGCGCCACGCGCTCGCACTCCTCAGCCCTTGGGTGATCGATGGGACTGGGCGCTGTGGAGCAGGGGGCGGTGCTCGTCGGGGAGGCTCGGGCTGCACAGGAGCCCACGGAGGCGGGGGAAGGCTCAGGCATGGCGGGCTGCAGTCCCGAGGCCTGCCCCGCGGGAAGGCAGCTAAGGCCCGGCGAGAAATCAAGCGCAGCGCCGGTGGGCTGGCACTGCTGGGGGACCCAGTACACCCTCCGCAGCCGCTGGCCCGGGTGCTAAGTCCCTCATTGCCCGGGGCCAGCAGGGCCGGCCGGCTGCTCCGAGTGCGGGGCCCGCCAAGCCCACGCCTACCCGGAACTCTAGCTGGCCCGCAAGCGCCGCACGCAGCCCCGGTTCCTGCTCGCGCCTCTCCCTCCACACCTCCCTGCAAGCTCAGGGAGTGGGCTCCGGCCTTGGCCAGCCTAGAAAGGGGCTCCCACAGTGCAGCGGTGGGCTGAAGGGCTCCTCAAGTGCCGCCAAAGTGGGAGCCCAGGCAGAGGAGGCGCCGAGAGCGAGCGAGGGCTGTGAGGACTGCCAGCACGCTGTCACCTCTCAATGGGAATGTGAAATAACAGTCTGGTGGCGTTTTAAAAGGTTAATCACAAATTTACCATATTACCCAGCCATTCCATTCCTAGGTAATAAAGAGAAATGAAATTATATGTCCACATGGACTTGCACAGGGATGTTCACAGCAGCATTATTCATACAGCCAAAAAGTGGAAAGAACCAAATGTTAATCTACTGGTAAACAGACAAGTGAAATGCAGTCTATCTATACAATAGAATACTATTAAGAAATAAAAGGGCCTGGCGCAGTGGCTCACACCTATAATCCCAGCACTTTGGGAGGCCGAGACGGGTGGATCACAAGGTCAGGAGATCAAGACCATCCTGGCTAACATGGTGAAACCCTGTCTCTACCAAAAATACAAAAAAAATTAGCCGGGTGTGGTCATGGGCCCTGCAGTCCCAGCTACGCAGGAGGCTGAGGCAGGAGAATGGTGTGAACCTGGGAGGTGGAGCTTGCAGTGAGCTGAGATCATGCCACTGCACTACAGCCTGGGCAACAGACCGAGACTCTGTCTCAACAACAACAAAAAAAGAAATGATATATTGATACATGCTACAACATGGATGACCTCAAAACCAGTACATTGAATGAAAGAAGCCCGATGCAAAAGATCAGATATTATATGATTTCATGTATATGAAATGTCCAGACGAAGCATTAAACCTAGAGACAGAAAGCAGATTAGCAGTTGCCTGAACCTATGGGTAGGAATAGGGATTGGTTACAAATAAACAAAAGCAGGGGATTTTTGGGGGGTGATCAAAATGTTCTAAAACTTGATTGTGATGGTGGTTACACAACCCTATAAATATACTAAAAATCATTAAAACACTTAACATGTGTAAATACTGTGGTATGTAAACTGTGCCTCAACAAAGCTGTTTTAAGAAAGGCTATAAAAATTACATAACTTTCTAACTGTAAATTACAAAGAGAGAATCTGGTTCTTAAAGGAAAAATATCAAAGCAATGACACAGACAAGCTCACACTAAGCCTAAAGTGGGTTGGGGTATAAATATACCATATAAAAAACAAGAAGAGATTAAACCACAAATGTGATTTCCCCCATTATAATAAGATAGTTTGTACAATTCTTTCCTGATGAATGTGTAAGTCTTGAATCAGACATTTTTTGAGAAAATATGAATTACCAAAATTGGTTCAAGAAGAACCATAAAATCAGAAGTTAAAAAAAAAAAACTTTGAAAAACAAGTACTGAAAGAAACATTCCATAAAAAGGCACCAGATCAAAGATTTTTATGTGCAAGTCCTTTTGAATTTTCAAGGAACAGTCAGTCCCAAATATTCATCAAATGTCTCCGAGGTTACTGGACCCTGTGCCGGGCACTGAGCTCCAACAGTGTTCACAGTCGGGCATTCTCCACGCTCTCACGGCACTCACAGTTGAAGAGGGAGGGGCAAATGTTAATCAAAGGTACCACCTCTAGGCCCAATTATTAACTTAGGCTATGACCTAGAGAAAAGGGCCCCAATTCTCCAGAAAGTTGTAAGATATGTTCTTGACATAGATTGGAAGTTTGGAGAGTTTTCCATGACCTAGGGATGCTGTGCTGAGATCTGCCAGGGACTAAGCATTTCATAGAGGCTCCCATAAAGGCCCTGCCTGGGTCAAGGGGGAACATACCATGTTAGAAGGGTCACTATGGCTGAATTTCAGGGAGCAAGTGGGGAGTGTGGCACAATGAGACTAGAGATGTAGGCTGTGATAAGAAGACAGAGACTGGCAGGTCATCTTAAGGATTTGGGGGTTTTAGTCAAAGACTGATAGGAGATGATTAAAGCCTTTAAATGCATTAAAGCAGAACAAAAAGACATTTAAAAAAGAAAAGAAACATGATCAGATTTGTGTTTTGAAAATATCCCTCAAGCAATAGTATGGACAATGGACAGGAGATGGGCCTAGGATAGATGTAAGGGAATAGGTTTGAAGGCTACAATAAGAGTCCTGGTGACAAAGAATCATGGCTTGGATAGCAGAGGAGATTTAAGAGATGATGCAGGAGTTAAGCAGGCTTGGAAATGGATTAGATACGTGGTTAAGGAGAGAGAGGTGCATGGCGGGCTATAAGCAACTGGATAGATGGTGGTAGTGTTATTCACTGAAATAGAAAACACAGAAAGAGAACCAAGTTTTGAGGGAAAGATGATTTGTTTTCTGAGTAGAGACTGAGGTGCTTTGGGGGTGATGAAGGATAATGCTGAGCGAACAGTTTCAAATGTAGGTGAATTGTTCTGGGAAGACGTCTGGGTTGGATGAAGAAACTGTCAACTGCATATTTACTGAGAGGCTGAGTGAGAACTCTGAGAAAGATTAGATTGAAAAGAGAAGAAGACTTTAAAGATCTCATCACTGAATTGACTGTAGAGGAGAAAGAACTGGCAAAGGAATGAGAAGGAAGGATTGGGGAGGTAGAAGAATGTAGTGTGGTGGAATTAAAAGGAAGAGTGTTTCAGAGAGGGAGAGGTCAACAGTGTCAAATGCTGCCCAGAAGTCGTGGCATCCTTTAGATATAACAATGTGTAGGTTGTATTCCTTATCTATTGCTGTGTAACAAATTACCCTAAACTTCAGCACCTTACAACAACAAATATATATTAACTGATTGCTGTGGTTTGAATGCGTCCCCTCCAAAATTCAGGTGTTGCCAATGTGACAGTATGAAGGGGTGGGGTGTTTATGAGATGATTAGGCCATGAAGTTTCCTCTCTCATTAATGGGATTGAGGCCCTTATAAAGGAGGCTTCTTGCAGCATTTGCTTAGCTCTCTCTTCTCCTCTTCAACCATGTGAGGACACAGTATTCCTCTCTCCCAGAGGATGCAGCAAGAAGGCCCTCACCACGTACCCGTGCTGGCACCTTGATCTTGGATTTCCCAGCCTCCAGAAACAGTGAGGAAATGAATTTCTGTTCTTTATAAATGACCCAGTCTTAGGTATTCTGTCACAGAAGCATGAACAGATTAAGATACTCATGCAGTTTCTGAAAGTGAAGGATCCAGGAGCTGCTCAGCTGAGTGATTTGGGCCCAGTGTCTCATGAGGCTGCAGCCATCTAAAAGGCCAGTAGGCCTGAAGGATCCTCATCCACCAAGGCCCACTCACACCTGGCTCTCCCAGAGTAGGCAATCTATGCAGGAGAGAAACGTTGAAGTCACATTGTCTTTTTCAACCCAGACTTGGAAATCACCCACCATCACTTCTGACACATTCTATTTATCATACGCAAGTCAACCAAATACAACCCACACTTAAAGGGAGGGAAATTAGACCTGCCTTTTGAAGGAGGGACTTCTAAGGAATTTGTGGACATGTTTTAAAACCACCACAGAGGTCAGGGGACCTGAGTGAGCACTATCTCTGCTGACTAATGAGGAGTGGGAGCTAGATTGGGGTGGGTTGAGAAGTGAATATGAGGCTAGAAAATGGAGCCTGCTAATGTAGATGACTCTCTCAGGAAGTGTGTGAAGGAGAGAAAATTGATTAGAATAGTGTTGAGGCCTGATATGTTGATAATCATTAGTCTGCAGGAATTAGAAGGAAATCCCAGAAAAATGGAGAGCAAATGGTGTCAGATTGAAGGAGAAAATCATAACCTAAAACATCCAGAGGAGAAAACCGCAACAAAAGGTAAGATCAACTTGATGGCTCTCCAACCTCAGGAGCAGCGGATATGAGGAAACAGGAGTGAGCCCTGGGCACCTAAGAGTAACCTTCTCCAGCGTTTGCAAAGCAACTGGCAGCAGAAGCTTAAGAGCAGTAAGTGCGAGTGTGAGCACCTGAGCCAGAGAGGCAGGGTGTTGCAGTGCCCACGGTAACTATGTGGTTTCCCCCAACACACACACATGCCTGTCCCAGAAGACTGGATGCTAACAAACCCTATCCCATTGCAAGTCCAAATTCCTTCCTGAAATTACTGGCAACAAGATGCTATGAAAAAATCCAGCACTCACATGTGAGCTAACAGGGAACTTCAAAAATTAAGACAAACACCCAACCAAGAATGACAAAATATTTGAGGAAAACTCTAACACTAAAAATGAGAAACACCACCCCGCACGGAGAGAAGTCACATCTAAGGAAATAGAACTAATAGAGCAAGCAACATGACTTCCTCTGAGGGGGAAGAAACTGGCTCCGAATATCTTATACCTGAGCCCCAGCTTTGACATTCACAAGCCAAGAATGTGTCTTTTTGTATTCTGGTTCCACTGTGACCATCTTCTTTAAGGCAAAGGATGACTCCGTCTAGTTATCTGAATGGTGAAAGAGTTACATACTGGATAAAAACAGGTGGGCTTAAATATCAATATTTTCCCAGCACATCAAAGAATTGTTATGTATGTTATAATATTATGTAACCGACTCAAGATGAAAGGCACTAAAAGGGACAAATGGTGACATTTCATACCAGTAAAATAACAATTAACTTGAATTTTTATATATCTCACATAAGCGCTTGTAAATATATAAATCAAAATATAATAGAAATATCAGACTTCTGATAAGATGATGAAATGAAATTGTATTAGCAATTTTCTCCCTCAATACCTTACAAAATGAGCAATAAGTGGTAAATGCACTCACACACACACGCGTGTGAGTGCACACACACACACGTTGAACATGCACATTATCAGCATCGCCAAACTAGATCGGTAGTTAAGAAGAGAGTCTAGAGCAAAAGGAGGTCCAACTTAGCAACACTGCAGCCTCAACCCCCAGTAGCCTTACTGGAGAACTCACAAAACCCTGAAAATACTTGCTAACGTCATCAAACCTGGAGTGATGTAACCTGAATGGGAATCCTTATCCTTTACTTCTTCTAGGAAGTACATATGGATCCTAGAAAAGAACACGGGTTGGGAGGAAGTGGGGATGATTAACAGGTACAAGAAAAGTAGTTAGAATGAATAAGACCTAGTATTTGCTAGCATAACGGAGGGGACTATAGCCAAAAATAATTTAATTGTACATTTTTACATAAGAGTATAATTGGAGAGTTTGTAACACAAAGGATAAATGCTTGAGGTTTACCCCCATTTACCCTGATGTGATTGTTACACATTGCATGCCTGTATCAAAGTGTCTGATGCAACCCATAAATATATGCACCTATGTACCCACAAAAACTTTTTTTTTTTTTTTTTGAGACGGAATCTGGCTCTTGTCACCCAGGCTGGAGTGCAGTGGTGCAATCTCGGCTCACTGCAACCTCCACTTTCCAAGTTTAAGTGATTCTCCTGCCTCAGCCTCCCAAGTAGCTGGGATTACAGGCACCCACCACCACGCCCAGCTAATTTTTGTATTTTTGTATTTTTAGTAGAGACGAGGTTTCACCACGTTAGCCAGGCTAGTCTTGAACTCCTAACCTCAGGTGATCCACCCACCTCGGCCTCCCTAACTGCTGGGATTACAGCTACCACGCCTGACCAGAAAAATATTTTTAAAGAGTAGGGTAGGTAAAAATGAAACTGACTCTCAGACAAAAGGAAAAATTTCAAAACTACCCACTGAATTGGGAAAATGTTCCAAAGAAGAAGAAATCCAAATTGACAAACTTTAAAAAGATTGTTTTAAAGCCCACTGACTGAAGGCCATCAGGAACATTTCTATAGTAGAAAATAGTTTGGTTTATTTACCTTGCTGCAGGAGCGGGGAAAGCACTCCAAAGGAACTGTAGAGGTCTCAACAAGGAATTGAAAGGGGCTTCTCATAGGATTTGGGCTTGTACTAGATTATTTCAAGAAAAGCTGGAGAAGTGAGGATTAGCTGTGAGTTGAGGGTTGTTAATAAGTTAGGGCAATGCAGTGGCTGGGATATCTTAATTCTAATCTAGGAAGTAGGACTCAGGTAAGACTACAGTCGTCATTGGTAAATGAGCAGCAGTCACTCCAGTTAGAAATGGAGAATGTTTTATTGTTTCCATGGTTGCAAAATGGCTTTTCTCTATTTTGTTCCAGACATGGTCATGCAGTAGCCTTGTCTATATCCCATTTATATTCTAGAAAGTATTCTTTATGTTTGTTTGGGAACACCATAACCTGACTCCTAGCTGCCAAAAAGGAAGTGTTACACTTTCTCAAGATAATCAATCTCACTAGCAGTAAGGTAAATACAAACTATAGCAGCAAATACCTCTTTGCACACATCAGATTGACAAAAATAAAAGTAGTAACACCCATTACCAAGGGAAATGTAAGGTAATCATTTTTCTCATACATTGATAATATAGGGTGAATTATTACAGCTTTATAAAATTATTATTGTGGAGAATTTCTAACATATCTAAAAGGAAGACAGTGGTATAATGGACTCTCATTATACCAGCTCCAACAATTGTCAATTCAAGGCCATTGATTTTATCCCTGTTTCCATCCACTTGTCTCTCCCCGATACCTTTCTGAAGCAAATTATTTTATCCATAAATATTTCAGAATGTCTCTTGACCATTATTACATCTAAAAATAGAAAACCAAAAAGTCCTTAATTTAGTGAAACATCTACGCAGTGTTCAAATTTTTTTTTAAGAGACGGGGTCTTGCTCCCTGCCCAGGCTGGAGCGCAGTAGCACGATCATAGCTCACTGCAGCCTCGATCTCCTGGGCTCAAGTGATCTTCCTACCTCAGCCTCCCCAGGACCTGGGATTACAGGCATGAGCCACCACACCTGACCCTGTGTTCAAATTTCCAACTGTCTTGTAAATGTCATACTTTTTCTATTTTGTTTGAACTGAGATCCAAATAAGGTCCACACATTGATACTGGGTGATATGACCTACAACCTTTTAAAGTAAGTAACATGGCCTTATACACTAAAACCAAAAATATACATACCCTTTGATCTAGTGATCCTAGTCCTAACAATGTAAGGTCGAATCTGAGACTTACTGTGACACTGTAATGACAAAAAACATGAAAACAGCTTGAATGACCATCGATGGGGAAAAAGTAAATAAACATGTACCTCTACAGTAGGAATAACTATGTCACTATTTAAAACAAGTAGGATCTGTAGTGTATTGATCTGGTGGCTGTCCGGATGAATTAAGCAAAAAAAAAGTGGTTAAGAAATATAGTTTATGATCTCACTTTAGTAAAAGCAAATGACAAATTCACAATCTCTAACATATATTTTATATATTTCTATGTGGTGTACATGTGTCTGTGTATCTTTGGAGAGGCTTACATGATTATGGAGAAATATGTACAGGCTTACATACCTGGGCAAACAACATTTGCCTGGTGATGGTGGTCACGATGGTGGTCAACAAAGAATGTATAAGAAGAGCATAAAGGGAGATAACAAACAGATTTGCAAAATTGGAAAATATTCACAGTATGCTAAGTGAAATGTATAAATCCAAAGTCTAGCCACAATATTGTTAAAATATGTGAAACTGAATATGCAATGGTAACTAGGACAAAGGACAACTTAATGTGAGGAGTAGATTTTTGTCTTGGATGTCTTTTTTCACAAGAAAGTAACATTGGAACAAAGAAAAAATAGCATTTTATATATTGTTATTAATTAAATGCATATTAGAACAAAACATGAGAGCACACCAACTTTTGTCTATTTGATTTTGTCAATAACATGAATGCAGAAAATGTTCAGATAATTATTCTGTACAAAATGGTGTTAATAACTTCAGTTCTTTGCTACCTCAAGGTAGACCTCATACTTGGTCAAAACCACCTCCAAACAATCCTGGAATGCCTGGTTTTATGCAGTTACCCAGTAACTCCTGTAAAACTAAGGTGGACATTGTGGTCATTAATGCAATTTGGCTTGAATTGGTGTCCTAATCCAATTATTACTCAAATCAGAAATGTAAAACAATGTCATTGTTTCCTACTACACTTGCTGCTAATGAACAAGTTGTACAAAGACAGGATTTGTTCAACTCATCCTCCCTCAAATCATTTCCTACATTCTTCTAATTTAAAGGATTGCTTTTGCCCAGGTTCTTTTGAGCTCTGCTTGCCCTGGAGTCCACCTGCCCCATGAGTAAACTGGCTCAATTCTCCCACTACGTCCCTCCACTTAGTTAAAATTCATGAACTACCATAGTGCCTTAAAACATTATGCACCTGGCCAGGCGCGGTGGCTAACGCCTGTAATCCCAGCACTTTGGGAGGCCAAGGCAGGCGGATCACGAGGTCAGGAGATCGAGACCATCCTGGCTAACACGGTAAAACCCTGTCTCTGCTAAAAATACAAAAAATGAGCCAGGCGTGGTGGCGAGCACCTGTAGTCCCAGCTACTTGGGAGGCTGAGACAGGAGAATGGGGTGAACCAGGGAGGCGGAGCTTGCAGTGAGCCGAGATGGCGCCACTGCACTCCAGCCTGGGGGACAGAGCAAGATCCGTCTCGAAAAAAAAAGACAAAAACATTATGCACCAATGCAGGCAACTATAAACAGAAATATAAAGCCAATGTTGGAGTTGTATGGTCATAAAATGATTCAGAATGTGCTTATAATTTTTAATACTATTGCTCACCTGAAAATTACAAAATTACTTTTTCTTTTTTTTTTTTTTTAACCCTAGAATTTGCAGACTCCCAGGAGGTCTGGGCACTCAAATAGAGAAAGAGAGTTAGGATTTTACAAAGCTTATTGATGAAAGCAGGTAGGATGATATCATCAATTAGCCTGCTAACTAAACTCTAATTTACAGCTGACTGGCCTTGCAATTGGGAGTAACTGTTTAGTTCCTTTCTTTCCTACTTCCTCACTTGGACCATTCCCCTATCACACAATGCTATTTGGAACATTTGGACAAATAATTCAACTTTAAATCAGCAATTCCACTTCCAGAAATTTAACTTAAACAGATAGATATCTGGTCCAGAGTACAAAGATGCATGTGCAAGAATGTTTAAAGCAGCAAGATAATACTGTAAACATCCTAAATGTTCATTATTTGGTGTCTTGTTGAATATGCAAGCAATGTAATACTTTGTAAATGTTAGCTATTCATATAGATTTCACTGTTACTGAAAAAGATGAACAGCATACGAGAAAAAAGTCAATGTATATGAACACAGTTTAAAGAAAAAGCTACAAATAGCCAATGAGCACTTTAAAAGTGTCATAACTTCACTCATAATGAAGTAAAGGCGATCAGGACAAGACACCAACCTTAAATTATTTGATTGGCAACAACTAAAAAGTCTGATAACCAGTGCTTGAAGAATTTGGGGAAATAAGCACTCTCAAGTGCTTTTGTTGATACGTTATTTGGTGCAACCTTTCTGGATGACAATTTGGTAATTTCTATCAATATGTAAAGCACACATCTTCTAACCCAGTCCCCCATGCTTAAGAATTTCCCGGGCCGGGTGCGGTCGCTTACGCCTGTAATCCCAGCACTTTGGGAGGCCAAGGCAGGCAGATCACGAGGTCAGGAGATCGAGACCATCCTGGCTAACAGGATGAAAGCCCATCTCTACTAAAAATACCAAAAAAAATTAGCCGGGCGTGGTGGCGGGCGCCTGTAATCCCAGCTACTCGGGAGGCTGAGGCAGGAGAATGGTGTGAGCTCGGGAGGCAGAGCTTGCAGTGAGCTGAGATGGTGCCACTGCACTCCAGCCTGGGAGACAGAATGAGACTCCGTCTCAAAAAAAAAAAAAAGAATTTCCCTGCAGATATGCTGGCAAGACTTCTTAGAAGCTCAAAGATGTTGTTGTAACATAATTGGTAATAGTAATAACAAAAATACACAAAAACCCTAGAAACAACCAAAATATCCATGATAGAAAACCAATTAAATAAATTATGGCACAGCCTAACAAATGACTTTTTAATGTAAGCTGTTAAAAAGTGACAGATATGTTTACCCTGCAGTTAGGAAATAATGCCCATGATAAATTAAAAAAAGCAAAGTAAATAACTGTACAGTGTGATTTTTTTAGGGTGTGTTAGAACAGATAAGTATGTGTAGTAAGTAAGTATGTTTTGAAGGATTTACAAGAAACTAATAAAGGTATTTAGTGTTAGGAAGAAGAACTAGGAAAGAGAGGGTGGCTTTCAACTTTCACTTTTCATTTTGTAGCACTTTCATTTGGTAGCAAGAATTTACTGAACTCACAAGATGTTTCTTTTAGTTTTACAAACTGTTCAATGAGGGATACCAAGAATGGGAGAACGTGGTATATTTTTTTGCTTGCTTCTTTGTGGTTTTCTATATAAAAGCAAATACGCTATTTTAAAATATGAGCCAATAGACAATATGGATACTATAGATCCATGTTCACTGACACAGAAAACCATAAGGACATATCAATTTAGGAAAACCAACTGTGATGCAATATGCATAGTCTGATCCCATTTATGTAAAAATTTTGCACATGTGAGTATCGGCCATTTAGAGATATCTGGAAAGATGTTATCAAAATATGATGGAGTTACACATTCTGCCTCGTAACCATTCTCAATTGCTTTAACTTTCTCAAATGAGGATTCTTCAAACATAGGGAATGAAACAAAATTTTTACAAAGGCCTTGATATCACAGCAAATTTGAAGATGGGAAGGAAGCAGGGAGAAAGTATAAGAAAATGATTTAAATAAAGTTATGTAAACTGAGAGGCCGCCTGCTGAAGCAATCCAGTGGAAAAGCTAAGAGTGCCCTGAAACTGGAAGATTAGACCTGGAATCCCACAGAAGGGACAGAATGTTCCCTAGAGCAGGGAGAAACTTGAGCTAGCTGGCTTTAGCATAAACAAAAGCGGGTCTGCAGGCACTGACCCTGCCATGTAATGAAAAATAGAAAAAAGAAAAAATATTTTAAAGATGAATAACCACCACCAAAAAAAAAAAATCCCCATTAATAAGGCAGGAAGCTTTGTATTTAGAATGTTTTTACCACAAATGATGGTTTCAAATCTCAATAGCAGGCTGCGTGCGGTGGCTCACGCCTGTAATCCCAGCACTTTGGGAGGCCAAGGCAGGCGGATCACGAGGTCAGGAGTTCAAGACCAGACTGGTCAACACAGTGAAACCCCGTCTCTACTGAAAAAAAAAAAATACAAAAATTAGCCGGGCATGGTGGCGTGCATGCCCAGCTACTCCCAGCTACTCGGGAGGCTGAGGCATGAGAATCGCTTGAACCCAGGAGGCGGAGGTTGTGGTGAGCCAAGATCGTGCCACTGCACTGCAGCCTGGGTGATAGAGTGAGACTTCGTCTCAAAAATAAACAACTCTATACCAGAGCAGATATGTTATTCGATAAAGCTAAAAATGTATTTAATTTTAGTAAGTACACATGAATTCAGGTAAATACACAGAAGCAGCTCTAGAGGAATAAACATAACAGCACTGAAAAGGGGGAATTGCGAATCTGGATAGGGGAGGTGGCAAAAGGGGCCTTTAGCCTTGTCTGTAATGCTTTTAAATTTTATAAAAGAAAACCATGCACATAGTGTGTTCTATTTTGGTAAAATAGACGTAACACAAAATTTACCATTATAACCATGTTAAATATACAATTCGGTGGCATTAGTTCATTCACAAAGTTGTGCAACCATCACCACCATCCATTTCCAGAACTCTTTGTCATCCCAAGCTGAAACTCAATACCCATTAAACAATAACTCCCCATTCTCCCCTTCCCCAACCCCTGAAAACCATTATTCCATTATCTGTCTCTGTGAATTTGCCTATTCTAGGTACTTCATAAACATGGAATTGTATAATATTTGTCCTTTTATATCTGGCTTATTTCACTTAGCATAATATTCTCAAGGTTCATCCATGTGACATGTTATCAGAATTTAATTCCGTTTCATGGCTGAATATATTATTCTATTATATGTATATACCACTTTTTTTAATCCATTCATCTGCTGAGAAAGACTTGTTTCTACCTTTCGGCTATTAGAAATAATGCTGCTGTGAAGATTTGCAGACGAGTACCTGTTTGAGTCCCGTTTTCAGTTTTTCTGGGCAAATACCTAGGAGTAGAATTGTTGAATCATACAGTAATTCTACATCTAACTTTTTGAGAAACTGCCAAACTATTTTTCACAGCTGCTTCTCCATTTTACATTCCTACCAGCAACGCACAGTGGTTCGTTTCTCCATATCCTTCCCAAATTTGTTTTCTGTTTTTTAAAAAAATAGCCATCCTAAATGGGTATAAAGTAGGATCTCAATGTGGTTTTGATTTGCATCTTCACACATTTTTTCATGTATGAATTTTTCATTAAAAATTATTTTAAAAGAAAAGAAACAATTTTTTCTTCATTAACCAACTAGTGATACCTCCTTAACTGCTAAGCTCTTTGAGAACAGAGGCAATAGCTGTCCTGCTCACTGCTTTATCCCCGACCCCTAACATAAGCCTAGCATCTAGCAGGTACTCACCAAATACAGTATTCACTGGATGCATAAAATACTACATTAGCCTCTCAATTTACATGAGACTAATGTATGGTTTGGGGGGAGTGAGTCCATGAAAAAGTGTCACCTTAAAAAAAATACACAAATTTCTGAAAAACATACAATCACTTTGGAAGTCTTGGGTAAACGGCACACTTCAAGACAAATCCAGGATGGCCAAGGAAACATAAGTGACATTACTTATAGTTTTAAGGAGGGCAACTTCACAGCCAGTATTCATCCCACCTGGGTTGCCAAGTAAGGGCAGGGTACTTTCAAGCTGTTCTCGTATTATACCACCAGGGGTCCTGAGTTTCCTGTATTTCAGGCAGGATGGCTGATGAGAAAGATACAATCTGAACACTCTTGTGTCTTGCCACAGTAGAGTAGGCCAGAGCTTGGCTAGAATCAGCAGCAGAGGCCAAAAGAAGTAGAGGGATGCAGGAGATGTTTAGGAGGTAAAACAGACAGGACTTGTTGAGGAAAGGGGAGAAATCAAGTGCAATGCTCAGGTTTTTCACTTCAGCAATTGCTGGCTGGTGGAGCCATCACCATAAGACACACAAAGAGAGCAGGCTTTTTTGTGGGTGTGGGGAGCATAAAGGTGAGTTTGGCTTTAGACTTATTCAATCTGAGAGGCCTACGAGCTTCAGCAGATGTTTGGATGTATACAACTGGAGTTTTAAGGACAGCACTGGGCTGAGATAAACTCGTGGCAGCCATTGGCATAAAACCAATCACTGAAGCCAGGGAATAGTTGAGATTGTAGAGGGAAGAGGTCCCGTGTGTAAAGGTGGCCGATGTCAGGACTCTAAGGGACATCAAGAGTTTAAGGAGTGAGTAGAGGAGTCAGCTAAGGAGACTAAAAAAAAGTGGTGAGAGAAGCACAGCATCACAGAAACCTACAGAAGACAGTGTTCCAGCAAGCAGGTAGTCAGACACACCAAATGGTTGTGTATTTTGTTTCATTTTGTTTTATTGAGACAGGGTCGCACCCTATTGCCCCGACTGGAGTGCAGGGGCAGTATCATAGCTCACTGCAGCCTCCAACTCCTGGGCTCAAGGGATCCTCCTACCTCAGCTGCCTGAGTAGCTAGGACCACAGGCATGCACTACCACACCTGGCTAATTTGTTTTTATTTTTGTAGAGACAGGGTCTTGCTATATTGCCCAGGCTAGTCTCAAACTCCTGGCCTCAAGCTATTCTCCCAACTCGGCCTCCCAAAGTGCTGGGATTACAGGTGTGAGAGATCACAACCCTAAATGTTTAATAGCTTTAGATGAAGACAACTTAATGAATCCTTTCACAAGGGTGACTTCACCCATTGGACCAGAATGTCTGAAATCTGTTGGGCATAAACTCCCCGTCCACCAGACCAGTGGTTCTCACAGTGTGGTCCCCAGACTAGCAGCATCCACATCACCTGGGCACTTGTTAGAAATGCAAATTTCAGGGCCCCACCCTCAAAATTCTTTTTCTCAATCAGAAAATCTGATGTGTGATTGTTAGTTCATTCTCGAATTGCTATAAAGAAATGCCTGAGACTGAGTAATTTATAAAGAAAAGGGGTTTAATTGGCTCACGGTTCAGCAAGCAGTACAGGAAGCATAGGAGCATCTGCTTCTGGGGAGGTCTCAGGAACCTTACTATCAAGACGGAAGGCGAAGGGGGAGTGGACATCACATGGGGAAAGGGGCGAGGTGGGAGGTGCCACACACTTTTAAACAACCAGATCTCAAGAGAACTTGCTATCACAAGGACAGTACCAAAGGGATGGTACTAAACCATTCATAAGAAACCACCCCCATGATCCAATCACCTCCCACCAGTCCCCACCTCTAATATTGGGGATTACAATTCAACAGGAGACTTGGGTGGGGACACAGATCCAAACCATACCAGCAACCCAGCAATCTGTGTTTTGTTGGGTTTTTTGTTTTTGTTTTTTTGAGATGGAGCCTTGCTCTGTCCCCCAGGCTGGAGTGCAATGGCACGATCTCGGCTCACTGCAACCTCCGCCTCCCGGGTTCAAGCAATTCTCCTGCCTCAGCTTCCCAAGTAGCTGGGATTACAGGCGCCTGCCACCAAGCCCAGCTAATTTTTGTATTTTTAGTAGAGACGAGCTGGGCCAGGCTGGTCTCGAACTCCTGACCTCAAGTGATCCACCCGCCTCGGCCTCCCAGAGTGCTGAGATTACAGGCGTGAGCCGCCGCACCCGGCCGCAATCTGTCTTAACAAACACTCTAGGGGATTCTGATGCTCACTAAAGTGGGAAAAACACTGCATTAGACAGTGCTTGGAGAGCACCTGATAACCATTCCTTTAGGAACAAATTCCCCTCCTATTAAACACATTATTCTTTGGATCTGTTAACATATTTTGCAAAACTTCTGGAGCCTGAGCAGCAGGATTTTGTCAATACCCCACATTTAGTGTACCAATAGGTCCTATCTTGATTTTAATGGTCCTGCCCTACAACCAACCAACCAGCCAACTACCCACCGATTCCTCTACTGGGGACAACCTTTTTCACCTTTATAACTTCTGCTTATTCACAACATCTAATTATTCATGGCCTCTGCTACTTCATGGCTTCTTTTGTGCACCTTTTCAGCTTCTGATCCTGATACCAACTGAACAACTGTCTACGTCAAACTTGTTTAACTCCCTGTTTAACATTAAAAGATTTTTTTTTTCGCAACTCTTTTCCTTTAGGTCATCAGCTATCATTAGTGTATTTTATGTATGGCCCAACACAATTCTTCTTCCTGGGGAAGCCAAAAGATTGGACACCCCTGCTCTAAATCTCAGTTTAAACTCCTGAGAGACACATATTGTTGGTGAAATCGCAAAACTGGTACAATTTAGGAGGGTAATCTGGCATCATTTATCAAAACTACAAAAACATGGCCTTTGCCCCATTAAGTCCGCTTTTAGGCATTTATCCTACAGATACACATGGGCGTGTGCACCAAAAAGTGGGGTCTCTCTCTCTCTCTCCCCTAGCTCGGCCAGAAGCCAGGTCACTCGGGGGCCAGGACCTCTCTCCCTGCCCCTCAGTCAAGGCCCTCTCAGTCCGGGAGGCGCTTCACACCTGGGCAGGGTGGGACTGGGCGCGCCTCACTTCACGCTTTCGTCGGTTGGAAGCAGGTGGGGAAGTCCCCGCGGCCTCGGCGTCTCGCACGCCCGGCCCCAACACCTGCCGAAGCCGGCTGCGACTCCATTTTTCTTTTTTTTTTTCCTCCTGGGAAACGGAGGACCCGCGCCGCCACGAAGCACAGCGACCCCGGCCCTGACCTCAGCCGCCCGCCGCCGGTGGGCGGGGCTTGGCGGCCCGGCGGGGCGGGGCCGGCGTGGTGATGGCCCGGGTTGTAGCCGCCGCCGCCGCCGCCGCCGCCGCCGCCGCCGCCCCCGCCGCCCCCGCCCCCGCCGCCCCCGCCCCCGCCGCCCCCGCCGCCGCCGCCGCCGCCGCCGCCGCCGCCGCCGCCCCCGCCCCCGCCGCCGCCCCCGCCGCCCCCGCCGCCGCCGCCGCCGCCACCACCTCAGAAGCAGGAACCGAAGTTGTCGCCGCCGCCGCCACTGCCTGGGTCTCCGGCCGCCCGCGCGCTGGCTCGGTCGGGGCCCGCAGCCATGGAGGATTTCATCGTGATCTCGGACGACAGCGGCTCTGAGAGCTCCGGGGGCGCCCGCCCGGGCCGGTCGCGGAGGCTGCGCCGGGCCCTGTCGCGAACCTCCGGCGCGCTGCCCCGCCGGACCGTGGTGAGTGAGCGTCGCCTCGTTTGGGGGCGCGCGTCTTCGCGACCCTCGGCTGGGCCCGCCGCCCGCTTCCCGCCCCTGGCGCCTCACAGCTGCAGCCACTTCCCGCCTTGCCTCCTTCCGGGCCTCTCGGGCCCCGGGGAGCGCGGCGGGCCGGGGCAGGGACCCGGGCAGGGACCCGGGCAGGGACCCGGGCAGGGACCGGGGAGGCCGGGCCTCCCAGGCTCAGCGCTGAAGCCCGAGAGGACTGCGGCTGGAAAGCGGCCGAGCACATGGACGAGCTCCTGGCGCGCCTGCTGCAGGGGCTGGGGGGTCTCAGGCCGGGGCCGCGGGCGTCCTCGGAGCCTCGGCGGGACGTGGGGGCTCGGGTGTACTGGCCGGGCCGATGCAGGAAAGCGGGAGCGCGTAATTCTTTGGCCTGTGGTGGGCACAGATGTGTGCAGGGAGGTAACAGGAGCCCAGGCTGGGAGGGAGGGAAGCGCGGGCCTGGGCCAGATGGTGGCCGCGCTCCAGGGCCTGACTGCAGAGCGAGGGGCCCGATTTTGGAGTTGTACAGGAGGGCGATTTATTTCCTTGGCACTTACCCTGTACCAAGCCCTGAAGGAATAGGGAAGGAAACCGCGCGCACTATTTCTCTTTCCCTCGGAACCCCTTCGTCTTTGTCGTTCATGAGGTGGTGAATATTTGCCTTTGGAGAATCCTGCATAGATGTTTATTGAATCCCTACTATGGGCCAGATGTTGTAGGGGCTGGGGATACAACGGCGAACACAATATCCATGGTCCCCTCAGAAGGTGATACATTCATCAGGTGGTTATTGAGGACCTACTCAAGCGGTGGGAGGTGGAGCTTTCTCTCAGAAGGCTTCCAGCGATCTCCCCAGCCTCCCAGAGCCATCCCCCGGAAACACAAGGATTGTCAAGCTGATGTTATGTGTATAGATCATACGGTTTACCATGCTTCCTATGCAAATACTCGTTCAAGACGTTTCCTAGCTTCTGCTGCCCCTGTTCCCTTTCTAGCTGGTTTACAGTCCCTAAACCTCCATTGGGAACCCCTTCTGTGCCCGAGGTACAGTGCCAAGTGCTAGATGATCACTATAGAATGAATAGCATGCAAAACTAGTTAATATATATTATTTTTCAAGCAAGAGGGGTTCTCAGGACGTCTTAGAGACAAATTTAGTTGAGTTAGGCAGCTCATGAGGTAGTGAGAGAAGAGATTTCCAAGCTAGAAATGACCCGACTTCATGAGTGAATGGATATATCTAGGGCTGTGGCTGAATGTATCGGACATAATAGATGCACAATAAATATTTGTTGGATGAAGGAACGATTGAAAGAATATGGGGAGAGAGAATGGTTTAGATGGATGTTTGATAAGCATAAGAGAAGTGCATATAAAAGTAGCAGCAGGCTTGGGATGAAGGAGATGCTGAATTCAGGTTGGGCCTGTTGGATTTACAGTGTTAATAGGAAATGTAGATGGATGTGGCCAGCTCAGTAGTTGGAGAAAAGGCAAGAATGGAGATATTTGGCAATCATGCAAACAGAAAGGAGTCTTGAAGGCCTAATGGTGACTGAGATCATCAAGGAAAAGAGTAGGGAGAGAAAAAAGGTGGAAGGGAAAAAATACTTCTTTCCTCCTAGTTCCTCCTCATTCCTATGGCCTCTTCTCTCACTACCTGTTTAACTTTGTCCTTCCCACCTGCTTCCTTTCCTCCCAAGTGTTGTCCATTTTCCCTCATTCTGGTCCAGCTTCCTTCTTCAGTGGTCAGATGCCATGCTTATCTCAGTCTTTCGTGGTCTTTCACACACGTACATGGGCGTACTCGCTCACTGCTTCCCTCACTTGTGACCACTCAAGCAAGCATTTTGATCTTGAGCCTTTGAGTTGAATCGAAATGAGGGGCAAGTTCCAGAGAGCAGTACCCAATTTAAATCGTGCTTCTCCAGATATTTATTCCAGCTCTCTAAAAGCTCCAAGCTTATTCTCGTTTTATCTTTTTTGCAAATTAGATAAGAGTGGTATGATAACCATGTAAAAGATCAGAGGCATTGAGAGACTTGCAAGGTTATAAAGTCTAAAAGTGCCCTTTTCTCTGTAGCTTTTCCCGAAGGCTCTGAGGTCAGAGAGACTTCTGAATCAATATCTCCAACATAGCAACTATTTGAGTTTTGGAAAGTTCTGTCAACTCTCAGCTTTTGAGCCTGAGAACATTAATGCCTACCTAACAGGATGGTTTTAAATTTTTAATGAGACAAATGCAAGGAAAGGATCTCATATAAATGATAGCTTTTGCCACTTTTTGTGTTGTTTCTAAGCCCAGGCCTGTCCCTCTTGAGCTTCACAGGCAATGAAATAAAAGAAGCAACTTTTACATCTTTCTTTTTTTTTTTTTTTTTTAATAAATATTGACTAAGGGGAAGTAACTTGCTTGAACTTGAGAAAGCCATGTCTAATACTGAAGTTGACATTTCTTAACTCTTGATTCTTAACCTGGGCTTTAGTCTTCACTGAGTCGATGAGGTGTGTTTCTGTGTTTATCATGGCTTTTTCGTTTGGGATTTTTTGTTTTTCGTTTTTTTACTTATAAAAACAGAACATTTTCAGATGGTTAATTTTGTTGATCTAATTATACAATTTTTATAAGAAAATTAAAATTGCCCGTAATCTCACTATCCAAAGATAACCAATGTTAACATTTTGATGTATGTCTATGTAAATGTTTACTTGCATACACACATGTGCATACATACATACCTATGTGTCCTCCCCATACATGTTTTTATGACCTCCTCTTAATGGATATTATGCCTTCGTTTCTAAATTTTCTCTAAGAACCCAGTGAAAAATTCCCTCATAATCTTTGTACTCTTGTTCATTTGTTTATTAAGTTCCTCTTAGAAGTTAGATTGCTGAGTCAAAAGGTGTGCCCTACTTTATATGTAGCTAACCCTTGAATAACACGGGGATTAGGGTTGCTAACCCCCCCGTGCAGTTGAAAATGTACATGTAACATTTGACTCCTCGAAAACTTAACTACCAGTGGCCTACTGTTGACTGGAAGCCTTACCAGTAACATAAGCAGTTAACTCATGTTTTGTATGTTACATGGACTCTTACGATAAAGTAAGCAAGAGAAAGATGTTAAGATCATAAGGAAGATAAAATACATTTACAGTACTATACTGCATTTGTCAATACCATAGGTTTACATCGTCTGTTTACGAGATAAATCATCTGTCTGAAATAGGGGACAACCACAGCTGCAGACCTCTATCTACGGTACATCTCAAGCGATTCAGCTTTTCTTATGTCGTGACTTTTCTCTGTTTCTTGAGAGCACATCCAGCATCACTAGTAGCACTTTGTATGGGTTTCATGGTGTTATTCAAGGTTTACGATATTACCCTACACATGATTAAACAAATATATGTGGAAAAAAACCCAGGAGAGAACACTTGCTACCGTGATACACAGTTTACTGGGAAGTAGTGCAGAAATTGATTAGTGTCACGTGGCGTTTTAAGTGGATCCTCACAACACTTGAGCCCACCACAGCAGCAGCAGATGTCTGTGGTAGTAGGACATTATTATCACAGTAGCACAGTGTAGTCTATGGTAAATTTTATGCAGTTGTGATACAAATTAAAAAGAAAAAAATAATAAATTTAAAAATATGCAGTTGTGAGTTAATATTGCATCTTTACATTTCTGTCAACTGCAGATGTCACCATCTATGGTCAGTAAGTGATTGTGTGCATAAATTTTGATAAAGCTTAACTTTGTATAATAGATTTGTGTTGATTTTATGGTAGTAAATGGATAAAATAGGCTAGTATCTACATATATTTTATGCATTCAGGACATATCTTTTTCTTAGTTTTTTTCAATTTTTATAGGCTGTGGAGTTCATCTGTGAGTTTTCCAAATTGTTATAAATCGCCAAAAAATTTTCCAATATATTTATTGAAAAAAACTCTCTTGTAAGTGGACCCAGGCAGTTCAAACCTGTGTTGTTCACGAATCAACTGTATTGCCAAATTTCCTACAGAAATTGTGCATTAATATTCTTACCAGTGGTGTATGGCCAATCATATCCCTTTCTCTGCTGCCTAGTCACCCCTAGGTATTGTTACATTATTCCATAAATATTTATTGAACACTTATTATATACCAGGCACTCTTAGAGGTGCTGGGAATACATCTATGAAAACCAAGTCCCTGCCCTCATGGAGATTTCATTTTACTGAGGGGACACAAATAGTAAACAACACTATAAATGTAATGTCAGGTGATAATACAGAGTGTTAGGGAAAAAAATACGGTATTTTTGTTCTTTTCATCTTTGCTGTTTGATAGCCAGATTCCATAAGATGTCATTATTTTTTTATTATGATTCATTTATTCAGTAAATATTTATTGAGCATATGCTGTAACCCTGGGGACCAGAGGTGAACAAGATGATAATGGAACTACATTCTACTGTGGAAAGATAGGCAGTAAACAAACTAACAAATAAGAGAACAGTATAATAGTAACTTTGGTGGGATTGGGAACATTTGATTGTGTTTTCAGAGAAGGCCTCTCTGAAGAGTTAATATTTGACCTGAGACTAAAATGACAACAAATTAGTTATAAGATCTAGATGAATAAGGCATTGTCAAAGGGAACAACAAAACCAAAAGTTTGGAGGCGGGAATGAGCATGACTTACTGGAAGAATGGAAAGCCAGTGAGGCTGCAGTGTAACGACTGATGGACAGAGTCAGAAGAGATGAGAAGTAGGTAGGTTAGGTTATAGGGCTTTGGAGACCACAATAAGGGATTTGGATTTTATTGTAATACAGTAAGAAATCTTTGAAGGTTTAAGCAGGACAGTGACATGATTTGATTTACTTTTTTTTTTTTTTTTTTTTTTTGGAGATGGAGTCTTGCTCTGTTGCATTGCCCAGGCTGTAGTGCAGTGGTGCGATCTCGGCTCACTGCAACCTCCACTTCCCAGGTTCAAGCAATTTCCCCCAACTCAGCCTCCCGAGTAGCCGGGACTACAAGCGCACCACCACGCTTGACTAATTTTTTGTATTTTAGTAGAGACGGGGTTTCACCATGTTGGCCAGGATGGTCTAGATCTCCTGACCTCATGATCCTCCCGCCTCGGCCTCCCAAAGTGCTGGGATTACAGGCGTGAGCCACTGCACCTAGCCTTGATTTACATTTTTTAGAGATGACTTTAGCTACTGTGCAAAGAAAAGATGGTAAGGTAGGGAGACCATATAATTTATCATCCAATTGGGAAACTTTTGCAAATGAAAAGGGATGCTAACTGGACCAGGATGTCAAGCAACAGGTGAAAACTGGAACTGTCCCAAACAAAGCAGAAGTGTAGTCACCCTACTGTAAGAGGGGAAGAGTGAAATTAGGGAGATCAGTTAGAAGGTTGGCTGTAGTAGTCCAGGTCAGAAATAACTGTAGCTTGGACTGGAGTGGTGGTACAGACTGGGAGAGTGGAGGGATGTAGATATTTAGTAAATAAAATCAACAGGTCCTGATAACTTGGATGTGGATAACAAGGGAAAGGAAGGAATTAAGAAGGATGCCCTGAGTTCTGGCTTGAGCAACTGAATGCATGTTGGTGTCATGCATTGAAATGAAGCAGACTTGGGAGGAACAGGGTTAGAGGAAAGATTCAAGAGTTCTGTTTTGAAGGTATAAAACTTAACGATGCCTGTGGAATAGCCAACTGGAGATGCCAAGTATAACATTTGTACTGAGTTTAGAGCTCTGAAGAAAAGTCCTGACTAGAGATACAAATTTAGTCTTGTTAGTGCATAGGTTATAGTGAAGTCATTGACCTGGATAAAATCATCTAGGTTGAGGTGACAAGAGGAAGAACATCCAGAACCTAGGCCAAGGGAACACCATAGTGCATAGCCCAAGGGAGGAAGAGCAGCTAGTGAGGTTGGAGATAAAGGAGTGTGCTCACATATAGTACAGCCAGACATCTTGCTTATGTTTATTGGAAACACATAGGGTATGTGTGCGAATTCCCTATGCTTGTCCTTTGCCCATTTTTCTGTTGCAGTGTTATAATGTTTCTTTTTTTTTTTTTCTTTTTTTTTTTTTTTTTTTTTTTGAGAGGGAGTTTCACTCTTGTTGCCCAGGCTGGAGTGCAATGGTGCAATCTCAGCTCACTGCAACCTCCACCTACCTGGCTCAAGCGATTCTCCTGCCTCAGACTCCCAAGCAGCTGGGATTACAGGCATGTGCCACCATGCCCAGCTAATTTTGTATTTTTAGTAGAGACGGGGTTTTACCATGTTGGTCAGGCTGGTCTCAAACTCCTGACCTCAAGTGATCCACCCGCCTCGGCCTCCCAAAGTGCTGGGATTATAGGCATGAGCCACCGCACCCGGCCAATATTTCTTACTCATTTGTTAAATCTACTTATATATTAAAGATTGGTATAGGTGGAACTGTATCTCCTAAAAAGATGTGCTGAAGTTCTAACCCCCCACTACCTCAGATTGTGACCTTATTTAGAAATAGGGTCATTGGCAGATATAATCAGTGAAGATAAGGATGTGCCGAGTAGAGTGAACCCTTAATACAACATGACTACTGTCCTTATGAGAAGAACATGTGAAGACACAGGGGAAGAATGCCATGTGACAGTGGAAGCAGAAACCGAAGTTATGCAGCTGCAAGCCAAGGAACACCGAGGACTGCTGGCGACATCAGGAGCTAAGACAAAGGCATGAAACAGATTCTTCCCTGGAGCCTTCAAGAGAACGTGGCTCTGTAGACACCTTGATTTCAGACCTTTAGCCTCCAGGACTGTGAGGGGATAAATTTCTGTTGCTTAAATCCACCTAGTTTCTGGTAATTTTTACTAGGAAACTAATATAGCCTCCTGTCATACATGTTACAATTTTCTTTCAACTTTCGATTTTGTTTTTTTAATTACAGAAGTTTTACATTTTTATATAGTCAATTCTACCACTCCTTTTCTTTATGATTTCTTAGTTGTCATGCTTATGTCAACCTAAATAACAGACAGCGACTATCTAAAAAGAAAGTGATATTTATTCAGGAATGGCATTGCAACCGGAGTGTGTGAGCCATAATAAACTATGTGTGTATTCAGGGAGGTAAAGGAAGGCAAAAGCTTTTAAAGGAAAAATGAGGAGGATTACATAATTGTTTTGAGATAATTATCGTTATCTGCAAGGATTAATAACAAGGGTGGCTCCAGTCCAAGGTCGAGCAGGCAGTTGCTGGGCAGATGTCCTCATGGAAGTATTTTTTTCTGTAAGGTTGTGGTTTTTGTAGAGCCTTTTGTGGTACTTATCAGGCATTTGTGCATAATAATCCTCCCTTCATGGCCTTCCCTAGCTCTACTTGTCAAGGCTTTTTTTTTTTTTGAGACGAGTCTCGCTCTGTCACCCAGGCTGGAGTGCAGTGGCACGATCTCGGGTCACTGCAACCTCCACCTCCCGGATTCAAGCAATTCTCCTGCCTCAGCCTCCTGAGTAGCTGGGACTACAGGCATGTGCCACTACACCTGGCTAATTTTTTTGTATTTTTAGTAGAGACGGGGTTTCACCATATTGGCCAGGCTGGTCTCGAACTGCTGACCTTGTGATCCACCCACCTCGACCTCCCAAAGTGTTGGGATTACAGGCATGAGCCACCACGCCTGGCCAAGTGACTCCATTTTGATACTGACAACTCACATTTCCCTCATTTGATCAAGATGTTTTCCCAAAAACATTGCCAATCAGCTTGTATAATAGTTCAGGGGTGTGTGTGTGTGTGTGTGTGTGTGTGTGTGTGTGTTGTTTGTTGTTTGTTTGTTTGTCTTGAGATGGAGTCTCACTCTGCCACCCAGGCAAAGTGATCTTGGCTCACTGCAACCTCCACTTCCCGGGTTCAAGTGATTCTCCCACTCAGCCTCCTGAGTAGCTGGGATTACAGGCAAGCGCCACCATGCCTAGCTAATTTTTTTATTTATTATTATTATTATTCTTTAAGTTCTGGGATACATGTGCAGAACGTGCAGGTTTGTTACATAGGTATACACATGCCATGGTGGCTGCTGCACTCATCAACCCATCATCTACCTTAGGTATTTCTCCTAATGCTATCCCTCCCCTAGCCCCCACCCCCCAACAGGTCCCAGTGTGTGATGTTCCCATCCCTGTGTCCATGTGTTCTCATTGTTCAACTTCCACTTATAAGTGAGAACATGCAGTGTTTGGTTTTCTGTTCCTGTGTTAGTTTGCTGAGAATGATGGTTTCCAGCTTCATCCATGTCCCTCCAAAGGACATGAACTTATCCTTTTTTATGGCTGCATAGTATTCCATGGTGTATATGTGCCACATTTTCTTTATGCGTCTATCATTGATGGGCATTTGGGTTGGTTCCAAGTCTTTGCTATTGTGAATAGTGCTGCAATAAACATACATGTGCATGTGTCTTTATAGTAGAATGATTTATAATCCTTTGGGTATATACCCAGTAATGGGATTGCTGGGTCAAATGGTATTTCTGGTTCTAGATCCTTGAGGAATCACCACACTGTCTTCCACAATGGTTGAACTAATTTAGACTCCCACCAACAGATTAAAGTGTTCCTATTTCTCCACATCCTCTCCAGCATCTGTTGGTTCCTGACTTTTTAATGATTGCCATTCTAACTGGTGTGAGATAGTGTATCATTGTGCTTTTGATTTGCATTTCTCTAATGACCAGTGATGATGAGCTTTTTTTCATATGTTTGTGGGCCGCGTAAATGTCTTCTTTTAAGAAGTGTCTGTTTATATCCTTTGCCCACTTTTTGATGGGGTTGTTTGTTTTTTTCTTGTAAATTTGTGTAAGTTCCTTGTAGATTCTGGATATTAGCCCTTTGTCAGATGGATAGATTACAAAGATTTTCTCCCATTCTGTAGGTTATCACTCTGATGATAGTTTCTTTTGCTGTGCAGAAGCTCTTTAGTTTAATCAGATCCATTTGTCAATTTTGTCCTTTGTTGCCATTGCTTTTGGCGTTTTAGTCATGAAGTCTTTGCCCATGCCTATGTCCTGAATGGTATTGCCTAGGTTTTCTTCTAGGGTTTTTATGGTTTTAGGTTTTGCATTTAAGTCTTTAATCCATCTTCAGTTAATTTTTGTATAAGGTGTAAGGAAGGGGCCCAGTTTCAGTTTTCTGCATATGGCTAGCCAGTTTTCCCAACACCATTTATTAAGTAGGGAATTCTTTCCCCATTGCTTGTTTTTGTCAGGTTTGTCAAAGATCAGATGGTTGTAGATGTGTGACATTATTTTTGAGGCCTTTGTTCTGTTCCGTTGGTCTATATATCTGTTTTGGTACCAGTACCATCCCGTTTTGGTTACTGTAGCCTTGTAGTATAGTTTGAAGTCAGGTAGTGTGATGCCTCCAGCTTTGTTCTTTTTGCTTAGAATTGTCTTGGCTATACAGGCTCTTCTTTGGTTCCTTATGAACTTTAAAGTAGTTTTTTCTAATTCTGTGAAGAAAGTCAGTGCAGCTTGATGGGATCTATAAATTACTTTGGGCAGTATGGCCATTTTCATGATACTGATTCTTCCTATCCATGAGCATGGAATGTTTTTCCATTTGTTTGTGTCCTCTTTTATTTCGTTGAGCAGTGGTTTGTAGTTCTCCTTGAAGAGGTCCTTCACATCCCTTGTAAGTTGTATTCCTAGGTATTCTATTCTCTTTGTAGCAATTATGAATGGGAGCTTGCTCATGATTTGGCTCTCTGTTTGTCTATTATTGGTGTATAGGAATGCTTGTGACTTTTGCACATTGATTTTGTATCCTGAGACTTTGCTGAAGTTGCTTATCAGCTTAAGGAGATTTTAGGCTGAGACGATAGTGTTTCTAAATATACAATCATGTCATCTGCAAACAGAGACAGTTTGACTTCCTCTCTTCCTATTTGAGTACCCTTTATTTCTTTCTCTTGCCTGATTCCCCTGGCCAGAACTTCCAATACTATGTTGAATAGGAGTGGTGAGAGAGGGCATCCTTGTCTTGTGCTGGTTTTCAAAGGGAATGCTTCCAGCTTTTACCCGTTCAGTATGATATTGGCTCTGGGTTTGTCATAAATAGCTCTTATTATTTTGAGATATGTTTCATCAACACCTAGTTTATGGAGAGTTTTTAGCATGAAGTGGTGTTGAATTCTATCAAAGGCCTTTTCTGCATCTATTGAGATAATCATGTGGTTTCTGTCATTGGTTCTGTCGATGGATTACGTTTATTGATTTGCGTATGTTGATCCAGCCTTGCATCCCAGGGATGAAGCCAATTTGATCGTGGTGGATAAGCTTTTTGATGTGCTGCTGGATTTGGTTTGCTAGTATTTTATTGAGGATTTTTGCATCGATGTTCATCAGAGATAATGGCCTGAAATTTTTGTTGTTGTTGTTGTGTCTTTGCCAGGTTTTGGTATCAGGATGATGCTGGCCTCATAAAACGAGTTAGGGAGGAGTCCCTCATTTTCTATTGTTTGGAATCATTTCAGAAGGAATGGTACCAGCTCCTCTTTGTGCCTCTAGTAGAATTTGGCTGTGAATCTGTCTGGTCCTGGGCTTTTTTTGGTTGGTAGGCTATTAATTACTGCCTCAGTTTCAGAACTTGTTATTGGTGTATTCAGGGATTCAACTTCTTCCTGGTTTAGTCTTGGGAGGGTGTATGTGTCCAGGACATTATCCATTTCTTCTAGATTTTCTGGTTTATTTGCATAGAGGTGTGTATAGTCTTCTCTGATGGTACTTTGTATTTCTGTGGGATCAGTGGCGATATCCCCTTTATTATTTTTTATTGTGCCTATTTGATTCTTCTCTCTTTTCTTCTTTATTAGTCTGGCTAGTGGTCTGTTTTGTTAATCTTTTCAAAAAAACAGCTCCTGGCCAGACATGGTGGCTCACGCCTGTAATCCCAGTACTTTGGAAGGCTGAGATAGGCATATCACAAGGTCAGGAGATCGAGACCATCCTGGCTAACATGGTGAAACCCTGTCTCTACTAAAAATACAAAAACAAAATTAGCTGGGCATGGTGGCGGGCATCTGTAGTCCCAGCTACTCAGGAGGCTGAGGCGGGAGAATGGTGTGAACCCGGGAGGTGGAGCTTGCAGTGAGCCGAGATCATGCCACTGCACTCCAGCCTGAGCAACAGAGCGAGATTCCGTCTCAAAAAAAAAAAGAAAAACCAGCTCCTGAATTCATTGATTTTTTGAAGGGTTTTTCATGTCTCTTATCTCCTTCAGTTCTACCCTGATCTTAGTTATTTCTTGCCTTCTGCTAGCTTTTGAATTTGTTAGCTCTTGCTTCTCTAGTTCTTTTAATTGTGATGTTAGGGTATCAATTTTAGATCTTTCCGGCTTTTTCCTGTGGGCATTTAGTGCTAGAAATTTCCCTCTAAACACTGCTTTAGCTGTGTCCCAGAGATTCTGGTACATTGTGTCTTTGTTCTCATTGGTTTCAAAGAATTATTTATTTCTGCCTTAATGTCGTTATTTACCCAGTAGTTATTCAGGAGCAGGTTGTTCAGTTTCCATGTAGTTGTGCGATTTTGAGTGAGTTTCTTAATCCTGAGTTCTAATTTGATTGCACTGTGGTCTGAGAGACTGTTATGATTTCTGTTCTCTTGCATTTACTGAGGAGTGTTTTACTTCCAATTATGTGGCCAATTTTAGAATAAGTGAGATGTGGTGCTGAGAAGAATGCATATTCTGTTGATTTGGGGTGGAGAGCTCTGTAGATGTCTATTAGGTCCACTTGTTCCAGACCTGAGTTCAAGTCCTGAATATCCTTGTTAATTTTCTGTCTTGTTGATCTGTCTAATATTGACAGTGGGTGTTAAAATCTCCCACTTTTATTGTGTGGGAGTCTAAGTCTCTTTGTAGGTCTGTAAGAACTTGCTTTATGAATCTGGATGCTCCTGTATTGGGTGCATATATATTTAGGATAGTTAGCGCTTCTTGTTGCATTAATCCCTTTACCATTATGTAATGCCCTTCTTTGTCTTTTTTGATCTTTGTTGGTTTAAAGTCTGTTTTATCAGAGACTAGCATTGCAACCCTTTTTTTTTTTTTTTGCTTTCCATTTGCTTGGTAATTTATTCCTCCATCCCTTTATTTTGAGCCTATGTGTGTCTTTGCACGAGATGGGTCTCCTGAATACAGCACACCAATGGGTCTTGACTCTTTATCCAATTTGCCAGTCTGAGTCTTTTAATTGGGGCATTTAGCCCGTTTACATTTAAGATTAATATTATGTGTGAATTTGATCTTGTCATTATGATGCTAGCTGGTTGTTTTGCCCATTAGTTGATGCAGTTTCTTCATAGTGTTGATGGTCTTTACAATTTGGTATGTTTGGCCAGGCACGGTGGCTCACCCCTATAATCTCAGCACTTTGGGAGGCCGAGGTGGGCAGATCACAAGGTCAGGAGATCCGAGACCATCCTGGGCAACATGGTGAAACCCTGTCTCTACTAAAAATACACAAATTAGCTAGGTGTGATGGCACACTCCTGTAGTCCCAGCTACTCGGGAGGCTGAGGCAGGAGAATGGCTTGAACCTGGGAGGCGGAGATTATAGCAAGCCAAGATCATGCCACTGCACTCCAGCCTGGCGACAGAGCGAGCGAGACTCCACCTCAAAAACAAAACAAACACAATTTGGTATGTTTTTGCAGTGGCTGGTACCGGTTTTTCCTTTCCATATTTAGTGCTTCCTTCAGGAGCTCTTGTAAGGCAGGCCTGGTGATGACAAAATCTCTCAGCATTTGCCTGTCTGTAAAGGATTTTATTTCTCCTTCACTTATGAAGCATAGTCTGGCTGGATATGAAATTCTGGGTTGAAAATTATTTTCTTAAGAATGTTGAATATTGGCCCCCACTCTCTTCTGGTTTGTAGGGTTTCTTCAGAGAGATCCACTGTTAGTCTGATGGGCTTCCCTTTGTGGGTAACCCGACCTTTCTCTCTGGCTGCCCTTAATATTTTTTCCTTCATTTCAACTTGGTGAATATGACGATTATGCGTCTTAGGGTTGCTCTTCTAAAGATACTCCTCGAGAATTTTTTTGTATTTTTAGTAGAGACGGAGTTTTGCAATGTTGGCCAGCCTAGTCTCTAACTCCTGACCTCCAGTGATCCACCCGCCTCAGCCTCCCGAAGTTCTGGGATTACAGGCATGAGCCACTGTGCCTGGAAATAGTTCAGTTTTGATATCCCTCAGTGCCAGGATGGACCTATCCTGGATTGTTGGTCTCATTCCATGTTGTAGGGAGTCATTGACAACTAGGAGTCAGTGTCAAAACTCTTTTAGCCACGTTTGAGCAACAAGGGAGGTTTGGAGGGAGTAGCTCTCAAGCTAAGTTTACCTGGGGTTCATTATTAAGTTTAATTTTATCAGTTCCATAGGTGTTTCCTATCACCTCAAAGTGCTGGGCCAGCATTATTCTGTTAGGCATTGTAGTTTGGCAGAATTTTAACAAGTAATAGCTACAAAGTTTAAAAAGAAAAATAGAAAGTAAAATGATAATCTCGATTTGTGTAATAGTTTTCAGCCACGAACCTAGGATTCAAGGTTCAATTAAACCTTTGAATCAATTGAATAAATCAAATGACCACGGAGAACTAGGTGACACCTTTTGTAACTGTGTGGCCTGTTTTCTTATTTTGCATATATGGGTCTCAACTTTCCCAAAGGCAGTTATCTAGTTACAGCATAAAGTATTAGCAACAGCACAGAAATTTCCTTATTTAACTAATAGATAATATAGACCAATTTTATCATCTAGGATCCCATGACTGGGTGGAATTATAGCAGAGAGAGAGCAACAGTTTGTATTAGGGATGTTGCCAAGGACACCCACTAGATGGACTAAAGGATCCCTTAAACCAGTTTCTGTCAAGTTACCAACAGAAGCTGCTGATTGTGAAATTTCATTACACCGTTATCCTGCCAAGTGAAAAAGGTAGGATTAAGAGGAGTAGGAGTCTGATTATGTAGTCTTGTTCTAACGTCTAGGGAAAAGCTGTCTGCAGCATGAAAATGTCAACTTATTGTCCTGGTTTTCAGTTTTGAATGTCTGGTTATGGCACTGGATGGTTTGGTGAACTTTCTGTGTGACCCATCATCAGCCATGAGACTTGCCCCTTAAAATTTATCTAGTTTTAGCTTTTAGGATTTCAGGAACAGAGCAGTTCCTGTTTTTACTAATTTCATGGAAGAAAAGATGGGAGGAATCTAGAAGAATTTAAGATTTAGTTCAGTCTACCAGTGTATAACAGGAACTCAAAGACAATGCACAGGGCTATAATCTAAGAACAGATGTATTAACAGCCTTACTCACTGTAAGGCTGGGAACCCTTGAAGCCAGGCATTATATGCACATTCTCAAATATGATGCTCTAGTTAAAGCCTTGGTAATATATATAACCAATGTTTCCAACTGCATCCTGTTATAAAGAGAGAGCAAATTTTATTAAACTTATGTAAATAATTCTTGCCATAAAAAATAAGAATACTCATGGATAGTTTCTGAATTTTAGAGGAATCAAATAGGGACAAAAAAATGTTTCCACCTTTGTTCACAAAGTATACCAAATTACTGTAAACTAATAAGTAGCTTAAGAGAAAGAAAAGGTTTCCTTAAAGCTAGAAAACAAAATATTTAAATGAAGAACCTGGCTAGGCATGGTGGCTCATGCCTGTAATCCCAGCACTTTGGGAGGCCGAGGTGAGCAGATCACCTGAGGTCAGGGGTTCGAGACCAGCCTGGCCAATATGGTGAAACACTGTCTTTACTAAAAATACAAAAATTAGCCAGCATGGTGGTGGGCATCTGTAATCCCTGCTACTCCAGAGGCTGAGGTTGCAGTGAGCTGAGATCGTGCCACTGCACTCCAGCCTGAGCAACAGAGCAAGACTCCACCTCAAAAAAAAAAAGAACCAATAATGTTTCAAATAAAAGTCATAAAAACGTTATCTTCAGGACCGGGTGCTATGGCTCATGCCTGTAATCCCAGCACTTTGGGAGGCTGAGGCGAGCTGATCACTTGAGGACAGGAATTTGAGACCAGCCTGGCCAACATAGTGAAACCCTGTCTCTACTAAAAATACAAAAAATGAGCTGGGTGTAGTGGCGCACATTCGTAACCCCAGCTACTCTGGAGGCTGAGAAAGGAGAATCGCTTGAACCCGGAGGCAGAAGTTGTAGTGAGCCAAGATCGTGCCACTGCACTCCACCCTGGGTGACAGAGTGAGACTGTCTTTTTTTTTTTTTTTTTTTAAAGAAAAAGAGCTAACTTGACTTTAAAGAGATGAAATGTACATGTAAAATAAAATTTTGTTTTCTGTGAAATTTTACTTCAGAAAATATCCTGACTAAAATAAACAAATTAAAAAATGAGTACTCCTAAAAAAAAAAAAAAGAAAAGAAAAGAAAGAAAGTAAGAAAGCCAAGAGCACAGAATCAGGATATACTGGAGGAAAACAACTTTTCTAGGCCTTCTAGATAGAACATTTCAGTGTCAGGCCGTTAAAGCAGAGTTAGAGCTGGAGAAAAAAAGTTACAGAAGATGAAAAAGTTAAAAGAGAATTATCACCTCACCAAACAAAAAGATATACTGTCTCAAGGAGAGAAAGTGGAAGACCAAAAGGCAGAAATGTCTGACCTGCAAATCACATGAAACAAGATACAGCAAAAGTTTAACTACTGAGATATGAATCTGAGAAGCTTCCACAGGAAAACTCTACCTCAAAATATGAAATTACCATTCTAAATGAAGAAGATTCATTTTAAAACTGATATTAGAGAAAGGAAGACTAAAAAACAAACAAAAAAGCTGCACTTCAGAAGATAGTTGAAAATTTAAGAAACAAATTTCAGAATTAGGTCAAAATCTCTTGCAAATGTTATTAAAAGCAGATCAATACTTCAAGAAAACATTGTTCTAATATAGGAGACCAAAATTTTAGTTTTCATATCAATGTGTATATAAATATATATACACACATGTATTTTTTAATTGAAGCAGTCTTTAGAAATACTTATAAGTAAGTTTCTTCTAATTATAGCCAACTTGGTCACCACAAATTTCTTTTGTAAATTCATCCTTCGCAAACTTTCCATGATATACTCAGACCTTCTATGGCATGTTTAGACCTTTAGTTTTGTCCTTCTTTCTTAAATAGTTAGTCATTTTACTTAAGGATAAAATTTAATTTCTTGCCTTATTTCTAAGACAACAACAAATCTAAGACTTGCTGTCATTTTAAAAACACCTTTTCTAAAAAGAAACACTACCACATGAAATGCACACATTAATTATAGGATACATCCTGGTTATATATGTATTATGGAAACATTCCACATATTAGATTATAAAATGTGGTGTTATCAATTGTGTCAGTCATTTTAAAACAATTATCTTTTCTCCAATTATTTGTAACTTTTTTTTTTTAGAATCTCACTGTTACCCAACCTGGAGTGCAGTGGCAGAATCAT
Organism: Pan paniscus; assembly: GCF_029289425.2. Lineage (NCBI taxonomy): Eukaryota > Metazoa > Chordata > Mammalia > Primates > Hominidae > Pan > Pan paniscus. The sequence goes on along the minus strand of NC_073253.2, from coordinate 172,745,202 downwards.
AGCTCATTGCAGCCTTGAACTCCTGGGCTCAAGTAATCTCCTGCCTCAAGTCTCCTGAGTAGGCAGGACTATAGGCAAACACCACCATGCCTGGCTAATTTTTTAAATTAATTTATTTATTTTTTGGTAGAGATAGGGTCTCACTATGTTGCCCACACTGGTCTTGAACTCCTTGCCTCAAGTGGTCCTACCACATTGGCCTCCCAAAGCACTGGGATTACATGTGTGAACCACTACACCTGGCCCGTAACATATTTTTATACCAAATTATTTTATTTACTTGTGTTTCTGGGTTTTCCATTATGTTTCATTGATTTCTTTATTCAATACCATAACTTTCCTGTTTTATTTTTATAGTTTGATATATCTTTCGGGATTTCATAAAGCAGTATATGTGTTAGGCTGTTCTTGCATTACTGTAAAGAAATCCCTGAGAATACTCATCTCTCACCTTATGCAAAAAATCAATTCAAGATGGATCAAAGACTTTTATATAAAAATTTTTTAAAATTAAAAAACAAAAGAAATGCCTAAGACTGGGTAATTGATCAAGAAAAGAGCTCACAGTTCCAAAGACTGTACAGGAAGCATGGTGCCGGCATCTGTTCACCTTCTGATGAGACTTCAGGAAGCTTACAATCATGGTGGAAGGCACAGTGGGAGCTGGCACATCACATGGAGAGAGCAAGAGAGTGAGAGTGGGGGTGCGAAGGTGCCACAGATGCCAACAACCAGATCTCGCAATAGCTCATTATTGTGAAGACAGCACCAAGCCATGAGGGATCTGCCCCCATGACCCAAACACCTCCCACCAGGCCCCACCTCCAACCTTGGGGATTACAATTCAACATATGGGGAATACATACATATGTACGTATGTGTCTCCTTACTATTTCCCCCCCCCAAAAAATGTCCTGGCTATTTGTACCCATTTGTTCCCCCAAATGAATTTTAGAATAATTTTGTCAAAGACTGCATTAGATTGTTTCTTTGGGCCGTATAATTATTTGTTGCATGGGGTTGTCCTATGCACTGTAGGATATTTAATAGCATCTCTGACCTCTACCCGCTAGATGCCTGCCAGTAGTAACCCCTCAACTTGTGACAATCAAAAATGTCTCCAGACATTGCCAAATAGCCCCTGGGTAGGGGGTAAAATTGCACCAGTTCAGAACCACTACATTAGTTTTATAAGTTAATTAAAGGAGAGTTAATGTCTTTACAATATTGTCTTTCTAAGCAGAAGTATAGTATAACTTTCATTTTATGAGATATGCTTCTTGGTGATCAGTAAAACTATAAGACTTCCTTGGGTTTGGTGCCTTTTTATGGAGCTAGTGTTTTGATTCTGAATGACTATGTGCTATGTAGGGTTAAACATATCAATCATGGTAAGCATCACATAATAAGAATAGCTGGCATTTATGCCAGGTACCATGTCAAGTGCTTTACTTGGATTAACTCATAATCTTCACTGCAACCCCATGAGGTAGGTAGTATTATTATCCCTGTTTGGTAAATGAGGAAACTAAGGTAGCTTCAACCAGATGCTAACTAGTAGAGCAGGTTTACCACCGCTTGTCTCCATCTTTAAGATCCTGGGGCAAAGTTTTTCAAACCTCATACCAGGTTTCCAAGGGAACATCAGGTGGGGATGGTAGTAGTAAACAGTTAAGTGGAAAAAAGCAAGTCACAAAATATAATTCTATTTTTTAAACGGATGGTTTTGAAAAAATAGACTCACGAGAGTTTTTTAATACAAAAATTGTTTTTTAAAACTCCTTTTTTTTTTTTTGAGATAGAGTCTTGCTCTCTCACCCAGGCTGGAGTGCAGTGGCACAATCGCATAAGTTAGTGAACTTATTAATATAATATTCACTACAGCTGTATGGAGCTGCCATAGAATAGAAAGGAAAATTCATCTACATTTTGAATTTAATACATCAGATGTGAAATTAACTTGGGTCTTAAATCAAGTTCAGCTTCCTTGAAAGCCTGCAGATCACTTCCAACATCCCTCATTTATCCTGAGCTGTCTTTGGGAGGTTGGTGGGTCTGGCTACCCGTGAAGACAAAGTGTTCCTTCCTGTCTGGTAGGGATTTAGTTTTGTATTTTTGTATTAGCTAATTTGTAAAGTGTTACCTTATTCCAGTGGGTCTTTTAATAACAGCTTTATTAAAGTATAATTCCATACCATACCATAAAATTCTCTGAGTTGTGCAGCCATCACCACTATCTAATTTTAGAACATTTACTTCACTCCAGAAGGAAACCCTGTACCCTCCAGTGGGTTCTCTGATTTGCTTATGTTTTAAAGGTACATAATCATATCATTCGAAAAATAAATTTTTCCCATTTTAAATTATAAACATTAGGCTGGGCATGGTGGCTCACGCCAGTAATCCCAGCACTTTGGGAGGCTGAGGTGGACAGATCACTTGAGTTGGGAGTTCGAGACCAGCCTCGACAATATGGTGAAACCCCATCTCCACTAATACAAAAAATCAGCCAGGCATGGTAGTCCAGCTACTTGGGAGGCTGAGGACTGAGAATCACTTGAACCTGGGAGGCAGAGGTTGCAGTGAGCCAAGATGGCTCCACTGCACTCCAGCCTGGGTGACAGAGCAAGACTCCATCTGGAAAAAAAAAATTATAAACATTATTTTTAAATTGTAAATAGGCCGGGCGTGGTGGCTTACGCCTATAATCCCAACAATTTGGGAGGCTGAGGCAGGCGGATCACCTGAGGTCAGGAGTTCGAGACCAGCCTGGCCAACATGGCAAAACCCTGTCCCTACTAAAAATACAAAAGTTAGCTGGGAGTGGTGGCACGCGCCTGTAGTCCCACCTACTCTGGAGGCTGAGGCATGACAATTACTTGAATCTGGGAGGTGGAGGTTGCAGTGAGCCGAAATCGTGCCACTGCACTCCAGCCTGGGCAACAGAGCAAGACTCTATCTCAAAAATAATAATAATCATAAACTGTAAATACAGGTAAGAAATTCTTATGTAAGAACCTGCCCCTATCTATTTCTACTCTAGATAACTACAGTTTTTGTGTATTGCTCCAGAAATTTTCCTTGTGTGTGCACAAACATATTTAAATGTATAATTCTTTCCCAATGGGGTCATGCTAACTTTTTAAAATTACTTAATATATTATAGGCATTAAAATAAAAACTAAAATTTATATATATTTATATATAATTAGTATATATATTTTAAAATTAAAAAATATGTAATAGACATTTAAAAAATTCATACCTCATTCAGACCATTATTCATTTTGCTTGCAATGGTATTCCCAGTGCACAACATGGTGCCTGGTACATTGTAAGTATTCATTCAATAATCGTTTTATCAGCTGCATGTTATTCTAATGTTAAAAAACCATAATTACTCAGGAATGGAAAACCAAACATCGTATGTTCTCCCTCATAAGTGGGAGCTAAACTATGAGGATGCAAAGGCATAAGAATGACTTTGGCGACTCGGGGAAGGGGTGAGAAGGGGGCGAGGGATGAAAGACTACAAATTAGGTTCAGTGTATACTGCTTGGGTGGTAGGTACACCAAAACCTCACAAATCACCACTAAAGAACTTACTTGTGTGACCAAATACCACCTGTTACCCAAAAACCTATGAAACTAAAAAGAAATTTTAATAAAAATTTTTAAAAACCAAACTTAGCCAGTCTCTTATTGATTTTAATTTTTTTGATGTTAGACTATGATATGATGAATCCTCTTGCATGGTCATTAAAATACGGTTTTTTTTCTCTGCATTTTATGGTTAAAAAAGGAAAAAAAAATGTTTGTAGGACAAGTTCCTTGCAGTGGAATTTTGAGGATAAAGAGTAATATGTCTTTTTTTATTTTAATATATACCACTATTGTGGACATTATGTCATTCCTTGTGATATCCTAGTGTCTGAATCTCAGAACACTAGGAGTGTACAGAACTCCCACCTTCAGAGATACAATCTACTTCTGTGTAAAGAAGCAGAAATGGCAGATGCTCACTTTCCCAGGCTCTGGTACACCTAGTGCTCAGCCGTGGGACCTAGGTTCTACCAGAAGCTGGTGACAGGAAGAAGCAGGGCCCAGGTGAACTCCAATTTAGTGAAGATGGCAGCAGCAGTGGCAACTACATACAGCAGTAGTAACGTTCTTTGTTTTTTTCTTTTCTTTTTTTTTTCAGACGGTGTCTTGCTGTGTCACTCAGGCTGGAGTGCAGTCGCACAACCTCAGCTCACTGCAACCTCTGCCTCCCGGGTTCAAGTGATTCTCCTGCCTCAGCTTCCTGAGTAGCTGGGATTACAGGTGTACACCACCATGCCCAGCTAATTTTTGTATTTTTAGTAGAGATGGGGTTTCGTCATATTGGCCAGGCTGGTCTCAAACTGCTGACCTTAAGTGATCCACCCACCTCAGCCTCCTAAAGTGCTGGGATTACAGGCACAAGCCACCACGCCCGGCTGCTTTTCCTATTTCAAATGAAGTTATGAATCATCTTATCTGTTACTTTTTAAAATCCCATTGGAATTTTGTTTGTAATTATTAAGCTTATAGATCAATTTGGGTAGAACAAATGCTTTTTAAAATTTAAATTTTTGTTATAAAAGGTGTATGATGGCTGGGCACGGTGGCTCACACCTGTATTCCCAGCCAGCTCTTTGGAAGGCCGAGGCGGGTGGATCACTTGAGGCTGGGAGTTTGAGACCAGCCTGGCCAACATGGCGAAACCCCATCTCTACTAAAAATACAAAAATTAGCCAGGTGTGGTGGCATGCACTTGTAATCCCAGCTACTCTGGAGGCTGAGGCAGGAGAATCACTTGAACCCAGGAGGTGGAAGTTGCAGTGGGCTGAGATCATGCCACTGCACTCCAGGCTGGGTGACAGAGCAAGACTCTGTCTCAAAAAAAAAAAGGAAAAAAAAAAGTTTTATGAATAAGTAATTTAAGTAGACCTATATTCAATAAAGAAATAGAATCAATAATTATTAGTAACCTTCCAAAACAGAAAGCCCCAGGCCCAGATGGGTTGGCGAGTGAATTCCAACAAATATTTAAGGAAGAAATGATATAAATTCTCAACAATCTTTCAGAGAATAGAAGCAGAGGGACTACTTGCTAACTAGCTCTATGAGACCAACATTACACTAATACCAAAGCAAGACAAATTATAAGAGAAAACTACAGACCAATATCTTTTATGAACACCGATGCAAAAATCCTCAACAAAATATTAGCAAATCAAATCCAACAATGTTCAAAAAGAATTACACATCGTGACCAAGTAGGATTTCTCCCAGGTATGCAAGGTCAATTCTACATTTGAAAATCAATTAAATCCATTAATGCAATTCACCACATCAGTAGGCTAAAGAAGAGAAATCACATGATCCCTTCAATAGAGGCCAAAAAAGCATTTAACACCCATTCATGATTTAAAAAAAAAAAAAAAAAAAAAAAAAGCCTTCCAGCAAACTAGGAATAGAGGGGAACTTCCTCAACTTCCGAAAGAACATCTACAAAAAACCTGCCACTAACATCATACCTAATGGTGAAAAACTTGAAGCATTCCTACTAAGATCAGGGATAAGGCAAGGATGTCTCCTCACTACTCCTTTTCAGCATTGTACTGGAAGTCCTAGCTAATGTGACAAAAAAAGAAAACAGAAGAAAAGAAAGATACAGGGCCGGGCATGGTAGATCACGCCTGTAATCTGAGCACTTTGGGAGGCCAAGGCAGGTGGAGTACTTGTGGCCAGGAGTTCGAGACCAGCCTGGCCAGTGTGGTGAAATCTCGTCTCTACTAAAAATATACACATCAGCCAGGCATGGTGGTGAGCACCTGTAGTCCTAGCTACTTGGGAGGCTGAGGCAGAAGAATCATTTGAACCCAGGAAGCAGAGGTTGCAATGAGCCGAGATTGCACCACTGTGCCCCAGCCTGGGTGACAGAGTGAGACTCTGTCTCAAAAAAAGAAAAAGTATGTGGATTGGGAAGGAAGAAATAAAATTGTCTTTGTTCACTGAAGACATGATTTGTCTATGTAGAAAATCTCAAAGAATCTAGAAAAAAACCTCTTGGAACTAACAAGCAATTATAGTGAGTTTGCAGAACACAAGGTTAACATACAAAACTCAGTTGCTTTCCTATATACTAACAATGAAAAAGTGGAATTTGAAATGAAACATACATTACCATTTACATTTACATTAGCACTCCCAGAAATTGAACAAATAGGCGTAAATATAACAAAATATCTACAAAATCTTTATATAGAAAACTGTGATGACGGGTGTCAAAGAAGAACTACATAAATGGAGAAACATTTCATGTTTGTGAATAGGAAAACTCAATGTCATCAAGATGTCAATTCTTCCTGACTTAACTGGTAGATTCAATGCAATCCCAATCAAAATCCCAGCAATTTGTTCTATGAACATCAACAAACTGATTGTAAAGTTTATATGGAGGGACAAAAGATTCAGAATAGCTGTCTTAGTTCATTTTGCATTGCTGTAAGGGAATACCTGAGGCTGAGTCGTTTATAAAGAAAAGAGGTTTATTTGGCTCATAATTCTGCAGGCTGAACAAGAAGCATGGCACCAGCATCTGCTTCTGGTGAGGACCTCAGGAAGCTTCCAACCATGGCAGAGGTGAATGGGGAGCAGGTATGTCTCATGGTGAGAGAAGGAGGAAGAGAGAAAAGAACATTCATATTTTGCAGGAACTATGAGTGAGAACTGGCTCAATCCCTTGAGAATGGCACCATGACATTTATGAGGGATCTGTCCCCATGATTCCACCAGGTCCTACCTCCAACACTGGGGATCAAATTTTAACCTGACACTTGGAGGGGCCAAATATCCAAACTATTATTCTTTCCCTGGCCCCCCAAATGTCATATCCTTCTCACATTGCAAAATATAATCATCCCTTCCCAATAATTTCCAAAAGTCTTAACTCATTCCACTATCAATTAAAAAAATGCAAAATCTCATCTGAGACTGAAGGCTAATTTCTTCCAGCTGTGAGCCTGTAAGATGAAAAGCAAGTTATTGAATTCTAAGATACAATGATTGTACAGGCATAGGGTAAACATTCCCATTCCAGAAGGAAAAAAATGGCCAAAAGAAAGGGGTAATAGGCCTCATGCAAGTCCAGAACTCAGCAGGGCAGACATTAAATCTTAAAGCTCCAAAATAATCTCCCTTAACTCCATGTCCTGCATCCTGGGCATACTGGTGCAAGGGGTGGGCTCCTAAGGCCTTGGGCAGCCCCACCCTTTGGCTTTACTGGGGCACAGCCTATATGGCTACTCCCACAGGTGGGAGTTGGGCCTTTGGCTTTTCCAGGCTGAAAATACAACCTGCTGGTGGCTCTACCACTCTCAGCTCTGGAGGGCAGCAGCCTTGTTCTACTAAGGAGTACCCCAGTAGGGACTCTATGGGGGCTCCAACCCCACATTTCCCCTTGGCACTGCCCTAGTAGAGTCTCTCTGTGGGGGCTCTGCCCCATGGCAGGCTTCTGCCTGGGCATGCAGACTTTCTGATACATCTTCCGAAATCTAGGTGGAAACTGCCAGAATGCGCTCTTGCATTCTGTGTGTCTACAGACTTAACACCACATGGAAGCTGCCAGGGCCTCTGATTGGCAGCCTGAGCCATGCCTGGGGCCTTTTGAGCCCTGACTGGGGCCTGAACAGCCTGAATTTGGATTGGGCTCCTGAAACCATTCTGTCCTTCTAGGCCTCTAGGCCTTTTCCCCATTGTCTTGCTAATTTCTTTTGCAAGTGGTTGCTCTTCAGCCCCTTTAAATTTCTCTCCTAAAAATGCTTGTTCCTTCCCTACCACAGGACTGGGTTGCAAATTTTTCAGACTTTTACAGTCTGCTTTCCTTTTAATTTTAAGTTCAAACCTTAGATCAGCCCATTGCTCCCACATTTGATTGTGGACTGTGAGATTTAGAACAAAGCAATGATATTTGCTTTTACTGCTCCTATTCAGATGGTGCTGGAAGTCTCAGCTGGTGCAATTAGTTAAGAAAAGGAAATAGGCCAGGCATGGTGGCTCATGCCTATAATCCCAGCACTTTGGGAGGCCAAGGAGGGAAGATTGCTTGGGCCCAGGAGTTCAAGACCAGCCTGAGCAAGATAGGGAGATACCATTTCTACAAAAAAAGTAAAATAGGAAAGGGGAATAAAAGGCATACAGATTGGAAAAAAGAAATGAAACTGTCCCTATTTCCAGATGACATGATTGTCTATGCAGAAGATCTCAAGGAATATACCCACCCCCAACAACAACAACAACAAAACCCTCCTAGGACCTAATTGAGGGAGTTTAACAAGGTCACTGGATAGAAATTCAACTCAAGCCTTGACCAGGAATTTTTTCCTTCAGGAGTATAGCCAACTTAGAAGGACTCTCCACTTCAAACAAACAAACAAACAGGATTCTGACCGAAACTAATTTGTCCTGCTAGCCAGGCTGGCAAGAATTAACAGAAGTCTCCAAAGAGTAAAATTAACCAAAAACTGTGAACAGAAACTAGAGTGGCAGGCAGCATATCCCATTATCAACACCATAAGTGGGTGATAAGCCTCGGGTCAGCAGTTTGCTGGTATAGGTGAATCTGACACTTCCAATTTGTTAAATCCAAAGCCCCAAAAGAAAAGTGTTCTGGTTTCTGAGCTTTCTTTGTTTTGCTCTAAAATGTGAATAACATTCACCTCACAATGTCTGAAAATAGGGTTAATTAGGAGGCCTGTTGGAGTTATTTCCTAGTTTCACTCTGCAGATGCCAAATATCGGGATGCCTTAGTAACCTGTGTTTCTCCTCCCTCTGGCAATACAACTGTTAAAATTAGATAATTTGTTATCTGTGAAAGTTTAATTGGAGCAATATGTGATGGAAATGCAAATTACTTAGGAGTTAGGGAGAGTATGAGAGAACAATGAAATGAGAATAAATTAACAAATATTATTAGATTAAATTTATTTATTAATCGTGTTGGATCCAAGTACCTTATAGCTACCAAGGATACAGGATACAAAAAGAGGGTATTCTCAAATGGGGGAGAAGATAATTAAGTACCCTGCAAAATGCCTCATGATATGTGCTAAAGTAATATTAGTATGTACAGTGTGCTATGGAACCATCAAAGAGGGGAGCAACTGACTCTCTCCAAAATTTGAAGAGCAATGCAGTTGGATTCTACTTCCAATCTGTGAAACTGCCTCACAGTTAAAGTACTCTCTGAGGGCCCGGTGAGAAATCAGGCAGATACCAGAGAGGAATCTGTTCTTACAAGATAGCTGCATAGGGTGATATCTGTGACTTTGCGGCTTTTTTAACTGATTGCATTCCTCAATCATTTGCAACTTGGGTGGCAGAAAGCTGAGATTTTATGGACTTGAAATGTCAGGGGACACAGGTCAAGGCTGGCGGAGCAAGAAATTACAGAGGAATCCCTGCAAACAAGAAAAATCATACGAAGGGTGAACTGCAAAATTTTAGTATAATGACTGCTCAGGTGGTTGGCTGACAGCCAAATTATGTAGGCACAACAGAGGACCCCCCCGCCCAAGAGGCCAGGTTAAAACAACAGCAGCTGGAAACCATAAGAACAAAGATATCAGTACCTATATTGTGCAAGGGAGACAAAGTTTGCAGTTCGAATCTAGGCAGGTTAAGTATTAATATCTACTAGAACAACAAAAACCCCACAAAAATTCTTAGAAGAACACAGTTAAACCCAGTGTCTAGGCATGCAAAGAAACAGAAGTGTGACTCATACTCAAGGAGGGGGAAAGGGCAGTCAATAGAAACTGAGTGAGCCTAGTTGTTGGATTTAACAGAAACTTTAAAGCAATTATCGTAAATGTGTTCAATGAGTTAAACTATGACATCAATGAGTGGGGTGGAAAATCTCAACCAAGAAATGGAAACTATAAAAATGGAAATTTGAGAGTTGAAAAATACAGTAACTGAAATTTTTAAAAAATCTAAATAGCTTCAACAGTAGATTAGAAAACAAAGCAGATTGGCAAAAGAAGCCATGAAGTTCAAGCTAGATCAATAGAAATCACCCAGTTTTGAGAAACAGGGGAGAAAAAGATGGAATAAAGTTGAAAAGAGATATGTAGGGCAATATCAAACAATCCATAATAGGTATAATTAGACTCTTAGAAGGAGGGGCAGCAGTAGATTATAGAAAATTTTTTGAAGAAATGACTGGAATTTTCTCACATTTTGTGGGAAAAAATTAACTTACCCAAGTAGTACAGCAGACTGAAAGCAAGATAATTACAAAGAAAACCACTTATTGACTGTCCAGAGAAAAATGGTATATTGTACATAGGGAACAACAGTGCAATTAACACCTCACTTCTTATCAGAAACTGTGGAGGTCAAAAGACATTGGACCAACATATTCAAATGATGGAAAAAAGAAAGCTTTCAGCCAAGAATTCTGCATCTGGAAAAATTATCCTTCAAAAATAAGGGGAAAATAAAGACATTTTTGGATAAACAGAGATGAGAGAATTTTTCACTAGCAGACCTGCACTATAAGACATTTTGGCTGAAGGGAAATGACACCTAAATGGATATTTGGATCTACACAAAGGAGTGAAGAGCACATGAAATTGTAAATGTGTGTAAAACAAAAATAATGATTTTTTGTTATGTCTTAATATCTTTAAAAGACAAGTGACTGAAACGTATAGTACTACTGTGCTGATGTGTTTACAATGTATACAGATAATACACAGGACAACAAAAATACAGGATGAGGCACAGGTGAGTGGAATATTTTGTAAGGTTTCTATAGTTTTACCTTAAGTAATTCGATAAATTTTCTTTTCTTTCTGGTTTTTTTTTTTTTTTTTTTTTTTTTTTTGTCCCCCAGGCTTGTCTTTGTCTGGCTTTGTCCCCCAGGCTTGAGTGCAGTGATGCAATCTCAGCTCGCTGCAGCCTCAACCTCCCAGGTTCAAGCAATCCTCTTGACTCAGCCCCACCAAGTAGCTGGGACTACAGGTGCGCACCATCACACCAGCCAGATTTTTTTGTAGGGATGGAGTTTCACCATGTTGCCAAGGCTGGTCTCCAGCTCCTGAGCGCAAGCAATCTGCCCGCCTTGGCCTCCCAAAGTGCTAGGACTACAAGCCTGAGCCACCATGCTGTGCCAAGAAGTAATTCAATACATTTTCTAAAATTTTCTAAAGTACACTGGAATAAATTGAATTTATACACTGTAGTCCCAAGAGCAACCACTAAAAATATAATGAAAAGACATATAGATAGAAAACCAATAGAGGAGTCAAAATGGAATGCCAAAAAATATGTCACTAGCATAAAAGGAGGTAGGAAAAGAGGGACAGTGAAACAAATAATGGATAGAAGAAATAGGAAAGAGATGGTATGATTGTAGGTTTAAAAGTGAACATGTAAATAATTAAGTGTAAATAGACCAAAATTCTAAACAAAAGGCAGAGATTGTCAGACTGGACCAAAAAAAAGCAAGAACCAAGTATGTGCTATCTGTATGAGATGTACTGTCTATATGAGAGACATTCTACATATAAAGATGCAAATACACTGAGAGTAAAAGGATAGAAAGAAATATACCATGCAAATAGTATGCACAAGAAATTTGTAGTAACTCTATTCTTACCAGAAAAACGAGACATCAATACAAGGAAGATTTCTGGAGACTAAGAGGAATCTTTCATAATGATAAAAGAGTTAATACATTAGGAAGTTATAAGAATTACATGTGTATATGCACCTAATAAATACAGTTTCAAAATACATGAAGCAAACAACTAAGAGAGGGAAAACAGTCAAACTACAACCGTAGTTGGACACTTTTCACTCTGTAGTTGATAATACAACTGGATCGCCCCCACCAAAGTAAAGAAATCAAAGATCTGAAAAACACTATTAACTACCATGACCTGATTGATATTTATAGAACTGTAACTAACAAATACAGAATACACTTTTTCTCCCTAAGTACACAAGGAAGATTCACCAGGGTAGGCCGTGTGTTAGGACATGAGTCTCAGTGTATTTCAAAAGATTAAAATCTTACAGAGTATGTTTTCTGACCATAATGAAAGTAAATTTGAACCACATGATAATAAAATGACTACATATTAAAAATTGTGTCCTTCAGAAAAATTCACATACTTTTTTAAATTGTGGGATGAAGCCAAAGTAGTCATTACAGTGAAATTTTTAGTTTTAAATGTTAACGTTAGAAAAGAAAAAAGTCTAAACCTAAGCTTCCATTTAAGAAGCTAGAGAAAGAACAAATTAAATACAAAGTAGAAAGAAGGAAATAATAAAGATAACAGAAATAGATGAAATAGGAAACAGATTAAAAAGATCAATAAAGTTGATAAATAGCTAGCTAGATCAGGGATTTAAAAAATGTTACCAATATTGGGGATAAAAATAGGAATTGGGAATAAATCTATACAGAGTATAGAATTATAAAGTTGATAGGAAATATGAACAATTTTATGCCAATAAATTTGATAAATGAGATGGACAAATTTCTGGAAGAACACAAGTCATAAAACTAACACAAGAAGGCAGATAAAATATTAATAGCCCTATGTCTACTAAAGAAATTGAATTTGTAATTTTAATTTGTACCTTTCCTGCAAAGCAAATTTCAGGTGCAAAGAGGTTCACTGGTGAATTTCACCAAACATTTAAGAAAGACATAGTACCATTCAAACACAACTTAAATAGAAGGGGTAGGACTGTTTCTCAAGTTATTTTATTAAATCAGTTTTACTCTGATAACAAAAACAGAAAAAAAAATTACAAAAATAGAAAATTACAAATAAAAATCCCATATAAACATGCAACTTTTTTTTTTCTGAGAGATGACGCCTCACTCTATTGCCCAGGCTGGAGTGCAGTGGTGACCCCACAACTGACTGCAGCCTTGACCTCCCACATTTAAGCAGTCCTCCCTTCTGAGCCTCCCAGGTAGCTGGGACCACTGGCATACACCACCACGCCCAGCCAGTTTATTTTATTTTATCTGTAGAGACAAGGTCTTGCTTTGTTGCCCAGGCTGGTCTTGAACTCCTGAGCTCAAGAGATCCTCCCGCCTAGGCCTCCCAAAGTGCTGGGATTACAGGCATGCACCACTGTGCCCAGGATAAATATGCAAAAATTCTTAACAAAATATCGATTCACTGAAGCCCATCAATATAGGAAAAGAACAATACATCATAACCAAGAGAAGCTTTCCCAGGATTGCAAGGTTAATTTAACACTAGAAAATCCATCAATATAAATTCTGATATTAGTAGAACAAAAAATCATCATCATCTTAACAGATGCTGAAGAAGCATTTGACAAAATTTAGTAGCTCTTCCCAATTGAAACTCTGAGTAAACTAGGAAAAGAAGAGAACTTCCTTAAAGGCGTCTGTGAAAACCCCACAGCTAGAATTATACTTAATGATGGAAGTCTGAAATTCTTTCTTCTAAGTTCAAGAACAAGCAGGGAAGGCAGAGCAAGATGGCTGAATAGAACCCTCCAGCATTTGTCCCCCAAGCAAGAACACCAACTTGAACAACTATCCACACAAGAAAGCACTTTCAGAAGAACTAAAACTCAGGTGAGCAATCACAGTACCTGGTTTTAACATATTAAGGAAAGAGGCACTGAAGAAGTTAGGAAAGATAGTCTTGAATTGCCTATACCACACCTCCTCTGTCATCCAGCAGTGCAGTATGATGTGGAGAGAGAATCTGTGTGCTTGGGGAAGAGAAAGCGAAGTGATTGTGAGACTTTGCATCGGAACTCACTGCAGCCCTGTCACAGCAGAAAACAACACGCGGCAGAATTTGGCCAGTGCCCACAGCAGAAGCATTTAGAACAGACATAGCCAGAGGCAAATTGTCCGTCCTAGCAGTCGGAACTTGAGTTCCAGCTAGCCCCACCACCATGGGCTAAGGTGCTCTGGGGTGCTAAATAAATTTGAAAGGCAGTCTAGGCCACAAGGACTGCGATTCCTGCACAAGTCCTGGTGCTGTGTTGGGCTCACATCTAGTGGATTTGGGGTCCACATGATCCAGTGAGACACCAACTGGGGCAGCCAAGGGAAAGCTTATGTCACCCCTTCCCCAACTTCAGGCAGCACAACTCACAGCACCAGGAGGAGAGGGAAGAGTACAGAGGGGTCAGGCATGGTGGCCTGTAATCCTAGCACTTTGGGAGGCCAAAGTGGGCAGATGACCTGAGATCAGGAGTTCGAGACCAGCCTGGCCAACATGGCGAAACCCCGTCTCTACTAAAAATACAAAAATTAGCCAGGCGTGGTGGCAGGCACCTGTAATCCCAGCTACTCAGGAGGCTGAGGCCTGAGAATCATTTGAACCCTGGAGGCGGAGGTTGCAGTGAGCCAAGATCTCACCACTGCGCTCCAGCCTGGGTGACAGAGCAAGGCTCTGTCTCAAAAAAAAAAGGTGTATGAGTAGGTAATTTAAGTAGACCTATATCCAATAAAGAAATAGAATCAATAATTATTAATAACCTTCCAGAACTGGACGACATTCTGTTAAGTGAAATAAGTTAGGCACACAAAGACAAACTTTGCATGTCCTCATTGTTTGTGAGAGCTAAAAATTAGACTCATGGTGATAGTGAGTAGAATGATGGTTACCAGAGGCTAGGAAGGGGAGTAGGGGGTTGGGAGAGAATGGATGGTTAATGGGTACAAAAATATTTTTAGATACAATGAATAAGATCTAGTATTTGATAGCACAACAAAGTGACTACAGTAAGCAATATTTTATTATACATTTCAGAATGACTGAGGGAGTACAATTGGAATGTTCTTAACAAAGAAATGAATTCTTGAGGTGATGGATACCCATTTACCCTGATGTGATTATTACACATTATACAATGTCTCAAAATATTCCTGTCTCAAAATATGTACCCCATAGATATATATTATATATAATTATTATATATAATTATTATATATAATATTTTTTATATATAATTATTTGTATATATAATTTGTATATATAATATATAATTATATATTATATATTATATATTATATAATATATATTATATATTATATAATATATTATATATTATATGTTATATAATATATATTATACGTTATATAATATATATTATATGTTATATAATATATATTATATGTTATATAATATATTATATATTATATGTTATATAATATATTATATATTATATGTTATATATTATATATTATATGTTATATAATATATTATATATTATATAATATACTATATATAATTTTATATTGTATATAATTTTATATAACATATAATTATATATAATTATATATTATATAATAATATATAATATATTATATTATATATAATATATAATTATATGTTATATATAATAATATATATAATTTTATATATTATTATATATTATATATAATTATATATTATATAATATACAATTATATATTATATATTATATATTATATGTAATATATAGTATATAATTTATATAATATATAATTATATATATTTTTATATATATATATACACACACACACACACACTATGCACTTATAAAAATTAAAAAGAAAAAAAACAAGGGCCAGGCACAATGGCTCACGCTGGTCATCCTACCACTTTGGGAGACCAAGGCAAGAGGATTACTTGAGCCCAGGAGTTCAAGACCAGTTTGTAGTGACATCCCGTCTCTACGAAAAAAAAAAAGCTGGGCATGGTGGTACACACCTGCAGTCCCTGCTACATAGGAGGCTGAGGTCATAGGATCACTCCACTGCACTCCAGCCTGTGTGACATAGTGAGACCCCATCTCAAAAAACAAAAAGCAAGAATGTCTGTTCTTGGCACTTCTATTCAGAATTATACTGAATGCCTTAGCAATTGCAATAAGGCAAAAAAAAAGGCATACAGATTGGAAAGGAAGTAAGACTTATTTGCACACAACACACATATAGAAACGTATATAGAAATCCTAGGTTCCAAGATAGCCGAATAGGAGCAGCTCCAGTCTACAGCTCCCAGCGTGGGCAACGCAGAAGACGGGTGGTTTCTGCATTTCCAACTGAGGTACCGGGTTCATCTCACTGGGGCTTGTCGGACAGTGGGTGCAGGACAGTGGGTGCAGCCCACCAAGCAAGAGCCGAAGCAGGGCGAGGCATCGCCTCACCCGGGAAGCACAAAGGGTCAGGGAATTCCCTTTCCTAGCCAAGGGAATCTGTGACAGACGGCACCTGGAAAATGGGGTCACTCCCACCCTAATACTGTGCTTTTCCAACGGTCTTAGCAAACAGCACACCAGGAGATTATATCCTGCGCATGGCTCAGAGGGTCCCACGCCCACGGAGCCTCACTCATTGCTAGCACAGCAGTCTGAGATCGAACTGCAAGGTGCCAGCGAAGCTTGGGGAAGGGTGCCCGCCATTGCTGAGGCTTGAGTAGGTAAAGCAGCCGGGAAGCTCAAACTAGGTGGAGCCCACCGCAGCTCAAGGAGGCCTGCCTGCCTCTGTAGACTCCACCTGTAGGGGCAGGGCATAGCTGAACAAAAGGCAGCAGAAACTTCTGCAGATGTAAATGTCCCTATCTGACAGCTTTGAAGAGAGTAGTGGTTCTCCCAGCATGGAGTTTGAGATCTGAGAACGGACAGACTGCCTCCTCAAGTGGGTCCCTGACCCCTGAGTAGCCTAACTGGGAGGCACCTCCTAGTAGGGGCCAACCGACACCTCACATAGCCGGGTGCCCCTCTGAGATGAAGCTTCCAGAGGAACAATCAGGCAGCTACATTTGCTGTTCTGCAATATTTGCTGTTCTGCAGCCTCCACTGGTGATACCCAGGCAAACAGTGTCTGGAGTGGACCTCCAGCAAACTCCAACAGAACTGCAGCTAAGGGTCCTGACTGTTAGAAGGAAAACTAACAAACAGGACATTCACACCAAAACCCCATCTGTACGTCATCATCATCAAAGACCAAAGGTAGATAAAACCACAAAGACGGGGAGAAACCAGAACAGAAAAGCTGAAAATTCTAAAAATCAGAGTGCCTCTTCTCCTCCAAAGGAATGCAGCTCCTTGCCAGCAACAGAACAAAGCTGGACGGAGAATGACTTTGACGAGTTGAGAGAAGAAGGCTTCAGATGATCAAACTTCTCCTAGCTAAAGGGGGATGTTTGAACCCATCCCAAAGAAGCTAAAAACCTTGAAAAAAGATTAGACGAATGGCTAACTAGAATAACCAGTGAAGAGAAGTCCTTAAATGACCTGATGGAGCTGAAAACCATGACACGAGAACTACGTGATGCATGCACAAGCTTCAGTAGCCGATTTGATCAACTGGAAGAAAGGGTATCAGTGACTGAAGATCAAATGAATGAAGCGAGAAGAGAAGTTTAGAGAAAAAAGAGTAAAAAGAAACGAACAAAGCCTCCAAGAAATACAGGACTATGTGAAAAGACCAAATCTGCATCTGACTGGTGTACCTGAAAGTGACAGGGAGAATGGAACCAAGTTGGAAAACACTCTTCAGGATATCATCCAGGGGAACTTCCCCAACCTAGCAAGGCCGGCCAACATTCAAATTCAGGAAGTACAGAGAATGCCACAAAGATACTCCTCGAGAAGAGCAACTCTGAGACACATAATTGTCAGATTCACCAAAGTTGAAGGAAAAAATGTTAAGGGCAGCCAGAGAGAAAGGGCGGGTTACCCACAAAGGGAAGCCCATCAGACTAACAGCTGATCTCTCGGCATAAACTCTATATGCCAGAAGAGAGTGGGGGCCAATATTCAACATTCTTAAAAGAATTTTCAACCCAGAATTTCATATCCACCCAAAATAAGCTTCATAAGTGAAGGAGAAATAAAATCCTTTACAGACAAGCAAATGCTGAGAGATTTTGTCACCACCAGGCCTGCCTTACAAGAGCTCCTGAAGGAAGTGCTAAACATGGAAAGGAACAACCGGTACCAGCCACTGCAAAAACATGCCAAATTGTAAAGACCATCGATGCTAGGAAGAAACTGCATCAACTAACGAGCAAAATAACCAGCTAACATCATAATGACAGGATCAAATTCACACATAACAATATTAACATTAAATGTAGATGTGCTAAATGCTCCAATTAAAAGGCACAGACTGGCAAATTGGATAAAGACTCAAGACCCATCAGTGTGCTGTATTCAGGAGACACACATAGGCTCAAAATAAAGGGATGGAGGAAGATCTACCAAGCAAATGGAAAACAAAAAAAGCAGGGGTTGCAATCTTAGTCTCTGATAAAACAGACTTTAAACCAACAAAGATCAAAAGAGACAAAGAAGGCCATTGCATAATGGTAAAGGAATCAATTCAACAAGAAAAGCTAACTATCCTAAATATATATGCACCCAATACAGGAGCACCCAGATTCATAAAGCAAGTCCTT
This sequence comes from Pan paniscus, assembly GCF_029289425.2. Lineage (NCBI taxonomy): Eukaryota > Metazoa > Chordata > Mammalia > Primates > Hominidae > Pan > Pan paniscus. Next base: position 172,726,713 of record NC_073253.2, on the reverse strand, counting down.
AGAGACCTACAAAGAGACTTAGACTCCCACACAATAATAATGGGAGACTTTAACACCCCACTGTCAACATTAGACAGATCAATGAGACAGTTAACAAGGATATCCAGGAATTGAACTCAGCTCTGTACCAAGGGGACCTAATAGACATCTACAGAACTCTCCACCCCAAATCAACAGAATATACATTCTTCTCAGCACCACACCGCACTTATTCCAAAATTGACCACATAGTTGGAAGTAAAGCACTCCTCAGCAAACGTAAAAGAAGAGAAATTATAACAAACTGTCTCTCAGACCACAGTGCAATCAAACTAGAACTCAGGATTAAGAAACTCACTCAAAACTGCTCAACTACATGGAAACTGAACAACCTGCTCCTGAATGACTACTGGCTATATAACGAAATGAAGGCAGAAATAAAGGTGTTCTTTGAAACCAATGAGAACAAAGACACAACATACCAGAATCTCTGGGACACATTTAAAGCATTGTGTAGAGGGAAATTTATAGCACTAAGTGCCCATAAGGGAAAGCAGGAAAGATCTAAATTGACACCTTAACATCACAATTAAAAGAACTAGAGAAGCAAGAGCAAACACATTCAAAAGCTAGCTAGCAGAAGGCAAGAAATAACTAAGATCAGAGCAGAACTGAAGGAAATAGAGACACAAAAAAACCCTTCAAAAAATCAATGAATGCAGGAGCTGTTTTTTGAAAAGATCAACAAAATTGATAGACCACTAGCAAGACTAATAAGAAAAGAGAGAAGATTCAAATAGACGCAATAAAAAATGATAAAAGGGTTATCACCACCAATCCCACAGAAATACAAACGACCGTCAGAGAATACAATAAACACTTCTATGCAAATAAACTAGAAAATCTAGAAGAAATGGATAAATTCCTGGACACATACACCCTACCAAGACTAAAGCAGGAAGAAGTTGAATCCCTGAATAGACCAATAACAGGCTCTGAAATTGAGGCAATAATTAATAGCTTACCAACCAAAAAAAGTCCAGGACCAGACAGATTCACAGCCGAATTCTACCAGAGGTACAAGGGGGAGCTGGTACCATTCCTTCTGAAACTATTCCAATCAATAGAAAAAGAGGGAATCCTCCCTAACTCATTTTATGAGGCCAGCATCATCCTGATACCAAAGCCTGGCAGAGTCACAACAAAAAAAGAGAATTTTAGACCAATATCCCTGATGAACATTGATGCAAAAATCTTCAATAAAATGCTGGCAAACCAAATCCAGCAGCACATCAAATTGCTTATCATGATCAAGTGGGCTTCATCCCTGGGATGCAAGGCTGGTTCAACATATGCAAATCAATAAACGTAATCCATCATATAAACAGAACCAAAGACAAAAACCACATGATTATCTCAATAGATGCAGAAAAGGCCTTTGACAAAATTCAACAGCCCTTCATGCTAAAAACTCTCAATCAATTAGGTATTGATGGGACGTATCTCAAAATAATAAGAGCTATCTATGACAAACCCACAGCCAATATCATACTGAATGGGCAAAAACTGGAAGTATTCCCTTTGAAAACTGGCACAAGACAGGGATGCCCTCTCTCACCACTCCTATTCAACATAGTGTTGGAAGTTCTGGCCAGGGCAATCAGGCAGGAGAAGGAAATAAAGGGTATTCAATTAGGAAAAGAGGAAGTCAAATTGTCCCTGTTTGCAGATGACATGATTGTATATTTAGAAAACCCCATCATCTCAGCCCAAAATCTCCTTAAGCTGATAAGCAACTTCAGCAAAGTCTCAGGATACAAAATTAATGTGCAAAAATCACAAGCATTCTTATACACCAATAACAGAGAGCCAAATGATGAGTGAATTCCCATTCACAATTGCTTCAAAGAGAATAAAATACCTAGGAATCCAACTTACAAGGGATGTGAAGGACCTCTTCGAGGAGAACTACAAACCACTGCTCAAGGAAATAAAAGAGGACACAAACAAATGGAAGAACGTTCCATGCTCATGGATAGGAAGAATCAATATCATGAAAATGGCCATACTGCCCAAGGTAATTTATAGATTCAATGCCATCCCCATCAAGCTACCAATGACTTTCTTCTCAGAATTGGAAAAAAACTACTTTAAAGTTCATATGGAACCAGAAAAGAGCCTGCATTGCCAAGACAGTCCTAAGCAAAAAGAACAAAGCTGGAGGCATCACGCTACCTGACTTCAAACTATACTACAAGGCTACAGTAACCAAAACAGGATGGCACTGGTACCAAAACAGAGATATAGACCAATGGAACAGAACAGAGCCCTCAAAAATAATACTACACATCTACAACCATCTGATCTTTGACAAACCTGACAAAAACAAGCAATGGGGAAAGGATTCCCTATTTAATAAATGGTGCTGGGAAAACTGACTAGCCATATGTAGAAAGCTGAAACTGGATCCCTTCCTTACACCTTATACAAAAATTAATTCAAGATGGATTAAAGACTTAAATGTTAGACCTAAAACCATAAAAACCCTAGAGGAAAACCTAGGCAATACCATTCAGGACATAGGCATGGGCAAAGACTTCATGTCTAAAACACCGAAAGCAATGGCAGCAAAAGCCAAAATTGACAAATGGGATCTAATTAAAGAGCTTCTGCACATCAAAAGAAACTACCCTCAGAGTTAACAGGCAACCTACAGAATGGGAGAAAATTTTTGCAATCTACCCATCTGACAAGGGGCTAATATCCAGAATCTACGAAGAACTTAAACAAATTTACAAGAAAAAATCAAACAACCCTATCAAAAAGTGGGCGAAGGATATGAACAGATACTTCTCAAAAGAAGACATTTATGCAGCCAACAGACACATGAAAAAATGCTCTTCATCACTGGCTATCAGAGAAATGCAAATCAAAACCACAGTGAGATACCGTCTCACACCAGTTAGAATGGCGATCATTAAAAAGTCAGGAAACGACAGGTGCTTGAGAGGATGTGGAGAAATAGGAACACTTTTACACTGTTAGTGGGACTGTAAACTAGTTCAACCATTGTGGAAGACAGTGTGGCGATTCCTCAAGGATCTAGAACCAGAAATACCATTTGACCCAGCCATCCCATTACTGGGTATATACCTAAAGGATTATAAATCATACTGCTATAAAGACACATGCACATGTATGTTTATTGTGGCACTATTCACAATAGCAAAGACTTGGAACCAACCCAAATGTCCATCAGTGATAGACTGAATTAAGAAAATGTGGCACATATACACCATGGAATACTATGCAGCCATAAAAAAGGATGAGTTCATGTCCTTTGTTAGGGACATGGATGAAGCTGGAAATCATCATTCTCAGTAAACTATCACAAGGACAGAAAACCGAACACCGCATGTTCTCACTCATAGGTGGGAATTGAAACAGTGAGAACACTTGGACACAGGAAGGGGAACATCACACACTGGGGCCTGTCATGGGGTGGGGGGCTAGGGGAGGGATAGCATTAGGAGATATACCTAATGTAAATGATGAGTTAATGGGTGCAGCACACCAACATGGCACAGGTATACATATGTAACAAACCTGCATGTTGTGCACATGTACCCTAGAATTATAATAATTTTTTTAAAAGTTAAAAATAAATAAAAATAAAATGTAAGCAAACACTTAAAAAAAATAAATTGAAAGAATAAAAAAAGAAAAAAAAAATACCAAGGAATCAACAAAAAAAGTTTACTCAAACTATTATGTGAACTTAGCAAGGTTGCAGGATACAGTATTAATATACATAAATCAAGTATATTTATATTAACAATGGACAATTGGACAATGAAGTAAAAATACATTTCTATTTTCAATATCATTAAATTCTTGAGGATAGAGAGGTTTGCATAGGTTCAGTGGAGACATGATAGAGGAAGGGGGGGTTAGTTTAACCAGTGGGGAGAAGTGATCTGGAAGGATTTCACACATAATGGTATCTGTGCTGTGTCTTGAAAGATAAGAAACTCCAAACAGTCAAAGGGATGATAGTCATTCCAGGTAAAAGGACAAAAGCAAACATTCCTAGGCCCTAGGTGATCCACCGTGCCTAGCCGGTGATGGGTTTCAAATGTCCAGGCACAGTGGCTCATGCCTGTAATCCCAGCACTTTGGGAGGCCAAAGCGGGTGGATCACCTAAGGTCAGGAGTTTGAGACCGGCCTGGCCAACATGGTGAAACCCCATCTCTACAGAAATAAATACAGAATATTAAATAAAATACAGAAATTAGTCTGGTGTGGTGGCATACACCTGTAATCCCAGCTACTTGGGAGGGTGAGGCAGGAGAATCGCTTGAACCCAGGAGGCAGAGTTTGCAGTGAGCCAAGATTGTACCACTGCACTCCAGCCAAGGCTAACAGAGCAAGACTCCGTCTCAAGAAAATAAATAAATAAATAAATAAATAAATAAATAGGAGAGACCTGGTGATGTTGCATTTTAGCAGTTGGCTATGGGAGAGGAGTTGAGTTCAGACCTTTGATGGCCTTTCAGCTATTTATGTTCAGTTCTTGCCATTGAGAGCCAAGCCACCAAAGGTGGTGATACTATATGGCTGCTTCCTAAGAATGAGGCATTAGGTTTCACCAAGCAATCGCTATTCTAGGATGAGGGAATCCCTATTCCAGGATGCCAGCTTCTCACTTGACCCACTCAGAATTCTATATTCTGCTTTGGTGCTGTTGACAATGGTGACCATCTATTAAGAGAAATAGCATGGTAGCTGTGATAGCAGCAATAGTATTGCTAGCCTCAGGGCCCTAAAGTACCAGTGGCAGTAGTATCCAAGTAAGTGAGAAGACAGAAGGTGGAGCAATATTTTTCCAGGCTCATGGTACAGAGGTTGATTACAATACCTCTGTACTGTATCATTAGGCTTTGTGAATAGCCTGATCAATTTGCCAAGGAATGGAAGTGGAGATCGGAAGTTTTCATTAATTTACTTACTTAGGGCTCAGACTTACACTATTGGTTTTATTACCCTTGTTATATTATCTTTCATATCTGTTTCTAGGTTGATTACATATTGAATCAAGTTGTATATTCCTAGGCCCTCACAGGGAAAGAAGGAGACAGATCTGTGTTTGAATGTCTCTGCTACTTAGCTGTATAAGCTTAAGGTAGATAACCTAACCCCTCTGAACTCTAGTTTCCTCATCTGTATGATGGATTGATAATGCCTACCTTATCAGGTCATTGTGAAAATTAAAGATACGTGAAAATACTCAGCATGTTCTTAGCACATAGATTCTCTTACATTTGCTTCACTTCTTAAAATGTAGCTTTTGTTGTAGGTTATCCTGTGTATTTGACCTTCCAAACAAAGATTGCTTTTGACTTTGTGACTTAAGGTTGGAATATCTCCTACTACTCCCCTGTCCTCCTTGGACCAGAAAAAAAAAAAAAATCCCACTATGATCCTAGTCATGCTTATGTGGCATTTGGAGAATTTAAGAAGGTATAGAAATTGACAGCTTTGGCAATATTATTGCTTATGTTATACAAGATGTGTAACTTATCAGTAAGGTGAAATGGCAAAGTAATGCTTATCCTTAAAAGCTAAGACTTAAGTCGTCTCAGATAAAGCTAATACTCCCATCTTGACCTCTTCTCTTCACACAATCCTTCAACAGGACTTCATTGACTTAACTAGAGAGACCAGACCAAGGACAAAAGATCGCAGTGGACTGTATGTGATTGACCTGACAAGAGCTGAGGGAGAAAATAGACCTATTGCCACTCTTGACTTAACTTTAGAACCTGTCACTCCTTCCCAGAAGGAACCAACCAGTCTTCAGACATGTGCCAGCCTCTCTGGCAAAGCGGTGATGGAAGGGCAGGTGGACAGAAGCTCTCAGCCTACAGCACGGAGACTCATTAACAGTGACCCTGTAGATTTGGACCTAGTGGAAGAAAACACCTTTGTAGGTCCCCCACCCGCTACATCCATCAGTGGAGGCTCTGTTTATCCAACAGAGCCTAATTGTAGCTCAGCCACATTCACAGGGAACCTCAGCTTCTTGGCAAGCCTACAGCTGTCTTCAGATGTTAGCTCCCTCTCCCCAACAAGCAATAATAGTAGCAGCAGCAGCAGCAGCAGCAATCAAAAAGCACCCTTGCCATGCCCACAGCAAGATGTGTCTCGCCCACCACAAGCCTTGCCTTGCCCACTGAGAGCCTCACCTTGTCCACCACGAGCCTTGTCATGCCCATCACAAACCATGCAGTGCCAACTACCAGCTCTAACTCACCCACCTCAAGAAGTGCCATGCCCTCGGCAGAATATCCCAGGCCCACCTCAAGACTCTCTGGGCCTACCTCAAGATGTGCCAGGCCCGCCTCAAAGCATATTACATCCACAAGATGTGGCATACCTGCAAGACATGCCACAGTCACCAGGAGATGTGCCACGGTCACCAGGAACCATGCCACCATCACCAGATGTGCCACAGTCACCAGGAGACATGCTAGGGCCACCAGGAGATGTGCCACAGTCACCAAGTTATGTTTCACCGTCACCAGATGCACCACAGTCACCAGGGGGCATGCCACACTTACCGGGAGATGTGTTATGTTCACCTGGAGACATGCCACACTCATCAGGGGACGTGACACACTCACCTAGAGACATCCCTCACTTACCAGGAGACAGGCCTGACTTTACCCAGAATGATGTACAGAACCGTGACATGCCTATGGATATCTCAGCTCTGTCCTCTCCAAGCTGCTCTCCCAGCCCACAGTCTGAAACTCCCTTAGAGAAAGTTCCTTGGCTCTCTGTCATGGAAACCCCAGCCAGAAAAGAAATATCACTGTCAGAGCCTGCCAAACCTGGGTCTGCCCACGTACAATCACGAACACCACAAGGTGGGTTGTACAACAGACCATGCCTGCATAGACTGAAGTACTTCTTACGACCTCCGGTTCATCACCTCTTCTTTCAGATGCTAATACCGGATAAAGACACAAGAGAGGTGAGCTAACATCTTCCCCCAGGGATTAGGTGTCCTTTCCCTAGGCCTAGGAGAAGGTCAGTGTGACTGGAGTCCATGCGTGAGAGGACAGGTCAAGCATAAATGAAATTTCTTATCTTTCCTCCACTTGTGAAGACCCATTCAGTGTAGAGGCCCAGATCTGGGTTCAAATTTTAGCCCCACACTTAAAAACTGTCACTTTACTTTTTTTTTTTTTTTTCTGAGACCGAGTCTTGCTCTGTCTCCCAGGCTAGAGTGCAGTGGCACAATCTTGGCTCACTGCAACCTCCGCCTCCCAGGTTCAAGAGTTTCTCCTACCTCAGCCTCCCTAGTAGCTGGGACTACAGGCGCATGCTGCCACGCCCGGCTAATTTTTTGTATTTTTAGTAGAGACAGGATTTCACCATGTTGGCCAGGCTAGTCTCGATCTCCTGATCTCGTGATCCACACGCCTCAGCCTCCCAAAATGCTGGGATTACAGGCATGAGCCACCGCGCCCAGCAGGGCACTTTACCTTTTTGAGCCTTAGCTTTCCTATCTGTAAAATGGAAGTAATAACATACCTCACAGGGTCATACATGAAAGTGTCAGGGTGTCAGGCTCATCGTAGGCCTTATGTAAATTCTTATCTTCTAGCTGGATGTGGTGGCATGCACCTGTAATCCCAGCTACTCAGGAGGCTGAGGCAGGAGAATCACCTGAATCTGGGAGGCGGAGGTTGCAGTGAGCTGAGACTGCACCACTGCACTCCAGCCTTGGCCACAGAGCAAGACTCTGTCTCAAAAAAATAAATAAATTTTTATCTTCAACTCCTATGCTTTTCCCTTCCTGGTGCCCTTATTACAGCTTCCATATCACAGAGATAATAATACTGTATTACTTAAGGGCCTCCAAAATTATTGCTTGCTGACTTTGGGGGAGGAAATTCAATTTTAAGACATGAGTGGGAATGCACTTTCCATTGGTCATCATTGATTTATGAGAAGTAAACTAGATGTGTCAGGGAAAATAACTGTGGCTAAGTTCCACAGTATGAAGTGTTTTTTAGTTATGTACGTCCCATCCCCCATATTAAGAAAACCAGCTTGAAACAGTTCAGTGTCAAAAGGTATGTTCTCCTCATTCAAGCAGTGATCCAGGTAGGCAGGAGCCAAGGATTCACACTGATTTGACCTTGGAGAATGATTTTTTTTCTCTTTTTTAAAATTATTACATCTTCTAATATGTTGTATGTCTTCTCCTCCTTTATGCCTCTGCCTGACCACTAGCTCATTCTTTTTTTTTGAGACAGAGTCTCACCCTGTCACCCAGGCTGGAGTACAGTAGTACGATCTCAGCTCACTCACTGCAACCTCCGCCTCCCAGGTTCAAGCGATTCTCCTGCCACAGCCTCCCGCATAGCTGGGTTACAGGCGCCTACCACCACTTCCGGTTAACTTTTTGTACTTTTAGTAGAGACAGGGTTTCACCATGTTGTCCAGGCTTGTCTTGAACTCCTGACCTCAAGTGATCCGCCCACCTTGGCCTCCCAAAGTTCTGGGATTACAGGCGTGAGCCACCGCGCCCGGCCCAGACAGCATTTATTATTGTGAATAATTTGATGTATTTCCTTCCCAGTTGCCTTTTTTATACATAGGCGTTTTACATACTTTAATAATTGGGATTTTTAACATATACACTTATTATTTTTGATGTTTATGGGGAGTAGGGGTTGAGAGGATGGCTCTGAAGTTTATGCCACGTGTGTTTGAAACCGGCTTCTGCCATTTGTTGTATGACAAATGCTTACCCTCCAAATCTCAGTTTCTTTGTTTATAAAATAGGAATAATAATAGTATGTATTTCCTAAGATTATTGTAAGAACTAGTTGAGGATCAATTAAGTATTCAGTGCTGGGTGCGGTGGCTCATGCCTATAACCCCAGCATTTTGGGAGGCCATGGTAGGTGGATTGCTTGAGCCCAGGAGTTTGAGACCAGCCTAGGCAACATGGTGCAACCCCCTATATAAAAAATTCAAAAATTAGCTGAATATGGTGGCACACACCTGTATCCTAGCTACTCTGGAGGCTGAGACAGGAGAATGGCGTGAACCCGGGAGGCGGAACTTGCAGTGAGCCAGGATCGCGCCACTGCACTCCAGCCTGGGCAACAGAGGGAGACTCCATCTCAAAAAAAAAAAAAAAAAATTAATTGTTTAAGGCCAGACATGATGGCTCACACCTGTAATCTCAGCACTTTGGGAAGCCACGACAGGCTTGATCACTTGAGTTCACAAGTTCGAGACCAGCCTGGGCAACATGGTGAAACCCCGTCTCTACTAAAAATACAAAAAAAATTAGCCAAGCGTGGTGGCACACGCCTGTAGTCCCAGCTACTTGGGAGGCTGAGGTGGGAGGATGGCTTGAGCCTGGGAGGCAGAGGTTGCAGTGAGCCATGATCATGCCACTGTGTTCCAGCCTGGGTGACAGAGCCAGACTTTATCTCAAAAAAAAAAAAAAAAAAAAAAATTAAGAGCTCCAAATTTATTGTTATTAAACCCTCATATCAAACTTTAAAATTGTTTAATTCTAATTATAAAAGTAATGTATTATGGAAAAATTGAAAAATATAGAAGAGCACATAGAGAAAAAATCACCCCTAATTCTACCACCCACATAATAGAAAATCACTTTTCACATATTCTCTCGCAGTCTTTATATACATATTTTTTGGGGGAAGAAGCAACTTAATATTTACTGTTCTCACAAAAAATAAAATGGAATTCTTCTCCTAACAACAAAATGAATTAAAAACTTCTTTCTTATCTATTTCAGTATCTGATATAGTATCACAGCTATCCCTAAGTCTCTAGTTACCCTCACCCCAAAATCAACCTAGGCTACCTCTTGACCCTTTTGTATTTTTCTGTCTATGCTATATTTTAACATAGACGAAATCATGTTATATGTACAATTTTGAATTCTGATTTTTTAACTTTATATGAGCTTTTTCCCATGTCATTAAAAGTTTTTTAGATAAAGCTCTTTTTTGTCTGTTTTGATTTGGAGTCTCGCTCTGTCACCTGGGCTGGAGTGCAGTGGTGCCATCTCGGTTCACTGCAGCCTCCACCTTCTGGGTTTAAGCAGTTCTCATGTCTCAGCCTTCAAGTATCTGGGACTACAGATGCGTGCCACCACGTCTGGCTAATTTTTATATTTTTATTGGAGACAGGGTTTCACCATGTTGGCCAGGCTGCTCTCGAACTCCTGACCTCAAGCAGTTCGCCTGCCTTGGCCTCCCAAAGTGCTGGGATTACAGGCGTGAGCCACTGCACCCATCCTCTTTTTTTTTTTTTTTTTTTAAATCATGAAATATTGCAAATGCCTGGAAAACTTTGCTATCTTCAACCTATTCTAGAACCTCTTATTTTTGTATAACATAGAAATCCCGGCTGGGCGTGGGCCTGTAATCCCAGCACTTTGGGAGGCTGAGACGGGCAGATCACAAGGTCAGGAGATCGAGACCATCCTGGCTAACATGGTGAAACCCTGTCTCTACTAAAAATACAAAAGAAAATTAGCCGGGCGTGGTGGTGGGCGCCTGTAGTCCCAGCTACTCTGGAGGCTGAGGCAGGAGAATGGCGTGAACTCAGGAGGCGGAGCTTGCAGTGAGCCGAGATCGCGCCACTGTACTCCAGCCTGGGGGACAGAGCGAGACTCCGTCTCAAAAAAAAAAAAAAAAAAAATCCCTCCTAATTTCCTTCTTTTTAATCTCTACAGAACAAGGGTCAAAAATTAGAACCCATCCCTCATCGAAGACTAAGAATGGTAACAAATACCATTGAAGAGAATTTTCCTCTGGGGACTGTGCAGTTTTTGATGGACTTTGTGTCACCCCAGCATTACCCACCAAGAGAAATCGTGGCTCACATCATCCAGAAAATCTTGCTCAGTGGCTCTGAGACTGTGGATGTCCTAAAGGAGGCCTACATGCTTCTCATGAAAATTCAACGGTATGAACCGTAACCTCTGGCTGTTGGCGAATCTTCTAGGGATCTTGGACTCAGGGCATAGCTTTCTCTTGACAGGCTTTTTTAACCTAACCGTTACAGTGGGTGACTTAGTATATTAGTGTTATTTGAATTGCAAATGATAGGAAACCCAGTCCAAACAGACCTTAACTACTGCTAAAAGAGAATTTAATGGCTCGTGTTACTAGAAACCTGGAAACCGAGGAGTGAGATGTGACTTGATTCAGCATACAAAAATGGTTACCAGGGTTCATTCTGCAGCTCTACTTTGGTTCTGTTTTGGGGCCGCCTGAGGTAGCCTCTCAGCCTCAGTTCTGTTTTGGGGCCGCATGTGGTAGCCTCTCAGCCTCAGTTCTGTTTTGGGGCTGCATGTGGTAGCCTCTCAGCCTCAGTTCTGTTTTGGGGCTGCATGTGGTAGCCTCTCAGCCTCAGTTCTGTTTTGGGGCTGCATGTGGTAGCCTCTCAGCCTCAGGCTTTTATGACACTTCCAGTGGGAGAGAGTGTCTTTCCTTTATAGTCACCCAAGAGTTCTGAAATTGAGTCTTGCAGAATTTAATTGGCCTAATGAGAGACATGACCATATCTTTGAGCCAATCACCGTGAATTGAGGCTTAGGACAGCACGATTGGCTAAAAAAGCCACATGCTTCATTTTGGGGTTCTGGTAGGTAAAACTAGTTGGTTAAGAGTAGTGAAGAGTTGGTTTCTTCAGACAAAATTATAGTACTGAAGCTTTCCAAAAGGGGAATGGATACTGGGTAGCAAAAAACAATGAAGTTCCACTACTCTCAGATTGACATGGTATGATACCAGAAGATGAGCAAGAGCATGGAGGATAATCGAGGATAAGAAGAGGCTTCTTCCTTCTATCACCTTCCAGATCCTATCCCTTCTTCCGCTAAATTCTCCATAATTCTAATTGATTTCACTTGACTTTCAGGCTACATCCAGCCAATGCCAAGACAGTGGATTGGGACTGGAAACTGCTCACCTATGTCATGGAGGAAGAGGTAACAACAATTATAAGATTATATCTTCTGTAGGGGAAGTTTTAACTATAAAGAAAAGTGATACCAGGTGCCATGGCTCACACCTGTAATCCCAGCATTTTCGGAGGCCAAGGCAGTAGGACAGTTTGAGCCCAGGAGTTTAAGGCCAGCCTGGGCAACAAAGTGAGACCCTGTCTCTACAAAAATAAAAATAAAATATTTAGCCAGGCATAGTGATGCATGCCTGTGGTCCCAGCTACACAGAAGGCTGAGGCAGGAGGATTGCTTGAGCCTAGGAGGTCAAGGCTATAGTGATCCATTATCACAACACTGTACTCCAGCCTCGGTGACAGAGCAAGACCCTGTCTTAAAAAAGAAAAGTGACAGTAAATCTGGTAATAAAGTCTATACCATTATTCCCTCCTGATACTCCCACCCCTGCCAAAAAATTCCTATTGAAATGGTATGTGCTATCTTCCCATTCAAGATTTAGTATATTTACTTATCCCTCTCCTTGAGATCCCATTAAAAATAATAGTAAATGAATAGAGAAAGTTATAAATTCATGGCTATGAAAAAAGGGGAAGGATAGCAGATTTGAATGAAGATTAGGGAGACCTACAGAGAATGTAAGAGTGATGACTGATGAAGCTGGGCAGAGAAAGCCACATACATGTAGAGAGGCTACAGCCAAGGAAGGATGAATCTTCACTTTAGAGCACCAGAGAGGTCTTGGACTTAGAAACACAATATCTAATAGAGGGCAAGAGTCAGATGTGAGCTATTGGATATTTATTGAAAGTTTGTGAATGCAACAGCCAACCTCTTCTTTGCTGAGGGCAGAAGGATCAGTAGCCAGGTTACCTACCTTCAGGCAAAAAGTCAGAGAATTTATTGTCTAAAAAAGTTGAATGAGGCCAGGCGCGGTGGCTCATGCCTGTAATCCCAGCACTTTGGGAGGCCAAGACGGGCAGATCACCTGAGGTCGGGAATTTGAGACCAGCCTGCCCAACATGGAGAAACTCTGTCTCTACGAAAAAATACAAAATTAGCTGGGTGTGGTGGCACATGCCTGTAATCCCAGCTACTCGGGAGGCTGAGGCAGGAGAATCACTTGAACCCGGGAGGTGGAGGTTGCAGTGAGCCCAGATCATGCCATTGCACTCCAGCCTGGGCAGCAAGAGTGAAACTCTGTCTCAAAAACAAACAAACAAAAAAAAAAACGTTGAATGAACCGTCTGTAATAAACAAAACAAAGACAGCTAGTGCAGAGTTGGTGCTACACAGGAAGAAGGTCTTCCACATTCTGACCTTTAAGGATCCCCAAGTTTAATTGCCAACTTTTTGTCTGCTCACCTAAAGCAATTGGCTAAAACAAATTACTTAGAATTCTGTACTTAGCCAAACTATCAGTTAAGTGTGAGGATAGAATTAAGACATTTCCAGCTATGCAGGAATTTGAAAATATATCCCCATACCCTGTTTCTTAGGAGGTTACCTGAGGTAGTATATCAAAGGAATGAGGAAGTAATCAAAAAAGTGGGGAGGCATGGGATTCAGGCAACATCAGATTTAATCCGGGAGAGTATTGAAGTCCCAAGATTACAATGAATAGCACACCTAGGAAGCAGTTAGTCCAGATTGGAGTGAAATAACAGAGGGCTTTAAGTAGGAACAATCTGGGAGACATCAGCAAAATGGTAGACTAGGAAGCTCCAGGCCCTTGTTACCCCATGGAGACACCGAATTAACAACCATGTACAGACCAAAATATCACTGTGAGAACTCTAGAGCCGAATTAAGAAGCTTCAGTGCCCAGGCCAATGCCTAACCAAGAACATAGTCTATCAAAAGTGCTAGGAAAGTTTGTGGCATTTTGCATGCCCATGTCCCTCTCCCTCCCCAGCAAAGCATGGTTCAACCAGGAGAAAACCTCCCATACCTTGGCTCTTCCCTTGGGCCAGAAACAAACAGTGGACCATGCATGCAATGTACTGACTTGTCTGGGGGTGTCTGGCCGCCCACCTCGGCCTCCCAAGGTGCTGGGATTACAGGCGTGAGCCACCACACCTGTCCTGGAGTGGGAGGCTGAGATGGGAATATCACCTGAGGTTGGGAGTTCGAGGCCAGCTCAGCCAACATGGTGAAACCCCATCTCTACTAAAAATATAAACATTAGCTGGGTGTGGTGGTGCATGCCTGCAGTCTCAGCTACTCGGGCACAAGAATTGCTTGAACCCAGAAGGTGGAGGTTGCAGTGAGCCAAAATCATGCCACTGCACTCCAGTTTGGGCAACAGAGCAAGACTCTGTCTCAAAAAATAAAACAAGTTATGGGTATATAGTATATAAAGATCTAACTTAAGACATTGATAATATAAATTGCAGTGGAGTAGTAAAGAAGTAGAGGTTTTTGTATGCAACTGAAGTTGTTAAACTAGATTGTTATAACTTTAAGACATGTTATGTGATCTCATTGGTAACTTCAAGTAAGATATCTATAGAATATACCCAAAAGGAAATGGGAAAGAAATCAAAGCATGTCACTACAAAAAAAATCAATGAAAAATGAAGGAAGGCAGTAACAAAGGAAAGGAGGCCTGAAAAGGCTACAAGACATACAGGAAATAATTAATATGGCCATAGTAATTCTTCCCTATCAGTAATTATTTTAAATGCAAATAGATTAAAGTCCCCAATTAAAAGACAGAGATTAGCTGAATGGACTAAAAACCAGGATCCAACTATATGCCATCTACAAGAGTCTTACTTTATATCTTTTCAAATACCAAACTCTTGTGGCCAGGTGCAATGGCTCATGCCTATAATTCCAGCACTTTGGGAGACCAATGTAGAAGGATTGCTTGAAGTCAGGAGTTCAGGACCAGCCTAGACAACATAGAAAGACTCTTGTCTCTAAAAAAGTTTTTTTAATTAGTAGGCATAGTAACACACACCTGTTGTCCCAGCTACTGTGGAGGTTGAGGTGAGAGGATCCCGTGAGCCCAGGAGTTCTAGGCTGCAGTAGGCTATCATAGTGCCACTGCACTCCAGTTGGGTGACAGAGCAAGACCCTGTCTCTAAAAAAAAAAAAAAAAGAAAAATAGAAGAACTTGCTGAAAGTGAAAGGCTGAGAAAAGATATTCCTCACAAATGGTAATCCAAAGAGAGTAAGGGTGGCTATACTAATATGAGACAAAAAGACATAAAAACTGTTACAAGTGGCAAAGAAGGACATTATATAATAAAAGGGTCAATTCACCAAGGAGGTATAACAATTACAAATATATATGCACTAAACATCAGACTTCCTAAATATATAAAGCAAACACTGACGGAATTGAAAGAAGAAATAGACAACACAATAATAGTAGGAGATTCAATACCCCACTTTCAATAATGGATAAAATAACCAGACAGAAAATCAATAAGGAAACAGAGCACTCGAACAATACTGTAGGCCACTTAACCGTAGACATACACAGAACATTCCACCCAACAACAGCAGAACACACATTCTTCTCAAGTGTACATGGAATTTTCTCCAGATAGACCACATGTTGGGCCACAAAACAAGACTTAAAATATAAAAACATTGACATTCTACCAGGTATCTTCCAATCACAATGGGATGAAACCAGAAATCAATAGCAGGATGAAATCTGGAAAACCCACAAATATGTGGCAACTAAATAACACACAACAATGGTTCAGAGAAAAAAAATCTCATGGGAAATTTTAAAATACCTTGAGACAAATTAAAATGGAAATACAACATACAAAAACTTATGGATGCAGCAAAAGCAGCACTAAGAAGTTACAGATGTAAATAAATGCTTGCATTAAAAAAGAAGAAAGCTCTCAAACCAACAACCTGACTATATCTAAAGTAGGAAAAGAAGAAACTGAACCCAAAGTTAGCAGAGGAAGGTAATAGTAAAGATTAGAGCAGAGCTAAATGGAGAATAGGGAAAAAATGAACAAAATCAAGATATGGGGTTTTTAAACATTTCATTTGTTTGTTTTGAGGCAGAGTCTCACTCTGTCACCCAGGCTGGAGCTCACTAGCACAATTATAGCTTACTGAAACCTTGAACTCCTGGGCTCAAGCTATCCTCCAGCCTCAGCCTCTCAAGTAGCTGGGAAAACAAGCATGCGTCACCATACTCAGCTAATTTTTTTTATTATTTTTTGTAGAGGTGGGAATCTAGCTAAGTTGCCCAGGCTGGTCTTGAACTCTTGGCCTCAAGTGATCCTCCCACCTTTGCCTCCCAGAGTACTAGGATTACAGACATGAGCCACTGCACCGAGCCACAGAGTTGGGTTTTTGAAAAGATCAAAACTAACAAACTCTTAACTAGATTAAAAAAGAGAGAAGATTCAAATTACTAAAAACAGCATTGATAGCTCAGTGATAGAATTTTTAAAAATTACTAAAATCTGAAATGAAAGAGGGGGCATTACAACCAGTGCCACAGAAATAAAAAGGATTAAAAGAGAATACTACCAACAATTATACCCCCAATAAACTGGATAACCTAGAATAAATGGAGTAATTCCTAGAAACCTACCAAGATTGACTCGTGAGGAAATAAAAAATCTGAACAGAACAATAGCTAGTAAGGAGATAGAATCAGTAATCAAAAACCTTTCAACAAAAAAGCCTAGAACAAGGTGGCTTCACTAGTAAATTTGGCCAAACATTTAAATAAAAATTAACACCAATCCTCCTCAGACTTTTCCAAAAAACAGAGGAGAGATAACTTATTTCAGCTTATTCTGTGAGGCCAGCATTACCCTGTGATATGGTTTGGCCGTGTGCCCACCCAAATCTCATCTTGCATTGTAGCTCCCATAATTCTCACGTGTTATGGGAGGGACCTGGTGGTAGGTAATTGAATCACTGGGGCGGGTTTTCCTGTGATGTTCTCATAATAGTAAATAAATCTCATGAGATCTGATGGTTTTATAAAGGGGAGTTCCCCTACACAGGCTCTCTTGCCTACTGCCATGTAAGACGTGACTTTGCTCCTCATTTGCCTTTTGCCATGATTGTGAGGCCTCCCCAGCCATGTGGAACTGTAAGTCAACTAAACCTTTTTCCTTTATAAATTACCCAGTCTAGGATATGTCTTTATTAGTAGCGTGATACACCCTAATATCAAAGCCAGATCAAAAAAACTACAAGCAGCTGGGTGCAGTGGCTCATGCCTGCATTCCCAGCACTTTGGGAGGCCAAGGTGGGCAGATTGCTTGAGGCCAGGAGTTCAAGACCAGCATGGCCAACATGGTGAAACCCCATCTCTGCTAAAGATAACAAAAATTAACCGAGTATGGTGGCGTGCACCTGAAATCTCAACTACTGGGGAGGCTGAGGCAGGAGAATCGCCTGAACCTCGGAGGCAGGGGTTGCAGTGAGCCAAGATGGTGCCACTGCACTCCACCCTGGGCGATAGAGCGAGACTCTGTCTCAAAAAAAAAAAAAAGGAAAAGTAAAAAACTACAATAAAACTGCCAACCAATATACCTGTTAAATGTTGATGAAGAAATCCTCAACAAAATAGTAACAAACTAAAATTCAACAGCACATTAAAAGGATATGCAGTCATCCCTTGGTTGACTACATGGGTGGACTGGTTCCAGGACCTCCCTTGGATACCAAAATTTGTATTTGCTTCCTGGCAACTGTGGGGTAACATTCTCTACACCAAACATCGCAAACTCAACTGTCTACAAGAGCCAAGTAAGTGCCCTAATGAGTGAAGTCGGCCAGGCAGGAACTGAGAATTATAGAAGGGAGGTGTCCACCGTCACCCTTGCTTGGAATGCAGCCCTCCAAGACCTGGTCTTACTATTTTTAAGAGAGCTGGTGACCCAACTTTCTTTTTTTTTAATTCATAGTTTTTTTATGTTTTTTACATCTTTATTTTTATGTATTTATTTTTATTTCTATAGGTTTTGGGGGAACAGATGGTGTTTGGGTACATAGGTAAGTTCTCCAGTGGTGATTACTGAGATTTTGGGGCACCCATCACCCGAGCAGTGTACACTGTACCCAATGTGCAGTCTTTTATCCCTCGCCCACTTCTCACCCTTCCCCCTGAGTCCCCAAAGTCCACTGTATCATTCTTATGCCTTTGCATGCTCATAGCTGAGCTCCCACTTATATGTGAGAATATACATTTGGTTTTTCATCCCTGAGTTACTTCACTTAGAATAATGAAATCCCCATACACCTAGGTTCAGGGCTCCTCCCCAGGAAACTTCTGAGGTTTGGGGAGTCCCAGGAGAGAAGTTAGGAAACTCTGGCCTCCATCCCCTCCCTGTAGCAGCCAAAGTTCTTAGGGATTTAGAGGCGATTTTCTTTTGTCCTTTCTAAGAATTGACATCATTGGTCTCATCTAGACTTGCTTCAAGCCCTACTGATGAACCTTTGACAGAGTCTTCCCCCCAATCTGACCCTTCTCCATTTTTCCAGAAAAGGGATTAGATAGGAAAGTCACATATCCAGGGGCCTGCAGCCTGTGACTTCAGAACTGGAAGTCTAAACCCTACAGCCCCTTCTTCTTCTGAGCCACCTACTATTGTTGCAGAATTGTGTGACTGAGTCTTGTCTCCTTAAAACGACCGTAAACTCTTGAGTGCAAGGATTGTATTAGTCAGAGTAAAGCTATGCTGCTATAAAAAATAGTCCCTACATGCAAAGGTTCAATACAGTAGATGTTTATTTCCTGCTTACAAGGCAGTCTTCAGCATGTGTATGTCCATGTGGTCATTCAGGGATCCAGGCTCCTTGTGTTTTCTGGCTCCACCTCACCCTAGTTCCTAATCATCATCCATATCCACCTGATGGAATAGAAAATAGCGTGAGGTGTGTTCCCAGGAGGCTTTGCATGGGTTAGACCTGGAGGGCAAACACATCACGTCTGCTTATGTTCCATCTGGAAAAACATTTGAGTTGCCACAGCAAATTGCTAGTGAGAATGAGAGATGGAGTTCCCTGTGTCTCCAAGAAGGGGATGACTTTGGCAGAGCAGCTCTTCTGTTCCCTGACTTCTCTTTCTCCTGCCAGAACCCAGCACCGAGAGGGACCATCAGAGGATGTTCCATGAGAACTTGGTGAGGGTTGTGGAGAGGTTGGCTGGTGCTTCTCCGTCTTCATACAGATGTCCAGACAGGGGACCAGAAGTCTCAGGTCTGAGCTCTACCTGGAAGCCCCTCACGTCTGTAGCCATCAAACCTCCAGATAAGACGAGCCCTGAAGCATTTTGGTTGCATCAGAAAACAGATGGAAGGCCAGTCTTCACAGATGCATATACTTCATCCTGGCTTCCACCCACAGAGGTTGCATCTGTGCAGAAATTCATCCCAGAGCACCAGGCAGGTGGGTATCAACTCCTGCTGAGATTTCGCTGTATCAGGAAACTCATGCATCTGGTGCAACTGTCCCGGAGTGGCTCTGACAGTCCAGGGCTGGGCAGTGGAGACACTGATGACAGCCTTGAGCAGAGTGGTTTTAGTAGGAATGGCAGAGACAAAAGCCAGGCTAGAGGAGTTTAAGGAAGGAACAGAGGTAAGTAAGCTAGAAATGAACTTTTCCAGTCACTTGGAAAAAATAAGACCAAAGATGATTATGCATATCACAACTGATACACACATAGCCCAGGGCCAGGTTCCCTCCTCTCTGGAACCCCTGATTACTGCTGGTGCTATTTTATCTCCCCAGGTAGCCACTGTGTCTTTATCTCCCTCCAGAGAAGCAACACGCTCCAGACTCTGATGCACTGGAGGCAGGAGACAGCTGCAGGTGGTGGTGTGCTCTGGAAGAGTAGAAACAGAGACCCCTCATAGATACCCTGTCTTCAGAATAGACCTAGGCTCTTCACCCCACCACCCCTGCCACCACCCCACCCAAGCCACTGCAGTGTCTTGCCCAGACAAGGGGCATGGCCAACTAACTGATCCCTCAGATCTTGCCCTGGTCCCCCTAAGATAACTCTTTATATGGCAGCTTTCTCCATCTTAGCACTTTGGGAGGCCGAGACAGGTGGACTGCCTGAGCTCAGGAGTTCAAGACCAGCCTGGGCAACATGGTGAAGTCCAGTCTGTATTAAAACTATAAAAAATTAGCTGGGCATGGTGGCGCACACCTCTAATCCCAACTACTGTGGAGGCTGAGGCATGAGAATCACTTGAACCTGGGAGGCAGAGGATGCAGTGAGCCGAGATGGTGCCACTTCACTCCAGCCTGGACAACAGAGCAAGACTCTGTCTAAAACAACAACAACAACAAAAACAAACAAAAGAAGGAAGAAAGAAGGGAGGGAAGGAGGGAAAGAGAAAGGAAAGAAGGAAGGAAAGAGAAAGAGAAAACACTATAACAGAGATGATGAAGGCATTTGATGGGACCATCAATAGACTGGACATAGATGAGGAAAAAATCAGCCTGAAGATATGTTAATAGAACCTTCCCAAACTGTAATGCAAAGAAAAAAATGGGGAAAAAAACAGATTATACAAGAACTGTGGGATATTTTCAAAAGGTATAATATATGCACAATTGAAACACCACAAGGAGAAGAAAGGGAGAACAGAGCAGAAGAATCGTGAAAGTTATAATGGCTCCCAGTTTTCCAAAAGTAAAGGCAGACCCCAAGCCACAGATCCAGTAAGCTTAGAGAACACCAAATAGGATACATACTTAAAAAAAAAAATCAACACCTACATATATCATATTCAAACTGTAGAAAACCAAAGACAAACACAAAATCTTGAAAGAAGCCATAGAAAAAAACCCAGCTTACTTATACAGGAAACAAATAAGAATTACAGCCTTCTTGTCAGACACCACGCAAGCAAGAAGAGAAAAGGGTGAAATATGTAAAGTGTTGAAAGAGAAAACTGGCTGGGCACAGTGGCTCATGCCTGTAATCCCAGCACTTTGGAAGGCCGAGGTGGGTGGATCACGAGGTCAGGATTTCAAGACCATCCTGGCTAACACGGTGAAACCCCGTCTCTACTAAAAATACAAAAAAATTAGCCAGGCGTGGTGGCAGACGCCTGTAGTCCCAGCTACTCGGGAGGCTGAGGCAGGAGAATGGCGTGAACCCGGGAGGTGGAGCTTGCAGTGAGCCGAGATCGCGCCATTGCACTCCAGCTAGGGCGACAGAGCAAGACTCTGCCTCAAAAAAAAAAAAAAAAGAGAAAACCCCATCAACCTAGATTTCTATATCCAGCAAAAGTATCCTTCAAAAGTGAAGAAAACATTGTGTATGTAAAGGCTACAGAATGGTGGATTTTATGATGGTTTAAAAATGGTGACATCCATGTTATAGAAATTTTTTGCTCTCACTAAAAGAATGAAAGAGAAACAAAAACTTTTTGAGGGCCAGGCACGGTGGCTCACACCTGTAATCGCAGCACTTTGAGAGGCCAAGGCAGGAAGATCGCTTGAGCCCAGGAGTTTGAGACAAGCCTGAGTGACATAGTGAGACCCCAACTTTACAAAACAATTAAAAATTAGCTGAGTGTGGTGGCACGGTCCTGTAGTCCCAGCTACTTGGGAGGCTGAAGTGGGATCCTTTGAGCCTGAGAGGTCGAGGCTGCAGTGAACCGTGTTTGGCCACTGCACTGCAGCCTGGGTGACAGTCAAGACCCTGTTTCAAAACAAAACAAAACAAAAAAAACTTTCTCAGACAAGCAAAAAAATGAGAGTTATTGCCAGCCAATCTGCCCTACAAAACATGTTAAAAGCAGCTCTTAAGGGAGAAGGGAAGAGATATAGGTTAGAAACTCAGATCCACATAAAGGAACTGTCAGGAAAGGAATACATGAAGACAATAGAAAATCTTTTACATTTCCTATTCTTAGTTGATCTAGTAGGTAACTGCCTGGCTAAAGTAATAATAGTAACATTGTGTTGGGGTCCATAGTAAAGGATAGGTGAAATCAAGAATAGCACTCTTACAAGGGTGAGGAGAGAGGAACTGGGAGTACTCTGCTAGAAGACACCTGCACTGCCCATGAAGTGGTAAAGTGCAATTTGAAAGTGGATGTTGATTAGTTGCAAATCTATATTGCGAACTCTAGGACAATGAATTAAAATGTTTTGAAAGAAGTATAATTATAATGCTAGAAAGTAAAAAGAGTGGAATCATGTAAAATTCTCAGTTAAACCAGAAAAGACAGAAAAAGAAGGGAAGGTAAGAAAAACAAGGACAAGTGCACCTGCTAGAAAACAGCGGCAGACATGGTAGATATTAATCCAACTATCTCAATAATCACTTTAAATGTGAATGGCGCTAAATATACCAACTAAAACACAAAGACTGCCAGTAGATTAAAAAAAAAAAGACCCAATGATATGTTGTCTGTAAAAAAACCCATTTTAAATATAAAGACACAAATAGCATAAAAATAAAGGTATAAAGAAAGATATACCATGTTAGTACTAATCAAAAGAAAACTGGAGTAGCAGTATTGATATCAGATAAGGCAAACTTCAGAGGGAGAAAAATGATCAGGGATAAAGAGGGGCATTATATAATAAGAGGGTCAATACTCCAAGAAGACATTGTTAAATCCTTAATGTGTATGCACCTAACAACAGAGCATCAACGTATGTGAAGCAAAAACTAATAGAACTGCAAGAGAAATAGACAAGTCCACTATTATAGTTGGAGACTTCAACACTCTTCTATCAGTAATTGACACATTTAGCAGGCAAAAAAATCAGTAAGGATATAGCTGAACTGGACAATACTGTCAAGCCACTGAATCTAATTGACATTTACAGTATACTTCATTCAACAGAGTACATATTCTTCTCAAGCTCACAGGAAACATCCACCAAGATAGACTACATACTTGGCCTTAAGATACATCTTACAAATTTCAAAGAATACAAACCATATAAAGTGTGCTCTCAGAGGAAATTAAACAAAATCAAAAACAGAAACGTAGATGGGAAATCTCAAAATAACTGGAGATTAAACAAAACACTTCTAGATACCAGATGGGTCAAAGAAGAAGTCTGAACAGAAATTTTAAAATATTTTGAACTAAATAAAAATGAAAATACAATGTATCAAAATTTATAGGAAGCAGTGAAAGTAGTGCTTGGAGATAAATTATAATATTGAATGCCTATATTAGAAGATATTAAAAAGATTTAAAATTCATAATCTAAGTTTCCATCTTAGGAAACTAGAGAAGAAAGATCAGTGTAAGCCTAAAGCAAGCAAAGGGATAGAAATAAAAATTATAGTAGAAATCAATAAAATAGAAAACAAGAAACCAATAGAAAAATTCAATGAAGTAAAAATGTGCTAATTTGTGCAGCAGCAATAGAAAAAAGAAATAAAAACAGTACTTTCACAGGTCAGTAAAATGTATAAACCTCTAGCTAAGCTAACTAAGAAAAAAAAAAAACAGATTGCTGATAACAGAAATGAGAAAGGGGTCATCACTACTGATCCCAAGGACATTAAAAAGATAACAAAAGAATATTATGAGCAACTCTGTACCCACAGATTTGATAGCTTAGGTGAAACAGATCAATTTCTTGAAAGACACAACCAACCAAAACTCACACAGGGAAAAGAGATGATCTGAATAGGCCTATATCTATTATGGAAATTGATAAATTATGGAAGTCAATAAACAACCTTGCAAACAAGAAAGCACCAGACCCAGTGGTTTTGTTGTCAAATCTAGCAAACATTATGGAAGAAATGGTACCAATTCTCTACATTCTCTTCCCAAAAAATAGAAGTGAAGGGAATACTTCCTAACTCATTTCATGAAGTTAGCATTTCTTGTATCAAAATCAGATAAAAACGTTGGAAGAAAGGAAAACTACAGACCAATACCTCTCATGAACATAGATCAGCGGTCTCCAACCTTTTTGGCAACAGGTACCAGTTTTATGGAAGATAATTTTTCCATGGGACATGGTGGGTGGGGCAGATGGTTTCGGGATGAAACTGTTGCACCTCAGATCATCAGGCATTAGTTAGATTCTCATAAGGAGCTTGCAACCTAGATCCCTCATATGTGCTGTTCACAATAGGGTTCACACTCCTGAGAATCTAATGCTGTCGCTGATCTGACTAGAGGCAGAGCTCAGGTGGCAATCCTGGCTCACCTGCCACTCACCTCCTGCTATGTGGCCTGATACTGTTACTAGTCCCAGGCCTGAGGGTTAGGGATCCCTGATATAAATGCAACTATTAGCAAAATATTAGCAAATTGAATTTATGAATAAATGTGAATCTGTGAATACACCACAATTTAACAGGATTTATTTCATATGTGCAAAACAGGTTTAACATTTTAAAAACCAACATAGGCCAGGTGTGGTGGCTCACGCTTGTAATTTTAACACTTTGGGGGGCCAAGATGGGCAGATTACCTGAGGTGAGGAGTTCGAGACCAGCCTGGCCAATAAGGCGAAACCCTGTCTCTACTAAAAATACAAAAATTAGCTGGGCTTGGCGGTGCATGCCTGTAGTCCCATATACTCGGGAGGTTGAGGCAGAAGAATCGCTTGAACCCGGGAGGCAGAGGTTGCAATGAGCCGAGATTGCACCACTGCACTCCAGCCTGGGCGACAGAGCGAGACTCCATCTCAAAAAAAAAAAAAAAAAAAAATTACTGTGCCTAATAGCTCCCTCAGCTACAATCCACTGCTGTTACACTGGAGCCCCGTTGATGTGGTGGTATGATTTAGGAAACGGGGAAGCACGTTTCTAATTTTATGATTAAATCTTGGTCTTTTAGTGCATCCGTATCCCTGGTGTCTTCACAGGTGTCTTAGCTTTGTCCCACCTCCTTAGGTGAGACAGGAAGGCTAGAGGCGGCTGGAGCTGGGTGACTGTCGTAGGGCCTCAGTAAGACAGGCTCTTTTTTCTTGTTATAGAGATCGCTCTTGGTGTTTTTATTATATTTATTTATTTATTTATTTAGAGACGGAGTTTTGCTCTTGTTGCCCAGGGTGGAATGCAATGGCACGATCTCAGCTCACTGCAGCCTTCTGCCTCTAGGGTTCAAGCGATTCTCCTGCCTTGGCGTCCCGAGTAGCTGGGATTACAGGTGCCCGCCACCATGCCCAGCTAATTTTTTTTTTTTTTTTAGTAGAGATGGGGTTTTGCCAAGCTGTTTACATGTTGATGCTGAAACTGAAAGTTGCTGTTCTCTTTTTTTGTTTTGTAAAATATGTTCTCAAGGCATGAGGGCTGAGATAGCAAAAAGGCCATGTGTCCGTCCATTTGGCCTTTTGGGAAACAGTCTGCAGTGGAGTCGACCCTCCGTGAAGGGAAGGCCTGATGGCGTCTGATTGATCCTGCTAGGGAGGGCTCCTACTGGCTCTGGGGGCTTAGCATCCCCACGCCCACTCCCCTGCCTCATTCTGGCTTCACCATCTCTCCCTTGGACTGGGTGCTCTCCTTCCTCAGACTCCACCGTGCAGTCCACCCTGGCTTCCCCAAAGGATCTGTGTCATAGAACACAGGTAAGTGTTCAAAAGTTCTCCCCTGGCCGGGCTCACACACATAATTCCAGCACTCTGGGAGGCTGAGGCGGGCAGATTGCAAACATAGTGAAACCATCTCTCTACTAAGAAAATACAAAAAATTAGCCAGGCGTGGTCCCACATGCCTGTAATCCCAGCTACTCCGGAAGCTGAGGCAGGAGAATCTCGAACCCAGGAGGCAGAGGTTGCAGTGAGCCGAGATCGTGCCACTGCACTCGAGCCTTGGCCACAGAGTGAGAGAGGCCCTGTCTCAAAAAGAACAACAAAAAAAGTTCTCCCATGCTTGAAACTTCTCAAAGCCCCTGCACCCCTAGAATAAAGTACAAGTTGCTTAGTGTGGCATTCACAGATCCTCATGACTCACCCCAGCCTTCCCTCTGCTGCCCACCTCCCCACTTCTGCACAGTATCGTGGGTGCCAGGAACACTCCAGCTGCTCCTGGGTACCTGACACACATGCTGGCTCCAGGCTGCCTGCCTTTGCACATGATGATCCCTTCCCTTTCCTGCTGACAAATTCTCCACCAGCAAGACTTTGCCTCCTCGGGGAAGCCTTCCCCAAGCACTCCACACAGCTCTCATTTACAGTGCCACACTCTGGGTCCCACTAATGCCCCATCGGCGCTCCTCAGCACCCAGCAGCAGAATCCCTGTCTTCCTCGAGGCAGCGGAGCCTGAGGCAGATCCTCTGCATCTCCACCATGCCCCTGTTTTCCTCTCAGCCCTCCCCATCTGCCCTTTCCAGCAGGGGAGAGGAGGGAGGCCTGCAGGGAAGGAACACCTGCTCATGGGCACCTGCTATACAGGGCAAAGAGGAAGAAACCTGGCTCTGAAAGTGGATTCCAGGGGTTCCCAATCCCAGCCCCCCATCCCTTACAGCTCTGGGACCTTGGGCAAGCTACTTGCCTGTCTGTGCTTTGCCTTCCTGATATACAGAACCAGTGAATTGGGACCCAGCTCTTAGGTAGGGAGGCCTAAGTGAAATGCGGTGTGGAGAATTTGGTTATCTGGTGAATGTTCAACAAGGGATGGTTATTATTATTGCAACCACCGCCTCACTGGCCAAGCGCTGTGCCAGGTGCTCCTACATCCTGGGTAGGTTTCGGCCACGCCCTGGCCAGCGAGGCAGGGATGTCAAGTCCATTCCACGAAGGAGGCAAGTGGGGCACTGAGGCGGCACAGGACTGCCGCTTCTCGCCACCCATGGCTCAGGCGTCTCCCACTCTCCTGGAGAGTGGTGGAGGCCCAGGATGCAGAGTGAGGGGAGCTGCAGATTTGGAACGCGTCAGGCCCAGCCTGGAGTGCCCAGCACAGCCTTGAAGATGGAGGTGGGGGTGGCGGTCAAGGGAAGCAACAGGCTGCAGGGCTAGGGATGCACCTAAGCTCAGGTGTCAGCTGATCTCAGAAGGCGGAGGGACCTTCGCTTTTCTTCTGCTCATTGCACTCCCCCAGTGCAGGTGGAAAGGAAGGAATCTCCATTTTCTGAGGTCTTCCTATGTGACAGGAGAGTGCAGAGCTGGGAGCTTTGATATTACACCTGTTCCCACCAACTCCCAAGAGCTGGTGTTACTGCCTGGTGTCCATGTCAGTCCAAGATGAAGCAGCTGGGATTGTCCAGGGAACTGGCACAGTCCCCTCTCCACCACCCCTGCACTAGAGTCGAGGCCTGTCTGCCCATCACAATAGTGGGTGTGGCTGAATCGATGGGGAAGGTCAATTTAGGATCACAAAGACCCTGGACTAAACACCTGAACCTGAAGCTTTACCCCAGCCCTTTCTGCTTAAATCCCTCGGCTTATACACAGGTTACACAGTGCGCAACCCACACAACTGCACACAGCAGCCCTGATCATCCTCAGAGAAGTCTTTTGAACCTGAGCTGTGGATTCCACCTTCCTGATCTCTGGGATGGTGCTCAGGAATCCCTTCCTTCAGGACTCCAGGTGTCCTGGTATTAAAACAAACCCACATTACTGGGGCCTGATGGTCTCCTCTGCCTTCTGCCTTGCATCTTTGGCAGCCAAATGCCTTGGAGTGGCCTACATGCAGGGTCCCTTGCCTCCCACTCTCATGGGCTCTGGGCTTCCCTCCAAGTGATTCCCCCAAGAGCACTCCCCAGTTCATGTCTTCTCACTGCTCCTGGGCATTCGGTGACCACTGTAATCCCTCTGTGCTGAGGGAACACCACAGGGATCCTCCCACTTCTCCCCTTCTCCTCCCCACTCAAGCCATGACCCGAGGCCCTGGCTGAGTGCCCTGCCTGCCTCTCTCCAGTCCTGTGGGTGAATCTCCTCAGCCGCTCTCCCTCCTCCGTGTCTCAGTGAGGCCGGAGGAAGCTTACCCAGAGAGAGCCTGAAGGTGGTAAGACTGCTCAGAAGGGCATTCAGGGGGCTGCCCAGAAGCCTTGGTGGGGTGGAGGTAGTACAGGAACCCTCACACCTTTGGCTTCTCCTCCCCCCGGACTTGTCGTCCCCGCCCCACCCCAATTCCTTGCCAGCTTGTAACTCACCCCTCCCCTTGCCCCTCAGCCAAAAGTGACATGTGAGCGGTCCATGACACATTTTGTCTGGCCTGCCATACTTTTTGAAAGTTTCATTTAGTTGCTATCATTTAAAAAATCAGAAGATATCACTTAAGAATCCAGCATTCTAGTTTCTTTCGAAAAATCAGAAGATCTGGCAACACTAGGCCCACATTCCGGCATGGCAACAACCAGCTAGAGCGGTGCTGGCTGTTCCCCTCTGTGGGGCTTGTGCTCTGGTTTCTGAAGTCCTAACCCTCACCAGGCCCAACTGCCACCTACACCAGCTGCATGGCCCCTACGCTGTGTCTCTGCACGAGGCAGCCCAGCAGGAAGGAACAAAAGGGGGGGTGATGAGAGGTTGTCCTGTTCAGCCCTCCCCACTACCCACAGGCCTGGGCACGTGAAGGAGGTCAGAGTAGGGTGAGCAGGAAGGCAGGGGGGGTCCCGGACAGGACACACCCCAGCCTCTCTCTGATCACTGTGCATGGCAAGCAGCGTCCCAGGCACCCCACGTGTCCTGGCCCAGCCCAAGCCTGCCTTGGCGGCCGGGTGGCTGCAATTGCGTAGCTTGCTGTCTTGGTCCTGGCCACTCCACATCCTGTCAGAGCTGGGCCCACGACCTGAGGCCTTGTCCTGAGCCTGAGCAATATGGCCTATAGGTACAGGCTTCCTCACTGTCCATCCAACTCAGCTGAATGTGCACCAGGGTGTGGCGGTCTTGTCACAGTCCAACATGATGTTGAGGACAGTGCAGGGGGCCCCGCCCACAGACAGGGCAGTGCGGGAAGCCACATGGTACTTCACAGTGTTCAGGCCTCCCTCCCTGTCCACCTTGAACTGCTCCTGGGGAGGAAGAGAGGAAAGAGCACGGACTCAGGGCTGCATGGGTGCCAGCTACCCACTGACCCCACACAACCTCGCCATCAGAGGTCCTGTGGTCCCCACTGGAGAGGAAGAACCCAGAGCTCAAAGCAGTGAAGCCTCTTGCCCAGGGCTGTGCCCCACTAGGAAGCAGGTGAGCCGGGATCTCCAGTTGGATGCATATGCCTCCTAGAGAAGGGGCTGTTTGAGGGTGGGATCCCTGCATCCCGGGTGTGGCTGGGATTCTGGCACCTTCAGCTACGCCTCCCCCACCCCACCCTGCCAGCCTGCATGGACCCTGAGGTCTGGGCTGACCCACAGTGCCCAGGGTGCCCACAGCAGCCACCAGAGCAGGGCACGGTGCCCAAGCAGAATGCCCGTCGACTGACCTGGGCCAAGCAGGGGAGGATGGGACCATTTGGGCCAAGGAGAACTTGGTGAAAGCCCGGGCCTGCTGGCTCCCCACATCACCACCTATCCGTCCCCAATGAGGAGCCCTGCCAGCACCTGTTTTTGAGCTGCGATGCGCTTCTGGTCCCTCTTCCGCCAGGCTGGGTCGTGCAGGTGGCGAAATGTCTTGTACCCAGTTGTGATTCCCGAGGGGCGGAAAAGCTAGGGAGGTCCAAGGAAGTCGGGGTCAGGCTGCCCTTCCTGGAGCCCCAGCCCTCACCACCAGCTCCCCTGAGGTCCCACAGGAAGGGGCCTGCACTCCCAGCCTGCAGGAGAGGAGACTGGGGCCCACAGGGCAAGGAACTGGCTAGATGACCATGCAGGGCAGGGTTAGGGCAGGGATCAGAATCAGGGCCATCTCCAGACCCCAGGAGCTTCATCTGAGGAAACAGAAGAAAATCTCAGGGCAGCCACCGCAGCTGAGGTGGCGGTGGGGCCCGGGGAATCTCACCTGGAGCCCAGCTCCCTTAATGCGCCGGTAGAACTCGTCGTCCTCGCG
Organism: Pan paniscus; assembly: GCF_029289425.2. NCBI lineage: Eukaryota > Metazoa > Chordata > Mammalia > Primates > Hominidae > Pan > Pan paniscus. The sequence goes on along the minus strand of NC_073253.2, from coordinate 172,696,836 downwards.
GCCCCAGCCCCAGAAGCGGTTGGACATCCCATTGCACTGACACAGAGACAAGCAGCGTCACTCGGCCCATCTTCCCGGGGGGGGGCCTTTGGTCTCCTACCGCTCGGGAGTGCCCCTCTCCCCCGGCGCCTCTGAATAAGCCCTGGGTGCTTGCAGGCTCCTGCACTTCTGCAGTGCGGGCGGCAGGAAGCAGCGCGTCCCGGGCCCTCTCCCGTTCTCACGGGGCCTTGAACCTGTGTGAGAGGCTCACCTTCTCAAAAACGGCTGGCTGCCCAGAGGGGATCTCTGTGGGGAACTGTCGATGGGCAGAAGCGCCAGCTCCTACTTGATTTCTGCTTCCCCCATTCCCCTTTCTCCTGGTGGCCCTGCCCTCATCTCTTCCTGTGTGTGTGAGAGGGGTAGCAGGGTTCCATGACAGACACCCATTCTTGCACCTGGCTCAGGGGCTTCATTTACATAAAGCTGGCCCCTGCCATGGCCTGGAGAGGAGGACACCCAGGCCTGAGCCACAAGTGGTTCTTCCTGCCTGCCCGTCCACCAGCCAGTGACTGGCTGAGGGTTGGGCTCAGCACTCAAGCCGGCCAATCAAGAGCCAGTGCAGCTCACTGCGGGACTCCTGCCTGAGCTACAAGGGAAGGGCCCCATCTCCCACCAGCCCGGGGCCTAGATGGATACAGACTGCAGTGACAACCACCACCTTGCCAATAAACCCAGTGCAGGGAAGGAGAGCTGGGAGATGCACAGAGAAACAGGATCCTGGTGACACTGTCTGAGAGGTGGGCAAGGTTCACCTGAACCGCCCCCTACACTCTTCAGTGTTAAGGGCCACTAACCACCCAGGTTTCTGAAGCCCCCGTGCAAGCAGTTCTGCTGCTGCGGCTGACTGGCTCGCCTGCTCTTCGCACTCTGGCTGCTCCCAAGTTCTCCTGCTAGGCCAGGGCAGGGCTCCATCTGCTGGGCCCCAGAGGCACTGCCCCATCCTTCCCACCACCCGCAGCCTGGAGGGAGCTCCCGGCTCTGAGCAGAGCAGGCTGTCCGGGCCTCACCAGCCGGTAGTGCTGCTTGGAGAGCAGCAGGATGCCGCCGACATAGGTCTTGTAGTGGTAGAGAGGGTGGAGCTCCGGGGAGGCCACGTGGAAGGGCCCAGCCTCAGGAAAGCCATAGTCCAGCTCCTCGTTGAGAGGGAGCAGGTCAACGTCGTGCATGGCAATGTAGTCCGTGCTGTTGCTGCTCTCCAGGAAGCCCACGTTGATGAGCGCCGCCCGGTTGAACCTGTGCAGGGTGGCCAAGGCTGGGCAGGGGCAGCACACGGGCTCACTGCCTGGGGCTCAGCACCCACCCGGGGGTCCCCATGGTGCCTATGCTGCCCTCTGGCCCAGCACTGACTTCACTCAGCCTGTGGGGCTGTCCCTCCACTCGTCGCATATTGACTAAGCACCCACTATGTGCCAGAAACCATTCAAAGCACAGGAGGTACAGCAGTGAAAAACCAGGCCCTGTTCTCAAGGAACTCAGACTCCAATAGAAGGAAACAGAAACAAGCAAACACAAAGCGTGGCCGGCAGTGGTTCGTGCTGGGGGGAAAAGCAAAGCAGGCAAGGAGGGCGATCTTGCTGGGGGTGGAGGTGGCTCTTGTCCTCGGTGGGGCCGTCAGGGAGGGCCAGGGGAACTGAGTGACAGAAACCTGAAGGCCTGAAGAGATGACCCACAGGGCAGTGGGTGCCTAGGGCTCTGCATAGGGGAGATGGCACTGCCACGGCAGGAGGCAGGAGCAGACCAACGGGCAGCTGGGCAGGGCAAGGGCAGAGGTGGGGATGTTGGGGGTGACACAGTGACTGCACAAGGCCCAAGGGCCACTGAAGGACGGGGCTTTGACTCGGGTAAGATGGGGTGCCATGGAGGCTCTGAGCAGGGTAGAGGCGTGCTGTGACTTATGCCGGGACAGGACCGCCCTAGCTGTTGTGCTGGAAGAGACTGTCAGAGCAGGGGTGAAAGCAGGGAGACCAGCTGGGAGACTATGGCAATGATTTAGGTGAGAGACCAAAAGATGAAGGTGGCCTAGCTCAGGAGGTGGCAGTGGCAACAGCGAGAAGCGGGCAGATTCTAGATGGATTTTGCTGACGAATAGGACGCAGTGTATGACAGAGAAGGAGCAGCTGAGGATGACCCCCGGGCTTTTGGGCTTGAGCAATGGGAGCAAAGAGCTTCCATTCCCATGGAGAAGAGGACAGAGCTACAGGTTTGGGGCAGGGCAGGCCACCAGCAATTCAGCTGTGATCATGGAAGCTTGCAGTAGCTCTGAGGCCACCACGTGGAGGGACTGTGTAGATGGCTGGGCTGTTGAGCCTGGAGTTTAGGAGAGAACTCCAGGAAACAGCCTCAGGAATCACTAGAGTAGAGACGTGGTTTAATGCTGGAGATGACATGAGATGCCCCAAGGAACACCTGGAGTTAAAAAAGGGAGGCTGCCGAAGCACCGAGTCCAGAGAAGCCCCGATGGTGAGAGCTCGGGGAGATGAGCAGAACCCACAGACACACAGGCCCAGCCAGTGCAGAGGGAGGACCAGAGGGTGCTGCCCTAAGCAGGGGCATTTTATGAAAGATGCTGCTGGCAGGTCCACAGGATGAGGGCCCAGCACGGCCTCTGGACCAACAGAGTGGAGGCGGCTGGTGACCTCAGTGAGAGCTGCTCTGTGCCATGGTGGGTGCAGGAGTCTGAGCGGAAGGGGTTCAAGAGAGACGAGGGGAGAGAAAGGGAAGGAGGTCTGCCAGAAAGCAGAGAAGGGCGACAGCCTCGAGGGATGTGGGATCCAGGGAGTCTTTTTCCTTTGAGAGAGGAGCCACTTCAGGGTGTGTGTGCTCACGGGGATGCTCCAGGAGAGGAACGCTGATTGAGAGGGAGAGGAAGGGCCCAACTGTGGGGTGGGGGGAAACACTGAGGGACGGGGATGGTGGGAGTCAGCCCGGACAGCAGCTGGAACAGCCTTGAGTCCCTGTGCACAGAGGCTGGCAGGTGAGTCGTGGAGGGAACTGGGGAAAGTTCTCTTCCATTTCATTCTGTTTTCTGAAATTGGAAGCAAAGTCGTCAGCTACGAGTGAGGACGGGGGATGAATGAGGAGAACAGATGGTTTTAAAGGCTGCAGTGGACAGACCAGAGGAAAGTGAGGCTCCCAGCAGGGCAGAGGGCCTTCCTGGCAGGGGGATCATCGGCATGGGGACAGCAGCGTGGCCGCCTCACGTGTTGTCTTTTCTCTCCATACCCTCCAGTGCCCAGGCACAGGTGTGGAGCAGAGAGCTGGAGTAAATCAGGCTGGGATTATGCCAGCAGCAAGGGGCCAGAGGCTTGAGGGAGTATGCCAGGGAGGATTTTAATGGCGGACCTGGGACTCCAGGTTGGGTAAGGAGGAAGTAAAGACAAGAAGGGTGGCAGGGAAAAGGTGGGGGGATCTGGGGATCTGGATCAAGGGGACTTGAAAAGGTGGGAAGATCAGGCTGGTGGGGCTGAGAATCCATCTTCCAGTGGGAGTTACCTAGAGGGAAAGGAGGGTGGGGGCTGGTGGGTGAGATCTCAGGCTGTGGTCATGGAAGGGAGCACTTTTTGGTAAGGGCGGGGATTTTAGGATAACGCCAGACTGTGGGCAACTTTAAAGCCGTGGCCTTGACCCTCCCTTTTCCTAATCCCCGGGCCAATCCCCAGGGAGTCCTGTCTGGGCTTCCTCCACAGCACCTCTCTCTCCCCACCCCCCACCACGCCATCAAGCCACTGTCATCGCAGACCACAGCAGTGACCACCTAACTGGTCTCCCTGCTTCTCCTCTTGCCCTGGTATAATCCATTCCACATACGGCAGCCACAGTGAGCTTTTCAAAATGGAAATTAGATCAGGGCCCTCTCCAAAGATTCCTGTCACACCCAGTGAGAGGGGTCTGCCACCTCCCGCCCTCCTGCCCCTGCCCCAGGTGGCCTCTCACAGGCCCTGAGAAGCCTGAGCCCGGGCAGGGGTGCCGGGGGGAGAGGCTGGGGCCGGCGCTACCTGAAGTGGTCCACCTGGTTGAGCACGTAGATGTGGTGCCGGATCTTCTTCCTGCTCAGGAAGCGGCGCATGTGGGGCACGAAGACCAGGAGCTCCTCGAAGCGTTCGCGGAAGGGCACCAGCACCGCCAGGCGGTGGGGGCCCCAGGATGCGTCTTCTTCCCAGTGCTCAGGGGGCGGCTCTGGGGGGCAGGCCCGGGGAGGGCCCGAGGTCTCCTGCCCTTGTCCCCTGACTGCCCGGGCCACGTCCCCAGAGCAGCTGAGCTGCAGCCAGAGTAGGGAGAAGAAGCCCAGCGAGAGGCAGGCCACGAAGAGGTGGAAGACGGAACATTTCCGAGGGAGGCCGCCGGAGAGCAACCCGGACCTGGAGCAAGAGCAGGACAGGGTCAGAAGGGCGGGGCGGGGCTGGCCCTGTGACAGACCCGTTCTCTGGCCTCCCCACGAGGAGGCTGCACATAACTCGTCTACCCCAAGCACCTGGGAATTAGTACAGAAGCAACTTTAATGTTTCTGCTCATGCCACTACCATGCATCCGAATCCTGCTTGCCTCTCTAGACCCAACCCATGCCACCCGCTCTCGGGAAGCCCTCTGAACCACTCCCAGTTCACAGCGCTGCCCCGGCTCCTCAATGCTCTTACTTTCTGTGACTGAGTCCTAGTCAGAGCTGCTCAGGGCAAGGATGAGGAGGCTCTGTCACTTGTATGTGCTCCTCCCCACGATAGTGGCTCAATGTCCTGAGCCAATGACAGGAGTCCCCACCTTAGAGATGCAACCCACTGCTTTCCAAACCCGCTCCCCTACAGATCCACCCCAGCAGAAACCGTGGCTCCATCCTGCTTCCAAGAATGACCAGAAAGGCCACCCAGACACGGGTGTGTGCTGGCATTAGTCCAGGTAAAATGACCAATGTTTACTCTGGGAGGATCAGACGTGCCCCCCGAAGCAACGCAAGGCCCAAACTGTCAGTGGCGGTTCACTGAACGAGCCTCAAACCTTTAGTCCAAGAGGCAGCTCGTGATAAAAGATGGGAGATGGAGAGGGAAAGAAAGACGAGGGCTGGGTACAGCACAGGCACTGATTTCAGAAACTGGAAAAACAGCTGAACATCACAGACACTGGGGTGATGCCAGGAGACAGCCTTTTGGTTAGCAAATACAAAGAAACAGAATTCACCAGATTCCTTTGCCCCTCCTCTGGAAGTTCCTGAGTATGCTGAGACAGGAGCTGAGGAATCCATGAAGGGGGAAGCTTCCTCTGTACTCCTCCTACCTTCTCCCCAAAGTAATCTGCAAAGGAATCCACTTCACAATCTTAAGAGTCAGCGATTAGCTATCAGGTCTTATAAATTCTATCTCCTGGCCGGGCGTGGTGGCTCACGCCTATAATCCCAACACTTTGGGAGGCCGAGGCAGGTGCATCACGAGGTCAGGAGCTCAAGACCAGCCTGGCAAATATGGTAACACCCCATCTCTACTAAAAATACAAAAATTAGCTGGGTGTGGTGGTGCGCACCTGTAGTCCCAGCTACTTGGGAGGCTGAGGCAGAAGAATAGCTTGCATCTGGGAGGCGGAGGTTGCAGTGAGCTGAGATCACGCCACTGCACTCCAGCCTGGGCAACAGAGCGAGACTCCATCTCATAAATAAATAAATAAATAAATTCTATCTCCTAAGTCCCCCTCTGATCCTTCCTCACTCATCTGTTCCTTGCCCTGCTCAGACCCCTTCAGTCTTCTGAATGACCCTCCTCTGTTTGCCAGACAAAGGCCAAGCCCTTTGGCCTGACAGTCAAAGCCCTCCATGACCTGGCCCCAACTCCAGATGCTCCCAAGCCTTCGCCCCATGTTCTCATGCTGGGCGCCTCGGAGCTTCTCCACTTGCTATATTCCTTCCTGCTCCAGCCCTCACACAGCCTGCTCCTTCTGCCTGAAATGTCCTTCTTTATCTGCCTGAGGACCCCTGTTGATCCTTCAGAGCCGAACTCCAATGTCATGGCCAGCACTGCCCCCTGCCCCCATAATGCTCCCACTTTTGTATTCCCACGGCATCTTCCCACTTTTTTGTAATGCCTTGTGTCCTTGCTTCTCAGGCCGTGTCAGATCCTTATCTGTGACCCCAGCACAGCAAGCACAGGCCAGACAGCAGAGAGCTTGCCAAGTGAGTTACAGAAAGGGTTAAAGCAGTCAGGGCATGCCTTAAGTCACACGCTAAAGCCAGACCAACTCCTCCCTTTTTCTAGAGAAACTGCCAACCTGGAAGCCAGTAGCCTTGAAGCCAGGCCCAGGTTCCACACGCAGCTGAGAGGTGGCCTGGTAGGAAACCCCCCAGGGCTTCTGACTTACCCCCCATTATCCTGTGGTGGTGGATTCAGCTGGGGAGGAGCACAGCCCAGTCCTGAGAGTGGTCTGGGAAGGCTGGAACCTCTACAGATTCTCCCTTGCCCTCTGGGCTTTTTCTGGGGACAGGGTAGAGACTGGAGAGATGGATATGGGGTGATATCCCACCTTCAGGAAAAGAAGCAGTGACTATTATCCAGGGGAACGGCGTGGACTGGGTACTCCGAGCACGTCCACACGCTAATTCCCTCGGCCCCGCTCCCCTCTCCTATGAGGACCACATCCCCATGGGCATCATCCTGTGCTCTAAGAGCACAAACCGCTGAGCAACTGGATTGAACCCAGAGTCCCAATTCCTCAGGACAGTGGACACCGAGAACAATTGTTCCTGGTGCCACCAGGTGGCAAACCAGATTTGCAGTCCCAGTGGCTCCCAGGCCCAGGCCACCCTGGCTCTGAGGGGCAGTCCAGAAGAGGCTTTGTCTCCCTCATCAATCACTGCCCAAGACTAGTAAAAGGCGGATTCAAACCCAGGCAGGCCGGCTCCAGAGCCTACACTAGATAGCTACACTAGCCTGCATCCGTTGCGTGGATCTTTGCACCACCCCTGTGTCAAAAGCACAGAATTGACATCAGTAAATTTCTCTGGAAACAGCTATGGAAAAGGATCAGGACATAGAAATGCTCCTCTATTACCTTTCCTTTCTTGTCTCATACAGACCTTCATACTACGAGGTCTGAATCCTCAGCTGCTCTGGTTACAGCACCTCAAAACTGCAAAGGTACCTGGAAGACAACTGGCACCTCCTCTTGTGCTAGGCAGTGCCATGCTCTTTACATGTGTGCGGTCCTTTAATCCTCACACAGCCCTGCAGAGCCAATACTGTCATAACTGTCTCAGCGATGGAAAGGCTGCGGTCAGAAAGATGCAGGGGTCTCTGCTCACATAATTAAGGAGGACTCCTGCCCAGGTCGAACGCTAGTCCACGCTTTCTATTATATTCCTGTCTTCCCCTTTCAACACCAAGTCTGAAAAATCCCCAAAAGTACAAGTTGTGGCCACTAAATTCCAGAATCTTATGGCACCTGACGGACTTAAGAAACATGAAGGAAATGAGGTGTCATTCACCAGGAGATCCAGTCATGTGTTCTGTGAGAAGACTTACAGGGACACATCTCAAGTGCCCCACGAATGGAGGCAGTCAAATCGCTTTCCCCATTCTGCTTTAGTGAGAAACAAAATTAGCTAAGGTGTGGGCCAAGCTCACATCTTTCACGTAGGGCCAATACAGCTGCACAGGAAATGGACTAATGCGTGTATAAGGAGTGTCTAGTACGTGCCAGGCAGTGACCAGCCAGGCAGAGCACGGAGCTTCTGTCTGGTGGGTTCTGCTGGTGGCCTGCGAAGGATGGGGGGGGAAGTGTTAAGGAGGAAGGGTAGGGTCTGAGGCTATATGGATGTGATGAGGAAGGCAGAGACCACAGAAACGGAATACATGTCCTCAGGGATCAGAGACAAAGTGAGAAACACAAATCCATGGTGAGAGGTCAGCGGAGTCAGAGACCCGCATGCAGATAGAGGGAGGCTGGTGGAGAAACACAGACACAACGAAACACATAACGAGAGAGACTAGCAAAGAGGGGATCAGAAACTCACAAAGGGAAGTCAATGGAGAAATACGGACCCACGGGCGGGGGGGAAGGTGCTGGGGGAAGGACGAGTGCCGCGGAAAGGGAGAGGGGGCGGGGGAGGCAGAGACCCACAGGGACAGACAGAAACCGGAACAGAGCGCCAGGGACCCACAGGGAGAACCACACGCCCTCACAGAAACCCGCAGACATGGAGACGTGATGGCCTCGGGTTCCCAGATTCCGCCGGCGGCCGAGAAGGGAGCGGCGCCCGGGAGGACGGGGCCCGGGCCGACCGCCGCCGCTCACCTGCCGTCCTCCCAGGGCAGCTGCGCCGCTTTCCTCCGCGAGGGGAACATCGTGCGGAGAGGCGGCGGCGCATGGGGCAGGCGCTCGCGGCCCGGCCGGCCCGGCCTCCCGGGCCTACGCGGCGCCTCCGCCTCCCGCTCCGCCCAGGCCTGTCCGCCCCGCCCCCCGGTCCGCCGGGTCCGCCGCTCCGGCCGCGCCGCCAGCTCCCGGAGCCGCCGCCTCCAAGGTTCTGCTTGCGAGCAGCGCGGGCGCGCCTCCCTCTCTGGGCGGCTCCTTCCTAGCCGCCCCGGGACCCGCCTGGCAGCCCGAGAAACTGAAGCCCAGAGGCCCAGGGCCTCCCGACAAATCACTGGGCTGGGACTGGACCTAAGAGTCCAGACTCCCAAACCAACGCTCGGGGAGAATCTGCATCTCCGTCCTCTTTCCGAGGGGAGGCGGGAGCGTCCCGGGGTCCCCGTCTCGGCCCAGGCGGCGCGTTCTCCGCGCAAGCTTGGAGGGGCAAAGCCAAGCTCACGGCTCGGCGCTGAGTTCAGCTGACAGCCCGCGCAGGCGATAGGAGCCGAGCTCTGAAGACAAGTTGACTGAATTTGAAACCCGACTCTGCCTGCCGGGCGCGGTGGCTCACGCCTGTAATCCCAGCACTTTGGGAGGCCGAGGCGGGCGGATCACGAGGTCAGGAGATAGAGACCATCCTGGCTAACACGGTGAAACCCCGTCTCTACTAAAAATACAAAAAATTAGCCGGGCGTGGTGGTCGGCGCCTGTAGTCCCAGCTACTCGGGAGGCTGAGGCAGGAGCATGGTGTGAACCCAGGAGGCGGAGCTTGCAGTGAGTCGAGATCGCACCACTGCACTCCAGCCTGGGAGACAGAGCGAGACTCCGTCAAAAAAAAAAAAAGAAAAAGAAACTAGACTCTGCCAATTCAGCTGTGTTTTGACCAAGCCACATCTCTGCATCTGTTTCCTCACCTGGGTATATCAATGGCTCCTATTCTATATGGCAGCTGTGGGGATTCAAGGAGAAAGTGCAAACACTTGTGCAGCGCTAGGCACACAGTTCAACGCCATATAAATGACAGCTGTCATCCAGGAAAAGGGTACTTTGGTGGAGCTGAGAACTGAAGAAGGGAATAGGAGACTGAGTTCCCATATCTGCCCCGTCACCGTGGGAATTTAACCATCCCCCTCACCCCCAGCCCCCCCACCCCTCCTGCTAGCCTCCTACCTGGGGAAAGAAAGCGGCAGTTGTTAGACTTGACCTCCTCTGCTCTTCCAGGCAAACTTTAAGTTTCCTAATAGATGGCAAACATCTATTAAGTTCTTATTATGTGCCAGTCATTGTTAATAGTTTTTACTACATGAGGGTTATCTCACGTACTCCTTATCAGGTGCTTATCCCCAAGTTAAAGTTGAGAGAACTGAGGCACAGAGAGGCAAATCAGGTAGTTTGGTTGCACAATCTATGGGTTTGGGGTTTTTGTTTTGTTTTTTTTCCCCACAATCTATGATCTTAATCACTCTGCTCCAGAGAGAACTTCACCGTGGGTGGGAAATGAATCATTCCCGGTAACCCCTTTACCCCGTAAACCTGGAAGTATATAATCCACCCATTCCCCTTCCTGTTGACTCCCCCAGGGCACTGCATCCTACCCCAGAACCGTGGTCAATGCACAGCCCATCTAAAGGGGACCACTCCATCCGGTTCGCTGTTACTACATCAGGATGAAGCTCTACTTCAGATTGTCAGATTCACTCTCTCAAGAAATCAGATCTCAAATGAAAACCCAAATTATCTAATTTTTAAATGTGATATCCAGCTAAGAGCCATGTTGATAATGACACTTCAACTCTGATCTTTTCTTTTTACTTTTTTATTTTATTTATTTATTTATTTTTTGAGACAGAGTTTCACTCTGTCACTCAGGCTGGAGTGCAGTGGCACGATCTCGGCTCACTGCAACCTCTGCCTCCCGGGGTCAAGCAATTCTCCTGTCTCAGCCTCCCGAGTAGCTGGGATTACAGGCGCCTGCCACCACGCCTGGCTAATTTTTGTATTTTTAGTAGAGACGGGGTTTTACCATGTTGGCGGCTGGTCTCGAACTCCTGACCTCAGGTGATCAGCCTACCTCTGCCTCCCAAAGTGCTGCGATTACAGGCGTGAGCCACCATGCCCAGCCTGTGGTCTCTTTTCAAAAACCCACAACTCTAGTCTAATCATGAGAAAAACATCAGACAAATCCTAGCTGAGAAATTGTACAAAATACCTGACCTGTACTCCTCAAAACAGTCAAGGAATCATCCAAAACAAGGAAGGTCTAAGAAACTGTCACAGCCAAAAGGAGCCTAAGGAGACACAGTGACTAAATGTGATGTGGAATCCTGGAACAGAAAAAGGACAGTAAGTAAAAACTAAGGAAGTCTGGATAAAGTAATGCATGATGTTACTAATAGGGAAAATGTCTTCACAATTTTTCTGCAATTTTAAAGCTGTTCTTTAAAAATACTTTTTTTTTTTTTGACATGGACTCTTGCTCTGTTGCTCAGGCTGGAGTGCAGTGGCGCGATCTCGGCTCACTGCAAACTCCGCCTCCTGGGTTCACGCCATTCTCCTGCCTCAGCCTCCCAAGGAGCTGGGACTACAGGCGCCCACCACCACGCCTGGCTAATTTTTTCTTTTTTTTTTTTTTTTTGTAGAGATGGGGTTTCACCGTGTTAGCCAGGTTGGTCTCGATCTCCTGACCTCATGATCTGCTCGCCTTGGCCTCTCAAAGTGTTGGGGTTACAGGTGTGAGCCACCGCTCCCGGCCTTTTTTTTTTTTTTTTTTTTGAGACAGAGTCTCACTGTAGCCCAGGTTGGAGTGTAGTGGTGCAATCTTGGCTCACTGCAACCTCTGTCTCCTGGGTTCAAGCAATTCTGCTGCCTCAGCCTCCCAAGTAGCTGGGATTTCAGGCACGTGCCACCACACCTGGCTCATTTTTTGTATTTTTAGTAGAGATGAGGTTTCACCATGTTGGCCAGGCTGGTCTCAAACTCTTGGCCTCAGGCCATCCACCTACCTCAGCCTCCCAAAGTGCTGGGATTACAGGTGTGAACCACCGTGGCCACCAAAAAACTTTTTTTTTTTCACGTGGAAGAATTAGTTGGCAGCATGAGCCCAGATTGCATCATCCCATTAGGGGAAGCAGCCCCCAAACTTGTCTCCTTCTTCCTGGTCTTTCTCACACACTGCTGTAACCTCCCTCACATTTCTTGTCAGAAGGTTCTTCTCAAAACTGCCTGCCCATTTGCCTCCCCCAACCCCCAACAGCAGCCTCACATCCCTGATCAATAACACTGTGATTCTGAGGTGCCAATAGGGCTCTCAGTGGCTTTACCAGACCCTGGGTGATTACTGCAAAGGGCCCAGAGGCCAGAGGGAGGGAGCAGGCATTTACCCCACCACCTGCTCAGTATTAAGCCAGCCAAGCTGCTGCCTTCAGCTTGTACCTATGGGTGCCTGCAGCCCCTCTTGAAAGGTGGGCATGTCCAAATCGCTTACCTGGGGCTCGAGGCTTCTCTAATCCAACCTTCCTTTCCAGCTTCCTCACAACACCCTCTGCAGCTGAAACTAAACACCCACCCACCTCCATTCCAGCTGTTTGCCTCCACTTCTCCAGCCACCCCTGTCCTGCCATCTCCTTCCAGCAGAATCCTTCCTCTCCTTCATGGTCCTGGTTGAAATCACTTGCTGTTGGTTTAGCCCATCAACATCCTTGCCCCTGCCAGCCCAGGGTGGCTGTCCTGTAGCACTCCCCTGCTCAATGCACCTCCTTACCAGGCACTTCCTGGCAGCATCCATGACAATCCTGCTTACTGACTCTAGAAAGAGGGAACTTCACCAGGGAGCTGGCACGGAGGAAAGGGTGTAGATTTGAGCCCCAGCCCAATTTATTTGTTGTATAATCTTGGACAAACCCACTATTCCCTGCCACAGGAAGGCCTGGAGAAGGAGGAAAGAATGAAGCTGACTGGTGGGAATTCACTTTGGAATGTGAAGCGCTTTGCTCTTTGGAAGAACTGACATTCCCTGAAGCACCCTGCAGTATGCCCACTGATGACTGAGTAACTTGCACTGGACAAGAAGTCATTTTTTTTTTTATTGGGAAACTCATGTAACAAACCTAAATTTATTGAAAATGAAATCAGTAACTAAGACTCTGCAGGCCCCACCCCAACCAGCACCAAGGCCTCTACTTGGTCTGGTCCCAGTTCTTTAAGCCCCAGAATTGACAACCATGTGAAGCAGCTCAGGTTAACTGCAGGGCCACATTCCCACACTGCAAACCCCTCCACCCACCCTCAACTCACACACACCCTGGATCAGCAGGTCTAGGCTGAAAGAGAGAACAGTGAGGTTCCCAGGGTGGCAGGTGGGTATGACAGGCACCATACCCCAACCTGCTCAAAACCCTAAGTTAGCAAAGGAAGACAGAAGACTGGCTTGCCTGCCCATTCCCCTCCCCCCACCCCCAACAGCAGCCTCACATCCCTGATCAGTAACACTGTGATTCTGAGGTGCCAAGAGGAGGGGCTTTACCAGCCCCTGGGTGATTACTGCCAAAGGGCCCAGAGGCCAGAGAGAGAGGGCAGGAATTTGCCCCACCACCTGCTCAGTATTAGCCAAGCTGCTGCCTTCAGCTTGTACCTGTGGGTGCCTCCAGCCCCTCTCCCTTCCAGAACAGGTATGGCTGGAAACCAGTCCTCCTGACAGAAGAAGTCAGTTCCAGGAGGTCCTTTCTCCCCCAGCCTGGGAGGATGGGTTGTGACGCCTGGGACAGCTACACAAGCTTCTTGGCTTCAAAGAAGCTCTTGAGGTGCCGCATCTGCCAGACACCGATGGCCACGAGGATGAGGGTCTGCAGAATGGACCACCACAGCACCCGCTGGTTGGTGCTCTCACTGGTCTGCCGGAAGCGCTCCTCTCGCCACTGTAGGGGAATATAAGGTGAGCCTGAGTTGGCTGGGGCTGCTAGAACTGCTGATTCCCAGACCAAGAGGATGCCCAAGGTCAACCAGCTTTGCCCAGGTTCCAGCCAAGTGCCTGCAAAGTGTCACTCTGCCTGGGGACTATCTTTACCCTCAGGCAACCTACTCATTCTCCCAAGTCTGTTTCTTCATCTGTCAGGCATAGCCCTCACCTAGTCCTGCCCTGGTGCCTGGGAGAGAGGTAAGGTAGTTGTGGTACCACCCCACGAGGCAGAGCTGTCCTGGAGCACACAGGAGTGGACTTGCTCTAAGCACTCTGCCTAGGTCTCCCACACTGCTCCTTGAAGATGGTGGGCACAGGCTGTAAACTGGCAGCCTGGGGGCTGGATCTGGCCTTTATGTATGTTTTGTTGGCCTCACACAGTGCACAGTCTTTTGTCAACATTTAAAACACAGGTAATTTGTGCAGCAGCAATAGAAAAAAATAAAAAATAAATTAAAATGTTCACATAAAAATCCTATTTCCTCTTGAAAAAATGGAACATCTGTAAAGCCAGGGCTGATATTTCTGCAAGGAAGCCCCCAGGTGACAATGAACAGTGGCTGTGCTTGTTTAGATGGGTCACTGCCCTACTAGTCCTTAAGGTCACAGATTCACTTATGGTAATCTCTGGTTCCTGGTCACCGGTAAGTTTGAGACCCTGGTCCTGGGAGCATGTGGACCCACTGAAACAGCACCCAAGGTGTTGGTATCAAATCCTACTGTGCCATTCTGTGTGTAACTGTGACTTAGGGCAATGACAGCCTCTTATGAGTCTGTATCCTCAATTACAAGGTCGAGTTAGTAATACCCGCCCCACGACCTACAATGCAGTGCAGGTAAGTCCCTTGGGGGTCTCAGAATGAATTTAATGTGAAATTCCTGGCTGAGCCAGTGGGCAGCTTCTAGGGAGAAGCCCACTGCTCCTGGCCCAGTCACTCACCCGCTGGTAGTTCTGCTCTTTCTGGATCTGCTCCACTTGTTCCACCAGCTGTCGCACTCGTAGCTGCAACTCACTCAACTTGTCTTTAGCAGCAATTTCTGCATAGTCGTTGGCATGTTCACCTACCTGGATGTCCAGGTGAACTCTCTGAGGACAGACAAAGGAGATAAGGGAAATCTGGTAGCCCTGCTCCATCTTCCTGCCAGAGACTGACAGCTCATCCCCGACTTTCCTTCATCTGTTCATTTAGCCAACAGACTGGGCCCTCTTCAGTGTCTTAGCCCCATGAGGCTCTGGGCACACAAGCAAGTATTAAGCCTGGGCTGGTGCTCTGAGTGAGGCATATACAAAGAGCTCAGTCACTGTGTCCTGGACATCCACTGGAAACCCAGTGTTCTTAGGAGACACAAAATCTGACATAATCCTCTCACACCCACAGCACCACCAGTCCCCCAGTCCTCACCAAAGGATGAAGGCTGAAACCTGCAAGTCTCACATGGGCCCACTTACCAGCATGCCTCCAGCAAAGAGGGAGAACTTGGTGGAATTGGAGTGAAGACAGATCTGGTGCTCGCCAGGGGTATGGGAAGTGAAAGTGAACCTGCCCTCGGAGCCATACTGCCGGGCCAGGATGACCTGGAGGAAGGTAACAAGCTTCAGTCAGTATTATGGTAGGGATGGGAATGGAGGAAAACAGTGCTTAAGGCTCTAAGTACTGCAAAAGTTGACAGGCACAGCCTTTCGCACCTCACAACACTGAAAGATTCAAAGCTGCTCAGCAGCTATTGCCATATGCTTGTGTGAGAACTCTCTGGGGCAGGTGTTTAGAGTCTGAGAGTCTGACATTAGGGTGGCAAGTGACTAACTGCTCTTGGGAAGGGCTTTCCTTTATAGCTCATGCCCTTTCAACTTTTTTGGTGTGAGTTGTTTTTTGGGGGGTTCTTTTTTGTTTTTGTTTTTGAGACAGAGTCTCACTCTGTCGTCCTGGCTGGAGTGCAGTGACGCTATCTCAGCTCACTGCAGCCTCAGCTTCCCAGGTTCAAGCAATTATCGTGCCTTAGCCTCCCAAGTATCCGGTATTAGAGGTGTGCGCCACCACACCCGGCTCATTTTTTTTTTTTTTTTTTTTTGTATTTTTACTAGAGACGGGGTTTGCCAGACGGAGGTTGCCCAGGCCGGTCCTGAACTCCCGGCCTCAAGTGATCCACCCGCCTCGGCATCCCAAAGTGCTGGGATTACAGGCAAGAGCCACCACACCCCGCCATGAGTTTTTTAACGAAAAGTGACAGAAGGTGAGAGCTGAAGGGTTTTGCCGTTCGTTTTAATATCCTTACTTGGGAAGATTAAAAGCTGCTCATTTTGTGGGGAAAGTATCACGTTCTGTGAAATCTTAAAGTCTAGATGACCTTAAGAGTTGACAAAACTCTTTGATTTTTATCACCACAATTAATCCGCCCATTTCACAGACCGGGAAACTGGTTCCAGGAAGGTAACTAACTTGGCAGGGTCATGCAAGTCAGCAGGATATTCCCACAACATCAACTGTCTCTCCCACTTTAGCAGATGCAGGAACTAGAAGAGGAAGTACCGGAGCCCGCCTAGCTGAGAGGCTGGCGGAGAGGAAGGTGGGGGTTGGCTCACCTTGTCCTCTGGGTCCTTCACCTCCACAAACATGCCAAGCCCCGGGGTGGCCGGCTGGTACTCCTCCCGCTGCTTGTCATACAGCTGCGTCCGGTAGTTTCCTTGAGGGAAGCAGGGCGAGCCCAGGTCAGAGGAGCGCGAGGTGGCATGGGTTCCGCGACCGCCTGGGCACGGCGAGGCCGTCTCCTCCCGGCTCTAGAGAGCTGACTGTCTCGCATCCCCGGCCCCAAGACCACGGTCACGTTCCAAACTCGCCCCTTCCTCCCCGCCCCCGTACCTATGACCATGGTCTCGTCCGGGATCTCCTCAATAAAGCACTTCTTCTCCGTCTCTCCGATGTGAAAGTAGAGCGCGCTTCCGCGCGTCGCCAGCCACAGCAGCAGCAGGAGGGTCCGCATCACTCTACCCAGCCCGGTTCCGGGCCGGGGCCGGACGACCAGCACGCCCAGCTCCACAGCCATCTTGCTCCACCTGCCTACGCAGCCGCAGCCGGCCGCGCCACGTCGCCCTGCCGCCGCCGCGGTGCCTGCCGGGACCGCGAGTTCCGCCGGGTGGACCACAAATCCCGAGATGTCCCGCGGCCCTGGCGCGGCAGTACCTGATTGGGGCGCGGCTTTTACCTGAGAGAGAGCGGGTGCCCTAGAATAAAAACTTATTTCCGTTGACTCTCTTCATGGCCTGGCAACTGACGATGGTTACCAGCTTTTTATAGATGAAACTGAGGTCGTTTGTTTGAGGTTGCGGAGCGAATTGCGAACAGAGACAGGATTCGAACCTAGGATCCCTGACTTTCCTTGGCACAGCATCTACCACTCTTGATTTGCTTCTACCTTTAAAAATGAATTTAAAGAGAACGACCAAATAATGCACAAATGTATTATCAAAAAAGATTAAAAGAAATA
The DNA here is from genome assembly GCF_029289425.2 of Pan paniscus. Taxonomy (NCBI): domain Eukaryota; kingdom Metazoa; phylum Chordata; class Mammalia; order Primates; family Hominidae; genus Pan; species Pan paniscus. Next base: position 172,680,038 of record NC_073253.2, on the reverse strand, counting down.
AAAGGCAAGGTCTCCCATTACCACTTCTTTGTCCTCATACCCTGTCCACTCCTAAATCGGGTGTTACCCTCTCAGGCATTTCTCTGATCACACACACACACACACACACAAACACACACACAGCCTCTGCTGCCAGATCCCGACTGCAATTGGCTCGTTACTAGCAATTCTACAGAAATAGAAAGGATCATAAGAGAGTACTATGAGCAAATATAAGCCAACAAATTGGATAACGTAGATGAGATGGACAAATTCATAGAAATGCAAAACTGACTCAATAGATAATATAATCTGAATAAACCTATAACTAGTGAGGAGATTGAATCAGTAATTTTAAAAAAAATCCTTACTTAATATAGTTAAGATGTCAATACTTCCCAAAGCAATCTACAGATTTAATGCAATTCCTATCAAAATCCCAATGACATTTTTTGTAGAAACAGAGAAACTCATTCTACAATTCATATACTCTCAAGGGATTTCGATTAGCCAAAACAATCCTGAAAAATAAGAATAAAGCTGAAGAACTCACACTTCCTGATTTCAAAACTTACTTCCAAGCTTCAGTCATCAAGACAGTGTGGTACTGGCATATAGACAGACATATAGACCAATGGAATACAATAGAGAGCCCCAAGATATGCCCTCCCATATATGGTCAAATAATTTTTAACAAGGAGACCAAGCCCATTCAATGCGGGGAGGAGGGACAGTCTTTCCAACAAATGGTGCTGGGAAAACTGGATATCCACATGCAAAAAAGTGAAGGTGGATCCTTCTCTAACGCCATAGATAAAAATTCACCCAAAAAACCCCACAACTTTTAAAATCCCAAAGCATAAAACTCATAGAAAACATATGGCAAAGGGTTTACCACATCGGATTTGGCAACAGACTTCCTGGATATGACACTAAAGGCACAGGCAACAAAAGAAAAAATAGACAAATTGGACTTTATGAAAATTAAAACATTTTGTGCATCAAAAGACACTGTAGCAGAGTAAAGAGGCAACCCACAGAATGGAAGAAAATATTTGCAAATCATATATCTGACAAAGGATTAATATCCAGAATATGCAGAGACTCCTAAAACTCAGCAACAAAATAAGAACAATCTTATTCAAAAACCACAACAAAGGGCTTGAATAGACATTTCTCCAATGATCAACAAGTGGCCAGTGAGCACATGAAAAGATACTCAACATCACTAATCATTAGGGAAACACAAATCACAATGAGATAAAGAACAATGAGATACTACGTCATATACCCATTACGATGGCCACTAGAAAAAAAAAAGGAAAAGAAACAAACTACAAGCATTGGCAAGGATGTGGGGAAATTGAACCCTTGTGCACTGTTGGTGGGAATGTAAAATGGTACAGACACTGTGGAAAACAGTATAATGATTCCTCAAAAAAGTAAAAATAGGCTGGGCGTGGTGGCTTACGCCTATAATTCCAGCGCTTTGGGAGGCAGAAGCAGGAGGATTGCTTGAGCCCAGGAGTTCGAGACCAGTCGGGGCAACATGATGAAACCCCACCTCTACAAAAAATACAAAAATTAACTGGATCTGGTGGCATGCGCCTGTAGTCCCAGCTACTCAGGAGGCTGAGGCAAGAGGATTCCTTGAGCCTGGGAGGTCAAGGCTACAGTGAGCTGTGATCATGCCACTGCACTCCAGCCTGGGTGACAGAGCAAGACACTGTCTCAAAATAAATAAATAAAAATAGAATTACCATATGATTCAGCAATTCCATATCTAGAGATATCCTCAAAATAATTAAAAGTAGGGTCTCAAAGAGATATTTGTACACATATGCTCACAGCAGCATTATTCACAAGCAAAAAAAAAAAAAAAATGGAAGCAACCCAGTTCTTCACCAGTAGATGAATAGATAAGCAAAATATGGTACATCCACACAATGGAAATCCTTTCAGCCTTAGAAAGGATGGGAATTCTGACACATGCTACAACATAGATGAACCTTGAAGAAACATTATGCTAAGTGGAATAAGCCAGACATAAAATGATAAATACTGGGTAATTCCATGTGTATGAGGTACTAGAGTCGTCAAAATCACAGAGACAGAAAGCAGAATGGTGGTTGCCAGGGACTGGAGGACAGGGAGAGTAGGAAGTTACTGTTTAATAGGTATAGAGTTTCAGTTTTCCAAGATAAAAAGAGTTCTGTAGATGGATGGTGGTGAGAGTTCTATGGCAATATAATGTACTTAATCCCACTGAAGTGTACAGTTAAAAACAGTCAACTTTGGCCGGGCACGGTGGCTCACGCTTGTAATCCCAGCACTTTGGGAGATCGAGGCGGGCGGATCACGAGGTCAGGAGATCGAGACCATCCTGGCTAACATGGTGAAACCCCGTCTCTACTAAAAATACAAAAAATTAGCCAGGCGTGGTGGCAGGCGCCTGTAGTCTGAGCTACTCAGGAGGCTGAGGCAGGAGAATGGCGTGAACCCGGGAAGCGGAGCTTATAATGAGCTGAGATCGCACCGCTGCACTCCAGCCTGGGCGACAGAGCGAGACTCCATCTCAAAAAAAAAAAAAAAAACAGTCAACTTTATGTTATGTTTATTTTACCACAATCAAAACAATTGGAAAAAATCCACTAAGTAATAGCCATTGTATAATGTGCCACAGTTTGTTTCATCATTGAAGGACATCTGAGCTGTTTCCAGTTTGGCACTATTATAAATAAAAATGCACAGTGGTGGCCAGACTCGGTGGCTGTAATCCCAGCACTTTGGGAAGCCGAGGCGGGTGGATCACTTGATGTCAGGAGTTTGAGACTAGCCTGACCAACATGGTGAAACCCCATCTCTACTAAAAATACAAAAAGTAGCCAGGCATGCCACGCCTGTAATCCCAGCTACTCAGGAGGCGGAGTCAGGAGAATTGCTTGAACTGGGAAGTTCAAGGCTGCAGTGAGCCATGATGGCTCCAGTGCACTCTAGCCTGGGAGAAAGACCCTGCCTCTAAAAAATAAGTAAATAATAACAATGACAAACAAGCCTATGAAAATATGTTCATCATCATGTCATTAGAGAATAGTAAATTAAAGCAAAAATGACATACATACTAGTATGCCCCGATTAGAATGGCCAAAATCCAGAGTACTGACAATACCAAATACTGGCAAGGATGTGGAGCAACAGGAATTCTCATTCATTGCTGGTGGGAATACAAAGCAGTATGGCCACTTTGGAAGACAGTTTGGCAATTTCTTACAAAGCTAAACATACTCTTATCATATGATCCAGTGATTGCACTCCTTGGTAATTACCCAAATGAAGTAAAAATTATGTCCACACAAAAATCCACACACAGGCCAGGCGCGGTAGCTCACGCCTGTAATCCCAGCACTTTGGGAGGTCAAGGCTGGCAGATCACGAGGTCAGGAGATCAAGACCATCCTGGCTAACATGGTGAAACCCCGTCTCTACTAAAAAAAAGAAAATACAAAAAAATTAGCCGGGCGTGGTGGCGGGTGCCTGTGGTCCCAGCTACTCGGGAGGCTGAGGCAGGAGAATGGCGTGAACCTGGGAGGCGGAGCTTGCAGTGAGCTGAGATCGCGCCACTGCGCCCCAGCCTGGGCGACAGAGCGAGATTCCGTCTCGAAAAAAAGAAAAAAAAAAAAAACCCTGCACACAGGGCCGGGCGTGGTGGGTCACACCTGTAATCCCAGCACTTTGGGAGGCCGAGGAGGGTGGATCAACTGACGTCAGGAGTACAGGACCAGCCTGGCCAACATGGTGAAACCCCATCTCTACTAAAAATACAAAAATTAGCCAGGTGTGGTGGCAGGCACCTGTAATCCCAGCTACTTGAGAGGCTGAGGCAGGAGAATAACTTGAACCCGGGAGGTGGAGATTGCAGTTAGCCGAGATCGTGCCATTCTACTCCAGCCTGGGTGACGAGAGAGACTCTGTCTCAAAAAAAAAAAAAAAGAAAGAAAGAAAAAGAAACAATTTTATATACTACTACAATGGCGATGCATGTCAATATAATATACACTTGTCAAAACCATAGGATGTATAGCACCAGGAGTGACCCCTAGTGTAAACTGGACTTTGGATGATAATGATATGTCTATCCAGGTTCACTGATTGTAACAAATATACCACTCTTGAGTGGGATGCTGATATCAGGGAAGTTGTGTGTGAGGGGGTGGTGGGGTAGGGAGTATATGGGAAATCTCTGTGCTTTCCATTCAATTTTGCTGTGAACCTACAAGTGCTCTAAAAAATAAAGTCTATTTTTTAAAGACTTTCTTTCCTCCATTGAATTGCTTTTGCACCTTTGTAAAAAATCAGATGGGCATATTTATGTGGGTCTGTTTCTGGGTTCTCTATTCTATCCCATTATCTATGTGTCTATCCTTCTACCAATAGCACACGGTCTTGATTACTGTAACTATATAATGTCTTGACATTGTGCAGGATGATTTCTCCCACTTTATTCTTCCTTTTCAAAAAAGTTTTAGTTATGGCCAGGTGTAGTAGTGTGCCTGTTGTCCCAGCTGCTTGAGAGGCTGAAGTGGAAGGATCACTTGAGCCCAGGAGTTCGAGGCTATAATGCACTGTGATTGCACCTGTGAACACCCAGTTTTTTCCAGCCTGGGCAACATAGTGAGACCCTATCGCTAATTTTATTTAATTTTATTGTATTTCTTTTTTTTTTTTTTTTTTTTTTTCTGAGACGGAGTCTCGCTCTGTCGCCCAGGCTGGAGTGCAGTGGCGCGATCTCAGCTCCTGCAAGCTCCGCCTCCTGGGTTCACGCCATTCTCCTTCCTCAGCCTCCTGAGTAGCTGGGACTACAGGCGCCCACCACCACGCCCGGCTAATTTTTTCTATTTTTAGTAGAGACAGGGTTTCACCGTGTTAGCCAGGATGGTCTCGATCTCCTGACCTCCTGATCCGCCCTCCTCGGCCTCCCAAAGTGCTGGGATTACAGGCGTGAGCCACCGCGCCTGGCCTGCTTTCTTGTAGTTTTTAGCATATATGTCTAGTACATTTTTGCTAGATTTATACCTACATATTTTACCTTTTAGGGTTATTGTAAATAGTATTGTACTTCAAATTGCTGTGTTCATGTGTGAATTGCTAGTATATAGATATACAATTGGCTTTTTTCTTTGCCTTATATCCTGCAAACTTGTTAAACTCATTTATTAGTTCTAGGAATATTCTGTAGATTTTTTGAGATTTTCAATGTAGATAATCATGGCATATGCAAATAGAGACAGTTATTTCCTCCTTTCTTCTCCTTTCTTTCCTCTTTTTTTTTTTCTTAGACATGGGGTGTGGAGACAAAAGTGACTCCATCTTGGATGCTAACCTGCCATGTTGATTTTTGATTAGTCCCAGTCCCAGGAATGCCTCCTGATTCCTACTTTATTTACTGTCCTTAGTGTCCCTAGTTTACATGTCAACCTTGATGTTATCACACAAATAATAGGCGATTATGCATATAGCATTCTTGCCTGTTCTGGAGGGTTGCCTCCCATTGCCTCCCTGGAGCACATATCCTCTTTTCCTACTGAGAGGTGACAGCGTGCTGGCAGTCCTCACAGCCCTCGCTCGCTCTCGATGCCTCCTCTGCCTGGGCTCCCACTTTGGTGGCACTTGAGGAGCCCTTCAGCCCACCGCTGCACTGTGGGAGCCCCTTTCTGGGCTGGCCAAGGCCGGAGCCGGCTCCCTCAGCTTGCAGGGAGGTGTGGAGGGAGAGGCGCGAGCCGGAACCGGGGCTGCGTGCGGCGCTTGCGGGCCAGCTAGAGTTCCGGGTAGGCGTGGGCTTGGCGGGCCCCGCACTCGGAGCAGCCGGCCGGCCCTGCCGGCCCCGGGCAATGAGGGACTTAGCACCCGGGCCAGCGGCTGCGGAGGGTGTACTGGGTCCCCCAGCAGTGCCAGCCCACCGGCGCTGTGCTTGATTTCTCGCCGGGCCTTAGCTGCCTTCCCGCGGGGCAGGCCTCGGGACTGCAGCCCGCCATGCCTGAGCCTCCCACCCCCTCCATGGGCTCCTGTGCCGCCCGAGCCTCCCCGATGAGTGCCGCCCCCTGCTCCACAGCGCCCAGTCCCATCGACCACCCAAGGGCTGAGGAATGTGGGCGCAGGAAGCGGGACTGGCAGGCAGCTCCACCTGCAGCCCCGGTGCGGGATCCACTGGGTGAAGCCAGCTGGGCTCTTGAGTCTGGTGGGGACATGGAGAACCTTTATGTCTAGCTCAGGGATTGTAAATACACCAATCGGCACTCTTGTATCTAGCTCAAGGTTTGTAAACGCACCAATCAGCACCCTGTGTCTAGCTCAGGGTTTGTAAATGCACCAACGGACACTCTGTATCTAGCTACTCTGGTGGGGCCTTGGAGAACCTTTGTGTGGACACTCTGTATCTAGCTAATCTGGTGGGGAGGTGAAGAACCTTTGTGTCTAGCTCAGGGATTGTAAACGCACCAATCAGTGCCCTGTCAAAATAGACCACTGGTCTCTACCAATCAGCAGGATGTGGGTGGGGGCCAGATCAGGGAAAAAAGCAGGCTGCCCGAGCCAGCAGTAACAACCCGCTGGGGTCCCCTTCCACACTGTGGAAGGTTTGTTCTTTTGCTCTTTGCGATAAATCTTGCTACTGCTCACTCTTTGGGTCCACGCTGCTTTTATGAGCTGTAACACTCACCGCGAAGGTCTGCAGCTTCACTCCTGAGCCAGCGAGACCACGAACCCACCAGAAGGAAGAAACTCCGAACACATCCGAACATCAGAAGGAACAAACTCCAGACGTGCCACCTTAAGAGCTGTAACACTCACTGTGAGGGTCCGCGGTTTCATTCTTGAAGTCAGTGAGACCAAGAACCCACCAATGGCGGACACACTGTGACATATAAGCCCTGGGTCTGGGGAGTCATTGTGGAGATCTACCTGTTTTGCAGCTTCCCACAACCATGCTTGTATGTTCCCCCAGTAAATCACCCAATACCAACAAACTGGATTTGTGTGCCTCCTTCTTTCATTCCCTGGCTCTTTTGGCATTTGGAGGTCGTTTTGCATATAAGGCCGTTTCGTGGAACACAGGGTCTCACTCTGTCACCCAGGCTGGAATGCAGTGGCGCCATCATAGCTCCAACTCCAGCTTCAAACTCCTGGGCTCAAGGGATCCTCCTGCCACAGCCTCCTGAGTCTCCGCTGTTAGAGGAGCATGCCACCACGCCCAGGTAATTTTTTTTTTTTATTTTTTAACCAGAGATGGAGTCTCTCTATGTTGCCCAGGCTGGTCTCAAATTCCTAGCCTCAAGTGATCCTCCTGCCTTGGTCTCCCAAAGGGCCAGGGTTACAGGCATGAGCCACCGCATCTGGCCCTATGTCTTCTTTTCTAATCTATATGCCTTTATTTCCTTTTTCCTGCACTGCAACTATAGCTATAACTTCCAGTACTATGTTGAATAGCAGTGGTGAGAGCAGACCTCCCTGCCTTAATGCTAATCTTAGGAGGAAAGCCTTCAGATTTTCACCATTAAGAATAATGTGAGGTCGGGCACGGTGACTCATGCCTATGATCTCAACACTTTGGGAGGCCAAGGTGGGCCCATCACTTGAGGTCAGGAGTTCGAGATGAGCCTGGGCAACATGGCGAAAACCTGTCTCTACTAAAAATACAAAAAATTAGGCATCATGGCACATGCCTGTGATCTCAGCTACTTGGGAGGCTGAGGTGGGTGGATTACTTGAGCCCAGAAGGTCAAGGCTGCAGTGAGCCATGATCGCACCACTGCACTCCAGCTTGGGCGATAGAATGAAACTCTGTTTCAAAAAAAAAAAAAAAAAAATGTGAGCTGTAGCTTTTTTATAAATGCTTTTTTTCCAAGTTGAGGAATTTTCTATCCCCATTTTTTAAGAGTTTTTTTTTTTTTTGCCATGAATGCATGTTGAATTTAGTCAAATGCTCCTTTTTTTTTTTTTTTTTTTTTTTTTGCATTGATATGATTGTGTGATTTTTCTTCCTTAGGCTGTCAATATGGTGGATTACAGTGATTAATCTTTGAATATTGAAATAGTCCTTCATCCCTAGAATAAATGCCCACTCACTCAGGTCATGGTATATAATACTTTTTATATATAGCTGAATTTGTTATGGTAATAACTATGCTAATATGTTAAGGATTCTTTTATCTAAATGCTATTAGTCTTCAGTTTTCTTTTGTTACACTGTTTCTGTCTGGCTTTGGTATCAGGGTATTTGTAACTAGCTTCATAAAATGAATTGAGAAGTATTTCCTCCTCTTCTATTTTCTGGAAGAAATTATGTAGAATTTATGTCAATTTCTTTTTTTCTTTTTTTGAGATGAGTCTTGCTCTGTTGCCCAGGCTGGAGTCCAGTGGCGTGACCTCGCTCACTGCAAGCTCCGCCTCCTGGGTTCACGCCATTCTCCTGCCTCAGCCTCCCGAGTAGCTGGGACTACAGGCACCTGCCACCATGCCTGGCTTTTTTTTTTTTTTTTGTATTTTTAATAGAGATGGGGTTTGCACCATGTTAGCCAGAATGGTCTCGATCTCCTGACCTCGTGATCCACCCGCCTCGGCCTCCCAAAGTGCTGGGATTACAGGCGTGAGCCACCGTGCCTGGCCGAATTGATGTCAATTTCATCTGAAAAGTGTGGTAGAGGCCAGGTGCAGTGGCTCACGCCTGTAATCCCAGCACTTTGGGAGGCCGAGGTAGGCAGATCACCTGAGGTCAGGAGTTCGAGACCTGCCTCACCAACATGGAGAAACCCTGTTTCTACTAAAAATACAAAATTAGCCGGTGTGGTGGCACATGCCTGTAATCCCAGCTCCTCGGGAGGCTGAGGCAGGAGAATTACTTGAACCTGGGAAGCAGAGGTTTGGTGAGCTGAGAAGGCACCTTTGCATTCTAGCCTGGGCAACAAGAGCGAAACTCCATCTCAAAAAAAAAAAAAAAGTGTGGTAGAATGCTCCAGTGTAATCATCTGGGCCTTGAAATTTCCTTTTGGGGAGTGTTTTAATTATGAATTAAATTTCCTTAATAGCTATAGGGCTATTCGAAGTATCTATTTCATACTGGTAAGTTGTGATAGTGTGTGCTTTTTGAGTAATTGATCTATTTTGCCTAAATTGTTACATTTATGTATGTAGAGGTTCAGTCAGGATGGTGGGGAAAATTATACAATAAAACACAAACCTTGGAAGGCCAAAAGGTTTTCGCTTAGCTTCAGATAGTTTGGCTGAAAGCGGCCTAATCCTCTTTGAGCCATAGCAAGGGTAAGTAACATAGGAATGTAGAGGAGTCTATCTAAATAGCTTGTTTACTCATGTGGTTCTAAAAGTAACCTTTAATCATTTGCGGGCAGGATGGCGCTCTGGGGGAGGCGGGGGAAGGCGACCAGGTTGATTACCCTCTAATGGTGTTTACTTGAGACTTTTGCTGTGTTTAATGTGTGCTAAGTAAATGACGAGAAGGCCAGCGAGTAGGAGGCGGGGAGTCGGGGCCACGTTGCAACTGTACAGCACTCTCCTGGGAGTCTGTAGGGGGCCTGGACAATCGGCCTGACTGACAAGCAGAATATCTGTGTCAGTGTACATTATTCATCTGTCGTTGAGTTGAGGTCTGCAGCACACATCCCCACATATGTATGTAAAGTTGTCCGTGGAATTATTCTCTTATGATCCTTCTTATGTGGGCAGGGTCTGTACTGATGTCACCTGTTTCATTACTGATACTGGTGACTTATGTCTTCTTTTTTCTGTATCAGTCTTGTAAGAGGTTTGTCAATTTTATCAGTCTTTTCAAAGAATCAGCTTTTTGTGTCATTGATTTTCTCTGTTGCTTTTCTGTTTTCAATTTCATTGGTTTCTGCTTGTTACTTTTTCCTCTTCTGCTTGCTTTGGATTTAGTTTGTTCTTCTTTTTCTAGTGACTTGAAGTAGGAGTTTGTGGGGTTTTTTGTTGTTTTGTTTTGTTTTGATTTTTGAGACAAGGTCTCAGTCTGTCACCCAGGATGGAGTACAGTAGCAAGATCTCGGCTCATCGCAGCCTCCACCTCCCAGGTTCAAGCGATTCTCCTGCCTCACCCTCCCAAGTAGCTGGGATTACAGGCATGTGTCACCACGCTCTGCTAATTTTTGTATTTTTAGTAGAGATGGGGTTTCACCATGTTGCCCAGGCTGGTCTCGAACCCCTGACCTCAGGTGATCTGCCCTCTTCAGCCTCCCAAAGTGCTGAGATTATAGGCATGAGCCACTGCACCCGGCCAGAAGTAGTTTAGATTATTGATTTGAGACTCCTCTTTTAGTTAGGATTTTGGTTGTACCTAGCCAGAGGAATGGAGAAAAGTATGTCTATATCATCTTCTCAGAAGCAGAAGTCCTAAACTATCAGATTTGTTTTAAAGAACAAAATTATTACAAATAAAATTAAATCCTTATTCCCTCCATCCCTTTCCAGATGCAGCTACTTTAATAACTTTGATTTATATCTATTCCACTAATAAGGAATTTTAAAAATAGGCCGGGCGTGGTGGCTCACACATGTAATCCCAGCACTTTGGAAGGCTGAAGCAGGAGAGCTGCTTGAGCTCAGGAGTTCACGACCAGACTGGGCAACATGGTGAAACCCTGTCTCTACAAAAAAATACAAAAACTAGCCAGGTGTTGTGGCTCGCACCTGTAGTCCCAACTACTTAGCCAGGCGTGGTGGCACATTCCTGTAGTCCCAGCTACTTAGGAGGCTGAAGTGGGAGGATTGCTTGAGCCCAGGAGGTCAAGGCTGCAGTGAGCTGTGATTGTGCCACTGTACTCTAGCCTGGGTGACAGTGAGACCTGTCTCAATAAATAAATAAATAAATAAAAATTAAAAGAAAGAAATTATGGACCAGGTGCAGTGGCTCACGCCTGTAATCCCAACACTTTGGGAGGCCAAGGTAGATGGATCACCTGAAGTCAGGAGTTCGAGACCAGCCTGGCCAACATGGTAAAGCCCCGTTTCTACTAAAAATACAAAAATTAGCCAGGCATGATAGCACACACCTGTAATCCCAGCTACTCGGGAGCCTGAGGCAGGAGAATCACTTGAACCCGGGAGGCAGAGGTTGCAGTGAGCTGAGATCATGCCACTGCACTCCAGCCTTGGCGACAGAGTGACACTCTGTCTCAAAAAAATAAAATAAATTATGGCACACTTCTATAATTAAATATTATATCGCCATGAAAAAAGAACGGCTATCTGGTTATCAGTAAGAAATTGGTAACTATGCTTGCTTATATAAAAGAGGAACAGGGGTTTGGCGAGCTATTGTGGGAGAGGAAGCTGCTTTGTAAATGTTTTACTGAAGCATAAAAAAAAGACAGAAAAGTGCATAAGCTAAATGTTTACCTCTCAGTGAATTTTCATAAGTTGAACACAATTTGTGAAAATACCAACACCAGATGCCATAAATGTGTATAGTTGCTGTCTCTGCATCTATTTTTGGGTCTGGCATAAGTTGTCCGAAGCCCAGCCATACCCTTTCACCTTTGGCCTAGTTAAAACTTCCCGTCCCCATGTAGTTGCCTCTGATATAATTCACTCATTCCTCATCCCACTAATTCAAAACCCAACACACCCCATAGCTGCTGACCACGATAAAACCTAATGGTCATCACTAGGGTCATGTAAATGTTTCCCCTTTCATGCATGCTTTCTTTAAAATGCTCAACATCACTAATGATCAGGGAAATGCAAATCAAAACCACAGTGCAATACCACCTTACTCCTGCAAGGATGGCCACCATCAAAACATCAAAAAATAATAGGTGTTGGTGTGGATGGAGTGAACAGGGAACATTTCTACACTGCTGGTGGGGATGTAAACTAGTACAGCCACTGTGGAAGACAGTGTGGAGATTCCTTAAAGAACTAAAAGTAGAACCACCATTTGATCCAGAAATCCCACTACTGGGTATCTACCTAGAGGAAAAGAGATCATTCTACGAAAAAGATACTTGCACACACGTTTATAGCAGCACAATTCACAATTGCAAAAATGTGGAACCAACCCAAATGCCCATCAACAAATAAACTGGTATATATATATATACACATATTATATATATTATGGAATACTACTCAGCCATAAAAAGGAATAAATTAATGGCGTTTGCAGCATCCTGGATGGAACTGGAGACTATTATTCTAAGTGAAGTAACTCAGGAAGGGAAAACCAAACGTCATATGTTCTCACTCATAACTGGGAGCTAAGCTATGAGGCTGTAAAGGCATAAGAATGACACAATAGACTCTGGGGACTCAGGGGGAAAGGGTGCGAAGGGGGTTGAGGGATAAGAGTCTACAGATTGGGTTCAATGTATACTACTTGGGTGATGGGTGCACCAAAACCAAAATCTCACAAATCACCACATCCCACATCTGTGGGATCAACTGCCTGGAAGCCTAAGGAGGGATGGACTAGAGGGAGAGATCATGGGGCCTTTCAGGAAATTCACCAGGGGGAATCTACTGGGGGACCAGTGTGAGCAGTAGAGCCCAGTGGGAGGGCGAGGCAGGCCCAGAGGCTCCAGGTCTGGCGTGACACTGTTCCTGATGCTCCTGGATTCAGCACCACCTCTCCGCTCCAGGGCCTGGGTGTTCTGGGACAGAGAGCACAGGGGAAAGAACTCTGATAGGAAATCCCTTTGTAGAGAGGCTTATAGGGAATAGAAGGTGTTTTTCCACAGGCCAGAGAGGAAGATGAGTGGTTCAGAGGGGAGAGAAGTTGTGTGCCGGGGGTGATGTGGAGGTCACCAGCAAACCAACAGAATCCACCCAGCACCAGAGCAGAAGAGCTGCACATGGAAGCTCTGGCTCTGTCCTGAACATTCTATCCCTGATGCATCCCCTCCCCGACTACCCCCAGTTCAAGATGACTAATGGGAATAATGGTGGGGGAATCACAAGAATATCCAGATGTAGAGTATAAAGATTTTAGCTTCCCTGTAATTATGATTTATCATTCCTCTTTTTTCTCTCCTCCCTCCTTCATCCTTGCTTTCTTCCTTCCTCCTCCTTCTTTCTCTGTCTCTCACTCACTCTTTCTTCTTCCACCTTATCTTTCTCTTTCCCCCCTCTCTTCTGCCGTTTTCCTCCATATGCTCTCCTTTCTCTTTTCTTTGTCTCTCTTCCCTTTCTGTCACTAAACATCCACTGCCCACTCAAGCTGTCCCTGGATCTGTGTGAGGCTTGGTGGAGCACAGAATTTGTGGCAGAATCTCTCCCAGCTATAAGCCCCTGCAGAACATGCTTGTAAATGGACAATTGTAACTGAACACAGTTAACACTGTGATAGAGGGATTTACAAGGCCCAAGGAGCCCAGGAGATGAAACACTTGAGACAGTACTGCTGGACGTGGGTCTTGAGGGGTGTATAGGAAGTAGACAGGTGGATGAGAGGGCAGGAATGGAGGTTGGAGGCATCCTTCAGAAGGGGCACAGCAGTTAGTAGAAGCCTACCAGAGTCCTGGGGGAGCCACAGGTGGAGTGAATGATGGAGCTCCCCAGTGTTGCCACAGATGGCATCCAAGTTCGGTGTCTTGGCAGCCAGTGCAGAATGAGATCACTCCCAAGTGAGAGGATCCCAGAGTAGTGGACCCACTGCTCTTATCTTACATTCCCAGCCGCGTTGTCTTATTCCATTTGTGTTGCCATAAAGGAATGCCTGAGCCTGGGTAATTTATAAGGAAAAGAAGTCCATTTGGCTCATGGTTCTGCAGGCTGCACAAGAAGCGTGGCACCAGCAACTGTTTCTGGTGAGGGCCTCAGGAAGCTTCCACTCACGGTGGAAGGGAAAGGAAAGCAGGCATCACATGGCAAGAGGAAGGAAACAATAGAAAGAGGAGCTGTCAGACTCCTTTTTTAAAAATATTTATTTATTTTTTTTAATTTATTTTTGAGACAGAGTCTCACTCTGTCGCCCATGCTGAAGTGCAATGGCGTGATCTTGGCTCACTGCAATCTCCTCTTCCCAGGTTCAAGCTATTCTCCTGACTCAGCCTCCTGAGTAGTTGGGACTACAGGCTCCCTCCACCATGCCCAGCTAATTTTTGTATTTTTTTTAGTAGAGATGGGGCGTCACCATGTAAGCCAGGCTGGTCTCGAACTCCTGATCTCAAGTGATCCACCTGCCTTGGCCTCCCAAAGTGCTTGGATTACAGGCGTGAGCCACCACACCTGGCCCAGGCTCTTTCAATAAGCAGTTCTCCTGCGAACTAAGAGTGAGAACTCACTCACTCTCTCTAGAATGGCACCAAACCATTCATTATGGATCCAATCCCACAATACAAATACAATACAAACACCTGCTGCCAGGCCCCACCTACAACACTGGGGATCAAATTTCAACATGGGATTTGAAGGGGACAGATATCCAAACTATATCATGTGTCATCGCTCAGAAACAGATTGTTCTATCAGCACAATACATTTGCTACTTGGAAAACCACATCACCCTTCCTAATGTCTGGGTTATGGGCTTGGCAATATTGCTATGAAGCCACTGGTGCACTATCTCCCTACATGCATGTCACTGCAAGCCCTAAGAATTTTTCCTTTTTATCCTTTAGGGTATTTCTATGGGCAGTCTGACCACTGGACCACTGCCACGGCACAGTGCAATACACAGTGTGATCTGCGGGCCAGCCCTGGTCTCTCAAGTTTGTTACAGGTCTGCAACAAGGTAAGTATAGAAATTTGAACCAGGTTCAGTGGCTCATGCCTGCAGTACAGCACTTCAGGAGGTTGAGGCAGATTCCTTGAGCCCAGAAGCTTGAGAGCAGCCTGGGCAACACAGAAAAATCCCATCTCTACAGAAAAAAAAAAAAAATTAGCTAGGCATGGTGGCATGTGCCTGTAGTCCCAGCTACTGAGGAGGCTGAGGTAGGAGGATCTCCTGAGCCTGGGAGATCGAACCTGCAGTATGCCATGATCGCTCCACTGCACTCCAGCATGAGCACTTTGTCTCAAGAAAGAAAAGGGGAAGGGAGGGGAGGGGAGATTGAGAGTAATTGTTTAGGATTTTTATTTTTTTAAATTGAGACAGAGTCAAATTGGGAGTAATTGTTTAGGAATTTTTTTTTTTTTCTTTTGAGATGGAGTCTTGCTCTGTCGCCCAGGTTGGAGTGCAATGGTGCGATCTCGGCTCACTGCAAGCTCCACCTCCCAGGTTCACGCCATTCTCCTGCCTCAGCCTCCCAAGTAGCTGGGACTATAGGCGCCCACCACCTCGCCCAGCTAATTTTTTGTATTTTTAATAGAGATGGGGTTTGACCATGTTAGCCAGGATGGTCTCAATCTCCTGACCTCGTGATCCGCCCTCCTCGGCCTCCCAAAGTGCTGGGATTATAGGCGTGAGCCACCATGCCCGGCCTTGTTTAGGAAATTTTTATAGACATTTGACATTGGTATAACATCCAAGCACATGATCTGGTTTTTTTTTTTTTAGTTTAATTTAACTTAATTTTTTTTTTTTTTTTTTTTTTGGAGACAGGGTCTCGCTCTTTCTCCAGGCTGGAGTGCACTGGCATGAGCTCAGCTCACTGCACCCTCCACCTCCCAGGTTCAAGCGATTCTCCTGTCTCAGTCTCCCAAGTAGCTACCATGCCCGACTAATTTTTGTATTTTTTGGTGGAGACAGGGTTTCTCCATATTGGCCAGGCTGGTCTTGAACTCTTGACCTCAAGTGATCAGCCCACCTTGGCCTCCCAAAGTGCTGGGATTACAGGTGTGAGCCACCTTGCTGGCATTTTTTTTTAAACTTAAGTTCTGGGATACATATGCAGGATTATGCAGGTTTGTTACATAGGTAAACATGTCCCATGGTGGTTTACTGCACCTATTAACCCTAGGTATTAAGCCCTGCATGCATTAGTTACCTTTCCTGAGGCTCGCTCTCCCCACTCCCCTGCCCCGATCAGTTTTATTTTTTATTGGATTTTACAAAAATACTCGTTTGTGAGGGGTTGGGAATTTAAACAACAACAATGGCCGGGCACGGTGGCTCATGCCTGTGATCCCAGCAGTTTGGAAGGCCGAGGCGGGCGGATCACGAGGTCAGGAGATCGAGACCATCCTGTCTAACACGGTGAAACCCCGTCTCTACTAAAAATACAAAAATTAGCCGGGCATGGTGACAGGTGCCTGTAATCCCAGCCACTCAGGAGGCTGAGGCAGAAGAATCCCTTGAAGCCAGGAGGCAGAGGTTGCAGTGAGCCGAGATCATGCCACCGTGCTCCAGCCTAGGTGACAGAGCGAGACTCCGTCTCAAAAAAAAAAAAAAAACCTCCACACCCCCACCCCCCAACCCCACACACAGGTTCTTGATACAGTTGATAGTACCAGTCTAGAATGGTTCAGAACCATGGACAGCACCTCAATCTCCCTCCAAAACCCTATTGTCATTGCCTCTGCCTGTTTCCAGCTCCAGTGAATGCCACTGGTGAGCTCCTAGCTACCAAATCCTATGGGTGCTTTTAAGCACGTGCCTTAATTGACGTTTCTAAAGCGTTTAACTTTTATCAACATCTGCATCTGTCATTTTTGTTTAAAAATAATTCCCAATGAAATAATAGAAAACGTTCCCCTAGGATTATTAAGATGCCATACCACTAGAATGAGCGGATGGTTTTTTGTAGCTGAAACATATTATTAATCTTAAGACATTGCATTAACAGTTTTCATGTACTTTTTAGTGGGTTCTTGGAGGCAGGAGACAGGTTTCATTCAATTTTGTATCCAACATGTATCATAAGGCCTGGCCCAGAGTTTGTGTGAGCAAATGCCTGCCACTTATCAGCCGAATGACCTTGGACAAAATATTACTAAACTTCTTTTTGATGCTGTTTCCCAAGTTATAAAATTATTATAATAATAAAGTCTATCTCATGCCATTATATTTAAGATGAAATTAGTTAATACCCTTAAAAGTGCTTAGAACAGTGCCTAAAACAGAAGAATAAAAGATATTATCATTTTAAGCCAGCCACGGTGGCTCACACCTGTAATCCCAGCACTGTGGGAGGCCAAGGTGGGCAGATCACCTGAGGTCAGGAGTTCAAGACCAGCCTGGCCAACATGGTGAAACCCCATCTCTAATAAAAACACAAAAATTAACTGGACCTGGTGGTGGGCACCTGTAATCCCAGCTACTCAGGAAGCTGAGGCAGGAGAATCACTTGAACCCAGGAGGCAGAGGTTGCAGTGAGCAGAGATGGCACCACTGCACTCCAGCCTGGGTGACACAGTGAGACTCTGTCTCAAAAAAAAAAAAATATATATATATATATATATATATGTATGTATATATATATGAACAAATAAAATAAAACCTGGGAAATTTGACTCAACTTTTGGCATTCTTTTCTCTGCACCAGATACTTTTCTCCAGATAAAGGAAAGACCCCATACAAAGAGTTAAGACTCACTGCCTCTGTCTTTAAAGAGCTGGCCATATCAGGGGGAGTATGTTCATTCTTATGGCTTCTGTAACAAATTGCCACAAATTAATATGGCTTTTCCATTATTCTCTCACAGTTCCAGAGGTCAGAAGTCCAAAATCAAGGTGACAGCAGGGCTGTGTTCCCTCCAGAGGTTCTAGGGGAGAATCCTTCCTTGCTTCTCCCAGCTTCTGGTGGCTCCAGACATTCCTTGGCTTGTGGCTGCATCACTCTCGTCAGTCTCTGTTTCCATCTTCACACAGATTTCTCCTCTGATGTCTTTTCTACTCTTCTGACTCTTACGAAGATTCATGTCACCTGGATTTAGGGCCCTCCCAAGTAATCCTGGATAATTCACCCCAGAATGATCTCATCTCAAGATCTTTACATTAGTTATATTTGCAGCTAGGTGCAGTGGCTTATGTCTGTAATCCCAGAACTCTTAGAGGCTGAGGTGGGAGGATCATTTGAGCCCAGGAGTTGGAGATCAACCTGGGCAACATAGTGAGATCCAATCTCTACAAAAAAATTTAAAAATTGGCTAGGTGTGGTGATGCATACCTGTAGTCCCAGCTACTTAGAGGCTGAGGTGGGAGGATCACTTGAGCCTAGGAGGTCAAACCTGCAGTGAGCTGTGATCTTGCCACTGCACTCCAGCCTGGGTGACAGAGAGGGACCCTGTCTCAAGAAAAAATTATTATTATATTTGTAAAGACTCTTTTTCCAAATAAGGTCATATTCAAAGGCTCTGGGGGCTGAAGCATAGCCATATCTTTTTTGTAACCACTAGTCAACCCATTACAGAGAGCAAGAAGTGTACCCATGATAAGGTATACAGTGACATTAAAAAATGGGACAATTGGCTGGGCACGGTGGCTCACACCTGTAATCCCAACACTTTGGGAGGCCGAGGTGGTCAGATCACCTGAGGTCAGGAGTTCAAGACCAGCCTGACCAACATGGAGAAACCCCATCTCTACTAAAAATACAGAATTAGCCAGGCGTGGTGGTGCATGCCTGTAATCCCAGCTACTCGGGAGGCTGAGGCAGGAGAATCACTTGAACCCGGGAGGCAGAGGTTGCGGTGAGCCGAGATTGCACCATTGCACTCCAGCCTGGGCAAGGAGAGCAAAACTCCGTTAAAAAAAAAAAAAAAGCACTTCAAGTGGCTTAACCCTTAATTACATAACATGTTAAGGTTAGAGGCTTTTTCTGAGACAAAGTTGCAGCCTCAGCCTCCCAGGCTCAAGCCATCCTCCCACCTTAGCCTCTGGAGTAGCTGGGACTATAGATGCATGCCACCACGTTCTGGCTAATTTTTTATATTTTTTTGTAGGGACAGGGTCTCCCTGCGTTGCCCAGGCTGGTCTCCAACTCCTGGGCTCAAGCCATCCTCCCACCTTGGCCTCCTAAAGAGCTGGGATTACAGGTGGGGGCTACCATGCCTGGCCAAGATAGAGGCTTTTTTTTTTTTTTTTTGAGAGTCTCTCTGTCACCCAGGCTGGAGTGCACTGGCATGATCTCGGCTTACTGCAACCTCTGCCACCAAGGTTCAAGCGATTCTCCTGCCTCAGCCTCCCGAGTAGCTGGGACTGCAGCCGCCTGCCACCACGCCTGACTAATTTTTGTACTTTTAGTAGAAACGGGGTTTCACCATGTTGGCCAGGCTGGTCTCTAACTCCTGACCTCAGCTGATCCACCACCTCGGCCTGCCAAAGTGCTGAGATTACAGGAGAGAGCCACCGTGCCCGGCCAATAGAGGCTTTGAAAAGGAAAGGTTCAGCTGGGCATGGTGACTCATGCCTGTAATCCCAGCACTTTGGGAGGCCAAGGCAGGCAGGTCGCCTGAGGTAGGTAGTTCAAGACCAGCCTGACCAACATGGAGAAACCCCGTTTCTACTAAAAATACAAAATTAGCTGGGCGTGGTAGTGCATGCCTGTAATCCCAGCTACTCGGGAGGCTGAGGCAGGAGAATTGCTTGAACCCAGGAGGTGGAGGTTGTGGAGAGCCAAGATCGCGCCATTGCACTCCAGCTTGGGCAACAAGAACGAAACTCGTCTCAATTAAAAAAAAAAGAAAAAAGAAAAAAAGAAAGGTTCAGGAAAATAAATGTGGCTTGATTAGAATGAAGCCAGGAGAGAGGTTAGATCAAACCATGGGTGGAAGTGAATATCCTTACTACAAGTTGGACAACTAGAAGTAGGCTGTCATCAGGCTGCAGACTGGTGGCCCGCAGGCATATTTTGTTTGGCCGGCACAATGTTTACAATTTTTCTTAGATTAGTTGCTAACAGTGACAATGCCACAGTTTCTATATAATAAGAATTTGTGGGATGGGCGCGGTGGTTCACGCCTGTAATCCCATCACTTTGGGAGGCTGAGGTGGGCAGATCATGAGGTCAGGAGATCAAGACCAGCCTGGCCAACATGGTGAAACCCCGTCTCTACTAAAAATACAAAAGTTAGCTGGGCGTGGTGGCAGGTGCCTGTAATCCCAGCTACTTGGGAGGCTGAGGCAGGAGAATTGCTTGAACCTGGGAGGCAGAGGTTGCAGTGAACTGAGATTGCACCACTGCACTCCAGCCTGGTGACAGAGCGAGACTCCATCTCAAAAAAAAAAAAAAGAATTTGGGGACATATTGGATAGGAGCTTGAAGCTGTTTTGCCACATTTAACGTAAACATGAGAAAATGATAGCCGTGCATATCCTAAGAGGAGTGATGGAGATTATGAGGAAGAAGTGGATCCATCAGTCTGCCCCCCTCAGCTCTGTTGCTAACTTTAAATGTAAAATTAGGCCAGGTGCGGTGGCTTATTCCTATAATTCCAGCACTTTGGGAGGCCAAGGCGGGCAGATCACGAGGTCAGGAGATGGTCAACATGGCGAAACCCCATCTCTACTAAGAATACAAAAATTAGCTGGGTGTGGTGGCGGGCGCCTGTAGTCGCAGCTACTCAGGAGGCTGAGGCACAAGAATCACTTGAACCCAGGAGGTGGAGGTTGCAGTGAGTCGAGATCATGCCACTGCACTCCAGCCTGGCGACGAAGTGAGACTCTGTCTCAAAAAAAAAAAAGTAGAGTTAGCTGGGTGTGGTGTCACATGCCTGTAGGCCTGTAGTCCCAGCTACTTGGGAGGCTGAGGCAGGAGACTCACTTGAGCCCAGGAGGTCGAGACTGCAGTGAGCTATGATTGTGCCACTGCACTCCAGCCTGAGTGACAGAACAAAACCTGTCTTAAAAAAAAAAAAGTACATGTGGCCAGGCGCAGTGGCTCATACCTGTAATCCCAACACTTTGGGAGGCTGAGGCAGGTGAATCACCTGAGGTCAGGAGTTCAAGAGCAGCCTGGCCAACATGGTAAAACCCCGTCTCTACTGAAAATACAAAAAATTAGGCAGGGATGGTAACAGGCTCCTGCAATCCCAGCTACTCGGGAGGCTGATGGAGGAGAATCGCTTGAACCCAGGAGGCGGAGTTTGCGGTGAACTAAGACCGCACCACTGCACTCCAGCTTGGGCGACAACAGTGAAACTCTGTTTCAAAAATAAAAATAAAATAAAATAAAACATGTTGAAATGATAATATTTGAAATACATTTGGATAAATATATTAATAAAATTAACTTCACCTGTTTCTTTTTTTTTTTTTTTTTTTTTGAGACGGAGTCTCACTCTGTCACCCAGGCTGGAGTGCAGTGGCATGATCTCTGCTCACTGCAAGCTCCACCTCCTGGGTTCACGCCATTCTCCTGCCTCAGTCTCCTGAGTAGCTGGGACTACAAGTGCCCACCACCACACCCGGCTAATTTTTTGTATTTTTTTTTTAGTAGAGACAGGGTTTCCCCGTGTTAGCCAGGATGGTCTCGATCTCCAGACCTGGTGATCCGCCTGCCTTGGCCTCCCAAAGTGCTGGGATTACAGGTGTGAGCCACCGCGCCCAGCACCTGTTTCTTTATACTTTTTTTAATATGGCTACTGGAAAATCTTAAAGTAACATATACGTCTTATTCTGTTCAAGTTGAATAGTGTTGCTGTATCTCTCCAGCCACCTCCTGAGGTCTCTCCTGTGAGCTCTGGGAGCTAGAAAGTTGACAACATGATTAAAATGAGCCTTAAGGCAGCTGGGATAGGGAACAGAGTAAGGGTTTGGATCAGACATGGATTGATTTCCAGGCTCTGAAACTCTCTAGCGGCGTGCCTTCCAGTGAGACACTTACCATTTCTGACCTCGTAAATATAGTCTAAATGTTCCGTGGGACACTAAAGGCAAAGCATCGGGCACAACACTTGGCATGTAGTAGGGACTCAATCAGCAGGAGCTACTTTCCATCAGAGAGGGCGCTGCTCCAGTACTTGTTACTGTGCAAATATAACTAGACTGCAAATACAGGTCTAGACATGCAAATTTAATGGAGATCTGAGAGTTAAGAAATCTATTTCCTGGCCGGGCACGGTGGCTCCCACCTGTAATACCAGCACTTTGGGAGGCTGAGGCAGGCGGATCGCCTGAGGTCAGGAGTTCGAGACCAGTCTGGTCAACATGGCGAAATCCTGTCTCTACTAAAAAATACAAAAATTAGCTGGGAGTGGTGGCAGACACCTGTAATCCCAGCTACTTGGGAGGCTGAGGCAGGATAATTGCTTGAACCCGGGAAGTGGAGGTTGCAGTGAGCCGAGATCACGCCATTGCACTCGAGCCTGGGTGACAGATTGAGACTCTGTCTCAAAAAGCAAAAAAAAAAGAAAAGAAATCTGTTTCCTAAACTGGGGCAGCTTCCAAACCCCACTGGAGTGGGCCCGGGAACATCCTGCAGGAAATTGGGCAACAATTCATGTTTCAAGTTTCATGTGGCCTCAAGTGAACAAAAGATCAGTTCACAGGTGGGGCACTGGCTTTGGCCAGGTGAAAAGCAGGCAAAGATGTGTGAGCTCAGTTAGCTTTGGGAGAGTATCACAGGCAGGCAGGTGACATTTCCCTCTGATATGGCCCACTAAGAATAAGGGGGAGCAGTTTACGGATCTTAGGCAGAATGACGTCTTCAAGTAGCCACTGAAGGGAATGATATCTGAGAAGAGAAAAACAGGACTGCTGGGTAGGGCTTATAAAAAGTAAAGTAGAGGTTCTTCTTCAAAGACTTTCCTTCCCATCTAATTAGGAATAAATAGTAACTTCTCTTAGAAGCAAAATTTATTCAAAGACCTGTGCTAACATCTTAAATATCTGCTAGCCGTAATAAAGAAATCAATGTACTTTATGTTCTTAGCTCCCACAATTTAGCCTAAATATTTGCCCCGGCACGCTTATACTGGTCCAAGCAAGCATTAGGTCACGGCCTGTTCCTCTTCCTTATTTGAAGGTGTTTTTACCTTTCTCAGCATCCACAAGTTACTTCCTCCTTCCTCTGTTCTCCTCTGCCTTTGCCTCTTTTAAAAAGTTCTAAGTTACTAGCCAATCAGGACAAATACAAAACGTGAGGTCCCGTTCCAGCCAATAAAAACCGGACACAGCAGGAAGGTGGACGCGTCAGGTTATAGATGACCGTCTCCTTTGTTCAGTGTACTCTCGTGGCAAAAGTGCTGGCGAGTGTATCCTTTCTGCAAAAAGTAAAAATGGCCTTGTTGAAGAAATTAAATTTATGTTCAAGTGCTATTTCTTTACAGCACCGAAAAACCAACATTTCTAACAGGCTGAAGGTCAAGGGAGAGATTGACCTTCTAGATCTCTCCCTTGGAGCTAGATCTGCAATGTGGCCAACCCAAAGGTTGTCTCCAAAGCCAGGGGAATAGAGCAAGCTGGATGAGGAGGTGGGCAGAATCCTGGGGAGGAAGGATGATTAGGGAGAGCTCAAAAGGAGGATGGCAATCAGGAGAGTGGTGCCATGGCCTCCAGGGGATGTGGGTACATGAAGGCAGCAAGTGTCAGCCTTGGAGCCGTTGAGAGGGCTGATCCAGTGGAGGTGGAAGTTTCCAAGGCCCCCAAGACCTTACTCTCATGCTAATCCAGAGCAGCTTCTTGGCATGAGGAAAACAGGAGCCAAGAGTGAAAGGGACGTGAGAATGTGTCTTCTGCTTTTTGGAAGGCAGGGAGAAAGGAAGGGCTATACCTACAGGAGGGCCATATAGTCCATCCTTATTATTGTCATTATCAAAAATAGGGTTGATAGGCCAGGCGCAGTGGCTCACACCTGTAATCCCAGCACTTTGGGAGGCCAAGGCAGTGGCTCACCTGAGGTCAGGAGTTCGAGACCAGCCTGGCCAACGTGATGAAACCCCGTCTGTACTAAAAATACAAAAATTAGCCAGGTGTGGTGGTGCACGCCTGTAATCCCAGCTACTCAGGAGGCTGAGGCAGGAGAATCACTTGAACCTGGGAAGTGGAGCTTCCCAGGAGCTTCGCCACTGAACTCCAGCATGGGTGACAAGAGTGAAACTGTCTCAAGAAAAAAAAAAAAAAAAAAGGTTGATAGGTCATTTATATTCTTAGGCAGAAAATGTAGCAGAAACAGGATTTAAGATAACAGAAGAGAAAATAGAAGAAGACAGGTCCTCAAAAAGGCAGGAGGAAGTGGAATCAGAACCCAGGTGGAGAGATTTATCTAGGATGGAAGGGAGTCCTTGACACCTGGGCCAGAAGGGACACAGAAAGAGAGGAGTCTTACGTCTTCTGTTCATGGCTCCACAGACATGCTGTGAAGAATCTGCTACACTGAGGAAGTCTGTAGGCAGGGACTGGGGTGTCCCACCTCTATTCTTGCCACTTTAGGAAAGAATGAGGATAGGGAATTTTTTTTTTTTTTTTTTTTTTTGAGACAGAGTCTCGCTCTGTCACCCAGGCTGGAGTGCAGTGGTGAGATTTCGGCTCCCTGCAACTTCTGCCTCCAAGGCTCAAGCGATTCTCATGCCTCAGCCTCCCGAGTAGCTGGAAAAATAGGCATGAACCATCATGCCTGGCTAATTTTTGTATTTCTTGTAGAGATGGGGTTTAGCCATGTTGCCTAGGCTGGTATCAAACTCCCAGGCTCAAGTGATCGGCCGATCTCAGCCTCCCAAAGTGTTGGGATTACAAGCATGAGCCACTGTTCCCAGCTGGATGGGGAAAACTAAGAACCTGAAGGGAATCAGAACATGCCACCCAAAATATGCCACTTTGAGATATCAATTATTTTAAGCTAAAGGCAATTGAGACAAAGCAGATGCAGGAAGCGCTCTTTGACCTCCCACTTTCTACCTAAAAGAAGGGCATAAATTTCCCAAGAGAAAGGTGCCCTTCTTTTTTTTTTTTTTTTTTTTTTTGAGATGGAGTCTCGCTCTGTTGCCCAGGCCCAAGTGCAGTGGCGCAATCTCGGCTCACTGCAAGCTCCGCCTCCTGGGTTCACGTCATTCTCCTGCCTCAGCCTCCTGAGTAGCTGGGACTACAGACACCCGCCACCACGCCTGACTAATTGTTTGTATTTTTAGTAGAGATGGGTTTTCACCGTGTTAGCCAGGATGGTCTTGATCTCCTGACCTCGTGATCTGCCTGCCTCGGCCTCCCAAAGTGCTGGGATTACAGGCGTGAGCCACCGCGCCCAGCCGAAAAAGGTGCCCTTCTAATAATAGGAAGTGAAGAACATTATAATCACTGGAGATGAGGAGTCGATGCTGAAATGAATCTGTACAAAGCAAGCTTTATTCAAATAGCCCTTATCAAGCTGAGCACAGTGGCTTAACCTGTAATCCCAGCACTTTGGGAGGCTGAGGTGGGTGGATTGCTTGAGGCCAGGAGTTTGAGACCAACCTGGGCAACATGGCAAAATGCCATCTCTACAAAAAAATTAGCCGGGCGTGGTGGCATGCACCTGTAGTCCCAGGTACCCAGGAGGCTGAAGTGGAAGGATCACTTGAGCCCAGGAGGTCAAGGCTGCAGTGGGCCGTGATCACACCACCGCACTCCAGCCTGGATGGCAGAGTGAGACTCTGTCTCAAAAAATAATAATAGCCCTATTAGCTGGGCACAGTGGCACACATCTATAGTCCTAGCCACACAGAAGACAGAGGTGGGAGGATCACTTGAGTCTAGGAGTTCAAGACCAGCCTGGGCAACATAGAAAGACCCTGTCTCTTAAAAAGAAAAGAATTCATCTTTCATTAGCTTCCCCCATATATTCCTAGTCACTTTCCCACAATTTTTCAGTCCCAGCTCAACTCCCTTTTTTCTTTGTCTTGTCACATGTCCACAATTTATCATTCATTGTTAAAATGGTTTATAAGCTGTTTCTTTGGGTCTTTATTTCTTTTTTAATTTACTTTTCTTTTTAATTTAATTAGAGACAGGGTCTCACTGTGTTGCCCAGGCTGGTCCCAAACTCCTGGGCTCAAGTGATCTTCCTGCCCTGGCCTCCCAAAGTGCTGGGATTACAGGCATAAGCCACTGTACATGGCCTGGGTCTTCATTTCTTTTCTAGGAAGGTGTCCATGTACACATAAAAATTAAAATTTTAACATCTAAATGTGCATGCTTTCCCCCGCTAATCTTCTTAGGTCAGTTCAATTCACAGAACCTAAGGGGGTAGAAGAAAAGTCAAGAAGTACCACTGAGGCAACTACTAAAGTGCACCCCACTAATTTAATGTGCTTTTTATTCTTTTTTTACTTTTAAAACAATGAACAATTTTAAAACAAAGATCAATTTTAAAAGATACTATTGAAATTCAATAAAACAACTTCATATATCAATTAAAATATGCACTTTCCCACTGTTTTACATGCTAAATACAAATAAATGTGGTCACATACAGGATTATAGAAATGAAATAAATTTTGTTTCTTTGTCTTTAAAATCATCATACAGGCGAGGAGTGATGGCTCTTGCCTCCAATCCCAGCACTTTGGAAGGCCGAGGCGGGAGGATTGCTTGAGCCCAGGAGTTCAACTCCAGCCCGGGCAACAAAGAGAGACCTTGTCTCTACAAAAAATAAAAAAATTAGCCAGGCATGGTAATACACAGCTGTAGTCTCCGCTACTCAGGAGGCTGCATTGGGAGGATCGCTTGAGCCTCGAAGGTCGAGGCTGCAGTGAGCAGTGATCATGCCACTGCACTCCAGCCTGGGTTAGAGAGTGAGACCCTGTCTTGAAAAATAAAAAATAAAAAAAATTAACAAATAAAAACATAATTTAAAAAGGAAAGATCATTATACTATCATTTTTTATTCTGAATCTTTAAACACAAGAATATGTACTGTCAGGGGGTTGGAGCCACAAACTGCCCTTGACTATAACTCAAACAATTCCAAACAGCTCCAATTTTCCTTTTTTTTTTCGAGATCAAGTCTCGCTCTGTTGTCCAGGCTGGAGTACAGTGATGCAATCTTGGCTCACTGCAACCTCCACCTCCGGGTTCAAGCGATTCTCCTGCCTCAGCCTCCCGAGTAGCTGGAATTACAGGCCTGTGCCACCACACCTGGCTGATTTTTGTATTTTTAGTAGACATGGGGTTTCACCATCTTGGCCAGGCTGGTCTTGAACTCCTGACCTCATGATCCATCTGCCTGGGACTCCCAAAATACTGGGATTACAAGTGTGAGCCACTGCACCTGGCCATATATATATATTTTTTTTCGAGACAGAGTCTTGTGTCTTGCTCTGTCACCCAGGCTGTAGTGCAGTGGCATGATCTCAGCTCACTGCAGCCTCCGCCTCCCAGGTTCCAGCGATTCTCCTGCCTCAGCCTCCCAGGTAGCTGGGATTACAGGTGCCCACCACCACTCCCGGCTAATTTTTTGTATTTTTAGTAGAGACGGGGTTTCACCATGTCGCCCACCTCAGCCTCCCAAAGTGCTGGGATTACAGGTGTGAGCCACCCCGCCCAGCCAATTTTACTCTTGAAATGAATGTTTCTCTGTTTTCATTTCAGAAAGCCGTTTGGGGGAGTTGGGGAGGAGCCAACTGTATGACTGGGAGTTCTCACAATTAATTTCCACATAGAACACAATGTTTATTAAAGGGTAAATAAAAAATAATAATGATTTGAAGCATACATGTATATTATTAAAACTTATCAGCCAGGCATGGTGGCTCATGCCTGTAATCCCAGCACTTTGGGAGGCCTAGGCGGGAGGATCACCTGAGGTCAGGAGTTCAAGACCAGACTGGCCAACACAGTGAAACCCCATCTCTACTAGAAACACAAAAATTAGCCGGGCATGGTGGTGTGTGCATGTAATCCCAGCTACTCAGGAGGCTTAGGCAGGAGAATTGCTTGAACCCAGGAGGCAGAGGTTGCAGTAAGCCAAGATCATGCCACTGTACTCCAGCCTGGGCGATACAGTGAGACCCAGTCTCAAATAAAAAACAAACAAACAAAAACTTATCAGTAACCCCAGCAATTGTTTATATTAATAACTTAGACCAACAGAAGCTGGTAAAATACTTCCCTGGGGAGTGTTTCATCAGTGACACTACTTAGAATTACCAGCACTTGATGATGATAAAAAAAATGCAAACCAATTTTTAGTCAGTGTTATTGTTTTTAAATTCTCTGCAGACACATCCCTGACTGCCTGTACGCTGCACAGAAGCCTCACTTCCTGTCCTTGGTCAGCTGCCACCATCTTTACAGAGGAAAGAGCATGTGCAAAGGCCCTGAGGTGGGAGTATGGAGACCAAGGAAGGCAAGTGCCTGGGATACAGTGAGAAAGGGGAAAGGAAGAGCTCAGGAGGAGGAGGGCATCCGGTAAGGATTCTGGCTTTCACTCTAGGTGATATGCAGGTCTAGCTAACTCCAATTTTCACAGTCTGATGAATAATTGTCCAACAACTAATAATTGTCCAATAATGATAATATGATTGGCATGCTCCTGGGTGCATCTGAGTAGCTGGACAGCCAGAGGACTCGCCCCTGGGAGATAAAGGTATCACTGATATACGGGATATCATTTGCCAGATGAGACAGTGAGAAAATGCCTCTTCCAAGATCCAGGCTCTCTGAAGAGCTATCTTATCTGTGAAAATCCTCAGCACTACAAGGTGACCTCCAAGCAAGGATTTTTAGAGAGAGGTTGTCACTTTGTAAATAGCTGTGAAGATTTATCTGCAGAGGAAAAGGTAACCAGGTTAGTTTCTTCCCATCTCCCCAAGCAATGCCCCTCTTCTGGGTCAGAAAATGAGGGAAGGCTTTGAAATGGGGGAAAGGAAGCTACTCCCAAACTTAAGGCTGCAAATGCCGTCCAGCCCAGCATCAGAGAACCTCTGGAGGCTGTCACAGGGAAGAACTGCTTTTCCTTTCAAGGAGACAGCCAAGGCAAGCCACATCCCCTGGGCCCTACTACTGTTTTCTCCCTTCCCAGAGCCACTGAGTGGCAG
Organism: Pan paniscus; assembly: GCF_029289425.2. NCBI lineage: Eukaryota > Metazoa > Chordata > Mammalia > Primates > Hominidae > Pan > Pan paniscus. The sequence continues at coordinate 172,651,208 of NC_073253.2, read as the reverse complement.
AAATGAAGAGGACAGAGCCCCAGCCTCCCAAGGGCACTCCAGCTGCACCAGAAAAGCACCCCCACCACCCCACCCCGCTGCCCTGCTGGACCTCTGACCACACCGTGGGGCCCCAGCAGCAAAAGCAGCCAGAGAAAAACAGAGTGCTTCCGGGGCTTCTCCAAGCTTTCCAGGGTTCTATCCTGCAAAATCCTCACCCAACTGGCCGGGCACCTGAGTTGCAGACAGTGCAGGGAGGTGAGGGAAAAAAGACATTCTTGGAATAGTAAATAGGGCTCCAGGCCAATTAATATGAACTTTTTTTTTTTTTTTTTGATACGGAGTCTCGCTCTGTCGTCCAGGCTGGAGTGTAGTGGCATGATCTTGGCTCACTGCAAGCTCTGCCTCCCGGATTCACACCATTCTCCTGCCTCAGCCTCCCAAGTAGCTGGGACTACAGGCGCCCACCACCACGCGTGGCTAATTTTTACTATCTTTAGTAGAGATGGGGTTTCACCATGTTAGCCCAGACAGTCTCGATCTCCTGACCCTGTGACCCGCCCGCCTCGGCCTCCCAAAATGCTGGGGTTACAGGCATGAGTCACCGCACCCGGCCTGATGTGCCTCTTTCTCCTGGCCCTGAAGATGTCCCTTACTTCCTTTGAAGCTGAACAATGGATCTACATTTTGTATCATATTTTGTGTCTGGAGTGGAAGGACTCCTCTTCCCCTCTGCCTTGGCTGGAGACAACCTCCCTTGGGTAGCCAGCCTCCAAGGTGGCCTCGATGACTCATATTTCCTAGTGTTCACGCTCCTGTGTTGTCCCCCTTCACACCGAAGAGGGTCAGTCTGTGTAACCAATAGGATGCAGAGAGGCCCACACGGTGAGGACAGGGGCCTCCCACCAGCAGCCTGACTGCACCCTCATGGGTGTGGCTCCTCCAGCCCCATCGAGCCTGCAGATGGCTGCAGCCCCTAGTGACATCTTTCTTTTTTTTTTTTTTTTTTTTTTGAGATGGAGTTTCCACTCTGTCACCCAGGCTGGAGTGCTGTGGTGTGATCTCGGCTCACTACAACCTCTGTCTCCCAGGTTCATGTAATTCTCCTGCCTCAGCCTCCCGAGTAGCTGGGATCACAGGTACCCACCACCACACCCAGCTAATTTTTGTATTTTTAGTAGAGACAGGGTTTCACCATGTTGGCTAGGCTGGTCTTAAACTCCTGACCTCAAGTGATCCACCCGCCTTGGCTTCCCAAAGTGCTGGAATTACAGGCATGAGCCACCGCACCCAACCTTCGAGTGACATCTTGCCCTCACCTTTCATGAGAGATGTTGAGTCAATACACCACTTAGCTAGGCCACTCCCAAATTCCCAGCCTGAAGAAACTACATGAAATAATAAATGCTTATTTTTGTTTTAAGCCACACTAAGTTTTGGTGTAATTTGTTACTTACCTCTTCTCTCCAATTAAGTATCCTTCAAGAAACCACCCCCACACCTTTATCCAGACCCCCTGTCATGGGCACTCTAGGTGTGAGATCCTATGTGAGGTCCCCATTCCCTGCAGATGCTCCTGGGGTGGGCTTCAAGCCTATTGGAGTTCACGTGCCTTGCAGACCATGAGAGCTCTTGTCTCCTGGCCCAACTCTAAGCCAAGAGATATCAGTGGGACCAGGAAGTGAGTGGGTTAGGTGACCAGCAGATTTCCCATCTGCACTCTGCCCTAATCAGAATGACTTCCTGCCAGACCACGCATTTTCAGATGTGTAGGTGAGACCCTTCTTAATGTCCAGTGATGAGGACTCATTGTTCCTATTTGGTTTGCCTATTTCAGCAGGCGCTCAGAAAAGGCTATGCATCAGAAGCACGGATGTGGAGAGCCATTTCAGAACGGAAACTACTGAAACCCTCAGTTACATTATGACATCTATTAGAAAATTCACTCTGGGGCAGTGCATGGCAGGGCTGGAAGGTATAAATGTCTGGAGGCAGGGGGCCCTGAGATAAGGCTGTTATTGTCCAACAGAGCAGTGACGACTTCGCTATCTTTCCGTAATAAGTCATTTTGTTAGCTGACCTTTTTTCTTTCTTTTTTTTTTTTTTTTTTTTTGATGAAGTCTTGCTCTTGTCGCCCAGGCTGGAGTGCAATGGCACGATTTCAGCTCACTGCAACCTCCACCTCCTGGGTTCAAGCAATTCTTCTGCTTTAGCTTCCCAAAATGCTGGGATTACAGCGTGAGCCACTGCACACAGCCTTGTTAGCTGACTTCTGACGGGCAGGCTGCATTAGTTATTGGAGGCACTGAGAACTAAACACTGCATTTCTATTTTTTGAGAGGGAGTCTCACTCTGTTGCCCAGGCTGGAGTGCAGTGGTGGGATCTTGGCTCACTGTAACCTCCACCTCCCAGATTCAAGTCATTATCCTGCCTCAGCCTCCTGAGTAGCTGGGATTACAGGCATGAGCCACTGTGCCTGCCCACATACCACATTTCAAGATGCCCTGGACTTTAACTCTGTCTGTGCCAGGCTCTTGTTAGGGTGCTCTTGTTTTTGGACACCCTACTGTATGTGCCAGGCACTGTGCTAACGTCTCCATTTATATCTCACAATGCCATAAGACACTCTTTTTGTTTGTTTGTTTTTCAGATGGTGTCTCACTCTGTTGCCCAGGCAGGAGTGCAGTGAAGTAATCTTGGCTCACTGCACTCTCCACCTCCCAGGTTCAAGCCATTCTCCTGCCTCAGCCTCCCAGGTAGCTGGGATTACAGGTGCACGCCATCACACCCAGCTAACTTTTGCATTTTTAGTAGAGACAGGGTTTTACCATGTTGGCAAGGCTGGTCTCGAGCTCCTGGCCTCAAGTGGATCCATTCACCTCCACCTCCCGAAGTGCTGGGATTATAGGCGTGAGCCACCACACCCAGCCAAGACACTACTTTTATCCCTATTCTCTAGATGGTGAGACTGAGACCCAGAGAAACTGAGGACTTTCCTGGAGTCACGCAGCTAGCAAGTGGCAGAGCTTTTAACTTAACTCTGTCTGACTCCCAAGCCTTTCCACTACAATGTACAGCAGAGTGAGTCCACAGATGGCTTCAAAGAAGAAGGCACCCTTGACCTGGTCCTTGAAGGATCAGCACAAGTTTATCAGCCCTGGGAGGCGTAAGGGAGAGAATCCAGAGAGTTGAGCACATCAAAGTTGTAAGATGTGGCTAAAACCCAGGGTTCAAGGTGGAGAGTGATGGGGAAAGATGCTGCTGTCAGGCAAAGTCCAGAAGGAAATACCAGGCCTGGGCTGAGCGTGGTGGCTCACCCCTGTAATCCCAGCACTTTGGAAGGCCAGAGGCAGGCGGATCACTTGAGGTCAGGAGTTTGAGACCAGCCTGGCAAACATGGCAAAACTCCGTCTCTATTACAAATACAAAAATTAGCCGGGTATGGCGGCGCATGCCTGTAGTCCCAGCTACTCAGGAGGCTGAGGCAGGAGAATTGCTTGAACCCAGGAGGCAGAGGTTGCGGTGAGCCAAGATCTCGCCACTGCACTCCAGCCTGGGCGACAGAGCGAGACTCCGACTCAAAAAAAGAAAAAGAAAAAGAAAGAAAGAAAAAATACTTGGCACTTATTCTTCAGGCAGGGGGCCTCCTGAGTTGTTCTAAGCAGGGGTGACAGGGCCAGACTTAGTGTTTCAAGATAGCACTGGGAGCAGCATCAAGACTGGTTTGGACAGTGGTTCTCCACAGTACTGTGTTTGAGAATCACCTGGAGGTTTGTAAAAAAAAACAAAAAAAAACCCTGAAATCCACCTCAAAGTGTCTGATTCAGTGGGGCTGGAGAGTGGCCCACGGATCTGCATGTCAGTCCATTTTCCAAGTTTTTATGACACAAGTGGTCACTTGAGGAAACACCAGTAATCTAGAAGGGAGAAGAAGCAAGGAGATTAGTTGCCAAGCTGCTGCCAGAAGTAAATGATGAGTCCTGAACTTGAACAGTGGCGAGGAAAATGGAAACAGCAGGAGAACGTTTGTCTAATGTTGCCATTTGTTTTTCTTTTTCTCTAGTAATTCACATCTGCCCTCCCACCCCCGCTCTCAAATAGCTAGTCCATTCTGTGCTCATCGCACCTCAGGGGCGGGACATGACGGTGCAGAAAGCAGAAACAAGAGTTCTGGTTATGATGCACTGGATTTGTTTCAACACAGGTGTGGGGAGAGAAGGTAGAGGTACAGATGAATCAAATAGGCCATGTGTGCCAGGCGCGGTGGCTCACACCTATAATCCCAGCACTTTGGGAGGCCGAGGAGGATGGATCACCTGAGGTCAGGAGTTCAAGACCAGCCTGGCCAACATGGTGAAACCCTGTCTCTACTAAAAATACAAAAATTAGCTGGCCATGATGGCAGGTGCCTATATTCCCAGCTACTCGGGAGGATGAGGCAGGAGAATCACTTGAACCTGGGAGGCAGAGGTTGCAGTGAGCTGAGATCATGTCATTGCACTCCAGCCTGGGAGACAGAGCGAGACTTTGTCTCAAAAAAAAAAAAAAAATAGGCCATGTGCGAGATAAGATGGTGCATCCCTGTAGTCCCAGCTACGTGGGAGCCTGGGAAGTGAGGATTGCTTGGACCCAGGAATATGAGTCCATCCTGGGTGACAGAGCAAGATCTCTTCTCTTTAAAAAATGGCCAGCCAGGCACGATGGCTCACGCCTGTAATCCCAGCACTTTGGGAGGCCGAGGCGGGTGGATCACGAGGTCAGGAGATCGAGACCAGCCTGGTAACACAGTGAAACCCCGTCTACTGAAAATATAAAAAATTAGCCGGGCATGGTGGCACGTGCCTGTAGTCCCAGCTACTCGGGAGGCTGAGGCAGAAGAATAGCGTGAACCCGGGAGGCAGAGCTTGCAGTGAGCTGAGATCGTGCCATTGCACTCCAGCCTGGGCAACAGAGTGAGGCTCCATCTCAAAAAAAAAAAAAGAAAAAGTGGCCATGAGTTGATAGCTGCTGAAGCTGACTGATGGTTGCATGAGGACATGGGGATTTATTACGGAATTCTGTCTATACTTGTCTATGTTTTAAAGGTCTGTAATAAAAATATCTTTTAAAATATTTCTGGATTTGGTTTCAAAAGGACTTAGAGAAAAGAAGTCTCAGACATAGCTGAAAAGTTCCAAGAAACATCAAGAGCAAGAGGAGGGGGAGGAAGGATTAGGAGAGATGCCTGTTCCTCACTCTTTCCAGGTGGTAGGGCCCCACAGGCCTGCTACTTCTGCACCGTGGGGAGAGAATGAGTCCTCTGATCAGTGCGTCTGGAGAGTCGGGTGCATGATCTGCTCTGTTCTGCCCTTCTTCCTCTTGGGATCTCCCTGCCTGCAATGGATCCACACCCACTGCCCCTACAGGGATTCCAAGAGGGAGGCCTACCCAGCCCAGTACTGCCATAGCTCAGGGGCTGCGGGGGGTGTCTGCCTAACTTGGGGGCTCAGTCATCAGCCCACACCGAGCAACATACTCTGACCTGGGGCATGACTTAGTTGGTAATAAGGCTGATATTGTGACTCCATCTGCCTTTCCTTTGCTTCATTTCCCAGTGTGTTTAGAACCCTGGTCAGGGAGAGAGGGCCATCTCTTGAGGGTCTTCCAGAGACCCTAAAACAGAGGTTTCTGGAGGCTAGAGAAAAGGAAGGAAGGAAGTGAAGAAGAGAATGGAGGTAAGTGACAACAACATCTGAGGGGCCCAGAGAGGGGGCACAAAATCCAAGAGCAGAGGGAACTTATCCCAGGAAGCAGGAACAGTCAGCATGGAATGCCAATGAGGTGTGTCTAGGAGAAGACCTTAGATAGCCTCACCCAGATTCCCACAGGCAAGAATGGCTGGAGGAGGAAAGCCAGCTGTGGGGAAGAACGAGCCAGGTCTCAGCACCAACCAGTGGGGACCAATGACCTCTCCATGAATGCCTGTGGGGACAGATGACACTAAGAACTAGATTCCCCCAACACACACACTCATAAGGCCCTGAGCCCTTATGCACAGCCTCAGGGAACCCTAAATTAGCTGAGATTAAATTTCTGTCACTCCAGCAGAGTGCCAAGTGGAAATTAGGTGGAGTTATAGAAAACTTTATATTTCTTGCACACGTGGGTTTATGAACAGAGATTCATCCTAACCGGAGTAAATATTTTGGAAGCAGAATCAACAAGACTTAGAGGTCAGATGATGCCGGAGTGGTGAACAACAGGAAGTCTCTCCTCCCTTATTTGGGAGGTTTGTTTCCTAAACACCCCAGGCAAATTCAGGTTCTTCAACACTGTCTGTGATGTTTTATTCCTTCCCCTGGTGGTGTTCCCTCATAGGGCCTTTAGTGTAGGTTTAATTGTTCTTGCCCAGTTAAGTAATAATCAGGAGTAATTACCATTTACTTTAATAATGCAATCTACTAGCAATTTACTATTCGTAGAAAAAGAGTATCTGTTAAAAATATACCATTAAAACTTTTAATAATAGTTACTATAACATTTAGGCCTGGAAAAGATCAAGGCAAAGTCCAGCAGGCTTCACCTCCCCAGAGGGCCTTACCTGGATTTCCCTATTTCCTTCTTCCTCTGTGCCCCAGCTCCATCACCCTAGAGGAAGGTCCAATCTCACCCTGGGATTCAAGATCCCTCATACCCGACCCCATCTCTCACCCTCTGCAACCATATTTCCTCTCCTCTAAACTCCTTTTGCCCAAAGGTGCAAGCCCATTCTCAAGGTTAGAAGGAGGAGGACTGAGGAAGAGGGGATCAGAGTTGGTTTCCTCCCTCAAAAAGTGCTAAGAAATCCCTCTGTCTGGCTGAGGTCCAACTCCAGAACTCAAGGAGAGGAAGGGGCTTGGATCTGCTTTCCTCTGTGATGAGGGGGATTGGACAGATGGTGCTCAGTGACTTCCCTGGGGCTGGCTGAAGCACACACCTGTGAGGCTCATCAGCACCCAACATTACCTGTGCCGATGGGAAACAATGCTGAAATGGTAATCTAGTTTACATTGCCCTTGCAATTTCCCCTTCCTTCCTCTCCATGCGAGCAACTAGGGATTCCATGCCTGCTGCCTTGGGAGGGGAGACTAAGTCACAGGGTGGAAAGGAGGAGGCCTTGCAAACCATCCTGGATTTGGGGTTCCAAAAGCCCAAGCGCTTAGTGGCTTTCAAAACTTTTACTTGCAGTGGCACGGTGGTTCATACCTGTAATCCCCGCACTTTGGAAGGCCAAGGTGTGTAGGGTCCAGCCCCACAGGGTCAGTGGGTTTTTCTCCCCGTTTGCAGAGATGAGAGATTGTAGAAATAAAGACACAAGACAAAGAGATAAAAGAAAAGACAGCTGGGCCCAGGGGACCACTACCACCAAGACGCAGAGACCAGTAGTGGCCCCGAATGCCTGGCTGTGCTGTTATTTATTGGATACAAAGCAAAAAGGGCAGGGTAAAGAGTGTGAGTCATCTCCAATGATTGATAAGGTCTCGTGAGTCACGTGTCCACTGGACAGGGGCCCCCTCCCTGTTTGACAGCCAAGGCGGGGGGAGAGAGAGAGAGAGGACAGCTTACGCCATTATTTCTGCATATCAGAGACTTTTATTACTTTCACTAATTTTGCTACTGTTATCTAAAAGGCAGAGCCAGGTGCACAGGATGGAACATGAAGGCGGACTAGGAGCGTGACCACTGAAGCACAGCATCACAGGGAGACGGTTAGGCCTCCGGATAACCGTGGGCAGGCCTGACTGATGTCAGGCCCTCCACAAGAGGTGGAGGAGTAGAGTCTTCTCTAAACTCCCCCGGAGAAAGGGAGACTCCCTTTCCTGGTCTGCTAAGTAGCGGGTGTTTTTCCTTGGCACTGACACTACTGCTAGACCACGGTCCGCTTGGCAACGGGCGTCTTCCCAGATGCTGGCGTTATGGCTAGACCAAGGAGCCCTCTGGTGGCCCTGTCCAGGCATAACAGAAGTCTCCCACTCTTGTCTTCTGGTCACTTCTCACTATATCCCTTCAGCTCCTATGTCTGTATGGCTCGGTTTTTCCTAGGTTATGATTGTACAGCAAGGATTATTATAATACTGGAATATAGAGTAATTGCTACAAACTAATGATTAATGATATTCATATATAATCATGTCTATGATCTAGATCTAGTATAACTCTTATTGTTTTATATATTTTATTATACTGGAACAGCTCGTGTCCTTGGTCTCTTGCCTTGGCACCTGGGTGGCTTGCTGCCCACAAAGGTGGGTGGATCACTTGAGATCAGGAGTTCAAGACCAGCCTGGCCAACATGGTGAAACTCTGTCTCTACTAAACATACAAAAATTAGCCGGGTGTGGTGGCACACGCTTGCAATCCCAGCTACTCGGGAGGCTGAGGCAGGAGACTCACTTGAACCCGGGAGGTGGAGGTTGCAGTGAGCCGAGATTGTGCCACTGCACTCTAGCCTGGGGGACAGAGCAAGACTCTGTCTCAAAAAAAAAAAAAACTTTTACTTGTATGTCCCCTAAAAGCAGTTAAAAACTTTTACTTGTATGTCCCCTAAAAACAGTTAAAAACTATACAACTTATGTAGCTCGTCCTGTGTCCTGCAACATAAATTATAGTGCCCAGAGCAAAATGAAAATGTGGGCCCTTTGTTCAAACATTAAGAATTTCAAGGCTGGGAGTGGTGGCTCACGCCTGTAATCCCAGCACTTTGGGAGGCCGAGGCGGGTGGATCACGAGGGCAGGAGATGGAGACCATCCTGGCTAACACGGTGAAACCTCGTCTCTACTAAAAATACAAAAAAATTAGCCGGCGTGGTGGTGGGCGCCTGTAGTCCCAGCTACTCGGGAGGCTGAGGCAGAATGGCGTGAACCCGGGAAGCGGAGCTTTCAGTGAGCTGAGATCGCGCCACTGCACTCCAGCCTGGGCGAAAGAGCGAGACTCCATCTCCAAAAATAAATAAATAAATAAAGAATAAAGAATTTCAAGGAAGCGACAGCAGAGCATTGAGCCAGGCACACAGCCCTTCTGAGCATGGAGCCCTATGTGGTGGTACAGGTTATGTATCTATGAAGCCAATCCTGCTCTCACATGTTAACATGTACAAAATACATGTTTAAACAGTTGTACGTGATACAATTTCGCTATATTGTGCATTGTATACTTGTTTTAAATATATTTTATTTTCATTTTTTTAAGGGATTTTTATTTTTTTAAGGCGTCTCGCTTTGTCACTCAGGCTAGAGTGCAGTAGCATCTTTTTACCTCACTGGAGCCTTGAACTCTTGGGCTCAAGGGATCCTCATGCCTCAGCCTCCCTAGTAGCTAGGACTACAGATGAGTGCCATCACGCCCAGCTAAATTTTTAATTTTTTGTAGAGATGGAGGGTCTCACTATGTTGATTGGGCTGGTCTCAAACTCCTGGCCTCAAGTGATCCTTCTAGCTTGGCTTCCCAAAGTGCCGAGAGTACAGGCGTGAGCCACTGCACCCAGACTTTATTTATTTCTTACAGATACAGGGTCTTGCTTTATCACCCAGATTGGACTGCAGTGGCAGTGATCACAGCTCACTACAGCTTTGAATTCCTGGGCTCAAGCAAGCCTCCCAGCTCAGCCTCCTAAGTAGCTGGGACTACAGGCACATACCACCATGCCAGCTTTTTTTTCCTTTCTTTCTTTTTTGGAGAGACAGGGTCTTGCTTTGTTGCCCAGGCTAGTCTCAAACTCCTGGCTTTAAGTGGTCCTCCCACAGTGTTGGAGGTGCAGGCATGAGCCACTGCGCCCAGCCTGTACTGGGCTTTAAATATATTTTCTTCCAGTTCTCAGAGCAGCATAATAAGCTAATTTAATGCATGAGAAATGTTTGTCATGACTGCTCATCAGCACTGAATGGATACAAAATGTGATACTTCCATACAATGGAATACTACTCTGCAGTATAAAGGAATGAGTTATCTAAACACGCTACAATATGGATGAATCAAAATAATTATGCTGCAGGAAAGATGCCTGGCAAAGCAGAATACATACTGTATGAAAATGCAAAATATTCTGTAGAAACAGAAGGCAGATCAGTGCTGCCTGGGGAGAGAGGAAGTAGGAGGGAAGGATTATCCTCTGGGGGAACCATACAGTGGAATTCTCCCCAATGGCGTGTGAGTAAAAGTGATGTATATTCATTTCTGGGTACAGCTCATAGAAATGTCCCATGCAACCCTCACTTTTTTGCCTTTCCCATCCTCTGGATGAATGAAGAGGACTTTGAGAGCCGAGGTGAAGACAGAGCCACAAGATCCAAGGAGACTGGATCCCTGAGTGACTGCCAAGTCCCCTTCAACAGGCATTGGCCTGCGATACGAGGAAGACGAGATCTGAGGTGTTAAAACTCTTGCTATGTGAGGTTGGTTTGTTACAGCAGCTAACCAGCCCTAATACATAGTCCAAAGTAATCACCCTGCTAGAAGAGAGTCGGGTGTGCCCCTCAGAGTAAGGTTCCACACAGGAGCTCTGGCTGGTTCCTGCAAATTGGACTCAGCACTGAGAGTAGATAGGTCAGCCAGCCTCAGGGAGGAGACAGTCCAAATTGCTGAGCCAGTTTCCTCATGGAGCCATTGAATAAGTTCTTAAATAGCTGGGAAGAGACAGTCTGACAGCCACAGAAGGGGCCATACTGCCCATCGGACTTTTAAGAGGTTCTTTTGATGAACGTTCATCTGGGACACAAATAGCCTTATGTTCTGAAGCCATTCTGGGCAATCTTTCCACATCTGTCATCCTCAGAACTTCCTGTCACTAAGCCTGCAGTCTTTTTTTTCCTCAAGTCCCTCAACAACAGAGTAAATCATGATCCAATGGCCAGGAATTGATGTGTCTTTATTTCAGGGTCTTTGCGTGGATTTCCCTTTTCTGTGCCCTTGGGCCCTGTCTGAGGAAGACTAGAACACTCTAGCAATTTGCTTCTGGCTGGAGCCAGCACACCATGCAGAGCCATCTGCAAACTGGACTTTGGATTTTTCTTCCTTAGTCAACTCATCATTAAACCGTTCATGAAACCACTGATCCAGGTTGAAGGATGGAATGGAGAAGAGGGTGGCAGCAGAGGAATGTAAGTAACTTGCTCTGGCAACCTACTTGTGCTTTAGGACTTGCATGGACCCAACCCACACATGTCACTTCCTCTCGATGACAGGGTGTTGCTGAGCACCCCTGATTTTATGGCTGAGTAGATCAGATAACACTCAGTTCAGGTCATGTGGTCACCTAGTAGGCCAGGATCAGGCATCCAATTTCACCAGACCCCTGAAGCAAGCCAGGAGCTATTTCTAAAATGGAATATAACTATTTGCTGAAGGAAAGCATAAGTTTGCTCCAAAATCCAATGCTTGAGTATTAAGACCAAAGCCAGAACTATTTACTCTGCAGCCTGGTCCACTAAGAAAAGTTTCTCTTTTTGTATGATCCTGCCTTGAAGTTGGCAGCTTTCAGGTGACCCAGTAACTGGTCAAAATAATACAGGCCGGGCGCGGTGGCTCACGCCTGTAATCCCAACACTTTGGGAGGCTGAGGCCGGAGGTTCAGGAGGTCAGGAGTTCGAGACAAGCCTGACCAACATGGTGAAACCCTGTCTCTACTAAAAATACAAAAATTAGCTGAGCATGGTGGTGCGCGCCTGTAACCCCAGCTACTCCGGAGGCCAGCAGGAGAATCACTCAAACCCGGGAGGCAGAGGTTGCAGTGAGCCGAGATCCCGCTACTGCACTCCAGCCTGGGTGGCAGAGATTCCATCTCAAAATAATAATAATAATAATAATAATAATAATAGTAATAATGTATCGAAATACATCTATGTTACCTACCAAGTCTAAAGAAGCCCCAGCCCAAGTATTGCACCTCTTCCCTAGTAGTGAGTGTGATCTACAGCAGCTTTCCCTTTACTTTGTACGAAATATCTCAACATATCCCAGACTCCTAGATGGCTTACTGCGAGGCCCCTATATATTTGTGAGATTTATTATCCATCCTCTGGCACACACATCATGCCTTACCAAATCATCCAGGATATCTGCTATTCCCTTTTCTTAAGGTCCATCAAGATGATGTCATCAGTGCCTCAGTAAATTAGCCTGATATCCATTAGAATGGAGATTTAGTAAAAAAAAAAATCCCTGTAAACTGGCAGGGTGCAGTGGCTCCGCCTGTAATCCTAGCACTGTGGGAGGCCGAGGCAGGTGCATCACCTGAGGTCAAGAATTCGAGACCAGCCTGGGCAATACGGCGAAACCCCGTCTCTACTAAAAATACAAAAAAATTAGGGGGCGTGGTAGCATGTCCCTCTAATCCCAGCTGATCTGGAGGCTGAGGCACGAGAATCCCTTGAACCCAGGAGGCGGAGGTTGCAGTGAGCTGAAATTGCGCCACTGCACTCCAGCCTGGGAGATAGAGTGAGACTCTGTCATTAAAAAAAAAAAAAAAAAAAAAAAATCCCTGTAAACTAAGTGGCTGGGTCCAGAGCGTGACATACCCTGAAGCAAGACAGTGAGGGTTTAGCGCTGCCCCTGCCAGATCAATGCAAGGGATTCCTGGTGTTTGGTACAGAAGAATAACCATTGACCAGACCTCTTGTTGCCTATTAGAGACCAACAACTGTGCTGATCTGTCCCAAGAAGGACCGCATCTGGAAGAATGCCTGCAGTTGGGGTTCTTACCAGAATAAGTAAGTTTATCATAATGCTCTGTTGTTCTTCAACGCCGTCTCTCTTCTGTTCTGGGCAAACTGAAGAGGTAATGGTGATGTGATGGGACTCACCCTGCGTCTTTCAAATCTTTGATAGTGGCATTAATCCCTGGGTGAGATAAGGTACTATTTTTGATTTATTTTCTTGGTAGTTAAGGAGAGCTCCAGGGCCTTCCATGTAGCTCTTCCTTTCAAAATAGCCCTTGCCCCATGGGTTAGGAAGCCAGTGTCAGGATTCCGCCCCTGTTGATACCAATAGCAACTCTGCATATAACCACAATTTCAGAGTACATAGCCCAGGCATGAGACAGACTTCACTCAAAACTTTTTTTTTTTTTAATCTGTGCCATGTACATGTATTATACAGTATATTCACAAAAAGAAAAGAGGGGGGAAATTCCATTTTTAACAATTAAATACATAATTATTAAGTTTTAAAAATTCTCCTTTGTGTACCACTCCAAAATCCTCTCCTGCACATACTATTTTTTTGGAAACACCTAGTCGTCTCATCGTTATCACACCGGTTGTAACTATGTACCTACGTGTCTACCTTCCCCATCAGACTCGGGAACAAGGAGTCGGGTTTGAGTCCCACTGTCCCAAGCACAGAACGCTGGACTCCCAGTAGACCATATGTTGCAAATAAAGACCTTCGTCCCTTTCAACTCAGGCCGTCCACGAGCCCAGGAGTTCCAACAAAATGATGTACAGCAACCTTTTCCAGGCCTTTATGTTGCCTCAATATTTCTCACCTGCAAAATGGGAATGATCCGTACCTGCCTCGCTGTGCTGTCGGAAGGAGTGAGACGATGGGTGTGAAAGTATTGTAACACTATAGAAATTAATTCACTCATCCATTTAACAGGCAATTATTAAGTGCTAGGGTGGTGCAGCGCGATTACCACCGCATTACACGCGTTCCTCCAGCAGGTTGCATCCTTCCCGTCCCGCGTAGGGGGGGAAGGGCGTCTCCCCACCAAGTTTTTCTCCCACCGAACTCCGGGTGGTGACCTTATTCAAAATGGCGCAGGCGGCCTCGGGGGCTAGTGCGGCGGCGCGGACTCCGCGTGCCCTCTGACCTGTTGGCAGCAGGCGGAGGGGGGGAACCGGGCGCCGCCATATTGGCTGTTGTCCTGTGAGGGGAGCGGTAGCGGCGGCGGCGGCGGCGGCGGCGCGGCGTGTGGAGCGAGGGAGCGGCGCGAGCGGCGGCATGACTCGGAGGCGGAGCAGGCCGAGCGGCGGTGCGGGCAGGCGCGAGCGGGCTCGGGCCGCGGGGCCGCAGAAGCCCCAGGCGCCCGAGCCCCCGCCGCCGCCAAGCCTGGAGGCGGGAGCGGGTGCAGGCCCTCCGGAGGCGCCGGCGGAGCCCGACCACGACGGCCCCAGGGAGGATGACGAACCCAACCTGGTGCCCGGCCCGCAGGTAGGAGCGAGCGGGGAGACTTCGGCGGCTCGGGCGCTTTCACCTTCCCAGAGCGGGAGCGGGAGTGGGGCGGGGTTGGGGATGGGCCATCCCGCCGCGGCTGGGGTAGCAGCTTTCCCCCGGGTCCGGCGCCGAAGCTTTCTCCCCCGGGGCGGGAATGGAGGCTGGACCCCTCTCCCCAAAGCCGAGGCTCGGTCCGCGCTCCTGCGACTGGGCTGAAGCTGCTCCCCTCTCCCCGCCGCCTCCGGGCGTTCCGGCCGTACACCCACACTGGGACTGGGACTGGGCTGTGATCCCGAGGCCGCAGCTCCGCTCTCGGCCCGCCACCTCCCCCGGGCCCACCTGCTCCCTCAGCCACAGGCCATCTCGGGGCTCTGGGACTGGACGACTGCAGCCTCTTCCCTCTGCCCCCGGGAACGGCTCCACTCCGTCCCCTGCAGCGCCTGCAGCCGCGGCCCCCTCAGCAGCTGTGTCTCCTGGCGCCTCCTCGCCATCCCCAGCAGAGCAGTTGGAGCAGACAGCCGGGCTGCCCGGAAGAGTTTTTGGTGGGGTTTCTGCACTGAGGTGGAAACCCAGCAGAACCTGCCCTTCTTCCCTCCCCTGCTCCGCAAGGCAGCCCACCCCGACCTTGAGATCCCAGGTTTGGAGAATCCTGCTGAGAGTGAACAGTAGGAGGATTCCCCAAAGCTTCCAGTTTGCCACCTGGAAGAAGATCACTTTCTTTTGAGCAAAGGAGATAATGGGAGGTACCCTGCCAATGTTCACTGAGAGGCGGGGGTGACATGGGCCACGGTTGCTCTGGGAGGGTTGTGGCACTCGGGGCTGGGTGGCTCTCCCTAAGCTTGCTCTGACAAAAGAGTTTTGAGTTGGTCTTTTGGCTGAGCCTGCCCAGGAAGGCAGGCTCCTGCAGGAGTCTTGGAGGGTCGGATGCGGCGCCGGATGAGGATGAGGCGTGGCGGAAGATGCGTTTGGCTCTGCAGACACTGCATCGGGCAGCAGGGGACTCTGGGAGGCTGGTGCAGCCAGAAGGCATGGCTCTTGACAGCCTTCTAGTAGAATCTCTGGAATTGTGCATGTGAGTGGGGTTGCCGTTTGGGGTACCTTCCCACAAAGCCTCCCCTGACCTCCCCAGTTGCGTCAGGTGCCCTCTCTGTGCCCACAGCCCTCTGTGCCTCCCTCTGGTAGCACTCCCCTTTCTGTGATGAAACATTGTGTTGATATGTCTGTTGCCTGCCCTGGACTGTGAACTCCACAGGGACACAGGCTATGCCATCTTTCTCTGATCTTCCACGCCTCGCCCAGGGCCTTGCTAACTCAGAATAAAAATAACTAGGTGAATGAGAGAGAAAATGAATCAGTCCAGAACCCGTGCTTATTGTAACCCAGTTTTCATGCTGATTTCCTTTGTGTCTCAGATCACAATAAGGTTTTTAATTAATGAAAATGTCAGCACTTACTGAGTGTCAGAAGCTCCACCTTCATCCGCATCCCCATCTCCTATCCTAGGCTGACACTGTTCCGTAGGAGACTCCCCAGGTTGGACCCCCAACCCCTACTGGGTCTAGCTTCCAACCCCAAAGCTGCTTCCCCCACCAGCCTACTCTGGGACCCCCGTGGGAGTGCTGTTATCCAAAAAGGGAGAGTGGGAGAAGGGAGAGCTGGAAAGCTGTTGTCTTCTCTTCTTCCCATTCAGCAGACCATAGAATACTTCAGGGTCTCTGCCACATAGAGATGCCAAAAAGCTTGGATGATGGCTCAACCATTCAGTTTTTATTAAGGACACAACTTTGCCAAGAGCTCTAAGCTTCATCAATTTCTTTGACATCTAGGTTCCTACCATGTTCTTACCTACTCCACTCCTTGACCTGCTGATTCATTTATTTGTGCCAGGCACTTTACATGCCTTACTTCTAATCTTCCCACCTCACCTGTATTTCTCCGCAGCGTTTAGCACAAATATGATGAATTGACCATTGATGTGATTATTTGTTTTTATTTGTGAACTCTGCGAGTTCAGGAGCCATGTCAGTCACCATTGTACCCCTGTGCCTGGTGGTTAACAAATATTGATCAACAAACTGGAGGATATAATTATCATTACTCCATTTTTCAGATGAAGAAACAGAAACTCAGAGCAACTAAACATTTGCCCAAATGACTCCAACTGTAGGTGTCAGACAAAAGAAAAGAAAAGGACTTTTAGGTACTTTGGGGGATTTTCAGCAAGACATTTTTTTTTAAACTATAGCCCCAAAGAAGGGAAACAAACTGGTAAATTCGGTTCTAGTTATGCCCCACTTTGACCGGGGGTGGGGTCTGGAAGCAGGCTTTTGTGCCCTGGTGCAAAGCACCTAGTGTAAGGGTAGGGTTCAGTCATTGCTCTGCCTACAAGCGTGTCTTTGGTGAGGAACTCTGGCTCCCATTGCCACTCATAACCCTGTCTTACATCTACAGAGTGGATAAGGAAGATGAAACTCAGTGTCATATACCAAACTGAATCCAAAGGTGGCAAATAAGACCACTTCCAGTCCACAGGCTTGTTGTAATGCCCCAGCTCACATATTGTTTTGTTTCTGTTTTTATTTTCATTTGAGCCAATATTTTAAAGATCAAAAGGTTTCCCACACATTTGGATTTGGGGCTCTTTTTTAAACTAAAGATATGGTGATGCTGGGTCCACTTTTCCACAAGGCAGTAATCAGTAGTCTCTGAGTAGCATTTGGCCCTTTTAGACAGCATATGCTCCTTAGGCATCTTTGGTTTTTTCCAGGCCCCTTCACTCATTGGCATAACCTGTACACATTTAAAGCAGGACCTTGAGTTTAATTGGGATCCCAAATGGCTTTCAATTGTTTCAGGCCACTAAACCACATTGATCTGTTTCCTAACAACCCAAATCCTCGTTTATAGCACAAGAAGGCTGAAACAGTTACTACCTTATTAGCAAAGGAAAACAAAACAAACAAAAAAAAACAAAGAACAACTGAAAAAGCAATTGTAGGAGACAGTGGGGAATAGTGTTTAGAGACTTGGATTGAATTCCCAGCTTAGCCTCCTAGCTTTGTGACTCCGCAAGTTGCTTCTCTCTGACCCCATCAGGAACTTCACAAGAGGCCTTGGTGGCTCACGCCTGTAATCCCGGCACTTTGGGAGGCTGAGGCAGGAGGATCTCTTGAGGCCAGAAGTTTGAGACCAGCATTGGTGACATAGTGAGATCTCTGGTTCTATAAAAAAAAAAAATCAAAACTTAGCTGGGCATGGGTTCACACCTATAGTCTCAGCTAGTTGGGATGCTGAGGCGGGAGGATTGCTTGAACCCAGGAATTAAGTTACCCAGGACTTCATGTGCACACCACTGCACCCCAGCCTGGGGGAGAGAGGGAAACACCGTCTCCTTTTAAAATAATAATACTTCACAAGAGAAGCAACCTATGCAGCAGCTAGTACATAGAAGCGCCTCACCTAAGAGAGGGGGCAGGAGCTGTGCCAGGTGGCCATACAAAGCCTGAGTGTTCTGGCCTGTTAGCTCTGCTAGCTGTCTTTCATCTCTCTTGGACCACTGAGTTTATAATCCAGTGTACACTCAATAAGCCCCCAGGAGACTTGCTAGGATGTAAGCCAGCAGTTGGTGAGGAGAGGTGAGCTCATCCTACCCTTCCCCACCTCTTGTTCCCTCCACATTGTCCTCTGGGACTTTGCCCAGTCTAGTTTAAAGGGACTCTAGAGATCCAATTCTTCCACTGCTCCCTCAAGAAATTGGAGCAGATGATTAGTCAGTATCTTTAATAAAAGTATCTCATTATGTTTAATTCACTCAGCAGTTATCAAAACCACCTCTGTGCCAGGCAGGACCTTTATTTGGGGTGCACAGATGGATAAGATAGTTCCTATCTTTGGGGACCTCCCCCTTAGAATCAGTGCCTGCCCAGCCTGCACTACTTCCATTGTCAGTAGGAGGAAATGATACTGAGGGGATCCTTGCCACCTCTGGTTCTTCTTTGTAAGCCAGTAGAGACTCACTATATAAAAATGTCAAAAGACCTTTGAAAATGAAGACTTACCCACTTAGGATTTTAATTTTTTTTTTAATTTAGAGATAGGATCTTGCTATGTTGCCCAGGCTATCCTCAAACTCCTGGACTCAAGTGATACTTCTCCTTAAGCCTCCCAAATAGCTGGGACTACATGTGCATGCCACTACACCCAGCTGAGTTTAAAATTTTTAATTTCTGATATCAGATGGATGATCCTAACACCTTTACTTACCTCATCTAGAATTTTTTAGAGCAGGGTCTATGTTTTAATTTATTTGGGGGGAAATGTATTGTGTGTGGACCTTATATACTCAATACATGGCTGTTAAAAATTATAATAAGTAAGGATTCTACCACTTTGTTCTTGTCTGCCCCCACAACTGGGCCAGGCTGGCAGTTATTCATTTAGGCCAGCCATTCGCATGCTGTGATGCCCAGTTTTATTTCACATGGCATTTATTGTGCAGACACTAACCGATCCCAGCTCTGTGCCAGGCCTGGGCTAGCTGCGCATGCAGAAGTGAATCAGACATAGTCCCTTCCCACAAGGGGCTCATAGTCTAGAGAACGTGTGTATAGTAATTGCAGTAATGCTAGAAGGAGATATAGCATCGGCTTCCTCTGAATAAAGGTTCAAATCCTGGACCGTATTAAGTGGCCTTTGGAAGTGTTTCAGCCTCTTGGTTTGTTTTCTCATGTATAAAATGACAATCCAGGCTGGGCACGGTGGCTCATGCCTGTAATCCCAGCACTTTGGGAGGCCGAGGCGGGCGGATCACGAGGTCAGGAGATCGAGACCATCCTGGCTAACACAGTGAAACCCTGTCTCTACTAAAAATACAAAAAAATTAGTCGGGCATGGTGGCGGGCACCTATAGTCCCAGCTACTTTGGAGGCTGAGGCAGGAGAATGGCGTGAACCTGGGAGGTGGAGCTTGCAGTGAGCCGAGATCGCGCCACTGCACTCCAGCCTGGGCGACAGAGCGAGACTCCTTTCTCAAAAAAAAAAAAAAAAAAGAAAAGACAATCCAGTCTTACATGGTTAATGTTAGGGTCCAACAAGTGCGGTATGCTTAACACAAGTGGTAGCTCTAAATATTGTAGATATTTGGTGTCAGGGTTGCCCAAGACATAACCTAGAGGAAGATGGGTCAGAGAATGCTTCTCAGAGCTGAGTCTTCAAGGTTGTGTAGAAGTTCTCCAAAGGACAAGGTGGTAGAAAGGAGTCTAAACAAAGGAAGGAACTTGTACAAAGACCCAGGGCGAGCACCACTCATTTGGAGAGTCGGGAGAGATCTGGCTGAAGGGGCTAGCAGGGTTCTTGAAAACCACACCAAGAGGTTTAGGCTTTATCCTGTAGGTGGTGAAGAATCAATGAAAGGTTTTAAGCAGGAGAGAGAAGGTGATGTGCTTCAATACATTCTCTGATAGCATGTGAGAAAGTAATTCTCAGTGGGAGAGACAGCTGTGATTGCTTGATTCCACCTCTCCCTTGCCCCAACCTAATAATCATCAGATCCCCTGTGCTTTGCTGGACCCTATCCCAGACTTACAGAATCAGTCTCCAGGTCTGGATCCCAGGTATCTATTGTTGAATTGTTCCCAAGTGACTCTGACATGTGACTGGGTCTGGGAGCTGCTGAATTGAGGGTGCCAGGGGGATCTTTGAGGAGACCTAGGGTATTCTTCAAACAGTGGGTTTCCCAGGGAGGAGCTTTTCCATAAACAAGAACAGAAACAACCTTAGTTTAAAACAGAACAAAAAACCTTCCCCCAGTTCTGATCTATTAATGATATTTGCCAACTTCCATTGTGTATAATCTTCCATTGTGTATCCAAACACTTACCTGTGCCTACTCTGTGCTACAGCTTCTGCTGAATGACTGCAATACAGTGACTTGTGGGACACAGGCTCTGCCCTTGAAAAGCTCACAGTATTGTGGAAAGGACAGATTTCAACCACTAGAATATATATGATAAGCTCTATTCTAGAGATACGTTTTTAAACAAAAGAGTGTTAGGATATCCTAGAGCAAAGCCAAGTTCATTCTTCCTGTGGACTTAAGAGGATGTAACACCCAGATCGAGCCTAAAAAAAAGAGAAGAAAAAGGCAGAAGGAACAGCATATGGGAAGGTGTGACTACTTTATGTATTTGGTCCTTCTTGGCAGGATGTGCAGAAGCAGAGAAGGACTGAGGAGAGGCATGCTATGTCTTGGGAAGGGCCCTGTGTGTGTGCCTTCGGTTCTGTGCCTGTGAGCCTGCCTTCATCCTTCAGACTCTGGGTGGCTCCCAGTACAGCAGCTGCATGGTTGTGCAGCCTGTGGGCCAACATGCTGCAGTCCATCTCCCCTTCATTCTCCACCAAAGGCCCTTAGCTCCCTTTATTATTTCCCCCTCCATGCTTAGGATGCTTAGCACAAGTGGTAGCTACGAGTAGATCTATCTACTGTGAAAAATGATGTAGGGAAACTAAAGCAGAAAGAAGGGGCTGGTGGAACTGCAAACACTGAAGGTTTTATTAGGAAGTTATAGCCAGAAAACAAGGAGCTGGGGGTTCAAAGAGGCCTTGAAGTCACTTGTCTAGTCCTTCTGTCCTTTGCTTCAAGAAATAAATTTGGTTTGGGCAAGTCTCACTTAGTAAGTTTCCCTGTCATTTCTTCCAGGGCAGAAGAGGAAAGAAACTAACGGGTATTGAGCACCTACTTTGTGCCAGGCCCAGGCCAGGTACTTTACATAATTTATTTCCTTCTGTCCTCACAACTCTGTAAAATATGGTTTTATTCCCATTTCATAAATGAGGAAATTGAGGCTCAAAGAAATTGAGTAATATTCCAAGATCATATTGAAAATGACAACTGGGATTTGAACTCACAACTGTGTGTCTCGTCCCCAAAATTCATGCTCTTCCTCCTCCATGAGTAACGTGTGCTGGGGTTAGAGTAGCAGAGTGGCAGTTTGACCTGAGGATTCAGGTAAATCTGCAGCTTGGGCCCTCCTTGTGGCTCATTGCACCCAGGAGGCAGTTCAGCGGATGCGCTAGCCTTGTGGGGATATTAAAACTGAGAAAGTTTTAGGGTTAAGGTCACTAGGATCAGAGAGACTCACTCCCAACCGAGCTTGTACAACCAGAAAGGATTCTCCACTGACTAGTCTCGTAGTGTGAAACAGCTGTTCTACCTCCTGGAAGGGCCTGAGCCCACAGCCTGCATGGAAGTTTGGGTAACAGCTCCAGGGCACTGAGGTGGGGTTGTGTCAGCTCTCTTAGAATTAACTGCAGCTCTGATTGTCAGCATTAGAATAGTCTGAGATTCTTCTCACTGATTGCCCTCTCATCAGTGGCTCAGAGTGACTCATAGCATGTTGGGAAATGCACTGTTTTGGCTCTGTTTTAAATTCTGCCTTTGTGTTGAACAGCTGAGACATGAGCCAGATGGGCTTTAAGCTTTCATTTATTTATTCAGTGAATGCCTGCAATGTGTCAGGCCCAAGCCAAGCCTAGGTTCCTGGGCATACTTAAATGACCAAGGTCCACACACTGCCCCCAGAGGGCTCACATTCTACCAGGAATTTAGGAACAGACAGAATACATCTGTGGCACATTTTGATGATGTTATACTAAATAGAATCAGTTGTGCTTAGCTTGACCAGCAAAAGCTTCATTGACCTTTGACCAGAATCTTAGGGAATGAATAGGAATTGTCAAGGGTAGATGTTTCCCGGCACTTAGCACAATTGGCAGGAGATAGGGACTCTGACAATGTTGAATGAGGGAATGAATGGGTGAATGGAAGAGTGACTGATGATAACTATGACAATGAGTTTTTCTAGGCTGAGGATTAATCATTTTCTCTGCTTCTGAAAGGGAATTTTAGCTGCTGGTGTTGTCCTCTGCCTGCCTTGGTGACAGAGAGGCTCTTGGAGTTGGGTGCCTTGAGAGTAGAGTGCTCTAATGGGCCATTTCAAAATAGAATTTGGGACCTGTTGCAGGGCAGCTGGTTAGATACAGCATGTGTCTTGGGGCAATCCTGTACGAACATACACAAACTCTGGAGATGAAAAAGAATCCATGGGATGAGTGAGGCCACGCTGAGTGCTGGAAATTCAATCCAGCTTCAGAGTAGTCCTTGACAGCTGTCTGGTCTGGCAATGGGTTATTCCCAAATTGTGGACAGAAAGGCCAAGCTAGAAAATTGAGTCATGCCCCCAGAGACCTATCTTTTTTTTTTTTTTTTTTGAGGCAGGCTCTCACTGTTACCCAGTTTGGAGTACAATGGTGCAATCTTGGCTCACTGCAACCTCCGTCACTTGGGCTTGAGCAATCCTCCAACCTCAGGAGACCTTATATATTCCTAAAAATTATTGAGGAACCCAAAGAGCTTTTGTTTGTGTTGTTTATATCTATTGATACTTACCAAATTAAATATTAAAGCTGAGAAAGCTTTAAAATATTTTGTCACTAATTTAAGAAAGACAATATTAAAGCTATCTTGTTAACATAACAATTTTTAATGAAAACTACATTTTCCAAAACAAAATTAGAAGAATGGCCAGGTGTGGTGGCTCATGCCTGTAATGCCAGCACTTTGAGAGGCTGAGGCGGGCGGATCACTTGAGGTCAGGAGTTCAAGACCGGCATGGCCAACATGGTGAAACCCTGTCTCTACTAAAAATATAAAAATTAGTCAGGCGTATTGGCAGGCGCCTGTAATCCTAGCCACTTGGGAGGCTGAGGCAGGAGAACCGCTTGAACATGGGAGGTGGAGGTTGCAGTGAGCAGAGATCATGCCACTGCACTCCAGCCTGGATGACAGAGCGAGATTTCATCTTAAAAAAAAAAAAATTAGAAGAATGGTCTTCTTTTCATTTTTGCAAATTTCTTTTCATCTGGCTTAATAGACTAAAGCTGGCTTCTCATATATGCTTCTGTATTCAGTCTTTTGCAATACATTGTTTTGGTTGAAGTATATGAAAAAAAATCCAACCTCACACAAATATATAAGTGAGAAAGGGAGGAATGTTTCAGTAGCCTTTCCAAATAATTTCCATTATTGAATTTGAGCCCATATCAGTGAAGTCTTCATACTCATTTACACTAAAATCTATTGGTCGAGCCAGTGCTTTGAATCCATCATGCTTTGGTCATTTGGAAAATAGGCTCACTGGATTTTGCACATCTTCCAAATGTTTTCCATTTCATTTTACAATGCCAAAAGATAACATTTGTTAATATCACCACCAATTTCATCAGAAAAGTCTTCAAGTATTTGGAAGCTGTCAAACTCATGATGGTAGATGCAAGTTTCAGAATTTTAATTTTCACTTGAAAGCTTGCATTTTATGTCATTGCCCACAAATACTGTCAGTTGTTTTCCTCGAAGTGACAGGCTCATTTTATTCATTGTTCATTTTTTTGAGAAAATGTCTGCCAATACCCAAGTCTAAATAGTAAGTCATTCTTTCAGTTAAAAAATGGTGTTCCATGAAAAAAAGTGGCTTCCTCTTCCTTTGATTTTATCTCTCTTTTATCCAGGAAAAACTAGAATGCCCTAACTTAATGCTTCTCAGGCCAAGACAAAAAAGTCTTGGGCCTGATCTGGTAAGGGAGCAGAGATAATGGTTTTAATGGCTACAGATGCCAGCCCCCTAGGCCCTAGAGTGCACCTAGAGCTCACTTGGCCCCTTCACTGCTCTGGGGATGTGCATGCTACAGCATGGATCCCTTGTGAGTAATCTCACACTCTCCAGAGATTCTGGTTGTGCTTAGAGTGAAGAAAAATTATCTTGGAGCTTTTTTGAGGAGATCCCAAATCAGTAGAACCCCCAGAACTTTTCTTCCCTCATCTTTTGCCTAAGGCTAGACCTGCATCCTCAGAGGCTCTGAAATTTAAACTGAGGTGAGCAGGAACAATGGGCTGCTGCCCAGGGCTGCTGGATTCAAGAATCAGCTCCATCAGCCTTTGTGATGAAGAAAAATGGTTGGAGTTTTCATTCATTCGATGAACATTTACTGATCTCTTCTTTGTGTAGGAATACTGTGCCAGGTGCTAAAAATACAGCTTGGGAGCAGCTGATTGAAAGTCTGGGTTGACCGACTTTTCAGGGCATAAGGGGTCATGAATGCCAGAATTTGGGAAATGGCAGCAGATCACAGTCAAAGGGAACTCTGAACCAAGAGCTGTTCTCTGCCAAAGCAAAAATTTGAAGGAACCAGTGGCATTACTGACTATAAATATAACATCTCTAGGGCTTGGGATTCTCATCACCCTCTAGCAATTAAAGTGGAGATGAAAGTAGCAGAGGAAAGTTCCCAGTTCCACAAGGCATCATACCCAGGGGCAGGCGCCACGGCCTAGAGTTCAGACATCAGCTTTAGGGGTGGCCCCTCAAACTGCCTGGGCCTCAAAGAAGGACTCAAGTGTACCAAACTCAGAGAGGACAGTGGATAAACTAGTCTTCAATGTAGACTTAGAACAGAACAGCCAAGGGGCTTAGATAATAGATTGAGTGCCTACAGCCTGGATCCCTTGAGCTAAGTGCTTTGTATCTCTAATGTGACTTAATCCTGTGGGCAGCTTTATGCAGCATGGGTGGTATCATCACTCAGTTCTGTGGGCAGCTTCAATTAGAGCTTAATTAGCTTTTCAGGCCCTGTGTTTCTTGCTTTAACTAGGAAGACAACCTATCCTGTAAAGTCACTTCTAGTGATGGCTAATCTCATTTATTTTGTGTACCATTTTGGCTCTCGGGAGAGTCACATTATTTCCATTAACTGGGGGCATCTCATTATAATCCCTAAAGAATGCAGTCTTTTACTCTTAACGTGGTTAAGATTGGAACCATTCTGGAGGTCAGGTGGACAGATGGGCCTTTCTCTGTAGGCAGCAGTAATTTCAAGCAGTGTCTCATTGGACTGCCTGCCGGCTGCATTGCCATGGGGACACCTAGCAAATCTGAGTTCTCTACCACATGGCCCACTGAGTCCATGCCTGAAGCCAGGCCCTGTGCTGCACTGTGAGGGATCCAGACAGGAATCAGACCTGGCACCTGCCTCTTGTAGAAGGGATGGAAGATACAGGTAAATAAATTGTGCAGAAGACACAACTACTGTAACCAAGGCACAGTGTACTAGGAGGAGATGGGAGAGGAGAAGTGAATTACGAGAGGAGAAAGCCTAGAGGAGGTTGGACTTAAATTGAGCCTTTAGTCTCAGCTAGTCATTGGAAAAACATGAGAAGAAAGTGGGTTTTAAGCAAGGAATCACCTTTAGCGAAAGCATGAAATAGAAAAAGGCAGAGATTATTTTGGGAACTTAGGGAATGACTTCATGGGGTTGAGGGGAGAGATTAAGATTTCTAACAAGTCAGTTTAGATTCATCATATATGAGAGACTCACGTTTGTGTAAAATGCAGTGACCATTTATTGTTTCCTATTGTTCCTGTCGTGTTAATGATGAATACCATGTGTTCAGCAACATCTATGTGCCTAGCACTGGACTAGGTGCTTTATCACATTTATTTCTCACAGCTGACCCTACAAATTAGGACTTAATCCCATTTTACAGATGAGCAAACAGAGAGGGTAAGTAGAACTAGCCCAGCATCTTACAGCTGGTAAGTGATAGAGGCCAGGATTAATGCCAAAGCCAGTGTTGTTTCCACTGTGCCCCAGTGCCTTCCACAAGTACTTTGGCACTAAGTGCAGTCACACTGATTACATACTTAATTTATAAGAATTGTGTATTTGCTTTTAAAAACAGAAAACACACGTATCATACGTTTTATTACACATTTGAATTGTTGGTTATAACTACAAAACCATATACAGTCATTCCTCCACATCTGTGGATTCAACCAATTGTGGATAGAAAATATTCAAGGAAAGAAAAGGATGGTTGTGTCTATACTGAACAAGTATAGACTTTTTGCCTCGTCATTATTCCCTAAACAATACGGTATAGCAGCTATTTACATAGCATTTACATTGTATTAAATATAAGTAATCTGGAGATTGTGGGAGGGTGTGCATTGGTTATATACAAATATGACACCATTTTATATTAGAGATTGGAGCATCTGCAGATTTTGGTATCTGGGGGGTGTCCTGGAACTGATCCCCCATGAGTACTAAGGGATGACTGTATATTGTGCTTTATAGGCCACATAAAGAATTTCAGGCTGGGCACAGTGGCTCACGCCTGTAATCCTAGTACTTTGGGAGGCCGAGGCGGGCGGATCACGAGGTCAGGAGATTGAGACCATCCTGGCTAACACCGTGAAACCCCGTCTCCACTAAAAATACAAAAAAATTAGCCGGGCGTGGTGGCGGGCACCTGTAGTCCCGGCTACTCGGGAGGCTGAGGCAGGAGAATGGCGTGAACCTGGGAGGCGGAGCTTGCAGTGAGCCGAGATCGTACCACTGCACTCCAGCCTGGGCGACAGAGCGAGACTCCGTCTCAAAAGAAGAAAAAAAAAAGAATTTCGAGAATAACTATACAAGATTTTAATTGTATGTACTGACTTTCGAACCTAGCATGCAAATGAAATGAAACCGTTGTAGTAAAATTACATGTCTTGGTGCTCGCCTTGTGGTCATCATCATGGCAGGAAAAGGGACTCTATCTAGAGTTACTGTGGCATTTCGTAGCTATGGAAAGTTTCCTCTTTGCCTTAATTTCTCTGAATACCATCCTTCTCTATCCACCTTCCACCCCTGCAGTTGCCATTAAACAACTGTCTTGCTCATTGAAATGTTCCCTTGGCAGACACTGATTTAGGCTGTATCTTTTGTGAGTTCCACATGTAAAATTTCTGTCTCTCTGGTACTCTTTTTCTAAGTTCCTTGTACTTCCGAAAGTTTCATTATGCTTCTGGTACTACTGTTTGGTTCCTTTCTTTTTTGAGAAACCAAGGACCCAAGTCAGTGTAATGGTAACATTAGAGGTTTAAGGATACCCTGATGCTAACTCATTATGAGAAAGTAATTTCATGGGAGAAAAATGATGGCATTATCTTATTGGTAGGATGAGGGTGATACCCTTATTATTCCCGTAGGCCTCTGCAGACACATGTTACCCAGTGTTGGGTAAGTTTGGAAGGTATGTCAGTTAACTACCATTGCATAACAAACCACCTCCAAAACCTAGTGGTTTAAAACAATACCACTTTCTATCTCTCATGAGTCTGCTCTCGGCTGGGCTCACTCCTGTTTCTCTGATCAGCTGGCCAATCAGCTGGGAAGACTTCGCTTTCTCCACAAGTCTCTCACATCCCTCCAGCAGCTAGCCTGGTCTCGCTCTCAGGCCATGGCAGAGGTTCAGGAGTGAGCAAGCCCAGCCGTGCATGGAAACAAGTGGAAATGTATACACACCTTTCAGGTTTATGGCTGGCAGCCTATTTGCTAACATCCCATTGGCCAAAGTGACATAGTCAAGCCCAGTGTCAGAGTGGGGGCAGATACAAAGTTGTAGGATATAGGAAGCTATTAATTGAAGGCATTAAACGTAATCAGTCTCCCAGTCAGGACCCCTCAATGTGAAAGCAAACCTACAGACTTATATTTGTTTTTCTTTTCTTTTTTTTTTAAGACGGAGTCTTGCTCTGTCGCCCAGGCTGGAGTGCAGTGGCGAGATCTTGGCTCACTGCAAGCTCCGCCTCCCAGGTTCAAGCGATTCTCCTGCCCCAGCCTCCCGAGTAGCTGGGACTACAGGTGCTTGCCACCATGCCCAGCTAATTTTTTTGTGTTTTTAGTGGAGACGGGGTTTCACTGTGTTAGCCAGGATGGTTTCGATCTCCTGACCTCGTGATCCGCCCACCTCGACCTCCCAAAGTGCTGGGATTACAGGCATGAGCCACCGCGCCCGGCCTGAGTTATATTTCTAAGTCAAGTTTGTCACAGAAGGCAAAAAAAAAAGTCCAAATAATGACTGTATTGGGCCTATGCTATGGGCATACACAGGGTAGACACTTTACCTGCTACGCAGTGATGATCCTTACAACAACTCTGCAAGGTAGGTAGGAATTGGAGCCCAGAGAAGTTAAATAACTTGCTCAAGGTCACCCAGCCAGTATGTGTTCAGGCAGGAATTAGAATGCATATCTGTTTGATTTCAAAGCCCAGACTGTTTTCACCATACTCACTACCTCTCAGGAGCACCAACCAGAGCCTTACCTTCCCTCTGACACAGTTTCCCATTGAGTTGATGCTTTCTGACTAGCTGTACAAACGCCTCCTCCAAAATGTTGCTGCGATCCTAAGGGAATTGTGCAATTCTTCAGAAAACCCACACATTCTCCTAAACTGTCCACTGACTAAAAGCATTCTTTCCTTCCAGATGGGCATTGGTCCCTGGGCTGTACAGGCAGCCCAAGAATTGTGGACACTCCCAGCCATGCCAGAGAGGGAAGGGCCATCTTCTCTTTAACCTTTAAGATTTGGGGATGTCAGAGAATTAGGATATTTGAGCATGAGTTTTGGAGCCAGACTCACTAGGGTTCAACCACTCGCTAGCTTTATAACCTTGGGCAACTCATTTAACTTCTTGAAATCTGTTTCTTCATCTTAAAAAATGGGAATAAGAACACCTCGTTTGCAGAGCTGTTACAAGGACTAAATTTTAATTATGTCTAAAAAGTGCCTAACCCAGTGCCTGGCACGTAATAAGTGGCATTACTAATATTGTTACTATGATTTTGAAGGAGAGCCTTTCCCCTCCTGGGAAACCCTGTTTCTGTCTGTTGGACAGGTCCCCCCCGCCTCCAGCCAGCCTGTGCAGACTTGCTGCCTGCTGTGTCACCGGGAACGCAAAGGCTGGGAAGAAGGCCCTTCTCAAAATGGACTGGTGTTGCAGGGTGAGAAGCTGCCCCCTGACTTCATGCCAAAGCTCGTCAAGAATCTCCTAGGCGAGATGCCTCTGTGGGTCTGCCAGAGTTGCCGAAAGAGCATGGAGGAAGATGAAAGGCAGACAGGTCGAGAACATGCAGTGGCGGTAGGTAACCGCTGACAGGGGTCCCTGAATGCAGGAGGGCTCCTCCCCAAGGAAGTCAGGCTGTTCCCTGTCCTCAGGTGGCTCTCCTTGGGCAGCTCCCATGCCCAGGCACTGAGAGACTTCTGGGCTGCACTGGCACAGCATTGGCAGCTCAAGTTCAGATTTGGGGGAAGAAGAGAAACTTCTGGCAGCCCACTGGTCAGTCCCTCAGGGTGGTCTGTGCACAGGATGAGGGCCCACTCATAGGTACTGGTAGATCACGAGCCTGCTGCCTTCGGCTCTGTGGCAGCTTGAAAGCCAACCAGTATGACATGGGAGACAGAGATGAGTTTGAGGGTCTGAAATGTGCCCTAGTTAGAAGGACAGACACTTGGGAGTCATCTAAGTCTGCTGTTTCATGAATCACGACGGCCAGACTTTCCTCATTTCTCACGTCGCTGCAGATCTTCCCTTTTACCCAGGAACAGTTTAGCTTCAGGACTCCTGGTCAAAAGGCCCTTCCTGTCATTGGCCGCTCTCTACTCCCCAAAGGCCCGCAGTTCACAGGCAGTCTCTGCCCCTACCAGAGTCTCTCTCCCCAGTCTCCACACATTGCATGTAAGTGGGACCACCACAGCCCTTTCCCAGCAAAGGCCTGGCCCTCATTTGTTCTTATAGCTGGAGTTGTATTCATTGTGTTTTTGCTATGGCACATGGCCTGGAGGAGAAGGAGCTCCCTCAGGAAAAGCTGAGGCAGCAGAGGGTCAGCTCCGATGTTTGCTGTTTGACCGTGAGCCTTTTTCCTCCCCCTTCTCCAGATCTCCTTGTCACACACATCCTGCAAATCACAGTCTTGTGGAGATGACTCTCATTCGTCCTCGTCTTCCTCCTCATCATCCTCATCCTCGTCCTCCTCTTCCTGCCCTGGGAACTCAGGAGACTGGGATCCTAGCTCGTTCCTGTCGGCACATAAGCTCTCGGGCCTCTGGAATTCCCCACATTCCAGTGGGGCCATGCCAGGCAGCTCTCTTGGGAGTCCTCCTACCATCCCCGGTGAGTCTCCAGGCTCGGGAGAGAGCCAGGCCCTATAAATGTGGACAGCTGTGTTTTCCTATCCACTTTGTTCAAACAAATCATAAGACTGGTTACTAAAATAAGTAAAAGTGGAACTGTTCTGGTGGAAGCAGGGGCAGCTTAGACCTTGACTATCTCTGGAACTCCTTTCCCCACAACTCTGAACTTGAAAAATACTGCTAATAGAAAAACGTTTGCCTCTCAAAGTTGTCATTGGCTCTGGTAGTTCACATTGGATCAAGAGGGCATCCGGTGAGGTGTGTCTGAGTAGAAAGTGGAGTCGTAGGACTTAGATCACCTGACCCCTGCAGCACCACAGAGGACCTGGGCAACCTTGTCTTCCTAGGCCTTGACTTCCCCACCTAAGGGATGGGTATAAAAGCACTGAAGTTAAATGCCCAAGAGATTGGCAGTGTAAGCCGTAATCGTTATTAGCTAATTTAGCAGCTGTGTAAGTCTTCTTTGACCCTGAAATAACTCTCAGAGACCCAGAGACAAAACTCTTGGGTTATTGGTTTATTATGTAAATATGATTTACTGTCATACTTCTAAATGAAGGAGCTGAGTTCTTCAAAGTGGGTCTGCCCCCAGAATTATGAGTGTTGAGCAGTATATAATTCCATTAATTTTGGTACATAAGCTAGAGAGTCATCAGAACCTTTTTCCCACTTCTCTGAAATCTGGGGCCCTCAGGGGTC
Source organism: Pan paniscus (assembly GCF_029289425.2). NCBI lineage: Eukaryota > Metazoa > Chordata > Mammalia > Primates > Hominidae > Pan > Pan paniscus. The sequence continues at coordinate 172,620,289 of NC_073253.2, read as the reverse complement.
TGGCATGCCCTGCTGCTGTGGTACACGTGGCACAGAGGCAGAGCCTGGGCCTGCTGCTCCACTGTCTTCTGCAGATCATCCTCCAGGGCTGAGGAGCACCTGTGTACAAGCAGATCCTAGAGAGACCCTCAGAGACAGAATGCATATCCTCTGCTCATGCTTCAGAAAAGGCATGGAGCCTTGTGTGGAATCAGCATTCCTAGTACCTTCTTGCTTGGGCCTGGGCTCCTTGAGCCTGCTCAGCTGTGTTGCTGCCCACACAGAATCTTCTGCAGCTCCAGGGTCCCCTGTGCTGAGAGGCTGTGCCCTCTTGTCACAGAAGCAGGATGCTGTGGCAGTGAGCCTGTGGGCTTTCCTTCCCAGGTCTGGGCTCCCATTCTGACCCCTTTCTCCTCCCTCTGCCCACAGGTGAGGCTTTCCCTGTCTCGGAGCACCACCAGCACTCAGACCTCACTGCTCCCCCTAACAGCCCCACCGGCCACCACCCCCAGCCAGCATCTCTAATCCCGTCTCACCCCAGCTCCTTTGGCTCCCCGCCCCACCCACACCTGCTGCCTACCACCCCGGCAGCACCTTTCCCTGCCCAGGCTTCAGAGTGCCCTGTTGCTGCTGCCACTGCCCCCCACACTCCAGGGCCATGTCAGAGCTCCCATCTACCCTCCACCAGCATGCCGCTCCTGAAGATGCCCCCACCATTCTCGGGGTGCAGCCACCCCTGCAGCGGGCACTGTGGTGGGCACTGCAGTGGGCCTCTCCTCCCACCCCCGAGCTCTCAGCCACTCCCTAGCACTCACAGGTAAGTGTGCTGCATGAAGGGCAAACTCTCTACCCACTTGAACTTAGAATTTTGGAAAATTTGGGGTTAACTTTGAGGTGGCAATTAAAAAGTAGACTATGTCTTTCCTTTCATTATTTTTCAATTGTAAAGAAGTATGTGTTTTGGCCTGGCACAGTGGCTCACACCTATACTCCTAGCGCTTTGGGAGTCCTAGGCAGGAAGATCACTTGAGCCTAGGAGTTTGAGACCAGCCTGGGCAACATGGCAAGATCCCCCTCTCTACAAAAAATTTTGAAAATTAGCCAGGCATGGTGGCATGCAACTGTAGTCCTAGCTACTCAGGAGGCTGAGGCAGGAGGATTGCCTGAACCCAGGAGTTTAGGGTTGCTGTGAGCATTGATCATGCCACTGCACTCCAGCCTGGGTGACAGAGCTTTAAAAAAAAAAAAAAATAGTATGTGGGGTTTTTTTTGTTTTGTGTTTTGTTTTGTTTTAACTTGGAACAATTCAGAAATGTATAAGGAAAAAAAAGTCTTCACAACCTAAACTTCTACCACTGTGGTATATTTTCACCATGTTTCTGTATATAAATAACATACTTAGATATTTGATATACCTTTCGTGTAGTAGTAATTTTTTAACATTATGTCATGATCATTTCCCCAGTTAAAATTCTTCAAGAAACTTTTCAATAGTCATATAATGTCTTACTGTATAGCTCAAGCATACTTTATCATTCCCCTATTCCTGGATATCAAGGCATTTCCAGTTGTTTAACCATAATGAATGAGACTGTAATAAGCATCCCTGCACCTAAATCTGTTTGAATGAGAAATCATGTCCTTCAGGGAGATTCCTAGAAGTAACTCTTAAGTACTAAGAAAGGTTATACTAACATATATTTGAAAGAGAATTCTTTGGAGAAGATAGAGGTATATTTTTATGTTAGAAATCAGATCTGTGTTTATCATGCATTTCTATCTTCCTATTGGAAAGTCTCCTGTGTCTGGCACATGCCGGGTTGACAGTGTCTGCAGTCTGCCACCCGCCGGTTTTCACTTAGCGTTGCCTCCTCAGCATATTTGTGTTCTCTTGTGGTGTTCTTAGCCTCTAGCTTCAAAGGCTGGAGAACATCGAGCGCAATTCATGTTACTGTTCTCCAGTTGCTGAGCATTTGGATTATTCGGACATTTTAACATTACCAACAGTGTCTCTAAAGATGTCTTTTCTTAAAGCCTTTTTCCTCTTTTGGATTTTTCTTGTTGGAATCAAGTTCTCAGAATGAAAAAAGTTACTAGTTAAAGGCTGTTTAGGTGTTTTTTGTTCTCTTTGAGGGTTCTTAATACACACTGAAAAACTGCTATCCAAAGGGGTCTCCAAATTGATGTAACCACCAATGAGTGCTGGTTTCCCATATTCACAGGCACACTATTTTAATTTTTCTAAAATCAATTTTGTGGCCTGGTGCCCAGCTCATGCCTGTAATCCCAGCCCTTTGGGAGGCCGAGGCAGAAAGATTGCTTGAGCCCAGGAGTTGGAGACTAGCAAGGGCAACATAATGAGACTCTGTCTCTACAAAAAATTTAAAAACTAGTGGGGCATAATGTGCATGCCTCTAGTTCCAGCTACTTAGGTTGCGGGGGCTGAAGTGGTACAGGATCGCTTGAGCCTGGGAGATACAGGCTGCAGTGAGCTGACATCGTGCCACTGAACTCTAGCCTAGGCAACAAAGTGAGAGCCAGTCTCAAAATAGAAAATAAAATCAATTTTGCTGGCCAGGCGCGGTGGCTCATTCCTGTAATCCCAGCACTTTGGGAGGCTGAGGCGAGCAGATCACGAGGTCAAGAATTCCAGACCAGCCTGGCCAGCATGGTGAAACCTCGTCTCTATTAAAAATACAAAAAAAAAAAAAAAATTAGCTGGGCATGGTGGCGTGTGTCTGTAGTCCCAGCTACTCAGGAGGCTGAGGCAGGAGAATCGCATGAACCTGGGAGGCGGAGGTTGCAGTGAGCCAAGGTCGCACCACTGCACTCCATCCAGCTTGGGCAACAGAGCGAGACTCCGTCTCCAAAAAAAAAAAAAAAAAAAAAAAAATCAATTTTGCTAATGCAATAGATAATGAATGGTTGGTTTAGAACAAACTTCTGTAAGCACCACTGATAATGATTCCTGCCACCATCTTTTTTAATCCACGTCACATGCTTAGCATCCTTTCTAGCAGCAGAGAGGGCTGCTTTGGACTGCCCTGGAAGCTGGGCCTCCACACAGCTCCTTGAGCTCCATCCTTGCTCTCAGTTCCCCTGCCACCTCAGCCTCAGCCCAGCGTTGGGACCAGCCCAATGGGTGCTTCAGCTGCTCATGGCCCAGCCTAAGGTTTCAGCTCTTCTGGCTCAAATTATGGGATGTTTCAGGCGTATGTCTCATTCTTACCCTGGGAAAATACTCTGTATTACAAGATATCCCAGTGCTTCCTGAAATCCAGAGGCAGAACAGTACAGTGGAGAGAATATGAGCTTTGCATAGAGAGAAACGTGGGCTTGAGTTCCCCACATCTCCCCTGCCTGCACCCACCATGTACCCCTTCTCAGGGCACTGTGCACACCTCACTTTATCCTCCTGTTTATCGTGCATCATTGTCACTGTCTGTTTGCATCCTTGAGTCCTGGCCACCTGTTGGGCAAAGCAGTCAAGTACTCAGCTTCACTCTCTACCACCGCAAAGTGGGGATAATGACACTTATTTTGGAGGACTTGGGGGATGGTTAGAAATAATATGCCGAGGCCGGGCGCAGTGGCTCACGCCTGTAATCCCAGCACTTTGGGAGGCCGAGGCAGGTGGATCAACTAGGTCAGGAGATCGAGACCATCCTGGCTAACACAGTGAAACCCTGTCTCTACTAAAAATACAAGAAAATTAGCCGGGCGTGGTCGCGGGCGCCTGTAGTCCCAGCTACTCGGGAGGCTGAGGCAGGAGAATGGCGTGAACCTGGGAGGCGGAGTTTGCAGTGAGCCGAGATCATGCCACTGCACTCCAGCCTGGGCGACACAGCAAGACTCCGTCTCAAAAAAAAAAAAAAAAAAAATGCCGACTCTAGAACCTGGCACGAACAGTGGCTCTCATAGTTGGTGTCCCAGAAGTCACTTGCTTTTTCTCAACTCCGTGCCCTGTGGTTAAGGCAGCTCCACCCATCTGCTCCAGAGCACCAGAGTCTGCTCAGAAGCACCTTAGAAAGTGAAAGGAGACTGGCCTCATGGATAGCCCTGAGTGTTCCAGAGGAGCCTTCAGCCCACTAATGGGTTCAGGCCTATTTATTGAGCACCTGCTGTGTGCAGGGTTGTTACACTGGGACCCAAAAACTGAAGCAACACAGCCCCTGCCCTTGAGGCGTGCAGTCCAGTTTGAGAGACAAATGCGCAAACAGACCATGACAGTGACGCACAATAAGCAGAAGATGGAGTGACGTGTGCACAGTAGCCTGAGAAGGGGTGCATGGTGGGTGCAGGCAGGGGAGGCGTGGGGAAACCTTTCCAGAAGAGCCGCATTTGTGTTTGGGATGGGCCTTGAGGGACAGTGCAGGTGTTCGCCCTGTTCAGGTGAGAGGTGCAATGTAGTTGGACCACCTGGGACCTCTGTGGAGTGGGGCAAGTGAAGGGCGGTCAGGATGGCAGGTGGTGGTTGGGATGCTTCCTGGGTTTCTGCATCACCTGCCTCACCTCTGGGCCTTCCTCCCCATCATCAGGGATCCCGGGTGCAAGGGGCACAAGTTTGCACACAGTGGCCTGGCTTGCCAGCTGCCCCAGCCCTGCGAGGCAGATGAGGGGCTGGGTGAGGAAGAGGATAGCAGCTCTGAGCGAAGCTCCTGCACCTCGTCCTCCACCCACCAGAGAGATGGGAAGTTCTGTGACTGCTGCTACTGTGAGTTCTTCGGCCACAATGCGGTGAGTGAGCCTGCCCAGGCTAGAGAGGGCTGGGGGCCAGCCAAGGTGAGCAAAAGGAGCACCCTGCTCTCCCCAGAGACCCCGTTGCTCACGGTGGTAATTACCGTGCTGGGGCCGTGAGTCCTTGCACCTGCGTCCGCTCGCTTGATCCTCACAGCACATTTGTGAGGTAGGGGTTTTTAAACATTTTGCTACCTTTGCTCTTCTCATGGTTTCTCTTAAGATTGACTTTTTTTCCTTAGGCAAAAGGAAAGGAAATGGCAGAGAGAAAGCTATGATTCTGATGAGTATGTATACGTGTGTAATCCCAGAGAAGTGAACGCTTGGGAGTGATGAAGGCAGAGTGGAAGCAAAAAGGCTCTCAGTCCCCCAAGTGTGACAGCCAGCCGAGGGACAGGCCGTGAGCACAGACGGCGCCAGGAAGGAGGCTCAGATCAGAGGGCATGCTGGCTCTGGCCAGGGGGAGGAAGCAGTGCAGAAGTCTCATAAGGTGAAGAGGAGAGGGCCGCTGGTTAGGGTAGAGCAGCTGAGGAAAGAAGAAATGAAAGTAATTAAATTGCTAGTCACCTTTGAGCTAGGGGTTATTATCCTCATTTTAGAGATGACAAAATTGAGGCTCACAAAGACTCGGTGACTCGCCCAAGGTCATACAGCTTCCCGGTGACGAAGCCCGGGCTCCAACTTGTTTTCCTGGCTCCCCAGTCAGTGTTTGCCCAGCTCTGCCCTGTTCCCTCCTAGTCCCTTCACCCACTGCCGCCTGGATTCAGCCTGGCTGAGAGGGTGAAGCCATGTGGCCTTGGTGGCTAATGGTAGAGAGAACAGTTGTCTTGCTTCTCCTCACATACTTGGTGCCCGTGGGAGGGAGTGCTGTGGGCCCCCCAGGCCCAGGGTGTAATGTCAGCACCTCCCCCCCACCCCCAGCCACCCGCTGCCCCGACGAGTCGGAACTATACCGAGATCCGGGAGAAGCTCCGCTCGAGGCTGACCAGGCGGAAAGAGGAGCTGCCCATGAAGGGGGGCACCCTGGGCGGGATCCCTGGGGAGCCCGCCGTGGACCACCGAGATGTGGATGAGCTGCTGGAATTCATCAACAGCACGGAGCCCAAAGTCCCCAACAGCGCCAGGGCCGCCAAGCGGGCCCGGCACAAGCTGAAAAAGAAGGTGGGTGTAGGGAGAGCCCAGCTCTGCCGTCTCTCCTCCCTGAGGACCCTCGCCCCAACCCCCAGGACTTCTGGGGCATGAATGATGCTGGCTGCCAAAGGCCTCAGCTTGGCTCACTGTTCTGGGAAGGTCTGAATGAGTTTGGGAGGCATCAGGGTCAGGGATCCTGGGGGCAAATAACTGGAGGAAAAAACGTGTCATGGCCTGAGAAGTTGCTTGCTGGATTCCTCCAAGCTGAGGACTTGCTTCAGTCAGTCATTTATTCATTCAGCAAACACTTCTACAAATACTGGCAGCCAAAGTGTGACACAGTTAAGTTCTCACCCAGAAGAAGCTGTCCAGTGGGGAGACTGACACAAAACTGGACAAGCATATTAGCATGTGACAAGTACTGGGATGAGGGAAGTCCCCCATCCTGCCTGGAAATGGCTTTACAAGAGGCTGACTGTGAGTACAGACTCCTCAGGAGGGCCCTCCTGGCAGCAGGCACGGCACATTCCACAGCAGCTTGACAGCCAAAACTGAGCAGAAGAGAGGCAGGATGGACAGTGTTGTTGAGGGAGGGCCTCTGAGGCCCTGCGGAAGAGCTGTGGCTTTATCCTACCGGTGAGAGAAGTCACTGAGGGTTTTAATCAAAGCATGCACTTGGTCACACCTGCATCCTAAGATTATGCCGTGGCCAAATGGAAGGTAGCTTGGAGGGTTCCAGGCAGGAAGACCTCGAGTTCGATGCCTCAGGCAGGAAACGCAGGCCAAGGGAGAGATGATTGATGGTGGGGCCAGAGAAGAAGAGAGGGATTTTCAGAGGAAGCCGAAGTGACGGGCCTTTGATCTGATGGCAGGAGAGGGAGATGGAGGCAGGGATGTCTCCCAGGTGTTTGCTTGGTGACCAGCAAGATGGTGGTGCCTTTCACTGAGCCAGGATGGGATTTGCAGAAGACAGTGAATTCAGTTGAGGCATGTTAACTCGAAGGCTCCCGTGAGACATCTAAGTGGAGAAGTGCAGGGCTAGCATTTACCAGCGCAGAGATGTAATTGAAGCCAGGGGAATGAACCAGGCCTCGGGACTGAGGACAGAACCTGGTGATCTATTCCTCGGCAGCCCTCCTGCCAGATGAGCCCCAGAGCTTGATGGCTTGTCCCTTGTGGCTTCTTTACCTCTTCACCTGCCTACTCCCAACTGCGTCTGCACAGTGACACGTTTAGGAGCCCAGCATCCGAAGAGATTTGGGTGTAACAACCAGCTAGTTCCAGTTCCTGGGTGGTCAAACAGCCCTAGTGCTTTGGAAAGCAGAAGTGATTCACCATCCTTTTTCAGCCCCAAGGACAACCAGGATCCTTCTCCCGCCGCCTGAAGTAGTGAGCCAAGGGGTCCCACCGCTGCCTTCTGAAAGTGGTCAGCACTATCTTTCTCCCATGCAGTCACCTAGCCAGAAAGGTTCAGTGGGCTGCAGTAGTCTCTGGCCTTTCCTGGCTTCTTAGGACAGTGGTTCTCAGTTAGGTCCCCAGAGAGCACATCCGGCAGTTCCCAAGTCTGATGTGCTTTTCGTAAATATGTGTGCTCAGATGTCTCTTCCCCTTTACTGATAATGCTATCTTCTCTCACCTTTTCTTCTGACAAACTTTCCTTCCAAGTTCAGTTCAGCTGTTTCCTCCTTCATAGCCATCCTTGGGTAACTTCCACTGTACTCCCAACCTACCTCATATATCTGGAGGCTCTGCTCACTCATCCCACACTGCACAGCTCCTGTCTGGCAGGCCCAGGCAGAACCAGGCAGCCCTGCCTTTCCAGACTTAGTCGTGGGGCTGCAGGCAGGGACAGACACACAGTGGCAGCGTCATGCATTAAGTGATTATGGTCATTATCTCTGTAGACAGCAGCCTCCTCCCTTGTCTCCTTCCACCTCCTGGACTTCACAGTCTGGCTCTCCACCAAAGCACAGCTGCTCCTTCTCTCCCGCCTCAGGAAATGGAAAGAGCTCAGTGTCTCTCTGCTCCCTTCTCCCACTGCCAGCCCGTGACACTCTCACCTTGTCTTTGTGTCTTCTGTCTACACGAAAGTGAGAGAGTCATGGGCTGACAGTGGGAGAAGGGAGCAGAGAGACACCCTGCTTCTTAAAAACTGCACCCCTGGCTCTGTCATCTGTGACCTCCTGCCACTCCTCCACATCCACTGAAGACTCTCCTGCCCCGTTCTCTTCTTCCCAGGTCAATCCGTTTCTCACTCACTTGAATGGAGTAAGCATTGCTAAGTATTGGTAGGAGGGCAGGCAAATTGACCCATCACTCACTCACTCACTCACCAGTACTCAATTCCTTGTCCCGCTGTCTTTCCTTCAGACCCACTCAGAAACACTGCAGCCCTGGGTTCCACCCCAGCCTGGCTCTCCCTTTCTACAGCTCAAGAAAAGCACATGAGTGAATCTGTGGCAGCCAGCCACGTGGGCTCCCGATTGCCGAGTTCCCGTGTCGCCAGGCGGGCCTCTCATGGTTCCCTGGGCTTCCTGTACCTTAGCATGTCCATTCCCCACAGTCCTTCTGTCAGGCCTCCAGTCTTCTCAAACCGCTAGGCCTTCCGAGCCCACACCTTATTTTTTGGCAAATAACCTCACTTTTTATTTCAATGAGGAAAAAAGCCATTATACAGGGATTCTCCCACTGTTTTGCCATTGCCACCTGCAAACATACTTTCTTCCTTGTCATGAGAGTCACCCTTTTTCCGCCTAAGGCCTGTGCGGTACTTTCTTGACCCCTCAGCCCAGCAGCAGGCTCCTGGTCTAGCTTAGCCTCTCCTCCGTGCTGTTCCCATCCACATTTCATTGTGCCCACCATTCTCTTTTTTGGAAGCAAACTGCTCCTTGAGCCTGTTACCTCTCTCTCAACCCCTCCCCAGCCTCTTTCCTCTCATCACAGCCACATTTCTTGAAAAATGATGTCTGCATTCACTGTCTTCCCTTCCACCCATTAGCTCATTGCAGGCGGTTTTCTACCCACACCCTCTCCAGAGTCACCGGTGACTTTTTTGTTGCCAAATCCATCCTCCTCTGCTGTTCCCATCGTGTTAGTCCACTAGAGAATATCTGGCATTTGTGTTTGTCCTTTTCACACATTGTCTTTGGGCTCCTCTGTCCTCAGCCAGGCAGGAAGGGGCAAGGGGAGTGCCATGTTCTCCAGATGTCTTGCCTGCCTCTCTGACGTCCTTTCTGTCTCCTTTGTGAGCTCCTCGTCCTCCACTTGACCCTCCTTCATGGGGACATCTCCCTGGGAAAGAGATGCCATCTAGAAACAGCCCAATAGTGTTTCCTCCCCGCCCTGTACATCCACGTCTCCAACTGCTACTGGACACCTCCTTGTGGACGTCCCACAGGTATCTCAGACTCTGCACATCCAAAGTTCAGCTTGTTGTCTTTCTCCAAACAGGCCTGCTTTCCCTTCTCTGTTGTCTGTCTAGTCAATGGCACCGCCTCCCACCCTGTTGCCTGAGCCGGAGCCCTGGGCGCCCGCCTGGGGAGTGCATCATAGTGACCCGGAACAGCATGCCTGGAACTGGATCTCAGTTTGACACTTGGCTCTGCCACACTTGCTGTATGACATTGGGCAAATCACTTAACCTCTAAGCCTCAGTTTCTTCATCCATAAAATGAGAATAACAGAACCTAAGTCGTAGATTGTTGCAGGGATGAAATGGAGCGATGCATGGAAAGGTTAGGCAGAGTGCCTGGCACATGTGAGTTCTCAGGCAGTGGGGCTGCTGTGGCAGCCATAGTGGCCGTCAATGTTTCTCTGACTTTTCTCATTCTGTCTCCCTACCCAGCACCAAAAGCCCTATCCATGCCACATCGCTGATAGCTCAGACCAGTCCACCGCTCTCCACCCTACTGCCACTACCTTAAAAGCCATCAGTGGCTGGACATTGCCCTCGGGCACAAACACTGTAGGGCCTGCAGGGCCCTTCACGATCAGCCCCTGCCAGCTTTATCTCTCAGCCTCTCCTTTCTGACCTTCCTGCCCACCTGCCCCACCCAACCCCCACATCCCCCAAAAAATCTGGGCTACAGCTGTACCTCTGAATGATTTGCATTCCCAGAAGATACTGAGCTTTCCCAGTTCCAGCCTTTCCACTTGCTATTCCTTCTTTCTAGAAAATGCTTGTCTCACTGCCTCTGGGATGATTCCACTCCCCATTCTGTGCTCAGTGCAGATCCTCCCACCTCCAGGAAGCACTCCCTGGTGAACCAGTCTGTGTTGGGAGCATCTCCTCTAGATTCCCAGATCACCCCGTGCTTTCTTCCATGCAGCACTTGTCACTGTCACTCTGAATTCAACAGGCTGTTTGCTGTTGTCTCCCTCAGCAGACTAATGTCAGCGAGGCAGAGAATGTCTCACGTACGCTAAACTCACAGGGCCTGGCCTGCTGCCTCACAGCCTCAATGGTCGGTAAATGGTTGTCAGATGGAATTGAGAAACATAGGAACTTCTGAAGATCAGGCCTGGGTGTATTGTCCTGGCTCTGCCACTTCCTAGCCACCTCCTCCTCCTGTTTTTTCCAAAGTCGAGGTTTCTCACCTATAAGCAGAGGGTCATGATGCAGCAAAGACAGTGGCGAGGATTAAAGGAGACATCTATGGGAAGTGCTGACGGTACAGAGCAGAAAGTGTGTGTTTCTGTGCTTTCTCCTCTGGCTTCCAGAGTGTATATGGTTCCATATCATTCCCTCCACACCAGTAGTTGTCAAACTTTTTTTTTTTTAGCAGCCAAACTTTTCTGTGAAATCTGTGTGGTGCTGGGGGAGCGAGGTGAAGGGCCCTTGGTCCTCGTTGGTCTAACCCCAGGGCCTCTGAGCCCTACTCACAGCTAGAAATGCTGCTGCAGCTGCTGCAGACCAAGCTGCTCCCTGAGGGCCACGAAGCCCAGCTCCACCTTCGCACATGGGAAAGGACCCCACACAGACTCTCAGCTGTCCTCATACTGACCCTGGAATGTAGAGATACCTCTTCTTCCTAATTTACAAATAGGGAAAGTAAGGTTCAGAGAGAATAAGTGATTTGTCCAAGGTCCCACAGAACAATTGACTGTAGTCCATTGTGGAGCCAGGGTTCACAAAAGATAAGTGCCTGCTGGGACGCAGGGTCACCCTCTGTACATTGACTCCGAGGTGGTAGCAAGCCCTGGTTTCTCTCACCAGCTGCCCTTTCATGTTTCTCTTCCTCCATTCCCAAATCAGCTGGAAGTACAGGAGGCAGTAGGAGTCAATGGCGCCAGGCGCACCACAGCAACCTCCTTCCCGAGGGTTTTTTATCTGCCGCCTGTCTCCCTCTAAAGGCATCGTTGGCCTTGAGGTGGGATGGAGAGGTTGGGGTGACTGAGATCCCACAGACTTTCATTTTGATTCCCTAGATCCAGATCTATCAAAGCCAACTGGCAGGGCCTGGCCTCTCTGAGCCTTCCAGGCCTCACCTGGGCAAAGGAGCAGCTCTCACATCTTGCTGTGTAGGCCAGTGTGTTTGTCCATGGTATGCCATTGGGCACACTCTAGGTGTGACCTTGATTACTTGAGACCAAGTGTGCAGCAAGTGGCCTCTCTACGGGAACACCGCCCTCTTTGGTAACACCCAGACATAGCATCAGGAAGGCACATGCCCTCCCAACCAGAGTAATCTCATCTACCCCCACACCTGCCTCCTGTAAGACCCCGTGATGGCATGGCTTTTTCCCCACCACCCGTAGGGGTGGAGAGAATGCCTCTCTAGTAGTGGTCTTCACATGCATCCCCACTTTGGCTTTACTCCGGAATTATTGTCCCCATTTTGCAGATTAGTCCACTGAAACTGAGGCTCTGGGTGAACAAGCTGTAAAAACCCTACCCTCTGTGGGTGTGACTACTCCTGCCCCCAGGACATGTACCTGTCTGGCTGCAGTTTGCCCTCACTCCTGCAGGGTGGGTAAGCAGGCTAGGATTTTAAGGCTTTGCTTCCAGCAAGTTAGTGGCAAAGCTGGGCCCCAGGCTGATGGGTCAGGTATCACATTGTGCCTGGCAGTTGACAGCCTCCTGCTAAACTGCCTCTTGCCTTGGCAGGAAAAGGAGAAGGCCCAGTTGGCAGCAGAAGCTCTAAAGCAGGCAAATCGTGTTTCTGGAAGCCGGGAGCCAAGGCCTGCCAGGGAGAGGCTCTTGGAGTGGCCCGACCGGGAACTGGATCGGGTCAACAGCTTCCTGAGCAGCCGTCTGCAGGAGATCAAAAACACTGTCAAAGACTCCATCCGTGCCAGCTTCAGTGTGTGTGAGCTCAGCATGGACAGCAATGGCTTCTCTAAGGAGGGGGCTGCTGAGCCTGAGCCTCAGAGTCTGCCCCCCTCAAACCTCAGTGGCTCCTCAGAGCAGCAGCCTGACATCAACCTTGACCTGTCCCCTTTGACTTTGGGCTCCCCTCAGAACCACACGTTACAAGCTCCAGGCGAGCCAGCCCCACCATGGGCAGAAATGAGAGGCCCCCACCCACCATGGACAGAGGTGAGGGGGCCCCCTCCCGGTATCGTCCCCGAGAACGGGCTCGTGAGGAGACTCAACACCGTGCCCAACCTATCCCGGGTGATCTGGGTCAAGACACCCAAGCCGGGCTACCCCAGCTCCGAGGAGCCAAGCTCAAAGGAAGTTCCCAGTTACAAGCAGGAGCTGCCTGAGCCTGTGTCCTCAGGTGGGAAGCCACAGAAGGGCAAGAGGCAGGGCAGTCAGGCCAAGAAGAGCGAGGCAAGCCCAGCCCCCCGGCCCCCAGCCAACCTAGAGGTTCCCAGTGCCAAGGGCCAGGTCGCTGGCCCCAAGCAGCCAGGCAGGGTCCTAGAGCCTCCCAAAGTAGGCAGCTGTGCTGAGGCTGGAGAGGGGAGCCGGGGGAGCCGGCCAGGACCAGGTTGGGCTGGCAGTCCCAAAACTGAGAAGGAGAAGGGCAGCTCCTGGCGAAACTGGCCAGGCGAGGCCAAGGCACGGCCTCAGGAGCAGGAGTCTGTGCAGCCCCCAGGCCCAGCAAGGCCACAGAGCTTGCCCCAGGGCAAGGGCCGCAGCCGCCGGAGCCGCAACAAGCAGGAGAAGCCAGCCTCCTCCTTGGGTGAGTGCACCAGGAACCGAGCGGCTGACCCCCTACCCCAGCCAGTCCACGGGGTGGAGGGGCAGCCTTTGTGTGTAGACAGCGCTGCCCCCAGAGCATAACCCCAAAGGCCTGGCCATGGGCACTGAGCCCTCCTGGCTGTGTCTTCCTAGACGATGTGTTCCTGCCCAAGGACATGGACGGGGTGGAGATGGATGAGACTGACCGAGAGGTGGAGTACTTTAAGAGGTAGGTGTGGGCTGCCTGCTCTCCCACTTGTGGAGGACTCCAGGTCCTGCCCACACTCAAGCCCTGTGTTGTGCCTCAGGCCTCAGAAAGGCCTGCTCCCTTGGCCCTGACCCCTTGGGGAGGCTCACCGCCCCCCCAGGCCCTCTCCCACCAGCCTGCCTGCCGAAAACCCACGGAGCCACTGGGCAGGATGGCACATCTGGGAAGGTGCAAGAGATAGGAGGAGGCATGTCAGGCCCCAAGAACCAGGGCTTTTTCCAGCTTTATTTGCTTTGTGTCTTCACTTGCACATTCTCTGCTTTGCCTGGGCTGAGGTCAATGAAGCAGTCTAGACCAGGAGTCTAGCCATGAACATGCAGCCTACTGATAAATGGCATAGAGTTGGGGAGGATAGAAGGGGTGGGGGCTGGCCAGGAGGCCTTCCCAGGAGAGGTGGTAACCAAGTTGAAACCTGAAGAGTAAGAATGAGTTGGCCAGATAAGATGAAAAGGTATTCATGCCAAGGGGGCCAGTGAGTACAAAAGATTAGGGTGAAAGAAACACAGCATACAGTCACCCTCCATATCTGCAATCAAAAATATTCAGGAAAAAAAAAAAACAAAAAATAGCAATACATTACTAAATAATGCAAATTTTTTAAAAATTAGTATTTTTGGCCGAGCGCGGTGGCTCATGCTTCTCATCCTAGCACTTTGGGAGGCCGAGGCGGGTGGATCACCTGAGATCAGGAGTTCAAGACCAGCCTGGCCAAGTTGGTGAAACCCTGTCTCTACTAAAAATAGAAAAATAAGGCAGGTATGGTGGCACGTGCTTATAATCCCAGCTACTCAGGAGGCTGAGGCAGGAGAATCGCTGGAACCTGGGAGGTGGAGGCTGCAGTGAGCTGAGATTGGGCCACAGAATGAGACTCCGTCTCAAAAAAATACGTATTTTTACAGGTGGTGGCTCATGCCTGTAATTTCAGCACTTTGGGAGGCCAAGGCAGGCGGATCACTTGAGGTACTTGAGGTCAGGAGTTCTAGACCAGCCTGGCCAACATGGTGAAACCCTGTCTCTAATAAAAATACAAAAATTAGCCGGGCGTGGTGGCGGGCGCCTGTAATCCCAGCTACTTGGGAAGCTGAGGCAAGAGAATCGCTTGAACCTGGGAGTCAGAGGTTGCAGTAAGCCAAGATCGTGCCATTGCACTTCAGCCTGGGTAACAGAGTAAGACTCTGTCTCAAATAAATAAAAATAAAAATATAATAACTACATAGCATTTACATTGTATTAGGTATTTTAAGTAATCTAGAGATGATTTAAAGTATATGGGAAGGCCAAGCACAGTGTCTCCCACCTGTAATCCCAGCACTTTGGAAGGCCAAGGTGGGAGGATCACTTGAGCTCAGGAGTTCAAGACCAGCCTGGGCAATATAGTGAGACCCTATCTCTTATTTTAAAAAAAAAATAGTAATTTAAAAAAAAAGTATATGGGAAGAGCAGTGCAGGTTTTATGCAAATACTACACCATTTTTATATAAGGGATTTGTGCATCTGCAGAGTTTGGTATCTGGGTAACTAATCCCCAGCAGATTCAGAGGGACGACTGTACTTAAGGGAATGACGGAAGCCAGCCTAGCAGAGCTAGAGAGTCAAACACCAGATGAGGAGGAACTGGAATCCCAAGGCAGTTTCACTGTCTTCATACGTAGTTCCCTGGGCCCAGTCCAGAAGCCCCCAAGCCAGCAAAGCTCCTATGCCTGCTAAACCCTAACACCTGAGAGCCAAAGAGGTTTTGTAGAGAACCTGGTCTCTTAGTAATGGGGACATGGTACCTTAGGAGTCCAGTGAGCAAAAGAATGAACCTCTGATTGTGCTTCTCATATGTCCCCCAAACCCAACAGGTTCTGTTTGGATTCTGCAAAGCAGACTCGTCAGAAAGTTGCTGTGAACTGGACCAACTTCAGCCTCAAGAAAACCACTCCTAGCACAGCTCAGTGAGGTACAGAGACCCCAAGAGTTACATCCACTGCCTCTCCCTGTGCTTGGCCACCCTCTCTGTACGCTCACCAGACCATTCTGTGCTCTGGGGCACAGGGAGTTGGACTTGGGCCATGGGAGCCCTGGCTTCTGTCTGCATCTTCACAGCAATGGCACAGCTGGCTACAGCCTCCAAAGGTCAAGGCCCCATCTCCTCCCGCAGCCACTCACCTGTAGGCCTCTGTTCTTCTATTACTCCTCCCTGGGCCCTGCTGCCCATGCTCCTGAAGGTCCCCTTCCTGGACTGGCATCTCCTAAGGCATAACCATCAGGGTCTTAACCAGCTGATTTCAAAAGTGCCCAGGTAGCCATCAGACCCATGGGGCTGCCCTCACCCTGATGTTATCAGTCCTTGTGTCAAGTCCCACTTCCTGCCCTGGGCTCCTCAGTGTAGGCTACCAAGGTGCTTCCCAGCTGAAGCAGTGTAAGAAGGGGCCAGCCCTGAGTGAACGTCGTGGGGGTGCAGATGGGCGGGGGTGCAGATGGGCTGGGCCGACGCCTTGTGGGTCATTTAGGCATGGAGGAGTTGATGGGGGCTACCCAAAGCAGGGCAAGTTCCATGAGGATATTGGTAGCCACAGTGCCTCCTAGAGGAAGAGACCTGGCTGCCAGATGGCATTGGCATCCCCTCCCAGCCACCCACACAGGTCCTTTTGTCTGAAACAATGATGTACCAGATGATGATCTGGACTGGGAACAGACAACTGGAGAAGGCACTGGGCCTGGAACCCTATTGATGAAGAGAAGGGCAGCTAGCAGGCAGACCTTGGGCTGGGGGCTGAGTGGCTCTGCAGTTTCATATCTCAACCCTCAGCTGCGTCCCTGGGGTCAGGCCTTTTCTGGCTGGCAACCACACAGCTGTCCTGGAGACTATGGAAGGCTGGGGCAGGCAGACTGAGCTCACAAACAACTCACTTCCCCCATGATGGCCCCACCTGTCTTTCTCCTCTTTCCAGTGCCAGGCCAGCTCCTCTCTGGGCCTAAGCAGCAAACTTCCTGGACCCTCAGCTCCCCAGGGGCAGCTCAGAGAGCCTGCAGCCAGGACAGCCTTCAGAGCTGGGGCTCCCTGTGACCCTTGTGCTGCCCCAGAGTCCAGACTGTCTTCTTTACACTCACTTTAGTCCTCCTCTCCTCTGAAGGGGTTGGGCTCAGTCAGCCCCCTTTGCCAAACTGAAATGCCCACAAGCCCCAGAAGTATCTTCCAGATCCAAGGTGGCCTCCTGCCTCTTCTCCACCTCCATGGGAACCAGGAGTAGCAGGAACCCCAGGCACTTCATCTGTTATCCCTACTGAGAGAAAAGAGATCGCATTTCCTCCCACAAGCCCAGTTCTGTCATTCAAGAAATCAAATGCAACTGTCTCCTTCCACTGCCTCCTCTTGACCCTTTTTCACCTGGTCTGGCCTCTTTTCCAAGATAGGAGATGCCCCTCTCCCCACCCACTAGTAAGCGCTCTCCTTTGAGCCTCTTCACCCTCCCCCGGGCTGTGCACCTACAGTCAGAGGCAGGAGCACAGCTGCACAGCTGGCCTCCCGGCCCCTGCTGATGGACAGCAAGTGCCAAAGGCTGGATCTACTCAAGGATTGTCCCACACCTTGTCAGGATCCTGGGACTGGGGCTCTGTCTCCCAACCAGTTAACCTGCATCCTCTGCTACAGGTGATCCAGGGAATCTTCCAACATTTTCAGCCCAGGGAACAAAAATAGCAGCCAGCTGTTTCTGCTACCAGAGACCCATGGGTATCCAAGTGGCATGGGGAGGCTGGAGCATGGCCCGTTGCTTACTGTGATTCTGCTCTTTTTTTCTTTCTCAGGCCCTGCCCAGGCTGAGCTTCTTCAGGGCGTCCTGAGGCCCTGACTGCCAGCTGAAGGCGTATAATTTTTCCCTCCGTGTGCCCCACCTACCCGTCCAAGACCCTCTCTGCTCCCCACCATCCTGGACCAACCAAAAGCTGAACGGATGCCACACTGTGCTGGGGCCCCTTGACCTCAGCAGAGCCGCTTCCTGGTGCTACGCAGCCTCCACACTCAGAGCCCGTGGACTGGGCTGGCCTAAGGGCCAGGGCTGATGGTACTGCTGGCCCAACACTGCTCTCTTTGTGTTTGGTTTTTTTGTTTTTGTTTTTATTTTGTTTTTTTCCAATTCTTTACTTTTGATACTGTGAAGATCTTTCGTGCTGAAAGATAAAGCAACATTTGGACACAGAGTTGGCATGTTGGTGATTTGTGGGTCTGGGCGGGGAGGGAGTTGAGGGTGTGCTCAGAAGCATGGGCTCTCCCTTAGTCACTAACCCTAGCATGCACCATGCATCAGCAGTTTGGTGCTGTTGTCCCATTTTACAGGTGAGGAAACTAAAGCCGATAGGAAAGTGACTCAGCTCAACTTAGTCTGGCTGATTAGCATTGAGCGCAGACTGGTATGATTCTGGCATCTGTGCCCTTTTCTCCTTTTGGGAGGTCTCTGGTATGTGAGCCTGGGGCAGCCCCTTCCCCACTCTTTCCTGTTTCCCTCTTTGCAAGATGGGTGAGTTGGAGGGGTTGAAGATGGTCTCTGTGCATCTGGATGTGAGAAGAGGTCTAGGAAAGACCCTGAGGCCTTCATGGATCTGTAGCCTGGGCCATCGAGGCCCCTCACACTGACTTCACACAGTCAGGGGAAGTTGGGGGTAAATTGAGATTTTTATAAATTAGATCTGATTTTCCAGTGGGGGTGGGACATGTAGCTGAGGGCTTGAGAGTTAAGAGGATAATGAACTCTTCTGTAAAGTCAAGCAAACTACCTCATCCCCTGAAATGGATCTGGTTTGTAAATTTGGATTTTAATACAATGAGTTTTCCCAAAATGCCCCTGACACACTTGTGTCCAAACTCCATACCCCAAATTTAGTTTTCGCTCCTAAAACCAACTCGAGGTTATGTGCGGAGCTAACAGGGTCACTAAGAGCCATGTATTTGGGTGATGTGAGCAGGACCAGAAACCATGTCCTCCTCCATCCCTCCCAGGTTGAGACCCACCATGGGACTGGCAGTAAGCACCAGCTTCTTTATTTTTTTTATAGAGATGGGGTCTTGCTATGTTGTCCAAGCTGGTCTTAAACTCCTGGCTTCAAGTGATCCTCCTGCCTTGGCCTCCCAGAGAGCTGGGATTACAGGAATGAGCCACTGTGCCCAGCCTAAGCTTTCTTTACTAAAGAAGACTTCATGAATTCCTGTGTATCCTTCACATCCCAGCTAAGAGGCCATTGTACTGTGAAAACGATGACACTTCGAAAAGCGGTACCTTGTCTTAGGATCTTTCTCTTTAAGACCAGTTATCTTTCTATATTTCTAGTCTCAATCTACATAAGCTCCTCGCACACCAGGTATGTGTCTTGATTATCATCTGCTTGAGCGCAGTGCCAGCGCCCAGCACACACTCTTGAAGGCAAGAAAGCACAGAGCTGACCAAGTCATTCCTCAGAAGTCTCTTAATAAAGTTGAAACCACTTACTCTGAAAGTCACAGCAGGCATGCTCTGGTCGCAATCTCCTTTTCTGGCCTTAGGTCCGGCTTCCCCATCCCACCCTTGCCGCAATGCTGTTGCCTGGTCAATCTGTGTACTTGCACATCGCCAGACCTGTATTCCTGCAGCGCCCTGGCCCAGGACGCCTCTCCTCTCCCGGCCTGAGATTGCCACGCTTCCCTGGAAGCGCCCCCCAGGCAGCTCTGTTAGAGCATTTACAGTAATAACCGTTTACATTTATACAGGGCCTCCCACTTCAAAACCACTGCCATCCGTATCTGATGCGTGCCCCACCAGTGAACGTATGTGTCACACAGGCGCAGTCAGGGAGGCAGGGTGTGTCGAGCGGTTTATCCCGCAACCCCGGCGTCCCCGGCAGGGATGAAAGCGCAGGGCCCACGCGAACTCGGCCCGCAGCTCCCGGCCCTAGAGGACGCACTGTCCGCCGGCAGGGGCGTGCCCAAGACGCCATGCTCTGGGAGAGGTTGGGCACCTGGCAGGCCGCCCCGACTCCGGATCAGCTGTCTCCGCTGCGTACGTCTTCCTCTTCCAATGGGCTTGGATTGAGCCTTCTAGCGCATATTCCAAGTCCTCCAATGTCCCACAATGCCTTGCAGCCGGTTTCGCCCTCGGTCCTGGCAACTGTCGCGTAACCACCCATGAAAGCGTCCATGCTTCGCCGTGCGATAGCATCTCCGGAACAAGTTTGTCCCTCTGCGCGATCCGGAACTCCGAGGTCGTTCCTACGCGCCGACGTTCGCCTCTTCACATCGGATTGGGTCTCACGCAAGGATGAGGCGGGGTTTCGCCGTGGCGCGCATGCGTGCAGCAAAGAATGGAGGAGTCGGAACCCGAACGGAAGGTAGGAGAGAGGTGAGACCCCGCGCGTGTGGGAGCGGGCGTGAAGAGGGGAGCAGGCCGTGCCTGACTGGCGTGTGCTTGCAGCGGGCTCGCACCGACGAGGTGCCTGCCGGAGGAAGCCGCTCCGAGGCGGAAGATGAGGACGACGAGGACTACGTGCCCTATGTGCCGTTACGGCAGCGCCGGCAGCTACTGGTGAGGGGCACGCGTCCGGGGAGGGATGGGGCCGTGACCGCCGGGTCGCAGGGGGCGGGCGTGGCCTCGGCCTCCGTGGGGAGGAGGGCAGTCTGAGGAGTGAGCTTCAGTACACCAGGGCGCGGCCCCCAGACAAACGAGGGACCGACGGCTTGATCTGAGGGGTAGGGCAGCTCTGCGCCTCGGGCACAGGACCCTCGCCCCAAAGCCAGGATCCTGACGCTGACCTTGTGGACTCCGTGCCCATCCTATCTGTGGGTCCCGGGTGGAACCTCAGCTCCAGAAGCTGCTGCAGCGAAGACGCAAGGGAGCTGCGGAGGAAGAGCAGCAGGACAGCGGTAGTGAACCCCGGGGAGATGAGGACGACATCCCACTAGGCCCTCAGTCCAACGTCAGCCTCCTGGATCAGCACCAGCACCTTAAAGAGAAGGCTGAAGGTGGGCTGGGCAGCACTGCCTGGGCGGGAAAGAAGAAGCTGAGCCTGGCACACCGTTTTGGTATCTGTCTGACATCTTCCACTTCTTTTCTCAGCCCGCAAAGAGTCTGCCAAGGAGAAGCAGCTGAAGGAAGAAGAGAAGATCCTGGAGAGTGTTGCCGAGGGCCGAGGTATGGTTGTAGCCAGGATAGTGAGAAGGTGGACTGAGTCTTCTCCTCCCAGCCCCAGGCATGTTATATCTCAAGGGATCTGGTTTCTCAGAAGCAGGAGCCAGCCCTGAGCCATGTCTCTCTCTTCAGCATTGATGTCGGTGAAGGAGATGGCTAAGGGCATTACGTATGATGACCCCATCAAAACCAGGTATGTCTGTACAGTCTGCAGTTGCCCTTGCTTAGGATGGTACATGCAGGGATGCTCCCAGGCCAGCTATTCCCAGGGCTCTCTTGATCCCTGTTACCCATCCACAGCTGGACTCCGCCCCGTTATGTCCTGAGCATGTCTGAAGAGCGACATGAGCGCGTGCGGAAGAAATACCACATCCTGGTGGAGGGAGACGGTATCCCACCACCCATCAAGAGCTTCAAGGAAATGAAGTTTCCTGCAGGTAGTCAGGGGCTGGAGAGAGATACCACACTTTTATAATCAAATGCCTGTGAGGTTATGTCCTGGCTCCCACTGAGCTCAGCCACATCTGCATTGGATCCAGTCACTGGGGCTGGAGGGATTTGAGGAGGAGTTTCTTTAGGTTCCTTGTTGCCTCAGCTGTACGTGTTCATTGTTCTCTGCTGTTACAAAGCTTCAGGAGGAAAGTGCCATTGGGTATAGACACTGGGTACAAATCCTGGCTGCACCTAGCCTGTGGGCCTTGGACAAGTCTCTTTTTTTCTTTTTTTTTCCACTCTCTCTCTCTCTCTCTCTCTGAGCCTCAGTTTCATCATCTGCAACTTGTAGGGGTAGTGCCAGTTTTACAGGCTTTGGGGCTCTGAGAAAGTACCTGTGAGTCATGAAGACGATGTCGGTTGATTTTCATAGCCATCCTGAGAGGCCTGAAGAAGAAAGGCATTCACCACCCAACACCCATTCAGATCCAGGGCATCCCCACCATGTGAGTGTGGACTGTGGACCTGGGGTCCTTGAGGAGGGCTGGAACAGGGAGGAGCAATGGCTAGGTGTCCTTCATCTTCTGTTGAAATTGGCCCTCGGGTCATCCTCTCCCAACAGTCTATCTGGCCGTGACATGATAGGCATCGCTTTCACGGGTTCAGGCAAGACACTGGTGTTCACGTTGCCCGTCATCATGTTCTGCCTGGAACAAGAGAAGAGGTTACCCTTCTCAAAGCGCGAGGGGCCCTATGGACTCATCATCTGCCCCTCGGTAAGATAGGCTGGCCTGGAGGGCAGGCCAGAGATTGGGGCTGCCATCTGGTGCCAGCCTTTGTCCCTCTGCCTGCAGCGGGAGCTGGCCCGGCAGACCCATGGCATCCTGGAGTACTACTGCCGCCTGCTGCAGGAGGACAGCTCACCACTCCTGCGCTGCGCCCTCTGCATTGGGGGCATGTCCGTGAAAGAGCAGATGGAGACCATCCGACAGTGAGTGCTGGCGCTCCCTGCCCCCCACCTCTGCCACCTGCGAGTCTGTGGAAAAGCTAAAGGACCCTTTACCTTAGCCACTCCACAGATCTTCACAGAGGGCTGCTGTGAGTGCGACCCTCAAGGAGCTCCCAGTCTGATGGGGAGGTCAGTTGGGGGAGGACAGAGGGATGTGGCCAGGTACTGTGGGAGCACAGCAGATGGAATGGCCCACCTTGCTGGGGACATCTGGGAGGTGGGAGCTCAGAGAAGGCTTTTCCGGGAAGGTGACGTTTGAATTGGGAAGAGGGGCAGTCCAGGCTGAAAGCACAGAGGCGGACGGCCCAGGAAGGTCAGGGTCATTCAGTGGTCAGTCAAGGAGGTTGAGGCACTGGGGTAGGGCTGGATCCCAGCGGCACCTGTGTCCTTTCAGTGCTGTGCAGTCCTCTGCAGACCACCAGAGGCCCTGGACCAGGCCCTCTGTTCACAGATGGGCCAGACCCCATCCCGGAGGCCCTCCTCCACGGACTTCTGAGTATTAGGGAGATGGTGGGCACAGAAAAGGTGAAGCCAGTGGGCCAGGAAAGCGAGCCCAGAGTAAAGCCTCTGGAGCTTGATGACAGCGCTTCTGGGTGAGAGGCTGACCCAGGAGAAGGGGGAAGGCGCGCCAGGCCGAGCGGTGGTGAAGATGGCTGCAGTGCCTTGGGAAAGAGCTGTGTGCTATACATAGGGCAGGTGGTGGGAATGATGAGAAGGGGACAGACAAAGAAATAGGAAGGAGGACAGAGAGCAGAGCAGATGCAGGGTGCCTGCTTGCCTCTAGATAGGTGATAGGCCAGTGGCCCCAACCTCAGGGTCTCTCCTTGGTCCCCAGCGGTGTACACATGATGGTGGCCACCCCGGGGCGCCTCATGGATTTGCTGCAGAAGAAGATGGTCAGCCTAGATATCTGTCGCTACCTGGCCCTGGACGAGGCTGACCGCATGATCGACATGGGCTTCGAGGGTGACATCCGTACCATCTTCTCCTACTTCAAGGTGCCGCCCCCGCCCGGCCAGGGCACCCTGCACCGCCCCCCACTGCACGCCACATCAGACTGCAGGGACCCCATGCCCCTGGCCACCCCAACCCACTGCTCATACTTTGTGGGCTGTGTCTCAGTTGCTCAGCTTCCCCAGACCCCATGCCCCTCAGCCCAGCCCTGTGTGCCCTTGGTCGCAGCCCCCCTCTTCCTCAGGGCCAGCGACAGACCCTGCTCTTCAGTGCCACCATGCCGAAGAAGATTCAGAACTTTGCTAAGAGTGCCCTTGTAAAGCCTGTCACCATCAATGTGGGGCGCGCTGGGGCTGCCAGCCTGGATGTCATCCAGGTGGGCAGGTGCTCCTGATGGGCGGTCTCTCACCTGTGGGGGCTGGATCTGACAAGTCTCCCTGAAGCTGATTGGAGCCGGGGGTCCACCTTGTGGGAACCGGGGGTTTCATTCAAAGCCCCTGACGCTTAACCAGGGCCATTTTTAGGGCACCCAGCCCTTGGCGGCCAGAGGCTTCTGGTCACCTCCTGGTCCAGATGACGGGCCATGGCAGGGCTGTGGCGGGTAAGCCTAATCTCAAGATCACCTGACCTGATCTTTGTGGTGGCAGGAGGTAGAATATGTGAAGGAGGAGGCCAAGATGGTGTACCTGCTCGAGTGCCTGCAGAAGACACCCCCGCCTGTGAGTGCAGCCAGGCCAGGCCGGGGCCAGAGTCCCCAGGACCAGGGAGGGCTTTGGAGGGGACAGTGCCAGGGGAGGTGAGGTGGGTGCCCAGGCAGTTAGCCCCTGACTGGAGTTGGTCTTTCCGGACAGGTACTCATCTTTGCAGAGAAGAAGGCAGACGTGGACGCCATCCACGAGTACCTGCTGCTCAAGGGGGTTGAGGCCGTAGCCATCCATGGGGGCAAAGGTCAGGGTGGTGCAAGCACTGGCTTGGACCCTGCTGCAGTAGCAGCGCTTTACCTAATGCCTTCCCCTGCCTGGTTGGCCTGCCACTCCCCTATCCCATGGTGGCTCTGACAGTGTCTGCCTGACCCTCCCCAGACCAGGAGGAACGGACTAAGGCCATCGAGGCATTCCGGGAGGGCAAGAAGGATGTCCTAGTAGCCACAGACGTTGCCTCCAAGGGCCTGGACTTCCCTGCCATCCAGCACGTCATCAATTATGACATGCCAGAGGAGATTGAGAACTATGGTAAGAGCCTGGGGCCCAAGGGCATGGGTTAGGCCGGAAAAGGGCCAGGCCAGGCCCCTAGTGTCCAGCGATGGGCCAGAGACTCTGTCCTTCTCTCTGCAGTACACCGGATTGGCCGCACCGGGCGCTCAGGAAACACAGGCATCGCCACTACCTTCATCAACAAAGCCTGTGGTGAGTCTGTTACCAGAGCCACCTTAGCTGTTCCCTGGGTCCCCTGCCTGTGGCCACCCAGGTTCTGGCCACAGGGCCCAGGATGGGCCCTGATGCTTCCCCACTCCTCCCCCAGATGAGTCAGTGCTGATGGACCTCAAAGCGCTGCTGCTAGAAGCCAAGCAGAAGGTGCCGCCCGTGCTGCAGGTGCTGCATTGCGGGGACGAGTCCATGCTGGACATTGGAGGTGACTGCAGAGCGGGATCCCCGAGTCCCCAGCCGGCAGGTGGCAGGGAGGGGTGCTGGAAGTCAGAAACATGAAACCGGTGGACTGAGGGTGCCTAACAGGGGGCCCGAAGTCCAGGGCGTGGATCCTGGTCCTTGACTTGGCTGACCCCTGTCCCCATTCCCCCAGGAGAGCGCGGCTGTGCCTTCTGCGGGGGCCTGGGTCATCGGATCACTGACTGCCCCAAACTCGAGGCTATGCAGACCAAGCAGGTCAGCAACATCGGTCGCAAGGACTACCTGGCCCACAGCTCCATGGACTTCTGAGCCGACAGTCTTCCCTTCTCTCCAAGAGGCCTCAGTCCCCAAGACTGCCACCACTCTACACATACAGCAGGCCCCTGGACAGAATCAGCATTTCAGCTCAGCTGGCCTGGAATGGGCCAGGCTGGTCCTGGCTGCCTGTTCCCTGTGCTCTTCAGAATTACTGTTTTTGTTTCCTTTCACCCCAGCTGCCATTAAAGCACAAACCTCTAGCCCAGCCCTGGCCCTGCCTCTGTGTTTCACCTCATCCGCCCCCTGGTTCCTGGACAGATGTCACCTCTGACCTCTGGAGCCCCTCTGAGGCAAGGCCCCAGCATCTCCCGCTAGCACTGCCAACACCTGGCCCGCTGGTACTTGGCTGTGGAAGGAGCCACCAAGCTGGTGCCCGCCTCTGGGGACTCAGGGTCTCTCCACTGGGTTGTCTGAATTTATGACTCAAGGAGGGACCACATTGGCGGGCCAAGGAGAAGTGCTTGGATTCTCTGGTCTCCCTGGCCAGCTGTCATAGCTCTCAGGCCCACTCTTCCTGTCAGGGCTGTGATGTTTCAGGGACTTCTCCTGAAGCCCCTTGGGAGGCTGCTGCTTGCCTCAGGACCCCCACCCACTGCCTGCCTGTGCCAGCCACCTGGAGGGAGCCCTCCACTCCGTTGACTGAGGAGGCAGCAGATGTCATAGAACTGCCATTTAGGCCACAAGCTCTCCCTAAGCCTGCTCTGTGCCCAGCTCTGCTGAGCTGTGAGGACCTAGATGGGCCAGGGAGATGGCTGCCTGGGAAGCCGTCAGGCGAGGGGAGAGAGACGCACACGCAGAAACGTGGACGGC
Source organism: Pan paniscus (assembly GCF_029289425.2). NCBI lineage: Eukaryota > Metazoa > Chordata > Mammalia > Primates > Hominidae > Pan > Pan paniscus. Next base: position 172,594,758 of record NC_073253.2, on the reverse strand, counting down.
AGTCACAAGACCGCTAGCAGATGAAGCAGGATCTCAGCATCTGGTGAGAGGTAGGCAGGGAACGGCACAGGCGGCCACACTTCCTCTGAGCCAGGCACTTTGCGTGTATGGCCACATGCTCATTCCAGTGAGACAGCGGTTGCTCAAGCCATATTTGTCACTTGATATGTGGCCTTGGGCAAGTTACTTAATTTTTCTGAGCACCGATTTCCTCACTGTTGAAATGGCGATGAGAACGCAAAGGATGTGGCGTCTGAGGTGGACGGAGCTTAGGGCTGCTTGGGCCACAGTGGGCACAGAGCTGGGTGCCAGGAGGCCTTCAGGACATATTTCCTGGCCAAGTGCATTCCCAAATGGCATTCCTTATCCTCTTCCATGTTCTCTCCCAGAGGTGGTGCTGAATGACCTGAGGCTGTTCCAGAATAAAGGTATACACACAGCCCCGCTATTGGCATCTTGCTAGGCAAGCCAACAAAAGGCGCCCCCAGCAGGAAGCAAAGCTTTAAATGAACATGTGACCTCTCCGGGGCCCCCTGGGATCTGCCACCCACACTCAAGTGGTTGGGGCCATTCAGGGCTGTGGGTCCCATGTGGACTGGATGCCCAGCGTGAGTGTATACCGTGAGGGCCTTTGAGCTCTCGGACAGCGTGGAGTGGTCAAGGAAGGCCTCCAGGAGGAAGAGGTGGCCAACCGCCCCAGGCAGCACAGTGGTGAGGGGGCCCTGGAGGGGCTGGCCTGGGGGAGATGCAGGCCAGAACACACAGGTCCCTGAGTGTTGGGCTGAGGAGCCTGGGCTGCACCCCAGGAAGGGGAGAGACAGGTTGGTCTTGGGTTGTGGAGAGTGCTGCATGGAGCCCCAGTGGGTCAGTGGCCCCTGGGGGGATGCCAAAGGCTGGTGATGTTCAGTGGCTCGTGAGGTGGAGAGGAGCAGGTGAACACGAGAGAGATTTCAGGGAGAAAGAAGAGCAGCAAGATGGGGTGAGGCGCTCAAACCAGGACGCCGAGTGGGAAAGCCAGGAGTTGGCTAGAGAAGGGTCCCGGGTGGAGGCAGGGCCAGGGAGTGTCAGGCCCAGGGTGCGCAGCTGCCCGGGGCGGGACGGGGGAGGGGCGGGAACTCATGACTCAGGGAGCCAGACTGCGATCAGACGCGCGTGCCCAGCTGAACCAGGTGCGTGAGAAGGCTGCCTTCAGGTGGCCGGGGGCTCCCTCCAGGTAGGTGTGGGCACCTTGGGCAGCCAGAACCCCAGGGAGGAAATACATGCTGCCCCCAGCCCCTGAGCTGAAGACAGGCTCCCCTCCCCCCGGCCTGCAGCTGTCTCTGGACGGAGGGACGGGAAGTGGCCAGAAGGGGAAGTGTGAGGAGTTCCCGTCCAGCCTGTCATCAGTGTCCCCAGGTCTTGAAGCGGCGGCCCTGCTCCTGGCCGTGACCATGGACCCTCTGGAGACCCCTATCAAGGATGGCATCCTCTACCAGCAGCATGTCAAGTTTGGCAAGGTGGGGCCCCCTGGCTGCCAGGCAGCTGCCAAGGACCAACAGTGGGTGGGGAATGCAGCCTCTGCCCCTGCCTCGGACAGCCCAGGCAGACCTGGGAGACTTGGGAAGGGAGTCAGGGTGGAGGATCCCACCGAGGTATGGGGAGTGGAATGGAGCGCGGGTGTCAGCCTGAGACGGCAGGGGCTGAGCAGGCTGTGCCAGACCCTGCCTCCGGGAGAGACGGGAAATACAGGAGTGGGAGAGGGTCGAAGGCTCAAACCTCCCAGCAGGGAAGAGCTTCACGGCCTCTGACCCATGAAATAGTGCCACCGAGGGCCCTAAATAGGGTGAGGGGCTGAGCTGGAGGAGGCCTCAAGGGTGGAGCCCCTCCCTGCAGCGGCACTGTCCTGGGAGCAAGGAGGCAGGGGGTCACCTCTCCTCGGCAGCAGCCCCACACCCCCGCAGCTCAGCTGCAGCTGCTGCCCAGGCAGATAAACCGTCAGTTTCCTTTGCTCGAAGCTATTTGCATGTTTCCTTCCTTAACAGCTTGAGGCAGAGGCCTCCCTCCCACCCCAGCTCTTGGCCTGTGGCCCAAGTGCCCCTTTTTGGGGGTGAGAGGGAACCAATATAATGGCAGTGTCTGGTGGTCTGCCCGGCCACTGGATGCTTTACAGACATGACCCAGTAGCAGTCCCAGCTCGAGTTCTCATGGCCTTTAGAGAGACGACATTGATGCTTGTGGAGGTCACAGTTAGGAAAGAGCGGGCTGGGATTTGAACCCAGGGCTGACCAATCCCAAGCATAGCCAAGGCCTCCTTACCTGGCTCCCTGAGAAACTGGGGAGCAGAGGCCCGCTCCTGGCTGGGAGCGTTTGCCGAGCAGCTTGTGCTGAGCCAAGTGGCACGGACAATCTGCCACCCAAGGGTCTTCACCCTCCCGCTCCCCTCCCGCAGAAGTGCTGGCGGAAGGTGTGGGCTCTGCTGTATGCAGGAGGCCCATCAGGCGTGGCACGGCTGGAGAGCTGGGAGGTCCGGGATGGTGGCCTGGGAGCAGCGGGTGACAGGTCGGCAGGGCCTGGCCGGCGAGGGGAGCGACGGGTCATCCGCCTGGCTGACTGTGTGTCCGTGCTGCCGGCTGACGGCGAGAGCTGCCCCCGGGACACCGGTGCCTTCCTGCTCACCACCACCGAGCGAAGCCATCTACTGGCTGCTCAGCACCGCCAGGCCTGGATGGGCCCCATCTGCCAGCTGGCCTTCCCGGTGAGTGCGGCGGGCAGGGGGGCGATTGGGCTGGGGCACCTGCCCCCGACTTGTCCACCTCCACGCTCACATCCCATCACCCAGCAAGCTCCACCGAGCACCTACAAGCCTGGGAAAAGTAAATCTATAATGACTCAGAGGGCCGTGCGTGCCATGGAGAAAATGGACCGCCAGGGGAGCAGGAGGAAGTGAGGGAGCGACGGACAGGGTGGCCAGGGAAGGCCTCTCAGAGGAGGGCCCTGAATGACAGGAACCCACTGGGCAAAGGTCTGAGGACAGGGGCAGCCTGGGGAGTTGTGAACAGAGGGAGTCCCGTGGGCAGAGGCCCCGAGGCCGGACAGTGTGGGGTGTTTAAGGGCAGAAAGAAGGCGACGTGGCTGGAAGGAAAGGAGTGCAGGAGGAAGCCAACTCACAGAGCTCAGGGGAGCGGCTGAAATGCCCCAGGCCATGTGTGTGGTTTTGTTTTGAGTGAGAGGCGAAGGCTTTGGAGGGTTTAAGCCAGACATGTTTGTAAAGCCCCAAAAGGTCTGTGATGGGTCAAAAGGAAGTGAGCCTGGGGGTTCTTCAAAGAGGTAAACAGAGTTACCATGTGGCCCACAGGTCCACTCCTAGGTGTGTGCCCAAGAGAACTTGAACAGGTGTTCAAACAAAACATGTACATGTGAGGCAGGAGGATCGCATGAGCCCCAGAGGTCGAGGCTGCAGTGAGCTGTAATCGTGCCACTTCACTCCAGCCCGGGAGACAGAGCAAGACCCTATCTTAAAAAAAAAACCCACATGGACATGAACGTCCATAGCAGCACTACTCACGGCCACCAGAAGGTGGAAACAGCCTACATGGCCATCAGCTGACAAATGGATAAGCAAAACGTGGTCCGTCCACAAGATGGAATACTACTCAGCCATAAAAACAAACAAACGCCTGGCACAGTAGCTCTTGCCTGTAATCTTAGCACTTTGGGAGGCCGAGGTAGGAGGATTGCTTGAGCCTAGGAATTCAAGATCAGCCTGGGCAACATAGTGAGACCCTGTCTCTAAAAAAAAAAAAAAGAAAAGAAGAAAGAAAGAAATGTACAGACAAGGTAACTCCATTGGGATAGAAATCAGATGAGTGTTGGCAGGAGCTGGAGGAAGGGAGAAGTGGGGAGTGGCTGCTCATGGGTACAGGGCTTCCATGTGGGATGATGGAAAAGTTCTGGAACTAGACAGTGGCAACAGTGCACAACCTTGTGAGTATACTAAAAAGCACTGGTGGCCGGGTGCGGTGGCTCAGGCCTATAATCCCAGCACTTTGGGAGGCCGAGGCGGGTGGATCACCTGAGGTCAGAAGTTCGAGACCAGCCTCAACATGGAGAAACCCCGTCTCTACTAAAAATACAGAAGTAGCTGGGCATGGTGGTGCATGCCTGTAATGCCAGCTACTCGGGAGGCTGAGGCAGGCAGAATTGCTTGAACCTGGGAGGCAGAGGTTGCGGTGAGCCGAGATCATGCCATTGCACTCCAGCCTGGGCAACGAGAGCAAAACTCCGTCTCAAAAAAAAAAAGAAAAGAAAAGAAAAAAAAGAGCACTGATGATACACTTTAAGATGTAAAATGGGCCGGGCGTAGTGGTTCACACCTGTAATCCCAGCACTTTGGGAGGCCGAGGCAGGCGGATTACCTGAGGTCAGGAGTTTAAGACCAGCCTGGCCAACATGGTGAAACCCTATCTCTACTAAAAAAAAATTACAAAAATTAGCTGGGTGTGGTGGCACACGCCTGTAATCCCAGCTACTACTTGGGAGGCTGAGGCAGCAGAATTGCTTGAGTCTGGGAGGCAGAGGTTGCAGTGAGCTTAGATCGCACCACTGCATTCCAGCCTGGCCGACAGAGCAAGACTTTGTCTCAAAAAAAAAAAAAAAGTAAGATGGTTAAAACAGTAAATTTTATGTTCTCTGTATTTTATCATATTTTAAAAATCAAAAAACAAAAGGCAGTTGAGGTTAGGCATGGAGGTTCATGCCTGTAATCCCAGCACTTTGGGAAGCCGAAGCACGTGGATCACCTGAGGTCAGGAGTTCGAGACCAGCCTGCCCAATATGGTAAAACCCTGTCTCTACTAAAAATACAAAAAATTAGCCAGGCATGGGGGTGGGCACCTGTAATCCCAGCTACTTGGGAGACTGAGGCAGGAGAATCACTTAAACCCGGGAGGCGGGCTGGGCGCGGTGGCTCATGCCTGTAATCCCAGCACTTTGGGAGGCCGAGACAGGCGGATCATGAGGTCAGGAGATCGAGACCATCCTGGCTAACATGGTGAAACCTTATCTCTACTAAAAATACAAAAAAAATTAGCCAGGCCTGGTGGCGGGCACCTGTAGTCCCAGCTACTTGGGAGGCTGAGGCAGGAGAATGGCGTGAACCTGGGAGGCGGAGCTTGCAGTGAGCCAAGATCGCGCCACTGCACTCCAGCCTGGGCGACAAGAGTGAGACTCCATCTTAAAGAAAAAAAAAAAGCCCGGGAGGCGGAAATTGCAGTCAGCCGAGATCTCGCCATTGCACTCAAGTATGGGTGACAGAGCAAGACTCCATGTCAAAAAAAAAGACAGCAAGGAGCCTGGTGAGGAAGCTGTGGCATTTGACCCGGCTGTGTTGCTATGGGCCAGGGTGGTCCTAGTAGAGGAGCTGAGTGGGAAAGAGCCCAGGGGACATGCTGAAGGCCTGGGTGTGGGGATGAGGCAGAGATTGGGGGCACCTTGCAGGGTCGTAGCAGGTGGCTGTGGTGAGATGGAGGAAGACACCTGGGGTACTGCTCTAGGCTGTCAGACATACAGAAGCCGGCCCAGCCAAGCCCAGGGGCTGCAAGGGACATCCCTTTGTGTCCCCAGTGATCTGCAGCTCTCAGACACCCTCAAGCACAGCGCCTCTTTCCCAGCCCAGCACTCTCAGTGGGGAGCCAGGTGGGAGAACAGGCTCGGAAGGGGACCTAGGCTTATGCAGCGAGCCGGGCAAAGCTGGAACTGGAGCCCAGGCCCCTGGATGCCCCCTGGCTTGTGGAGTTCTGGGATACTGAGGGGAGGGGACAGGGCATGGGAGTGCGGTGCTCTCACCTTTGACTTGAACTCATTCCCCAGGGGACAGGGGAGGCCTCCTCAGGATCCACAGATGCCCAGTCTCCCAAGAGGGGCCTGGTCCCCATGGAGGAAAACTCCATCTACTCCTCCTGGCAGGAAGGTAAGTTGGAGGACGTGCAAGGGCAGCCTCAGCCCCCCACACCCAGGGCTGGGTCTTTTTGGGACTGACGGAGCTGTCCTGGCCACCTGCCACAGTGGGCGAGTTTCCCGTGGTGGTGCAGAGGACTGAGGCCGCCACCCGCTGCCAGCTGAAGGGGCCGGCCCTGCTGGTGCTGGGCCCAGACGCCATCCAGCTGAGGGAGGCCAAGGGCACCCAGGCCCTCTACAGCTGGCCCTACCACTTCCTGCGCAAGTTCGGCTCCGACAAGGTGAGGTGCAGGGGTGGGAAAGGGTGAGGGGCTGACACCCTGGACCCTCCTGCTAATCCCCACCCGTGTCCCCTGTGCCCAGGGCGTGTTCTCCTTTGAGGCCGGCCGTCGCTGCAACTCGGGTGAGGGCCTCTTTGCCTTCAGCACCCCCTGTGCCCCTGACCTGTGCAGGGCTGTGGCCGGGGCCATCGCCCGCCAGCGGGAGCGGCTGCCAGAGCTGACCAGGCCCCAGCCCTGCCCCCTGCCACGGGCCACCTCTCTGCCCTCCCTGGACACCCCCGGAGAGCTTCGGGAGATGCCACCAGGACCTGAGCCACCCACGTCCAGGAAAGTGCACCTGGCCCAGCCCGGACCCCAGAGCCTGCCGCTACTGCTAGGCCCGGAGCCCAACGATCTGGCGTCCGGGCTCTACGCTTCAGTGTGCAAGCGTGCCAGTGGGCCCCCAGGCAATGAGCACCTCTATGAGAACCTGTGTGTGCTGGAGGCCAGCCCTACGCTGCACGGTGGGGAACCTGAGCCGCACGAGGGCCCCGGCAGCCGCAGCCCCACAACCAGTCCCATCTACCACAACGGCCAGGACTTGAGCTGGCCCGGCCCGGCCAACGACAGTACCCTGGAGGCCCAGTACCGGCGGCTGCTGGAGCTGGATCAGGTGGAGGGCACAGGCCGCCCTGACCCTCAGGCAGGTTTCAAGGCCAAGCTGGTGACCCTGCTGAGTCGTGAGCGGAGGAAGGGCCCTGCCCCTTGTGACCGGCCCTGAACGCCCAGCAGAGTGGTGGCCAGAGGGGAGAGGTGCTCCCCCTGGGACAGGAGGGTGGGCTGGTGGGCAAACATCGGGCCCATGCAGACACACGCCTGTGTCCACCCTGGCCTGCAGGAACAAGGCAGGCCGCCTGTGGAGGACCTCAGCCCTGCCCTGCCCTCCTCATGAATAGTGTGCAGACTCACAGATAATAAAGCTCAGAGCAGCTCCCGGCAGGGGCACTCACGGCACATGCCCCTGCCCACGTTCATTGCGGCCAACACGAGCACCCTGTACCGGTTCCAGGGGCACAGGTGACCTGGGCCTTACCTGCCACCCGTGGGCTCAAATCCACTGCAGCAGACAGACGGGATGGAAATCATTAGGACTCCATGTTGCCCTGCACGGCCGAGTGACACGAAGAGGCAGGCGGAGGGAGCTGTGAGGCTTACTTGTCAGACTCAGGAAGGAGCAACATGAGGGCCCAACTGGAGACCCGGAGGCCTGAGCTGGGAGGAGGCAGTGGGGGCGGGGTGCAGGTGGAAGGGATTTCAGAGACACCCTCGCCCAAAACACTTGTTCCCTGCTGAAACTCCAACAATTTGCAGATACTTCTGGGAACCCCAGGCATCAGTCTCCTCATCTGTAAAGGAGAGAGAACCGATGACGTATCAGGCATAATCCTTGATGAGAGTTTGCTGCGTGCCTACTCAGTGCCAGGCACTGGGGGACACGGCCGTGTTCAGGACAGCCTTGGTCCTGTTCTCCGGGAGCCGACATTCCAGGAGGAGAGAAGTTTCCTGAAGACTTCCATGCTGCGTTCCCTCCTCTGCTCCTGCCCCTGGCGCCATCCTAGGAGCCAGCCATGCACGCAAGCGTCATGCCTCCAGGGCTCTGACTGCCCAGCCCCTCACCGCAACTCTACCTCAGCTGCACACACCCTTGGCACATCCTCAACCTCATTTTCATGACGGACACACAATTTTTGCTCTCTCCTGTCCAAGCCTCATCCTCTGGCTGCCACCTCCTTCCAGCTCACTTCCTTTAGCGTGGCCAGTACTGCCCCTGCCTAGGCATGTCGACCAGCAGGGACCCTTTTCTGGCTCTTCGAGGCCTCTGCCCACCATCCCCTCTTTGTTCTCCATAGTCCCTTCCCCCTGTTGTCTCTTGTTTCATCTTACTGGTCTGGCAAAGTCCCCGGCCTTGGGCGAGCCCAGACCTCCTCAGTGCCTGCACACAGCTGCCCACAGCCAGAGAAATCCATTTAAGCAGACTGCCTGCATCCTTCTTAACAGTGCAAGGCAGGCACTCCCTGCCACAAGAGACCCTGTTCCCTAGTAGGGCAGCTTTTCTCCTCCCCAGAACCTCCTGTTTATCCCCACCCAGTGTCTCCTCACAGGCATATTGGGGAAACAGGTCAGGCTCTCCCACCGTATCTGCAAGTGTACTGGCATCCATCTGTCTTCTTCCTACCCCTACAGTAGAAACAGTGTCTGTCCCCAGCTGTGCTCTGATCCCGGCTCCTCTCACCTCAGAGCTTGGAACATTGAGCTGTCCCCACTCTCTCCTGCGCCCATTCATCCTACCAGCAGCTTTTCCAGCCACACGCAAACATGCTCTGTAATTTCACATTTTAAACCTTCCCTTGACCTCACATTCCTCTTCGGCCACCTCCCTGTTTCTCTGTTCCTCTTCACAGCAAAAACTGTTCAAAAGAGTTGTTGATTACTTTCATTTCCACTTTCTCACCCCCATTCTCCCCTCAATTAACTCTCCTTCATCCCCATGATGCCATTATGTGGCTTTTAGTAGAGTCACCAACCTTATTCTCCAAAACAAAAGCAACAGGGACTTTGACTTCTCAGCAGCACTCAGCTCTGGTTCTTGAAACACCCCCGTTACTTACTATTCCTCCTACCTCATAACAATCTCCTTCCCAGCCTCTACTGCTGCCTTCTCTGAGTTCTTCCCAGGGTCCTAGGCTCAGATGTAGTGTAGCTCAACCCTGCTACACAAAAAATCTCCTGAAAGCCTGTAAAAATGTCCATGCATGTTCTGTGAGTGAGCTACCAAGAAAATAAAAAATTTTAAAAATCAAATGCCCATGCCTGGGCCCACACGCAGGGGCTCTGATTTCATCAGTCTGGTAGGTGGGTTCTGGGCATCCACGCTCACTGGATTTCCGGATGATTGTAGTATGCAGCCTAGGCTGGGAACCACTGGCCTCAGCAAGCCAGTCATTCTCCAGGTGTCACAGACCCTCTAGGTGCTAATGACCCCGAAGGTCTGTCTTCAGTGCACACCTCCCCCTGAGCTCCAGATTTAGGAATCCCACTGCACACGAGACATCTGGATGTGGAAAAGACATCTCCAGATCCCATGGGTGAAAGGGGGTTGGGGGAATGGAGACTCTGGTGTTCTTCCAGGATGTGTGTGGACACAGAACGCAAAGACTGGAGGGATGCTAGAGCCATAGGGAGGAAGATTTCGGCTCACTTATTCATGCAAGCACTTCCTGATGGGTAAGGTCTTAGAGCAAGCTGAGGCCAAGAGGCAGGCAGTTGAGGTGCTGCTGCAGGCACCCCCACTCCCTACAGTGGCAAGCCCAAGCCCAGCCCTTGGCAGCTCAACAAATCCCAGGACACGCTGAAGGTCACCCAGAGAGTCAGGGGCATGGCTAGAACCAGAACCCAGGACTCTGGGGACTCAGCATGGCATCCTTTCCTTCATTACAAATCTGAGCTGCTTTGTTTCCTAGGGATTTCTGTGATATTCCAAGGGGACTGTGGGAAAGAAGGTCCTTGGAAACCACCAGGACGCTAGAGGCCTGGCCTGGAGCCTCAGGAGTCTCGGCCACCAGAGGGCGCTGGGTCCTTGTCCAGGTCCAGTTGCTACGCAGGGGCTGCCTGGGCTGGGAGGCTCCCCAGGGGACACAGACCAGAGCCTTGCACCAGCCCAAGGAATGGGAGCCTGGGGTCCTCTCTGCTGGAGGACTGCCAGGACCCCCAGGCTGCCGCCTCTTCCTTTGCTCATTTGTTGTTTCACTTTGTCAATCCTTCCTTTCTTCGTGTGTTTATTCACATCCACTGTGTGCTGGCCCTGGGGAAATGTTAGATAAGACACATTAGCTGTGTGTCTTCATTGTCCTAACAAAGAACACACCCTGGAAAGAGCACCGCAGAGAGTCCCCATTCCCCCATCTCCCTCCACACATGGAATCTGGAGATGCCTTTTCCACATCCAGATGTCTCTGGTGCTGTGGGATTCTTAAATAAACAAACACTTCATACAGAATGTGAGATGATGGAGATGCTATGGGGAAAAATAAAGCAGAGGGAGGGCCTAGTGTGTGATGCGGGTGAGGCGTCCAGGGATTGCTGTTTCAGCTGTGATCAGGGAAGGCCCTGGGAGGGAGGCCACATCTGAGCAGAGACCTAAATAAAGTTGGAAACCTGTTGCTGAGATACCTGGAGAAGTGTTTCAAGGGCCGGGCACCGGGCATGGTGGCTCACGCCTGTAATCCCAGCACTTTGGGAGGCCAAGGCAGGTGGATCGCTGGAGGTCAGGAGTTTGAGAGCAGCCTGACCAACATGGAGAAACCCCATCTCTACTAAACATATAAAAATTATCCGGGCATGGTGGTTCATGCCTGTAGTCCCAGCTACTCGGGAGGTTGAGGCAGGAGAATCACTTGAACCTGGGAGGCGGAGGTTGCAGCGAGCCGAGATCACACCACTGCACTCCAGCCTGGATGACAGAGCGAGACTCTGTCTCAAAAAAAAAAAAAGAAAAAAGAAAAAAAAAGAAAAGTGTTTCAAGCAGGGGAACTGGCAAGTGGAGAGGCCCTGAGGCAGGAATATGCTTGGCCTGCTGGAGGAAATGTGAGTGAGGAGGTCAGGGTGGCTGGAGTGGAGGGAGCGAGTGGTAGGAGTCAGACCCAGTTTATTCATATTCTGTAGGGCTTAAGGACTTCAGTTTTATTTTGAGTGCAATATGAGCCCACTGGAATGCTAAAAGCTGAGAGTGACATGGTGCTGTGATTCTGGCTTTAAAAATATCACTTTGGCTGCTTCGTGAAGACTCTGGAAGGGGCAAGGGTAAAAGCAGGGATGCCCGTTAGGAGACTGTTACAGGGGCGCAGGCACAAAATGGCAGTGGCTGGGACAATGGTGGCAGCAGCTGTTAGATGTGAACATGTTGAAGGTGGAATTTGCAGAATCTGGGGGAGGACAGAAGAGAAAGGATAACTTCATCGTTTCTGCTGAACCAGTTGGATAAATGTTGGTGGCACTTCTTGAAGTGAGGAAGGAGTTAGGAAGGTGGGAAAGGCACAAGTTTGAATTGGGCCATGATGGTCTGAGATACCTAGTACAGTGGTTCCCCAAACTTTTTGGCAGAAGGGACCGCTTTCATGGAAGACAATTTTTCCACAGACTCGGGGTGGGGTGGGGATGGTTTCAGGGTGGTTCGAGTGCAGTACATTTATCATTAGACTCTTTTTTTTTTTTTTGAGATGGAGTCTCGCTCTGTCACCCACACTGGAGTGCAGTGGAGCCATCTTGGCTCACTACAACCTCTGCTGCCCAGGTTCAAGTCATTCTCCTGCCTCAGCCTCTCAAGTAGCCGGGATTATAGGCATATGCGCCACCACGCCCAGCTAATTTTTGCATTTTTAGTAGAGACGGGGTTTCACCATATTGGCCAGGATGGTCTCGAACTCCTGACCTCAAGTGATCCTCCCCCGCCTCAGCCTCCCAAAGTGCTGGGGTTACAGGCGTGAACCACTGCACCCGGCCCATTTATCATTAGATTCTCATAAGGAATGAGCAACCTAGATCCCTCGCATGCACAGTTCACAATAGGGTTCATGCTCCTATGGGAGTCTAATGCTGCCGCTGCACTCAGCCTCTCTGGCTTGCCGCTGCTCACCTTCTGCTGTGCAGCCCAGTTCCTAACAGGCCACAAACGGGGAGTTGGGGATCCGATCTAGTAAACATCTAGGCAGGGTTTTGGATAATGGAGTTAGAGTTCCTGGGGAGAGGTCAGGCTGGCCATGAAACATGGGATGCCTTTGCATATAGGTGGTGTTGAAAGCCACAGGACAGTACGGGGTCTCAGGGGGTGAGCATAAAGAGAGGCAACATCAGATGGCCAAGGCCAGAGGCAGAGGAGGATGGGAAGGAGGGGCCAGTGGGGCAGGGGGAAGCTGTGAAGCCAGGGAAAAAGGGTGTTTCGCGGAAAAGGATCAACCTGGACCAGTGCTGCCCCTAGGCAGGGCAGGATGAAACTTAACCACCACGGATTCCATGGCCCCATGGCCTCCAGGCCACAGGGGACCTTGAGAAGAGAGATCTCAGGGGACTGGTGCGGACAAGAGCCCGCCTGGCATGGCTTCAAGAGATAACTGAAGGAAAGCAAGTGGAGACGCGATAAACAGACAACTCCCTGGAGGAATTTTACTCTCGAGAGGAGAATTAAAGGGTAGTAGCTGGAGAGGGATGTGGGGTCAAGAGAAGGTCTTTAACGACGAGAACTCTCTCACGGCGGTTTGTGCAGAACAGGGTGGGTGTGATGACTGTGGATGGAGAGGGGAGAACTGCAGCGACTCTGTCCTAGGAGGAGGTGATGGGCCGGGACCACCAAGCGAGTGGAGGGTGGACGCCCCTTCCCTCACCCCGACACCCGCATGCGCTCAGTGTCCGCGCCGCCGGCCCTAGTGCCTGGGCTGAACGCGGGGCCGGGACTCTGAGGACGCCTCCCAGGCGGCGCAGTCCGCTCTCGCCAAGGTGGAGCGGGACGCGGCGCTTCCGATGGTGCGCGGGTCGGCTCGGGGTTGCAGGGACCCCCGGCGTCCGCTCCTGCCCTGTTTTCCTGCCTTCGGCAGAGCGTTGCGCAACTCTAGCTTTAAACGCCCCTGTCCCCCTCAACTTGTCTCCCGCAGCCCCTCTGATTTACAGATTCTGCAGTCCCCGAGGGTTGCGCCTACGATACCGACACTCGCGGCAGCCCTGCGAGGCGAGTATGATCGTCCCATTTTTCGGAGTAGCAAACTAAGGTTCAGAGACTACTATGTCCCAGGTCGGTCTGGTTTGAAGGTCCGCTTTCCTCTCCCTCCGCCAGCGGGCGGTGCGAGGGACTGGGCGAGGCAGCGCTTCCCTAAGGAGGCGACCCGCAGCCCCGGCCCCCTCCCGACTCCGCCCCGTTGCAGGGCCCGGGTCGGCGAGGCCTCTCAGCTCTAAGCCCGACGGGACTTGGTGATTGGGCAGGACGGAAGAGCTGGGTGGGGCTTTCCACCGGCGGAGAAAGTCTAGTGGGCGTGGTCGCGACGAGGGCGTGGCCTGGTGCCCCGCCCCCGTCCGCGCGCTCAAAGTGGAGGGTGGCTGTGGGGGCGGGGTCAGAACACTGGCGGCCGATCCCAACGAGGCTCCCTGGAGCCCGACGCAGAGCAGCGCCCTGGCCGGGCCAAGCAGGTATCGACGACCGCGCGGGGCGTCTTGGGCTGGACCAGGCGGGCGCCCGGGGCCTGCTGAGGACCACAAAGGGCACTGGGGGTCGTGGTCCAGGCTGTGCTTCCTCCCGCTGGCCCTGGCCCCTGCCTCCGCCCCCGCCCCCGCCTTCCTGCCGCTAAGCCGGCTGCGGCGGGGCCGATTGGCGCCTGCGCCGCTTCCTGCGGCCGGGGCCAGTCTAATGCATGGGGCCCGGGCGGGGGACTAAGGGGAAACTGAGTCACGTCGGTGTGGGAGCAGTTCTGTGTGGGAGGCACCACCCCCCACTGGGCTCGGGGAAGGATCCCCCTCCAAGCTATGCTTGAGGGTCCCAGCCCCCATCTGTCTCCACAGGGGCCGCACCCCACTCCCGCCTTCCCCTTCTTCAGCACCCAGGGGTCCCGCCCTGGCTCCCAGCAGCCTCGACTGGTCCCGGAATGGCTAGGAGGATCCGCTGCAGCCGCCTCCCTCCCCTCCCCTCCCCCTCGCGTCCCAAGCCCCCGTGTGCTCCCTCCGCTGGCTCTCCGCACAGTGTCAGCTTACACGCCTTATATAGTCCGAGCAGGCTCCAGCCGCGGCCTGCCTGCCGGGACCTGGGGGCGGGGGAGAGGAGAGCCGGCCCCTGACTCACCCGGCCGCCCGAGGCTCCAGGCTGGCTTGGGGGGAGGCCGCGCCAGTTTAGTCCCTCGGCCCACCCCTGGTTGCAAAGAACCTCAAACCTGGATTCAGGCACCCCTCACCGTTCCAGTCCCAAGGGGAGGGGGGTTGCTCCTGTCTTTCCAAAGTGAGGTCCGCCAGCCAGCAGCCCAGGCCAGCCTGACAAAATACCTGCCTACTATGGCTTGGGTATGCCCAGGGGCTGCCCGTGCCTGCCTGGCCCCTGTCCAAGGCTGGTATCCTGAGCTGGCCCGGCCTGCCTGCCTGCCCGCCCACCATGCTGGCCACTCACCTTCTCTTCTCTCCTCTCAGGAGCCGGCATCATGGATTCCTTCAAAGTAGTGCTGGAGGGGCCAGCACCTTGGGGCTTCCGGCTGCAAGGGGGCAAGGACTTCAATGTGCCCCTCTCCATTTCCCGGGTGAGCCTAGGTTTGGGGAGGGGGCTCCCCCAGCGGTCTTTCGGTGCTCAGGTCTCCAGAGGGTGATGGGGGGAGTCCTAACAGGAGCTGGTCAGGGGCCAGCAGGCCAGGAGATGTCTAGGTCCGGAGATGTAGTGGTACCTGCCTGCCACAAGGACTCCCAATGAGGTGGATACTGGGAGGGAGCACCCAGGCTTCTCCAGCCCTGCACTGTACCCGATGCTGTTCTCCCAAGCTCCTGTGGCCACCTCTGAGGGCTGGAGGGAGGCTCATTGTGCAGGATGGGAGCCTAACATTTCAGGAGGTATCTAAACTTGAGGTGGCAATGCTTGGAGCCAGGCCCCAGGAAGGACACTGTGACTATAGGATTTCACTTCAACCTCACTGCCGCCCAGGGAATAGCAATCCTCATCCCGTTTTTCCAGATGAGAGAAGAACTCATGGAGAGGTGGCGGGGCTCGCTCATCGAGTCCATGGTGAAGCAGGGATTGGAATTGAGGCACGGCATGGCGTGCATTTTTTGTGGGTAGAAGGGGTCTCTCCCCAGCCTATGTAAGGACCCACATCCACTGTTCCCATTCAGGATGTGGTGGCCTTTGACCCCAAGCAGAAGTGTAGGACAGGGCTCCATTCTAGGGGCTTAACTTCAGCTTCCAAGAGCCTGCCCTGGTGTGGGTGGAGCTGGAGGCTGGCTCCTCCCTGTAGCAGGGGGATTGCCTTATAAGCCCAAGAATGCAGCCCCACGCTGGGATGGCCAACAGTGGCTGCAGTCTGCAGAGCTGAAAAGGGCAGGCCTAGGCCTGGCCCCCTGAACCCCACTGGTGGGCCTCTCAGCTGGTCACCAGGCTGCAGCCCCAGCTGTATGGTCCAGTTGTGAGACACAACAAATTGCCTGCCCAGAGTGGGTGAGGCCAGCCTGTCGGCTGGCATCTCTGACTGGCCTGGGGGTCAGGAGGGGGTGGGGACTTCCTGCCCCTTTATCCGCCTGCCCCGAGAGACGCACCCAGGCGCCGGGTGGGCAGGCAGCTGTTGTCAGGAAGCCCAAGGCAAGCCCAGCCTGGAGGGGCCCAGAGGGTCGTGGCCTGAGGAGGGGCTCAAGCTGGAGTCTGTCTGTAGGAGCTGGGTGTGGGGGTTAGGGTGGGCAGGCCAGCAGTGCTCTTATCAGGGGTCCTTTGATGGCATTCTCCTGGAACCTGCCCCGCCAGCAGGGTAGTGAGGCAGTGGTTGCCCTATGACACACATCCCACTACATAGCCCTCACACAGCCCTGAAACCTACCTGACGTCCTGCTCCCTGGGAAAGTGCTGGCCCAGTGTGTCTGGGGAGCCTGAACCTCAGTTTCTTCCCTGATGGAGATGACTTTCAGATATGGCCTGTTGGGGGCACTCCGGGCTCCAGCTCCCTGGTCAGCATCCCTGGCATGTGGGCGGGGCCACTAGCTGATCCCAGCCCTGGAGTTGGACCTGGGCCCACATGGGTGGGTGAGGTGGGCTTTTCTGAGTTAGGCCAGCCCCCTCCCCCTCCCCTGACCCCAGAATGGAGGGAGGTGGGAGGGGCAAGGGCTGGCTGTGGGCCCAGGCCTGGGAGATGAGGTAACGTCTGGGACTGGGGGGCTGGGCTGCTCAGGCTGACTCACCCCCACCTCATGCAGGGTCCAGCCCCCTGGCTTTTTCCCTCCTTGGTTCCTCTGGCCTTACCCTGCCCCTGGCTTGAGCCCCTCCCTGCCTTTCTCCAGCCACCCGCCCAGCGCTGTCTTCTGCTCTCCTGCTGCCCTCCCCACGCTCTGAACACCCCTCATCCTCTGTGCTTCCTGCCCTCCTCACTCTGGGAAGGGAAGCCGTCCCTGCCCCCCACCCCCTCTCCAGGAGCCAGCTAGCTGCACCCCAAGACCCCCACCTCGGGCTCAGCCCACAGCTCCCAGGAGCCAGCCCTGTGGGCAGGGAGTGGCTGGGCCAGGTTTCCCTTCTACTGACTCACCATGACCTTGAGTAAGTCACTTCCCCTCTGGGGTGCCACTTCCCCATACACAGTATAAGGGGTTGATTTAGTTGGATTGAACTAAAGGTGAGGGAGTGGCTCAGGGTGTCTCCGGGTGGGCTGACCCCTCAGTTGGGCCCCCATGCTCAGCAGAGGTGGCCCACAGTGGTGGAGCCTTAGGGTCAGAGACACTTCCTGGCTCTGCCTCTTACTAGCTGGGTGACTTGAGGCAAGTTGTTTAACCTCTCTGTGTACATTTGCAAGTGCAAAATGGGTAAAATCCCAATTACTCCACAAGGTTGTTGGAAGATTCAGTGTCAATATGTAGCATACTTGGTGCTCAATAAACTGAAGCAAGTCTTCTTATCTAGCGAGTGAGGGAGGGGCCGCCGAGCTCTCTTAGCCTTCTGACCTCCTATGCAAGCAGGAGGTCATGTTGAGCCCAGCTCGCCTTTCTTTTCCCGGTGCTGTCAACCTCTGTGCCTGGCTGCCCTGCCCTCTGACATCTCTCTGAAACCTCTTGCCTCCCCTCTCCCTGCCTCAGCTCAGTCTGTGCACTGACCCACCTGAGGAGCCTCCTGGGGCCACTGGCAGCCTGGACCCCCCAGATCCCCCCCACCCAGTGAAATTATCTTCCAGCACTGCCTCACAAAAGCCTACTTGATGCAGTGCCAGGCCTCTTGCCAGATGGCTGGGTGGTCCCTTGGGCTCGGACCCGTCAAGCTGCCCTGCCTGTGTTGCTGGGGCTGGGCTAGAGGCCTGGAAGGGGTTTATCAGGGTCACCCTCTCAGGGCCTGGGAGATACCCAATCCCAGACATTAAAACTGCCAGTAGCCCCTCTACCTTCAAAGCCAAGTCCTGGTCCCTTCCCCTGGCATTCAAAGCCATCGTAAGTGAACTCTCACCCGCTAGGCAGCACACGCCATTCGCCTTTACCGAGGCCCACCGCTTCCTCGAAGTCATTCCTGATGGTCTCAGCTCATGCTGGTGGCGGCCATTTCTCCCAGCCTACTGTCTCTACTCATTGCCACAGGAACCAGGGACTCCCAGCTCAAGAGCCTGAAGGATTGGGGTCAGGGGAAATTGGCAATCGAGGGCTTGGGAGTGACAGCCATGTATGGCCTACGAAGTCCCAGCTGTCAACTTAGGTCCCATTCAGGCAGTGTTCACAGGGAACCGGGAGATAACAGGGCCTGTTGCTGGCTCTCAAAGGGTCCCAGCAGACCCCTATAGATGGCCCCCGACAGGGTCCTGGGGGGTGAGAGGTCCATAAGAGCCCCCGGTGGTTTCGGGGAGGAAGCTGCCCCCTGCATGGGCCAGAGGGCATATCTGGTAGGTGGAGTGGCCTGGGCAGGAGGCCAGCAGGAGCCTCAAAAGGCAATGGTCCTCCTGAAAAACTTGGGCTTTAGCCTGAGCGTGGCTGTTTGTGGACATCATAGCAATTTCTGGACTGTGGGGGAGGGTGGTGGCGGTGAATAGATAAGCATCGTGACTGGGGAAGCTCAGGTGAGCACCACCTGAGGGAGAGGGTCTGGCAGTGAATAAATAAGCAGTGCGACTGGGAAATTGTGAAGCTCAGGTGAACACCACCACCTCCTGGGTTGCTTTAGTGTCCAGCAGCTGCCTAGAACTATGTTGAATGAAGAGCTCTCTGGGTTCTGGAAGTGGGGCAGCTTTGGGTGGGGCAGTGTTACCACCGTCAGCCTGGCTTGGGTCTGCAGGGTCCAGGGCCTCGGTCACTTTGCTTCTCTCTCCACAGCTCACTCCTGGGGGCAAAGCGGCGCAGGCCGGAGTGGCCGTGGGTGACTGGGTGCTGAGCATCGATGGCGAGAATGCGGGTAGCCTCACACACATCGAAGCTCAGAACAAGATCCGGGCCTGCGGGGAGCGCCTCAGCCTGGGCCTGAGCAGGTATGCGGGTGGACATGGATGGGTGCGCCGGCGCTGGCAGTGGGGATCCCTGCGGGCCCGGCCCGCTGTCACGCTTTCCTTCTCCTCCAGGGCCCAGCCGGTTCAGAGCAAACCGCAGAAGGTACGAGGCTGGCCGGGACATCCGGGCGGTGGGCGGTGTGGGCTTGGACGGCCAGGCCTGCTCGCCCTCCTGGCACATTCTCGGTACCCCAATCCCTGGCCGGGAGTAGAGGGCAGAAACCGGAGCTAAGGCGGGTCTAGGGCCCTGGAGTTGAGCCAGGGGCTGCCGCACGGTCCTGGCACCACGCATGTCCGCCTGTCTGTCCGCCTGCTGCCTCCCGCCGCCGGCGCTGCGTGCTCGCCCGCACTCGGTCAGCCCTCGGTCCTGCGTGGACTGAGATCGCCACTCCCAAATGGGCCCCTTGAAACCTGAGTCGTCCTCTCCCCGTAGCCTCCAAATAGATGTAGGGGGTGGGGGTGGGGGTGGGGGGCTGGAGCTGCCGCTGTCCTCTGCTGCAGGCGCCCCACTTCCACCCAGGCCCCCACCTTACCCTGCCCGCCCGCCCTGCCCGGCTGTGTCTCTGCCCAGGCCTCCGCCCCCGCCGCGGACCCTCCGCGGTACACCTTTGCACCCAGCGTCTCCCTCAACAAGACGGCCCGGCCCTTTGGGGCGCCCCCGCCCGCTGACAGCGCCCCGCAGCAGAATGGGTACGTCGGCCCCTGCCCGCCCGCGCCCACGCCCACGCCATCAGGCCCACGCCCACGCCATCAGGCCCACTGTGGCCCCACGCCCGCTGCCCGCTGCCCGCTGCTGCTCAGTCTGTGCCGCGCCCCAGCCCGGCGGAACCGTGCGGCAGCGACCCCTGGCGGCCGGGGTGGGGCTGCAGGCACAGGGCCCCTCCCGAGGCTGTGGCGCCTTGCAGGGCACCGCCCTGGGGAGGGGTCTCTGAATGAGGCCGCGCCCCCTGCTGGCGGCTGGGGGTTGGGTTGTGGTGTCGGGCCAGCTGAGCCCCAGACACTCAGTGCCGCCTTGTCCCCGGCTGTTCTGACCCCTCCCCGTCTTTCTTCCTCTCCTGTGTCTGTCCCTTTGTCCCTTTATCTGTCTATCTGTCTTATTTCCTTCACAGGTGCAGACCCCTGACAAGTCAGTGAGCCCCCCTCTGCCTGTGCCTTTCTTCTTCCTTTTGGCACTCTGGGTGGCGGCCCCTCCCCACCCTGGCTGCCCTCCTCTCCACTTCGCCCTCCTGTCCTCTCACCTACCCGCCCAGCAGGGCTCCTGGCCTCACCCTTACCCACTCCCTCCCATCACTGTAACCCAAACCCACATGCACCAAATCCTGGGAGGGGCTGCCCCCACCGCCCACCCCCAGTGTGGGGTTCTGAGCCACACCCTCCCCACAGACAGCCGCTCCGACCGCTGGTCCCAGATGCCAGCAAGCAGCGGCTGATGGAGAACACAGAGGACTGGCGGCCGCGGCCGGGGACAGGCCAGTCGCGTTCCTTCCGCATCCTTGCCCACCTCACAGGCACCGAGTTCAGTAAGTGCCAGCCCAGGGCAGGGGGTACTCTCCTCGCCCCCAGCCCAGGCGTGAGCCCTGACCCTGTGTCTTTTTTGGTCAATGCCTGCCTCTGCCCTCTCAGTGCAAGACCCGGATGAGGAGCACCTGAAGAAATCAAGGTACAGGGACGGGCACCAGCCCCTCTCCCATCTCCTGCCTCTTCCATTCCAGCTACTGCCCTGTGTCTACTCCTGAGGCTCCCAGCTGGGGCTCTCAATTCTCCCTTCCTTCCTTCCTTCCTTCCCTCCCTCCTTCCCTTCCTCCTTCCTTCCTTCTTTCATTTCTTCCCTCCCTCCTTCCTTCCCTCCTCCCTCCCTGCCTCCCTTCCATCTCTCCTTCCTTCCACTTCTTCCTCCCTCTCTCTCTGCCCCTCAGGGAAAAGTATGTCCTGGAGCTGCAGAGCCCACGCTACACCCGCCTCCGGGACTGGCACCACCAGCGCTCTGCCCACGTGCTCAACGTGCAGTCGTAGCCCGGCCCTCTCCAGCCGGCTGCCCTCTCTGCCTCCCTCTTTCTGTTCCTCCTGCCCAGGGCACCCCCTTAGTGCCTCCAGCTTCTGCCTACCTCACCCCCCCTTTCCTGCCCCTGGCCTGAGCCTCCTGCTGGCCTGGCCCTGGCTGCCCACCTGGGTTCATCTGACACTGCCTTCCCTCTTTGCCCTGTGGTACTGCTGTCTGCCAGGTCTGTGCTGCCTTGGGCATGGAATAAACATTCTCAGCCCTGCTTGCTCTGCCTGTCTTCTATCTTTGTGGACCTGGTTTGCATTTGGGGTGTGGGGGTGTTTCGTGGTTCGGACTGTTTGGGCCCTGCCGTCCTCGTTTTCAGTGGGAGGGGGTACCTGGCAAAGGGACCCTGCCCTGCCATCACAGATGGCTTCCTGGCATGAGGGGAGCCCCAGGAGCTGCCTCAGAAGCGGGAGCCCTGCCTCGTCTCCCAGCTAGAGACCGCACACCAGCTAACTGGACATTGCTAGGAGAAGCTGCCCTTCCCATCCCTACCCCAGTGGGACCTGGAATCCAACTCAGCAGTTTCCACGCCCCCAGGCATCTCCCGTGGGGCCAGCAGGACCCAGGTTGGGGGGTGGGGCCATGTCAGGAAGCTCAGCCATGCAGGGCCTTGAATGGCAGATCTTGCAGCCAGGTGCCCGGGACAGAAGCCCCAGCCTCATCTACACCCCAGGAGCCCTGGCCTGGTGAGAGGGAGTGGGCTCGGGCCTGGGCAAGGGTGGGCAGCCTCCAGGGGCATGGGGGTGGTGGGCTTCTCTCAGCTGCCTGGGGATCCACCCCCGTCCTTTGGGGTCCCTGGGCACCCCTTTAGAGTCACTTTCCCCGGCAGGCCCTACCGCCCCCAGCCCTACCAGCCGCCCGCCCTGGGCCGTGGACCCTGCGTTTGCCGAGCGCTATGCCCCGGACAAAACGAGCACAGTGCTGACCCGGCACAGCCAGCCGGCCACGCCCACGCCGCTGCAGAGCCGCACCTCCATTGTGCAGGCAGCTGCCGGAGGGGTGCCAGGAGGGGGCAGCAACAACGGCAAGACTCCCGTGTGTCACCAGTGCCACAAGGTCATCCGGTGGGTGGCCTGTTCCTGTCCGACCCTGGCTTTCCCGTCCTGCAGCCCAGCCCCACCTGTCTGCCCACCTGTCTTGCCTCAGCTGCGACTGGGGGAATAAGGATTCAGTTCTCAGCTGGAGTAGGAGTAGGGACCTGGGCTGGGTCCTCCGATTCTTAATCCCACGCTACCTACCCCAGCCCACCCACAACAACTGCTAGCAGCATCTGCCATGGCGAAATAGCCGAAGGGCCAACCATAGGCTGAAGCTGCACCCCTACCTTTGCTGCTCTCTGGGCAAAGAGGGGCCTGCCCCCTCCCAGTGCGTCTGCCCCTCCCTCCTGCTCTCTGTCTCCCTCTGCTCTCAGAGCATACAGGCCTGGAGCCACTCCGTCTGTGCACTGCCCCGTGGGGCCAAGCAGCATCAAACACCCCCCAGCATCAGCGTGCCGGATTCTAGAGCCTTCCTAGTTCTCAGGCCTGGCCTGCTCTCATCTCTGTCAGCTTTTTTTTTTTTTTTTGAAACAGAGTCTCACTGTGTTGCCCACGTTGGCGTGCAGTGGCGCGATCTCGGCTCACTGCAACCTCTGCCTCCTGGGTTCAAGAGATTCTCCTGCCTCAGCCTCCTGAGTAGCTGGGATTACAGGCACCCGCCACCATGCCTGGCTAATTTTGTATTTTTAGTAGAGACGGGTTTTACCATGTTGGCCAGGCTGGTCTCGAACTCCTCACCTCAGGTGATCTCAGGCCTGCCTTGGCCTCCCAAAGTGCTGGGACTACAGGTGTGAGCCACTGTGCCCAGCCAACTCTCTCAGCTCTTGCCAGGTAGAACAGGCAGGCCAGCAGGACAGGGCAGCTCCAGGGTTTGCCCAGGGGCGGCTCAGCTTTTATGAGGCTCCAGTCCTCAGCCCTTCCTCCCGGGGTCCTCCCTGCTCTAAAGCTGCCTCTCCTGTCACCAGCAGTTCAGTGTGGCGGACTGGCTCTGTAAGCTTCATGGCTGCCACGGTCACTTCCCAAGCCTGTCTTCTATCCTATGTGGAAAATGGGGAGAATGAACTGTCCCTCCCGAGGCCTCCTGGTGGGTGGTCAGTCAACCTGAAGGGGGCCAAGACCCCCACCTCTCTGCGTGTGCTCCCTCTGACCGCTCTCGCCTCCCTGCAGGGGCCGCTACCTGGTGGCGCTGGGCCACGCGTACCACCCGGAGGAGTTTGTGTGTAGCCAGTGTGGGAAGGTCCTGGAAGAGGGTGGCTTCTTTGAGGAAAAGGGCGCCATCTTCTGCCCACCATGCTATGACGTGCGCTATGCACCCAGCTGTGCCAAGTGCAAGAAGAAGATTACAGGCGTGAGTAGGGCTGGCTGGCGGGGAGGTGGTCCCAAGCCTGTCAGTGGGAACGAGAGCTGCTGGGAAACCCTCAGTCCAGGTCTCTCCCCGAGTGAGCCCTCCGGGTCCTTACCAGCGTAATAAATGGGCTGCTGTACTGGCCTCACCCTGCATTAGTCAGGATGCTCTTAACAAATGACCATGTTCCTGCTCAGAAACCGCCCAAGGCTGCAAAGAGCATGAGGACCAAGCCAGGAGAAGCCCTGGGCCCTCCTGACTCCCACTTTGGGCTCTCCCTGCCCTGGTGAAATGACAGAACGGCCAGCTTGACATGCTGAAGCTGCTCTGTCTCATGCGTCCTCCTCATTTCTGGATCCAGAGCCAGGGCTGCCAGGAGTAGCCAGAGAGCTCTGTGTGGTGATGTTCATATTAGTGAGGTTTACCTTGACCACGAGCAGTGGGAAACTCAAAATAATGGTGGCTTATTTCTCATCTAAAAACATCCTGGGGTGGGTGGTCTGGGACTGATCTGGTGGACCCAGGCTCCTCCTTGTTGCTTGACTGTTGGCAGCACCTGCTTACTTACCACTCATGGTGCAAGATGACACTTCAGCCTCCGCCAAAATGCTCACCTTCCAGCCAGCAGGAAGTCGGAAGGAGAAGAAAGGGGACAGAGCCCCATGGCGTCCATCCTTAGAGGATGCTGCCACCTGCACCTCTGCTTTCATCCTGTTGGTCAGAACTCAGTCACATGACCACACCCAGTGGCAACGGAGGCTGGGAAATATAGTCTTTATTTTGGGCACCCATGTGTCCAGCAAAACTGGGGGTTCCATCAGTCGGCAAGAACGGGAGAGTGGCCGATGCAGTGGCTGATGCTTGTATCCCAGCACTTTGGGAGGTCGAGGTGGGCAGATCTCCTGAGGTCAGGAGTTCAAGACCAGCCTGGCCAATATGGTGAAACCCTGTCTCTGCTAAAAATAAAAAAATTAGCTGGGTGTGCTGGCGCACCTGTAGTCCCAGCTACTTGGGAGGCTGAGGCAGGAGAATCGCTTGATCTTGAGAGGTGGAGGTTGCAGTGAGCCAAGATCGTGCCACTGCATTCCAGCCTGGGAGACAGCAAAAAAAAAGGGCCAGGCACGGTGGCTCACACCTGTAATCCCAGCACTTTGGGAGGCCGAGATGGGCGGATCACGAGGTCAGGAGATTGAGACCATCCTGGCTAACACGGTGAAACCCCATCTCCACTAAAAATACAAAAAAATTGGCGGGGCATGGTGGAGTAGTCCCAGCTACTCGGGAGGCTGAGGCAGGAGAATGGCGTGAACCTGGGAGGCAGAGCTGGCAGTGAGCCGAGATCGCGCCACTGCACTCCAGCCTGGGCGACAGAGCGAGACTCTTGTCTCAAAAAGAAAATAAGAAAGAGAAATCTGCCTCCCAGCCTTGGGCTCCCGCCCTACCAGCCCACACCCCTGGTAGAGCCCCTCTCCCACCAGCTGAAAGCCCAAGTTCCTTCACTGTGACCTTGTCTGCTCCTCTAAAACAGGCAACACCAGACAGTGAGAAGAGCCAGCCAGACATGGGCAGAAAACCTGTTTCTGTGATCTACTGGCTGTGTGAGCAGGGGCTAGTTGCTCTCTCTGGGCCTCACTAAAGAGAAGGGTGGCACTATGCTGGGGCCGGCACGGTTGCAAGGTAGATGTAAGATGGGGTACAGGTGTTGTGGAGGGCAGAAATGCACCATCCGAAGGCTACATGTCCCCCACACTTATGTCTTGCTTGGCCCACACTGTTTCATTTTAAAATCAGTAGCAAACAATTTAAAAAATCAGAAGATTTGCCTGCATGATGCAGTGGCTCATGCCTGTAATCCCAGCACTTTGGGAGGCCAAGGTGGGAGGATTGCTTGAGCCCAGGAGTTCAAGACCAGCATGGGCACCATAGCAAGACCCCTGTTTCTACAAAAAAAAAAAAAAATTAGAAAATTAGCCAAGTGTGGTGGCATGCACCTGTGGTCCCAGCTACTTGGGAGGCAGAGGGAAAGTGAGATCTGCTTTTTATTTCTTTATGTATAATGATAGGGTCTTGCTCTGTTGCCCAGGCTGGAATGCAGTGGCATGATCACTGCTCACTGCAGCCTTGATCTCCTGGGCTCAGAGGATCCTCCCACCTCAGCCTCCCAAATAGCTAGGACTAGAGGTGCCCACCAGCATGCTCAGCAGATTTTTAAATCTTTTTGTAGAGATGAGGTTTTGCTATGTTGCCCAGGCTGGTCTCGAACTCCTGGCCTCGAGCGATCCTCCCACCTTGGCCTCCCAAAGCACTGGGATTACAGACGTGAGCCACTGCACCCAGCAGATTTCCCTTTAACACCTAGGTTTCAGCCTGAGCCAGGCAGGCATTCCTGAATGAAGCAGTAGTACTGCTCCCAGAAGAAGAGACCCTCCTCCGTGTGACACAGTCCCCACTTGGCCCTTGCAGGGATTGGATCTGGGATCCCTGGATTTAAACTCAGGGCCATCTCATAACAGCCTCACAAGGCTGGGATTAGCTTCCCGGTTCACAAGGGAAGAAACCAAGGCTTGAGAAGGTCAAGGTCAGGCCGGACCCACACATCTTGGACCCTCGTACCGCCTCCAGGCCCCAGGCTGCCCTCTGCCTGCTCCAGATGTGAATACTGCTGGCCCTGGCTGGCCCCGAGGGTCCTAGGGATGAACAGCCCAGCCCAGGGAGAGCTCAGCCCCTTGTGCCTCTGCCCCTTCCCACCTCCTGCGGAGGCCGGTCGACTCACCCACAAAGGGCCAGGCACTGTGGGGATAGATCAGCTAACAAAACAGTTGATGCTTCCTGCCCTTCTGGGCCTTACATTTTGGCTGGAAGAAGAGGGGAGAGGCAGACTGTAAGCAATAAGCGCAATAAGTAGGTTGCCTGGAAGTAATGTTAGATCACGTTACGGAAAACAGGAAAGAGCAGAGCGACAAGTGCTGGGGCGCGTGGTGCAGGGAAGGCAGCTGGCTGCTGCTGGTGTGGTCAGAGTGGGCCCTCATGGAGAAGACTGCATTCGAGCAGAAACTTGAAGGGGTTGAGGGGTGAGCCTAGAGATATCTGGGGCAGAGCAGTCCAGGCAGAGGGGACAGCCGGTGTCAAGCCCAGGACAGGAGTGTGCCTGGTGTGCCAGTTTCGGGCAAGAGGCCAGTGTGCAGAGGCAAGGTGAGAACGCAAGGGAGAGCAGTGGAGGAGACGGGTGGGAACGAAGTCAGACCTGCTGGCCTCCAGCCTCTGCATGGGGCTTGGCTCTTGCTGGGAGCAATGGGAAGCAGTACACGGTTTCATGCAGTGGGAGAAGGCCTGTCTTGGGTTGCAGGGGCACGCTGTGGCAGCTGGGATCAGAGAGAGGAGCTTGTAGGCCAGTTGTTATGTGGTCCCACGGGCCAGATGGCCATGGCTTACCTCACTTCAGGGAGGCTGTGAGAAGCACTCAGAATCTGGATGTGCCTTGGGGGTGGGCCCCACTGGATTTCCTGGTGGACCTGGTGTGGGGTGTGAGAGGAGGGTGTGTTTGGCTGCAGCAGACAGGAGAATGGAGTTGCCATCCGTGTGATGGGGATGGCTGTGGGAGGAGAGGTTTGGGGTGAGGGAATCAGGAACTGAGTGCTGGACATGGCAAGTCTGAAGGCGCAGTGGTCGTCCACTCAGAGACCTTGGAGTTGGAGATGGAGGTGTGGGAGTCCTGAACAGTTAGATGTAGTGTTTACCGTGAGAAGGAGCAGGGCTTGCGGCCAGCCGTCCTGTGTTCCCGTGACCCAGGGCAGGGCAGGAGGGGGGGCCTGAGCCTGCCGAGTGACTGGGACCTCCTTCCAGGAGATCATGCACGCCCTGAAGATGACCTGGCACGTGCACTGCTTTACCTGTGCTGCCTGCAAGACGCCCATCCGGAACAGGGCCTTCTACATGGAGGAGGGCGTGCCCTATTGCGAGCGAGGTACCCACTGGCCAGTGAGGGTGAGGAGGGATGGTGCATGGGGCAGGCATGAATCCAGGTCCTCTTTCTCTCTGCCCCCATTCTCAGACTATGAGAAGATGTTTGGCACGAAATGCCATGGCTGTGACTTCAAGATCGACGCTGAGGACCGTTTCCTGGAGGCCCTGGGCTTCAGCTGGCATGACACCTGCTTCGTCTGTGCGGTGAGAGCCCCGCCCCTCGAACTGAGCCCCAAGCCCACCGGCCCTCTGTTCATTCCCCGGGAGATGCAGGAGAAGTTGGGAAGGGGCCTCTCCTGCTGCCCCCAACCCCATGTGACTGGGCCTTTGCTGTCCTTAGATATGTCAGATCAACCTGGAAGGAAAGACCTTCTACTCCAAGAAGGACAGGCCTCTCTGCAAGAGCCATGCCTTCTCTCATGTGTGAGCCCCTTCTGCCCACAGCTGCCGCGGTGGCCCCTAGCCTGAGGGGCCTGGAGTCGTGGCCCTGCATTTCTGGGTAGGGCTGGCAATGGTTGCCTTAACCCTGGCTCCTGGCCCGAGCCTGGGGTTCCCTGGGCCCTGCCCCACCCCCCTTATCCTCCCACCCCACTCCCTCCACCACCACAGCACACCGGTGCTGGCCACACCGGCCCCCTTTCACCTCCAGTGCCACAATAAACCTGTACCCAGCTGTGTCTCGTGTGCCCTTCCCCTGTGCATCCGGAGGGGCAGAATTTGAGGCACGTGGCAGGGTGGAGAGTAAGATGGTTTTCTTGGGCTGGCCATCTGGGTGGTCCTCGTGATGCAGACATGGCGGGCTCATGGTTAGTGGAGGAGGTACAGGCGAGACCTCATGTGCCAGGCCCGGTGCCCACAGACATGAGGGGAGCCACTGGTCTGGCCTGGCTTGGAGGTTAGAGAAGGGTAGTTAGGAAGGGTAGTTAGCATGGTGGCTCATGCCTGTGATCCCAGCACTTTGGAAGGCCAAGGCGGGCAGATCGCTTGAGGTCAGGAGTTCGAGACCTCATGGCCAACATGGTGAAACAACGTCTCTAGTAAAAATACAAAAATTAGCTGAGTGTGGTAGGGCAGGCCTGTAATCCCAGCTACTCAGGAGGCTAAGGCGGGAAAATCACTTGAACCTGGGAAGTGGAGGTTGCAGTGAGCTGAGATCACACCACTGCGCTCGAGCCTGGGTGGCAGATGGCAGAGCGAGACCCTGCTTCAAAAAAAAAAAAAAAAAAAAAAGAGAAGGGTAGTTGTAGTTGGGGGTGGATCTGCAGAGATACGGTGTGGAAAACAGCAATGGCCACAGCAAAGGCCTGGAGGGGCCAGCTGCCGTCCAAACAGAAGAAGGCGGGGCTGGAGAGGGTAGCCCTTAGGTCCTGCGAGGCCACGAGTGCCAGGCAGTAGAGCTGGGGCTGTCTCTTGAGGTTAGGGCAGGGCACGGCACAGCAGAGTTTGAAATAGGTTTGTGTTGTATTGCAGTAAAGAGGCCCCAGAACACTGAGGGAGTGCAAGAGGGAGGCTGGGAGGAAGAGTTGCAGCAGGGCCTAGGGGCGGGGGCCAGGCAAGGGAGGGGCAGAGAGTAATATGGCAGAGATGGGACCCAGTGGCAGGTCCGGGGGATGAGGGATGGAGAGAAGGACAGGAGCGTTGCCATGCATCTGGCCTATACCAGACACGCTCACGCTGTCTCCCGCGAACCTCCTAGCAACCTTGCGCCGTTGTGTGCAATCACTTACTTCATTTTTTCTTTTTTAACTTTAATTTTTTTTGTTTTTAAGAGACAGGATCTCCCTAGGTTGCCCGGGCTGGTTTCAAACTCCTGGGCTCAAGCAATTCTTCCTCCTTAGCCCCAAAGTGCTGGCATTACAGGTGTGAGCCACCATGCCTGGCCCACTTATTTTCTAGATGAGGCACAGAAAGATTGGGAGACTTGACCAAGGTCACGCTGTCATTGAGCCATGAGCCAGACTAGAATCCAGGCCTGAAGCTGGGTGCGCTGTCCCAGGACTGGCTGGCACTGAGTACCATTTGCCAGTGAGCATCTCTCTGGGAAGCTGACTTCTGCCCGGTACCTGGAGGACTGTAGACCTTGGTGGTGGCGCCGTCACTCTGGGGCTTCCTGCCTCCCACTGATGCCCGCACCACCCTAGAGGGACTGTCATCTCTCCTGTCCCAAGCCTGGACTGGAAAGACTGAAGAGAAGCCTTAAGTAGGCCAGGACAGCTCAGTGTGCCATGGCTGCCCGTCCTTCAGTGGTCCCTGGCATGAGGACCTGCAACACATCTGTTAGTCTTCTCAACAGGCCCTTGGCCCGGTCCCCTTTAAGAGACGAGAAGGGCTGGGCACGGTGACTCACACCTCTAATCCCAGCACTTTGGAAGGCTGAGGCTGGAGAAGGGCTCCAGCTTAGGAGTTCAGGACCAGCCTGGGCAACATGGTGAGACCCTGTTTCGTTTTGTTTTTTATTTTTTTGAGATGGAGTCTTGCTCTGTCGCCCAGGCTGGAGTGCAGTGGTGCAATCTCGGCTCACTGTAACCTCCACCTCCCAGGTTCAAGCGATTCCCCTGCTTCAGCCTCCCAAGTAGCTGGGACTACAGGCTTGCGCCACCACGCCCAGCTAATTTTTTTGTATGTTAGTAGAGACAAGGTTTCACCATGTTAGCCAGGATGGTCTCGATCTCCTGACCTCATGATCCGCCTGCCTCAGCCTCCCAAAGTGCTGGGATTACAGGTGTGAACCGCTGCGCCCGGCCTGGTGAGACCCAGTTTCTACAAAATATTAAAACATTAGAGGCCAGGGCTGGGCGCGTTGGTTCACGCCTGTAATCCCGGCACTTTGGGAGGTCAAGGCAGACAGATCGCCTGAGGTCAGGAGTTCCAGACCAGCCTGGCCAACACAATAAAGCCCTGTCTCTACTAAAAATACAAAAATTAGCCAGGCATGGTGGCACACGCCTGTAATCTCAGCTACTCGGGAGGCTGAGGCAGGAGAATCGCTTAAACCCAGGAGGCTGAGGTTACAGTGAGCTTGAGATCGTGCCACTGCACTCCAGCCTGGGGAACAGAGTGAGACTCTGTCTCAAAAAAAAAAAAAAAATATATATATATATATGGCCAGGCGTGGTGGCTCACACCTGTAATCCCGGCACTTTGGGAGGCCGAGGTGGGCAGATCACCTGAGGTCAGTAGTTTGAGACCAGCCTGGCCAACATGGTGAAACCCCGTCTCTACTAAAAATACAAAAATTAGCCAGGTGTGGTGGTGCATGCCTGTAATCCCAGCCACTCAGAAGGCTGAGGCAGGAGAATCCCTGGAACCCAGGAGACAGAGGTTGCAGTGAGCCAAGACTGCGCCACTACACTCCAGCCTGGGCAACAAAGCAAGACTGTCTCAAAAAAAAAAAAAAAAAATTCAGCTGGGCCTAGTGGTGCATTCTTGTGGTCCCAGCTACTTGGGAGGCTGAGGTGGGAGGATCACTTGAGCCCAGGAGGTTGAGGCAGCAGTAAGCTGCCCTCCAGCCTGAGCAACAAAGCGAAACCCTGTCTCTTTTTTTTTTAAAAAAAAAAAAAAAAGGGGAGAGAGAGACAAGAAAGGTCTCTGCTGTGTTCTCTCTTGGAATCCTGGAGAATGAGTGCAAAGCTTCGTGTGTGATTTTCGTGTTGTTTTTTTTTTTTCTGCCTGCCTCGGCCTCCCAAAGTGCTGGGATTACAGGCATGAACCACCGCACCCAGCCTCGTGTTATTTTCATGATGCCTGGCCGGAGTGACTTTATGTCAGTGCCTGGCATATAGTGGATGCCCAGTAAGTGTTTGTTGAATGATCACGAGGCGCCTGTGGGACATTTAGGAGACACATTCAGGAAACAGCTGAAGATTCAAGTCTGGATTCACCTCCACTTCAATTCGGGAATGAATTTGAGACAGGCTCAGGGCAGTCAACATAGATGCTGGTCACTGAGGCCTAGGGAGAGCCAGGAGCAGGGCCCACGCAGGGAGCATCAGGGGTCAAGCAGATGGGATGTGGTTTTCTTTCAACCTGGACATCCTTGGCATGTTAACCACAGAGTAGCTTTCACTTCCACAAGGAAATGTGCTCTCTCCCACTTCTCTTGAACTGCGAAGCCCTCTCAGTCCGTCCTCGGTTCCCATGGATACAAGCGAGAAGGGCACAGGGACGGATGGTAACTGTAGCCGGGAGCCCGTCTGGGAATGCTGAGCAGCACAGCCAGATCTGCCAGTTTATCGACAGCGTCCAGAGGTTCAGATTTGTATGTGAGATCTGGTGTTTGAATATTGGCAACTACATTAGATTTTTTTTTTAATCCTATTAGAAAAATAACAAATGTGGGCCAAATCCAGCATGAGGACGGCCAGGGCCCAGCATAGTGAGGAGGTGAGACGCCGGAACACCAGCATCACAGCACTGGGCAGGAACAGCACGGCCAGGGCAGGAGGACAACAACCTCCAGGGAAGGGGCAAGGAAGCCTGGACAGGGCAAGAGCGTGTCAAGAAGCTGCCGACAATGTCAACCAGGCAGATAAGGCCGAGGAGTCCCTCGTGGCATTTCACAACAAGGTGACATTTGCCAGATCAGTTTAGCCGAGCTGGGGCGGCTGCCAGGGTTAAAGAG
This sequence comes from Pan paniscus, assembly GCF_029289425.2. Classification (NCBI taxonomy): domain Eukaryota; kingdom Metazoa; phylum Chordata; class Mammalia; order Primates; family Hominidae; genus Pan; species Pan paniscus. Next base: position 172,563,321 of record NC_073253.2, on the reverse strand, counting down.
GAACAAGGCGGGAGGGTGGGGAGGGTGTGGAAGGAGAGAGTGCAGACAGCTCTTTTAAGAGGTTTGGCTGTGGTGGGCCAAGATGACCGCCAAGCTCAGCTGAGAGGCCAGGGTGTGGGTGGCGGGAGGGGCCTGGGAGGCATCTGCTGGAGGATGGTGGGAGAAGATGGGAGAAGTTGGGAGGGGGCTGTAAGGAGAGAGTGGGGTGAAGGGCAGGGGCAAATGCAGAACCGTGGAGCTGGAGCTAGCCTAGAGTGGGGCAGGAGCAGGTGCCAGGCACCTGCTTGAAACAGCCACCCTCACTCCGTAGGCCGGAAACGTGATGCAATCACATGTCATTTAATCATCATAACACCTTTGAGAACACATTATTATAGGCATGTTTCAGATGAGGGTACTGAGGCTCAGAGAGGAACAGTGACTTGTACAGAGTCACCCAGATGGAATGGCCTGGACTGCCGCTCCAAGGATCAAAGGCCAAAGGGTTCCCCGCTGACCCACCAGCACTGCCCAGGTCCTCTCATGCGTCCCCCATTACCTGGGCTCCCATCCAGACTTTGCCGCTCCACCAGCTGTGTGCCTCCGGGCAAGACACAACCCTTCTTTGAGCCTTGGTTTCCCCATCTGTCAAATAATAGCAGCTGGGCACAGTGGCTTACACCTGTAATCCCAGCACTTTGGAAGGCCGAGATGGGTGGATCACCTGAGGTCAGGAGTTCAAGACCAGCCTGGCCAACATGGTGAAACCTCGTCTCTACTAAAAATACAAAAATTAGCCAGGCGTGGTGGCGGGCGCCTGTAATCCCAGCTACTCAGGAGGCTGTGGCAGGAGAATTGCTTGAACCCAGGAGGTGGAGGTTGTGGTGCGCTGAGATTGCGCCACTGCACTCCAGCCTGGGTGACAGAGTGAGACTCCGTCTCAAAAAAATAATAATAGCAACCACAAGCTGCAAAGATCACAGTGTTCCGAAGCTGGGGTGCAAGGCTGTGCGGGCGGAGGCCATGGGGACTGGGAAGTAAATGTCCTCGTGCCAGGCAGGAGAGGCCATTAGCACCCTTGGAGGGGGCAGAGCCCATGGCAGGGGGCTGAGTGGGTAACTGGAGAGGCAGCAGGCAAGGGAGGGGTTTTTCCCAGCTCAGAATGGCTTGAGCTCATTTGGATCAGCAGGGAGAGAGGCGGTGGAGGGCGAGGGACTGTTTTGCCAGAGTACAGAGGCAGGCACTCATGATTCTGCCACTGCCTCCTCAGTGCAGGGCCCCACATGGCCTTGGTACACACATAAGGTACACACACCATCCTCAGACTCTCCACGTGGCCCTGCCACAGGAAGGGAGCTGAGGCCCTGGGCTAAAGGGCTGGCCACAGGTCGCCCTTTGAACTTGAGACTGCCTAAATCCAAAGCTGACCCTGAGACTGGAAGAAGAACCCCTCCCAACGGAGGCCTTAAAGGAAGGAGGGGAGGGGACCAGGGTTCCGGGGGTCATGGTGGAACAAGAACAAGCTCGCTGACTGACAGCCTGGGGGAACTCAGGACACCAGCACCAGCCACTTGGGAGATTGTGCGGGGGGAGCCACTTCTGAGCCAGTGAGGACCCCAGGACCAGCCTGGGCCCTCCCGCTCAGGTTTTTGGAGTACTGGAAGATCAACTGAGATTTCACCCAAGTTTCTTGCCACTGACAAAATGACCACTACTTGGGTACGAGGCAGATTAGGTAGGCCTCTCAGCTGCAATTCAAGCTAGTGTAAGCAAAAACGGGGATAATTGAACTGAAAAAGTGAATGGCTTCAGACCTGGCTGGATCCAGGTACCTATGGCGGCTACCGGGACCCTCTCTCATGCTCTCCACCTCTCGGCTCTGCTGTCCTCAATGCTGGCTTCATTCTCAGAAGGCTCTCCCCACTATTGGCAAGGATGGCCCCCAGCGGCTCCAGGCCCATACCTGGCCAGCTCAGCAGCCCCAGCGGACAGAGGGAGCCTTTCTTTTCTTTTTTATTTATTTATTTATTTTGAAATGGCGTCTCGCCCTGTGGCCCAGGCTGGAGTGCAGTGGTGTGATCTCAGCTCACTGCAACCTCCGCCTCCCGGATTCAAGCGTTTCTCCTGCCTCAGCCTCCTGAGTAGCTGGGACTACAGGCATGCGACACCACGCCCAGCTAATTTTTGTATTTTTAGTAGAGACAGGGTTTCACCATGTTGGCCAGGATGATCTTGAGCTCTTGACCTCGTGATCTGCTCGCCTCGGCCTCCCAAAGTGCTGGGATTGCAGGCGTGAGCCACCGCGCCCGGCAAGGGAGGCTTTCTTAATGGCGCCAGCGAAAGTCCGAGGGCCAACGCCCATTGGACTAACTTGGGTCATGTGTCTGTCTCTGAAGTAGTCACTGGGTCTGACCCTTCCTGGCTTGGACGACATACTCTTGTTTAGAGCTGAAAGTGGAAAGTCTGCCAGAAAACGGGAGGCGGAGCAGGCCTGGCAGGGAGGTCCATGGCACTTCCTCCCCTCATGCCCAGGGCCCCGCCCCCGACTCCACTCCCAGACCTCAGAGCTGGAGCGTCTGCAACTTCTGACCAGACTCCAGCCCACCTCACCCCTGCATGCAGAAATAGGGGTGCTACAAGGGGAAGCGGGGAGGGTGTGTGGGGTACCGAAATGACCTGGGACAGACCTGGGTTCCCATTCAGACTTTGCCACTCACCAGCTGCGTGTCTCCGGGCAAGTCACTGACTCTCTCTGGGCCTCAGTTTTCCCATCTGTAAAATAATAATAACAATCAACACATTGACAGCACCTACTATGTCCTGGTCTCATTTTAAGCACTTCCTAGATACTTTTTGAAAATCCTCAAACTGACCCTAGGAGGTAGGTACCATCACTATCACCCCCATATTACAGTTGAAGATGAGTGATTCAAGATAGGTCAGGCACCAAGCTCAAGGTCACAGCATTAGCAATAGACTCCTCAGGAGCAGAGCTAACGTGAATGAACGTGGCTGGCCCAGCGCCAGGGGCAGATACCTGGGAACAGCCATGAGCTTTGTGATGATCAAGGGGCAATCTGTGTGTGTGCTTGGTGGGATCTTGCAGAGGTTGGAAGAGGCCAGAGAAGACTCCACCAGCTCTTGCTGAAAAAGTCTTGCAGCCTCCCCTCAGCCCTAAAACCTTCCCGGAGAGGTGTGGGGGAGCACAGAACAGGAAGGTGGGGGTGGAGGGAGGAGGGTGGGGCTGTGAGGAGGGAGGGAGGGGGTTCTCCTTCTAAGCCTCCATCCAGTCCCATTTTATTCTCACAACAGGTTATCAAAAGGAAACTCAGAGAGGGGAAGTGTTTCAGCCAAGGTCACACAGCAAAGGCCCAGTTTCTGGATCTCAGTCCTCCCTTGTCTCATCTTTTCCACTCTGGGGATCCAGAAGTCATTGGCCCAGCCTCCCGCTGTGTGTAGGGGGAGCTCATGCTCTGGGGGTGGGAGAGACCGACCTGTCAGCGACTTGAAGGGTGATCGGTTTGGGGGTGGCAGACACGAAGTCCTGGTAGGAGGAACCCACCAGCCGCCCACCCACCAAGGCTGAGTGTGTGGGCTTCAGGGGCAACAGCAGCTGAAAGGAGGCAGGTTCTCAGAGGACAGTGACCAGTGGCCACCCACTCCCACCAGTCAGGGCAACTGAGAACTATGGGTCCACTGAGTTTGGCAAGTTAGGGGTTACTGGTGACCTTGGCCAGAGCAGTGCCAGAGAAAATGCGGGGAGGAGGAGACAGAGTACAGATGTCTGTCTGCATCCTATAGAAATGAGGGGATGAAGATAACCTGGAAGGGTGACGGGTGCAGAGACCAGGGGAGTGGGCTCTAGGGCATGCCAGCAGGGAACACCCTTGCTTCCCTGAAAATAGGGAAAACTGAGTGCAGGGTGTATGGGAACTCTCTATACTATCTTTGTAACTTTTCTGTAAATCTAACACTGTTCTAAAATAGAAAGTTTATTTAAAAATGTTGATGGCAAGAGGTGAGAGTGGGCGTGGCTGGAGAGTTTGTAGGTGGCTGGTGGGGAGGCAGGAATTTGAGGAAGGAAGAGCTTAGATGCATTTAGGGCTTCTGTTTTTTGGATGCAAAATTGAGTGTGCAGGAGGCTGGGGGGTGAGGGGAGCAGGGGGGGCGAGGAGCTGTGAGCTAGGACAAATCAAAGGAAGCTGGAAGAGGCTGAGGCCACAGATGCTCATGGCCAGCCATCTGCTGCCCCTCCCTGGCTGCAGGGTCTCCCTCCTCCCCAGAATCAGGCTCTTCATGCCTAAGGGTGGGGGATGGCTGAAGCTCTGTCCCTCCATGGCTCTCCCCACTTCCCTTCCCCACCGTGTGTCACCCACTCCCTTAGGGATCCCCATTGCAGGCCAACCACACCTACTGGCCAGTTGGTCTAGGGCACAGGGTCTGGCTGTGTCCCTGCCTGGGCCTCACTCTAGTGGTGGCCATGGAGAAATTGCCATGGCCAGTGGTCCCTAGACATAGTGGGCACTGACTTCCCAAGGCAGGGGCCTGTGAGTATTTTGAGTTTTAAGAGGGTTCTCCCAACTCCAAAGCGCCAGGAACACTGCCACATAGGCAGCCCTGCTCTCCTTCTCTTGGCATAGCCAATTACCCAACGCAGAACTCGGAGGCCTGGCTAGAACCACCTCCTCCTCCGCGGTGCGGTTGGGACCAGGTGAAGTTTGCTCAGGGAGGTCGAGGTTGGAGGCTTTGTAGTGGTGGAAAAGGCTTCTGAGCGCTGTGGACGGTTTCAGGGTCCCAACCCAGCAAGGAACGGAGTTCTGGAAGGCCCTGGCATGGTGTCCACTCCCTTGCAGGGGGGACTTTTCTAAGGCCCCCTCCCGTTCTGTGCTTAGAGCTTTAGGAGATAAAGGTGCCAAGAGGCTGGCCCTGAGCGTCCTTGGAGGAGCCCTGCCGTGGGAGTCTGGGGTTAGATGCTGCTTCCGGAACTCTACTTGGGACTCCTCTGGGAGGCGTGAGGCTTGGGAGAGAATGCAAAGGATCTCCTAGCTGGCCCCATCTGAGAGGGCACAGGCGTGGAGGGGAGGAGAGGCCTGGAATGGAGGGATAATGAGCTGGGTAGGGGCTGAGAATGGCCTGGAATAAGTGGTCATGGAGCCGAGATGGGGGGCTGTGGTTGGGAATTGGGAACTGGGATCAGGATGAGACTGGGATGGGTTGGACTGAAGATGTGCCGTGACACATGTTGGGGGGGACACGTGCTAAGCATGGGGCTGAAGCTGGGATGGGAAAGCAACTGGGGTGGATTTGAGGGTGGGATGCAGATGACAGTGGATATGATGGGATAGACTAGGCAAGGACCTCTCAGGGAAAGGAGACGGGCCAGGGGTGGGGTGGTGTGTGAGCTGGGTTGGGATGAAAATGGGTTTAACATGGGGTGGGACGCACCAGGAATGGAGATCAATGAAGCAATGGGTGGGGCGGAACCGGATTGGGACGGGGGGGGTGGGCGGGGGGAGGTGGGGACGGGACTGGGTTCGGGGCTGGAAGGAGGGCTAGCGCCGAGGTTACGGACGGGGCAGGTGAGGGTTCGGGACGTGGGTGGGGCTGGCCCTGGAGCGGCGCGCAGGGGTGGCGGGTGAGGGGCGCGGGGGCGCCCGGGGCAGGCCGGGAAGGGGGGGCGGGCCTCCCCCTGGGCCGGGCCGGGGCGGCGCTAGGACCGAGCGAGCGGAGGGAGCGAGCCGGGCGGAGCCAGCGCCCCCCGCCCCCCGCCGGCCGGCTCCCCTCCCCCGGCCGCTGGCTCGCTCGGCTCGCGACGCTGCAGAGGCTCCGAGGCGGCGGCGGCGACTCCCTCTTTCCCTCCCTCCTCCTCCGTCCGCCCGTCCGTCCGCGCGTCTGTCCGTTCGGCCCGGTCCGGCCCGAAGCATGGCCGGCGTCAGCTTCAGCGGCCACCGCCTGGAGCTGCTGGCGGCTTACGAGGAGGTGATCCGAGAGGAGAGCGCGGCCGACTGGTGAGCCCCCCGCCCCCGCCCCCGGCCCCTTTGTCCCCGCGCCGCCGCCGCGCCTTTGTTTCTCTCCCGCCCCGCCGCCCCGCCGCCCCGCCGCCGGGAAGGGAGGGGGACCCCGAAATGGTGCAGCGGGCCGGGAGGGCCGGGAGGGGCTGCCTTTGTGCGCGCCGGGGGAGGGGCCGGCGGGCCAGGCGGGGCACTGCCGGGCCCCGAGCGCCCGGAGGCCGCCCAAGGCGCGCGGTGGGAGCGGCGGCCGGACGCGGCCCGGAGGCGCGGGGTCCCGATGTGGGGCCCGGGGCCGCGTGGCCCTGCGGGAGCCCATCCCCCACCCTACCCCCCGGGCCCGGGGGACAGGTGTGCACGGGGCGGCCAAGGGCACCTTCGCCACCTTCGAGCGGGCGAGGTCCGGGCGGGGACGGGGCGGGGACCGAGCTAGCGGAGCCAGCGCAGCCTGCCCGGCTCAGCCCGGCCCGGCCACAGCACAAAGGAAAGCGAGGGCGGGGGAGGAGCGGAGCGGGCTGGGGGCCGGGCGCCCCGCCCACCGGGGGGCCTCTCGGAGTGGGCCGCCCTCCCCCCGAAACCTGGGCTGGAGTGAGGTGGAAGGATGTTTGCTGCCACATGGCGACCGCGAAGTGACTCCCTTACCGCCGCGGGTCGCGGAGGAGGCAGGGGTGAGCTCTCCTCCCCTACCTGAAGAGGACTGCGGGGGCTAGGCAGTTGGGCTGGGGGGCACCGAGCTGCCTAAGGGGCCAGCTGAGGTCCCTGGGAGGAAGCCCTCTGGAGAACAAGTGTGGAGGGAGCCCCCAAAGACGGCTGAAGGGGTGAACAGATCCACCGGCCCCCAGCAAGGGGCACTCGGTCCCTGATGGGGGAGGAGCTGGGCCGCCCCTCACCCCGCCCCCCAGCTGTTGTCTCCCGCTGAGCTGGGGGAGGGGATGGACCACCTGCTCTGGGGCTGGCGGCCCAGGGTGGTGGAAAAAGGAAACCGAGGGGTTCCTCACAGCCCCATCCTGGAATCCTTTAACCCCCCCGTAATACTCTTCTCCTAGGGAAGGTGCCCATCTGGTTCCTAGGCCTCCTCTCCCTGCTGGCAGATGGGAACAGGTTCTTCTTGAGGAAACTGAGGCAAAGAGGAGGGCGGGTCTGAGGGACCCCGCTTGGGTTGGCCTCACCCGCACACTGGGAGGGCAGCCAGGTGGGGACTCTGACCTGGGGGCTTCTGGAGGAGAGGATGAGATGGCTGGGCATCCATGGCATGGTACTGCAGCACTGGCCAGCAGCCAGGCCTGGAGGGATGGACGCGAGAGACAAGCTCTCGTGTCCTGCAGGTCAGTCACAGGAGAGGCCGGCACAGGCTCAGCAGGCAGGCGGCCCACCCATTGTCCCAGCCCTGTCCCAGGGGGGCTGAGATCATGGGAGGAGCTCTGGGCAAGTGGCCGGCTTGGCCTGGTGAAGGAGCTGGCTTTGGGATAAGGCCCCGCCTGGGGAGAGGCACAGCTCACCCCAGAACACCTCCTTTGCCCTCCAGCCTGGAGGGGTGTTGTCTACCAACACCCCATTTTCTCCTAAAAGCAGAGCTCTGGTGGCCTATTGCCAAGGCCACACAACCCCTGTTGCCCCACATCCTGCTCAACAGAGGCCTGCCCCCACCCACCCCAGCAGCATCCGTGTGGCCAAAGCGAGTTATTCATCACTGGTGTGCGTCAGCCCCCATCTGGGTTGTGTGTGGGACACACACAGATGCACACATGTACCCTCGCACATGCACACATTCGTTCACTAAGGGCCCAGATAACATTTTGAAAAAGGGGTGTGAGGATCACTTTCTACACAAGAGAATATGAATACCCCAGGGCCCAGCATGGAACCAGGGGTGCAGTGAGGTCTGAAGACTCAGAGGCAGACCCTGCACATAGGTCCAGAGGGAGGGGTGTCTTGGGTAAATTGCTGTCTGCCCCCCGACCTTTACCTTGCCTCCAATGGGGAGGGGTGGTTGGGGGAGTTCACTCCTAGGTGGCAGGACCTCTGAAGTGCACCACTACTCTGGCACAGGGAGCAGGGGACCCAGGAAATGAGGTTGTATGGTGGGAAGGGCCACTGTTGTCCTGGTTGTGATATGACTCACTGTGATCATACACAAGTTCCTGGTCCTCTTGGAAAGAAAAGGGATTGGGCCCAGCACTACCTCGGATACTGAAGGCCTTTCTAGCACCACCATCCTGAGAGTGATGGTCCTGCGGGGTCCACCTGCCCTCAGCCCCCCACTCCAGCTCACCCCCCACCCCAGCTCACCCCCCACCCCAGCTCACCCCCCACCCCAGCTCACCCCAGGGTCTCTGGAACTGCCACATTCCAGCTCCCACCTCACGCTAGTTCAGTTTATCTGGCTAGATGGCTTTTGAGTTGGTGTCAATATCACACATACTTCTGGTATGCGGTGTGCTGGACCCCAGGACCCAGAGAGCAGGATGTGCTGATGGACTGAGTCAGCGTTCCTGCCTTCACCAGGCTTACAGTTGGGGGCAGTGTCTGTCTCCAGGAGTTGGAGCTGGTGAGATGTGTAGATGCCTGGTCGCCTACCCCATCCTGATTCCCTGTGGTTTCGCCAGCTTCCACCTGGTGCACCACCAGGCTCGGGGTGCCTCTGATGTGGTTGAGAAGCACTGGTCTTTGTATTCCTGCTGGGATGTGGTGGGTGCTCTGGGAGGGGCAGCTCAGGAGAGGCTGCTGGGGGCCAGCACTGGGCTCTGAAGAACGGAAGCATTCCACTGGGAATAAGCGTGGGGTAGAGGAGCAGGTCTTGCCTTCCATGTGAAGAGAACTACATAGGCAGAGGCTTCAGGGTGAGCCCTGTCCAGAACCCTGCTTGGGTCAGGGAGCCGTCCAGTGTGTCCCAAGTGTGTGGTGTGGACAGGGTGGTCCAATGGAAAGGCAGTCTGGAGGGTTTGAACTGGGGTATGGTTTCTGCTGGGGGAGAGCTGCGGCTGGAGCAGGAAGAGGTGGCCGGAGGTGGGGAGCCAGGGGCTGAGGATGGAAGGCGCCCCGGGGAGCCTGGGCAGGCCAAGACAGGTCCTCTCAGAGGGAGGCTTGATGTCTACAGCAGTCTCTAGGAACTAGGGTCCCTGGGCTCTGCATTAGTTTCTCATCAGTGCATGGAGAGAGACAGAGCCTGCTTCTCCCAGGGCCCTTTGTTCCCGTGGTGGGTTAGGGCAGCAGGACAGGTGGTGGGCCAGCTGTGCTGGAAGCATCTGTCAGGGCCAGGCTGGGGCTGGGGGTAACAGTTGAACCAGGAGCTCCCAGCCCCACAGCCCACCTGTGTTCCTTCCTGGAGGTAGGAAGCCGGGAATCCAGGAAGGGGAGGCGCTGAGGCCATTTGGTCCTGGCCACAACCTCCTGAGATGTCCCCTCCATCCCTCCTGCCTTCATTTCCTTTGTCCCTTCACTTCTGTCCTTTCTCTTCTTCCTCCTCTCCTGGTTTCTCCCTCTGCTTCTCCCCTCCTCTTTCTCTTCCCCCTTGCCCTCCCTTTCTGCCTCCCCTCCTCACAGCCCCAGCCTCCTGCCTTGGCACCTGGGGAATAGGAGTTTGGAGAAGGGGTTGAGAGCCCTTTCAAACTTCAGGGACAAGGCCCTTCCTCCTAGGCCCCGGCTCTCCTCCCTCCCAGAGGGTCCTCAGCCTGGGCCTGCATGGGGTGATGGAGGAGGCATCTCTGCCTTCCCTTCTGTGCAATGGTTGCTCTGTCACCGCAGCCTATCAAAAGGAGCCAGGGCACACAAAGCTAGGGAGGAGGAGGAAGGAGGAAGGCCACCAGGTCAGCTTTCTGTTAGAGCTCAGACAGAAGGAAAGGCCAGCAGTCTCAGGAAGCCTCAGCCAGGACTGAGGCAGCCCAGGGGCTGGAAGGCCTGGAGCTCAGGCATGGCCACCCCGGGGCCAGAGTCTGGGCGAGAGTGACTGCAGTGACCTCATCCCCATTTCAGAGAGGCGGAGATTGAGGCTGAGGGCGGGTCCCCAGGGTCCTTTGTGTTCAAGGAGAATGCAGTTGGGGTGGGCCAGTCGTGTGCCAATTGCAGGGTTGCCATGGTTACTGGGGGATGCCCAGAGCTGTTGGGAGCACCAGGTTCTCTCTTCTCCTCCTCCCTCCCCGGGGGAGGGGCAGCGGGGACCAAGGCACGTGCCAGGTAAGTTCCTGGCACTAGCCAATGGGGGATGAGGATCCTGGTAGCCAGGGAACGGTAACCAAGGAACCGTCGCCTTGGAATCTCCATCACACACCCGCTCCACTGGGTTGTAGGCTGCCAGGGCCAGGGCCAGGATGCTGCGCACTGAGCTCGACCAGCCAGCAATTTCTCCCCTCACTGCCTGCGCCCCCCTGACCCAGGCCTCCAGCAGCACCCTGCTGGGGCTCCCGCCTGAACCGATGCCTAGCCCTGTTGTCATGGCTACAGCAGGAGCCCTCCCCGTTCCTGTCCTACCCCCTCCATGTCCCTCTCCCTCCCCAGAGCCGTCCCCACCCAGAATTGGCGGCCTGGGCCCTGACAGTTTGACAGCCACCCCTCCCTCTCCCCAGGGCTCTGTACACATATGAAGATGGCTCCGATGACCTCAAGCTTGCAGCATCAGGAGGTAGGAATTCCAGCCATTCCCTCGCCTTCTTCTCCACCCCCTCCTCCTGGTTGTTTTCTTCCCCACCCACCTGGCTGTAGGCCACCTCCCTGCCTGCACCCTGCAGCCCCACACTTGTCTGGATCTGGCGGGTGTCCTTCCTCCAGTCATCCCTGTGTCCCCAGGCTGGGGAGGAATCTCAGAGCCTTGTTGAATGTTGGACTTCTGAGGCTGAGCCTCCAACAGGGAAAGTGACTTATCTGAAGCCACACAGCTGGGACGCTTTGGGGGAAGGGCCCTATTCACCGCCTTCCCCAGAGCCAGAAGGCTTGATTGTGCCTCTGGGCACTGGCACCTGGTGAGACATGATGATGTGTGAAGAATGAGACCTGAGAGTGAAGAACAAACACTTCCTCAGTCCTACCCCAAATCGGGCCCTGCAGGAGTCACAGGCAAAGCTACATCCCTGTGCGCCACCACCCCCACACATACCAACACAAAACTGGGACCCACGGACCCCAGAGGCCAGAAGACCCCTGGGGGTGCCTGTGGAGGCCTGGAGGAGTCTTTGCTTTGAGTTCCAGGCTCTTTTTGGGAAGGGTTTAGGAGGCAGAGAGACCTGACACTCTCCTGATTACCCTAGAAGGGGGCTTGCAGGAGCTTTCGGGACACTTTGAGAACCAGAAGGTGATGTACGGCTTCTGCAGTGTCAAGGACTCCCAAGCTGCTCTGCCAAAATACGTGCTCATCAACTGGGTATGCGGCCGGGGCTGGGGAAGGGGGCTGAGGGCCCAGAGCTGCTCATCAACTGGGTATGCGGCCGGGGCTGGGGAAGGGAACTGAAGGCCCAGAGCAGTCGCCCTCCCCGTCGGCCCTCTGACACCCGTGGAGAGGGAACCCCACCCTCTTCCCACCCCGGGGAAGATGCACCCTATCGTGTAGGGGCCCCCTTGTCCTTTCCTGACCCCCTCTTTGCTGGGTACTTTGCAGGTGGGCGAAGATGTGCCTGATGCCCGCAAGTGCGCTTGTGCCAGCCACGTGGCTAAGGTGGCCGAGTTCTTCCAGGTGTGTGTCAGGGGCCAGCGCTCTTGGGGGTGGGGACAGCCACCAGGGTCCGTGTGCTGGGGTGGTGATGGCGGGAGGATGGTGCCGCCTGAGCACTGCCGTCTTCTTGTGGAAGGGCGTCGACGTGATCGTGAACGCCAGCAGCGTGGAAGACATAGACGCGGGTGCCATCGGGCAGCGGCTCTCTAACGGGCTGGCGCGACTCTCCAGCCCTGTGCTGCACCGACTGCGGCTGCGAGAGGATGAGAACGCAGAGCCCGTGGTTAGTGTGTGTTTGGCACCCGTGGGCTCTGCCTGCGTGGCCTGGTGCCCGAGTCTGGCCTGCCCGGTCCCTCTTAGCTCTCACCCTTTAGGTGTCGGGGGCTCCTGGGGCATTCAGCCTGCTTATGCTGGGTCCTTCGACACTGCAGGGCACCACCTACCAGAAGACGGATGCAGCTGTGGAAATGAAGCGGATTAACCGAGAGCAGTTTTGGGAGCAGGCCAAGGTATGGAACCCTGAGCCCGGCCTGGCTGAGCCGCCCCTCATGGACCCCATGGGGCAGGTCTGAGTCCCTCACTGCAGTGGCATGGCCCATGCCACGTGCCCCGCCCCCAGCGCTGGGTTAGGGAGGGGCTGGAGGGGCAGGGTCCAGGCGCCTAGGCTCGGGGCCTACCCTTGTTCGCACCGGGGCTTGCAGAAGGAAGAAGAGCTGCGGAAGGAGGAGGAGCGGAAGAAGGCCCTGGATGAGAGGCTCAGGTTCGAGCAGGAGCGGATGGAGCAGGAGCGGCAGGAGCAAGAGGAGCGCGAGCGGCGCTACCGGGAGCGGGAGCAGCAGATCGAGGAGCACAGGTGAGCCTGCCCGCCCGGAGCGCTCCAGGGGCCCCCGGGCGCACCCTGACGGGTGCTGGCTGCTTATCGTTCCAGGAGGAAACAGCAGACTTTAGAAGCGGAAGAGGCCAAGAGGCGGTTGAAGGAGCAGTCTATCTTTGTAAGTTCTTTGCCAAGGCTCCCGGTCTCTGGGTCAGGGAAGTGAGAATGGTCCCTGTGTTCCTGGGCCTTGTGGGGAGATCAGTGGCTCAGGGACAGTGGTGGCTGTTCTGGGGAGCTGCATGGGCACAGGGTGCCATGGAGCATGAGGCCTGGCACCTCATCACGTGGGGCTCTGGCCTCTGGCCGTGGAAAAAGACTACTTTGGAGAAGCTTGTGCTCTAGATTGGAAGAGAAACTCCATCTAGACCCAGACCCTCACTGACCAGGCTCCCCCTCCCCTCCCCTGGGGGCTCTCGGCGATTAGACACTGTTCTGCACTCTGAGGGGCCACAGGAGTGAGGCAGGCGGCATGGGTGAGCCTGGGCCAGTGCTGAGCATCTGTAGGCAGTGTGCAGCATCTCCCTGGGAGCAGCCCCTTTGTTCCAGGGGTACTGTCTGAATCTCCACACATTGGGAATGGCCCGTAGGTCCTGTGGATTGGTCCCTGAGAATCACAGCAGAGTCACATCTCCATGCTTTGAATTTAATATTTTGGAAATAGCTAATGTCATTCAGGACTGAGCATGGCTCAGTTCAGGAAGGGAGGTGGGTTGATACTCATCTGGATTGGGACTGTGATGGGCAGATGCAGGGCTGTGGGGACTCAAACGGGCTCCGGAGTCACCCACAGGAGGCTGAGAGAGAGGAGGCAAGACAGTCCTGCAGGCAGCAGCATTAAGTCACTCCAGTCACATCTGCCCTTGGATGGGGTGGGGATGATGTGTGGCTGGTAAGCTCCAGCCTCAGTCATTCATTCAACACACACCTGCCACCTGCCACATACAGAACATGGTGGAGAACGAGCTGGGTAAGATCTTTTTTTCATAAGTTGATTCATGTATTCTTTTTTTTTTTTTTGAGATGGAGTCTCGCTCTGTCGCCCAGGGTAGAATGCAATGGCGTGATCTTGGCTCACTGCAACCTCCATCTCCCAGGTTCAAGCGATTCTCCCGCCTCAGCCTCCTGAGTAGCTGGGATTACAGGCGCGCACCATCATGCCTAGCTAATTTTTGTGTTTTTGTAGAGACTGGGTTTCACCATGTTGGCCAGGATGGTCTTGAACTCCTGACCTCGGTTGATCTGCCCGCCTCGGCCTCCCAAAGTGCTGGGATTATAGACGTGAGCCACCGCGCCCAGCCACATGTATGTAACTGTGGCAAAATACATAAAATGTACCATTTCAGTCATTTTAAAATCTGCATTTCATTAAGCGGCATTAAATTCATTCACATTGTAGGATAACCACCACCACCGTCCATTAAACACAAATTCTGCCCTTCCCCACTCGCCAGCTCCTGGCAACCACCATTCCACTTTCTGTCTCTATGAAGTTGACTACTCTGGAGACCGCCACGGTGTTTGTCCTTTTGCGTGTGGCTTATTTCACTTAGCATGATGTCCTTAAGATTCATCCGTGTTGTAGCATGCGTCAGAATTTCCTTCTTTTTGAAGGCTGAATCATATTCCATTGTATGGATATACCACATTTTATTTATCCTTTCAGAGTGAGGTTTTTTAAAATTTTTTTATTTTTTTAATTTTTTTGAGATGGAATCTCGCTCTGTCGCCCAGGCCGGAGTGCAGTGGCGCGATCTCAGCTCACTGCCAGCTCCGCCTCCCAGGTTCACGCCATTCTCCTGCCTCAGCCTCCAAGTAGCTGGGACTACAGGTGCCCGCCACCACGCCCGGCTAATTTTTTGTATTTTTAGTAGAGACGGGGTTTCACCATGTTAGCCAGGGTGGTCTCGATCTCCTGACCTCGTGATCTGCCCACCTCGGCCACCCAAAGTGCTGGGATTACAGGCGTGAGCCACTGCACCCGGCCTGCCTCCCAGGTTTAAGTGATTTTCCTGCCTCAGCCTCCCAAGTAGCTGGGATTACAGGCGCCCACCACCACGCCTGGCTAATTTTTGTATTTTTAGTAGAGATGGGGTTTCACCATGTTGGCCAAGCTGATCTTGAACTCCTGACCTCAGGTGATCCACCCGCCGGCCTCACAAAGTGCCGGGATTACAGGCATGAGCCACCACACCCAGCAGATAAAGTTTATTATTTATTTATTTATTTATTTATTGTATTTTTAGTAGAGATGGGGTTTCACCATGTTGGCCAGGATGGTCTCGATCTCTTGACCTCATGATCTGCCCTCCTCAGCCTCCCAAAGTGCTGGAATTACAGGCGTGAGCCACCTCGCCCAGCCAAGTTTATTTATTTATTTATTTTTATTTTTTTGAGACAGAGTCTTGCTCTGTTGCCCAGGCTGGAGTGCAATGGCACAATCTCAGCTCACTGCAACCTGTGCCTCCTGGGTTCAAGCGATTCTCTTGCCTCAGCCTCCTGAGTAGCTGGAATTACAGGCGTGCACCACCATGCCCAGCTAATTTTTGTATTTTTAGTAGAGACAGGGTTTCACCGTGTTGGTCAGGCTGGTCTCGAACTCCTGACCTCGTGATCCACCTGTCTCAGCCTCCCAAAGTCCTGGAATTACAGGCGTGAGCCACCGCACCCTGCCTGATAAAGTTTATTTATTTATTTTATTTTTATTTATTTATCTTTTTTGAGATGAAGTCTCACTCTTGTCCCCCAGGCTAGAGTGCAATGGCGCCATCTCAGCTCACTGCAACCTCTGCCTCCTGGGTTCAAGCGATTCTCCTGCCTCAGCCTTCCAAGTAGCTGGGATTACAGGTGCACGGCTCCATGCCCGGCTAATGTTTGTATTTTTAGTAGAGACGGGGTTTCACCATGTTGGCCAGGCTGGTCTCAAACTCCTGACCTCAGGTGATCCTCCCACCTCGGCCTCCCAAAGTGCACTGCACCCAGCCCTGATAAAGTTTATTTTTTTGCTAACATTTCAAACATACACACATGCAGGTAGACAGAATAGTGTTGTGAACCCCCTGAGCTGATTTATTTTCACCAGTTATCAACATTTCAGGTAAAGTCTGAAGGAGCTTACCATTATTTTATAGTCCCATCTGGCCCTTCAAGTATAGTTCACGTGAGAGTGACAGTGGACATTCTAGCAGGTCAGTGTGGTACCCTTTCAATCTCAGGTCCTCTAAGGAAGGGAATATGCGAGAGACTTTGGGATTTAGCACCGTGAAATGCTTTCTCTTGGCTTAAGGAGCTGTTGCTTTCTCTCCCCTGTTACGAATTGTGTTCCATATCTGAGTTCCCTTTTTGCCTGGCCTGCAGGGGAGCTCCCGTGTATCTGAAAATGCTTTAGGCACAGCAGTGGCTTTGACCCATGTGGTTAGTGCGTTGATCTCTCTCCTCCCTCTGGGCCTTACTTGTTTCAGTGTTCACATGGTTGGTAGTTTATTAAAGCCTTTGTGGAGGGCTGGGCGCAGTGGCTCATGCCTGTAATCCCAGCACTTTGGGAGGCCAAGGCAGGCGGATCATGAGGTCAGGAGATCGAGACCATCCTGGCTAACATGGTGAAACCCCGTCTCTACTAAAAAATAGAAGAAATTAGCCGAGCGTGGTGGCGGGCGCCTGTAGTCCCAGCTACTCGGGAGGCTGAGGCAGGAGAATGGCGTGAACCCGGGAGGCGGAGCTTGCAGTGAGCCGAGATCTCGCCACTGCACTCCAGCCTGAGTGAAAGACTCCATCTCAGATTAAAAAAAAAAAAGCCTTTGTGGTAGTTGCCTCTGGTCCTTTCTTTGAACAAGGCAGAGGAACCAACTGAGATTACAGCAGGCAGTGGGCAGAGCAGCAAAGGCTGGTGGGACACAGGCTCATGGGAAGGTGAAGAGCCTAGGCTGACTGGAACCCCGTGGGCTGAGGAGTGGGGGAGATTTGATTGGGAAAGGAGAGCAAGGGCAGAGGAGGAGTTTAGACTTCATTCTGGGGGTCACAAAGTTATCACTGAGGTGATAGCCCTCCTGAGGTGGGATACTACGAAGGGCCCTTCTCCCAGTGCTCCTGACATAAGCTAAAATTTTAGATTATAGGCTCAAAAACAGAGCGGCCCTGGGATTTCACCACCTTAGCAGCCCCTCCTGCCCAAGCTGCCACCTGAGCAGCAGGGGACACCGACTAAGAAGCCTTTGGTGTGTGAGTGCAGTTGAGCAAACATGCGCCCGCCTTGTGCTGGCCACCCACCGGGAGACCCCGGTCCTCATCCTGCGTTGCTCACAGCGGAGGGGGGAGGTGCCTCCGGAAACAGGAACTTAGGATGTGGTGTCATCGTGGTGGAAGCCAGGAGCACCCTGTGGGGACCCAGAGGAGGAAATGACCTGAACAAGCCCGGGACCTCTTCCCCAGGAAGCAGTGGCCACGCTGCAGCTGGAAACCAGAGGGCCTGGCCCCCGGGTGGGGAGCAGGCATTTGGGAGGGAGGCCAGTCTCCCATGCTGAGGCATGGAGGTGGGAACGGGTGTGCCTGTTCTGGGAACTGACTGCGTCGTGCTGAGGACTTGATGTCTACATCTCACAGTATGTGGGCGCCTTGGGGTGGGGGCCGGCAGGGGGTGGTGTTGGAGAGGTGACGGCTAGGTCAGGCAGGGGTGGGGGACGTAGGCCAAGCGCGGGCGCTGCCCACCCAAAACCAATGTGTGCAGTGGGCAGGTGAAGCCAGTAGGCGATGGTGGGGCCGGGGGTGAGCGGGTGGCACACGCCTGTCTTAAGGGGGCTGCGGCGAGGCCCCGGTGATGGCTGCTCCAGGCTTGCAGGTGATGTCGCCAGGGCTCTGGCACCTCAAGAGAAACTGGGACCCTGATTTCAGTATGAAAGTTCCTGGTTTTTAAGTGGTGGCAACTAATGAACATGGTTTAAAAATATCATACCAGCAAAACAAAAGCCATCTGTGGGTCATATTTAGCCAGTGCTTGCTGCGGCTCATGGGAACCCCTGAGGGATTTTAAGCTCAGGAAAATCATGGTCTGATCCGCATTTTGGAAAGGTCCTTTCAGGGCCTATGGAGAGCAAATAAGGCAGGTAGCAGTGAGGAAGGCTGGACCATGATGCCACGGTCCAGGCAGCAACATTGGGAGCATGGCGGCCCCGGCACTAGGGTAGGAGGTCCGAGAAGTTATCTGCAAAACAAGGAGCACTTCTGGAGGGCCCTAGGCACCTGCTTAGATATGGGGATGAGCAAGTGAGTGAGTGAGCCTGGTGCCCAGAGGCCTGGCAGGTCAGAGATGAGGTGGCTGAGGGCCCTGAGGGAAGAGAGGGTCTGTGTGACTCGGTTTGACGGGGCAGAGGTACCACCTCTGAAACCCTTCCTGCCAGATTGCAAAAGAAGCATGGGGGCTGTAAGAAGGCCAGAAGGCCGGGCACTGGTGGCTCATGACTGTAATCCATCCCAACACTTTGGGAGGCCAAGGCAGGAGGATCCCTTCAGCCCAGAAGTTTGAGACCAGCCTGGGCAACATAGGGAGACCCCATCTCTACCAAAAAATTAAAATTAGCCGGGCATGGTGGTGCACACCTGTAGTCCCAGCTACTCGGGAGGCTGAGGTGGGAGGATTGCTTGAGCCCAGGAGGCAGAGGCTGCAGTGAGCCGTGATTGTACCACTGCTCCCCAGCCTGGGTGGTAGGGCGAGAACCTGTCTTAAAAACAAAATCAATAAATAAAATACAGTAAAAAAGAAGGCCAAAAGCCCCTGTGGGGGGTAGGTGCACCAGACACTGTCCCTTTGGTTTCTAGGGTGACCATCGGGATGAGGAGGAAGAGACCCACATGAAGAAGTCAGAGTCGGAGGTGGAGGTGAGAGCTGGGGGCACCAGCCAGGTGAGGCGGACAGGGGTATCTCAGCTTGCCTGGCCCAGCCCCAACCTTTTCCTTGTGCCCTCAGGAGGCAGCGGCTATTATTGCCCAGCGGCCTGACAACCCAAGGGAGTTCTTCAAGCAGCAGGAAAGAGTCGCATCGGCCTCTGCGGGCAGCTGTGATGTACCCTCGCCCTTCAACCATCGACCAGGTAGTCCTAGGCCCCACCCCCCATCCGGCCCCACTCCTCAGGTTGCGGCCCTGAACCTCTCTGGGACTCTCTCGGAAGGGAGGCCTTGCCCAAGCAACCCTTGGAGAAGGCGAGACCCTTCATCCAGCGTGCATCCGCCCACCACTTCCCAGGTGGCAGGACCCCAAGAAGGGCCAGGGATGGTGGTGAAGTCGCTTGTGGCTGAACAGTGGGGAGTGCTAGGGCCTGTGGGGCAGCTCTGGCATGGGCTGAGGCACAGCGCTGGCCACGGGGAGCAGCTCGGCTGGGGTGAATTAGGTCTGGCCTGGAAGGCCGGAATGCATGCGGACTGGGCTCTTGCCCCGGGCCTGAGGGAGCCTCCCGGAGCTTGCACCCAGGTGTCCCCGTTCCGCTTCTCAGTGTGCTGCTTCCGCCTCCCCTGAAGCTCTTCCCTGCCCTGTCTGCTGGTCTGAGTGTGCTTGCCCCATGCTGGGGTCCCGCCACAGGCCGTCCCTGCTGTACTGCTCCCAGGCTGGCTGTGTGTCTGGGGCTGGTGTGAGGCTGCGGCTGGCTTGGCTGATTGTGCCCCTGGCTGAAGGCAGCTTGGACATCCAGGGCCAGGCCCTGGGGGCGGGAGAGGCCTCGGGCAGGGGTGGGGGAGACTGACCCTCTCTTGTCCTCTGTCTCTTTCTCTGTCTGTCTCTCTCGGCAGGTCGTCCGTACTGCCCTTTCATAAAGGCATCGGACAGTGGGCCTTCCTCCTCCTCCTCTTCCTCCTCCTCCCCTCCACGGACTCCCTTTCCCTATATCACCTGTCACCGCACCCCAAACCTCTCTTCCTCCCTCCCATGTAGGTAGCAGCCCCAGGCCTCGGCGGGGGTGGTAAGGAGGGCCCCGCTTCCCAGCAGCCCCCCGCCCTCACTCCCCCAGTCTGACCGCTGATCTCTGGTGTTTGTCCCCAGGGCAGGCACTGCCTGCCTCTTGCCCCTGGCCTTATGGGGCACTGGCCTCCAGGGGCCTAGCTTACAGGGTCTGGAGCTGTAGTCTGGCCCCTGGGGGGGCTGGAGAGCTCCCAGCCCCCACCCAGATTCCAGAGAGGAGGTGCTGGCCAGGCCCCAAGGTGGACAATCCTGTCTCACCCGGCTCCCCCGCCCTCACTGACCCACCTGGGGTTTGTTCCACAGGCAGCCACCTGGACAGCCACCGGAGGATGGCGCCCACTCCCATCCCCACGCGGAGCCCGTCTGACTCCAGCACCGCCTCCACCCCTGTCGCTGAGCAGATAGAGCGGGCCCTGGATGAGGTCACATCCTCGCAGCCTCCACCACTGCCACCGCCACCCCCACCAGCCCAAGGTGAGAGAGGGATGCTACCTGCATCAGGCCTCCCATCATCAGTCCCTGGCTGGGAGCCCCAGGTTGCCATGGTAACCGTTCTCCAGGGATCTGGGCCACCCATCACCAAGACTGCACTGCCCTGGAGGCGGCTGTGTGGGGAGGAGCCCTGGTGTACAGTCAGACCTGCCCTCTCTAAAGCTTAGCACCCGCCCTCTCAAGTGGGAATCGGGCCTTGGCCTTCCTCCCCGAGCTGCCAAGGGGCTTAAAGTCACTGGGGTCACTGGGTAAGGGTGGGACACCTGCATGGAAGTCCCTGGCTCCCTCACTCCTTAGTGGGTGGGCAGGGTCTCCATCCTCCCCGAGGGGAGCCGGTTACATATCTCCTCTGCCTGTGCTGTGACAGAGACCCAGGAGCCCAGCCCCATCCTAGACAGTGAGGAGACCAGAGCAGCAGCCCCTCAGGCCTGGGCCGGCCCCATGGAGGAGCCCCCTCAGGCACAGGCGCCTCCCCGGGGGCCAGGCAGCCCTGCAGAGGACTTGATGTTCATGGAGTCTGCAGAGCAGGCTGTCCTGGCTGCTCCCGTGGAGCCTGCCACAGCTGACGCCACGGAGGTCCACGATGCAGCTGACGCCATTGAAACTGACACTGCCACTGCTGACACCACTGTTGCCAACAACGTACCCCCCACCGCCACCAGCCTCATTGACCTATGGCCTGGCAACGGGGAAGGGGCCTCCACACTCCAGGGTGAGCCCAGGGCCCCCACGCCACCCTCGGGTACTGAGGTCACCCTGGCAGAGGTGCCCCTGCTGGATGAGGTGGCTCCGGAGCCACTGCTGCCAGCAGGCGAAGGCTGTGCCACCCTTCTCAACTTTGATGAGCTGCCTGAGCCGCCAGCCACCTTCTGTGACCCAGAGGAAGTGGAAGGGGAGCCCCTGGCTGCCCCCCAGACCCCAACTCTGCCCTCAGCCCTTGAGGAGCTGGAGCAAGAGCAGGAGCCGGAGCCCCACCTGCTAACCAATGGCGAGACCACCCAGAAGGAGGGGACCCAGGTGCGGCAGGGACTGCCTGGTGGGAGGGATGGGAGGGAGTGGGGGCTGAGCAGGGTGCTGGCCCTGCATTCCTCATGCTTGCACCAGTACCCCCTTCTCTCTGACCCACATTATTTGAGGGGAAGTCCATCCCACCCTCCCTCCCTGGGCCGGCTCTGCTTTTGTTCCCAAGGCAGGCATCCTTGTTTCCCTGGCAACCACTGATGGAATCATTGGTTGCTGGGGAAACGGGCTCAGGCCTGATAGGTCAGCCCCAGTCCTGCTGGGTGGGGCCAAGTGACCTGATGCTTTCCCCTGCAGGCCAGTGAGGGGTACTTCAGTCAATCACAGGAGGAGGAGTTTGCCCAATCGGAAGAGCTCTGTGCCAAGGCTCCGCCTCCTGTGTTCTACAACAAGCCTCCAGGTAGTACTGGGCTGGATGATGGGGAGGAATTTGGGTGCGGGGGCTGGATTTGAGTGTGGGTAGCCACCCCACCACTACCCACCGCTCACAGAGGCTGGGGACACAAGCACGGGTCTGCTAGGTCCCTAATTCCTCTCCCTTTCTAACGCCACAGAAATCGACATCACATGCTGGGATGCAGACCCAGTTCCAGAAGAGGAGGAGGGCTTCGAGGGTGGTGATTAGCGGTGGCGCCAGCCCTAGGCTACCCTTGCCAAGGCCGCCCACCTGCATCGGCCTCTGGCCAGACGGCCCGCCGTGCCTGCATTCGCAGCAGCTCCGCCTGGCACCCACTCCGGATTCCGGCCCTGGCTGGGGACTTGGCCGCTTCCCTACCCACAGGGCCTGACTTTTACAGCTTTTCTCTTTTTTTAAAAAGTTGATAGGAGACTTGTACAGTTGACTGGTTTTCCTCTCGTTGGTAGTTGAGACGCTGTTGCAAATTCCACCCCTCCTTCCCTGGTCCAGATTGTAGCTCTTAGTCCTCCCTGCTCAGCTGGCCGGGTTGGAGGCCTCACCCTGCTTGGGGCCTGGCGTGGGGGGAGCTCTGGTGGGAAAATGTCCCCCACCTCTTTTCCTAGTTTTATGTTTCTTGGAAAAATATCACTTTGTATTCTCTGTCCAGGGCTTCAGATATTTTGCACGAATTTTAAAACATGGCAATAAATGGCTCGTGGGCTCTGGCTCCCTGGGACCCCCTCCCCGCCCTTCTTTTGACCCCTTCCTGTCTGGCCCAGAGGAAGTAGCAGGCCCAGCTGGGGCCCCTCGGCTACCCCCCGTCTCCTGCCGGGCAGGTCCCAGGCTGGAGGCCCTAGGCGCGGTTCAGGTCAGGGCTATGGATGGGGCCCAGGGGCTTTGGTGGCCCCTCCCCAACTCCTTCCTCTTTGCTTGGGTTCCTTTTTCACGTTTAGTAACTGTTTTTTTTTTTTTTTTTTTTGGAAAGCACAAACTTCTGTAACGGGTCGTGCTCATGTCTGTTAATAAAGAAATCCAGATCCCTTCGGGCTGCCGCCTGCCCTGACCCAGGTTCCCAACTCCTCCCACCTCCGAGGCCGCAGCACCTCCTTGCCACCAGGGGGCGTCCTCACCCTAATTCCAAGGCCCGCCAGGCGGGGGCGGGGTGGGGGGGACGGTGCTAGGGGCTAAGGCTCCCAGGGGAAGCCGCTTGGAACCTACAACCACCGGAGAAGGGTTGGTCTTAGACTTAGTGCTGTACCCTTAGGTTCTGTTGTAGCGGAAACGCACGTTGAGGGTCCTTCCCGCCAAGGCCCCGGCTTGTCTGGTTACACAGAACCCTGGGCGAAAGCAGCCGGTGCATCCTCCGCTTGTACCAAACCAGATCACACACCTTTATTATCCTCAAAATGTAACAAACGGGATAAGAAATCCCTCCCTCCCCCCGCCCCTCCCCGCAGTCCAGGGAAGCATTTAAAAAGCCCCACAGTCAGGCCAGGAGTCCGCCGGTGGGGCCCGGGGCGCCGGGCGCCCCTCTATACGGCTGTAGTCCTCCCGAACAAGGGGATGGAGACCGGCAGACGCCAAGCTCCGTGCTCCAGGGGCTCGCGGCTGCTGAGCTCTGAGTCGGTCCAGCTGGGGAAGACCCGGCGGCCACGGTCGGCCTGCAGGCAGAGGGCTGGGCAGGGCGGCGCGGGCCGAGGGGCGCTGGGCAGGTGCAGCGCCGAGGTGTAGCCCCGGTCCAGGAAGAGCGGCTTGTAGCTGGGAGGCGGCTGCTCCTGCTTCTCCGCGCTGTCGCGGCGACTCAGGAAGGGCGTGACGATCTTGCGGTAGAGGCCGCGCGTGTCCGTGAGCACCTCGCTATACGGCGGCGGCGGCTCTGCCATCAACACCGCCTCTTCGTAACACGGTGGTTTGGACATGTCCGATTCCGCTGCGGAGTGGGAGGCGGTCGGAGGAGGTGAGGCCGCCGGTTCCCAGCCTCTTGCAGAGGCCCCGGCCAGGGGCCGCCCGCGCCCCAGCCCTAGCCCGAACCCGAGCCCGCCGCCGCCCGTGTTCTCCCGGAGGCTGCGGATGGAAGCCCTGAGGGTAAGCAGCGAGCCCTCCAACGCCCGCCCACTTCCGGCGGCCCGGATCGCCCCCTGGCGGAGGTCGGTACTCACCTTGGCGCGGGTAGCTCCAGGGCCGTGGCGGCACCGACAGGTGCGTAGGCGGCGGGTGCGGGAGCGCGTGGTGGTGCGGGTGCGCGTGCGCGTGCGGCTGCGCGGGCCCGTGGTGCAGCAGCGGGTGCACGTGCACGTGCGGATGCGAGTGCGCGTGAGCCGGCGCCTCCAGGCGGCTACGGTGTGGTGGTGGCTGCGGCGGCGCCAGGCCCGGGGGGCTCCCGGCAAGACTGCCCTCGAGTTCGAGGGGCTCCAGCTCTAGGGCGCGCAGGTTCTGCTCGCGCAATCGCTCCTCCTGGCGCCGTTTGAGGCGGCGGCGCAGGAAGCTGCAGAAGCAGCAGAGCAGGACGATGAGACCCCAGATGAGCCAGAAGCCGGCGAAGCACGTGAGGAACGTGTAGGTGCCCTGGGACATCACCATGGCGGCGGCACGGGCGGCGGGTCCTCAGCCGCTTCACTGGACACTGGGCTCCGCTGCGTGGCCCCGGGCCCGCGCCACACTCTCAGGTGCCTCCAGCGTCACTCGGGGACCCGCGGCCGGGGGCTGCCCGTGGCAGGTCTCAAGTCGTGCGCGCGCCGGCGGGGGACAGCAGCGGCGCCCGCTCCTTCCCATGGCGCCGGCGGGCGCGCGGGCGTGCCTCACCCGGGGCCGCGCGGGACCTGTAGGGCAGACACGGGGCGCAGTGAAGGCGCGCCGCGGCCCCCAACGACTTCCCGGCCCCCGCCCGCGCCCTGCGCAGTCCGGGGAAAGCCTCCTCCGTGGGAACCCCGCGCTCCCCGGGGGCCCGGTGACGTCACCGAGGAGGGTGACGTCACGCCTCGAGGTTTCCCCGGTAGGGTTTCCCCGATCTGAGCCCCGGCCGCCGCCGCGGAGCCCGGGCGCCGAGGGGAGCCGAGGCGGGCCAGCAGGGGGCGCGCGAAGGACGGACTCCAGCTCTGAGTCCGAACGAGAGATTCGCCATCCGCAGTCCCGGGGCCAAAGGGTTTCAGGAGCCTGTGCACACCAGGTCCCTGAAGAGGCGTCTCGGCGCGGTTGCTGTGCGGCGGGGAAAGGGTGGTACATCTCCTAGAGCCCCACAGACAGCCACCCGACGCCCTGTACAGACGCCTGGCAGCCCCTGGCTGCCCAAAGCCCGGAACAACTGGCCCCGCACCGCGCCCTCCGCGTCTCCCGCCGCTCCCGTAGGAGGGCTCAGGCGGGTGGCTCCGACTGGTAATGCGTGCCACCGGCCCTGCCTTTGTCTGAGCCTAGCGCGCCGCGCCGGGCGTGGGCCACTCTCTCTTCCTTTCCTCCAGGCGCCCTGCCTGCTCCAACTCCGCTTCCCCGCCTCCTGCCCTTGCACAGCCCCACTTGGCTCTGCCTCTGTCTTCAGGCCGCCGTCTCCCTTTCCCTCTCGCGGAGGGAGGAAAACTAGATGAGGGTTGGAAGCTAGTCTTTCGTACCCACCTGGTCCTGCACTCACTCCAGATGGGCATCTCTAGTTCCGCTTCCTCCTCTCCACAGCTGCGGGTGAGAGGGGGAACCTTGCACCCTAAGAGGGAGGTAGGAGGGAGCCCTGACTCTGAGAGTGAAGGGTGGCAGGTGACTGCTCACCGCCCCCACAGAACAGAACTGAGCCTTTCCTGAATGCCTTATACACACGGGTTTGAACGAAAGCCTTTGGGGTAACTGGAATGATTCCTATTTTACAGACGAGGAGTTGGGGGAACAACTGGCTGTGTAGATGGCAGGTGGTAGCACCATAATTTGAACCCAGGCCTGGCCACAAAACTCTAGCCTGAGTGGGGTGGGGGGTAGCGCTGCCTGGGCTACTTTGTGGGCCTCTTCCAGGAGCCCCACGGACCCTACCCTCCGCGTGCCCGAGGCACACACACACTGCTTCGAGAGCCACAGGGAGCCTGAGCCCCAGGCTGGGGGGAAGCCAGGCCATGGCCACCCCACACTTCTCCCCAGATGGCTCCTGTCTGACTCCATGGCTGCCTTCAGCCACGTGCCACTTGGTGCCCTTGCCAGTCCCCTTCTCCTGGGCCTGCGTTCCAGAACAGACAATGGCAGGAACCATAGCTCTGCCCGCCCCCTCGACAACCCTGCCATGAGGCTGCCATGGTGACGCAGCCCAGATAAAAACACGATGCTGCCAGTCACTGGGAGTTAATTACATCTGTTATTCTTTTCCTGAGCCATCAGGAATGCTCTGAGGAAACTGGCACTAACTAGAGGTCCCCCGGTCTGCCAGGCAGGAACAGCTCTGGGTCAGAAAAGGTAACTCTGGGGCTGGAGGTGATGGGGTTTAGCTGAATTAGAAATATCTTTCAAGGACCACGCAGAATCCTCTCTTCACCACCACCTTGTCCGTGGTGGTTGTGCCCATTTGATAGACAGGGAGATAGGCTCAGAGAGGGAAATGACTTGCCCCAGGTCACACAGCTCAGAAGGGGAGGAGCTAGGATTTAGCCTGAGTCTGAATCCAAACTCTGTGCCAGATGTAAGTGGCAGCCATGGGGGCACTGGGCAGACAAGCCAGCTAGCAGCCAAAATGCATTCCCATCCCTTCCCACCAGGGCCCTGGCATGCCTGATCACCAGCCCGACTCTGCTGTGGAATAGCAGTGTGAGAAAGAGCTACAGGATGAAGGGGAGATGTAATGGCAGCGCCAGGTTAGCAAGAGACAAAAGAGAGGGCCCTCTGTGCCCTGAGGGCGCCCAGCTCAGCAGGTGGGGCATTAGGCCATACAGGGCAGGCCACGCCCAGGACCTGCTGGGTGCCGTCATAGCTGCATTTTATAGACTAGGCAACTTTGGGCCAAAGAGAGGAAGGCTCTTGCTTAAGGTCACATAACTAGCCCCCTGGCCCCAACCTGGCTCCACCCCCAGGTGGAGTGGGTAGGGATTTGACGCTGAACGCTGTCTTCTCGGTAGTGCCACAGCAGGCCCACGGGACTGGAATCCTGTCTGAAGCCTCCCTCCCAGGTGCTCAGTAGACTCTCATCTAACCAACCATAGGTGCTCAATACATAAACATCAGAGGTTCATTCAGACCTTTCAAAATGCTCTACCTGACCAGGCCACACTTGGCAAAGCCTCCTGAAAAAACCATGCCCCCTTACTGCTCCTTTACTATGTGAGCTCTTGCCCTTGTCTGGGAGCCTTTCAGACTCAGAGCCTGCCTGCAGCCTGCTGCTCCCAGCCACTCCCTCCACTGCCCACACTGCTCCAGACTGGTAGTAGCCAATACCTGCCTCCTCCTACCTACCCAACGCATTCAGGTGCTCGGAGCGATGCCCTGCAGATGGACCGAAGTCTGCCATTTGATTACTCACGTTCTGTTTGTTTCCTGTTTCTCTTTTCTTACTTTCTTGAAGGTTATTTGAACATGTTTTAGGGTTGCATCTTGATTTATCTGTAGTGCTTTTGAACCATATCGCTCTGCATGTTTTCTCGGGCCACACACTCACTGGGAGCACGGCAGGGGGATGAAAGCGAGACCCTTGGTGAGTTTCTTAACCTCCAAGTTGCCTCTGTTTCCTCATCGGTGAAGATGAAGCTAATCCATGCAAAGGGTGTGGAGGTACCAACAGACATTAGCTCTGATGATGGTGGTTTCTGAGCTGAGGATGCAGACATGTGTGTGTCCCCAGGGTGCTCCCTGCCTGAGGGTGGGCTCCACACTCACTCTTCGAAGCAGGCTACAGGGTGCTCCCTGCCTGAGGGTGGGCTCCACACTCACTCTCCGAAGCAGGCTACAGGGTGCTCCCTGCCTGAGGGTGGGCTCCACACTCACTCTCCGAAGCAGGCTACAGGGTGCTCCCTGCCTGAGGGTGGGCTCCACACTCACTCTCCGAAGCAGGCTGGCATTCTTGTTAGTTGGCAGATGAGAACACTTGGCTCAAGGAGCTTAAATGACACCCAAGGGCACACAGAGCCAGGGCCTGGCCGCATTGCTGTGGGCACCTCCCACACTGCCCTGTGCACACTTCAGCCTTAGAGGCCAAAGCACCAAAGATCTGCTACTGGGTCCTTTATCTCAGCAAAGAGCCTACCATTCCTTCCGTCCGCCGCATCATCTGCAGGGTGGCATTTGTCCACTTCCTTTGGTCCTCCTGCCACTGCCTTGGCCAGGCCAGCATCGTCTCTCCCCTGGCCCCCATCACCATGCTTGCCACTGTGCTGTGCCCCTGCCCAGCCTAGTCACTCCTCACAACACTACGCTGCCTCAGGAGCCAATCTAGCATTTAACATGGCTTAGATCTGGGCCTCTCAAATTTAAGCAGGCAACAGAACCACGTGGAGGCTGTTAAAACAGTGCTGGGCTCCATTCCCAGTACTGGATTCAGTAGGTCTACGATGGGGCCCGAGTTTGCATTTTAAACAAATTTCCAGCAGATGCTGGTACTGCAGGGCCAGGGAGCACACTTTGAGAACCACTGACCGAGGTGCTGGCCTCCCGAATGAGCTCCTGCCAAGGCCTCTTGGGCTCACCTGAGCCACCTCACCCCTCAGGGATGGGAAGCCCAATGATGCCAGGATGTTCCGGGGTGGCCAGGGCCCAGCACCATCGGCCTTACCAGCTGGCACCCAGTAAGTAGCTCAAGAACCACCTATGGAAGGAGATGCTGGAGGGCTCGTTACCTGTTTGGTCTTTTAGCTGTGGGACCGGGGGAGTACCTCAAGGGCTGGCTCTGTGTCCAATTCATTCCTGGGAAATGTCAGCCATTCACCAAAACGTCACTGAGAGAAAAGCCATCACCCAGCCCTCGCCTGGCAGCGCGGTTCATAAGCAAGTGGAGACCCCATGTGTCTACGTGAATCAAAGGAAAAGGCTGTACGGAGGCACACACCAGGGCTCTGGGGGGTGGGGATGGAAAATCCCGGGCAGCAGGGGCACTGGGTCACACCTGGACTTGAGGCTAGAGCTGCTGGTCTTCAAGGGAAGGGACAGGAACTCAGAGCAGGGGGTAAGGGCTGGGGGGCAGGACAGACTGACAGCCTGTCCTGTGTGCCTTGCATACGCCAGGCCCACTACTGGTCTCTATGCTAGTTATCTAAGGAAAACTCAGGAAGTGGCTGCTGTTCTCTCTACAGACAAGGATGTAGGCTCAAGGAGTGGGTCCAGCTCAGGTCTCCATAGCCAGGTGGTGTGAAGCCCGGGTGATGACAAAGTCCTCGGTCCCGGCAGCAAGGGCATTTCAGGGAGCCACTGGTGACACCCTTACACCCTTCCCACATCAACACAGAGGAACTGAGGCCAGAGAGGACTTGACAGGACTTGTCTCCACTCCCAGTCAGCCAGGCTTGGAGCTGGCCAGAACCGCCCTCCGCCTAGGCCAGGGTACTGAGTGGCAGGCACCCTTGCTTGCAGGTAGATGACCTAACCCTGACACCAAGCCAGGAACCCAGGGCTTGGGAAACTACAAATAAGACCACAGAGACTGAGGCCTCGGTGGGCTTGTAGGTGGAGAGCCCTCCCTCAGGCCAGTGTCTACTGCGCTCAGCTCCGGCCCTCCTCAGGGTAGGGTTTTCAGAGACCAGGTTCCTCCTCTGAAACCTCAGCCTGTGGCTCTCTGTGCCTTCATCCCCGCAGCTGGCACGGAAATAATGATCTGACCTCCCAGGGGAGGCGGCCCCACGGGCGTGATGGTGATGCCCTGGTGGGGGGCAGCCTGGGTAACATGCAGAGTGCCAAGGGGTAGGCCTGAGCTCAAATTTGGCTTCTGCCCTCACCGAGCCATGTGATCCCATCCTGGCTACTCCCATACCTGAGCTGGAGTTTCTTCAGCAGTAGGACCAGGGTGCCGAGGGGACAACAGAACTCCCTCTGATGAGGGATCACCCTGCAGCCTCAAGAGGCTCAAATGCAGAAAGCAGCCCCTGGTGTCACAGTGTACACAGCCTGGAGGCGGCCCAGCAAAACCTGCGGTCCCTTTCCCACGGACCAGAGGTCTCAGACACAGGACCCTTAGGTTGGACACAGTTCTCAGACATGTTTTAAAAACAATCCATGTTCACAATCCATTTTTAAAAACATTCTGATTAATTGCCAACATTTAAAAATCCAGGAGATTTTATATAAAGGTCTGGATTTCTGGTTCATCTTGAAAATTGGACAGTCAGGTCATACCAAGTCCACATTTCACACAGTGACAAAGATTGGAGCTGAGTGGCTCCCTGGCCCGCCTCACTCATTCCATTTCCCCCCTGATCCTTGGAAGCATTTGGGTTTCCAATGCCTGGAGCTAGACTGAGCACCCACAGGCTGCAGCAGTGCATGGACCCATCTTTGCTAAATTTTCTCTCCCACAGCCAAGACTGCAAGCTGAGCAGGCCATGGAGCCCATGAGCCGAGGACCAGGGCTTGGGGTTTTCCCAGGGGACTGAGGCAGCCCTTTGCTGCTTGGTCTCACCGGAGAAAATGGAGGGAGGGAGGAAGTGAAGAAGGGAGGGAGAAAGCTGGCCCCATCCTACAATGCATCTGGGGGAGCAAGAATGTGGCTGATTTAGCTGGAAGAAGGAAAAATGTACCAAGACCCGAAAGACAGGAAATGTCCTCACTGGAGGAAAGTGAAGGAAGAAGGCTCTACAGTTCTTCTCCTGGGTTACAAGAGAAGTTAGCTAGCAGGCAGAGAGGAGCTTTGCCCCCAGAGAAGCCTGCAGTGTAGACTCAGCTCTGCCACTTACTGGTAGTGTGACCTTGGGCAAGTCACTCACCTCCCTGAGCCTCCCTTTAGAGTCTTCATCTCTAAAATGGGGATAATAAACTTACCTTGTGCAACTGTTGTAAAAAAAAATTAGGAGATAATGGATGCAGAGCACTCAACACAGGTCTCACAGAGCAGGAAGGGAATGAAAGGCACCCGTGAGTAATTCCCCAGGCGCCCCTGCCTGCAGGAGACTCAGGCCTGACCTCCAGGGCACCACCCATCTAAGGGCATCTTATGCCAAGGCCTCCAATGCCCCAGATGCCAGTCACCTCTAGCATGCCTCCCCGGATGGGAAAGGAAACCCAAGGACGGTTGTGGTCGCTGGGATCCTGGATCTGAAGCCCGCGGTCGGGGCTGGCATCTGCTGAGTCAGGCCTGGGAGAGCTGGCAGGAGGGCCATTTCTCTCTCCAGCATCATGCCCGCTGAGGGGAGGTTGGGAGGGGAGCCAGAGGTCATTTCCTCTGAGTCAGAGGCCATTCTCCTCCCAGAGGAGCTACCCTGGCGGACCAGGCACCTCCATGTGGCGCGGGCCTCCCTGCTGGCCAACCTGCATGCTACTCAGTACAGTTGGGACATTGTGCTCAGACAAGAAAGGGGCACTTGTGATCCAGACAATGGGCTGGGTCGCTCCCATTTGGCCTGGGCTTCAGCTTCCCTGGGTCAGCAATATCCTTTCCTCTGCTCCTGCCCACTCTGCTTCCACCCCTCCCTGGAGAATGGTGGCTAGGAACACGGAGCAGAGACTCACCGCGGGCCCATGCCCGGTTTGGCACGTGCCTCGGCCGTGAGGAGGAGGAGGGATGCAAGCTTCGCTCCTCTACCCTGGTAAAAAACGTCGCCCCTGGGGAACCCAGCTCGGCTCAGGCCATGTCCTGGGCCGGCGCGATTAGGTGGTGGCGGCGGTGGGTGGGTGGGGGGTCTATGGGCAAAGACCCCAGCCCCAGCCTCCATGCCTCCTCCTCCCGTGACAAGCCCAGGGGCTGGGCCGCCCCCACGTTTGCAGCCACCCCAGGAGCCCTGCTGCGACGACTGCAGCCACGTGGGAGCCAGCTCGTGCCCACGGCCGTTCGCCCCCACCCCCACCCTCGACGGGCTGTGGAGGCAGGCACACCCAGCCGGGCCAGAGGGGCGACATGCCCCCGCCGCGCACCCCTCTCCCCCTGCACCCCCGGGCTGTGGGCCCGCGTCGGGGGAGGGGGGAGGGAGGGGGAGGGGGCGTCGCCGCCCCGCAGTCGTGTTGCCGGGGAGCGCAACCCCGTTGCTGTGGCAACCGTTTCCAAGCGAACTGGTGGCGGCTCGCGCCCCGTTCCGGCTCCCTCGCTCACTGGCGCTCTCCCTCCCTCCGGTGTGGACTGGGGGAGGGGCTGCTCGCGGCCCGGGCGGGGGACCGGGGCGGCGACCCGGGGCCAGGGCGCTGAGCCGCCCGCGGGGAAGGGCTCAGTCCTGGGACCATCTTCCGCCCGCGCTCCGTGCCCGCCCGGCCCGCAGCCGCCGCGGTACTCACGGGCCCAGGCATCCTCCTCGAGCTCGTTCTCCTGGCTCGGGGCGAGCAGCGCGGGCCCAGCGGACAGAGCCCCGGGCCTGCGGGGGGAGGCGGCGGCGGCGGCGGCGGCCCGGGGGAGCAGACAGTGGCAGCGAAAGCGGCTCCGAGCGCTGGGCTGGAGGCGCGGGGCGCGCGCACGGGCGCGTACACGGCGGGTGCTGAGCCCGGCGTGCGCGCGCGCGGCAGCCGGCAGAGGGCCCCCCACCCCCAGCCACACGCCGCGAGGAGGCTGCCCCCGGAGGGAAGGAGGGGGAGGACGGTCACCCACCTGCGGCGCCGAGACCCGGCTCTCCAGCCCGCCGGGCTCACACCCGCCAGGGCACCCTCACAGGGGAGGCACACGCCGGCCGACCCGGTCCACACTCCAGGCTGGAGCCCAGGCCACACCGGTCGTGCACGCTGGATGCACAGCCAGGCAGCTGAGGTCGAGAACCCGGACGCGCACACAGCTCAGCTCGGAGAGCACACACATGTCCAGGTCCCCGTCACATCCTGACAGGCGCTGCGCACACGCAGTGGGCAGGGGCCCCCGAGCAGGCAGGCACCCCAACGTGGCCCCCTCCCAATTCACGACCCCACTCGCTAGGTGCCCAGCAGGCGTACACCACCACATGCCTACGAGCAAGCCACGGGGAGGAGGACCTAGTGCCGAACCCACAGCCCTGGCCTCCGTGGACATGCCTCCCCCCTACCCCAGCAGGGAACAGATGACCCCTAGAGAGCGCCCCACTGTCTACCCCGAGGTCCAAGCTTGCAGAGGCCACTCTGAAGTTGGCTGTCCATCGGCCTCTTAACCGGGCTGTTTTTCGTCCAACTTCTCTACTGCACTTAAGGTGATTTGCCAAAAACCCCTCCACCACCATATTAGCTGGAACATTTGGGGTTGAAGTGACAGAACTCCCAAACAAATAGGTTTGAGCTCTACCCCGTCTCTACCAAAAAATACAAAAAAAAAAAAAAAAAAAAAAAAATCTGCACGCCTGTGGAGAATCGCTTGAATCCGGGAGGCAGAGGTTGCAGTGAGCCGAGATCACGCCACCGCACTCCAGCCTAAGGGAGGGGGTGAGACCCTGTCTCAAAAAAAAAAAAAAAAAAAAGAAAGAAGAAAGAGAAAGGAAAGAAAGAAAGAAAAATAAAAAAGAAAGAAGAAAGGAAAGAACGAAAAGAAAGAGAAAGAAAAGAAAAAGCTTTGAGCTCAAAGGGGACTGGCTCATGCAACTGGCAAGTCCCAGGGTAGATTCTAGCTTTGGTCACAGTTGCTTCCAGGTGTTCCCGCAGTGGTGTCAGGCACGTATCTGCTTCTGTTTGCATCACTCTCAGGTAAGCTCACCCCAAGAGGTAGCGAGGACAACCCCAACAGCCCTAGGCTCATATCCTGCCATCTATCCCTGGAGGAAAGGGAACCCCAATTCTTTCCCCATCATTTGAGCAAAATACAAGCAAACAACTCCACGAATGATTCTTTTTGGACTCATTTGGGCTGAGTCTCTATCAGTGAACCAATCTAAGTGCCTGTGTGTTAAGGGAGAGGATATGTGCTCCTTATGCAAAGGGAATGGCCTCCCAGTACCCGCTCCCTTTTCTTTGTATACAGGCACCCTGATTTCAATGGGGGAATCACTGCCCCACGGGTGCCATCCTGGTGAAACTGTGAACCCAAGTGCCCTGCTCCCTGACAGTGCACAGCAGGCAGGTATCCAGCCTGGCCACTCAGACTCCTTGAGTTTGCAACTGGGCTCAAAGAGGCAAAACCAAATGGCTCTATCATCTTGGTTCTGGTGGGTGTCTCCTGATGAGAATGGAGCCCACAACTAAGACCCCGAAGCTCCTCCATATCCTTGGAACACCTTCTAAGTTAGCGGGAGGACAGTTCTGTCACTTGCAACATTCCCACCTGGCTCTCTCACTCTAGGTATGTGTGTGGAGTATGCGTATGCAGGGGGTGCAAGCCCAGCCCCGTCTAAACCACATGGACAGAGACTGGGGGTGCTTTTGTACATGCTGGAGCAAACACCCCAACACAACCAGTCAAAACCCTTCAGGGAATCCCCTACCTTCCAGATGAGGCCCCATCTGGGCCTTAACCCTGTGATCCTTAATCTAGCTTTCAAAGCTGGCTGTGTCTCACTGACTTCAGCTCCAGCCATTCCTTGCTTCCACCCCTGGCCTCCCATGCTCAGCCATCCTAAACCACTAAAGCCCTAGACCATCCATCTGGCTCTTCTACTTGGGTGCATCTGACCCTGTGTCCCAGAGGGCACCAATTCTGACACCTTCAGGGTCAAGGGGCCTCCCTGTTTGGTGCTGCCCCACCCCCAACCCTGTCAGCTCTAGAGTCCTCTCTTCCACAGTGCTGATCACACTGGGTCCCGCTGTTCCCATGTCTGCCTCCCTACCAGACTGAGCTCCAAGCTGCCAGGGGCCTCGTCTCCATCTGGGTCCCAGTTCCCACCACAGAGCTGGGCATGGAGGACAGCTCAGGGAAGCTTCTTGGGAAATGAATTCTGGGAGTTCCCTCTGCCAAGGACCCACTGTGTTAAGAGCTTTAAGGTGAGTTTAACCCTAGCCAAGAAGTTCCCTGGATGCCTCCCTAGCCCAAGGGGGAGCCTGGCCAGGGCGTCCTGATCCAGGTGCAGGCAGAGTGCCTCAGGGTCCTGCACGTCCACCTGGCACGCGCTCACTCTTGCATACCTGCCCAGGGCTGGGCTTTGGTATGACATGCTAACACCTACCTAAAAATCCCCCACTCCCACCTCATAACAGCCTGGGGCAGAGGGGCAAACCCACCCCAGGCTCCTTTCTCATGATACATGGGTAGGATCCAGCTTTCCCATCATTACCTGGTTTCCTCCCCACCCTGCAATGGCCACTTAACCAGTTGGAAGACCTTGAGCAGGTCCCCGCTCCCCTTATTTCCCTTAGGTTGATGGGAAGCAGCAGGCACTCCACATGTCATGAATGGGGCCACAAAAGGCCCCTTCTGCCAGGCTGCTGGCTTGGCACCTTCTGGCTGTGCTTAAGCCAGGTGGTTAGTTTGGTACTCAGCACCACTCCCCAGCAGGTGGGAGTCCTGCGGTGGCTTGGGAACTCAAGGGGCTGGCTGGCTGCTTTGGTGGATTCTAACAGCTGCCCAGAAAGGTGATGGGTCTTAAACCTACCTTTCCATATCAGGGAAGCGCCTGTGCAGGGCCAACTTGAAAAGTGGCCAGGCTGGGGCTTGAACCTGGAACTGTCAGCTACAAAGCTCACGTGGCTCCTGCAGCACTGGGTGCCCAGTCCAGAGGCCAGGAACAAGCTTGATGGGGCTTACGGGGCATTCTCAGGGAGCTGGGGACACTGGGAGTCTACAGAGCAGTGATGGGGTTGCCAGATCTGGGACAGACTGGTAGGCAACAAGCTCTCAGCCCCAGAGCCCAGGCAGGAAGCTCCCCTTGAGTGCCTCCCAGTCCCCCTTCCTCCCAGGTGAATGTCCACTTCGAGGCCGGCTCAACCACCGTCTTCAGAGAACTCTCCCACACTGGCCACAGCCTATCTGCCAGCGTCACCCACTGTCTAGGTCTTTGCCCATAATGTGTCAAGGGCAAAACAGAGGGGTGGATATGATGCACGTGCCTCAGCCCGGGGCCCGTACATGGCTGGCGTCCAGGTAACGCAGGCCTGGGGCAGACATTCCTTACACAGCTCCCACCCTACTCTCAAGTCCACATTTAGGCAGCCAGGCCACCTTAGCCTTGGAGGGAAGGACACCAACGGGGCCCGCCTTACCAGCAGTCAGAAACAGACCCACATCCCAGTGGGCACCCAAGGCTTCTTTCCTTAGGCCCCATCCCATTTAGGAAGTTGGGAAACCCACTGGGTGAGCCCAAAGGCTACCAAAGCCTGGCTGTCTGGAGAGGCTAGTTCAGAGTCAGCCCTGGGGGCTCCTGGGCCTCGGAAGGGCACACCCTGCTTCCCTCCAGGCCCACCTCCAATCCCTTCCCGCTTCCAGCTGGGCCAGGGGAGCAGGAAGACCCCTGGAGCACCGGAAGCAAG
Source organism: Pan paniscus (assembly GCF_029289425.2). Taxonomy (NCBI): domain Eukaryota; kingdom Metazoa; phylum Chordata; class Mammalia; order Primates; family Hominidae; genus Pan; species Pan paniscus. The sequence continues at coordinate 172,527,537 of NC_073253.2, read as the reverse complement.
AAAGAGGCAGGCAGGGGCGGCTAGCCAGGTTTGTGCTCGGACTGTATTCACACAGAGACATGTGGCAGCTTACGTTGGACAAAACGAGTAATAAAAATTGGCTTTAAATATGGAAAAAACAGGGCCCTGTAATCCCATGCTACCCTAACACTGGGACCAGGATGGCCATCACAGTCTGGGAAGGGCCAGGGCTGGGGCCTGGGGCACAGGCACAGCCTCGCCCTATCCCCTTCACCCATACAGGTACACACGCGCGTGCACACACCCCACAGGCGCACACAGGAAGGGGCGGATTATTGCTGGGCACATGTGTCTATTGTTATGAGGGGAGTCCGGAATGTTTGAGGGTTGACCAGGGATGCCCCACCCCCTCCTAGGGGCTGGGCTTGGGCGTTTCTGAAAGAGGTGTCTGCAGGACAGAGCCCAGTATCAGGGACCAGGCTGTGGGAGCTGGAAGGCAGAGGCAGACCTATCTGGGCCGGCCAGGGCAGTGGGCTGATGGGTATCACAGGCAGCCCAATCTCTGGCCGCTTTGGCACAGGCCTAGGGCATACAGAGGCCCCAGACCCAGCGCTGACAAGCACTGAGAAGGGACAGCTTTGGGCCCCAGAGGGTAGCAGCCTGAGCCCAGGGCAGCAGGGGGAGGCACGAGTCTTACTCAGAGGCCAGGGGTGGCCAGCACAGTGCTGAAGGCTCAGGGGTGTGACCACCCTCAGCCATGCAAGCTGGGCCAGAGGAGCCTTGAGTTTGGCAGTGGCTCCTCTGCCAGCTCCCACTCTCCCAGCCAGGGCTGGCTGCCCCCAGGAGCCAAGGCGGGGGCGCCAGGTCTGCGGTGGGAATTAAGAATGCTCTGGTCGCTATATACATTCGTACAAATACATAAATACAGAAAGTCCCGAGCTCCACGGAGAAGAGCTGAAGGGACGCACCTTTGTCCCAGGGATGGCCCAGGCCCTGCCAAACTCAGCCAGGCCAGGGGCTGAGGGACGGAGGACACTGGGGACAGCTCCGTCTGTGTTCCCCAGGCCACGACTTGAGTGGACAATGGGGAAGATCACTGTGCAAAACTGTAAACGGCGCTCGGAGTAGCTGCTACCGCCAACTGCTGGTGGGGGCCTCGGGCTGGGGGCTAGAGGCGGGTGGGGAGCTCTTCCTCACTGTCGCTGCAGTTTCCACAGCAATCCTGGAGGGACGGGGAAGACACGGAGGGAGGGAGAGAGGCAGAGCAGGTGCCATTAACCACGAGGGACGTCACATGGGGCCGACTCTGCCAGGGCAGGCCAGGAGCTGCCTGAGGGGTGCACTCTGGGGAGGGGCCTCTCCACAAGGAGCCTGGAGCAGCAGCTCAGGCCACACGTGGGTGGGCGTCATTGCAGAGGCTGCCGGCAACAGACCGAAGTAAGGGGGCTGGGTAGATCCCATGGTCTGCCAGGGCAAGGCCTCTGCCCAGCCCTCTCCCCTGGGGCTGGCAGAGACAGGGCACGGGGAGACAAGCTAAGCAAAGCTGGCAGCTCGAAGGGGCCAGGGTGCAGGGAATCAAAGCAGTGGGCAGGGGGGTGGGGCGGGCACCAGCCTTCTTTCTCCCACATCTTGCCTTTGCCATGGAAGGGCTGCCCGTGGCTCCCCGAGGCCAGGCAGCAAGGCCAACCCACGGGGAGCCCACACTGCTCACCTCTGGAAAGAGAAAAGAGGCCATGAGCCCAGCCAGGGGTGGGGGACAGGCGGGAATGAGGCCAGAGACCCTGGGCACCACAACAGGACTGGAGGACGCCCACTCCCAGCGCATGCGGGCACCGGCTCTGCCTCCCACCCACCGTCCCCTGGAGCCAGGTTAGGGGCCCAGGTAGGCCGCTGCTGGGGCTTACTTGGCGACTGAAGAGTCTCTGCAGCAGTCCCTTTTTAGGAGGTGCAGGTGGCTGGCCCTTCCAGTCCAGGTCTGGGGGAACTGAGCCATCCAGCCCAAAGACATTCAGCTCCTGGAAGCACTCGGTCTCCACCATCTGCTGAGGAGCAGGCGGCTGTGACAGCTGTCCCCAGGGCAGCCTCCTGGAGCCCACCCCACCAGCAGGGCAGGCCCCTACCTCGTTCTGCCAGGGGATGGGCACACTGCCTGTGGCAAACTTCTGGTAGAAGTCCTGGTCGGTAGGCTCCAGCTCCACGCCCTTGACCGTAGAGAACTGTTCAATGTCCAGAACATCCTTGCAGTAAATGGCCTGGGGCTGGTGGGACAGAGGCAACGGTCAGATAGGAAACACACACACGCACACGCGAAGGCAGCTCAGCCCTGATTCTGCCTCGGGTCTTGGCCTAGTGCTGCCTGACACCAGCAGCTCTCTGATTTGGAGAAACCAGGTGCCCCACGCATTTCCTAAGTGGGGCAGGCCCTTCTCTCCGAAGCCTGGTTTTCCCCTCTGTGAACTGCGTACGTTATTCCTCACTGCTCAATGACTGTGAGGCTGTGTAAAGACCAATGCCAGGCACCTCCTTCGCCTGCCCACAGCTTCCTGGGTATGCAGTTGGGGCGGGGAGTACAGGCTGAATCTCAGCCGGCCCCTCCGCTGGGCACCACCACGCAGAGCCTGGAGCTGGTGACTCCCTGGCTCCCCGCCCTGCGATGACCTGGGACTTGCCGTCTTCTCTCCCAGCCAATCAGAGGACTGGCACGGTCTCCCACTGCTCCACCTCCCCAGACCCACACTGGGAGCCCACCTCAGCTCCAGGCGGCCACCTTCTTTTTTATCTTAACATTGTTTTCTAAATCCTTCAATTAAGATGTCAATTAAAATCATTGTCATGTAAAATGGTACAGCTGCTTTGGAAAACAGTCTGGCAGTTCCCCAAAAGGTTAAACATCATTACCATATGACCTGGTAATTCTACTCCTAGGTATAGACCAAGAGAAATGGTGGCATCTGCACACACAAAAACTTGTACAGGAATGTTCACAGCAGCAATAACAGCCAAAAAGTGGGAACAATCTTAATGTCTACCAACTGACGAACAGATAAGGAAAATGTGGTCTATCCATGCAATGGAATATTATTCAGCCTTAAAAAGGTATGAAGCACTGATCTATGCTACAACATGGATGAACCTTGAAGATACTATGCTAAGTGAAAGAAGCCAGGCACAGAGGATCACATACTATGTGATGCCATAGCTATGACATGTCCAGATTAGGCAAACAGAGACAGACACAGAGTAGACTGGTGATTGCTAGGAGCAGCGGGAGGGAAGAATGGAGAATGACTGCTAAGGGTATGGGTTTTTTTTTTTTTTTTTGCAGAGTGGGGCAGGTAATGAACACACTCAAGAATTTATTGTGGTGCTGACTGCATAATTAAAAAGCCAATGAATTGCACTTTTTTTTTTTTTTTTGAGATGGGAGTTTTGCTCTTGTTGCCCAGCCTGGAGTGCAATGGCGTGATCTCAGCTCACTGCAACCTCCACCTCCTAGGTTCAAGCGATTCTCCTGCCTCAGCCTCCCAAGTAGGTGAGATTACCGGCATGCGCCACCACGTCCAGCTAATTTTTGTATTTTTAGTAGAGACGGGGGTTTCACCTTGTTGGCCAGGCTGGTCTCGAACTCCTGACCTCAGGTGATCCACTTACCTTGGCCTCCCAAAGTGCTGGGATTACAGGCATGAGCCACCACGCCCAGCCGAATTGTACACTTTAAATGGGTGAATTGTATGGTATATAAATTATATAAATTAAACTCAATAAAGCTGTTAAAAAAATATCATCAAGCTTGCTTTTTCATCTACTGCTTCTACAAAGTTAAACTCCAGGGCACTGATTTTATCTCCGACTTTGAATGGAAGATCCAGAGGCAGTGTGGTTATTTCAAGGTTAAATGAGATGACGTACACAGGAAACAGAACAGACTGAGTGGCAGTGCCAGCCTCAGGGGCGAGCTGATGAAAGTCAGGCTCTCTTAGTTCAAGTGCCTCTGACAGGGCCCACCTTTGCTTTGGAAAACAGTCTGGCAGTTCCCCAAAAGGTTAAACATAGTTACCGTATGACCTGGTAATTCTACTTCTAGGTATAGACCAAGAGGTATGGAGGCCAAGGCGAGCAGATTACTTGAGGTCAGGAGTTCGAGACCAGCCTGGCCAGCGGTTCCAGTGAGGCCCATGTGAGGCAGTCACTCAGGGCAGTAGCCCCCTCACTGGCCTCCCCACTTCCACTCACACCCACTATGGCCCACTCCCCACACCTCACATTCCTGCCCAGGGTCCCCCAGTGGTCCCATCTTGCTGAGAACCTGCCGGCACTCCTCTTTGCCTGCACGGGCTCGCTCAGCCACACAGGTGTCCTCGCGGCTGCTCCACCTCATAGGGCTGGCCCCTGCCTCAGGACTACAATACCCGGCTGTTTCTTCTGCCTGGAATGCTCACACCCCAAACCTTGGCATGGCTCTCCGCTTCACATATTTTACATTTCTGCACCAGCACCACCTCCCCAGAGACCACGGTGTCTAAAAGCGCTCCCCCCACCATCATTCTCTGCCATCTTCGTAGCTTGCTTTAGTTTTTTTTTTTTTTTTGAGATGAAGTTTCACTCTTGTTGCCCAGGCTGGAGTGCAATGCGCGATCTCAACTCACCGCAACCTCCTCCTCTTGGGTTCAAGCGATTCTCCTGCCTCAGTCTGCCGAGTAGCTGGGATTACAGGCACGCGCCACCATGCCCAGCTAATTTTGTATTTTTAGTAGAGATGGGGTTTCTCCATGTTGGCCAGGCTGGTCTTCGAACTCCCAACCTCAGGTGATCCGCCTGCCTCAGCCTCCCAAAGTGCTGGGATTACAGCGTGAGCCACCGCGCCCAGCCGCTTGCTTTAGTTTTCTTTGTCACACTTAACATTACCTGGAATTCCTTCTGGCTTACTGGTTTGTTTGGGTGTGTCTCCCACTAGAATGTAAGGGCAGGACTGGCTTCAGTGGGCCTCATTATCTCCAGGGTCTGGCATAAATGGGCACTCAGCTATTTGCTGAATCAATAAACGTGTGTGTCATTGACAGCTATCAACCTGGCCTGCCCTGCCCATCCTTCGGGCCTCTCCAGTGTTCCTGGTGAACCGTTAATTACAGGACCAGTCCTCATAGACATGGGAAGGGGAAAGCACATGACCTCATCTTAGCCAATCAGAACCTTCCCTATGACTGTCAACACACGAGAAGCCTAATTCAGGGGGAGGGAAAGAGTCAACAGGTTGAAGGCCAGGCAAGAGCTGGAGAATCGTGGCACACAGCAGGAAACCCTGGAGCTGGCCCTACTTTGGGACTTTCTGGCCAAATGAACCAATACACTCCACGTTGAGCTTAAGTGAGTTTAGGTTGGTTTTCTGCCACCCGGACTCTGACAACTAGAGGATACTCTTGCCTGCTGGGTGCCTGGCCCACTGAGATGCTCAGTTAACAGGTGAGACTCCATAAGGAAAAGTGACCACCCACAGAAGGATGGCCAGCCCAACAGCCCCTCCCACTGCTGGCAATTGCATTGTAGTTTTCCTCTGGGGAACTGAGCTCCCCCATTGGTGCAGGTTCGGGTGGGTGTATGATCTGGGTGTGGCCAGTGAGGGGCCTCTGAGCAATGAGAGGCAATGGGCATCAGCTTTGGGACTTCTTTTCCCCCATGAGGATTTCTTTTGAAATTATTGGGCAAGGGCAGGCGCGATGGCTCACTCCTGTAATCCCAGCACTTTGGGAGGCCGAGGCGAGAGGATCACCTGAGGTCAGGATTTCAAGACCAGCCTGGCCAACATGGTGAAACCTCGTCTCTACTAAAAATACAAAAATTAGCCGGGCATGGTGGTGTGCGCCTGTAATCCCAGCTACTCAGGAGGCTGAGGCAGGAGAATCGCTTGAACCTGGGAGGCAGAGGTTGCAGGGAGCCAAGATCTCACCACTGCACTCCAGCCTCGGGGACAGAGCAAGACCCTGTCTCCAAAAAAAAAAAGAAAAGGAAGAAAGGAAAGAAAGGAAAAAAGAACGAAGGAAGGAAGGAAGGAGAGGAGAGGAGAAGAGAAAAGAGAAGAGAAGCTCTCTGTCTACTGTGGTGGCTGAGCTGCTGGGGCCCACTGCTGCCGCACCATGGGGAGAGCTACCCCAACATGAAGACTACACACTCAACAGTACAGTGAGGGGAAGGAGAGAGAGTTCCTAGGACATTGTCAGAGGCTCCAAGCCCCATCCAGGCATGCCACAAGCCAGACCCATCCTGGGGCTTTTCCTTTTTGTGAATTATCTTTATTTCTGTGGCTAAGCCACTAGATTGTTTTTTCTGCCACTTGCACTGGACGCATCCTGGCTGATACTACAAGAGCCCCTGAGCCCCAGCCCCGGCTGGGCCCCGCCCTCAGCAGGAGTGGGCTGCACTCACGTCAGGCTTGAAGGGCGGCTCCAGCATGCCAGCTCCCAGCCGCTTGAAGTTCAGCTTCTTAAAGAGGGGGTGCTCCTTCACCTCGCGGGCACTGCCCCCACGACACCCCAGGCGTTCGGCAGGGTCCTTGCAGAGGAGCTGTGGCAGGGGTGAGTCGGCCAGGCAGGCCAGGCAGGTGAGTGGGTGGGAGGGAGGGAAAGGTGCATCCACCCCAGCCCTGGCTGGCCAGGCTTCTGAGAGCTGCCGTACCTGTGAGCAAAGTGAGCGGGCCTGCGGGGAAAAGCGCTCGGAATACTCCTCGGGGACCTCCTTCACCAGCCGCTCCACCTCCTCCCGCTTGATCTTCTTCTTCCTCTGCTGGAAGGGCGACTGGCCTGCGATCATCTCGTACAGGAGGCAGCCGAGCGCCCACCAGTCAGGGCTGAACGTGTACCGTTCATTCTTCACCACCTCCGGAGCTGGGCGGGCGGCATGGGAGTTAGGGCTGGGCAGGAGGCGGGCAGTGGACCCTCAGGCCCCAGGAACGCCAGTGCACGTTAGGTCTGGGATACACTCACACCCGCTGGCCAGGCAGGCACCATCCCAGCTTGGAGGGGACCTTGGCCAGTAGGAGAGCACAGGCCCCATCAAGCGGGGTGAATACGGCCCTGCAGGAGGCCGCGCCCAGGGTCCCCGGGTCTTCAGATTTTACACAAGTCAGAAATCTGTATTTTGTATGTGAAACCATCTGGCTTACTAAAAACAGTTTGACTTAAACACAAATGTAGGCCAAATTGGGCCCATGTGGCTACCAGTTTGCAACTTCTGGATTTAATATCAGCGAGAAGAAGGAAACTCCTATTTTCTGAATACCTCCTACCTGCCAGGGCAGCCCTGTGGGGAGTTTTCCCTGAACTCTCCCTTTTCATCTTCCAGGCAGCCCTGGGAGGCAGGTATGATGAGTGTTTTCCAGTGGAGCAGAGTGAGGCCGGGAGCAGCGGAGTGTCTGGTTCAAGGCCACGCAACAGGCAAGAGGCGGAGCCTGCAGAGCCAGGACTCTGCCTCCTGCGTCTCTCGGTCTCCAGGTGGAATGTGGGGCCTCATGTTGGCCCCTCCACTGGCCTCCCTCACAGATGGGCACAGGGAGGGCAGGGACTGGGGCCACGGAAACAGGTTTGGGTCTCTCTCCTCCATCTCCCGGTAGCCACCTGCAGGCTCAGCCATAGCAGGGTTTAATAAGTATTTAGCAAATGAACGACATGGCTTCACAGCTGTGTGCGGCCCCGGCTGAGTCTTGGTCTCCTAACCTCTAGAAAAGGAGCATCGGCATGGGCCCTTTCTACTGAGGCCCCTTTTGAGAGACTCCCAGACAGAAGTGGGTGTGGCTGGGTGGGTGGATAGTGAGGGAACCCAGGAGGCTACTGGGCCGGGCAGAGAAGACTCACCCATGTAACCCACGGTGCCCACACGCCCTTTGATGGTCTGGCCCTCGGGCACATGCACAGCTAGTCCCAGGTCAGAGATGCGGATGTGGCCTGAGTGTGGGTGGAGAAACAGGTGGACCCGTTAACAGGCCAGGCCTCTGCATCTCACCCCAACCTGACCCACCCCAGGCACCCTCACACACCGTGGTCATCCAGCAAGATGTTCTCGGGCTTCAGGTCCCTGTGCAGAGAGAAGAGCAGGGTCAGATGCTTCTCAGTTTGCCAGGGAGTCAGACGGGGCCAGCCCCCCCAGCTCACTCGCCTCCGGGGGCCAGGTGTGGAGCAAGGTGCGAGACTCATTTGCTGCCAGGGCGACAGACAGCCCTGCTCTCCCTGGCAACAGCCCGGACTCAAGGGAGCAGAGGAAGGATCTAGAGCCAGGACTCCCAGGACTCTCTAGATGAGTGGAAGACAGCTCCACCCCGGAGGGGCCTCCCCAGTGGAGACCAAGGAGTCTCCACCCCTTGGTGACTGACTCTGCCTTTCCTCTCTATCAAATGGGACTACTCATCCGTCCCCTGACTAGGCTGTTGTGAGGCTCACAGGAAGTCGGCAACAATCAGAGCCAGGGTTCTCTCTTACCCAGCCCTGTGTGCCAGGCACTCTGTACTTAGCTCACTGGGCCCCTCCAGTAGGAAGTTGGGCCTACTTCTAACAACCTGGGAAGTAGGAATTATAGTCTCTGCTTCCTAGAAAAGGAAGCAGTGTTGGGAGCAGGGAACTCCTGGCCCAAGGTCACATGGTGGGGGGTGGAGGGGTGACAAAGTCAGGACACCCCGTGGGTCCACCAGAGCCCAAAGCCTAGGTCTGGGCTACTCAGGTTGGCCTGGCGTGTGAGTTAAGCCGGTGCCACAGCCCCCAAACCAATGTCCTTCTGTAGTCTGGCCTGATCGGCAGCCTTGGCCACCCCCGTCCAGGCCCAGCTGCAGTCGCTGGCAGGGAAGGACTAAGCCCCTGGGGTGGCCGAGCCCTCCCCACCTGTACACGATGCGCTCCCGGTGCAGGTCCTCCAGGCCGCAGCAGATCTCGGCGGCGTAGAAGACGGCCCGCGCTTCGGGGAAGCCAGCCTGGCCCATGTGGTAGATGTGGAACTTGAGGTCGCCCCCGTTCATCAGTGTCAGCACCAGGCACAGCGCGTCCTTGGTCTCATAGGCGTAGGCCAAGCTCACCTGTGGCCGAGGGGACCCGAGCCCTCAGGCAGGAGCTGCGGGGCGCTTGGCGGCAGGGCTGCCCAAAAAAGCCTTCTCGGTGCCACTCCTTGGGCCCAGCCTGCTCCCCAAGCCTGGTGTCAACACCCCAAACCCGCCCTTCCCGGCATCCCACGTGGGAGGGTGGGGCCTGGGGGTTGGGGAGGGCCGGTGCGCCAGTGTGGCCAAGGGGAAGGGAGAGTCTCCTTCTGTACTTACTACAAACCTACTGTTCACTTTCTCCAGGATCTGCTTCTCGTTCAGCGCCATGGCCTCCCCTTTCCGCTTCTTGATCCGCTTCTTCTCTAGCTTCTTGCAGGCATACATCTTACCTGTGGCCCGCACCTGGCAGGCGCACACCTGTGGCCAGACAGACAGGGGCGAATGGGGGCCAGCTGTGCCATTGCTGGGCATCCAGGGGGTGGTCCAGGTCCCAACACACCCACCCTATTCACTCTCCCAGGGGCTCTGGCCTGGCCACTCACCTCCCCAAAGCCACCTTTGCCCAGGACTCGGTATTGCCTGAAGGTGTTTTTGGTCACTGGCTGCCTGTGGCAAGGGGTGGGGAAGCAAACGCTGGCTGAGCAGGAGAGCCCAAGGCCTATGAAGAACCCCGGCAACCTGGCCTGTCCCGGCCCAGCCTTCAGGGAGCTCACCTTTCCAGCCACTTCCACTGCAGGAAACGGTTGAAGTAGATGCTGTCGAGGTAGTCGGCAAAAGGGGCCACGCTCAGGTACTCGTGGGTCAGCCTGTTGAGGAAAGGCAGGCCCAGCTCACCCGCCAGCCCCTGACACCTCAGGCTCTTGGCTTGCTGGGCCAGGCCTCCCGTTCTGCACAGGCTTAGCCCACAGGTATCGTCGTCGGCCAGTCCTCCTGCTAACCCCTGAGCGGGGAGACACACAGCCTGTGCTGAAGCTGTGGGTGCTACTGAGAGGGGAGGCAGCCTGCTCAGGTCACACAGCAGGGGCAAGGCCAGGGCTGGGCAGCTGAGCTCCCTCACCAGCCACCGAGCTGTTCACAGTCTTCCTGGCCCCCAGAAGCCCCCTCCTCTGGGCATAATTCCAGGCTTGTGGGCAGGGACAGGCTTACCGGGTGAGTTCCTGGAAAAGGTCTTTGCAGGGACCCTGCTCCAGCCGCTGGGTGCAGTTCATCACCAGCTGCCGGGGCACCTCAGGGATGAGGTCAGGACCCTGGGAACAAGCCCCAGACAGGTCAGTGCAGGGGCTCCCTTGGATGGCTGCCCACTTCCAGGGGAGAGGGGTCAGGCAACTCGGGCTGGTGCCATGAGAGGCTGCAGGCCAGGGTGTGCCAGCCAGCCTGGTTGCTGAACTCCTTCCTGCTGCCCACCCATGAGGCAGAGCGCAGCAGAGCCACTGGGAGGCCGCCTGGCCCAAGCCCAGCCCATACCCTGGGCTGCATGCCCGCCGTGCTGCCTGGAGCAGCTCCAGGGCACTCTCTGTCCAGGCTGTGTGTTATGTGCGTCTGTATGAAGAGACCACCCTCAGAAGCCCGACACTGTGGTCACTCCTGTGCCTGACACGGGGCTCTGGTGGCTCCCATCATCTCTCCATCGCTGCTCACTCACCGTGTGGCTCAGAAAATTCTGCGTTAGCTGCCGCCCACATGCTTTCCGCTTGTCATCCGGGGTCACTTCGTACTCGGCCTGCAGGGTGGAAAGCAAAGAAGCTGGAGGTCTGGGCAGGGCAAGCAGCAGGTGTGGGGAGGAGGGGCACATGGGGCCAGGACCTCAGCCACCCGCGGGGCTGGGCAGGGCTGGGCTGCACTCACCACCCCATCCAGGAAGGCGACGCAGCGGCTCAGCTCCGGCCTCGTGGCACAGAACTCTCGGAACAGCAGGCGCCCAATGGGCTGCCGCTCGCACAGGCTGTGATAGTCACGCTCTGTTGGCAGTGATGGAAGCTGCTGGGTCCACAGCCCGAGAGCACATGGGTGGGGCATGAGCCCACACCACCAGGCCCTGGGCCCCCACAACAGCTTCCAGCTCTGCAGTGTGGTAGCCACAATCTTCTTCAGAACCCTCACCACAACCCTCAGGTGGGCACAGCTGTTTTGGGGCTGTGAGGCCCAGAGAGGCTAACTGACTAGCTCAATGTCACACAGCCGGGAGTCTGGCTCCAGAGCCCAGGCCTCCATCCACCTCCCTGCATTGTCTCCTGATTTACACGACTTGCGTATGTCACGGTACTGGGGTTGGGTGCGGTCCGTGAGGTTCCGGCCCAGCCCAGCCGGGGCCAGGCCCACACCTGCTGCCTGCCTGGCGAAAGTGCGAGAGGAAGCTGTGGCTTCCGGCAGGCTCTCAGCTGGGCCTCCTTCCCAGGAGGTGGAAGCAGCCCGGGTGTGCTCTGCCCACGTGCAGGCCACCGGGGGCCTCAGCAACCCTGGGTACTGCTCGGACCTGGGGCCTTGGCCAAGATTGGCAGGAACTGGGGTCCTGGGCCCTTCTGTCCCCTCCCAGGAGTAACCCTGTCACACTGCCCAGGCTGAGGGCTTCTGGTCAAGGATTTGCTGGGCACCCCTCAGGGCTGGGCCTGGGAGGCTACGCCCCAGCCTGGGGGTCCCAAGGCAGTCAGTCTGTGGGCTGGCCCAGCTGCTGCTCCCTCTGTCCTGTGGGCCCTGCTCACCCTAGCTGGCTCTCCTTTTCAAAGTGGAATCAACTGCCCCAATCTGCCCCTGCCCTATTCCCGACACCCGCTTCAACCACCCTCGGTGTGACCCTGTTTGCTGTCTGCTCTCCACCCATCCCAAGCCCGGGAACTGAAACTGGGCTGAATGGTGCAGTCCTCATCCTCCTGCTCACTGGAGCCCCCAAGTCTGCCCCTCTGCTCCGGGGCAAGGTCTCAGGGGAGGCTCCCCTGGCCCCAGCAGGGCCCCTCGCCTCAGCACCCCCAGTCTCTGCCCAGGCCTCACCGAGGCTGAGCCGCAGCTCTTCGCACTGGCTGATGTGAGGGAACTGGAGCATCTGCCGCCATTTCTTGCTTTTGCCTTTGCGATTTCCACCGCCACCTGTGGGAGCAATAGGACACTGGGTCTCGAGTCCCACTGCCTCAGAACTGCCTCTGGGTCCTCAGTGCGGTCCACGGCCTCTAGGGCCCAGCCAAGGCAGAGCCGAGGCAGAACAGCACCTCAGGCCTTCCCTCTGCACGCTCCAGCACGCCCTTGCTGCGTTCCAGGACACACGTGCTTCTCCTGCTTCAGGCTCCTGCACTGGGAGAGCCAAGAGAGGCAGTGAGGTCGCTGCGGGAGGACAGTGTTCCAAGTAGCTCCAACAATGGGTCCAGCCCCAGTTGCTTCCCGCCAGGTAGGAGTTCCCCCGGTGAAGAAAGGGGAGAAGGACGTCACAGTGCTGAGAAGTGCAGAAGGCCCAGGAGGGAGAGATTCTAGGCCAGTGGGGCAGGCCTGAGAGACGCACAGGGCAGCATGGGGACAAGGAGGCTCCCAGGCCTCTATCACCAGGCCCCACATCAGAGATATCAGACGCTCAAATGAGGCAGAGGCAAGGGGGCTGGCACCCAGGACTCCCCGTCCCCTGCACACTGGGGCTTCCCCGGTCCCCTGCCTGTCTTGCTTGACCTCGCAGACACCCCATCTGCAGCAGCTGAGGTCACGGCAGCAGTTCGATTGCCTGCAGAGCCCAACAGGTGTGGGAAACGTGGGCCAGATGTGAGATGACCAGGAACAGCGAAGGCCTCGCTGACAGGGCCAGCTGCAGGAGAACGCCAGCTGATTGCTTGATTGCTGCTAGGAGGGTTTCTGGCTCAATGTGGCCAGCTCTTCTGATTTTTTCAAAAGCAGCCGGAAATGCAGACTCTAACATAAAATATTGGCCCCCATTTTGTTTAAAAAAAAAAAAAAACTCACTGCAGCCAAATAAAATGTGTCAGGGAGCTAGCCAGATGTGTGTGGCCTGTGGGCCACCAGGTTGAGGAGGGTGGAAGGGGCCTGAGCCTCCCAGAGCTGGGTCTGAATCTCTGATTCACACTGTGGCCCATCACTCGCTATCTGTGAACCTCAGCCTCTCCATGTGTGTTACGTAGTGAATGGGAGACACTGTCCACATCAAGTAGGGCTGAGTCAAGAGGTGAACCCCAACTCCAACAACGCCATGGCAACCTTAGACAACCACTTTCTCATGCTGGGCCTCAGTTTCCCCTCTGGCTTTCCAGTCCTGTATACATCTGGCCTGGCTGAGGGCAGGTGGTGCAAGGGCAGAAGTTGCCTTCTAGGGAGGGGGCAAGGCTAGGTCCCTAGATGACTCCCCGACCTAAGCTGCCTGGAGAAGGAAGTACTGCAGGGGCCCATTGAGAAACTTGCTAGAGGCCTCCTGCGAACATGCCCTGCAGTCATTGCTTCACTGTGAGTGAGCAACAGACACCCACCCCTCAACCCAGGGCAAGGCCTTCCCAGAAGGGGAACTCTTCCCCCACACCCACAGGTCCCTCACCCAACCCTCCATCCGCCAGCCTCCCACCCTCAGTTACTTCCTCCTCCCCCCTCCCAGCCACATCAAGGCAGCAGCAAAGAGTCACATGCAAATATCCTGTCCTGGGCTGCCCAGTCAGTGGGGCTCTTCCCCACCCTCCCCGTCCCCTTTCAGTGTCCCTGGGCCCCCTCCCCATGCCTCTGAGTGCCTGGGAAGAGAAGGGGTACTGAGGGAGGTCTCAAGCCCCAGCGTTGTCCCACTCCATCCTCACAGCAACTCTGCCAGAGCAGGCCCAATTTCATATGAAAACTGAGGTTCTGAAGTGAGCAATCAATTCACCCAAGATGACCAAGCCCAGAGTACACCCAAGATGACCAAGCCCAGAGACCAATCCTGGGTACAGGATTCGTACCCAGCTCCCTACGGCCACAACCCAAGCTCCTTTCCCACCCCAAACGTGGCTGGCATCTATTAGGTGCCAACTGTATACACACACCAAGGGTTCCCAAACCCCACCTGGGGCCTCAGATCACTTGAGAAGCCGTCAGGGGCCCCAGCCTCAAGCTCATGAAAAGCCAGTTCATGAGTTGGTTCTGATGCAGCCCGTCCAGGCGCCTGGGCTCAGGACTCAGTGACAATCAGGGTTTCCTTTAGTCTTTATATCCCACCCCCAACCGTTCCACAAAAAGGGGTACTGAAGTTGAGAAAGAAGAGACATGTTTAAAGTCATGCAGGTCGGCCAGGCACGGTGGCTCATGCCTATAATCCCAGCAATTTGGGAGGCCAGAGGCAGGTGGATCACTTGAGATCAGGAGTTCAAGACCAGCCTGGCCAACATGGTGAAAACCATCTGTGCTATAAATACAAAAATTAGCTGGGTGTGGTGGCATGCACCTGTAGTCCCAGCTACTTGGGAGGCTGAGGGAGGAGAGTCACTTGAACCCAGGAGGCGGAGGTTGCAGTGAGCCCTGCACTCCAGCCTGGGTGACACAGTGAGACTCTGTCTCAAAAAAAAGCCATGCAGGTGGGAGGGGCAGAGCCAGGTTGTCGTAAGGGTTCTCTAGTGGAGGTACCAGTCCCCAGTCTGGCCACACCACCCTGTGCCTTGCCCATGGCCTGACAAAGCTTGTCCAAAGGTACCCACACTCTCCGGCCAGGCAGTGCCATCAGCAGGCCTGAGGCCTTAACTGGCTACAGCCCTAGGGAAGAAGGCCTGTTTCGGCCCTCCCCACCCCTCCTCCCTGGCTGGTTGGATGACGAGGCAGAACAGAATCGGCAGATGCCCCCAGAGGCTGGGAGGAAGGCCTAGCCCATGGGCTGGATAAGGGACAGGGGATAAGACAGGCTCCCCAGGCAATGAGGACCCAGCCTGCCATGCCATTTCTGGGCTGCACCTCGCCAGAGCACTGGGTGGGCAAGGGGTGCCAGGTGTAGCACCCAGCTGAAGGCTCCTCTGGGCTTCCTATAGACTGTGCCGGTCATCCTGTGTCTTAGGCCTGAGTCAATCACAATCTTGCTGTGTGACTGATGCTAATCCCTGGTTTGAGCCTCAGCTTCCCACATGTAAAATATGGTAGAAAGGTGAAGCAGATGACTTTTTAAGCCTGGAAGCCCAGCAAAGGGTGGAAAAACTGTCACAATCTCCCTCCTTGCCCTGGAGTTCCAAAAAGAAGGGTCTTGTTTACTGCTGCTTCCCCAGCACCCTGGAAAAGGTGGGGCAGAGTGGGTGGTCAGTGATCATGTTACTGAGGTGGAGTGTGGCAGGTGGGGGCAGACTGACCACAAGGCAGTGAGGACCCGATCTGGTCCTTCTGTGTCTCCCAGGACCTGCACAGAGCAAGTGCCTGATAACATCTGGGGTGGGAGCCACGAGGAGCTACACACACACTCGGTCCACCAGACTGGTTTCCCCAGCCAGACCTTTGAGCTTACAATACTGACAGAGCAGCATGCTCTGCTCCCACTTCTTTCTGTGTCCGCTAGCCCCACTAG
Organism: Pan paniscus; assembly: GCF_029289425.2. NCBI lineage: Eukaryota > Metazoa > Chordata > Mammalia > Primates > Hominidae > Pan > Pan paniscus. Next base: position 172,512,073 of record NC_073253.2, on the reverse strand, counting down.
ACCATGGGCTCCCGGAGGGCAAATATCCATTCACCTCTGCCCTCAGTGTCCTGAGGCACGGAGCAAGTGGCAGTCCTATAAGTAGCATTTGTGGCCAGGAGTTTCCCCAAGTCAGGTGGGCTGTGCTACGCAGAGGGTCCGTTTATTCATTCTCCAGCTTTACCTAACACCAACTTTGTGCGGGATTAGGCTAGGGTGCTGGGGTCTGGGCCCCTGGCACGTGGGGCATCTTTATACCTCTCACCTGGAGGAGGCTTGTCTCTCAGACAGGCTCTCCTGGGGCTCCGGTCCCACCCTTCCCTCTTCGTCTCACCTTCTTTCACTCCTTCACCCCCACCCGCCGCGAGGGCGGCGGCCTGACCCCCGCCCCTTCCTGGGCCCCGAATCCCGGGGGCAGGTGCGGAGGAGGAAGACGACGGGCCGGAAAGGCTCGTGTCTGGGCGGGGTGTAAGGCGCAGGGCCCGCGGGCCTAGGGGATCCGACGGCTGGGTAGCCCTGCGGAGCTCAGACGCCGCGCACTCGCGCTCCATGCACCCGGGCCCGGCCGCCCACCCGGCCGCCTCACCTTCCCGGGCCTTGAGTAGCACCGTGTTCGCTACGATGTTCTCGAGCTCCATGGGCTGTGGCGCCGCCAGGCCCGCCGGGCCGCGCCGCCGGCCGGGATCGCGCGCGAGTGCCGAGGCCGGATGGCGATCGGCGCGGCTCGGCGCGGCTCGGCTCGGCTCGCAGTGACCGCGCCGCGGCCTCCCCGGCCTCCCCGGCCGCCGCAGCCAGCCGCACACTCTCCGCCCCCTCCCGGGGGCCACCCCGGCGCTGGCCCGCCCTGCCCCGCCCTCTGTTTACCTCATTTGACCAATCACCGGGCAGAAGCTCCCCGCGCCGTCTTCCCATTAGTCTTCCTCTTCATTTTTCCCCCGCCCCCCCAGCTGGGGACTCGCTCAAAGAAGTACGGGGGCGGGACCAATCACGTCACCTCTTCCTGGTTGGTCTGAGGGCGGGGTTCAGCCCCTAGGTTCGAATTTCTAGGCTTTCGTAGGATACCAAACTGCCAATTAAGGCCGAGCCCTCAGCCGGGACAATGGAGGTGGGTACTCTGGGGCACGCCCAGGAGGCCGAATATGTGATTGGGTGAAGAAGACGTCCGTCATCTCAAGTACTGCATTTTGATTGGGTCGTCGCCTGAAGGTGTGGCCCGGCAGCCTCTGGCTCGCAGATGGCTTTTCTAGGGTTTTGTTGGGGACGCGCTCCGTATCCTGGGCCTCCTGCGGGCTGGCAGCGAGTTTGTTTGGTCCACTTGTGTGGCCGTATTCCCTTGGGTCGGCCCCAATCAGGAGGGCGCACATCGAAAGAGGGAGAGACAGGGAGGAGGCTGCGGCCTCGCAGCCGTTCCCCGACCTCTTGCCCGGTCGCCGCAGGCGCCCCGCCCAGCCCCCGCAGCCGGATGTTGTGATTTCTCTCCACCCACTCGGCCTCGCCTTCCCTCGGCCTCTGCTGCCTTATAAGGCAGCGCTACCACCCCTAGACCTCGGGATGAGTTCACACCCATTATACAGGTAGGGAGCTGAGGCGCCGGACGTCAAGTGGCTGGCTCCAGCCCGAAGACTACGGAGAAAACAAGGCTGAAATCTTACAGCTAATCAACACCTTGTAGCTTAACACCCCACTTCCTCCACCCCCTACTTCACGCAGCAGGAAACAGGCTTGCCCAAACTCCGCGAGTAAGGCAGAGCCGGCTCCATCTAGGCTTCTGTAGTTCCTATGCATTCATTCATCCGAAAATACAGAGCAACACCTCTGTGCCAGGCACCAAGCCAGGTGCTGGAGAACACAGTGATGGCAGCAAGATAGCCAGGCTCCCTGCTTACTTGCTAGAAGTGGAGGGAGCAAGTGAGGGCAGGGTGAGATAAAGGTAATTATTCTGTAAATAAACAAATAGATGGTTTCAGAGAGTGACAACTGCTCTTCGGACGTTAAGAGAGTGTGTGACACTCTCAGGGTGTGACATTTGAGCGGATCCAGTAGAAGCAACAGCAAACGCAGAGGCTCTAAGCCAGACTAAGTGGTGTGTTCAGGGAATAGGAGAAGGCGTCTGCAGCTTCTGGGCCCAGTGGTCTGAGATGAGACAGAAGGAGCAAAGGCACTAGCTAGGTCATGGAGGACTGTGAACACGTCCAGGAGGTTGAAGTGTTTTTGCTAAGTGAAATGTGAAACATTTGAAAGAATGATTTATATTTTAAAAATATCACTCTGGTGGATTCCTAGGGGACCAAGAGTGGAAGCAGAGCAGTCAGGAGTTTACAGAATTCCAGTAAAGAGATGGTGGTGGCCTGGACCTACAAGGTGGCAATAGAGACGGAGAAAAGTGGATGGATCTAGGATCTAGGGAGTTAAGTACCTTAAAAGAGGGAAACCCTCCTGGCTAATGCGGTGAAACCCCGTCTCTACTAAAAATACAAAAAATTAGCCGGGCATGGTGGCAGGCACCTGTAGTCCCAGCTACTTGGGAGGCTGAGGCAGGAGAATGGTGTGAACCTGGGAGGCGGAGCTTGCAGTGAGCCGAGATCGCGCCAATACACTCCAGCCTGGGCAACAGAGCGAGACTCCGTCTCAAAAAAAAAAAAAAAAAAAAAAGGGAAACCCAGGGCCCAGTGGAACATAGGGCAGGTACCTCACTTAGTGAAGGCTGCTGTGTCCAAGTGAAATCTGAAGATTCAGTGAAAATGTGCAGGTTACTGGAGTAGGGAGGGAAAGAGCCTTCTGGACAGAGGGGTATCACATGTTCGAAGTTCCGTAGAGGAAGTCAGGAAGGGCTCCTGCGTTCAGCACCTAAGCATCCAGCTAGGGTTTAAAGGTACACAATGGTACACAATGGGGTCGACATGGGGGCAAGAAATGAGGCTGAAGTCTTAGGAGGGGCCTGGATCAGGGAGGGCCTTGAGAGCCACCTAAGGAATTTTGGACTTCGTCTTGAAGGTGGTAGGGAGCTCTCACGGAGGTTTTGAGTAGGGTGATCAGATTTGCTTTCATAGAGAGCTCTGGGCTGCACTGTGAAGGATAAGCTGAGGGGAGGGGGCTGGCTTGTTGTTGTTTTAGTTCCCAACATCTGAAGCCCTTCCCATTTGAGAAGAATCCTATGAGATGTGGAGGCAGACCCTGCCTTCAACTCAGGAAATCAAAGAAGGGAGGTAGAATTTTTTCTCCCAGGTCTCTGGTAGCTGGAGCACAATTCCAATGTTTCCAACCAGGTCTTTGAATCTAGAGCATGTGACCGGCACAAGACATCAGGGGGATCATTTAGAATTCACTGTGGAGGCCGTGGAGGTTGGGGGAGGCAAGGAAGGCAGTCAAGCTAGGCCCTTCCTGGGGGAGGGGGATTCAGCAAGCCCCCCAGGCTGCCCCGTCCATTCCTCATCTGCTTAGTTACTCAGAATTGGCTTCCTTGTCTGCAAGCCAAGTATCCTAAGACAGGTGAGAGACCTTTTAGAAGGAACTTTTAGAGAGAGGAATGATGGTGCCCTATGCTGGGGCAGTGGCCAGGACATGCAGACAGGTGGACAGATGGAGACCTGGCATGTAGCTGGCATGAACAGGACATGGCAATAGATAAGAGGTGAAGAGGAGATGTCACTCAGGAAATTTCGTTCCAGCTCTTTAAGCCATTTTCCACCTACAGCCAAAGTGATATTTTTAAAAGGGAAAATTGGCTAAGCATGGTGGCTCATGCCACTTTGGGAGGCCAAGGCAGGCTGATCACCTGAGCTCAGGAGTTCGAGACCACCCTGGCCAACATGGTGAAACCCCATCTCTACTAAAATATAAAAAATTAGCCGGGCATGGTGGTGCGGGCCTGTAGTCTCAGCTACTCAGGAGGCTGAGGCATGAGAATCGCTTAAGCCCTGGAGGTGGAGGTTGCAGTGAGCCAAGATCATGCCAGTGCATTCCAGCTTGGGCAACAGAGCGAGACTCCATCTCAAAAATAAATAAATAAATAAGAGGGAAAATCTGCCACCAACCATCTGAGATGTGCACGTCTAGGAATCTATCTTACAAATATCATTGCACTTAGTCGGGTGCTGTGGCTCACGCCTGTAATCCTAGCACCTTGGGAGGCCGAGGTGGGTGGATCACGAGGGAAGGAGTCTGAGATCAGCCTGGCCAACATGGCAAAACCTATCTCTACTAAAATTTAAAAAAATTCGCCAGGTGTGGTGGCGGGTGCCTGTAATCCCAGCTACTTGAGAGGCTGAGGCAGGAGAATCGCTTGAACCTGGGAGACGGAGGTTGCAGTGAACTGAGATCGTGCCATTGCACTCCAGCCTGGGGGACAGAGTAAGACTCTGTCCCAAAAGAAACAAATATCGTTGCACTCAAGCAAAATAAGAAATGCTTAAGGCTGGTGGGGCCTGGTCGCTCACACCTGTAATCCCAACACTTTGGGAGGCAGAGGCGGGAGGATCACTTGAGACCAGGAGTTCAAGACCAGCCTGGCCAACATGGCAAAACCCCATGTCTACTAAAAGTCCAAAACTTAGCCAGGTGCGGAGGTTGCAGTGAGCGGAGATTGTGCCACTGCACTCCAGCGTGGATGACAGAGTGAGACTCTGTCTCAAAAAAAAAAAAAAAAAAAAAAAAAGAAATGTTTAAGGCTATTCATTGCAGCATTGTCCAAAAAGATGGATCATACTAATTGTCCTTAATAGAGACTGATTAAGTAAAATGTGGTCCTTTCCTAACCAGGAATACGATGTAGCTATTAAAAAAAAAAGCGTGGAAGTGCTTGTATACTGATATAAACAATCTCCAAGATATATTGTTAAGTGGAAAAAATCAGGGTGCAGAACAGTGTGTAAGGCTTGCATAAGAAGTGTCTGGGCTGGGCACAGTGGCTCATGCCTGTAATCCCAGCACTTTGGGAGGCCGAGGCGGGCGGATCACCTGAGGTCAAGAGTTCAAGACCAGCCTGGCCAACATGGGGAAAGCCCATCTCTACTAAAAAACACAAAAATTAGCCGGGAATGGTGGCATGAGTCTGTAATCCTAGCTACTCAGGAGGCTGAGGCAGGAGAATTGGTTGAACCCAGGAGGTAGAGGTTACAGTAAGCCGAGATGGTGCACTCCAGCCTGGGTGACAGAGTGAGACTCTGTCTCAAAAAAAAGGAAGGGTCTCGATAGATTAGGTTCTGCTGCAGTAACAAACAATCCCAAGTTTAAGTGACCTAAAACAACAAAAGTTCATTTCCTGCATACACCACATGTCTAACACAGCTTGTTGGGTGGTGGGGTGGCACTACACATAGTAGTCACTCAGGGCCCCAGCGTAGTAGGGGCTTCATTGCAGTTTGTGCTTCTACAATGGCAGGTGGTGAAAGGAAATGGGAAATTTGGTAAATCATACAATGGTCCTTAAAGCTCGCACCCAAAAGTGACACAAGTCACTTCTGCTCACATTTCATTGGTCAAAGCAAACCACATGGCCACAAGTAGCCTTCAAGGGGTGGGGAGAAGGGCTGGCACGGTGGCTTATGCCTGTAATCCCTGCACTTTGGGAGGCCAAGGCTGGTGGATCACCTGAGGTCAGGAGTTTGAGACCAGCCCGGCCAACATGGTGAAACCCTGTCTCTACTAAAAATACAAAAATTAGCCAGGCGTGGTGTTGTGCACCTGTAGTCCCAGCTACTTGGGAGGCTGGGGTGGGAGAATCGCTGGAACTCAGGAGGCGGAGGCTGCAGTGAGCCGAGATCGTTCCACTGCACTCCAGCCTGGGAGACAGAGTGAGACTCTGTCTCAATAAATAAATAAATAAATAAATAAATAAATAAATAAATAAAGGAGTGGGGAGACACAACATTACTATGGCAGATTATATTTTCTAAAGATGAGTGTAACAATGCATTCCCATCCCATGGGCACCTCTGCAATGGAACCTTGCCACCCCCACAGCAAGAGATAGAGTTTAATTTCCCTCCCCTTGAATTTGGTCTGACCTTAATGACTCTCTTGTCATCGGTAGAATATGGTGGAAATGATGCAGAGTGAAGTCTGAGGCCAGGTCAGGAAAGGCCATATGGCCTGGCTGTCATAAAATGCCGGCTCTCCAGAACTGTCCTCTTGGGCTCTTTCCTCACAGTCAGCTGCTGCTGTGAGAAGCCCTAGCCAAATGGAGAGGCCACATGTGTGTGCTCTACTGTGGTTGACAATCCCAGCTGAGCCCAGGACGCTGGGATGATCCAGTCATCCCACCCCCAGCACCAGACATGTGAGTGAAGAAGCCTCCATATGATAATTCTAACCCCTGGCAATTTGAGTCACCCCCAGCCATGCAAGTATCCAGCTGAGGTCCCTGGCATCTTCCCTGCTGAGTGCTGCCTGAATTCCTGACCCATAGAATCCATGAGCATGATAAAACAGGCCACTAAGTTTGGAGTAGTTTGTAATGCAGAAACAGGTACCTGGCATCACTCCTATAGGCCTGGAAGGAGAAAAGAATTGGAAATGTTTGGTGAACAACACTAACAACCACCACAGACAGTTTTGCTTATATATATGTTGCCACCTTGGGAAGGCCACGTGAGGCAGCAGAAATGCTGCTTGCATCTGGGAAGGGGTAGTTAAATGGCTGGGGATGGGGATGGGAGGGAGGTTTTTCACCTCCCTTTTTGCACCTTTAATCTTGCATTGTGTGACTGGATGGCCTGTCTTAAAAACAATCAGCCGGATCCTGTCACTCTTACTCAGAACTCTCCAGTGGCTGCCTGTGGTAGGCAACCTCTAAGGTACCCCTGCCACCACGGATCTCTGCTTCTTCCTGGTCCGTGGATCTCTGCTTCTTCCTTGTATTCACACCCTTAAGATCCCCTTAAGTGTCAGGTGGACCTCCTGACTCACTTTTTTTTTTTTGAGATGGAGTTTTGCTCTCCTTACCCAGGCTGGGGTGCAATGGCACGATCTCAGCTCACTGCAACCTCCACCTCCTGGGTTCATGCAATTCTCCTGCCTCAGCCTCCCAGGTAGCTGGAATTAAAGGCACTCACCACCACGCCTGGCTAATTTTTTGTATTTTTAGTAGAGACAGGGTTTCACCATGTGGCCAGGCTGGTCTCAAACTCCTGATCTGCCCGTCTCGGTCTCCCAAAGTGCTAGGATTACAGGTGTGAGCCACTACACCCGGCATTTTTTCTTTTTCTTTTTTTCTTTTTTTTTGTTTTTGAGACGGAGTCTCGCTCTGTGGAAGTCTCGCTCTGTTGCCAGGCTGGAGTACGGTGGCTTGATCTCCACTCACTGCAATCTTTGCCTCCCAGGTTCAAGCAATTCTCCTGCCTCAGCCTCCCGAGTAGCTGGGACTACAGGCGCGTGCCACTACGCCCAGTTAATTTTTGTAGAGATGGGGTTTCACCATGTTGGCCAGGCTGGTTTTGAACTCCTGACCTCAAGTGATCTGCCCATCTCCGCCTCCCAAAGTGCTGGGATTACAGGCGTGAGCCACCAGGCCTGGCCTGCCCCCGGCCTTTTCTTTTTTTCAGAGTCTCGCTCTGTCGCCCAGGCTGGAATGCAGTGGTGCAATCTCGGCTCACTGCAACCTCCGCCTCCCGGGTTTAAGCAATTCTCCTGCCTCAGCCTCCCGAGTAGCTGGGATTACAGGCGCTGCCCACTACGCCTGGTTAATTTTTGTATTTTTAGTATAGATGAGGTTTCGCCATGTTAGCCAGGCTGGTTTCAAACTCCTGACCTTGGGTGATCCGCCTGCTTCGGCTTCCCAAAGTGCTGGGATTTCAGGCGTGAGCCACTGGGCCGGGCCACGTTTTTTTTCCCTAAGAGACAGGGTCTTGCTCTGTCACTCAGGCTCGATCAGAGCTTACTGCAGCCTCCACCTCCTGGGCCCAATCGATCCGCCTACATCAGCCTCCCGAGTAGCTGGGACTACATGCGCATGCCACCATACCCAACTAATTAATTTTTTTGTAGAGATAGGGTCTCCCTCTGTTGCCCAGGCTGGTCTCAAACTCCTGGCTCAAGCTATCCTCCCTCCCTGGCCTCCTAAAGTCTTGGGATTACAGGCATGAGCCATGGCACCCAGCTTGACTCACTTCCAATGGAAGGAATGCAGCCAAAGTGATGGAATGTCATTTCCAACATGAGATTACTAAAAGATTGTGGCTACCATCTTACGTAACTCCTCTTGCTCCCTCACTGGCTCAGTCTGAGAGAAACCACCTGTTAGGTTGTGAGATGGAGAGACCCTATGTGGCAGGCAACTGATGTCTCTAGCCAACAGCTTTGTAAGTGAACTTGGAAGTGGATCCTTCCCCCGGCAGCCTCAGCTGACCCTCCGATGCAGCCTTGTGAGAGATGCTGATCCAGTGGCACTCAGTTAAACAGTGCCGGGTTCCTGACCCATAGAAACTGTGACCCATAAATATCTTTTTTAAAAAGAGTTTATGGCCAGGAGTGGTGGCTCACACCTGTAATCCCAGCACTTTGGGACGCCAAGGTGGGTGGATCACCTGAGGTCAGGAGTTCAAGACCAGCCTGACCAATATAGAGAAACCCCATCTCTACTAAAAATACAAAATTAGCCAGGCGTGGTGGCACATGCCTGTAATCCCAGCGACTCAGGAGGCTGAGGCGGGAGAATTGCTTGAACCCGGGAGGCAGAGGTTGCGGTGAGCCGAGATCGTGCCATTGCACTCCAGCCTGGGCAACAAGAGAGAAACTCTGTCTCAAAAAAATAAAATAAAAGCTTAATTGGCCAGGAGCAGTGGCTCACGCCTGTAATCCCAGCACTTTGGAAGGCCAAGGCAGGCCAATCATGAGGTCAGGAGTTCGAGACTAGCCTCGCCAACATAGTGAAACCCCATCTCTACTAAAAATATAAAAATTAGCCAGGTGTTGTGGTGGGCACCTGTAGTCCCAGCTACTTGGGAGGCTGAGGCAGGAGAATCCCTTGAACCTAGGAGGCAGAGGTTGCAGTGAGCCAAAATCGTGTCACTATACACTCCAGCCTAGGCAACAGAGCGAGACGCTGTCTCAAAAAAAAAAAAAAAAAAAAAGTTTAATTGATGTGAGGCTGGCCCACGTGAGAGAACTGGAGTTATCATTGAAATCAGTCTCCATAAATGTCATTTTAAGCTGCTAAATTTTGGGACAATTTGTTATGCAGCCATAGATAATTAATACACTTCTCATTACACTTAAAAAATAAAACCTCCTTGAGGCTGCAGTGAGCCATGATCATACCATTGCACTCCAGCCTGGGTAACAGAGCAAGAACTGTCTCCAAAAATAAATAAATAAATAATAATTAAAAAAACCTCCTGTAGTCCCAGCTACTTGGGAGGCTGAGGTGGGAGGCTCACTTGATCCTAGGATTTCAAGGCCAGCCTGGGCAACGATATAGTGAGACCTAGCTCTACAAAAAATAAACAATTAAAATGTTAAAAACCCTATGTTCTTCCCCGTGGCCCACAATGGCCCAACTTGATCCGGGCCCTGCTTCCCTCTCCAGCGTTATTTCATGCCCTCTCCTTCTCATTCGGTGTGCACCAGCAGCCACACGCTGAGCTTCTTCCTGCTTCCATCAGGAGCTGCACTGTCCAACATGGTAGCACCTAGTCACATGTGGCTACTTAAATTAATTAAATTTGGCCGGGTGCGGTGGCTCATGCCTGTAATCCCAGCATTTTGGGAGGGCGAGGCGGGTGGATCACCTGAAGTCAGGAGTTCAAGACCAGCCTGGCCAACATGGTGAAACCCGTTTCTACTAAAAATACAAAAATTAGGCGGGTGTGGTGGCAGGCACCTGTAATCCCAGCTACTTGGGAGGCTGAGGCAGGAGAATCACTTGAACCCGGGAGGTGGAGGTTTCAGTAAGCTGAGATCACTCCATTGCACTCCAGCCTGGACAACAAGAGTGAAACTCCATCTCAAAATATATATATATTAAATCAAGGCCAGGCGCAGCGTCTCATGTCTCTAATCCCAGGACTTTGGAAGGCAGGAGGAGGATCATCTGAAAGTAGGAGGAGGATCACTTGAGCCCAGAAGTTCAAGACCAGCCTAGGCAACACAGCAAAACTCCGTCTCTACAAAAACTACAAAAAATAGCCAAGCATGATGGCTCAGGCCTGTAGTCCCAGCTGCTCAGGAGGCTGAGGTGGGAAGGTGGCTTGAGCCTAGTAGGTTGAGGCTGCAGCGAGCTATGATGGCACCACTGCACTCCAGCCTGGGCAACAGACTGAGATCCTGTCTCAAAACTAACAACAAAAAAATCAAACTTCAGTTCCTCAGTGACACTGGCCATACTTCAAGTGCTCAATAGCCCTGTGTGATCAGTGGCTACTGTATTAGACAACACAGAGAAAACATACATGATCACGGAAAGTTCTCTCAGATGGCACTGGTCTGGAAGAAAGACGGGCTTTTATTTGTGTAAAGACTCTATCTTGGCCAGGAGGGAGCGGTGGCAACAGTACCACCAGCCAAGGTGTGAAGGATGGCAGGCTGGGTACCTTCTGATCCCCCCAACGTCTCCTTGAACAGGCAGTTCTGCAACCACATGAAATCTATGTCCCAAGTCCCTGCTAAAGAGGAAGGGGGGGCCGGGCATGGTGGCTCACACCTGTAATCCCAGCATTTCGGGAGGCCGAGGTGGGCAGATCACAAGGTCAGGAGTTTGAGACCATCCTGACCAACATGGTGAAACCCCGTCTCTACCAAAAATACAAAAATTAGCTGGATGTGGTGGCAGGTGCATGTAATCCCAGCTACTCAGGAGGCTGAGGGAGAATTGCTTGAACCTGGGAGGCGAAGGTTGCAGTGAGCCGAGATCGTGCCATTGCACTCCAGCCTGGGAGACAGAGCGAGACTCTGTCTCAAAAAAATAAAAATAAAGAGGAAGGGGATTTGTGTGTGTCTGTGTGTATCCAGAAACCTGTGAGCAGGACTCAATGGTTTCTCATCCCATGGACCCACCGCCCAGCTGCAGAAAGACAGAAGCCAGGTCAAGGGGACACTGCCTTTCTGCTCTGGTCTACAGCAATTGGTGGAAGACAGCCAGATGTGCAAGAAGATCTAGGGACAAGTGTGCAGAAATTATAGAGAAAAATGTATCCACATTGGAAAGTTTATTTGTACACCTCTATGGATTGAGCTCCAACCACACGCCAGGCTCTGCCGTTTCACATGCAATCCCATTCAAACACCTCAACAAGTCTACCAGACAGCATGAGTGCCCATCCCTCCCTACAGAGATGTGGCAATGCAGATTGAGAGAGGCCGAGCTCCTTAGCCGTCATCACACTGCGAGGCGGTGGCCAAGGTGGGAGTGGAAGCCTTCCTGACTCAAGTCCAGTGCTTCCCTACCCTGCTTCTAAGGTCAGTATTTTCCTGTCCTTTAAACTACTGACTTACCCATCATGATCACATGAAGGGGTTTGTTTTGTTTTGTTTTGTTTTGGGAACTTCCTGGTAACAGTGTATGAACTCTGGCAGCATAAGTTAGGACTTTTGGTTGAAACTAAAATTAGCTCAGGCAAAAAAAGGAATTTTGGGGTTCAAGTAACAGAAAAGCATAGGCGGTGGTTCTGACTTCAAGCGTCTCTGGATGCTGGGTCTCAAATGGTGTCATTCAAAATCTGTCTTTTTCTTTTTCTTTTTTTTTTTTTTTGAGATGGAGTCTCACTCTGTCACCAGGCCGGAGTGCAGTGGCGCAATCTCGGCTCACTGCAACCTCTGCCTCCCTGGTTCAAGCAATTCTCCTGCCTCAGCGTCCTGAGTAGCTGGGATTACAGTTGCGTGCCACCACTCCAGGCTAATTTTTTTTTTTTTTTTTAGTAGAGACGGGGTTTCACCATGTTGGCCAGGATGGTCTCGATCTCTTGACCTCGTGATCCACCCGCCTTGGCCTCCCAAAGTGCTGGGATTACAGGCGTGAGCCACGATGCCCGGCCCAAAATCTGTCTTTTTCATACCCTGACTCCACTCTTTTTTGTTTTTTTTTTTTGAGACGGAGTCTTACTCTTTTGCCAGGCTGGAGTGCAGTGATGCAATCTCAGCTCACTGCAGCCTCTGCCTCCCAGGTTCAAACAATTCTCCTGCCTCAGCCTCCCAGGTAGCTGGGGTTACAGGCGCGCCACTACACCCGGCTAATTTTTTTGTATTTTTAGTAAAGGCAGGGTTTCACCATGTTGGCCAGGCTGGTTTCGAACTCCTGACCTCAGATGATCCATCCACCTCAGTCTCCCAAAGTGCTGGGATTACAGGCGTGAGCCACTGCACCCAGCGCCCATACCCTGGCTCTGCTTTTAATCTTTATTATCTTTATTCTCAGGTAGGTTCTCCCTCTGAGATGTTAAAGATGGCTGCCAGCAGCTCCAGGCTCATTTGTTAGGAATGTGGCCACCTCCATGGAAAGAGAAGGCCTCTAGCTTTATAATTCCAGCAAAAATCCTGGGGCTGCCTCTCACTGGTTCGATGTGGGTTAGGTGTTCTTTTTTTTTTTGTTTTGAGATAGGGTCTGGCTCTGTCGTCCAGGCTAGAGTGCAGTGGTGCGATCTTGGCTCACTGCAACCTCTGCCTTCTAGGCTCAAGCCATCATCCCACCTCAGCCTCCTAGGTAGCTGGGACCACAGGCGTGCACCACCACCACGCCCACCTAATTCAGGTGTTCATTTGAACCAATTGCTGAAGACAGAGGTGGTGTTCCGATTGGCCAGGTCTAGATCAAATGCCCACTCCACCCTCAGCCAAGGGATAGGGTAGGCTTTATTTTATGTATATTGACGCAGGGTGGGGAGGAGCGATTCACCAAAGAAACACTGAGGGCCATTTCTAGAAGCAGGGAGAATGAATGGTAAACAGGAAATGATAGACATCCATCACAGGCTCTCAAATTATGTTTCACAGCTGTAGCTACCTTGAATTTTCTGGAAGTCAAAGAAGGGGCAGTAGAAACTGAGAGAGATGGAGAGATTTGAGAAATATTTATGTAGCCTGGTGTGGTGGCTCATACCCGTAATCTCAGCACTTTGGGAAGCTGAGGTTGAGGAGATAGCTTGAGCCCAGGAGTTTGAGACCAACCTGGGGAACACAGTGACACCTCACCTCTACAAAAAATTAAAAAATTAGCTGGGTGTGGTGCTGCACGTCTGTATCCCAGCTACTTAGGAGGCTGAGGTGGGAGGATTGCTTAGAGCCTGGGATGCTAAGGCTGCAGTGAGCCATGATCATGTCACTGCACTCTAGCCTGAGCAACAGACTGACACCCTGCCTCAAAAAAGAAAAAAAAGAAAAATATTTAAATAGTGGAATGAACAGAACTAGGTGGCTAAGTAGGCTGGGAGCATGAGGAAGAGAGAGCTCTTGGTTGCAAGCAACAGAAAATGACTCTAGCTGCTTCAACAAAAGGGAATTTACTTTGTGAGGTCTTCGGGAGTTCACGGCATCAGCTCGAAGGAATAGGCTTGGAAACGTGCAGGAATTAAGAGCCACTGGAAGACTAGGAAGCAGGAAGTACAGTGATTTCCCTTGAGCAGACACGGAAGTTGTCCACCTAATATCCATGCCACCGCTCTTCCCTGTTTGCAGAGTCCCAGTTCTGTTCCAGTGGCCACTTTACCTCACATGCCTCTGACCCAGATCCAGGGTTAATAGGTTTAGGCCAGTGATGGGGATCCCCTTATCCTTGCCAAACATGGCTTAGGGATGTCATGTGAGCCTGTTCTAGCTAAGAAAGCATGAGGGGAGGTCTGCTTGAGATTTGAGGGAGGGTTCCTCATTCCTAAGAAGGAGCTAGTGGAAGGGAAGGTGCCTCTTCTTTGCTTGAACATAATTGAGTTGAAGTGTGATTCCTGGAGCTGTGACAGCCATCTTGTGACCATGAGGGCAGGCAGCCTGAAGGTCTGCACACAGAAGACAAACAGAAAAAGAAAGAACTTGGGTTCTTGATGACATTGTTGAACCACTGAAAGCACTGTTCCTGGAGTCCCACTGCTCCAGACATCTGGTGACATGGGATGATGAATTCGAATTGCCCTACTGCATACGCTTGGTTTTTGGAAGGCATCCTGACTTAATGCCATGTAGCCGGGATGATTTGGTCAGGGCACAGGTGGTGCAATGCCAGACCTCCAGCTTTTCCTGCCATCCTTGTGTGGCTTGATCAGGATTCAGAGCCCTGGGAGAAAACACTATTGGCTGAGTTTAGGTCCCTCTGGCTATACTATGGTAGGGAGAGGTTGGTCTGGTCCATTAGGCTTCCATAGTGGAGATGGTCTCTAGAAAGTACCCTTTCAGCCGGGTGTGGTGGCTCACGCCTGTAATTCCAGCACTTTGGGAGGCCGAGGTGGGCAGATCATGAGGTCAGGAGTTCGAGACCAGCCTGGCCAACATGGTGAAGCCCTGGTCTCTACTAAGGAGACAAAAAATTAGCCGGGCATGGTGGCGTGGGCCTGTAATGGCAGCTACTTGGGAGGCTGAGGCAGGAGAATCACTTGAACCTGGGAGGTGGAGGTTGTAGTGAGCCGAGATCGCACCATGGCAGTCCAGTTTGGGCGACAGCGCGAGACTCCATCTCAAATAAATAACTAAATAAAAATAATAATAAAGTACCCTTTCACCACCACAGCTGGGGAGGGGTGATCACAAAATGAAACTGGGAGAGGAAGAGGAAGGGAGATGGATGTTGAACATCCAAATGCCCATTAATGTCCACCTGACACCTCATCTCACACTCCCTACAAGGCACCTTATGCTCACCACATTCCCCATTTGACACGCTGCATTCAGGCTTCTGTGCAGTTGTATTACTCACTCTGCCTGCAAACCCCTACTTGTGGCGAAGACCTGTTCAAAAGGCCCCTTCCATGTAGAGGAACAGCTGCCTTCTCCCCAAGAGGAAGGAGCCAATGTGGGAGTGGCCTTAGGGCCAGGGCCTATACTCAGGAGCAATCAAGAACTGACAGAGCCAGGCATGGTGGCATGCACCTGTAATCCCAGCTATTCAGGAGGATGAAGCGAGAGGATCACTTGAGCTCAGAAGTTCCAGGCTAGCCTGGGCAACTTAATAAGACCGAGTCTCTTTGAAACAACAAAAAAGGTGACAAAGGTACTTTCGCTTTAATGACTCGTCAATATATCTAATAGTTTCACTTTCATCATGGAGTTAACAGCTGTCACGTCAATGACTTTGAAACCAGTTACCTTTGAAACCAGTGGTTGGAAAGGTGCCCCTCCTCTCCTGCCCTCCTCTTTCTGTGTTTCTGTTCCAAGAAGTCTTCCACAGCCTGCCTCTCTTCCAGCAGAATTAATAAATTGCTACACTCAGTCTTCATTTCCCATAAATTACTTTGTATAATTTAGGACTTTGTATAACTGAAAGTGACAGAAGTCCACTCAAATTGGTTTTATTGGCTCATATAACTGAGAAGTCTTTTTTTTTTTTTTTTGGAGATACAGTCTCAGTCTGCTTGCCAGACTGCAGTGCAGTGGCACAATCACGGCTCACAGCATTTTGGACCTCTAGGCTCAAGCAATCCTCCTGCCTCAGACTCACAAGTAGCCGGAACTACAGGCACGCGCCACCATGCCTGGCTAATGTTAAATTTTTCTGGAGAGATGGGATCTCACTATGTTGCCTACATCAGTCTTGAACTCCTGGGCTCAAGTGATCCTCAAGTGATCCCCAGCCTCCCAGAGTGTTGGGATTACAGGCGTGAGCCACTGTGACTAGCCATAACTGACCAAGTCTTAAGGATACTTCTAGTTTTAGGATGTAGGCTCTCAAAGTCATGAGAAATCAATCCATCAGTACTAGTTCTCAAATGTCGTGTAACAAATCACCCTAACTTGTGGCTTAAAGCAACAACATTTAATGATGATTTATCACAGTTTCTGATGGTCAGTTTTGCCTTGAGGTCTTTCATAAGATTGCAAGCCAAATGTCAGCGAGGGCTGCAGTATCCACTTCCAAGGCAGCTCATTCATGTGGCTGTCCAATTGGCACTGGCTGTCAGCAGGGTGCTTTCCTTTCTCCCTACATGGGCTTCTCTGCAGGGCTGCATGTGTGTCCTCACAACACAGTGGCTGGCTTCCTCCAGAGTGAGCAACCTAAGAGACCGAGGCAGAAACTGCAATGTCTTTTATGACCTGGGCTTGGAAGTCCAACACCCTCACTTCTGCCATATGTTTTTTTTTTTGAGACAGTCTCTGTCGCCCAGGCTGGAGTGCAATGGCACAATCTCTGCTCACTACAACCTCCACTTCCTGGGTTCAAGCAATTCTCCTGCCTCAGCCTCACGGGTAGCTGGGATTACAGGCACACGCCACTACGCCCGGCTAATTTTTGTATTTTTCATAGAGATGGGGTTTGGCCAACACGTTGGCCAGGCTGGTCTTGAACTCCTGACCTCAAGTGATCTGCCTGCCTTGGCATCCCAAAGTGCTGGGATTACAGGTGTGAGCCACCACACCCAGCCACTTCTGTCATATTCTGATGGACACACAGAACAGCCCTAACTCAATGTGGGAAGACACCATACAAGGGCATGAATCCTAGGTGGTGAGGATCAATGGGGGCTGTCTTGGGGGCTGTCTTTGAGGCTGTCTACCACAGCATCTTTCCATCCTTCCTTCCCTGTTTGCTTTGCTTTTCCTATGTGTAGGCTTCATTCTCAAACAGGCCCTCCCTAGAGAGTGACAAAGGTGATCATCAACGTGTTCAGACCCACATGCTCTGTGCTTAGTAAACCCAGTGCAACTTTTTTGCTTTCCCAAAAGTTCTGGCAAAAGTCCCAAGCTAGCACTTTAATTGGCCTCAATTGTGTATGTGCTTATCTCTGAACCAATCACTGTGGATTAGAGATGTCATGCTCTGATTGACCAGACCTAGGCCACATCCCTAGCCCTAGCTCTGAGGGTAGAGTTGGCAGCACTAGAGCCCATGGAAGAAGTAAGAGAGGAGTCGTTGCTAAAGGAAAAATTAAAGTGTCATTACCGAACCAGGACAGATGCTGGGCAGCACACGTGCACCCCGTCTTCTTCTCATGTTCCAGCTGCACATCTTAGTGCCCCTTGGTTTAGCACTTTTCTCATTAAATCATTTGCTTTCTTGCCTCACTTCCTGTGGTTGGTAGAATGCTAAGATGGCCCCAAGATCTCTACCCCTGGTGTTTGCACACCTCCCAGTTATTCTGTCAAACATGAATGTAGATGCTCCTGTGAAAGAATTTTGCACATGTAATTTAAGTCCCAAATTGTTTGACCTTAAAATAAGGAGAATGGCAGGGCCAGGCATGGTGGCTCACACATGTAATCCCAGCACTTTGGGAGGCCAAGGCGGGCGGATCACGAGGTCAGGAGATCGAGACCATCCTGGCTAACACAGTGAAACCCCATCTCTACTAAAAATACAAAAAATTAGCTGGGTGTGGTGGCGGGTGCCTGTATTCCCAGCTACTCGGGAGGCTGAGGCAGGAGAATGGCGTGAACCTGGGAGGCATAGCTTGCAGTGAGCCAAGATCATGCCACTGCGCTCCAGCCTGGGTGACAGAGCCAGACTCTGTCTCAAAAAAAAAAAAAAAAAAAAAGGAGAATGGCTTTGGTGGGCCTGACCTAGTCAGGTGAGTTCTTAAAAGGCGACACATGGCCCAGTGCAGTGGCTCAGGCCTGTAATCCCAGCACTTTGGGAGGCCGAGGCGGGTGGATCACGAGGTCAGGAGATCGAGACCATCCTGGCTAACATGGTGAAACCCCATCTCTACTAAAAATACAAAAAATTAGCTGGGCGTGGTGGTGGGCTCCTGTAGTCCCAGCTACTCAGGAGGCTGAGGCAGGAGAATGGCGTGAACCCGGGAGGCGGAGCTTGCAGTGAGCGGAGATTGCGCCACTGCACTCCAGGCTGGGCGACAGAGCGAGACTCCGTCTCAAAAAAAAAAAAAGAAAAAAGAAAATTAAAAGTGGGTATTGTTGTAAGCTGCTGAGTTTATGGTAGTTTGTTACATGACAATAGAAAATGAACACACTTCACAGTGGACTCCAAGATCCCCATGATCTTTGATCTCCTTAACCTCCTGATCTCCACAGGACCCAGAGCATAAGAACGTCCCTTCTTCTGCTTCCAGTCCCACTATCTAGAAAAGAGAGGAGGAGCCCAGCTCTTCATTTCACCCCCACCCACAAACTCCCAACTTTCCGGCCCTCAAGGGGTGACCAAGGAAGTCGCTCCACTTGGCTTTCCACAAACAGCCTGTGCCCCACCAGGCTCAGGAGGGCAGCTTGACCAATCTCTATTTCCAAGACCTTTGGCCAGTCCTATTGATCTGGACTCCTGGATAGGCAGCTGGACCAACGGACGGACGCCATGAGGGCTCTGCTGCTCCTGGGGTTCCTGCTGGTGAGCTTGGAGTCAACACTTTCGGTGAGTGCTGTGGGAACCAGGATTGTCCCAGGATTGTTCTGGGGGGTCTCTATCACAGCCGTGAGCCATGGCCTCTGCTCATGACCTGTGGGTCCAGGTGACTAGGAGGCCTATGTGGAAAGGTGAGGCGAGCCCCGAAGGCCCAGGCAGAGGAGACAGACAACCAGACTGGGTGGATACAAGGGCACAGCCTGCATTTCTGGGGGAGATGGGCCTTAAGAAGACAACGGGGGGAGGTAGAAAGGGTTTGGGTCTTGGGAAGAAATCTCTGCATTTCTGGGCTGTGAGAGGAAGCTGCAGACTAGCAACAGATCGGTGGCAGGCTATGACTTCTAGTCAGTTCCCTGCCTTCTTCTCTCCCTTGTAGATTCCACCTTGGAAAGCCCCCAAGGAGCATAAGTACAAAGCTGAAGAGCACACAGTCGGTAAGTGGCCTGGCTCCTCCTCCCGAGAACCCTTGGGTGGGGATGTGTATGGTGCAGTGTGTGCAGTCTCAGGGCAGTCTAGTCTAGTGCCTACCTGGTGCTAGGTCTTATGCCCATGGGCACTAGAGTGATCGTGAGCTGTGTGATCCTTGAGGGCAGGGCATGGGCTGTGTCTAAGTGCCCACGAGCCTGGCTCGGAGCAGGTGCTTGAGATATGTGCTGCTGGCGCCATCACACCTGGGCTCCTGCCAGCCTTCCTCAGTTTCCCCAGCTTCTCCCCTTCTTTTCCTTTCCCTAGTACGTCTCGTGGGCATCATTCATGCCACACAGAGGCCAGGGCCTTCAATGGGCAAGGAAGGATCAAGAGCTTGTCTCTGGCATCTGAATGCCTCTGAAGCCCAGCTTTATCACTTATGAGCTGGGTGACTCTGGGCGAGGGATTTGAGTTCTCCAAGCTTCAATTTCCCCTTCTGTGAAACCAGGTTGATAACAGTAAACCTCTTAGGGTTGTTGAGAAGGGAAACCCATGTGAGGTATTCAGCCCATCACCTGGTGCATGGAAATGCTTTACAAATATTAGCTTTTATTATGAAACTACCTTTTAGATGAAGGGTACCTGCCATTTCCCCCTTCCTCAAGCTCTGCCATAGCTCCCCATTGCTTTCATTCTTCCAGACACTAAATTACCTACATGCCAGGCGTGGTGGCTCATGCCTGTAATCCCAGCACTTTGGGAGGCCAAGCTCGGTGGATCATGAGGTCAGGAGTTCGAGACCAGCCTGGCCAACATGGTGAAATGCTGTCTCTACTAAAAGTACAAAAATTAGCCAGGCATGGTGGCATGCGCCAGTAGTCCCAGCTACTCGGGAGGCTGAGGCAGAAGAATTGCTTGAACCTGGGAGGTGAAGGTTGCAGTGAACGAAGATCACACCATTGCCCTCCAGCTTGGGCAACACAGCAACACTCCGTCTCAAAAAAAAAAAAAAAATTTTACCTAGAGCGTGGCACATAGCAGGGCCTGTGAACCAGATGGACCCTACCCTGGTGGGCCTGGCTTGGTGGGGTTGACTCCCTAAGCATGGCGTTGAGGCCCAGCACATTCCAACCCTGGACTCCCTCAGCCTCCTTTCTTCACCCCACACCCAAAAGTTTCTCCTCTCTCTTGCCTTACCCAAACTTGGTGCCCTATCCTTGCCTAATCCCCTGCCTAAGGTCCCCCTCCTCTCTGTCCGTCCATCCCATCTGCATCTTTTTTTTTTTTTTTTTTGAGATGGAGTCTCACTCTGTCCCCTAGGCTAGAGTGCAATGGCGCGATCTTGGCTCATTGCAACCTCTGCCTCCTGGGTTCAAGCGATTCTCTGCCTCAGCCTCCCGAGTTGCTGGGATTACAGGCACACAACTTCATGCTCAGCTAATTTTTGTATTTTTTAGTAGAGACAGGTTTCACCATGTTGGCCAGGCTGGTCTCGAACTCCTGCCCTCAGGTGATCTGCCCACCTTAGCCTCCCAAAGTGCTGGGATTACAGGCGTGAGCCACCGCGCCTGGCCCCCATTTGCATCTTAAAGGTCCATCTCAGATCCATTTCCATTTACTGTCCTAGTTCTGGTTTGGTCCTTGGCAAGTGCACTTTGCCTTGAACAAAATAGTGGCAAAAGCTTATTGAGCAGGTACTTTGTGCCAGACACTGCTCAGCATTTCATGGCATTATCTCATGAAGCCCCACGACAATTCCTCTGAAGAAGACACAGGCAATTCTCATTATTCGCGGTGGTTATGTTCTATAAAATCACAGTGAACATTGAACTAGCAAACAGTATTAGGTTCCTGTGAGCCTCTGGTCACAACATTTTCATCAACCAACAGCATATAATCTCGTTTTATGTATGATTCTGTTTAAAGACATTTTATTTAATATATGTGTTGCTGATTCATCAATGCTAAGCTGATGGCACTATAGCTCACACCTGAATCAAGTGTCTCTAACACATGCTTTCTCCCTAAGGTAGCCTTCTTGTGCTTAGGAACTACACAGCTCTTCAGCAGGAGGCTCAGAGGCCATTTCCAAAAGCCAAATCCCCAGCAAAAGCACAAAGTGTGAAAAACGTTGCACTAAGTAGACTGAGAAGGACACTCATTCAATAGGAGAGCTGAAACAAGCAGCAGCAGCGTGACGCCTTGTTGAACCTTAACTGGGAATGTGCAAATTTTTCACTGCTCTGTGCATGCCCACAAATGGCCATGAAAACATTTCAAGTATTGACTTGGGAGTTACAAATAAAATTCAGCAAGTAGGCACATTCTCAATGTAGAACCAGAGAAGAATGAGGATCAACTGTACTATTATTACTGCCGTTTTACAGATAAGGAAACCAAGGCTCAGATCAGAGTGGTTAACAGTGACTTCAACATTCAACAAGTATTATTAAGTGCCTACTTTGTGGCAAGTGCTCTTCCTGGCCTTGGGACTGAAGACTTACCCAAGGTCACACAGCTAGCAGGTTGTGGAGTCAGGAGTCTACTCCAGCTATCTGACTCCTGAACCCAAGTTTTTTTTTTTTTTTCTTTAAGATGGAGTCTCACTCTGTCACCCAGGCTGGAGTGCAGTGGCGCGATCTCGGCTCACTGCAAGCTCCACCTCTCGGGTTCACACCATTCTCCTGCCTCGGCCTCCCGAGTAGCTGGGACTACAGGCACCTGCCACCACGCCCAGCTAATTTTTTTGTATTTTTAGTAGAGAGGGGGTTTCACTGTATTAGCCAGGATGGTCTTGATCTCCTGACCTCGTGATCTGCCCGCCTTGGCCTCCCAAAGTGCTGGGATTACAGGCTTGAGCCACCGCGCCCGGCCCTGAACCCAACTTTTAGAGCAGAAAGTGTTTTCAATGCACAGCGACCTTTTTGAGGGTCTGTCCTTTTCCTGACCAGACTCTGAGGGACAGTGCCTGAACAGTTGAGTACAGGGGAAGTCCTCAGAGAGTGTGTTGTCCCTGCAGTTCTCACTGTCACCGGGGAGCCCTGCCACTTCCCCTTCCAGTACCACCGGCAGCTGTACCACAAATGTACCCACAAGGGCCGGCCAGGCCCTCAGCCCTGGTAAGACAACGCAGAGGAGTTGGAGCAGGGGCCTGGGAGACATGGACCCTGCCTGTCCTTCTGTCCAAGGAACTCTGCTTGGAGAGAGGGGACTGTGATAGGGCTGGGTGGGCCAGGCCCCTGGGTAGAGCAGGGAAGCCTTGTCTCTTTCTACAGGTGTGCTACCACCCCCAACTTTGATCAGGACCAGCGATGGGGATACTGTTTGGAGCCCAAGAAAGTGAAAGGTGCTACACATAGCCTCTGGGGTGGCCCGGGGCTCTCTCCTCCCGCCTCATTACTCTCCTGGTATCACCAGACCCCACACACCTGGGATTCTGGGCCCAGCCCCTTCTCTCCCTCCACAATACCCTTTGGAAGTCCAGAGGGAGAGTTCTGGGAAGGAGTGGTCCCATTTTGCAGGTGGGTAAACTAAGCTTGGAAACTTGGAGTAGCAAGGTCACAAGGCAAGTAGGTTCAAGAAGGGCCTTGGCCCCCAGCTGTGTGACTCAGCTCCCTGCTCTTCCTTCCACCATGTCCATCTCTCAGACCACTGCAGCAAACACAGCCCCTGCCAGAAAGGAGGGACCTGTGTGAACATGCCGAGCGGCCCCCACTGTCTCTGTCCACAACACCTCACTGGAAACCACTGCCAGAAAGGTGAGGAGATGTGGACGACCTGGGCGGGGTGCTGGGGGACAGGGGCAACCCTGGGCCTACAGAATAGGTTGCTGGATACTCGGAGACTTGGCATGGTCCTAGACTCTCCTGAGACCACTGTCCCTCTTTGTCCCCAGAGAAGTGCTTTGAGCCTCAGCTTCTCCGGTTTTTCCACAAGAATGAGATATGGTATAGAACTGAGCAAGCAGCTGTGGCCAGATGCCAGTGCAAGGGTCCTGATGCCCACTGCCAGCGGCTGGCCAGCCAGGGTGAGCAGATGGTTGGGAACGGGCCAGGGAGGAGCGTCAGGAAGACAGGCTGGCAGGAGGCCGGGTGGTGTGCCGGGAAGGAGAGCTCTCTGGGGGGGTCTTTAGGCCCAGGGGTGGCTCACTGCGTTCCCTCCCCAAGCCTGCCGCACCAACCCGTGCCTCCATGGGGGTCGCTGCCTAGAGGTGGAGGGCCACCGCCTGTGCCACTGCCCGGTGGGCTACACCGGACCCTTCTGCGACGTGGGTGAGTGAGGGTCTGGGGCAAGCAGAAGGCCAGCCCCCAGGTGGGACGGGCTTGCCAGGAAGGAGGAGGGAGAGTGCGGAAAGCAGATGAGAGGGAGGCAGGAGAGCCCAGCCTTGGCTGCCCAGGGAGCCCCCTTTCTCCTCAGACACCAAGGCAAGCTGCTATGATGGCCGCGGGCTCAGCTACCGCGGCCTGGCCAGGACCACGCTCTCGGGTGCGCCCTGTGAGCCGTGGGCCTCGGAGGCCACCTACCGGAACGTGACTGCCGAGCAAGCGCGGAACTGGGGACTGGGCGGCCACGCCTTCTGCCGGTGCGCCGCGTGGGGCTGGGTGACCCCTCCGCCCCAGGGCTCCGGGCTCCCGGCGCTCTAACGGCGCCCCCTCGTGTGGCTACAGGAACCCGGACAACGACATCCGCCCGTGGTGCTTCGTGCTGAACCGCGATCGGCTGAGCTGGGAGTACTGCGACCTGGCACAGTGCCAGACCCCAACCCAGGCGGCGCCTCCGACCCCGGTGTCCCCTAGGCTTCATGTCCCACTCATGCCCGCGCAGCCGGCACCGCTGAAGCCTCAGCCCGCGACCCGGACCCCGCCTCAGTCCCAGACCCCGGGAGGTTAGGAAGTGGGGGGGGGGAAGGAGGAGCCGAGAGGGCGCCGGGCGAGCTAGATTCCGGCCAGCCGGCCGCGGGCTCCCCGTCCTCAGCCCCTGCTCCTCCACAGCCTTGCCGGCGAAGCGGGAGCAGCCGCCTTCCCTGACCAGGAACGGCCCACTGAGCTGCGGGCAGCGGCTCCGCAAGAGTCTGTCTTCGATGACCCGCGTCGTTGGCGGGCTGGTGGCGCTACGCGGGGCGCACCCCTACATCGCCGCGCTGTACTGGGGCCACAGTTTCTGCGCCGGCAGCCTCATCGCCCCCTGCTGGGTGCTGACGGCCGCTCACTGCCTGCAGGACCGGCGAGTACCCGCCCGCCCAGAGCCGCCCCAGGGGCCGCGGCTCCTCCGTCTCCCAGCGCAGCTTCCACGCTGCACCCGAACCCGTGCCCTACCTTCTCCCGCCCCACCCTTCTTTCCACGCCCCTCCGGAGCTCCCGGGGAGGAAGCTGGAACACGGGATTGGGGTTCGGGAGCAGGGGGCTTCCCCAGAACGCTTGTGGCCAGGTCTGAGAGCGCTGCCTCTCCCCTACCCCCCCGCAGACCCGCACCCGAGGATCTGACGGTGGTGCTCGGCCAGGAACGCCATAACCACAGCTGTGAGCAGTGCCAGACGTTGGCCGTGCGCTCCTACCGCTTGCACGAGGCCTTCTCGCCCGTCAGCTACCAGCACGACCTGGGTGCGTGGGGGCGCCCCGCGGGGACGGGAAGAGAGCTTGGGGCCCCGGCGTCCCCGCCTCACGCTCCTCTCCGCCCGGGTTA
This sequence comes from Pan paniscus, assembly GCF_029289425.2. NCBI lineage: Eukaryota > Metazoa > Chordata > Mammalia > Primates > Hominidae > Pan > Pan paniscus. Next base: position 172,487,583 of record NC_073253.2, on the reverse strand, counting down.
GCTCTGTTGCGCCTTCAGGAGGATGCGGACGGCAGCTGCGCGCTCCTGTCGCCTTACGTTCAGCCGGTGTGCCTGCCAAGCGGCGCCGCGCGACCCTCCGAGACCACGCTCTGCCAGGTGGCCGGCTGGGGCCACCAGTTCGAGGGTAGGCACAACTGCTAGGGGCAGGGGTAGGGGAGGAGACCTTTGATCACTGGGTTAGGCGGAAGAAGCCCGCGACTTTGGTATCGTTCCGGGTGCCTACAGAATGGGTGGCGCTGACCTGATGGGTTGTGAGAATGTGTAGGTGAATCCCAGGTAGAATCCCAGGGCCTGGGATTCACTGCTGGGATCCCCAAATCTCCTGGGGATACAGGGAGAATCGAACTTGCTCTTGGTTCCCTCTGGGCGCCGGGCTGCAAAGGCCAACTAGGACGCTGGCCCCGCGCTCCGGGCTAGTGTGGGAGCCAGGTTCTGCGACTCTGGATGGGTGGTGGGGGAGGGGTTTCTGTTTCCGCTCCGCCCATTCAAATCCTGGCTTTTCTCTGGACCTCAGCTTCCTTGCCTATGAAATTGAATTAATGGCACCTCCTCCCCTTCGGGCTTGCTGCGAGAGAGGAAGGGCATGAGTGGGTTTACAAGCGCCTGGAGCAGCTTTGTCCATCGTCCGGGCGGCAAGCGTTGTCAGATGGGGTGTGAAGAAGGCGCTCTGTGTTCGCAGGGGCGGAGGAATATGCCAGCTTCCTGCAGGAGGCGCAGGTACCCTTCCTCTCCCTGGAGCGCTGCTCAGCCCCGGACGTGCACGGATCCTCCATCCTCCCCGGCATGCTCTGCGCAGGGTTCCTCGAGGGCGGCACCGATGCGTGCCAGGTGAGCTCTTAGCCCGGTTGGCGCCCTTCCCCGAGGCCGTCAGGCACAAATCTCAGGTCCACAGCGCTGAGCTGCGTGTTTCCGACCCAGGGTGATTCCGGAGGCCCGCTGGTGTGTGAGGACCAAGCTGCAGAGCGCCGGCTCACCCTGCAAGGCATCATCAGCTGGGGATCGGGCTGTGGTGACCGCAACAAGCCAGGCGTCTACACCGATGTGGCCTACTACCTGGCCTGGATCCGGGAGCACACCGTTTCCTGATTGCTCAGGGACTCATCTTTCCCTCCTTGGTGATTCCGCAGTGAGAGAGTGGCTGGGGCATGGAAGGCAAGATTGTGTCCCCTTCCCCCAGTGCGGCCAGCTCCGCGCCAGGATGGCGCAGGAACTCAATAAAGTGCTTTGAAAATGCTGAGAAGGAAAGCTCTTTTCTTCATGGGTCCCGCCGGGAAATGCCAAGACAGAAAAGCGATTCACAGCTTCTCCACAGCTCTCAGAGAACAAGGTCTATGAGATCTTAACGTGCAAAATCTAGATGCCAGCCCAGCTAATGTTTACTGAGCCTAGGATACTGTATACCAAGCCCTGTGCAAGGAGAAGCTGCATGTTATTCCTTATGAGAAACTAACATTTTGTTTACAGAGCAGTAGTTCTCAGACCATACATTAAGATCACTTGGGGAGCGTTTTGAGCCAATCTATGCCCAAGTTCCACCTCAGACCAATTAAATCAGTATGTCTAGGGATGGGGCATGGGTAGTGGTATATTTTTAAAACTCCCCAGATAATTCCATGTACAGCCAAGGTTGAGAATCGTGGTTAGAAATACTTAGCATTGGCCGGGCGCGGTGGCTCACGCCTGCAATCCTAGCACTTTAAGAGGCCAAGGCAGGTGGATTGCTCAGGAGTTCGAAACCAGCCTGGGCAACACGATGAAACCCCGTCTCTACTAAAATACAAGAAATTAGCCGGGCACGGCGGCGTGCGCCTGTAGTCCCAGCTACTCAGGAGGCTGAGGCAGGAGAATCACTTGAACCGGAAGGAAAGAAGGAAGGAACAGAGGGAGGGAAAGAGAGAGACAGAAAGAAAAGAAAAAAGAAAATAAAAGAGAAAAAAAGAGCATTGACTGTGGCGTGGACCCTAAGGGCTGGGTGACATATCGTTGTCCCCACCCCAACACGCACTAGTGTAGTGGGTCTGAGAGTCCCTTGGCTAGCAGTACCATCACCAGGGAACTTGTTACACATAACAAATTCTCGGGCTACACTTTATACTGCTGAACAGAAAGTCTGGGGTGGGGCCCAGCAATCTGTTTAACAGCCTTGCGGGGGATTCTGATGTTCTCTCATGCTTAAGAACCACAATCTGGGGGTTGAATGGTTGGTTCCCTTACAAGTGAAGGTCTGGCTGTCCAGACACAACATCCTTTTTTCACAAAACCAGCTTTTTAAAATTAAAAATAGATTGGCCAGATGCGGTGGTTCACGCCTGTAATCTCATCACTTTGAGAGGCTGAGGCGGGAGGATTGTTTGAGCTCAAGACTTCCTGACCCGCCTGGGCAACATAGTGAGACCTCATCTCAAAAAATTTTTTTTAAATTAAAATTTGTTTTTGCTTTTTTAGAGACGGGGCCTCGCTCTGTGGCTCAGGCTGGCGTGCAGCGACACGATCCTATAATAGTTTACTATAATCTCGCTACTGAGTTCAAGCGATCCGCCCGCCTCGGCCTCCCAAAGCGCTGGGATTACAGGAGTGAGCCACCGCGCTCTGCCAAACCCATCCTACAGGATAACCTTAGAACTGCGCCAGCACTAAACGCCCACGCCCCACGTGCCCCAGCCTGGGTGGTCGCTCCGGGACGGCGCCTTGTGTGACGTCACAGCCCCGCCCAGCATGCGTCACAGCGCCGCAGGCCTTCCCCGCGTGGCGCCCCTATATTGCCCCGAGAGGTGCGAGGCGGCTGGGCGCACTCGGAGCGCGATGGGCGACTGGAAGGTCTACATCAGTGCAGTGCTGCGGGACCAGCGCATCGACGACGTGGCCATCGTGGGCCATGCGGACAACAGCTGCGTGTGGGCTTCGCGGCCCGGGGGCCTGCTGGCGGCCATCTCGCCGCAGGAGGTGGGCGTGCTCACGGGGCCGGACAGGCACACCTTCCTGCAGGCGGGCCTGAGCGTGGGGGGCCGCCGCTGCTGCGTCATCCGAGACCACCTCCTGGCCGAGGGTGACGGCGTGCTGGACGCACGCACCAAGGGGCTGGACGCGCGCGCCGTGTGCGTGGGCCGTGCGCCGCGCGCGCTCCTGGTGCTAATGGGCCGACGCGGCGTACATGGGGGCATCCTCAACAAGACGGTGCACGAACTCATACGCGGGCTGCGCATGCAGGGCGCCTAGCCGGGCAGCCAGGCCGCCCACTGGTAGCGCGGGCCAAATAAACTGTGACCTGGGCGCGGCTGGCTCCTCCTCCACTTGCGCGGTGGGGGGAGTTGTAAATAAGGAAACTGGTCTTTGCAAGACGGTTACCTGGTGGAGCCGGGATTTTGAGTCTAGAGGCTGCCAGGCTCCTGTGCCCTACACCCTGCTCTCCCATGGACGCCTTGCAGAGGCTCCTGGCCTGACTGCTGCTCCTTGGCGCCTTCCCAGGGTCCTAGGGACTCCGCAGCTGAGGAAGAGTCCAAGGGTGGGGGCTTCTCAAAGTCTGTTTCAGCCTTAGCGTCCTTTCTCACAGATATTCCCACACATTAGGCAGGACAAGTAAAGGGAGCCCCCTCCCCATCCCGCGAACACCTCTCCCCATCAGGGTGTCAGGCTGGAGGCCAATTTGCTCCTCCCCCCTCCACTCATACCTCAAGCACTAGCAAGGTGTGAGTGGGTGACAGGATGGGCTTGGTGGCTTGTAAAGCAGGTCTGGGGCTCCCAGGCCTCTGCATCTCTGCCCACATTCCTCCAAGGGGGGCCTACTGAGAGGGCTCATGTCCAACACCATCGCAATTGGGTTTGAGACCTTACATCCTGCCTTCCCCAGGCCTTCGAAAAGGCCCCGCAGGAGTCCCTGGACTAGAGGGAGGAACTCTGGCATCCCTACCCGGGAGTCTCACTCTGCAGGCCTCCGTTTCAGGGTGACCTATGGAGGAGGGGGAATTGAAAAGCTTGGGTAAGTTTGAGGCCTGGTTTATTGCCCAAAGATAGTGGACAAAAGTGGGAAGGAGGGTGTCTGGTCCCTGCCCTCCATGTGCTGGGGCCCAGGGCATGGCCTCTCTTGCCCACCCCCACCCTTCCCGTCCCCTCCCCCAGCGGCCCTGATGGCAGACCCCACCTGTCACTTATTCTGGAGCCCTGATCTTATCCCAGCAAGAAGGAGTGATGTGTGGCTGAGGTGGGTGAATTTAGAGGGCAGAGGGAGACCAGAGGAAGTTCAGCCAGGTGGGGGTCAGGGGATGGGGGTGCAGAATCCTCCTTACACTTGCCTTGGGGGTGGCCCCAGGCCTAGGAGGGGCTTCCAGGGAGTTTGAATTGTGGTTTGGACTCACTAAGGTAGGGCCAGGCAGATGGTTGGGGTGAGCCTGCAGGGCTGGCTTCTCTGGAACTGCACCTGGCCTGGGCAGGGCAGGCTGCTCTTGCAGCCAGTCTTTGAGGGGAGATGGTGCTGCTGAACCCCCTGGCTTGGTCTTCCCTTTGCCATTGATGGAGAGCAAAAAGACTTCCGAATGCCTAAGGAGAGTTTTAATTCCTTTGTTTTTTTTCCATCAGGCAAGTGTTGGGAAGGGAATTAATTGTGGTGGTGCTGAAGACCTGGGTTAGGATGAGGAGATGGTATCTTGGAGGAAGGAAAGTGGCAAGGAGGTGTGCAAATTCAGTAACGCAGGCACCAACATCTATGCACAAACAGCTGCACAGTCATATACCCAGACCCACCCTCACTCCTGCCTATCCTAGTCATGTGTACACGTGCAGAGGACCTGAAATCATACCCAGATATCCTGCAGCCTGCACACAGCCTCCCACAGGTGTGTCTGTGTACACGTGCATGGGCTGGCACACCTGTACACAAATACAAGCTTCTACACATGACAGGTGCACATGCAGACTCACCCCCACACATGCACACACACCGACACTCTCACACAAGCCCAGAGCTTTGCGGAGCTACAGAAGGAGAGACTGGCACCCAGGGTGGCACAGGCACATGCACATACCTACACACATCCTCCCTCCCCTGCCTTTCCACCCCAGGCCTTCCCCATTCCAGGCTGTAGTCTGGGCCCACTGCCTAGAGGCGGGTGGCATTGTGGTGAGCAGGCAGTGCAAGACGGGGGGAGGGTGTGGCAGGGGGTAGCTCCTCCAGGAAGACCCTGGGGGGCAGCGGGGGTGAGCGGGGCTCAGGCCTGGCACAGCATAGGGTGGCGCGGGTGATGAGGTGGTCCAGGGGCTTCAGGGAGTGCATCCAGCGAGGCAGGAAGTCCCATGTCTGTAACCACTTGGGCAGGTGCCCAGGACTCCGACTCTGCAGGACATTGATGAGCACCACGAACGCCAGCAGGGCCCCGAAGGGCGTGCCCACACCTACCATGACCTGCCAGCCTGCCATGGAGATGCCAAACACCAGTGAGGGCAGCAGCAGGAAGCAGACAAGGAGATAGAGGACGGCAAACCAGCGGTACTTGGCCGTGCGTTTCCCCAGCGCCTTGGCCATGCGGATGGGCAGGCGTGTGCAGGGCACCGGGTACCACAGAAGGATACCCGAGATGTTGAAGAAGAAGTGACAGAGGGCAATCTGCAGGGGATGAGGCAGAGGGGCTGAGATGGGCACTGGCTCCCAGGTCCTGTGTCAGGCCAGCAGGGGTAGATGATAGGAACCCCGATCTGGTCTGGGCAGCAGGAAAGTTTCCACTTAGGGGTGATGTGCCCCCTGCCCCGAGATCACCCCGAGGTGGCTATGCTGGCTATGCAAATATTGAAATACTTCTAGACCAGTTGGTAAATAACTACTGCCCTGAGCTCCCCACATTTTCCCCACTGACCCCTCGCACAGGAATCCCCCAGCAGATACTGCCAAAATCCAGCAGCTAAAGGATTGATGTCAGTTTCTGGACCCTCATTCAGTCAGTGCCTTGGCTTGTCAGTTACTCCTTTGCTCCTAGAATAATTCCCCTTTGCCATTTGCGGCCTTGACCCCCGCAATGGATTCCCCAAACTGCTCCAGGCCCTCTTTTGTAGTGCCTCTTCCTCTTCCTCTTCCTTATGGTGCAAATCCAACTCACTGCTATTTATTGGTGTAATTATGAGCAGTGTCTCCCTATTAGATGCTAAGGTCTCGAGGGTGGTATTGGGTCTACTTTGCCCATAATGGTTTCATTGAGCATATTAGGTGGCCCTTAGTAGGCAGTCAAAATATTTGTTCCATGTTGTCACACCTTTGTCAGGCCCCACACCCCAGAGGCAGCTCCATCCTGCCCCAGGCGAGGCTACACTCCCAGCGCACCTGGAAAGCGCTGGACAGCTTCTCCCTGGGGCTGGCCAGGGCAGCCAGGATGGCCGTGGTGGTGGTGCCGATGTTGGAACCCAGTGTGAGCGGGTAGGCCCTCTCAATGCTGATCACACCAAGACCTGGGGACAGAGGGAGAGGAAGTGGGACCCCCAGCATCTCCTTTGGCCCTTTCCCTGCCAGCCCTGGCCCACCCCACTCCACCTCTACATGGGCACTCACCGATGAGTGGGGTGATGGCCGAGGTGAACACAGAACTGCTCTGGACCACAAAGGTCATGCTGGCGCCCACCACCATGGCAAAGTAGCCTGTGACCCAGGTGAAGGGGGCAGGGAAGTCTGCAAGGAAACCGCATCCCAGCAGGCTGGGGTCAGAGCGGGGACATTGGGAGAGCAGACCTCCGCGGGGGCACTGGGAGAGAGAACCTCCACGGGGGCACTGGGAGAGCGGATCTCCGCGGGGGCACTGGGAGAGCGGATCTCCGGGGGGGCACTGGGAGAGCGGATCTCCGCGGGGGCACTGGGAGAGCGGATCTCCGCGGGGGCACTGGGAGAGCGGATCTCCGCGGGGGCACTGGGAGAGCGGATCTCCGGGGGGGCACTGGGAGAGCGGATCTCCGGGGGGGCACTGGGAGAGAGGATCTCCGCGGGGGCACTGGGAGAGCGGATCTCCGGGGGGGCACTGGGAGAGCGGATCTCCGGGGGGGCACTGGGAGAGCGGATCTCCGCGGGGGCACTGGGAGAGCGGATCTCCGCGGGGGCACTGGGAGAGCGGATCTCCGGGGGGGCACTGGGAGAGCGGATCTCCGCGGGGGCACTGGGAGAGAGGACCTCCGCGGGGGCACTGGGAGAGACGACCTCCATGGGGGTTTGCTCCCACTGCAGTTGCTTCCACTTGGCCTCTTTGCTCCTGGATTAAGGGCCTTTCTCAGCCTGGCTCCGTCAGGCGACTGTGCCTTTGATGGGGCTGTTCCCTCTGCTGGGAATATCCTACTCAGCATCTGAATATTCATCCTCAGACTCAGCATGGATGTCACTTCCTCTGGAAAGCCTTCCCTGACCCCCTGCTCTGGAGCAGACTTTTTCTCCCTTCTCTGAGCTCCCACAGCCCCATGATACCCCTTGTTCTAGTACTTGTCATGCGGCCCCTCCCAGTGCATGAAGTTCAAAATGAAAACCAAGGCTGGGCAAGGTGGCTCACACCTATAATCCCAGCACTTTGGGATGCTGAGTTGGGTGGATCACTTGAGGCTGGGAGTTCGAGACTAGCCTGACCAACATAGTGAGAGCCCATCTCTATAAAAAAAATTTATGGTTAATAGGAGGAGGCTGGGCATGGTGGCTCACACTTGTAATCCCAGCACTTTGGGAGGCCAAGGCGAGAGGTTCACTTGAGGCTAGGTATTCAAGACCAGCCTAGCCAACATGGCAAAACCCTGTCTCTACTAAAAATACAAAAATTAGCTGAGTGTGGCGGTGCACACCTGTAATCCCAGTTTACTCAGGAGGCTGAAGTGGGAGGATCACTTGAACCTGGGAGGCAGAGGTTGCAGTGAGCTGAGATTGCACCACTGCACTCCAGCCTGGGTGACAAAGTAAGACTTTGTCTCAAAAAACAAAAAAGGGAAAATGAAAATCAAATGGTGTTGCTCCCTTACCCCAAGTCTTCTGAGTGCTCATGTTACCCTCAATAAAGTCCAGGCTCTGAGCAGAGCCTGGAGACCCCATGCTCTGGCTCCTTCCGTGCCACCTCACTGACCCCACTCAGCCAATCCCCTTGCTCACCCTGCTCCTGCCAGCTACTGGCCACCCTTCTGTGCCACGGACCTGCCATGCTGGTTCCTGCCTCTGAGCCTTTGCACATACTGTTCCTCCACCCAGAGTGCTCTTCATCCGCATCGTGGCTACTTGTGTCTGTTCAAATGCCAGCTGCACTGAGCGGCCTCAAACAGCGCATTGGAAGCCATCTCTTCCACACCCTACTGCACTGCCATTTTTGCTATGTCCTTGGCAGGTACCTCTCTCTGAATTTATCCCCCTAATTAATTTTCCTTCCTATTCCTAATTCATTTTCTTTTTCTATTTTTATTTATTTATTTATTTTTGAACTCTGTTGCACAGGCCGGAGTGCAGTGGTGCCATCATAGCTCACTGCGGCCTCAACCTGCTAGGCTCAAGCGATTCTCCCACTCAGCCTCCTGGGTACCTGGGACTATAGGAGCACACCACCATGCCCAGCTAATTTTAAAATTTTTTGTAAAGACAAAAGTCTCGGCTGGGCATGGTGGCTCATGCCTGTAATCCTACCACTTTGAGAGGCTGAGGCGGGTGGATCATCAGGTGAGGAGTTTGAGACCAGCCTGGCCAACATGGTGAAACCCTGTCTCGACTAAAAATACAAAAAATTAGCCGGGTGTTGTGGCCGGCACCTGTAATCCTAGCTACTCGAGAGGCTGAGGCAGGAGAATCACTTGAACCCTGGAGGTGGAGGTTGCAGTGAGCCAAGATCATGCCATTGCACTCCAGCCTGGGCAATAAGAGTGAAATTGTCTCAAAAAAAAAAAAAAAAAGACAAAGTCCCACTATGTTGCCCAAGCTGGTCTTGGACTCCTGGGCTCAAGTGATCCTGCTGCTTCAGCCTCCCAAAGTGCTGGATTTACAGGTGTGAGCCATTTGCCAATCTCACGTATTTTTCATTGCTGTCCTCCCCCTGCTGGGCTGTGAGCCCCTCAGGGCAGGACCCAGCTCTGTTTGTCTCACCTCTGTATACCTGGCACTACACCTCCCTTGTCACACAATGGGGGCTTAAGGACTCTTTGTTGATTGAATCAAACAATGGTCCTTGAGCATCTCCACCTGCTAAAATGGAACCACAGCCAGAGGCAGCCACAGGTCTCCAGCTGTCAGTACCTCAGTGGTCTCAGAAACCACCTTCTTTGTTCACATGGGGAAACTGAGTCTCAGAGATGGTAGGGTTTACCCAGATCAAGGCAGTCACAGGACTTAGCAGGATCTGGAAAGGCCCATCCTGTGGCCCTGCCCAGTCAACTGCTCGCAGCTCACCCGTATTGATGACCTTCTGGATGACCTTGGCCACTTGGCCCTTGAGCAGGGAGTTGAGCATCTTGACTAGGAGGATGAGGCAGGTGCACAGCAGCACCAGGGATCCTGCCAGCAGGATGAGCCCCACAGCCAGGTCCGGTAGGCCAGTGTCCACAAAGATGTGGTTGCCTGCAGGGGGTGGAGCTCCTGACAGCTGACCCCACACCTGGCTCCCAGGTCCCCACCTTTGCCACCCAGTTGGGCTCTGATCCTAAGGCCCCATCTCAGGCTCCTTGAGCCTCAACACCGGAGCTTGACCCAGGCTCAGGAGCTGGGCTGGTTGACAGCCATGCTTCCTGGGGCTGGACACAACAGTGGCTGTGTGGGATTGCCCTGCCACTGCTAGGCTCTGCCCCTGCCATGCAGGACACCTCCCATGTTGCAGGCACTTACATTTCTCCATGGTGGCATTTCCAAGGGTCTGGCTGGAGTTGGCCTCTGCTCTGGACATGGAGGTGGGAGCCTAGATGAGGAGGAGGGTGACTTAGTGAATTAGGAAAACACAGCCTGAGGTTGGGGCTGAGATGGGAGTTAGGGAGAGATGGGGAAGATGGAGATGGGCCTCCTGCTCTGTGACCATGGATGGGTCTCTTGCCCTCTCTGAGCCTGTCTCTTCCACTGAGGACATGTGGATGAAAGTGCCTGCCACACAAGAATCTGGTCCTCTGTGTGTTCTGCCCTGTCACTCCCCTGGCCCAGCTCTCCCTGGGGCCACATCCAGTGGCTTCCTGTCTTTCTTTTCCTCCTTCTCTCAGTGGCATTGGGTGCTGCTGAACATGTTCCTCTTTTTCTGAAAACTCCCCCTTCCTCATCTTTTATTACCCATCCCTTTCTCGGTGCCCCTTCCCCAGCATCCTGGCTCCTTCCTCTCCTCCAAGACACCCTTAGCCCTAGCTCCATTCTCCTCTAGATCAATTCCTTATCCTCAGGGGGTGTAAGGGGACAGAGGGCCCAGCCCACACGTCTCTTCTGTCCACCTACTGTCAGTGAGACAAAGGGGCTCCCCAGGGAGGCCCTACAATTCAGAAGGCCACAGGTCCGGGCCGGTAACCTAAGTGAGCAGCTCGGGCTGTGTGTGGAAGAGGTGGGGAGAGTTTCTGCTGGGCCTGTAGAGTCAGCAGTAGCTACTCAGCTCCTGATCACTGTCACCATCCAGGGACGCAGCCTAGTGTGGCTAAATTGCCCAATTTCTATGAGAGAAGCCACAACTCTGAAGTTCTAGATGAAATCTCCCAATCTGGGCCAGGTGCAGTGTGGCTCATGGCTGTAATCCCAGCACTTTGGGGGGCTGAGGTGAGAGGATTACTCGAGGCCAGGAGTGGGAGGCCATCTTGGGCAACATAGCAAGACCTTGTCTCCACAAAGAAAATTAGGGCATGGTGGTGTACACCTGTAGTCCTAGCTACTCAGGAGGTTGGAGCAGGAGGATCTCTTGAGCCCAGGTGGTCGAGGCTGGAGTGAGCTATGATCACGCCCCTGCACTCCAGCTTGAGTGACAGAGCAAGACCTTATCTCAAAAAATGAAAAACTCCCGAAAGCAACAAACTCCCAATCTGTAGATATTGGCGACCACTTTGAGTTATCTTTTACAATTCAACGAAGGTCAGCAGAAGCAGGCCAGTCTGGCCTGTGGACAACTCATTTGTAGCCTTGTTGGGTTAAGAAGTTATTTATTTATTTATTTATTCTGAGACAGAGTTTTTGTTCTGTTGCCCAGTCTGGAGTGCAGTGGCACAATCTCGGCTCACTGCAACCTCCGCCTCCTGGGTTCAAGCGATTCTCCCGCCTCCACCTCCCGAGTAGCTAGGGTTACAGGCCCCTGCCACCACGCCCAGCTAATTTTTTGTATTTTTAGTAGAGATGGGGTTTCGCCATGTTGGCCAGGCTGATCTCGAACTCCTGACCTCAGGTGATTCACCCACCTCGGCCTCCCAAGGTGCTGGGATTACAGGTGTGAGCCACCATGCTGGCCAAGGTAAGAACTTTTATGGCGTCTGGTGTAACATCCGGGTTTATTTTAGCGGGATGTGCTCCCTTGAATGGGGCAATGTGCTCTTCTGTGCTCCCAGTTCGCCACATCAGGGCCTTGGGGACCCATCAAGACTGGGCCTGAATGGCAGGCCAAGAAGCCTGGAAAAAATAGGCTGCGATGGGCTAGATGAGAAAACCAGGCTGGGAAAGCGACGGTAACTGCTGCGAGGGTAAGGGAGAGAGAGAGCCAGGTGTTTGCTGTTAGGCAGATCTGAGTTCAAATCCTGCTTCTTATACCAACCACCCTGGGTAAGCCATGTCACCTCTCAGAGCCTGTTTTCTCTAATGCAGGATAATAGAGGAGCTGCTGTAAAGGTTACAGGGGGAATGTGTTTAAAGCGCTCATCACAGGGCTTGGCTCATGATGAGCCTTCGGTAAACTGTCTTCTGATATGGAGTGACCCTCTCCCTCGCTGAGCCCGTTCAGGATCACATGGTTGGGAGGCTGTGTGTGTGACTGACTTCCTAGGTCAGGACCAGTGGCCCCTGCAGATGAACCTGAGAACCCTAGCCCTGTGGGGGAGGAGCCTGCTGGACCTTCCTGGGAGTACCCAGCCTGGATGCTGAGGTAGCAGACAACCCCTTGAATGAGTAGGTGCCTGGTCAACGTGTGCCCCACTGACCTAACCTGGGCTGGGCCCAGTGGTCTCTGTGGGGAGGACTGTGGGACCCTGGGAAGGCTGGAGGAGAATGGGGAACTTTACTGGGGTCCCAACTTAGGGCTGGCAGGGGCAGCAGCAGGGCCAAGCCCTCTGGGTTTTTAGAACCTTGACCTTCTTGCCTGGGACTGTGTGGCCCTGGCTGGGAGCCCAGAGACCCTAAAGTACAAGAGAGGAAGGTAAAGCTGGCAGGAGGGACAAAGCCAGGCAGAGAGTGAACTGCCGGGAGGGAGCAGGCCCTGGGGCTTCCTTGTGGGGCAGAGGGAGAAGATGGAAACTCCAGCTTAGATAAAAGAGCTGGGAGGCCCAGGATCTGGGGGGCATCTTCCCAAGATGTGCCCATCCCTGCCTGGGCCTGGGGTGGGGTAGGAGAGGCTGGAGGGGCCTGAAGCGGGTGGTGGGCTCTGTGGGAAGAACAGAATGGGCCTGTGGACAGCCCTGGGCCCATACCCCAGCTGAGCCGTTCCCAGCTGTGTGTCACCAGAGCAAACACTTAGCCTCTCTGGGCCTCAGTTTCCTCCTCTGCAGCATGAAGTCCATAATGCTACCCACCTTTTCCCAGGGGCTTGTTGGAAGCATTTTGGAAGAGGGAGTTGGGATTTAAGTGCCTATAGGGACACCCTAAATTAAAGAGGCCCCTTCTGGGGACTGAAGGAGGTGATTAAGCTCACAGGAGACTGTCAGGATGTGGGCCAGCGCAGCAGTTTCCCCCTCAGAGGAAGGGGAGCTCTAGGGCCTTTGTTCTTCTGGAAGCCGAGGGAGAGCACTGTGCCAGCAGCACCACCTGGTGGCGAAAAGGAGAACTTCTCCTTAGAGCAACACCCGCTACCTCTGGAGTCGTCTCCACGTGGCTATGGTCACCTGGTGGCCTTCAGGCCTGATGGGCAGCATGGGAAGCAGACATACATAGTAGAATGTCAGACCGGTGAGTGAGAGAGGCAACGAGATAGTCAGGATTCTACCAGGATTTGTATCCTACCTCAATTACATGGACTTGGGCAAGCCACTGCACTTCTCTGGGGCTCAGTGCTCCTCGTCTGTAAAATGGGGGACGTGATAATCCCTGCCTCCCAGGTTGCAAGTCCTCAAAAGATGCTTGTTTAATCCAGGCAGGTATAGTTGACAGTCCACAGTGTGGCCACATAAGAAGGTGATTCCCAGGACGGTGTCAGGGTCCCGGGAGACTCAAGTGTCTGATCACTCAACTGCCGCTGCTGCTGCTTTCCCCATCTGGAAGGCCTTGGACTTGCCTCCTCTCCCTGGTGCATAGCTTCCCTGGAGACTGTTTCGGGCTGGTTCAGGTCCAGCATGGTGAAAGTTGGAGTCAATGGGAACAGGTTGGAAGGGAGCACGGGGAGACTCTGTGGCCCGTCTTTGGGCAGGAAGAGCCAGGACGCACTTCACATTTTGCAAGACCAAGCACATCCACTGCTGTGTGAGTCACACTCCTTCGGGGCGCTGTCCCAGAAAGGGGATGAAAGTGAGAGCTTGGGTCCCACCCACCAGCTACTCTCCAAGCCGAGGAAATGAGACCCTGCCCTGCAGAAAGCGTTTAAGGAAAGCATTTCCTGGTAGAGTGAGGAAGAGAAACCAGCTGGACAAGTGGCAGCTGCAGCCGTAGAGAAAGGCCCAAGGGCGGCCTCCCCAGAGTGAACCTGGGTGAGGGTGACTTCAAGTGAGGACGTGGAGGCTGCTGGTTGAGATCTGCCGGAAGCTGCAGTAGGTGGCCGGCAGGGAGCTCAGGGGCAGTGAGGAACAGAGCTGTCTTCCATGGCTTGCTTTTTGCGAAGATCAAAGTGTGTGATTTCTCTCCCTTCCAGATTTTGCTATGAAGTAGAGAGGCTTGTGGTGAGTCAGAGAGCACTAAGAGTGCTCAGAGAGCTCGTGAGAAAGTGGTTGATGTATTAAAGAGGTCATGAAGTCAGCGTAAAAGCTGCCCGCTGGGGTTTTTTTATGTAAGGCTGCTTTGAACACTCAGAGGCTGAGCTGGAGCAACTTCAGACGCAAAGGACCATCGCAGGGCGAGTCAGATGAGTGTTTTCTGTTCGCACCAGGGTAAAGGTCCAGTCACAAGAAGCAGCAAGGGGAAGGGGAAGGGGAAGGGGAAGGGCTTGTGCTGTGCTGTGCTGTGGCTTGGATTTCCTCATATCTCATTGTAAATGGAGTTATGTCTCACATGCAAGCATCAGGGAGAAGCAAATATGGTGCATTGTGGTTTGGATGAAGCATTTGCCTTTTCACAGCTGAGTAAGGAAGTGTGCTAATTGCCTGCTTCCTCATCAGCCTGGCATAATGGGTGGTCCATGAGCATCCACTTGATTCAAACAGATCTTCCCAGTATTAGAAGCAGCAGAAACAGTGCAGAAGGACAAGGGACTCCCGCCTGTGGCAGTCTCCAGGAGAAGGAACCCCTGATGCCAGCACAAGCGGCTGTTACATCTCCAAGGAGTTCTCCACACAGCTCACCTTCCTGTTACTTTCCTTGGTATCCTTATAGCACTCTGCCTCCTCCCCACGTCACCTGGGTCCCAAAACATGGCCCAGCTGAGTCACTAACCCCTCTAGGGTGCTCAGGCCCTGACATGGTAGGATAAGCTCTGGCACGTTTCTTAGCCTCTCTGAACCTGTGTCTCTACCTGTGAAACCCAAGGGTTGCGCTGGATCAGCGGTTCTCAAACTTGAGCACTGAGCACACCTAGAGGAACTGCTGAAGCATAGGCCACTGGCCCCGCTCCCAGGGGTTTCCAGATTCAGTAGGTCTAGGGAAGGGCAGGGTGATTTGCATCTCTAATAGGTTCCCACACGGTACACAAGATGCTGGCCTGGGACCACACTTCAAGAACCACTGGGCTAGATCAATTACATAACAACTTTAATTGATTGGTGATGTCTGCCTAAGGCAATGTGGGAAGTTGGGAGGAATTAGCAATGTTTACTGTAAGCACAGTAGAAGGGCCACATATTTGCCCTCTCCTGGCTAAATGATCTTCAAGGTCTATCTGGAGCATTTTGAACAGACAATGAAACCAACAGTCTGAAGAGGGAGTCCTCTTACCTGGGGCTAGGCCTGGGACTCACCTGTAAGGAGTCTGGGTGGCACCAGATCCGGATGAGACTGTGGTTCCTCAGGGACTCATCGCCAGTGGCAATGCTGGTTATCACGGACTCGTCCAGCTGTGGGCAAGATGTGGGCAGGGGGAGTGAAGGAGGCTGGGTCCCTTGCTACCCCCACCCTCACCCCATGCCAGGCCCTGCTGTCACCTGGATGATGAGCTTCGTGAAGGGCTCTGTGATGATCTTGAGCAGGTCAGGAGCATCACGGCCACCATGGATGTTGAAGGAGGCCACCACAAGTCGAGTGATGTGGTGCAGGTAGCCAGTGGCAGCCTCCAGGGGCAGCAGGACCAGCACTGACAGCCAGTTAAAGCAGTCATGCACCGTGGCCCCCGCGAAGGCCCTGGGCAGGGAGGCCACATTGCAAGGCAGGCTCGAGCCAGTGCACAGTCACGCCTGGGGTTCCTGGCATCTGGGGCTGTCCTCCCCCAGGCACGAGCCCCCAACCCCCAGCCCCCCTCACCGCCGGAAGTCAGTCCTGTCCCCCGCCTGCATCAGGGCCACGATGGTGTTGGTGACAGAGGTGCCGATGTTGGAGCCCATGATGATGGGGATGGCAGAGCTCACCTCCAGCACTGGTAGAAGAGAAGGCGTCCTAATGAATTTGACAGTCAGCCAGCTCCTGCACCAGCACAACTCCTGTCAGGCCCCCACCCAGCCCCAGTCCCCAGTGGCCGCTCCTGCCATGCTGCTGAGTCTGCCTAATGTTGGCATCACAGGTGCATGTGGGCACGGGCTGTGCGTTTACAGGTGTGTGCATTCATCCATGCGAGTAGATGTACACGCGCTGCACATGGTGTATGGATGTGAACGTGTGTGCGTGTGAGGCCTTCGTTATGAGGGCTCGTGGGCTCATGTCCTATGTGCAAATAGAGATTTGTGCTTGTGTGTGCACACATGCCCCAGAGTGTGATGGTTAGTTTTTTTGTTTGTTTGTTTTGAGACAGAGTCTCGCTCTGTCGCCCAGGCTGGAGTGCAGTGGCACGATCTCGGCTCACTGCAAGCTCTGCCTCCTGGGTTCACGCCATTCTCCTGCCTCAGCCTCCTGAGTAGCTGGGACTGCAGACACCCGCCACCACGCCCGGCTAATGCTTTTTGGTTGTTGTTTTTTTTGTGTGTGTTTTTAGTAGAGACGGGGTTTCACCGTGTTAGCCAGGGTGGTCTCGATCTACTGACCTCATGATCCGCCCCCCTCAGCCTCCCAAAGTGCTGGGATTACAGGCGTGAGCCACCGCGCCCGGCCAGTGATGGTTAGTTTTATGTGTCAACTTAGCTAGGCTGTGGTACCCAGTTATTCAACCCAACACTAGCCTGGGTGTTCTGTAAGGTGTTTTGTAGATGCAATTCACGTCTACAGTCAGCTGACTTTAAGAAAAGGAGATTATCCTTGGTAACCTGGGTCAGCCTCATCCAATAGAATGAAAGGCCTCGAGCAGAACTGAGGCTTCCCTGAGAAAGGAGAAACGCTGCCCTGTCTGGACTGCAGTGTCGGCGCCCACCTGAGAGTTCCCGCCTGCCCTTCCAATGCCCTGGCCTACGGATTCCTGACTTGCCCAGACAAACCACCATCGGGGAAGCCAGTTCCTTGCCATAAATCATCTGGGTCACATACAGCTACAGTTTGGGCTCCTCTCATGTCCCTGGCTGATACAAGAGTCAGGCTGAATGGAGGCCAGCCTTACTGGGGTCACGCTCCCCATTTGCCACCCTTCCCGGCTCCTGGGGTGCCCCTCCAAGCTCTTCCCCACCCTGGTGGGCCAACTCACAGCCAGAGGAGACCATGCTGACGATGATGGATGTGGAGGTGCTGGAGCTCTGCACCAGCACGGTCACCAGGATCCCCACCACCAGCCCGGCCACCGGGTTGGACAGGATGGCGTTATCCTTGAAGATGTCACCAGCCACCTTCCCTGGGGAGCATGAGCCAGCGTTGTCCAAGGCCCTTCAGGAACCCCTCCCAGGTCTCCTCCACCCGGGCCCTACCTCCAGCCAGCTGGAAGGCCGAGCTGAGCATGTCCAGGGAGCAGACGAAGAGGTAGAGGAAGGTGAGCATCAGTGGCACCTTGAGCAGCATGGCGCCAGCCTGGCGCAGCTTGGGGACCAGCCTGGACTCTGGATGGGGGAAGCCATGAGCATAGTGGGCAGAGGCCAGGGCAGGGACTGCTGCCGCCTCTGCCACCCCCAGCCCAGGCCCACCTGGCTTCTGCTCCTCCTCCAGGGCCAGCTTGGCAGGCAGTGGTTCATGGCGCTCCAGGACCTCCCCACAGGGGCAGGTGTGCTCAGCAAGGGCCACAGGGCCCAGGCTGGGGAAGGCATAGGCAGAGGTCCCCGGGATCCTGTGTAGGACTAGGGAGGGAGCCTGGTCAGGAGCCCCAGGGCCCCAAAGTGGGGAGGCAGGGAGGAACAGGTGGGGGAAGTGGCCTCACCCGGGATGTGGGCAACCGTGGGCAAGCAGGGTCCAGGGTGTGGGAGCAGCACTTACCCTGAGGGCTGGGCACGTAGGCAAAGGCCGTCCCTCGCATCACATGCCCCCCACGGACTGGGAGTGGGGAGACAGCAGGGGACCCCAGCCTCTCTCCGTAGGACAACATCCTGGGCACCCACTATGAGGTCTGCAGGTCAGTCGGTCTCAGCAACGCTGAATGACAATAGCTGTGTCCGGGACACTCATGCCCACACACCCTCACCTGCACAAACCCCCATGGCGCATGATTCCAAATGCACACCTAGCAAAGCACACCCTCCATCCTCACCACACACACACACCCCTCCGAGACTCACACACACAAACACACACCCAGCAAACCACACCCTCCATCATCACCACCACAGCCCTCCGAGACTCACATGCAGACTCACATGTGCACATCTGTGCTGGGCACCTGCATGTGAGTCTCGGAGGGGTGTGTGTGGTGGTGGTGAGGTGATCATTCATTCACCATTCACTCATTCACTGAGTATTATTGAGCTCTAGCCCAGGCTCCGAACCAGAGGCTTGGATATAGCATTGATAAAAGACACTGAGAACTGAGGACGCCCAGCCTGTTTGGGGCTGGAGAGGGCCAGGGAATACGTGGTGTTGGCAGTGGCTGCAGGTGTGGTCTGGGGCTGGGCCAGGCTTCAGTTTTGCCCACCTGGAGAGCAAGGAGGAGCTGCAGACACCTGCCTTCTCATGGGGTCAGCTGGGCACACACGGAGATCCCCTGGGCCGGATCCCGAGTTCCTGGGTTCCCCTCACAATGAATTCCTTTCCCCATCCACCCCCTCAAGGGGCAATGAACAAACACTGACAGGCTTGCTTCAGCCCCCCCTTGTCCCCGCACTGCCCCAGGAGTCTTGGCTATTGGGGTGGAGTGCCCTGATCTGCCTCAGCACTCCCCGCATTGTCCCAGCGTCCTTGGCTGTTGTAGGGCTGTGAAGAGTTGAATTCAAGTCCTGAAGGAGCAGGAGTCCTTTTTTTTTTTTTTGAGATGGAGTTTCACTCTTATCGCCCAGGCTGGAGTGCAGTGGCACAATCTTGGCTCACTGCAACCTCTGCCTCGTGGGTTCAAGCGATTCTCCTGCCTCAGCCTCCCAAGTAGCTGGGATTACAGGTGCCTGCCACCACACCTGGCTAATTTTCTGTATTTTTAGTGCAAACTCGACCTCAGGTGATCCGCCCACTTGGCTTCCCAAAGTGCTGGGATTACAGGTGGGAGCCACCGCGCTTGGCTGGACTGACATGTTATATGGGGCGCGGTGGGGGTGGGTGCAGATAGGACACAGATGAAGGGGCTGGGGTGCTGGGCTGTTTCCTACTCAGAGCTGGGGGTGGGGTTGGGATGTGAGGGTCCTGGGCTCACCTTGGAATTCTGTGTTTCAGCTTCTGCTCAGCAGCTCAATGAAGCCTCCAGGGCCCTGAGGAGAACTGAGACCCTCCTCTTTATACTCTCGGGTCAAGGGCAAAGTCCCTGGAACCCTAGCTGCCCTCCCTCTGTTCCCCAATTAACCTCACCCCTGAGATTCCTCCCAGTTAATTGCTAATCGTCAGCTCTGCATGGGGAATCTATGGTCAGGTTCTCCCCGTCAACCACGACCCAGACACATCCCCCGCCTGCAGGCAGAGACCCTGATGCCACTCAGCACCTTGTTCCCAGGGTCCCCTCATTCCTGGCCTGACAGGACTCCCCAGGGAATGACCCAAACATCCTATGGCCTTCGGAGGTTGCAGTGAGCCAAGATCGTGCCACTGCACTCCAGCCTGGGTGACAGAGTGAGACTGTCTCAGAAAAACCAAACCAAACCAAACCAAAACATCCTATGGCCTTGCCAAGCGTCGGGGTGTCTGTAAGTCTCCCAGGGGGAGCTCAGAGGAGAGGGAGTGTGAGATGAGGACCTAAGCTGGAGAGGCCGTGGAATGTTGAATCGTGGCAGGTCTCTAATGCCCGACCATGGGTCCAGGATGTGAGTCTGAGTGAATGTGGAGCCGCTGGCCAGACTGGGATGGGCCTGATCTGCCTTTTAGAATGGCCCCCGGGGTGGAGCCCGGACATATGGAAGGGAGCTTGGAAGCGGAGGGGCCAGTTAAGAGGCTAATGGTCCAGGCAGGAGATGATGAGGCTTGAACTCAGATGGGAACGGAGGGGCTGGGGAGGACAGGTGCATCCCAGGGACATCTGACCAGTAGAATTGGTGACGGGGAGGGAGAGAGGAAAAGGAAATAGCTGGGAGTTGGGTCTCTGGATCTTTGGCTGGGGCTGGGTTCATGCCCAGGTAGGAGGGTGTCGCTGAGTCACGGAAATGCAATCAGTTCTCAGTTCTTGTGTCAGAATCTCTGGGTCCTTGGGCTTGAAGGTGCTGTTAATGTCACGTCGAGTGTCTCCACCTATGAGCAAACTGACACCCCCACAGCAGGCCCAGAGACCCCGGCCCACGTGACCTGTTTCTCTCCACTCCCCCGTGCAGTTCAGACCCTTGGCAGGAGCAGCTGAATCCAAGGTGCCCCTGGTGAACTGGGGGTGTTTCTCCTTTTTAATAAGGTTGTGCTTTTTGATATTTTTGAAGTTTGCCTTCCCTGCTGTCACGGAGCTCTGGGTTTAGTGGGGGAGGCAGTTAGCTATTGATCAAATCCATCAAGAGATATAATTCCAAAATGCTGCTGATTTACACAGCCACCACTTCTAAAGATTTATTTTGGGGCTACAGCCCTAGTGAAAGTGAGAAAATGCTGGATCTGACCAGAGCTGCTGTTGGGACTCATACAAACAGCAGAGAAGGCAGCTCCATTCCAGCACCAACGTATCTCTTGCCAGCCTCTCTGCCATTTCAGCACCTCCCTGCCTACTGCCTGCCTCCTCCCTGGCCAGTGACAGAGTCTGTGTGTCCCCCTGGGTGGTGAGTCCCACCTTGTCTGTGCACCTGGGCTCTGGCCATGGCCTCCCCAGACCTTTTCTGGGCTGAGAGCCTGCCTGGTTGGGGGTGTCTCGCGTTGAGAAAGGAACCCAGCAGGAGGAGCTGTTTTGGAGGGAAGGTGCCAAGCTCCGTCTGCTCAGGCTTTCTGAGCGGCCTCTGGCACGAGCAGTTGGCTCTGCAAGCCAGAAGCACGCACTGTGCTTCTCACCCCAAACCTGGGCCTCCTCCTTCTTCCTGATCTTGGTGAGCAGCACACCGTCCACCCATCTGGGTCGGGCACCAAGCAGACATCCTTGCTGTTTCCTTCCCCTCCACTTCCTCGTTTCCAACTCAGTCCTCAATTCTCCCAATTTTATTGCTCCAGGAGCTTCCTGATCTTTTGCTGTTAGCCATCTCTGTGGCCACCTCCCTGGACTGGGCCTGTCATCTCCCCTGGGTCATTGCGGTCACTTCCCAAGTGCTCTGTCCATTTCTGCCCTTGCTGCCCCTGATCCATGCTCCAAAGCAGCAGACAGCAATCTTTTCAAAATGCCAAACTAGGCCGGGCGCGGTGGCTCACGCCTGTAATCCCAGCACTTTGGGAGGCCAAGGCAGGTGGATCACCTGAGGTCAGGAGTTCGAGACCAGCCTGGCCAACATGGTGAAACCCCATGTCTACTAAAAATACAAAAAAATTAGCCGGGCGTGGTGGCGGGCACCTGTAATCCCAGTTACTCGGGAGGCTGAGGCAGGAGAATCACTTGAACTCAGGAGGCAGAGGTTGCAGTGAGCCGAGATCGCACCATTGCACTCCAGCCTGGGCAACAAGAGCAAAACTCTGTCTCAAAAAGAAAAAAAAAAAGGCCAAGTTAATCATGTCACCTCCTCTTCCTTTTGAAACCTGCCCCTGCTAACCACTTAGCATAAAGCCCAGGATCCTATAGTAGCCTGGAAGGACCAGGGTGACTTGGCTTCCTACCTGCTTTGCCAGCCTTAGCCCGTGCCTGAGAAACTGTACCCCAGGGAGGACATGTACAGGAGGAGAGAAGGGGCCAGGGCCAAGCCCAGAGGAGCACCCACTTTTTTTTTTTTTGAGACAGAGTCTCACTCTGTCGCCCAGGCTGGAGTGCAGTGGCGCGATCTCAGCTTACTGAAACCTCTGTCTCCCAGGTTCAAGCGATTCTCCTGGTTCAGCCTTCTGAGTAGCTGGGACTACAGGCACCCGCCACCACGCCCAGCTAATTTTTGTATTTTTAGTAGAGACAGGGTTTCACGATGTTGGCCAGGATGGTCTCGATCTCCTGACCTTGTGATCCACCCGCCTCAGCCTCCTAACGTGCTGGGATTACAGGCGTGAGCCACGGCACCTGGCCAGCACCCACATTTAAGGGAGACTGAGAGGAGCAGCCACGGACCAGGAGGAAGCCACCTCAGAAGCCAGGCTGGACCACATTTTGAGAGAGACACCCTGGTTGGCTGGGTCAAGTGCTGCTAAGATGTCAAGTAATCTGAGAACAGAGAGGCTTTAACAACCGAGGGCTGTCAGCCACCTGGGAGGGCATGTTGGGGGAGGAGTCAGCTTGTGATGGTGTGGGAAGGAGTGGGAGGCGGGGGAGCAGAGACAGCATCGCCAGCGTGAATATGAGACGCTGACATATATTAAATTTCATCACACCAATGAAAACCATTTCTCCTGGAGAGGCATCACTGCTGAACGGAGAGAGAGAGAACGATCCCAAGAACAAATGTGCACATCCAGGAACTGAGCAAGCTGTGGAGGCTGGCACAACCAGCCGTTTCTGCAATTCTTCAGAGCCATGTGCTCCTTAAATGCACAGTTTGCTGCATGTGGGTTTTCCGCAGGACCTAAAGTTGAAGACGGTCAAGGGAAGAAGAACCCTTGAGCATCTTATGCCGGCATTCACACCAGCACAACTGCCATGCACACAGTCATGAGTGTGCACTGCACACGTCGGGGCGCATCCCCTCCAAATCTCAGGCCTGTAATCCCAGCACTTGGAGGCTGAGGTGGGAGGGTCACTTGAGCCCAGGAGTCCAAGACCAGCCTGGGCAACATAGCAAGACCCTGCCTCTAAAAAAATTAATAAATAATTAGCCAGGTGTGGTGGCACGCATCTGTAGCTGGGGAGGCTGAGGTGGGAGGATTGCTGAAATCTGGGAAGGCAAGGCTACAGTGAGCTGTGATTGCACCATTGCCCTCCAGCCTGGGTGACGGAGCGAGACCCTGTGTCAAAAACATAAATAAATAAATAAATAAATAAATAAATAAATAAATAAATAAAAGAGGCTGGGTGCGGTGGCTCACGCCTGTAATCCCAGCACTTTGGGAGGCTAAGGCAGGCAGATCACCTGAGGTCAGGAGTTTGAGACCAGCCTGGCCAACATGGTGAAGCCCCGTCTCTACTAAATATACAAACATTAGCCAGGCGTGGTGCCGCGCACCTGTAATCCCAGCTACTTGGGAGACTGAGGCAAGAGAATTGCTTGAACTCAGGAGGTGAAGGTTGCAGTGAGCCAAGATGATGCCACTGCACTCCAGCCTGGGTGACAAGAATGAAACTCCATCAAAAAAAAAAGAGTGAGAGAGAGAAAGAAGAAAGGAAGGAAGGAAAGAAGGAAGGAAGAGAAAAAAAGAGAGAGAAAGAAGAAAGGAAAGAAGAAAAAAAGGAAAGAAACAAGGAGAGAGAGAAAGGAAAGGAAGGAAGGAAGGAAGAAAGAAGGAAGGAAGGAAGGAGAGAGACCGGGCGCGGTGGCTCACGCCTGTAATCCCAGCAATTTAGGAGGCCGAGGCAGGTGGATCACCTGAGGTCGGGAGTTTGAGACCAGCCTGACCAACATGGAGAAACTCCGTCTCTATTAAAAATACAAAAAATTAGCCGGGCATGGTGGCGCATGCCTGTAATCCCAGCTACTTGGGAGGCTGAGGCAGGAGAATTGCTTGAACCTGGGAGGCGGAGATTGTGGTGAGCCGAGATCACGCCATTGTACTCCAGCCTGGGTAACAGAGCAAGACTCTGTCTCAAAAAAAAAAAAAAAGGAAAGCGAGAGAGAGAAAGAGAAAGAAAGAAAAGAATGAAAGAAAGAGAAAGAAGGAAGGAAGGAAAGAAAGGAAAGAGAGAAAGAAAGAGAGAGAAAGAAAGAAAGAACATTCTGTCCATGACCTGGATTTTCATTTTGGGGGGATGGGAAACTGACTAATAACCAGCATAACCTCATAACAGCATAACAGGCTTTCCCATCAGCATAGTTTGAGAGCTCCTACCTCTTCTCACAAGCATGTTATGTATTCAACAAACATCTAAGCTCCACGATGAGTCAGCACAGTGCTGTACGTTGGGTGTATGGCAGTGAACGTCTCATCCCGGCATTCAGACCAGCACAATTGCCATGCACACAGTCACGAGTGTGCGCTGCACACATCAGGGGCACATCCCCTCTATATCTGTTGTCAAAAAAGTGGTTCTCACCGGTGGGTTCCCTTTGGGTAACAAAGCAATGGCTTTCCTGGCCTCCTTGACTGTGTCCTCTCTTGGAGAGCCTGGACTTCAATCAGAGCTGCCTGGCCCCAGCACAGAGCAGGCAAGGCCCTGAAACATTGTCTCTTCCAAGTTCTATTTTCCAGATAGGGGCCCAAGGCTAAAATAAATGCTATGGGTCCAGGGCAGGGTTGGCTGACCTGAGAATGCCTCGTGCCTGTTTAGGGGATAAGTGCCCTGCGTGAATTATTAATCTTGGTGGCCAAGGCACTGGTCACTCATTTACTGATAAGGCCAAAGTCTGTGGCCAAAAGAGCTGAGGCTGCTTTGGGCTTTTCTCAGAAGTCACCTCTTCCCCTGCAGCTCGCTTCCACATATGGCTCTAGCCTATCACACTGGCCTTAGGACCAGGCCAGAGAGGGAGGCTGACAGCATGCTACCAAGGCGGGCCCCGGCTCTGGTGTCCGGGTCCGGACCTGAAGCTCTGAGGTCTGGCTTTAGACTTCAGGTCTTAGGCTGTGTATTTCAGGCCTGGAGCTCATCTCCAGGTTCTGGGATCTTCTCCCGGCTGGGAACTCCAGGCCCTGCACTCTAAATTCTCAGGTTCAAGCTCTGGGTTCTGGGCTCTGGGCTCTGAGACCCAGTCCCCTGGCCCTAGTTTCTGGGTTTGGGTGTCAAGCTTGGGGCTCTGGTTCTAGACACTGGGCTCCAAATTCTGGGCTCCAGGCTCTGATTCCATATTCCACACTGCAGGTTCTGAGCTTCAGGCTCTTGGCTCCAGCTTCTGGGTTCTGGGCTCCAAGTTCCAGTTCCACACTCCTGGCTCCAGGTTGTGGTCTGGGTTCCAGGTTCCTTCAGCTCCCCAGCACTGGGTCAGGAACACAGTGACCTCCCTGGCTAGTGGGGTTATCCCCACCTACCCTTCTTAGCTAGCTGGGACTTCATGCTGGCAGCCAGCGCCCTAGGCCAGCCTGAGGGGTGATGCTGGTTCTATGGCAGTCCTCCCTTTGCTTTCTGTCCCTGGTCTAGCCCCAAGCCAGTTCTCTGGAGACAGGTGCTAAGATGGTTACTGAGCACCCCTTGCCCAGACCCTGCAGTTTTCACAGTCCACATGGACACATTCATGTTCCCAGCTCTTCCTGAGCCCACCAGGCCCACCAAGGATGTGAATGGTGCCCCCTGGAGTTGGGCACTTCCTGACCCTGTGCTCAGCCTGAGCTGCATCTGATTCAACGTAACGAACCGAGTGTGTTCCCCGCAACCTGGGCCTTTGTCTCCCCATGGGAGCTGACTTCCAGCTGCTTCTACACCCGCTCAAAAGCCAGGGTCACCTGACTACCAGGCTAGACACCCTGCGGGGTGCATCTTGTGATCACCTCCCTGGGGGTCGGGGCTGTTGCCTCAGCACTTCCGGCAGGGGCTCCAGATGAGCAGCCAGTGCCTATTCCTGACTCCTGGAACTGTGGCCCAGAACCCAGGACACTGTGCCCTGTGCTTGCTCTGTGCCCATTTTGTGCCATCCTCTTCCCCAGCCCCAAGACTTGGTGAAGGTGGGGGGAACCAGAGACAAGTAGCAAGATTGTCTCTTGAGGACTTGGAGCCACATGGGCTTGGGTACCCGGCGTGTCCTCAAGAAGGTCATGCCTGTGCTGTTAGTCATGCCTGTGCTATTAGTCATGCCTGTGCTGTTAGTCATGCCTGTGCTATTAGCCAGTGCCCTCTGCTAAATGGGGTGTTGCAAAGATGCAGAGAGGTCAAAAAACAACAGTGTGTGGGCCAGGCGGGGTGGCTCATGCCTGTAATCCCAGCACTTTGGGAGGGCGAGGTGGGTGGATCACCTGAGATCAGGAGTTCGAGACCAGCCAGGCCAACATGGTGAAACCCCGTCTCCAAAAATAGAAAAATTAGCTGAGCATGGTAAAAATTAGCTGGACATGGTAAAAATTAGTGGGCGCCTGTAATCCTAGCTACTCGGGAGGCTGAGGCAGGAGAATTGCTTGAACCTGTGAGGCACAGGTTGCAGTGAGCCGAGATCGCACCACTGCACTCCAGCCTGGGTGACAGAGCGAGATTCTATCTCAAAAAAACAAAAAGCAAAACAAACAAACAAACAAAAACAGCGACTGTGTGTGTTCTCCCTTCCTTCACACTGCACACTGGGTGGACGGGCTCCTCCTGGCTTCCCACCTGGTGGGGTTGGGGAGTGGCCCCACCATCTTTTCTGACCACCCATAAGTCAGCTCAGAGCAGTGGCTGTGAAACAGGCCCATGGGCTGACCAGCTGGTGCTCCTTACCCCTGCCGCAGGTCTGAAGGAGGAGGCCATGGGCCTGGGCCTCTCTCCCAGCAGATGGGGTCTGGCCAGGCAAGGAGGTGAGGATTCTGGGAGCACAGAAACTGGGAGGAAGGAAGCAGGTCCCCCTCAGCCCAGGGCTGCTTCAGGGGGTGTGTTGGGAAAAGAGTCTCAGAGGAAATCATGGCAGAGGGGCACACTCCACCAACTAAAATGGGCCGAGAGGGGTGGTGGGCTCCAGCCCCCGAAGGAAGGACTGGGCTCTGCTAAAGAATGGTGGACCATCAGGGACAAAGAGGGATCTTGGGGAGTCCTTCGCATTATTGTAATGATTAAAAATTGTATCCTTAAAAAAATTAAAGCTAAGATGAAAGTCTCTTTTGACCACTACCCCCAGTCCTGGTCCCCTTCCCGTCTCGTTAGTTTGGTGATTCTCTTGCCTCAGCCTCCCAGGTATCTGAGATTATAGGTGTCTGCTAATTTTTTATCGTGCCTGGCTAATTTTTACCATACCCAGCTAATTTTTACCATGCCCGGCTAATTTTTCTATTTTTAGTAGAGATGGGGTTGGCCAGGCTGGTCTCGAGCTCCTGACCTCAGGTGATCCACCCGCCTCACCCTCCCAAAGTGCTGGGATTACAGGCGTGACCCACGGTGCCCAGCCCACACACTGTTGTTTGTTGACTTCTCTGCATCTTTGGAGAACATTCTCTCTCCTTTCCCTACCCTTGTAAATGCCTGTGCGCTTGTGGTTTATATAAAGTTATGCCATGTGTATTGCTGTGCTTTATTTCACAGTACAACAGCACATCTTGGAGGATTTTCCACATTAGAACACGCTGTACCCAGTTCTTTGTCTGCTGTGTGGTACTGCAGAGCGTGGACACGCTACAGTGTATTTTATTAGGCCCACCCCCAGCCACATAGAGTTGTTTGTTTTCGGGTCACAGATAACCCTGCGGGGATAGGCCTCTTTGTGCCCGGGAGTGAGTGATTCTCTAGTGGCATCACTGAGGTCACACACTGTTTTTAATTTTTGGCAGAAACTCCCAAACTGTCCCCCTGGAGTAGCCATATCAAAGTACTCTCCTGGGGCCAGGTGTGGTGGCTCACGCCTGTAATCCCAGCACTTTGGAAGGCTGAGGCAGGTGGATCATGAGGTCAGGAGTTCGAGACCAGCATGGCCAACATGGTGAAACCCCGTCTCTACTAAAGATACAAAAAAAAAAAAAAAAAATTAGCTGGGTGTGGTGGCACGTGCCTGTAATCCCAGATACTTGGGAGGCTGAGGCAGGAGAATCGCTTGAATCCAGGAGGTGGAGGTTGCAGTGAGCCGAGATTGCACCATTGCACTCCAGCCTGGGCAACAGGGTGAGACTCCATCTCAAAAAACAGAACAAAACAAAACACACACATAAAACAAACAAACAAAAAACCACAAAGTGCTCTCCTGGGAGAGGACCTGGCTCCCCATCGGGGATTTCTGCAGCATCTAGGCCCCCTGGGGTGTGTCCCCATCAGACAGCCTGGGTGCTGGTGAAGCTCCCGTGACAACTCCTTCCAGGTTCCTGGGCTAGTCACTTACCCTCTTGCAGCCTGAGTTGGTCTTCACCAGGTTGTTTTGTTGTGAAGGCAAAACATGAGCTAAAGGATGGACCTCAGTAATGTGAACTTCAGTTCACATTGGGGACCTCAGTAAATGTGAATTCCTGCATCTGCAGGGCTGACCTCTGTGCATGCTCTTCTCCCTGGCCCCTAACCCTTTATCATGGGGCAATCCCATTGGTCCCTAACAGTAGCTGGCATCATTGCCGGGCCCACAGAAGTACAGGACTAGGTGAAGGGTGGGCTTGCCCTGCGGGATCTGTTAACTTTGGAGAGACAGCCTATCTCTCACCTCTCTATCCTGGAGAACATGGAAGGGTGTCTCCTCCCACAAGGGAGAAAGTTCTGTGGCTGGTCAGAGAAGGGACACGGGCTTGTCTCCCTACCCCCACCTCTGGCCACACACTGTGAGGGTGCTATGCAGTCCCCTGCCAGGACCACCAATGCCCTGCTGCCAACGCATGCTTTGCTAAGACTATGTGAGACTGTAGGGTCATTTATCAGCTCACTAGGCCAAGGGGATAGAGTGGTGATTAAGATGGACAAGGTCGGCCAGGCGCAGTGGCTCATGTTTGTAATCCCAGCACTTTGGGAGGCCTAGACGGGTGGATCACTAGAGGTCAGGAGTTCGAGATCAGCCTGGCCACCATGATGAAACCCCATCTCTACTAAAAATACAAAAATTAACTGGGCATGGTGGTGCATGCCTATGATCCCAGCTACTCAGGAGGCTGAGGCAGGAGAATCGCTTGAACCCAGGAGGTGGAGGTTGCAGTGAGCCGAGATCGAGCCGCTGCACTCCAGTCTAGGCAACAGAGTGAGACTCCATCTCAAAAAAAAAAAAAAGATGGACAAGGTTTCTACCATCGCAGCATGAGTATCATCATATTGTCAGCACGAGTATCAATCAGTAAACAAGGTAATTGCACAGTGGGATAACTACTACAAATTTAGAAAACTGTCTAGAATGATAGAGAACAGAGTCAGGGAGCCCGTCCCTGGTTATACTGGGTGACTAGAGAAGGATCTTCTGAGGTGTTTAAACAGAGATCTTCAATGAGGCAGGACTTTTGTAGTTGCAGGTCTTAAAAACCTCTCATGGTAACAAGCACAGACACGAAAAGGATTTATTGGCTTGCACAAGGAGAAAAGCAAGGAGTGTTTTATTTCAGGTATAGCTGGATTTCATCAGGAATCTTCCTTCATCTTTTAGTCTTGCTCTCCAGTGTTGGCTGCATTCACATGCAGGTTCGCTCCCTAAGGGTCCTTTCTACAAACCCCAGGAGACGGTAGAAAATGACCGGGACTGGGACTCTGATCGGAACACCTGAAGTCAGAGGACTATGTCTGAACCAAATTCTGGCCAGGGAAAGGTACTACTCTGATTGGCTAGTGGAATGGAGTACTCTGATTGGCCAGTGGAATGGAGTATTCTGATCAGCCAGGCTTGCCAGGGATCCGGTTATGCCAGCCAAACAAAATGGGCTGAGGGGGCAGAGGTGTGAAGCTCCCATAGTGGGACAGGGTGGCTGGCAAACCCCACAGATTTCCAGGAGGAGGAGGAGCCAGTTGACTGCGCACGGGGCAGGTAAGGGGAGTTCCTGGCAGAGGAGACAGCGAGTGCAAAGATTCCAATGAGGAAGGCAACGTGACCTGTTTGAGGCAGTCAGGAGACCCCCCTCACTCTCTCAGGTGCCTTCTCCTGGCCCCTACGCCCCCTAGCTTCCTGTTGCAGCACTTACCTCTCTGGGCTGGAACCCAGTCTGGCTTCTCTCCCCGCAGTCTGGGGCCCTCCTTCTGGGAGGTCCTCCTTGCCTCCCACAGTGAGGGGTTTGGACTTCCAGCTAGACCACCCAGCTAAAGCAGGTAAGAGTGAGAACCTGCCCCTGAGGGGCCAGGTGCGGTGGCTCACGCCTGTAATCCCAACACTTTAGGAGACCGAGGCAGGCGGCTCACAAGGTCAGGAGATCGAGACCATCCTGGCTAATACGGTGAAACCCCGTCTCTACTAAAAATACAAAAAATTAGGTGGGCACGGTGGCGGGGGCCTGTAGTCCCAGCTACTCAGGAGGCTGAGGCAGGAGAATGGCGTGAACCCCGGAGGCGAAGCTTGCAGTGAGCCAAGATCGCCAAGATCACGCCACTGCACTCTAGCCTGGGCGACAGAGGGAGACTCCGTCTCAAAAAAAAAAAGAGAGAACCTGCCCCTGCTACAACAATCAGTGTCCCCCTTATAGACCTTTGGTGCCCTCAAAGGATTCTCCAGTTATGTGTGCAGAGACACTCAGTCCCCAATAGAAGCAGAGAACAGGACCAGAATGATGTACTCAGATCCACAGAGACCACAGTACAACAGCAACATGATGGAGAGGCACAGCTCCCCACAGGGTTCTTCACCCCCACACCTCTCCCCGCCCTCTCTCTCACCTCCACACCATGACAGGTCTCACTCTGTCATCCAGGCTGGAGTGCGGTGGCACGATCTCGGCTCACTGCAACCTTCGCCTTCCGGGCTCAAGCGATCCTCTCCCACCTGTCTCCCGAGTAGCTGGGACCACAGGCATGCACCACCACACCCAGGTAATTTTTTGTATTTTTGGTAGAGAGAGAGTTTTGACATGTTGCCCAGACTGGTCTCAAACTCCTGAGCTCAAGCGATCCACCCCCACCCCCCTTGGTCTCCCAAAGTGCTGGGATTACAGGCGTGAGCCACCTCACCCAGCTCCCATATTCTTAAAAAAAAAAATACTATAAGATATTCACACACCACCCCATATACTGTGCAGTCAGGAAGAGAGGTTCTGAAAACAGGAAGTCAGGAGGCACATCCTGAGGTCCCCAAGAGTTTCCTGGCACTGACCTTGGTGACAGAAGTAGTGTGTTTTGAGGGTGGGGGAAGCCACAGGACAGTCTGGCACACAAGGAAGACAACTCATGGCAGAATAATAATAATTATTATAATAACAGTATCATACATCAAGGACAAACCCAGCTGCCCCAAGCCTACTGCAAAATCTGTATGTACAGTATAGTCTATGTGGGTGGGGTACAGGGCTGCCTGCCTGCACCCTCAGGCCTTACTCATACCAGCTTCCTGAGGAGGGGCCAGCCCCTCCTCTTGCCCCTGTTGAAGCTTGGCACAGGCTGGGGAGGCTGGCACTGCCAACGCCATCCCTCCATGTTGGGCAAGCCTGTTCCAAGGGGCTGGACTCACCTCCCCCATTGTGGCCTGGCTGCAAGGGATTGGGGGTGAGCTTGTTGAGGGACAAGGCGGTGGCAGCTGTGGGGTGTGTCTCATCTGAGTCCCCTTTCCACCCCTACCAGCTCTTCCTGCGGGCCTGCCCATGGCAGGAAGGGGCCAGGGACACTCATGGCACAGACAGGGCATGCAGAGCGGACCCATGGCATGCTCGGCCCGCCGGGTGCCATGCAGCTGTCCTGGACTGTTGGGTAGCTGTCAGAGGGCTGAGTCGGTGGTGGAGTTCAAGGATCCCCCGATGGGCTGGGCTGCTGATTCGGTCTGTGGTGGGGTCTCCTGGGAGCTGGACCCTTGGGCGGGCAGCTGCAGAAATTCTGGAAGTACCAGGTCCTCTTTCCTCAGAAGGCCCCTCTGGTCGTGGGCCCCGCTGCTCTGCACCCGGTTCAGCAGCTCCACCAGGCCTGGAGGCAAGCCACAGCATGAGGGTTCCCCCCGGCAGACCTGCCTATATGCCAGCCCACAATAGTCCTGCTGCCTTACTGTGGCCACTGCCTCCCTGGCCCCAGCACCAATGGCCTGTGGCCCCCTGTTCCAGCCCCTTTGACCCCCCAACCCCCATCCTTCCTGTTCCATGCCCAGTGGCACCCAGCCCCCTGCCTTAGCTCAAGGCTCTCTGATGCCACCCTGAATGGTCCCCAACCCCACTGCCCTAGTCTTTCTGATCCCCAGCTCATCCACCATGTACCTTCGATGTCACAGGTCTGCCGCTTTCCAGTGGCACTACTGGGCACCTTCACCAGAGAACTGGGGGACGCTGGAGGGGGATGGGTGGCCTTGTCCTGAGTTCTAGGTGGGCAGCCCTGCGAGAATATGGGGTCAGAGCCAAAATCGGGAGAGGAGAAGCAGAGGGTGGAAGAGGCCACTCGCCTTTCGCTCACCTGGCTGCGGCAGGGAGATTTGTCACGGGCTTTGGAGATCTTCACACCTGCAGCAGAGAGGGCCACAGTTAGTGTTTGCCTCCCACCTGGACCCCCTTCCTCCTGGGCCACAGCTGTTCCAGACCAAGCCCCGAGGCCAGCGTCCCCTACCTGGAAGAGTGTCCAAAACCAGTCTCTGGGCCGCCACCGAGCTCACTAGCTTCCCCAGATCCAGAGGCTGTTTCTCGCCTGGCTGTGGGGAGAGGTCAGCAGCCCGCGGTACAGGCCTCCGCCCGGCCCCGCCCCGCCCCGCCCCGCCTCGCCTCGCCCCGCCCCGCGGCCCGGCAGCTCACCCGGTGCAGCGCCACCTCTAGCGGGCTCAAGCCGTGCTTCTCCAGAATGGGCTGCAGCGCCTCCTGCAGCCGCTTGGTGGGCTTGGCTGAGATTCGTACCACGCGCTCCAGTGCCGTCAGCTCCAGCCTGCGAGGAACCCTCGGGCAGCAGAGGGCCGGAGGGCCGGCCCCCCGCCAAACCCTTCCCAGGACAAACCCGAGGGGGTGGAGCTTGAACTGCAGAAGGTGGGACAGGCTTGTAGGGGGCGGGGTTTGTCCCAGGGGCGGGGCTAGCACGAGGGGCGGGGCCTGGGGAGCCAGGTAGCTAGAACAGGGCCTGAAGGGAGCGTCAGGACCTGGGACCCAGACTTGGGGGCAGGACACTCACTCGAAGGTGATCCTGTTTTCCAGCCGCACTTCCTGATCCGCCAGCACGGTGCAGTCCTGATCCAGGACCAGGGCCTTCTGTGGATGCCAGGCAGGGTCTAAGAGTCCCTCCCCCAACCCCCAGCCATCCCTGTGGGTCTGAGAACAACTTCACGCCCTCCCATGGCCACCACTGGGCTTCCTAGAGGAAGGGATGGAGGGTGGAAGAGCTGTAGGGGAGCAAATGGGTTAAGGTACCAAGCTGGAGTCCAAGCCCAGGAAAGCCAAGGCCAGGGAGAAGAGTGGCAAGAATGCTGGACATTCTTAGGAAAGGACAGAAATTACGAGAAACGTAGCTGCTGGCATGAAATGATAAGGGGCAGGCCTAGATCCGGGATCTCTGGCCTACTCTTTCTGTGCCAGGACAGGCTCTGCCTCCAGGACAGCTGTCTCATGTCCCTCAGGTGTGTGAAATCTGACCAGACCAGCTGGAAGCATTTCCTCCCTCACCACCCACCTTTGACCAACCACCCTGGCCTGGTCCCATTTTTGACATTTGTCCACTTCTCTCCATTCCCCGCTACTAAGGACACTTCTCGTTTCCTCATTCAAAAAGGGCCCACCCTCAAAACTGCTGTGAAACCAGAGGATGTGAAGCATCTGGCACAATGCCTGGCACACAGTAGGTACATAAACAGTAACTCTCGTGATGACCACCTTCAGAGGCCCCACTGCCTGCTCCAGCCTGATGTGGGGGTTGGGGGCAGCATCTCCCAGGCAGTAGGCTTATGCTGTGCTGCAGGAGCAGGTGGAGTGTGGGTGAGGAAGTTATATTTAGCATGTATGAAAGCCCATCTGGGCTGCTGGCAGCCGCCCTAGCGGCCTGAGAAGAGTGGGCAGAATGCCTCCCACTACTGCCCTCGCACCCCTGCACTCCAGGCCCCTGAACATGCCCCGCAAGTACCCACCTGCAAGCCTTTGCCTAAGCTGTTCCCTCTGCCTGGAATATCCTCCCCCACAGCTCTGCCCATCCACATCTACTGCTGCTTCTTTCATGAAGCCTTCCGGACACCAGCCAGAAATGCCTACCCTCTCCCAAGAGACCTTCTCTGGAGTTTTCACTCTTCCTCCTCCCTGATCACTCCCTGCTTGGCTTACTTTCAGCCTGTGGGCCAGGAGGACAGCCCCAGATCTAGGTTCCTCTCCCCCACACACCTGGCACGGCCTTAGGACTTGTCTACTAGGTAAATGAAATCCCGATGGCCCCCTGGAAGGTAGCATTCTTCCTTGAGATTCCCCTGACTGAATGGTTTCCTTTAAAGCCAGTTTTCCCCTAGGTCTTCTTTAAAGTTTAAGCTAGTTTGCACCTAAAGGAAAAAGTTCATTGGTTAGGTGCAGTTGGGTGCCCCTAGAGGCTAAGGAGGTGAGGGCACCCCACGGATGGCCATTTCCAGGATGGGTCTGTGGGGATGGGAATCTGGACTCTGGGAACGATGAGGGGCAAACCCCAGCTCCAACAGTGGTTCTCTCCAGTTTTACCTCCCTAAGATCACCACAATAGGATGATGGATGAAGGTGGAAACCTGGAAGGACATGAGGTGGGGGGTGGGTGGATGTCTGAGTGAGTGAAAGTTGGTGCTGAGGGTGCTTTGGAGTTGGGTTTAGAACTTGAATTGGGGTTGGAGCCATGACTGAGCAGAGACAGAAATGGAGTTGGGGTCAGGATCAGGAAGGAGGTTAGAGTTGGAGCCAGGTCAGGTTCCCACCTGTTCATTGCCCACCAGGTAGACCTTGATGTCAGGTAGAGAGAGGCCTCGTTTCTCACAGATCCCTGCCAGCATGTCTCGGATGGTGAGGCCAGGTCTGGCCAGGGCCAAGGAGGCTGTGCCATCGGGCAGGTACACACAGCAGTACTTCCCTGGCCGGCTTTCACTTTCACCCTCCGTGCTCCCAAGGCTCTTCCGGTGGCTCTGATTCAGGGCAGGAGTCGGGGAGATTATGTGTACACATGCAAGGGCATGCACACAGGTACACAGAGATAGGTAAGCTTGCTGGGGCTCAAGCATGCACACGCACTCCCAAGGCAGGCAAAGATACGTCCTCCTGCAGGAACACATGTATGCACACCCAGGCATATGGGCACCTAGAGACGGGTCCACCCGCTGATTCCCACACACGTGCTGTGTATACACACCTGGGCGCTGCACATGTGCACACATTTGCCAACTGAGGATGTGTACCCATGACATATATGGGGACCAATATAGTGAGACAAGTAAGGAGGCTGAAGGGTTGGCTACGCAGAGAAAGCTGGGAGACGCAGTAAGGACAGCAACTTGGAATGAGGGCCACCACGTAAATGGGCCTGAGTAGTGACTCTAGCCCATAGAGCATCTTGCCTTCCCCAACAGTCGGCTCACCTCAGATTTGCTGCTGACGAAGGCTAGGAAGCCAAGGTCCAGGCTGGCGGAGGAGTTGAGGGAGCCCTGAGACTCTCGGCGCAAGGCGGCGTTTGCAGTCCCGCCCAGCTCTAGTGAAGAGGAAGCGATGAACGCGAACAGCCCCCCGCCCTCACCCATCCTCTGCGGAAGCCTGTTCCCCACTGGTGGGCCTTGTTTGGAGCCATCCTGCAGGGGCCCAGGTGTAAATTCCTGGGAGCGACACCACCGTTGGAGATTTCCAAACGTCTGAGGTCTAGCCCAAGACCCGAACCACCCAGGGGAGTGTGGTGGTCACTGGGACCTGCGTTTCAATTTTCACAGACTTACAGACTGTGGGCCACGTAGGAGGAAGGGGGCACTCCCCAAATTTAACCAAACTCCCGCCTTCCCCGCATCTCTGTTGCTCGCTCCTGCCCTCACCCCGGCGGAAGGACTTGCGGAGAGGGCGGCCCCCGGGACCCTCAACGGGTGGCAGCTGCCCCAACTCCTCCACACCCAGCGGCAGCGACTTCCCGGGCTTCAGCTTCGGCTTCTGTGGGTACAGGGGAGGCGCTGGCACCGGGCTGGGCCCCAGCCCGCCTGCAGACCGTGGGCACAGACCCGCAGATCTGCACCCGGGGGCGTCCCCTCTTGCACGCGGTCCGCAGGACCCCCTGCCTCGCCCAGTCCATCGCCCAGTCCCACGCACCTTCCTCGTGGCGTCAGGGCTGCCGAGGCGCGAGGAGCCAGGTTCCCGCAGAGGGCGTCCCTCGGCTTCGGCTAGCAGGCACTCGCGGTACAGCGGGGACTTGACGAAGCGCGCATAGCTGTCGAACTTCATCAAGTTGAAGATCTGCGGGGCGACCCCGGAACAGGTGAGCCGGGGCTGGGGTGGGGGCGCTGGGCTGCCTGCACCCAGGCCGGGTCCTTGGGGCTGGCCCCGCCCCAAACCTAGGGCTGGATTTCCCAAGCCCCGCCCCGACCTCAGTTCCTATACCCACCCCCGGGGTCCAGGCCCGCCCCGAGCTCAGCTAGGCTCCGTCTCTAACTGTCCTTCCCCGATGCCTCTGATATCGCCCTCTGAGCTCCGCCCTGCCTGCCCCGGCATTTGGCTCTGTCTCCGCCTCCAAATTTGCCCCCTCCGCTTTGTAGTTCAGACTCCCCGCCAGGGTCCGACCCCGCCCCTGCTCCTTTTGTCTCCCTTTCAAGGCCAATCCCCCCAGGATCGCCCACCTGAAGCTGCTGTGCCCGAAACATGTCCGGCCGGGGCTCGGCCAGCACCTCCTCGCCAAGCCAGGCCTGACGGTCGATGTTCACTGGGCTCAGCGCCTGGCTGGACAGGAACTCCTGGTAGATGTTGCGGGCCTCCTGAGCTAGCTGAAGGAGGAGGGACGGGAGGAGTTGGTCAGGGAGCGTGGCCCCAGTTCCCCTCTCCCCAGCCCTCGGCCCCAGCTCCCCCTTCCCCCACCTGCTGGGTATCGCTGGCCGGGATCTGTTGGAAGCGCTCGCAGGCCTTCCAGAAAGTCACGTTTTCCGCGCTGAACTCCTTCTTCAGGAACTCCTGGGAGGGGAAGGAGGGGGAGGCAGGCAGAGACTCAGAGACACAGAGACCAAACTGGGGGATGTGATCAAAAAGACTGGGACAGAGACAGGGCCAAGAGACCAAGCCAGACAGACAGGGCCAGACAGACAGACGGAGCCAGACCGATCTGAAGACAGGGAGAGAAAATGAGAGGCAGAGACAAGGACAGGGAGAAGGAAGAAAAGTTCCCAGCTGGGAGAAGAGGAAGAGGGTGCTGCAGGAAGGCTAGATGAGGAAGCTGACAGAGGACCCCACTCTGGCCAGCCTGAAGCTCCATCCACGCCCTGCCCTCTCCCGTGTCCCCCCTTCCCTTTCCCTACCCCAGGCTTACAGTGAAGTAAGCCAGGCCCAGCGGGTCCTGCAGCAGCCGCTCGAAGGACAGGGCCCAGCTGGCCACAGGCTGCTCCTCGGTTGGGAAGGGGCTGCTGGGACCACTGGGGAGGCTGTGGATGCTGAGGGAGCTGCCGCGGCCCTCGCCCTGGCCCTGGGGCCCCGTCGTGCTGCTCAGCTCTGCAGGGGGATGGACAAGTCGGGGTGAGCCTTGCTGCCTTCCCCAGCCCCTGGCACAACCCACCCTCCCCCATGCATCCACTCTGCAGCCATGTTCCCTGGAAAGATAGCAGGTGGCAGGGGTGTCCCCACCCATCTCCACCTCCCTCCTCCCTCCCACTCAGCCAGTTCTCCACACATTCTGTCACTTACCTCCATCTGACACAGCCAGAACCTATAAGAGACCCAACAGAGAAAGTCAGACGAGCCCAGTGAGGATTCCCAGGGGACAGTTCTGGGCCCGACTCCCAGGAGCTGGAACTGTGTTCTCCTCTACCTGGACATCCCCGGCCAGGTTCTACTTCGTCAGGGTTTTGCTCAGGCTGCCCCTGGCTCCCCTTCCATCCTGTGCCAACCACTAAGTAGTGGGACTTATGGCAGGTACCTTCTAGCAGCCCCTGGTTCCCTCCTCCCCCAGCCCCTGCTGGGTGAGCCAGGTGTGCATAGCATGGTGGGTAGGAACAGACTTTAGTCTCTGCCACTTACTAGCTGTGTAACTTTGGGCAAGTTAGTTAACTTGTTTGCCTCCATCTGTAATCTGTAAATAGGAGATAATGCCTATTTACAAATGGAGGCAAACCATTTGCTTCCATCTTGATGTAAAGATCAAGTCAGTTTAATATATTCACAGCATTGGCTGGACATGGTGGCTCACGCCTGTAATCCTAGCACTTTGGGAGGCCGAGATGGGTGGATCACCTGAGGTCAGGAGTTCGAGACCGGCCTGGCCAACATGGTGAAACCCAGTCTCTACTAAAAATACAAAAAAAAAAAAAAAAATTAGCTGGATGTGGTTGTGGATGCCTGTAATCCCAGCTACTCGGGAGGCTGAGGCAGGAGAATCGCTTGAACCCAGGAGGCAGAGGTTGCAGTGAGCTGAGATTGTGGCATTGCCCTCCAGCCCGGGTGACAAGAGCAAAACTCCGTCTCAATAACAGAAAATCAAATAAAAATATATCCACAGCATCTAGAACACGGGCCAGCATGTGATATGGGCTGTATAAACATGTGCTGTCTTTGAGGAAGGAGAGGTGTCTCTGCAGCCAGTGATCTTACTATTGCACGTGTTGCCTATTGGGCCCAGAGTCCCATTACCACCGTGGGAGGGCAAAAGATGGTGGTCTATAGTACAGAGCAGTGGTTCTCAAACTTCAGTGCAGAGTGGGAGGACCCCACCTCTGGAGATTCAGGTTCAGTAGGTCCAAGATGGGGCCTGAGGCTGTCCATTTCTACCAAGCTCCCAGGTGATGCTGATGCTACTGGTTCAGGGACTACTCTGTGAGTAGTACTGCTGCAGTAACTAACTCCATCCTTGCCCCCAATGCACAACTCTGGTTTCTCTGGGAATCCCAATCATTAGTGAAACAGAAAAACTCTCCTCTCAAAATGACTCTTGCGGTGGTTTCTCTTGTTTCTCTTTTTACCTCCCTAGCACCTCCTCCAGCTTCCTCGCTATCTCCCACTCATGCAATGTGGCCTCAACCCTTCTCTGGCTCTGTCCTGGGCACTTTGTCCCATCCACAGATCCACAGCTCCAGACACACATAACCAACTTCCTGGTAACAGCTCCAGCGCCTATCACCCCTGACTTGGGGTTAGAGGGCAGGACAGAGGCTCGGGGTGTGCGCGAGGAGGGCAGGGCCAGGCAGCCCAGCGGAGGGGGGCGAGTCCCCCCTCAAATGTCCCACAAGCCCTCAAGCTCCCAAATGGAAGTCCCAAATGGAAGCTCCCTCTGCCTCCACCAAAACACAGTACCAAACCAGCTTCCCTGCCCCCATCTTTCTTCCCATCACCCGGGCTTCCAACATCAGGGCTTGAGTCATCCCCAGTTCCTACTTCCCGCTTACCTCCTACATTTTCACCATGCCCTGTCACAGAAGTTCCTACCACCAGCCCCTTATTCCCATCCCAACTAGAAACAGGCCTGCAAACATCTCCACCCCTGGAAAGCCCCCCAACCCCCACCCTCCTGAATGGAACCTTCCTCTCTGTTTCCTACTCCCACCCTGAGAGTATTCAGGTCACAGGGCGGCCATCTGTGGGCCAGATCCGGTCTGCAGATATGTGGGAAATTACTATTACCTTGGCCCTCTCAGGTTTTATTATTATGATTATTATTTTTATTTAAAGGTATTTTCCACATTTAAAAAGCAAGAGATTTTAAATTCCACTTGCTCTGTGAGACTGTAATGCTCCAGCTCCTTCTCAGCAGGACAACCTTGTCCGGGATTGAGCAGCCACCACCTTCCCCAAAAGGGCTTACACTCCTCTCAGAGGCCTCTGGGGCCAGTTTAATGCATTTGTGTTACTTGTGGAGGCAGTGGGAGGCAGGCTCAAATTTGGGAGGTCAAATTTGTGCTGTGTGACTTTGGACGAGGTACTTAACCTCTCTGTGCCTCAGTTTTTTCCTCTCTAAAAATGGAGCAAATAATGGTCCTGACTTCGAAGGACTGGTGCGATTAAATGAGTGAAATATATATAAAGAACTCAGAACACCATCGGGCGTGTAGTAAATGTTCAAGGAACGTTACTATTAATGTCGTTCTTGTGTCAGTGTTGATGCCTGACCCCGCTACACATTCGAGTTTGCCACTCCCGCCATAGAAGGAAAGAGCACAGGTGTTGGGGGCGGGGAGGGGTCTCTCAGATCCAGATTCAAACCCCAGCCCTGACTTTTTCCAGTTTTACAACTTCGGGCTCCTCCCTGGGCTTCGCTTCCCATCTGGAGCCCGGGGATAAGAAGTTGCAGTGGAGGGCGGCGAGTTAGTGCAGAGCGCGCTGGGCGGGGCGTCGGGCCCAGCGCGCCCCGCCCCCGTCTCCGGCCCCGCCCCTCCTGGCCCTGCTCTCGTGCTCCCCGCTCTGTCCTCCCCGCAGAGTCAAATCCCCCAACGAAAGTCGGTGCTTCCCACGGCGACAGGAGAAAGTCCCCACTCCGAGGGCGGCAGAGGGCTGCGAGGAGGGACGGGACGAAGCCTTTCCCCGCGCGGCCGCAAGGTTCCTCTGCAGCCTGCACCTACCTGCCCGCGCCCGGGCTCCTCCTCCCCCGACTGCACCGCCACGGTGTTCCCAGCCTCGGAGACGCAGTCATCGCCCTCCCCCAGATCCCCGAGAATCACCCGGACTCGCCCCCCTCCGCTGGGCTGCCTGGCCCTGCCCTCCTCGCGCACACCCTGAGCCTCTGTCCTGCCCTCTAACCCCGAGTCAGGGGTGATAGGCGCTGGAGCTGGCGCCAGCCAGCACTTCAATTTTGTTTGGCCCTCACAGGTTTATTTTCCATGTTCTGCTTAACTGAATGTCGTTAAGTGGGGCTGCCTGCTAGATCCTCCCCAGGCCCCACCCCTCCCCACGGTGCCAACCCGGGCCCTTTCCCTGCCCCCGGAGGCACGTTGCGGTTGCCAGGTTACGGCTAAAACCCTACCTGGGCCTGACTAATGAACCCCCTTCAGCCTCACCCATTTCCCTCCCCCTCACCTCCACCCTACACTTCACCGAACTTTTCTATTTTCCCCACACCCCTGCTTCCGGCTTTGCCATTGCCAGTGCCTGGGTATCTGCTCCTGCTCTTCGCTTGGAATTGCTCCCCGATCTCTGCCCGTTGACATTAGTCGTCCCCAAACACCAGGCCCCTTGAGTGCCCCTTCCCACCACGTGCTTATCCACCCATGTCCCGGCCTCTCTCCCCTGCCAGTCTGGTCGCCCCTGGAGTGCTGGCCTGGTTGGTGGGAGGGGTCAGATCTGAACTCCCTCCTCAAGAAGCACCGTCTTTGCCCCGTGCTCCCAAGCAGCCATCAGGACCCTGGCCTTGGCACCCCTTCACTAGGGACTCTCAGCCCCTGAATGCCACCTGTAGCTCTCCATCCTGAGCCTCTCTTGCCCTGACAGTTGTTGATAGCATAGCTGGAGCTGAAATTGAGTAGGGACAGAAATCTGGAGATGGGTGGGAGTGGGGGTGGAATCCAATTCCAGCTCTGCTATTCGGGAACAAGTAACTTCTCTGAGCTTCAGTTTTCCCTGGGTAGCATGGGGCTCAGCACTCCCAATTTCCTGAGGCTGCTGTGAAGCTTGAATGAGGCCCCACGAGTGAAAGCACCAGGCATGCCACAATCAGAGCAGCACCCCACAGCGGAGTGAGGTGCAGGTGTGCGGGGGCCCTGCAGGGGCTCTGGCCTGCCCTGGCTGCCACTGCAGGGCCTGGGGAAGTTGTGTTGAGCAGGGCTGGCCTCCCCTGCTTTAGCCTGCTTGAGAAGAAGTGGTGAGTGAATGGAGAAAAAGGGGAAGAAAGGGCAAGGAAGGGTGTGGTGGCCAGTGACACACGGACCCAGGCTTGGACCTCAGCTGGTCATATTTTTTTCTTAGGAATTTGGTCCTGGGGGAGCTGCTGGCATCTGAAAATGCTAAGGTGAGAGTAAGGCCCCAATTTCCTGAGCTTTGACTGTGTGGCAGTCACCCTCTGGCAGCACACATTCATGTCCTCCCTCCATCTTTACGGGTATCTTGTGTGGCAGGTATTATTACCCCCATTTTACAGATGAGGAAACTGAGGCCCAAAGAAGCCATGCAGCTGAGATGTGGCGGAACTGAGATTAGAACTCAAGTTTGCCTGATTCTGGAGCCTGAGGCCTCCCCACCCTCTACCCAAGCTGACTCCCTTTGTGGACCAAGGAAGCTTGGAGGCCCAGGGCCTCAGCCCTTGGGGCACAGGTGGGCAAGTCTAATCTGGCATGACCTGCTCAGGGGCTCCTCTTGAACTGTGCCCTCTAGAGGGATCAGACCTTGAAGGAGGGCCAATTTTCTGAGCATCTTCTATGCTGGGCACCCTCTACCATCCTCTTGAGGATTTCATCCTAGCTTGAGGGGCTGCAAGACCCTGTCTGGAGATGTCCACACAGAATCTGGGTGTCTGGTCCCTTCAACTTGAACCAGCCTGTGGAGATGACCCCTGGCCTTGCCCCTGTATAAGGCCACCCTGAACTCGAGTGCCCTGAGCTGGACGCCAGGGACAAAGAGAGAGCTGCATGGGCTTTGCCTTGCAGGTCTTCCTGCCACGAG
This sequence comes from Pan paniscus, assembly GCF_029289425.2. Lineage (NCBI taxonomy): Eukaryota > Metazoa > Chordata > Mammalia > Primates > Hominidae > Pan > Pan paniscus. Next base: position 172,445,171 of record NC_073253.2, on the reverse strand, counting down.
GGGAAGACTAACTAGGCCCTCTGACAGGACAGGCCAGGCTAACTGCCCCTCCAGGCTTAACTCTCAGCCTCCCCTAGGGCCCTGTCCCTGTGTTTGCCCACAGCCAGGCCTATGCCATGCCCTCCCTCCTCCAGCTTGCAGACCCTTTAGGGACCGTCTCCTACAACACGGTGCATGGAGCTAGTGGAGAGTCTTGCTCTGTTGCCAGGCTGGAGTGCAGTAGCACGAACTCGACTCACTGCAACCTCTGCCTCCCAGGTTCAAGCAATTCTCCTGCCTTAGCCTCCCAAGTAGCTGGGACTACAGGCACACACCACCACACCCAGCTAATTTTTTGTATCTTTAGTAGAGAAGGGGTTTCACCATATTGGCCAGGATGGTCTCGATCTCTTGGCCTCATGATCTGCCCGCCTCGGCCTCCTAAAGTGCTGGGATTAGAGGCGTGAGCAACTCTGCCTGCCTCCTCTCTCTCTCCCTCCCTCCCTCCCTCCCTCCCTTCCTTCCTTCCTTCCATCTTTTTTTTTTTTTTTTTTTTTTTTTAATATAGGATCTTGCTCTTTCACCCAGACTGCAGTGCAGTCTGAGTGTGATCACAGCTCACTGCAGACTTTACCTCCTGGGGTCAAACGATCCTCCCACCTCAGTTTCCCAGTAGCTGGGACTACAGGTGCATACCACCATGCCCAGCTAATTAAAAAGAAGATGGGTCCTCACTATGTTGCCCAGGCTGGTCTCAAACTCCTGGGCTCAAGCGATCCTCCTGCATTGGCCTTCCAAAGTGCTGGGATTCCAGGCTTGAGCCACTGCCTGGTATTTTCACCTGTGTCTTTTGTGCCTTGCCAGACTAGGGGGCAGGGACTAGGGCGGATGGGCCTGGGTCGGGAGTGTCTAGGATAGGGGCAGTGGCAGCACCAAGCAGGCACTAAGGAGGGGTTGTTGAATGAATGAGTGAATAAGTACATGAACAAATGAAAAGGTAAAGAGGCTGTGTGAAGACATCCCTAGGAAGGGGGCTGGGAGATGTCTCCAAGTGACAGGTTTCCTTGCAACTGACAAGGAATGCAAGTGACAAGCTGAATGGCAGAGAGGCAAGGCTGACAACTGAAGCTTCCACAGCAGGGAATGATGGTGGCGAGAGGAGAGGTAGGGAAGGACCGGGGCCAGGCAGTTCTGGGGGTTCAGATGCTGACGTTCTACTCTCCGGCTGACCTCGGCACAGCATTTACTTCTCTGAGCCTCCCTTGGGAGGTAACTCATGGAGGGACCAGACATACCTGTTCCCCAGGCGCCCCTCCATCCACATCCCCACCTCAGATCCCAGTGCCTGTCTGGCCCTCCCTGCCCTAGCTGTGCAAGGCCGCAGGAAGCTACTCAGTGACCAGCAGGCAGCCAATCTGTGACCCTCGGGATTCTAAGAGGTGGCACAGAGAGTTCGGAACAGGCCCAGGAAGGGCAAAGATAAACCTGTGTGTGACAGTTCTGAGAGGAGCCGGGGCGTCTGTGGGCTTGATGGAACTGGGGGCAGACCTTGGGGGCACCCTCCCTGCTCTAGGTGACTTTTGAGTAGAGAAGTCACAGGCTGACACAGAAGGGGCAGGGGCTGGGTCTGTCTCTGGGCCCCCTCTGCTGCCCTGTAGTTCTAGGCGCTGTCCCAGAAGCATCAATCCAGTTGCCCTCCCTGGGTGGGCCTGGGGTTAGCCTCCTTGGCTTCCTGGCCCGGTCACCTAGGCAAGGACGAGCCAAGTGTCATGCCTGTGACGTGGGAATGCAAGGGAGGTGGGTTTTCTTTTTGCACTTTCGTGGTGGGGTCGGTACTGCAGACAGTGAGATGGGGGGCTGAGCTGGCTTTGAAGGGTGGCCTCTCTCCCAGCCGGCCAGCCCGGGCTGGGCAGGAAAGAGATGCTGGAAGAAGAGGTAGAGGCAGGTTTTGGGAACTAAGGGGCAGGAGTGGTGATGGGGCTGCCTCAGCTTCTTGGTGAGGCAGGAGATCTTTGAATTGGGGCTGAAAATGTAGGGGGCACTGGGCTGACAATTATGCAGCCTCCACAATGGGTCAAAGGCCTCATATGCATTATTTCACTCTATCATCTCAACAAGCCTTGAACTTCATTCCAACCTCTTCATTTTAGGGATGAGGAAACTGAGAGCTGGCGAGGACCCTCCCTCCAGTAAGAGAGAATAGAACCAGGACTGGAACCCAGGTCTCTATAGAGCCACTGGCTTTGGCCCGTGATACCAGGCTGGGGCCTGGTGGTGGGCCAGGACACTGGCCTTCCTGAGGTTGTTAAGAGGGACTCTTCCAAGTGAGGGGGGATCCCTAGGGAGAGAAGGGAGGCCCAGCACAGCTTGCCCCATCTGCTGAATGAATGAGAAGAGCCAGATCCTCTGAGGGCAGCTCTGATCTGGGGCTAAGCAGCCAGGGAGAGGGTTAAGGGGTGGGGCAGCTGCAGCCAGGGGGATCCTAGTGCTCAGCCCTTCCTGGAATCTCAGGAATAGAACAGGCAGAAGCTGCATCAACCTAGTCTGACCCTGCTGCCCCATCCTGGGCTGCCCAAACAATGCTAGCTCTGGCAGGAAGCCTCTGGAGTAGCTCCGGCTGGAGGACACCGACCCAGCAAGAGCTGCCACTAACATGACCTTGGGCACCTGGAGCAGGGGGTGAGGAGGGGAGGACTCAGGCTGAGCGGGATGTAGGGGCTTGAGCCACTGTGGGGATGGGTGGGGGGCAAGGAGCACATCGAGTGTCCCTGAGACCCTGGGATGCAGCCCCAGATGCAGCAGGTGAGGGAGTGGTGGGGGCTGGACCAGAAGCCTGTGCCCGCTCTGTTCTGGCCTCACTGCCAGGGTTGTACCAGGCTCCCGGCTGGGCCATCTGGAAGGGTCTAGGGGTGAGAGCACCAGGTCCCACCACCTGCTGCTGTCTGTACCCAACTTCTCTCGCCTGCTGGCAGCCCGTGGGCTCTTCCCTGGCCCTGCCGGGTGTGCCTCCTGGGCTCCACCCTGGGTGTGCCCACCCCCTCCTCGTGGCCCTGGCCCGGAGCCCACACTCACCATGCGCCCGTTGGGGACGCCCAGGTGCTTGGGCTTCCCTGGCATGCCGCTGCCGATCAGGGGTCCCCACCGCGGGGGCTGCCCACCATGGGGACTGTGGGCAGCGCCGGCCAGAGCTTGCACGGTGGCGGGCAGGCAGTGGAGAGAGCCCGACTCGGCTCCTGCGGGCCCTCACATCCTGAAACACCGCTCACTACCTCTTTTCTCTGCCACAGGAAGTGTCTCTATAGAAACCAAACCACAGAAAGAAGCAAGGTCTAAGAGAGCGAACGCCTCTTCCTACACACACACGCGCACACACACACACGTTCACGCACACACACGCCACCAACACACTCCTGGCAGCATCCCGCACAGGCACCAACACAAGGCAGAGGCTTCCGTGTGCCCAGCAAGGAGCCCAGCCTGGTCTGGCCAGGACCAGGGAGCTCTAAGTTCATGCCTGGGCTCACAGCACACGAGTAAACATACCTAGGCACCTTTGTCCACCCTGGGGGCGTTCCTGTGGACATGCACACACGTGCACTGGGACCTGTGCATCCACACGTGTACTTTACTCGGCACACACTTATCTCATACCTACTGTGTGCCAGACAAACATGTGCTCGGTACCCCTCTCCCCCGCAGCTGCGCATATGCAGGGTACCTCTAGCCCCAGACACCTACAGGCTCCTTCCATGCATGTGGCCAGGTGTGCAGACAGATGGATAACTTGCCCGCATGGCTGTGCACACACAGACATTCAGGTATGCGTGTCATAAACACATGGGCTCTCCCTTACAAGGGGGACTTGGGTGTATAGTCATGTGCATGCACAGTCCCCTGAACAGGTGCATGTGACAGGCACACCTGAACATAGGACATATGTATTCCGACACTCCAGTGACATATGCGTAAGCAGGTATGATGCACACGCTCACCTACCTAGGTAGGGGACTGGATCACCTATATCTGTGGCCAAAGACTTGAGCGCATTCATACTCACTCAGAAATCCTGCCTTAGTCAACTCAGGCTGCTATAGCAAAAATACCATAGACCAGGTGGGTTAAACAACAAATAAGTATTTCTCACACTTCTGGAGGCTGAGATGTCCAAGGGCAAGCCGCTGGCACATCTGGTATCTAGAGAGGGCCCTCTTCCTGGTTTGCAGACAGCTGTCTTTTTGCTGTGTCCTCACGATAGCAAGTGGAGATAAAGGAAGCCAGCTCCCTCCTGTCTCTTTTTATAAGGGCACTAATTCCTAATCCCACCCTAAGGGGTTCTCTTTCATGACCCAATTACCTCTCAAAGGCCCTGTCTCCAAATAACACCTTGCAGGTTAGTGTCTCAACGTATGAATTTTGGGGGATATAAACTTAATTTGATAGCATGTAGTGTTGGCTGAAGGGTGGGCATCCTGCCCTCGGCCCTGACCTGGCCCCAGATGAACTCCAGTTTTAAAAATTTTAGCTAGGGTCCTTGGTTTGCCTCTTTCTCACACATGCGTGTCCCCACTGCAAGGACTTATATTTTCTTCTAAGCGTGGGCTTACTAAGACCCCTCAACTTGCCCACCATTCTGATTTGAGCTACTCTTTCTCTTTCTTTTTCTTTCTTTTCTTTTCTTTTCTTTACTTTTTTTTTTTTGAGACAGAGTCCTGCTCTGTTACTCACCCAGGCTGGAGTGTAGTGGCAGGATCTAGGCTCACTGCAGCCCTGACCTCCTGGGCTCAAGCAATCCTCCCACCCCAGCCTTCCAAGTAGCTGGGACCACAGGTGCATGTCAACGTGACTGCGTAATTTTCTTTTTTGTAGAGATGTCTCCTATGTTGCCCAGACTGGTCTCAAACTCCTGGGCTCAAGCAATCCACCCACCTTAGCCTCCCAAAGCTCTGGGATTACAAGTGTGAGCCATCGTGTCCAGCCTCAGCTAGTCTTTCTGCAGCGACAAGGTGATAGCCACTTCTCCATATTCTACCCTCTGCCCCACTGCCCCTTCTAGGGCTGTGACCTGAACTCTTCAGTGGCAGAAACTGAATAGCTCTTCACCACAAATTCATGTCCTTTTTTCCTGGGCACGTGGCTAACTTTACTTTCCCAGGTTCCCTTGCAGTCAGATGTGGACATGTGACTACTTCCTGCCAATTGAAAATGTGTGGGATGACATGTGTCATTTTTGAGCCAAGGCTTTGAAGAAGTAAGTGTGTGCCCTGCACCCTCCCTCTTTCTCCTTCAGCTGGATGGATAGAGAAGATGAGGAGGCCCAGGGGATTGTGGAACCACAAGAAGGAAAAAGCAGGGTCTGTGTATCAGTGCCTGAAGGCAAGCCACCCATCAACCTGGAAACCAGCTTCAGACCATTATGTAAGTGGGAAGTAAAATTTTTTGAGCCTCCTGACAGATGCACAAATCTTGTAAAAATAGTTAAAAAAAAAAAGAATCATCAAAAAAATTTTCAGGTCATTATATACATTAGGGCCTATTTGTTATAGCAGCTAGCACTGCCCTAGTTAACACACTTCTTCTCCCAGCACTGCCTCACCTCTCTCCAGACACCTTGCTTCAGGCCACACAGACAGAGAGATTCAGTCAGACTTGATGTGTGAAAGGGGTTAGCGTGGAGGTTGCTTTTGGGCCTGGACCATTGCCAATGGTGGTCTTAATAAGGTGTGTGACTGTTTCAATGTGCCTATGGGGGTTGTAGGGTGTGTGATATGGGTGAAGACTTCCTGTCTGCTGTGCCATGGATCTGGGCCATTTCCTAGGTGGCTTTACAGTCCCAGTCCTCACAACCACTTTGTGAGTGGTGCTTATTATTCCCATTTCACAGATCAGGAAACTGAGGCTCAGAGAGAAGTGAGTTGCCCAAGGCTATACATCCTCTTAGAGATCTGCTAAGCTGTGAGTGTGCTTGGGGTGCCTGGAACTGGGCTTTGGCCACCACAGATGCCCACAGCTCATCTTCTTCCTGCCAAAGGACAGTCACAGTCTCTGCCTGGGACCCCCTTTGAAGTTCATACTCTCCTGCAGAGACACCTCTTCCCTCCTCTCCACCATGGATGCCAGTTCTAGCTCTGACCACATCTTCACCACAGCTAGCCCTGGCTGTTCCCATCTCTTAGCCCTTATCTAGTCTTCTCCATGCCATGAGAGTGGTGGAGTACCTCCACCCACAAAGCACCATCCTCAACTTCTCCCTTCCTGGCTGCCCACAGGGCATCAGTTCCTGATTTAGTCTCTGGCTGGGACTTCTGATCCTTCTTCTCTGTGAAGACCTCCTTGGCTTAGGCCTCACCCTCTCTCCCCCGATCATGATGAATTCAGTCTCCCTATTATCCCCGCTCCAATCTCTTCTCCTCACCATAGCTAGAGGAATCCACATTGGTCACTCCCATGCTTAGAAATATCCCATTGAGTTCTGGGAAAAGGCCATGTTCCTTAGTTGGGAATTGAAGGCCCTTTGAGTTTTGGCTTCAGCTCCCCCGCAGCCCCGAACTCCAACTTCTCAGCCATTCCAAACTACTTGTATTTCATCTGCTCTCACACATCCCTCCCTAGATTGCAGCTCCTCTTCTCTCTGCTGAGAATGCCTTTACCTTTCCCGGAAAACTCCTACTCATTCTTCATGACCCAATTCCAGGTTCTAGAACAAATATTCATTCTTTCACCAGTTACTTATTAATCACCTCCTATGTGACAAGCACTATTCTAGATGCCAGGGATTCAGTAGTGACCATAGCTGACAAAAATCCCAGTCCCCATGAAGGTCCCATGGAATGTGCATGTTTTTGTTTGTATGGGTGCAGATAAATCTCTGGAAGGGGACACTCCTTGCGAGGGGAGTGGCAGAAGACTTTTGTTGTGTCTTTTCTTTTTTTTTTTTTTGAGATGGAGTTTCACTCTTGTTGCCCAGGCTGGAGTGCAATGGCACAATTTTGGCTCACTGCAACCTCTGCTTCCTGGGTTCGAGTGATTCTCCTGCCTCAGCCTCCTGAGTAGCTGGGATTATAGGTACCCGCCACCATGGCCGGCTAATTTTTTGTATTTTTAGTAGAAACAGGGTTTCACAATGTTGGCCAGGGTAGTCTCGAACTCCTGACCTCAAGTGATCCACCTGCCTTGGCCTCCCAAAGTGCTGGGATTACAGGTGTGAGCCACCATGCCTGGCTTGTTGTGTCTTGTATGTCTGTTCTCTCTCTGTCTCCATACACACCACAAGAATGTGTGACTTTTTTGAGACAGAGTCTCACTCTGTCACTCAGGCTGGAGTGCAGTGGCAAGATCTTGGCTCACTGCAACCTCCACCTCCCAGGTTCAAGTGATGCTCGTGCCTCAGCCTCCTGAGTAGCTGGGATTACAAGCGTGCACCACCACACCCAGCTAATTTTTTGTAGAGACAGGGTTTCGCTATGTTGGCCAGGCTGGTCTCGAACTCCTAGCCTCAAGTGATCCGCCCACCTCGGCCTCCCAAACTACTGGGATTACAGGTGTGAGCCACCGCGCCTGACCAGAATGTGTGACTTTAATAATAAAAAAGCGAATGAAAAATATATGACCAAGAAAAGATTCAGCACTCAATCCTGAATAAGTCCATTCATTCAAGAGGGCAGTTTCTAAAAGGAGCAAGCAACCAACATCCCTCCCTGTGATCTACAACAGGAGTCATTGATTCAAATGTCTGGAGGAGCCAGGCAAGTGCTGTAAACGAGTGACCAGGTGGGGACCAGCTTAGAAGAGGAAGGCATTGGTGGAGGGGCAGTCCCATTCAGCTCCAGCCTATTGTTCTGTTGTGGGAATGTGTGCCTAGATCTTTTGCTTCTTCTTCTTCTTCTTTTTTTTTTTTGGGGGTAAAAAACCGGATGTCTGGATTTCTTTTCTTCTTCTTCTTCTTCTTTTTTTTTTTGTAGAGACGGAGTCTTGCTCTGTCGCCCCGGCTGGAATGCAATGGCGCGATCTCTGCTGACTGCAACCTCTGCCTCCTGGGTTCAAGCAATTCTCCTGCCTCAGCCTCCCGAGTAGCTGGGACTGCAGGTGTCCGCCACCACGCCGTTAATTTCTTTTGTATTTTAGTAGAGACGGGGTTTCACCGTGTTGTCCAGGCTGGTCTGAAACTCCTGAGCTCAGGTAATCTGCTCGCCTCAGCCTCCCAAAGTGCTAGGATTACAGGCCTGAGCCACTGAGCTCAGCCGGAAGTCTGGATTTCTGATGTGAATGTACATATTCCGACTTTTTGTGTGTGTGTGTGTGTGACAGAGTCTCGCTCTGTCGCCCAGGCTGGAGTGCAGTGGCGCGATTTCGGCTCACTGCAAGCTCTGCCTCCTGGGTTCAAGCCATTCTCCTGGCTCAGCCTCCGGAGTAGCTGGGACTACAGACACCTGCCACCACGCCCGGCTAATTTTTTGTATTTTTTAGTAGAGACGGGGTTTCACCGTGCTAGCCAGGATGGTCTCGATCTCCCGATCTCGTGATCCGCCGGCCTCAGCCTCCCAAAGTGCTGGGATTACAGGCGTGAGCCACCACGCCCAGCCTCTATATTCTGACTTTAAAATACTGGTAGTTAAGCCATTTATTAGAATATTGGCAGGTAAAACAGAGCTCTATTCAGCTGCAGGCCACCAGTTTTCGACCTCTGATTCACAGCTTTCCTGGGCCTTCCACGGACGTTACTTGCTGTACCAGGCACTGCGCTCTTTTGCATAGGGATGAGTTCCAGTCATCACTGGGGTCCCAGGCCAGGATCTGTGTCTGTTCCTCTTGCTTCAACCCGACTAGGCCTGAGGAGTTGAGGGTAGTGGAGGCCCTCAAATAATTGGGAATTCTGAGTCTCCAAAGGCGCGAAGCTGGGGCGCCTGACGGCAGGCACGGCTTAAAGGCTTGCCCAGGGCCACCCGGGGAGGACAAGGGTTGGAATTCAGGACTCCGCCTTCAATTCAGAGCTCCTTTCTCCAGGACTAGAAAAGGTTATTCCAGAGACGGGACTTGCGGCCAGAAGCCCAAGACGTCCTAGTCTTCGCGAATCCGTCCCATTAGAGCGACCGACAAAAACTACAAATTCCAGCATGCCCCGAGTCACGGACGGCCCTCGCGCTCCCGCCGGCTCCAACCATCCCTCTGCTCCTCATTGGCTCGCAAGCCTAACGTGCTGTTCCGTGACTGGTTACAGCTCTTGTCGCTCGAAAGAACCCATTGCTGGGGCTGGCCGGCGTGTGCCTTGGAGCCTCTAAGGAGATGAAACGGCACTCAACCAGGATGAGAGGCTGCCCGGCCAATGCAGCTGCCGCCCCGTCTGCTGCGGAGGCTTTGCTTTTTGACTCCCTGGCGACACTAAAGTTGAAGCGCTTCCGGCCGGAGGCCATTAGATGGGACACCCGGAAGGCGGAAGTTCTAGGGCGGAAGTGGCCGAGAGGAGAGGAGAATGGCGGCGGAAGGCTGCATTTGGCGTTGGGGCTGGGGCCGGCGGTGCCTGGGAAGGCCTGGGCTTCTCGGCCCCGGCCCTGGCCCCACTACACCTCTCTTTCTTCTTTTGTTGTTGGGGTCTGTGACTGCGGATATAACTGACGGCAACAGTGAACATCTCAAGCGGGAGCATTCGCTCATTAAGCCCTACCAAGGTGAAGCCCTTGGGGCGGGAATGAGTGAAGAGTGAGGGCGAGGCTGAACAGGGCTAGGGGAAGGCGTGCCCTTTCTCCTGAGCAGAGCATCTCTGTGGGTTTCCTGCCTCTGGTGAGGCCAGTCCTGGCGTGGCCTCTTAGCACCTGTCTCTTCCCACAGGGGTCGGTTCCAGCTCTATGCCCCTCTGGGACTTCCAGGGCAGCACTATGCTCACGAGCCAGTACGTACGTCTGACCCCTGACGAGCGCAGCAAAGAGGGCTCTATCTGGAACCACCAGGTGAGTGGTTCTCAAGAGGATAGGCGTACTGTGCGGTTGGCTGCTAGTCCCTGCCTCCCGAGCAGCTGAGACCCCAGCTTCGTTTATAGGTTTGCACCTCTGTCCCTGGCCTTTTCCTCATCTCGGCCACACCCACCAATAATAAGAGGCGATGGGTATTGGGTACTTACTATGTGTCAGGAGCTGCGCTTGACACTATATCCTCCTCACTTTAAAAGCCATGCGAGATGAGTAATGTTATCTCCATTTTACCCACTGAGAAGCTAAGACTCAGGTTTGAAAGTGCCTTACCCAAAGTTACATAGCCAGAAAGTAGTGGAACTGTCAGGCTGTCTGCCTTGAACCCCCTCAGTAGTGGGAAGAACCGAGCGAACTGGATCTTTATTGGGTGTTTTGCTGTGTATTAGGCACTGACCTTGCCATGCCTTATTGCATTTAATTTTCAAACAAGCTGTTTGAAATAGATGGCTTTCATGACTATACAAAGATAACCCAGCTAGCAAATGTCATAAACAGTATTTAAACTCTGATTTGTCTGATCTCTAAGCCCAGCAGTTCACTCGATGTACTTGACTCTTTTCACCTGGACAGTGGAGGAACCCCTTAGAACCCTTTTTGCAATGCTTGGTTGAGGGTCTTGTCATCAGTAGTGTGGAGGGACTGGACCTGTGGGCAGTTTTAGTGTCTGTGACCTTTGCCTCAGAGTATGTAGTATGTAGTATGTGAGCAGTGGCCAATGACAGCTGCTACACAGAATCCACACTGAGGCAGTCAAGGTGAGGAAAAAGGGGAAAGAAGAATAATTTGGGGCTGGGTTACAGCTTGGAGCGGGACCTGCTCCTGCCCCAGCTTGCCTAATCTCAGCCCTTCCCATGGCTTAAGCTGTTGGCCAGTGTTCTAGTTTTCTCCATCACCCTGCTCTCTGATCCCTGCTGGTTGACTTTCTTGTTTAGTTCTGGGAACCCACACTGTCCTTGTGTTGCCTGGTCTGCCCGTCCCCTCTGCTCCTCCTCTCCTTCCTGCCCCGAGCCTCCACACTGCTGTTAGTGGCATCTGGGGATACTTTCTTCAGCTTTCAGTCTGATCTTCAGAGCGTGGAGTCCCCTGTGAAGGGGTAAGCATGCATTATGTCTGCACAATCTGGCCCCTGGTGCATCTCCAGTCATTCTCTGTGTTAATTTTGTTCCAGCCTCCCTGGCTGCCTTCTTGCCTCAGGACCTTTGCACCTGTTGTTCCCTCTGTCTGGGACACTGCCTCCTGGCTCCTCATGCCTGCTTGGTTCCTTCTCATCTGTTAAGTCTCAATTCAAGTGCCACCCACGCAGACATTTCTTCATTAACCACCCTATCTCCCCCGAGTCACATTCTGTCACATTCTGTCTTAGGGCTTTCAGATATTTTAAAGAAATGATAATTCAGCCTTATATTTTTCATGGAAATGAGTTCAGTATAGCATTATTATTATTTTTTGAAAGCAAGGTGCAAACAGTGCTGGAACTGTAGAAATCAGGAGTAGCCACAAGTAATAGACTCATCTAAGACAGTGGCTTACATTTTGGTTGTAGATAGCTGATGGTTGGCATCATTAGTGGCTCGAGGATGTCACAGGACTGAGAGGCTTCTGCACTTGCCTTCATCGAATTTTCAGTCTGGAGTACAATTGTTTTGCCTTCCTTCCTCCACCTTTCTATTTGGCTCTGCTGATATTCCTGAAACATTTGGAGTGCTTCCTGTAAATTCCGGAAAGAAATTGCTTGGAAATCAGAATTTTCTGTTCAGTGTTTCCCAAGAACTGCCTCTTCCTTTAATGAGCTGGAGGGATGCTTCCTAAACTTTTCCCTTTTTTATCTCCTTCATTCACTCCATCCGGGAGAGGCGTGCACTCAGGCGAACATTCCCTGAACACCTGCTGTCTTCTGAGCAGCCATAAAATAGCTCCTGCTGTGGTGCAGGGGGGGTGGTCTAGATGAAGGAGTGGCTCAGAGTTGACTAGTTGACTAGAACTCTTAAGTGCCTGGTGGCTGCAGCGTAGGACCTGGGGAGGCTGCTCAGGCCCTGTCCTTTTGGGGGTCTTGTGCGGAGGCTGCGGCAGTGGTCTTTAAGCTTTCTTTGCTGTTGTAGCAACCTTTTGAAAAGTTGGCATCAAAAATTGTTTGTCATTAGGTTTAAGTATTTGCAAAGGATGACAGCATATTTTAAATATTGACATTTTAAACTAAAACTGTTCAGTATTTTAAACATTCAGTGGAATCTAAATATTGCAATTTGATGTCCACTTTTTTTTTTTTTGAGACGGAGTCTTGTTCTATCACCCAGGCTGGAGGGCAGTGGCGCAGTCTCGGCTCGCTGCAACTTCCACCTTCCTGGTTCAAGTGATTCTCCTGCCTCAGCCCCCTGAGTAGCTGGAATTACAGGTGTGCACCACCACGCCCAGCTAGTTTTTGTATTTTTAGTAGAGGTTTTTTTTTTTTTTTTTTTTTTTTTGAGACAGAGTCATGCTCTATCACCCAGGCTGGAGTGCAGTGGTGCGATCTCAGCTCACTGCAACCTCCACCTCACGAGTTCAAGCGATTCTTCTGCCTCAGCCTCCCCAGTAGCTGGGATTACAGGCGCGCACTGCCATGTCCAGCTAATTTTTTGTATTTTTAGTAGAGATGAGGTTTTGCCATGTTTGCGAGGCTGGTCTCCAACTCCTGGCCTCAAGTGATCGCCCACCTCGGCCTCCCAAAGTGCTAGGATTACAGGTGTGAGCCACTGTGCCTGGCCAGTATGTCAGTTTTTTAATTGAACTTGTATTTTCATTTCCACACAGAATATTATCCTAATGCAATATATTTAATGCTTGAAAATGTTATTCATTAGCCTACCATATTCTTCTGCAAGTAAAATAAATATGATAATTTAAACTTTTTAATTTTGTTGAGACTGAAACTTTTAATATTTTATTTGAGATTATTATAATTATCTGTACACACTTGATAAAAGTAAATGCATTACACAGTTTTTGAATAATTATTATACAAAAGTAAACATTTTTTGAAACATGAGATCTCAGTAGGATGTCACCCCCTACCCCCATCTGGATGGATAATACTGTCAGAATAAGACAAGTTCAGTACCGCTTCTACTTTTTGTTTTTATGTACATGAATTCTGAGAAACTGTGTTCTCTTAAATAGTAGTTGGAGATGGGGTTATTTTTAAAATTTTAAATTTCTATTATAGATGGGATCTTACTATGTTGCCCAGTCTTATCTTGAACTCTTGGACTCAAGCAATCTTCCCACCTCAGCCTCTGAGTATCTGGGACACAGGTGCTCACCACCACTGTGCCTGGCACAGCGGGAGTTTTGGTAGAGCAGCATCACTGAATATTTTGATCTTCTTTTGGTTTATAAACCCAACGTCATGCAGTGATCTTTTATCAAAACTTTTGATGATGTTTCGGCTGACTGTTGATTACATCTGCATTCCGTTTCGTTGCAAGCAGAGATGTGGAAACTGCTGAACTGTAAAATAGCCTCTTATTGCCAGGTGATTCTGATGTAGTTGGCCTGGTGTAGGACCAAGGCATTAAGCTTTCTGAGCTCCCCAGGTGGGTTGGCTGTGGGTTAAGAACTGTGGTCATATCGTGTTTGTCCCCAAAAGCAGCTTCTGAATCATTTCCAGCCTGTGCCTTGCCTGCTTAAGATCCTCCAGAGGCCTTCTATTGTCTGTATCATAGTATGTCTCTACTAATCTGCAGTTTTAATCTGGGGTCATGGAGACTTTCTAAGGCCTGCGTAGTCCTGGAGGAGTCCGTTTCCAGGTCCTCCACTGTCTCATGTGCTCATTCCTGAAACCAGCCTCCCCGTGAACATGCTGGGAATGGGTGTGTGGGTTTTCCTTTCCCACCTCCCTCACTCAGTTGCCCTTCTGCTCTGAGGTCAGCCTCCCAGCAGCCTGGTCTTTCTTCAGGGTGTTGTCCCCAGGTGCAGAAAACTCCTGGGCACCAAAGAGACCATTTGAAATCTGGTTTCTGGGCTGACTTTCGTACATGTGAGATGTATTTTTTTAAAGTTTTCAAATATATGAGGGCTATTTTAGTTATCTTTTAAAATTGTTTATTATTGTTAGATAGCTGATGGAATTGCATCATGGTCAGATTTTTTGGACGCGTTCTGTTTGTGCTTATGAATGTGGATTCTCTACTTGTTGACTACAGTGTGCCACGTAGGTTCTTTAGGTCAAACTTGCTTTCTGAGCTTCCCAGGTGGGTCTGCTGTGCAGCCAGGGTTAAGATTGAGTTCGGATATTCTCTAGCTTTCCTCATGTTTTTGTCTGCTCGCTTTTATAAGTTACTAAGAGAGCTTTGTTAAAAATTTCTGTGTATGGCTGGGCAAGGTGACATGTGCCTGTAAGTCTCAGCTACTGGGGAGGCTGAGGCAGGAGGATTGCTTGAGTCAAGGAGTTCAAAACCAGCCCAGGCAGCATAGTAAGACCCCATCTCAAAAAAAAAAAAAGTGTTAAAAAAATTTCTGTATATGGATTTGTCTGCATCTTTGTAGTTCTGTCAGTTTCTGTTTTATATGTTTTGAGGCCAAATTAAGTACATACAAAAACTTAGATTTATTATATCTGTAGGTAAATGGAATCTTTTATCATTAAGAAGAACCCCTTTTTACATTTTGTTATGGGTATAGCTATAGAAGCTTGCTTTTTTTTAAAAAAAAACAACAACCGGTAATCAATTTATTAAAATAGTCAACTTTAAATATCTGCAATGGTGACTTCCACCTCAACTCCTGGCTCAATACTGATGGAAGTAATCTGCTTAATCTCAGAAGGACTGTGGAGGTCAGTGAGCCCCTTGTGGATTCTCATCTGGAAACGATCCCGTGTGTTAAAACCTTCACAAGGAGTTTTTCTTGTGGTGATTCTCGAAGCCTTGATAGGCATTCCAGCTGGTCCTTTCACTTTGAGATTCTTTTCCTTTGCTCCTCTGATCAAGTCAGCACACACCTTTTCTGGGGATTTTATGTTGCAGCTCATTAAAGTGATTCAGATTCAGTGAATTGTCACCTCTGGCTCCGCAGGTTTTCTTCCGGTATCTTTAAAGCTGTGGGTGGGCCGGGCGCGGTGGCTCACGCCTGTAATCCCAGCACTTTGGGAGGCTAAGGCAGGCAGATCACCTGAGGTCGGGAGTTCGAGACCATCCTGGCCAACACGGTGAAACCCCGTCTCTATTAAAAATACAAAAATTAGCTGGGTGTGGTGGCGGGCGCTTGTAGTCCCAGTTACTCTGGAGGCTGAGGCAGGAGAATTGCTTGAACCTGGGAGGCAGAAGTAGCAGTGAGCTGAGATTATGCCACTGCACTCCAGCCTGGGCGACAGAGCGAGACTGTCTCAAAAAATAAAAAAATAAATAAATAAATAAATAAATGCCATGGCTGCTGCGAGGCTTCCTGACCAACTTGTTCCTCAGCCAGAGCAAGCAGTGGTGAGGCAGGAGCAGGAGCGGGCAGACCACAGCTCTGCACCGCCTGTGGCCGTGTCTTCCTGAAGGAGCAGAAGCTTGCTTTTGGTTAGTGTTTGCATGATACATTTTTCCTGTCCTTTTACTTTTTCCCATTTCTTTATGTTTTAGCGTTTTCTCTTATAAATGGTATATTACTAGGCTTCAGGGGTGTTATTTTTATTGTTGTAAATGCATATAACATAAAATTTACCATTTTAACCCTTTATACCTTTAAATCCATTAATTTATGAAACTATTTTCTTCAGTAGGCTACACATTGACATTGAAACAGTGGCTTTTTTTTTTTTTTTTTTTTTAGACAGGGTCTTAATCTGTCACCTAGGCTGGAATGCAATGGTGTAATCACGGCTCACTGCAGCCTCGGTCTCCTGGGTGTGATCCTCCCACCTCAGCCTCCTGAGTAGCTGGGACTACAGGCGCACACCACCATGCCTGGCTAATTTTTTTTCTTTTTTTTTTTTTTTGGTAGAAGTAGGGTTTCACCATGTTGACTAGGCTGGTCTTGAACTCTGGGCTCAAGCAGTCCACCCACCTTGGCCTCCCAGAGTGCTGGGATTACAGGCATGAGCCACTGCGCCCAGCCTGACAATGGCATTTAAAAGATGTCATGGCTATCTAAAAAATGTTTCCACTGTTGTACTTACACATCTGCACATGCAAGAAAATTTCTCAAATCTTTCTTCCTTTTCTTTTCTTTTCTCTTCTCTTCTCTTCTTTCTCTTCTTTTCTTTTTTTGAGACAGGGTCTCACTCTGTTGCCCAGGCTGGAGTGCAGTGGCGCGATCTCGGCTCACCACAACCTCTGCCTCCCAGGTTCAAGTGATTCTCCTGCCTCAGCCTCCCTAGTAGCTGGGACTACAGGCGCCCGCCACCACACCCGGCTAATTTTTGTATTTTTAGTAGGACGAGGTTTCACCATGTTGGCCAGGCTTGGTCTTGAGCTCCTGACCTCAGGTGATCTGCCTGCCTCGGCCTCCCAAAGTGCTGGGATTACAGGTGTGAGCCACTGCATCTGGTCAAATTTCTCAAATATTTCTATTGTGATAAAATGTATGTAACACAGGCTGGGCGCGGTGGCTCACACCTATAATCCCAGCACTTTGGGAGGCCGAGGTAGGTGGATCACGAGGTCAGGAGATCAAGACCATCCTGGCCAACAACCCCGTCTCTACTAAAAATACAAATAATTAGCTGGTCATGGTGGCGTGTGCCTGTAATCCCAGCTACTCAGGAGGCTGAGGCAGGAGAATTGAACCAGGGAGGTAGAGGTTGCGGTGAGCTGAGATCACGCCACTGCACTCCAGCCTGGCGACAGATGTTGCAAGACTCTGTCTCAAAAAAAAAAAAAAAAAAAAATGTAACAAAGTGTACCATTTTAACCAGTTTTTAAAATTAAAAAAAAAATTTCTTTTTTGGAGACGGGGGCGGGGTCTCACTTTGTCACGGAGGCTGGAGTGCAGTGGTGCAATCCTAGCTCATTGCAGCCTCGAACTCCTGGAGTCCAGTGATCCTCCTGCTTAGTGTCCTGAGTAGCTGGGATTACAAGGCATGTGCTATTGTGCCTGGCTAATTTTTTTTTTTTTTAATTTTTTGTAGAGCTGGGGTCTCACTATGCTGCCCCGGGCTGGTCTCGAACTCCTGGCCTCAAGCAATCCTCCTGCCTTGGCCTCCCAAAGTGCTGGGATTACAGGCGTGAGCTACTGCGCCTGGCCCATTTTAACCATTTTTAAGTGTACAGGTCAGTGGCATTAAGTGCATTCACATTGCTGTGTAGCCATCACCACCGTCCGTCTCCAGAACTCTTTGCTCATCCCAACTGAAACTCTCTACCCATTTAACAATCACTCCCATCCCCACAGTCCCTGGTAACCACCATTCTACCTCATTTCTGTAAATTTGACTATTCTAGGCATCTCACATAAATGATAAATGGAGGCATACAATATTTGTCTTCTTTGTCTGACTTATTTTACTGAGCATATGTTGAACGTTCCTCCATACTGTAGTATATGTCAGTACTGCATTCCTTTTTGTTGCTGAGTAATATTCGTGTGAGTGTTTGTGTGTGTGTGTGTGTGTGTGTCTAGACCACATTCCGTGTGTGTGTGTGTGTGTGTGTGTGTGTGTGTGTGTGTGTCTAGACCACATTCCGTGTATTCATCTATTCGTAATGGACACTTGGGTTGTTTCCATCTGTTGCCATTGTGAATAGTGATGCAGTGAACATTGGTATACCAGTATCTGTTTGAATCCTACTTTCAGTTCTTTTGGGTATATACCCAGGAAGTAGAATCTCTGGATCATACGGTCATTCTATTTTTACTTTTTTGAGGACTACCAAACTGTTTTCTGTAGCACCTGCACCATTTTATATTCCCACCAGCAATGCACAAGGATTCCAATTTCTCCACATCCTTGCCAACATTTGTTATTATTTATTTATTTATTGAGATGAAGTCTCACCCTGTCGCCGGGCTGGAGTGCCGTGGCGCGATCTCGGCTCACTGGAACCTCTGCCTCCCGGGTTCAAGTGATTCTCCTGCCTCAGCCTCCCGAATAGCTGGGACTACAGGTGCCCGCCACCATGCCCAGTTAATTTTTAAAATATTTTTAGTAGAGACAGGGTTTCACCGTGTTAGCCAGGACGGTCTCCATCTCTTGACCTCGTGATCTGCCCGCCTTGGCCTCCCAAAGTGCTGGGACTACAGGCATGAGCCACCGCGCCCGGCCTAGGGTTTTTTAATATATTCTAGATATTAATCCCTTATCAGATATGTGATTTGCAAATATTTTCTCCTGTTCTGTGGGTTGTCTTTTCACCCTCTTGATCATGCTCTTTGATGTACAAAAATTTTAGTTTTAGTGAAGTACAATTTATCTTTTTTTTTTTTTGTCTGTGCTTTTGGTGCTATATCCAAGAAATCTTTACTAAATCCAGTGTCATGAACATTTTTTCCCTAGATTTTCTTCTAAGAGTTTTAAAGGGTTTTTTTGTTGGTTTGTTTATTGTTTTTTGAGGCAGGGTCTCATTTTATTGCCCAGGCCGGAGTGCAGTGGCGTGAACACGGCTCGCTGCAGCCTCGACCTCTCCAGCTCAAGTGATCCTCCTGCCTCAGCCCCACAGGTAGCTGGGACTACAGGCATGCGCAGTCAGGCCCAGCTAATTTTTGTATTTTTTTGTAGAGACAGGTTTTCACCGTGTTGCCTGGGCTAGTCTTGAACTTCTGCACTCTGGTGATCCACCTGCCTCAGCCTCCCAAAGTGTTTCAGATTACAGGTGTGAGCCACTGCAACCGGCCAGGTTTTAGCTCTTAAGTTTAGATCTCTGATCTTTATATACTTATTATTATTATTTTTTATAGAGATGGAGTCTTGCTGTGTTGCCCAGGCTGGTCTTGAACTCCTTGGCTCAAGCAAACCTCCCATGATGGCCTCCCAAGGTGCTGGGACTACAGGTATGAGCTACTGCACCTGGCCTCTTTACTTTTCAAATTAAACTTTTTATTTTGACATAATTATAAATTCACATGCCGTTGCAGGAAATAATACAGAGATCCTAGGTGCCCTTGGGTTTTGTTTTTTTATTTAGCATTTAGTCCATTTACATTTAATGAAATATGATACATTTGGGTTTAATCTGCTATCTTACTCTATATATTCAAATTGCCTATTCTCTGTTCATTTTTCTCTCTAGTCTTCTTTTAGGTTAATTTTTATTATCCTATTTTTCCTCTTCTATTAGCTTGAAAGTTATATGCTCTTTTCTCAGTTTTAAGTGGTCACCCTAGAATTTAAAGCAGGCATTCATGTTGTACCAAAGACTAATGATAATGTGTACTTTACCTTCTTCCTGGACAGTGCAAGGATCCTAACACACTTTAACTCCATTTATTGTTGTCATTTGTTTTAATTATTTCTGTTTTAAATCACACAACCCGTTGTTTTGTGCAGTCAGATATTTAGATTTTCACCCTTATAGTCACTGTATTTGTTGTTCTTCGTTCCTTCTGGAATCTGACTTTACATCTGGATGGGGATCATTTTCTTTCTCCCTGAAGAATGAAAGTGTGAGTCTGCTAATGAATTCTTTTGGTTTTTGTTTGTTTGTCTCAAAATATCTTTATTTTACCTTCATTCTTGAAGGATACATTTGCTGAGTATAGAATCCCATGCTGGCTGTTACCTTCCTGTGTCTCCAGACATATCAGTCATCTGCCTTCTTGCTCCCGCTGTTCCCGCTGTGAAGCCGGGTGTCAGGCTGATTATTGCTCCTGTGAGAGTCATTACTTTTTTCCCTCTGGTTCCTTTTTCTTTAAGATTATTATTTTTTTTATAGCCGGGCGCGGTGGCTCACGCCTGTAATCCCAGCACTTTGGGAGGCCGAGACGGGCGGATCACCTCAGGTCGGGAGTTCAAGACCAGCCTGACCAACATGGAGAAACCCTGTCTCTACTAAAAATACAAAATTAGCCAGGCGTAGTGGCGCATGCCTGTAATCCCAGCTCCTCAGGAGGCTGAGGCAGGAGAATCGCTTGAACCCAGGAGGCAGAGGTTGCAGTGAGCCAAGATCACGCCATTGCACTCCAGCCTGGCAACAAGAGCGAAACTCCGTCTCACAAAAAAAAAAAAAAAAGAAAAAAAAAAGGCTGGGCGTGGTGGCTCACGTCTTTAATCTCAGCACTTTGGGAGGCTGAGGTGGGCGGATCACAAGGTCAGGAGATCGAGACCATCCTGGCTAACATGGTGAAACCCTGTCTCTACTAAAAATACAAAAAAATTAGCCGGGTGTGGTAGCGGGCGCCTGTAGTCCCAGCTACTGGGGAGGCTGAGGCAGGAGAGTGGCGTGAACCCAGGAGGCAGAGCTCGCAGTGAGCCGAGATTGTGCCACTGCACTCCAGCCTGGGCGACAGAGTGAGTCTGATTTTTTTTGAGAAAGAGTCTCACTCTGTTGCCCAGGCTGGAATGCAGTGGCACAATCTCGGCTCACTGCAACCTCCACCTCCCAGATTCAAGCAGTTCTCCCGCCTCAGCCTCCCAAGTAGCTGGGATTACAGGCACACACCACCACGCCTGGCTAATTTTTGTATTTTTAGTAGAGACGGGGTTTCACCATGTTGGCCAGGCTGGCCTCAACCTCAAGTGATCCACCTGCCTCAGCCTCCCAAAGTGCTGAGATTACAGGCGTGAGCCACTGCACCCGGCCAAGATTCTCTGTTTTTAAGGAGAACAGTAGACACTCCAGACTAGATGGGGGAGGACGTGGGTTGAAAAACTACCTATTGGGTACTGTTCTCCCTGCCTGGGTGCAGTATACCCATGTAACCTGCACATGTAGCCCCTGTATCTAAAATAAAAGTTGAAATTGAAAAGAAAGAAAAAATGCTTTTGTGGCACACGTTCTCAGGATTGCCTGGGGCTGTACCACGGGGAAAAAAATCAGAAAAAAATAGTTTCATGTTAAAAAAAACTGTTTTTTTTGTTGTTGTTGTTGTTTCCTCTATCCCTCCCTTCTTTTTTTGTGCCTAAATATGGTTTTCTTTTTAGTCATCTCCTTTGGTTTGTAGGACTTTTCAAGTTTGTGGCATGTCTTTGAATCAGTTTTAGTAAGTGCTTAGACATCTTTAAATATTCCTTTGCCTTCATTTCTCACATCTTACTCGGGAATCCCAATTATATGAGTCTTTGCCTCTCTCACTGCTTCCTCTGTCTCTTACCCACAATTCTATATCTTCCATTCTTTTGTGCTCTCGGGGACTCGGCCTAGGTTTTGTTATCTGGGTTCCTGGTGCCCAGAGTGGGAGCAGTGAGTCTGTGGCATCAATGAATGAATGAAGCATATTGCTCAAATTGGGGTACAGTGTTTTTTATTTTTCTGTGATCACAGAAGTAATATGTTTATTATACATTATTCAAACATGGTAAACAGTCGCCATAATCCCCCTCCCAGAATTACCCATCATTAATACTGGTTCATGTTCCTTTACTCCTGTGTTCATTTCTCTTCATGCTCATCTGCATTGGACGTTAATGGTCTTTTTCACAGTTGCCAGTCTGACAGGTCAACATCCTGTTTGGGTTTGCCTTTGTGATGGGTCTTTGTTTAATCACTTGCTTACATACCCATCTGCAGACTTCCTGAAAGTGGATTCTTGTCACCGTGTGTGTTGACACCTTAGTTTTCACAAGCGACTTCCTGATTGATGCCTAAGGCCAGGCTTTCTCCCTTGCCGTAGGCGGTGCCCATCCCTGCCCCAGCTCACATGGTGGTGCCCTTGAGTCCCAGAGCACGACCCTGACCAGCTCTCATCCCCAGCGCTGGTACCACACTTAGGCTGGGCTGGGGAGGTGAACTGGTGAAGGGCTGGGTTTTGGAGTCAGCCAGACCTGGGCTTGAGGCCAGCAGCACTGACCCGGCCTGATTTTCCTCACTTGGGAAGGTTGGTTAGCAGGGTGGATGTGGCAGTGGATGTGGGTGACCAGAAAGGGGCTGGTGCAATTTATGTGAAAGGCCTGCAGGCCGCGGGAAGTACCGAAGGCAGAGCAGAGCTCTCGGAGTCAGAAAGCCCTGCGTGTGAGACCAGACGGTCCACTGAGCTGCTCTGGACAAGTTGTTACACCTCTGAATTTGTTTTCCTGTAAAATACTTTGCTCAAATAGGAGTTGTAACCTCTGCATAAGGTTCCAGGCCAAGAGCAGTGGATGGAGAGGAAATGGCTGGTGGGTTTGGCTGGTAATGAGGGTGAACAGTGTGGCAGCCACCTAAACCTACTCAGGAGCAGCCTGAGGTCTGCTGGCGGGGTCTGGGCCTCAGGCAGCCTTGGAACACTGGCCTCCCCCACCTCACCTGGTGCCCAACAGTCTCTTCCCTTCACGCCCAGAACATTTAGGGGTCTGTGGTCAGTGGCACTTGTGGCCCTGTGCCAAGGAGTGCCCAGTCTTAGCTGGGGAGAGAAGAGAGGTCTGTGGGGCAGGGGCCATGCCGGGGTTGCCTCCAGCTTGCTGGAAGGCCCTGGGGAGCTCTGAGCAGCCCATTCTGCTCTCCCTCCAGCCCTGCTTCCTCAAAGACTGGGAAATGCACGTCCACTTCAAAGTCCACGGCACAGGGAAGAAGAACCTCCATGGAGACGGCATCGCCTTGTGGTACACCCGGGACCGCCTCGTGCCAGGTGGGCTGGTGTTCGCTCAGCTGGGCCCTGTGGGGGTGGGCACGGGCATGGCTGCTGGCCCCCTAGGGAGGTGGGGTGGGGCTGCCTGTGGCTCGTGGGGCCCAGCGTCTCCTCTCCTGTTAGGAAAGTGCTGCCTCCCGTGGATAAAGTCCTGCGCCTACGGAAGGAGCCTGGCTCTGGAAGGAAGGTCACTGAGGGGAGAGGAGCAGCTGGGTCCTGCAGCTCAACCCTACACCCTCATTGGCCTGGTTTTACCATTTTAAACAGTTATTGTTGTAAAAAAGCCAAAACATGAAGACTGTGTGGCTGTGACTGCATGTGGCCCACAGACCCTGAGGTGTTTCCTTGGTGGCTCTTCACAGAATGTTTGCTGCCCCTAATATAGAGGATAGAGCCTCCTGGGTAGGGCTGTCCTGTGGCTTACTGTTTTTTGTAGGCCAGGTACCCCCTTGACACCTGACACCTGCCTCAGTCCCCTCACAGTTCAGCCTTCAAACTTGAGTCCTCTGTGTCATATGCCTAGACCCCCCACTTCTGAGGAGAAAGCCTCAGCTTTCTCCTTTCACGATCCCTTCTCTCTCGGTGAATGGCCAGTGGGTTGGGCTCTCGCCCCCACCCATGTTGGCATTGCTTGCCTTTTAGGTACCCATGGGACAGCTCCTGTTTCTCCCATTCTGAGAGCATCTGCTTATAATTCTAGGGCCTGTGTTTGGAAGCAAAGATAACTTCCACGGCTTAGCCATCTTCCTGGACACCTACCCCAATGATGAGACCACTGAGGTAGGCCCCTGCTCTCTCCTGCTGAGCAGGAAAGGAAGGACTGGGCAGTCGGCTAGAGGAGGGGGCCCTGGGACTTCCATGGTCCCGGCACAAGAGGAGCCTCCAGGGATTGGGGTGGTGGGTGCCCCTGCTCGCCCCACAGGCTGGGCTGCTTGTGGAGTAACCGGTGTCTTGGTCCCAGCGCGTGTTCCCGTACATCTCGGTGATGGTGAACAATGGCTCCCTGTCCTACGACCACAGCAAGGATGGGCGCTGGACCGAGCTGGCGGGCTGCACGGCTGACTTCCGCAACCGCGATCACGACACCTTCCTGGCTGTGCGCTACTCCCGGGGCCGTCTGACGGTGAGCAGGCTAGGCGGTGGGGGTGGCAGCTGGTGGGCCTGTGCTGGTCCCACAGAGGCTCAGGAGGGCAGGCTGCTGTCCTGCGAGGTGCTTAGCGTTCTGGGCCCTGCAGGTGATGACCGACCTGGAGGACAAGAACGAGTGGAAGAACTGCATTGACATCACAGGAGTGCGCCTGCCCACCGGCTACTACTTCGGGGCCTCCGCCGGCACCGGCGACCTGTCTGGTGAGTGGGCCGGGCCAGGCGTTGGTTCCCAGCCCAACTCACCCTGAGGGACTGGGAGCTTTCCATGCAGTTGATTGCCTGCCTTCATGTGGTTTCTGGGCTCACCTGGCTGTGTTCCTCCTCCTCCTTTCTTCTGTAAATGGCCTGTCCGGGCCTCAGTCCTTGAACAGTCCCTTGGCAACCTTCCCCATCAGGAGGCAGCGGGTCAATTAGATTTGGGCAATGTAGATTCCCAGATTTATCTCCAGCCCAGACCGCTCTGGACCTGCTCAGCCCTTGTGCCCACAGCTGAGGCCACATCTTGCCCATCGGGATGTCAGTGGCACCTGTGCCCCTCTATTTGCTTGCTGTCTTTCTGGACCCTTCTTTCTCTCACATGGCACCTCTGGTCCATCAACAGTCCCTGTGGCTTTATTTTCACAGCATGTCCCACCACTTCCCTCCCCTCCCTGACTACCTGGCGGCTTCAGGCCACCAGTGTCTCTCACAGGAGGCTCCCAAGTGGTCCCCTCCTTCACCAGCCCCCAACAGTCTCTCGTGAGCACAGCAGCCGAGTAATTGCCTTCAGTAATCGCCTTCAGCCCGTGTGAGGCCTCCTGCTGCTCTGCTCAGAGCTCTGCAGGGGGCGCCAGGGCCTCTGTGCCAGCCCTGCCACCTCTGGCTCCCCGCTCACTGCTCCCCCTGCCTACTGTGGCTTCCAGCTGCTGCCTGGATGCGCCTGTGCCCTCCTGCCCCGGCTGTTTCACCCTTGTCTCCTAGGGCCTTGCTCAGATGTTACCTCCTCAGTGCGGCCTTCCCTGATGCCCTCGTGGAATGTCGTGCCCCCTCCTGTAGTCCCCAGCCCACTCCCCAGCATCTTTGCCGGCTTTATTTTTCTTCATAATATTTACCATCTTTGAGTCTACCGAGTAATTAATTTTATTGTTTCTGGCCCTCCTGCTCAATTGTAAGCTCTATAAATGGCTGTTTGGCCCAGGGCAGGTGCTCAGCAAGCACTGGGGTGCCTCTAACCTGCTCAGGCCTCACTGGTCACCAGGGCGTGGTGGCCCTTGGCTGTGGTTCTTGGTTTCTCTTTGGGGCCCTGAGCAGGTGCCAGGCCCAGGGCCAGCTCCTGACCAGAACTGGCACGTGACATGGGGGACCTGACATGGGCAGTTTATCCTCAGGATGACCCATTCCAGGGCCTGTAGTCTGCCCACTGCCCAGGAGCCTCCTCTCTCAGCATGGAAGTGCTTGGGTCCACTCAGACCCCAGAACATCCATTGTTTGGGGGTTTTTCAGTCATATACCCAGCAGAGGAGAGAGGTCTGGTAAGCACCCTTCCTGCCAACCAGCTTTCATCATTTCCAGCTCGCGCCTGGCTGGTTTCCCTCCTGCCCCGGGTTGCCTGGAACTTTATCACACTGTTTCAGCCCTTGTCTTTGGAGGGTTCTTGATAGGAGCAGAGCAGCACCAGGGCTGTGGCCGGTGGCAGCTCTCACAGCTGTTGGGAGAGCCCAGCACAGAGTGGAGGAGGCACCATGAGGGGAGCCGTGTCTGACCGCTGGTCAGGGGTCATCAGTGCCAGGCACCTTACGGGTGATGTCACCTGATGTATTTTTAGGCAGATGGCCGTCTCGTTCGCTTTTTACTCAACCATTGGGAGTTTGAAAACTGAAAGGATTTTTCCTAAGATACGAGCAGGAAGCAGCAGAGCCCAGATGGGAACTGGGGCCTGACTCCAGGGCCGGTCCTTGTCCTGCAGGGCCGCTCGCCGTCTCCAAGGGCTGCGCATGCTCGGCTCTCACACTGTGTGCCTGGCCGAGCTCTTGCTCAGTAGGTCCCCCCTTGGCTCCAGAGATTCCTGCTCCCTTCAACAAGGCCTTTCCTCAGATTCCAGTCCCAGGCTGACCAGGACCCACGTGTCGGCTTTGAGCCTCAGCCTCCTCATCTCTACAATTGGGTGATCCATCAGCGTCAAGCCAGGGCTCTTCCCTGTGCATGCCGTTGGACAGAGCCTTTCCCCAGTCTCCTCAGGCACAGCCGCTGACCTGCGTTAGGCTCAGGCCTTTAGCTGGTTGCCGAGTTGTTCCCCTGCAGCCTGTATGTGGGTCTCTGTGGCAAGAATGTCTGGTGGCTCCTGCCCTTGGGAGCCTCAGCCTTCTCAGCCAGTCACACAGCGACTGTTGGTCCTTCCCGGGTCTGTTTTTGAGCACGTCCTCTGCAGGCAGGCCATCTTCTGTGTGGTGTAGACCTTCTCATGTACTTGCCATGGCAACCACACAGATGGAGATCATCACTCCTCTACATGTGCGGAACATGAGCCTCAAAGAGGGCGGCAGACCCCAGGATTTAGACCCAGATGATTCTGCTTGTAAAGCCCTTACTGTTTTCTCTCCACTCTGCCTCCTCTCTTTTTTATTGCTGGTGACTGGAGGGAGCTGGGAAGAAAACAGGCCCTAGCCGGCCGGGCAGTGCTCTCCCCGGGGGCCTGGCAGGTTTACTGGCTGCAGCAGCAGCTTTCCTTGTGGGAGGGTCTTGGGCCATGTGCCCTGCGGCTGGCCTGTAGGCTGTCACAGGTTTATTCTTGGTCCTGCAGACAATCATGACATCATCTCCATGAAGCTGTTCCAGCTGATGGTGGAGCACACGCCTGACGAGGAGAGCATCGACTGGACCAAGATCGAGCCCAGCGTCAACTTCCTCAAGTCGCCCAAAGGTGCGTGTGCACAGCCCCGCCCTGCCTGGGCCTGGGCGGCCTGACCCAGAATGGGGTGAAGCCAGCCTGGCGGGTCTTGTGGTCCAGTCGTGGTTGTGGTGGTTGTGGTCTGGGCTCTTGGATCAGCCCGGTCCTGGCAAGCGGCACTGGCTGGCCCTGTCCGAGCTCCTAGAGGATTGGGCTTGGATCATGTCAGCTCTGGCAAGTTTTTGAGTAAATGAATGAGGCGGAAGAGAAGTCTGCAGAGAGTCAGTCCGTGAGGACATCCTAGTCACGTGAGTGCTGTGGCAGCAAGCAGTGGCTGATCAACAAACGTGTGAGTGGTGGGCCAGCATCCTCCCTCACTAGGTGCTGGGGCAGTGGCCAGCAGAGCCAGGGGGCTGGGTATGTTGGCCCACCTGTCCCTTCTGTGAGCCACCTGGAAGAAGTCGTGCTGCTGGTCAAGGGGGTGGATTCCTTAGCTAGAAGGAGAGAGAAAGCAAGATTGGAAATTGGGTTTCTACAAAACCCGAAGCCTGGGTTCTTCCCATGGCACTAATTAGCTACCCCTTTCCTCACAGAGTGAACGTTGTGGTTGGAGGAATGAGGCATCTGTGTGTGGAGAAGTCCACCCTAAGAGCCACAGATGCGTGCCTGGGGGTCCAGCCAGTGACAGAAGTGCACGGTGCGGGCTCTGTCGTAGCCCAGCCCTGGGTCCCCATGCCGCGTGGGCCAGTTTGGCCGCGTGTTTCTGCTTTTCAGGAGAAGCCAGGATCCAGTGTTTTATGTGACAGTTCACTTTTTAAAGATTCAGATTATTTTGAAATGTTTTGGGGGCCACACAAACCTTGCTGCAACCTTTGGTCAGAAGGCTGCCAGCTGCTGGGTGTTTGCAGAGGTGGCACCTGCCTTGCCCACCCAGCATCCCGTGCAGCTGGCAAGGCAGGATGAACTCGTTTTTAGATTCAATCCATTTGTTCCTTCAGATGTGACCAAAGCTGCCCTCTGTGCCTAGCTATGGGCTGGGTGCTGGAGACACAAGAGATCAGGCAGGCCCTGCCCCTGGGGCTCATTCTAGGGGCTGCGGCAGACAGGGAGACAGAGGGAGCCGTGAGAGCCCTGAGGCTGAGTGGCTTTCTGGGGAAGCACCATCCCTAGGGACCTCCGAATTCAGTCAGTGGCCGCTGCTGTCGGTGTGCAGAGCAGAGGCTGGGGTGAGAGTGGTCAGCAGGCCTGCTGGTGGCAGCTTGTGCAGGAAGGGAGGATGGAGGTTGGCTTGTGGCTGGCAAGAGGGTGGCACGCGCATCGCTGAAAGGCAGGGCCTGGGCCAGAGGCCTGGGTGTGGGGACGCCTGAGGAGACTGTACAGTGTGGAGTTGGGGGGGCCGCAGTCAGGGAGGGAGGCAGAGTGGCAGAAACATGGCCCAGCCAGACCCCAGCTCCTCCACCCACAGCCTGGAGAGCTTGGAAAAGTCAGTGTCTTCTCTCAGCCTGTACAAGGGAGCGTACCAGTGGGCCCCATCCCAGGATGGGCAGGACCTGTGGGAACCTTGTGTGGAGGAGAGAGGCTGTGGGCTGGGGTGGAGTGTGGGACTCGTCCTGGGAGACCCTCCTGGGGGGCTGCCGAGAGCATCCAGCTGTGGGCTGGGAGAGCCTGTGACCAGGGCCGCGCTGCTCCAGAAAGGGCCCTCAGACCACAGCGTGGGGGTGGGGCTTGGATATGTAGACTCCTGGGCCTCCCCTTATCCAGAGTTGGACTCAGAGGAGCCCAGGAGTCTGGTTTTAACCGGCTTCCTGCAGCAGAAGGCAGCCCAGGCTTGTCGCTGGGGTCCCGGGTCCCTGTGGGCTTGGTCCTCTCTCTGCCCCATCCTGCCCTGGGGACTGCAGAGCTGGCTGGGATGGGCTTCACCTGACCTCTGCCCCTCCCCGGTGAGGGGGGTGAGTACGACCGGCCTGCCCACCGTGGCCGGCTGTCCTGTTCCATCCCCACTGCCCTCCTGCAGCCCCCTGATCCCCGGCCCGTGCTGCCGTTTCAGCTCCCCCGTTTCTTCTCCCCCAGACAACGTGGACGACCCCACGGGGAACTTCCGCAGCGGGCCCCTGACGGGGTGGCGGGTGTTCCTGCTGCTGCTGTGCGCTCTCCTGGGCATCGTTGTCTGCGCCGTGGTGGGGGCCGTGGTGTTCCAGAAGCGGCAGGAGCGGAACAAGCGCTTCTACTGAGCGGCGCCTCCGGCGGGGCCTGTCCCTGAGCCCAGGAGCCAATGTGAACTTTTTTTTTTTACCGGGATTATAAAAGAACAACAAGATGACCTTATTTCTTAACTGTTTCAAATAAATGATTAAAGTATTTTCATACATTTTGCTTCTTGCCCAGCAGGGACAGGTGGCAGAGCCGAGGCTTAGGGTCTGGCACCCCCCACAGCTGGAGACGGAGGCTCTCCTGAGGCTGCTGTCTCAGGAGCAGGGGTCTGTGTCTACAGATGGGCTGTGGCCCCTGCAGGCAGCTGTTGAACACTGGCGGGTCCCCCGGACCACACTGGGGTGGGCTCCTGAGGACGTGGGGAAGTGATTTTGTTTTGTGGTGTGTGGCACGTGTGGCGACGGATAAGGCCTGAACTGGGAAACCCAGGCCTTCCTGTTCACCCTGAGCTGCTTCCTGAGACGGATGCTCAAGTGAGGCTGCAGGCGCTGTGTGGTGGGGCCGAGTGTGACCGTTTGGTAAATAAAGTGAAATACCCAACCTCAGCCGTGTGACTGTCCTGAGGGGCTTGCTTTGCTTTCTCTTCTAATGACTTCCAGCCCGCCAGTGCTTTAGAGCTTTCAGCTCGTCCGCTCTGACCTGCAGAGTCCCGGAGGATGGGATGGGTTGCCCTGTTTCCCAGCTGGGGACACACGGCTCTCAGAGGTCAAGTACAGCTTGCCCAGTGTCACCTGGCAAGTGATGTTTTGGGGATGGGGCCCTGTGCTGTCTCCCACATGCTCTGGGCCTCTGGGTAAAAGGATGGGTGGTAAGGGGCACCACGTGGAAGCTTGGCTTGGCAGGCGGGTACACTGACGGGGAACTCCGGGGGGCTCTGGGATGATGTGCAAGGGGCTGGAGGATGGTGGGGGTGGTTGTGGCAGTCCCTTTGGGGCACCTCAGGGGACAAAGATGGTAACGGGGAGTGGAGGAAAGGCAGCAGCTGAAGGCATGGCACCACCCCTGGCAGCTTCCATAGTCGTCGCCCCCAGCTGTGGCTGCCTCCACCTCGCGCCGTGGAGCAGCACGTCCCGTCCCGTCCCAAGCCACCCCTCTGGCTCTGATCCCAACTCTAGCCCTCCTTGGACACCTTGCTGAGCCGATGATCTTGTCTTCCTCGTCCCCTTCCCACTCCCCGTTCAGTTGCATTTGAATCTCCCACCTTAGAAGCCAGCCTTCCCTCCCTTCAGCAGCCAGGCTTTTGGTAATTAACACTATCAAACAGATTATCATTGCAAAAAATATAGGGAGACATGAGTGAGAGTAAGGACTTTACCCTCTGTCTCTCATTCTCCAGAGCTCTTCACTGATCCACTGTCACCCGCCTCTCGTGTCCTCTGTGTTTCCTCCTTCAACAGGTTAGACGTCTAGAGATTCCACACAGTGACTGAGAGGTTCGAGTTTGTGCTTCTTTCACGGGTTTGGGAGCCGGTTCATGAAGCCTGAAGAGTAATCATGATCCTCCTTATTGAAGTATTTTATTAACACTTTTCCCAAAGCAGTTCCTTTCCTTGAAAAGGTAGCAGATCGTGTGTTTATGACAGGCCCTGCTTCGGAGCGATTGAGGCACATAACTCATTTCATCCACAACGCTCACCTCTCAGGTGCTGGAGGGCTTTTAGGCCAGGTGTGTAGGGCCGAGGCCCAGAGACGAGCTCTCCACAGCTGCTACAATCACGTCATCGGCACCACGCTCACCAGGCTTCACCTTTAATTTTTGGCTCTAACTTGGTCTTCACCGAATTCCTGAATTACTAGGCAAATTAGTGTCCCATACTAGATGGTTCTCAGCCTTGGCTGTGTATTGGAGTTCCCTGGAGAACTGAGAAGAGCCTGCCTTGTTCTCCAGTTCTGGCCAAGTATGTCAGGTGGAGCTGGGGCAAGGGTGGTTTCAGAAGCCCCTGCAGTGGTTTTAACAGGTACCCAAGCTTGAGCACAAGATGGAGTTAGGTCCCGTGCTGTGGCAGCAGGTGTTCAAGTGATCATGCCGGTCTCTACTTGGCTGTCACGGTGGGCACCCCTTTCCATTGGAACATAGCCTTGTTGTACCTAAGAAAAGTTGATTGTTTCAAAATTCATACCTAGAGGTGCTTCCCTAGGACGATCGATGTGTATTCTGACATCCACATTTCACACACGCAGGACCGTGATGCCATAATCTATGTTTTTGCCATGTGTGTTTAAAAATTTGAGGTATTTCATCATACAAAAGTTAAACGTGAATGTGTGGCTATGGACCTGCCGTGCTACATGAGAAATATCACGGACGCACTTGGATCCCTCTGTCTCCTCCCTGCCAAAGGTGATTGCTGCAGGATCTGACTTTTTGTGTCTGTCTGAAAATTTTTACCACAGGGATATGTATCTCTACATACATTGTATTGTTTTGAATTTCTGAAGACTGTAAGTGGTACATGGACATTCCTCAACTTTTGCAATTCAGCATTGTTGGTGAGTCTTTGGATTACATGTGGCTCAAGATGGTGTTTCTCGCTGTGAGGTATGAACAGACTCCAGTTTCTCCATTCTGCTGCTGATTGGAGGTGGTTTAGGGCTTTTGCTCTGCTACATGATACTGCTCTAAGCACTCCTGGATGTGTCTTATTTATTTATTTATTTATTTATTTATTTATTTATTTATTTATTTTTGAGACAGAGTCTTAAACTCTGTTGCCCAGGCTGGAGAGCAGTGGCACAGTCTTGGCTCACTGCAACCTCTGCTTCCTGGGTTCAAGCAATTCTCCTGCCTCAGCCTCCCGAGTAGCTGGGACTACAGGTGTGCACCACCATGCCTGGCTAATTTTTGTATTTTTAGTAGAGAAAGGGTTTCATCATGTTGGCCAGGCTGGTCTCGAACTCCTGACCTCAAGTGATCCACCCGTCTCAGCTTCCCAAACTGCTGGGATTACAGGCGTGAGCCACCGCACCCAGCCCATTTTCAGTTTTACTAGAGGGTGCCTCGCTGCTCTCCAAATCGGGCCGCGACCACAGTGGGGTGGCACCTGCCGAGATCCCCTCTGTCCCTCAGCACCTGAAATAGTCAGAGCTTTCCATTTTTGACAGGTGGATGCAAAAGCTTTCGTTTGTTTCTCTGCTAGCCATGTTGGGATGTGTGTGTGTTTATTGGCATCTGTGTTTCTGTGTGGTGGTTTAGTCCGGTCCCTTTCTTCCGGCCGTGTAGGAGTGCCTGTGCGGGGCTCCTCTGGTGATATGCCCTTGGTGCATACCTTCCAGTGTGCCTGGGGGCTTTTGCTTTTCAATGACGTCATTTGATATACAGCCTATAATTTAGTGTGATTTCATTATCTATTCTAAAGATTTTGTTTTTGCTTAAAAGCTTTAAAATTTTGCTTTTCAAATTTGGCATTTAATCGAAGTGGAGTTAAGCTGGCGTAGGGTGTGATGTAGGGAATCCATTTTTCCCATTGTCTCCAGCCAGTTCCAGCACCATTTACCGACCCCTGGGTCCTTCTGCACCCTCTGAGGCCCACACTCAGGTGGCCACGCCACATCCGCTCCTAACCCTGCCCCTCAGCTTCCTCCGCTCTGGGGCTGGAAGGCTATATACTTGGCTGAGCTCCCGGCTCCTTCCAGCTAGGGCGGCCGTGTGCCCACTGTGGCTGGTCAGATGCCCGAGCCTGCCGACGAGGGCCTCCGGTTCCTCTGGGTTTCCCCAGGTGAGGAGATCTAACAGCAGCTGGTGTGGCCGGGCCCGCTCCCGTCTTCCTGTCCGGAATGTGGAAGGGACCCCTGGCATGCAGAAACCCCCGTGTGACCACGAGGGCTGAGTGGAGCACCCGGAGCCTGGTGGAGGGAGAGTCCTTGGCGTGGCTGCGGTGCTGCCCAGCCCGGACTGCCAGCTGCTGGGGTTTTATGTTAAAAAAAAAAAAATGCCTATTTGTTCAAACTACTGTGAGTCATGTTTTCTGTTCTTTTGTGGCTAAAAGCAGCCCTGCCTTTATCCCCTCCGTGTGGTGAGTTTTCCGACATGTATAGGTCTGCTCCAGACTGCCGCTGATGGTCACAGTCCATTCTGTGCCACACACGGCATTAGGCACTGGGGATACAACAGAGGAGAAAAGGGACAAAGATCTCTGTCCCCATGGAGCTCATAGTCTAGTGGAGAGATCGGGTGAAATAAGTATGTTACATAGTGCTTACGTTGGTTTCCTAGGGCTGCCATAAAGGACCACAAACTGAGGGGCTTGAACGACAGAAAGTGATTGGCTCTCAGTTCTAGAGGCCGGAAGTCTCAAGTCAGGGTGTTGGCAGAGCTGCGCTGTCTCTGATGGCTGTAGAGGAGAGCCCTTTCCTTCCTGTTCCCGGCTTCTGGCCGTTCTCAGCAGACGTGGGAGTTCCTTGGCTCGTAGACACACCACTCCAGTCTCCGATTCCATCATAACGTGGCCATCTTCAGATCATCTTTCCTCTGTATGTCTCCATAGCTCCAGTTTTTTCTTTTCTTACTTTTTTTTTTTTTAATAGAAATGGGGTCTTGCCATGCTGCCCAGGTTGATCTTGGAACTCCTGGGCTCAAGCGATCCACCCGCCTTGGCCTCCTAAAGTGCTGGGATTACAGGCATGAGTTACTGCGCCCGGCCCAAATTTTCTGTTTTTTGTTTTTTTTTTTGTTTTTCAAGACGGAGTCTTGCTCTGTCACCTGGGCTGGAGTGCAGTGACCTGATCTTAGCTCACTGCAACCTCCACCTCCTGGGTTCAAGCAATTCTTCTGCCTCAGCCTCCCGAGTAGCTGGGATTACAGGCATGCACCACCAGGATCGGCTAATTTTTTGTATTTTTAGTTGAGACGGGGTTTCTCCATGTTGGTCAGGCTGGTCTCGAACTCCCAACCTCAGGTGATCTGCCTGCCTCGGCCTCCCAAAGTGCTGGGATTACAGGCACGAGCTACCACGCCTGGCCTAAGTTTTTAAACTTCTGTAGAAACAGGGTCTCACTGTGTTGCCCAGGTTCAAGCAATCCTCCTGAAGTACAGGGATTACAGGCATGAGTGGCTGTGTCCAGCCTTTTTCTTTCTTTCTTTCTTTCTTTTTTTTTTTTTTTTTTCGAGACAGAGTCTTGCTCTGTCGCCCAGGCTGGAGTGCAGTGGCACAGTCTAAGTTCACTGCAACCTCTGCCTCCTGTGTTCAAGTGATTCTCCTGCCTCAGCCTCCCAAGTAGCTGGGACTACAGGTGCGTGCCACCACACCCGGCTAATTTTTGCATTTTTAGTAGAGACGGGGTTTCACCATGTTGGCCAGGATGGTCTCAAACCCCTGATCTCGTGATGCACTCACCTCGGCCTCCCAAAGTGGTGCAATTACCGGCGTGAGCAACTGCACCTGGCCTCTTTTCTTATTTTAAATTAACTTTTTCCACGTGTTCTGATCCAGGCTCCTTTTCCAAATTAAAAGTGTATATTTAAACATTCCATCTTAGACAGTGTGATAGTCATGAGGTCATAGAAGTAGTTAAGAGGAAAGTTAATCTATAATGAAGATCAAGTTGAAGAGGAAAAGCATCTTTTCTGGAGCCCTAGTCTTTTGCAACATTTTACAAAACAATGTAGGTAAAGAAAAGGCTAATCTATAATCAGAGGAACAAAGGTTACAGCTGCCTACCACATGACTCAGCCTCCATAATCACATTCCTTTAAGGCTCAAAGTAATTTAAAGTTCCAACAAAATTGATTCTGAATTACTTATTTTTGTAGACCCTTTCAAATGCACCCGCAGGCAGCAGATTGCTGGGCACACAGCCATCTGGGGAGTGGACCTCCACCGTCGCTGGGCCCACTGGCATTGGGGACAGCATTTACATGGGAGAGAAATCAGCCACTGTGTATGCATTGTTGCAGGTTTTCTTTTGCTCACAGCCAAACCTAATCCTAACTCATACAAGTGGGAAGTTGTGATCAGAGGGAGAATCTAGTCTGTAGAAGCATTAAATGGTTAAGTTAGCAAATTGAGGAGAAACATCACAGGTTATTTATTTATTTAGAGACAGGGTCTGGCTCTGTCACCCAGGCTGGTGTGTAGTGGTGCCGTCTTGACTCACTGCAACCTCTGGCTCCTGGGTTCAAGTGATCCTTCCACCTCAGCCTCCTGAATAGCTGGGAATAGCTGGGACTACAGGTGCACACCACCATGCCCAGCTAGTTTTTGACGGTATTTTTGGTATTTTGTTTTGTTTTGTTTTTTGAGATGGAGTCTTACTCTGTTGCCTAGTCTCGAGTGCAGTGGTGCAATCTCACCTCACTGCAATCTCAGCCTCCTGAGAAGCTGGGATTACAGTCATATGCCACCATGCCTGGCTAATTTTTGTATTTTTAGTAGAGACAGGGTTTCACCATGTTGCCCAGGCTGGTCGTGAACTCCTGAGCTCAAGCAATCCTCCCGCCTCGGCCTCCCAAATT
The DNA here is from genome assembly GCF_029289425.2 of Pan paniscus. NCBI lineage: Eukaryota > Metazoa > Chordata > Mammalia > Primates > Hominidae > Pan > Pan paniscus. The sequence continues at coordinate 172,409,893 of NC_073253.2, read as the reverse complement.
GCAAGGATTATAGGTGTGAGCCATTGCATCTGGCCAACAAATCAGTCAACATAGGAGGAGCGGATCTTGTGGAGAGAGAAGGCGTTAGGAGGGAACTAGGCAAACCCTGGATTGACTTGTGTGAAGTCAGGTAGTGAAGATGACCAATAGGTAATAAACTGGTGACTCTGGGCCACGTGCCATGCAATGGCACATCCTCATCATCACAGCTGATCTTGGGCACCACTACTTGGTAGAAATCTCCAGAAATCTGGAATCCTGGACCTGGATTCTCTTAGTATGCTGTAGGGGCTATTATATGTAGCCTGTCCTCACCATCATCCTGAAGGGGTAGAACAAGAAATTAACAGAATTTACTTGGAATTTTGGTTCCAAATGGCTGTTAATTAAAAAAAAAAAAAGTGCAATCTCCTGCTTTCCTGGTCTCTTAACTCTCCGATTCTTATATCCCATGTCTTTTGCACTTTCTGATTTTGAGGTATATCTCCTTTAGAAACTCTCCTATAGATGGTTTCGAGGTGGCCGTGGTTTGTCTGCCCCCTCCAAAACTCATGTTGAAACTTCATCTCCAGTGTGGCAGTACTGAGAGGGGAGGCTTTAAGAGGTGACTGGATCATGAGGGCTTTGCCCTCAAGAGATTAATCCACTCATGGATTAATGACTTCAGGGGTTAGTCGCTTAATGGGTTATCATGGGAGGAGAACCAGTGGCTTCATGAGAAGAGGAAGAGAGACCTGAACTAGCATGTGAGCACGCTCAGCCCCCACCCTGTGATGCCCTGTACCAGCTCCAGACTCTGCAGAGTCCCCACCAGCAAGACCTCACCACATGTAGCCCCTCGACCTTGGACTTCCCAGCCTCCAGAATTGCGAGATATTCCTTTTCTTTATAAATAACTCAGTTTCAGGTATTCAGAAAACAGACTAAGAGGCTGGGTGTGGTGGCTCATGTCTGTAATCCTAGCACTTGGGGAGGCTGAAGTGGGAGGATTGCTTGATCTCAGGAGTTCAAGACCAGCCTGGGCAACATTGTGAGACCCTGTCTCTACAAAAAAAAAGAAATTAGCTGGGTGTGGTGGTGCAACTCGGGAGGCCGAGGCACAAGGATTGCTTGAGCCTGGGAGGTTGAGGCTGCAGTGAGCTACGATCATGCTACTGCACTCTCGCCTGGAAATTTTTTTTTCTTTATTTTTTGAGACAGAGTCTTGCTCTGTCGCCCAGGCTGGAGCGCAGTGGTGCAATCTTGGCTCACTGCAAGCTCCACCTCCCGGGTTCAAGCAGTTCTCCTGCCTCAGCCTCCTGTGTAGCTGGGATTACAGGTGCACGCCACCACGCCCGGCTAATTTTTTTTTGTATTTTTAGTAGAGACGGGGTTTCACCATGTTGGTCAGGCTGGCCTCGAACTCCCGACCTTGTGATCTGCCCGCCTTGGCCTCCCAGAGTGTTGGGATTACAGGAGTGAACCACCGTGCCTGGCCTTTTTTTTCTTTTTGAGATGGAGCCTCCCTCTGTCACCCAGGTTGGAGTGCAGTGGCACGATCTTGGCTCACTGGCAACCTCCACCTCCGGGGTTCAAGCGATTCTCCTGCCTCAGCCTCCTGAGTAGCTGAGACTATAGGCATGTGCCACCACACCCAGCTAATTTTTTGTATTTATAGTAGAGATGGGGTTTCACCATGTTGGCCAGGATGGTTTCAAACTCCTGACCTCAAATGATCCGCCCGCCTCAGCCTCCCATAGTGCTGAGATTACAGATGTGAGCCACCATACCCTGCTGAGGATCTTTGCATCAGTGTTCATTAAGGAATATTGGCCCATAGGTTTCTTTTCTTGTAGTGCCTTCGTCTAGCTTTGGTACTGGGGTAATGCTGGCCTCACAGAATGAGGAAGTTTTCCCTTCTCTTCAAGCTTTTGGAAAAGTTTGAGGATTCGTATTCTTCAAATGTTTGGTATAATTTTACCAGTGAAGGTGTCAGGTCCAGGGATTTTCTTTGTCAAGAGATATTTGATTACTGATTCAGTCTCCATAATAATCATAGGGTCTATTCAGAATTTCTGTTTCTTTGTGATATCATCTTGGTAGGTTTTATGTTCCTAGCAATTTGTCCGTGTCATGTAGGTTATCCAATTTGTTGGGATACAGTTATTCGTAGTACCCTCTTATAATCCTTTTTATTTGCGTAGAATGGGTAGTAATGTTCCTACTTTCATTTCTGATTTTAGTAATTTGAGTCTTCTTGTCTTTTCCTAGTCCATCTAGCCAAAGGTTTGTCAATTGTGTTGATCTTTTCAAATAACCAACTTTTGGTTTCATTAGTTTTCTCTGTTGTTTCTCTGTTCTCTATTTCATTGATCTCTGCTTTAATCTGTATTATTTCCTTTTTTTCTGCTATCTTTGTGTTTAGTTAGTTCTTTTTCTAGTTCCTTAAGTTTTTAAGTTAGGTTGTTAATTTGAGATCTTGGCTTTTTTCCCCCTCTTACCATTATTCCCAAGAAATACAAAAATAAACACAATCATACAGAGAATGAAGCACTGTAAAAGTAAAGCATTGAAGAGTAAATATGAGATATATTGCACAAGAGGGTTGAGATCAAAATACCAGAAATATAAATTATATCAATAAATGTAAATGAACTCATGTAACAAAACATTTTATCAGGCCAGGCGCCAGTTGCTCACACCTGTAATCCCAGCACTTTGGGAGGCTGAGGTGGGTGGATCACCTGAGGTCAGGAGTTCGAGACCAGCCTGGCCAACATGGTGAAACCCCCTCTCTACTAAAAATACAAAAATTAGCCGGGCGTGGTGGTGCGCGCCTGTAATCCCAGCTACCCGGGAGGCTGAGGCAGGAGAATCACTTGAACCCGGGAGGCAGAGGTTGCAGTGAGCCGAGATCGTGCCACTGCACTCCAGCCTGGGCGACAGAGCGAGACTCCGTCTCAAAAAAAAAAAAAAAAAAAATATATATATATATATATATACACACACACACACACACACATATAAAAAACTATATAATTATATGTAATTAATATAACAACAAAAATTACAGACAATTTTATATAATTTCTGTGTATATGAGATATATATTATGTGTGTATATGACTGAGGAAGCCAAGCTCATAGGCCTGTGGAGTGAAGTGTTTCCTCAGAGACCAGGCATGCTGTTGGAAACATGAGGGAAGAATAAGCAGTTAGAACCACCTGGAGACACGGATATGAAACTTTTTAGTTGACATAAAGGACTCAGTATAGGGGTTGATAACAAAATGGATTCACCAAATTAGTTGAAGATCAACTAATTTGAAGATCAGATCAAAGATCAGAGGACCTTGGGAGGAAACACAGAAATGGAGATTTATAAAGAGATTTATAAAGAGGAGATTTTTAAAGAGAATGGGCCCGGCGTGGTGGCTCATGCCTGTAATCCCAGTACTTTGGGAGGCCGAGGCAGGCGGATCACGAAGTTGAGATCGAGACCATCTTGGCCAACATGTTGAAACCCCGTCTCTACTAAAAATACAAAAAAAATTAGCTGGGTGTGGTGGCGTGCGCCTGTAGTCCCAGCTACTTGGGAGGCTGAGGCAGGAGAATGGCTTGAACCTGGGAGGCAGAGGTTGCAGTGAGCCGAGATCGTGCCACTGCACTCTAGCCTGGTGACAGAGCGAGACTCTGTCTAAAAAAAAATAAAAATTAAAAAAATACAAAATTAGACGGGCATGGTGGTGCATGCCTGTAGTCCCAGCTACTCGGGAGGCTGAGGCAGGAGAATCACTTGAACCTGGGAGGCGGAGGTTGCAGTGAGCTGAGATCGTGCCACTGCACTCCAGCCTGGGCAACAGAGTAAGGCTCTGTCTCAAAAAAAAAAAAAAAAAAAAAGAAAAGAAAAAAAGAAATATGGAGAATATAAATGGAAATCAGCAACCAAAAGATAACTGAAAAAGTCCTTTGTATCTGGAAACTAAAAACATACTACCAAATAACATCCGGACTTAAGAATAAATCATAATGAAAGCCCCACACTAAAAGAGGAAAGCTTCAGGACCTGGCTAAAGGAGGAGAGGTTTGTGGCTGGAAGAAGAACATTTGCAGGGTGCCCGGATCCCTTGAAGAGGACACCCTGACACTGACCGTGGGAACAGCCTGCGCTACACGTGCAGGCGTTCAGGTGGAGTACTCTTCCCGTACTCCAGAGAACAGGCTGAAACTTTTGACTCAGCAAAGGCCAGAAGGAAAAGGGGAAGTGGTTTATCAAGTGCCTGCTGGAGCATATAACATCCCAGACACTGGGCACTTGCATACAAGTGACCGACATGGTTGGCCCCACCGCTTGCCAGTGCTGCCTGGTCAGTGGGTTAGACTCATCCCATGACGCTAGCAGGGTAGTTGCTCTTGTTGTCTTTGGAAGGACCTTTTCTTTCCTTTTCTTTTTTGAGATGGAGTCTTGCTCTTGTTGCCTAGGCTTTAGTGCAATGGCACAGTCTGGGCTCATTGCAACCTCCGCCTCCTGGGTTCAAGCGATTCTCCTGCCTCAGCCTCCCGAGTAGCTGGGATTACAGGCATGTGCCACCACACCTGGCTAATTTTGTATTTTTAGTAGAGACGAGGTTTCTCCATGTTACTCAGGCTGGTATCAAACTCCCGACCTTAGGTGATCCACCTGCTTTGGCCTCCCAGAGTGCTGGGATTACACGCGTGAGCCACCATGCCCGGCCATGGAAGGACTTTTTCAAGAAACCGATGTGGCCAGTTTTCCGTATACCTCCAGGTGCTCTGTTCTGGCGCCTGGGTGCTCCACCAGCACGGAGAAACACAAGTGCCCTGTGGCCTGAGTCCCAGGCACTGAACACTCTAGCCTGGGCAGCAGCTCCGGGAGGACTCAGCTTCCCGAGCACCGCCCTCAGGTTGGGAATCCACAGCAGCACCGACAACACACCACACAGTGCACCAGCCATCAAGGGGGCGCACAAATGACCAGGGCTGCCTTCCAGGCAATGGCCACTGCCTGGTGGATCCAGTTAGTAAGCCGAGAGCAGTTTGAGGACATACCATCTCCATCTGGCATCAAACCACCCTGCTCACTGCGCCAGTTGTTGTAAGGACACCCTGGATTTGTTGTCCTTAGATATGTAACAGACACAGAAGTGACTGCCATGGTGGGAAGAAGCTTATACTCACAGTTCCCTAGAAACAGGCGGCACCGCACACTAACACGGGCCACACGGGGAAGCACCAGTGTTGGTCGGGGGCAGAGGGAGGGAGGGGAACTGTGGGGCAAGAGCCTTTATTGTGGTTTGCTTAGGAAGGAACCTGAGAGGCAGAGTGAGCAGGTCTAGGATTGCCTAGCTTGAATAATTTCAGTGGGTTTGGGGTAGGATGTCCCTAGTTGTCCAGTCTCTGGGGGATAGTGGTGCAGCGTGTAAGAGCCCAGTAAAGGAGGTGGTTGGAAGGTATGGGCTCTGGATTGGTTAGTATGAATATGAAAGGCACGGCACGCTTGCAGGTGAGTGAGTGATTTACTATCTCTAGGAATTGGATGAGAGGATGGAGTATGATGAACCTTTGATTCCTGGAGGGCCATGAGTTCACCGTGGTATGGAAATGCAGCTGTGCTGTGATCAGTTAGTGGAGGCAAAAATTAATAATGAATTTTAGAAATGATGGATGCAACTCCCAAGGAGTTAGTTCACTGGACGTATAAGGAAATGCAAAGTAACTAGAAACAAGCTAAATATACCATCCTATTGTTCTCTGTAGCAACAATGAAGGCAAAAGATGGTGATAGGGCAGATCTTGAGATTGGGCCAAGCTTGGATTGTGGCTGGTTTGAGCTACAGCTATGCCCAGGGCCACTTTTGAGGGGAAAAATTATGCTGAAACAACAGTGAAGATGGTTAGAATGATTCACAAGAGAGTGGGGAAAACAAAGGGAAGAGTCAAGATACTCATCCCAGCAGGATGGAATCTTTAAAGGGTTCTTAATGAAATGGACTGAATAAAGTAGGCATTGATGGGGTCAAAACAAAGGTCATCTCCAACACCCTTGGAAGTCCTTGGGTGGACAGATGGGAGCTTCTGCTGGTCCCCCACTATTGAAGGGCCCTAAACAAATCTGATTTACTCACCTTAGTTTGGAAGATTTTAAAATGTCAGAGGGAGGCCGGCCTGTAATCCCAGCACTTTGGGAGGCTGAGGTGGGTGGATCACCTGAGGTCAGGAGTTCGAGACCAGGCTGACCAACATGGTGAAACCCCATCTCTACCGAAAATACAAAAAAAATGGTCGGGCGTGGTGGCACACGCCTGTAATCCCAGCACTTTGGGAGGCTGAGGCGGGCGGATCACGAGGTCAGGAGATCGAGATCATCCTGGCTAACACGGTGAAACCCTGTCTCTACTAAAAATACAAAAAGCCTGGTGTGGTGGCGGGTGCCTGTAGTCCCAGTTACTTGGGAGGCTGAGGCAGGAGAACCGCTTGAACCCAGGAGGCGGAGGTTGCAGTGAGCTGAGATCACGCCATTGCACTCCAGCCTGGGCAACAAGAGCAAAACTCTGTCTAAAAAGCAAACAAACAAACAGACAAACTAGCCAGGCATGGTGGCGGGTGCCTGTAATCCCAGCTACTCAGGAGGCTGAGGCAGGAGAATCGCTTGAACCCGGGAGGCAGAGGTTGCAGTAAGCTGAGATTGCGCCATTGCACTCCAGCCTGGGCGACAGAGTGAGACTCCGTCTCCAGGAAAAAAAAAAAAAAGGCCAGAGGGAAAGATGACAAGGAGAAAGCTGATAGGTAGTCACCTGGGGCAATTGTGCCACAATCTAATCAAGATAATGACTGACACCCACTGCGGACCCAAGGCCATGTGGACATGAGCCGGTGAAATGGTCAGGGGCTGCAGGAGAGACTTTACTGGGACACCTTTTTGTGGAACCCATGCTCTGTGATTCCAAAATCTATTTGTGAAGTCCCAATGGGAGCGAGAGTTCGACTGGGAGAATATGGGAATGTGATACCTGATGGAATGGAAACGGTGAGGGTTGAGCAGGCTTTATGCAAAGCGACTGCAGCTCCTTTACCTGAATGTACTATGGGGGTGGATATTGGGTCTGGCTGAGGCGTTTCTCTTACCTAGCATGCTAAAGCGGAAGGCATGTGAATCTCCCCACCTGCCAATATTGATTGGATATACTTGATGGAAACCAGTAAGATTGCCCAAGCCTGTGCAAGTTGTTCATTTGTTGTACCGTAGCCCCGCTGAGGAGCAGACTGGACCTGAGGGCAAAAGCCGGAGTGCCACCTAGTGGCAACCACTGGGATTTTGGACCAGGAAATTTCCGTTTGACTAACTTGCTATTGGATTTAATTAAAGTCCAATTGCCCCTATGACTTAAGGACATGAAATAACCTTGAAACCTGAAATACTCATAATTTCTCGGGTGATGTTGGGGAAATACTCTGATAGGAGGGCAGTGCCCAGAAGGGTCCATCATAATTTGGAAATGATTTTTCTGGAAACGTGCTATCTGGGGAATGCAAGAAGGCCGTCCCAAGTGGGTGCCTCTTCCCCCACAGGCAACTTCAGAGCCACCTAAGGAGTTTCACGGGCCACATGGGCAGTGAGTGCCCTATGAACAGCGCTCTATTGACCAACAAGAGCCGCCTGGTTTATGGATGGAAGTTTCAAGGTGACAGGACAGCTTCCTATCTGGAAGACCATCAAAGAAGGTAAAAACAAATCAACTCAGCAGGTTGAATTGACTGGTGTTTGTGCTACATCTCACGGGCAGTGGCCAACCTGCCCACACAGTCAGCAGAAGGGCAATGGAAAACTGGCCTATTAGTGGGATGCCTGTATAGGGCATGGGCCTGTGGACATCATTATGGGAGTCGGAGGGGTACATTAAAGTAGGACGTTTGATGCTCATCAGAAGAACCCCATTCCAGGATCAGGGGGTGATTGGATTCAGTCAGTGGATATTCCGGTGTGCTCACTTAAGGAGGCCTCATGATATGAGGGACATACGGGGTTGCCACAGTGCAGGGATGGACTGAGTCTAGACATGTTCCCCTTGCACCCTCTGAGGCACAAAACACCAGTAACTGTTCTGTCTGTCAACGAGAGGCTTGATAGGCAAGTCAGACTGAAGCCTGTAGCCCCAGGAAGTGTAAGTCGTGGCAGGAACAGTCACTCTGCACACTGGGCTCAGCTTCCCTGTGGTAGATGCAAATGCTCACAGCACAGTAAAAGGACTGGAACTCAGCTGGGCACAGTGGCTCACGCCTGTAATCCCAGCATTTTAGGAGGCCGAGGTGGGCAGATCACCTGAGGTCAGGAGTTCGAGACCAGCCTGGCCAACATGGTGAAACCCTGTCTCTACTAAAAATATAAAAATTAGCCGGGCATGGTGGCAGGTGCCTGTAGTCTCAGCTACTTGGGAGGCTGAGGCAAGGGAATCGCTTGAACCCAGGAGGTGGAGGTTGCAGCGAGCCGAGATTGCGCCATCCATTGCCCTCCAGCCTGGGGGACAAGACTGAGACTTCATCTCAAAAAAAAAAAAAAAAAAAGGTACCAATTTGGACTCTGCCAGGTCACATTTCTTCAGACCAAGGAACACATTTTACAGCACATAGGGTCCAACAGTGGCGGAGGCATCCTCCCCAGAGTGATGGTTTGATGAAGAATTGGAATAGGCAAGTGAAACATTTGTTGACTAAAATAGGAAAAGCCAGGCAAGGTGGCTCATGCCTGTAATCCTAGCACTTTGGGAGGCCGAGGCAGACGGATTGCTTGAGCTCAAGAGTTTGAGACCAGCCTGCGCAACAATGGCAAAATCCTGTCTCTACAAAAAATACAAAAAATTAGCTGGGCGTGGTGTTGCACACCTGTAATCCTAGCTAGTCAGGAGGCTGAGGCAGGAGGATCACCTGAGCCTGGGAGGTCAAGGCTGTAGTGAGCTGTGTTCATACCACTGCGCTCCAGCCTGGGCAACAAAGTAAGACCCTTCATATATTACCAAGTTGGGCAACATACATGAAATTGGGGTAAGAGTAGGGAAGTAGGGGTAGAATAAGACAGGAAAAATATTTGAAGAGATAAGAACTAAAAACTTTTCCAGAAGCTCAAGACACCCCAGGCAAGGCAAACACCAAGAAAACCACACCCAGGCGTGTCACAGCCAACAGTTGAAAACCAAAGGTGAAGAGAAAATATTAAAAGCAGATAGAGGATAACAATACATTATATCCAGTGGAAAAATAAGAATTTCAGCTGACTTAGAAAAAATGCAAATCAGGCCGGGTGCGGTGGCTCACACCTGTGATCCCAACACTTTGGGAGACTGAGGGGGGCAAATCACCTGAGGTCAGGAGTTCAAGACCAGCTTGGCTAACATGGTGAAACCCCGTCTCTACAAAAAATAAAAAAATTAGGCATGGTGGCATGCAGCTGTGGTCCCAGCTACTTGGGAGGCTGAGGCGGGAGGATTGCTTGAGCCCAGCAGGTCAAGGCTGCAATGAGCCCTCACTGTGTCACTGCACTCCAGCTGGGTGACAGCACAAGACCCCACCTCAAAAAAAAAAAAAAAAAAAATGGCCATACTACTGAGCCTACAGAGGCCTGTTTGCAGTGTTCCTCCCCGGATAGCAGGGGCTGCCAGGCACTTCTGAGACCTGTCTAGCCAGGGCTGGCCTCTTGGCTTAGCCCCTGTGACATCAAGCGAGGGACCGGCTGGCACCCAACTCCTGATCATTATGCTGCACTGCCACAACAGCCGGGGTTGGCGGGGGGGTGGGCGTTCCAGAGGTGGCCTCTGTGTGGGGGTCTGCTGACTGCTTCTTCTGACATCCTGTGGGCATGGAGACACAGGCCCACTAGCCCTTCCCTACCCCTTGCCTATGGCTTGGCCAAGCCCCTGTTCGGCATTGGTTTGCCCTGTCGCTGAGGTCGTAGTCTGCAGGAAGAGGCTGACCCTGAGAGACGCAGGGCCCACTGCTACTTGGGAGGATGCGCTGAAGGAGGGAGGCCTGGGAACCTCCTGGGGCAAGTGGCATTGAGCAGGGATGGCAGAGGCAGGGAGGTGGGCAAGGCCATGGCATGTCCCCTGCCACAGCAGGAGGAGGGGCACGGCCCAGCTCAAACTTTGTCCTGAAGGCCATGGGAGCGTGGGCCTTCAGCGGGGGCATGAGGCCTTCAGCGGGGGCGTGACCTGGTTAGCTCTGTGACTGGGGAGTGCTGCTCTCTGGGAGAGGGGAGGCTGCAGGCAGCCCAGGGAGGAGGCTGGGCAGGGGTCCAGGGTCAGAGCCAGGCTCCCGACTCCCCCGATGACTCTTCCTTGCAGGGGAGAAGGGGAAAGGATCTGGGGAACGCAGGGCCATCTCCTCCTGCACCGTGTCCATGGAGTGGAGGAGGACGGTGAGCCCAGGACTGGCTCCCCTCTTCAAGGGGTCCTAACTGGGACAAAGGCCTGGGGCGGGGGGTCTCCCTTCTTCCCTTCCACTCAGGGCACAGATGCAGACTCTGCCCTTGGAGCCCAGAGGACCATAGACCCGGGTAGAGTCTGCACTGCAAGTACAGGCAGCAGAACCCCAGTTACAGTGGGCTGGTGGAGGCAGGAGGTCACAGGGCGAAGCGCAGGACCCTGCGGAGTCCAGGGCAGAGGATCTGGGCTGGTCACTGCTGGGGGGGCACTGCAGCTCCTCTGTCCAGTCCTGTGCCTAGAGGCCACTAGCTCTAGCATTTTCTCACAGGGGCCCAGGGGACATCCAAGGGCTCGGGGCAGGATCCCTGCTGGTCCAGGCTGGATCCCCCCATGCCCCGTCCCATCCTGTTCCTGGGGAGGTATTGTTCCTGTCTGGCCTGGCCGGTGGCCTTGACCCCAGCCCACATGCTGTCCCTGGCTCAAAACCGCTCTGCAGCTCCTAGGATGAAGTCCAAACTCCTTGACATGAGCCCTCCAGCCCCTCTGCAGCCCCAGCCTGACTCCCACCACCTCCTGGCCATGTCTTCAGCTCACATATGCTTCCTTCTTTCCCTTTGCTGAAAATTCTCCTCCTTCAGAACCTCCCCACCCCTATCCCACCCAGACTGGAGGCCAGGCCACCTAGGGCCCAGACATCTGAGTAGGTTCGTGTCTGCACTGCATGGTGCTGACTTTAGTGAAATAAAATTGGAAATTCATTCACAAGCCTTGTGGCTCCTTCCTTCAGAGATGGCTGATTGCAGGGGGGAGTTTGGGGGAACCCATCAGCATGTTCTGGGCCCTGCAGCCTCTCCAGTGTCAGCCTGCACCAGGCTATTTGCTCTCTGTAAGCCACACCGCCCCTGCCACGCTCCTTTCAGCCCCAGGGCCTTTGCACGTGCTGTTCCTTTGTCTAGAATTCTTTCATCTCTCCTATACTTAGATAACACCTCTTCATCCATTTCCCCAGTAAAGCCTTCTCTGACCTCACCAATTAGGTCAAATGTTCCTTAGAATGTGTTGTGGGGCACGGTCTCTCCCTGTGAGGACCTGTCCAGCTGGACCTCCGCCTTCCTGCGACTGTATTGGTGTCTTTCCCTCTCAAGCCTATGAGCTCTGCAAGGGCAGGGACCCTGTATGATTTTGCCTATCATATGTCCTCCAGCCCCCAGCACAGCGCCTGGTGTCCAGTGAGAGCTCAGCAAATATTTTGTGAGTTAAGGACAGGCGGCTGGGTAGATGGATCGTCTGCCTAGACAGGGCAGTTATTCCGCTGTGAGCAACTCTTAGAGAAACTTCATTTTTTTTCGGCGCCTGGCCGAAACTTCAAGATGTTTCCCGGCCAGGAACGGTGGCTCACACCTGTAATCCCAGCACTTTGGGAGGCTGAGGTGGGTGGATCACCTGAGGTCAGGAGTTCGAGACCAGCCTGGCCAACACGGTGAAACCCCGTCTCTACTAAAAATACAAAAATTAGCTGGGTGTGGTGGTGGGCGCTTGTAGTCTCAGCTACTTGGGAGGCTGAGGCAGGAGAATTGCTTGAACCCGGGAGGCGGAGGTTGCAGTGAGTCGAGATTGAGCCATTGCGCTTCAGCCTGGGCGACAGAGCAAGGCTCAAAAAAAAAAAAAAAAAAAGATTTTTCCCAAGGAACTGAGGCCTGACTGACATGTGCCTGTGTTTAACCAGGACTGTCTCTTTACAGAGCATCGATCCCTCCCACCTTCCCTCCCCTCTCTATTTTGGGATTACTGGAGTCACAGACTCAGCCCGTGGCTGGCAGCAATGCTCCACCCTGCTACAGCTGCGTTCATCTTCCTGTCCCCAGATGTGGCCCCACCTGCTGGTGCTGAGGCTAGAAGTCATCACAGCCACTCCTTCGGCCGGCTAGGAGAGTCAGGTGCAAGAAGGGTTTATGGACTCTGAGTAAGGCAAGCAGGGGCTGCCTGGGAGGCAAACGCCGCGGTCTGGTTGCACTGGCCTTTGAGATGGGCGGCTCCTTCATGCCATGGGCACCGCAGAGGCATTGGCTCTGATCCTTCAACGCTGTCGCAGGGCTCCTGAGGCTTAGAGACGGAGGTCACCTCCTGAGTCATACACAGCTGAGGCATCAGTGACAGGAGAGGACCCCAACTCCGTGGATACCAGAGCCCCAGGCTCCGGAAAAGGCCATTTCGCGTGCCTCCAGGGTATGGCCTGCCTGAGGAAGCTGTTACCCCACTGACGTTTTCGTAGCAACAACAGCTTCCTCACAGAAGAGGAGGGGGGCCGAGATATTATTCCCATTCGACACAGTAGGAAGCTGGGGCCCACGGGGGCCTTCGGGGGCAGATGGCAGGCAGGCTTGGGGACAGACCCCGGAGGGCAGGAGCCGGGTCCGCCGCCCCTCCGCCGGCGCCTGCGCATTGAGGCCCAGCTCCCCTCTCAACCCCGCCCCATCGCTTGGGTTTTCAAATTTGAAACCTGCTTCTTTTCCCGCCCGAACGTGTGGATCAGCGGCGGGAGAGGGCGGGGCAGAGCGCCAGCCAATAGGGCATCAGAGGCTCCCCGACCCCACCCCGAGGATGACAACAGCGATCCTTGAGAAGCCATGTGCGAATGGGAGAGCGGCGGCCGGAGGCCCCGCCCCCGCGGCACCCACGTGCAGCGGCTGGGCCCGGGGCTTTCAGGGGACCACCAGGCCCCCAGAGCGCCGTGCTATGTTGGGGGCTAGTCACTAGCACGGGGCTGGAAGCTGAGATCAAAGACGCCAATGAGCCGGCGTGGGTGGATGAGTGAGGCGGGCAAGAAGCAGCACCGGTTAGCCTGAGGGTTCGCTCCAGGGCCAGGCCTGGAGCCAGCGCCCTTACCTGCCCCTGGAAAGTCTGAGACCACTCGGGGCGGGGCGGCTGCCGGAGGGTGGGCTGCGGCTCCGTGGCGGGTTCCAGAGGGGCGGAGCCAAGGGCTGGGCGTTCCCGCGGGCGGGGCGTCCCGGGGGCGGGGCGGGCCCCTGTGTTTGTTGCACCGTGTCAGTTACTTTGTAACAAAAGTGCTGCAGCCGCTTGCTCCGGCCGGCACCCTAGGCCGGCCCGCCGCCCGCTGTCGCCGACATGGAACCCGTGGCCAGCAACATCCAGGTCCTGCTGCAGGCGGCCGAGTTCCTGGAGCGCCGTGAGAGAGGTGAGGAAGGACCCTTGGCTGAATTCCGGGCGGCGACCTCGCTGACACGGGCCTGGACTGGACCTGGCTCCCAGCTTGAAGGATGCACCGCCCTAGGACAGTAATCCCGGGGCGCCTCGCCCTCAACTCGAGAGGAGTCCCGGGGCGGTAGAGCAGGGACGGGTGGGGGAAATGGTCCTGGCGCCAAAAGCCTTTCCTTGACCGTGCTGTGCCTGGGGCTCCCGCTGGGACCAGGTCCAGCCCCAGCCTGACGCGGGCGGGGGCTCTCTCTGGCAGAGGCCGAGCATGGTTATGCGTCCCTGTGCCCGCATCGCAGTCCAGGCCCCACCCACAGGAGGAAGAAGCGACCCCCCCAGGCTCCTGGCGCGCAGGACAGCGGGCGGTGAGGAGGCCGGGGGCGGCGGGAGTGGGGGTGGGGGTGGGCGCCGCCCCTGGTCGGGCCCTCCTCTGCCCACTTGTTGCTTGCATCTTTTGGGCCAGGTGTCCTGCTCCAGGAAGCGTTCAGACCCCTCCTGCCATCTCCCCACTCTCCAAACACACTCACACCTTTCTATTCATTCAAGGACTATTTGTTGAGCACCTCTAGATGTGCCGGGAACTGCCAACAGCAGTTGGGGTCCCGCTTCCACTCTCACTCCCGCACCCCACACATCAGGCCACTCACCTCCCCCGCTGGCTTCCTCCTTTTCTCTCCTCTCCCCAGCCCTTTGCATATGCTGTTCTCTCCTATTTGAATGCCTCTCCCTCCACTACCAGCTTGGGAAACATCTATTTCTGCATTTAGCTGCCACCTCTGTCTGGGAAGTCCTTTCTGACCAGCTGGCAGGGGCCCTTGTTAGGACCCCCATACCCACCTAGGCAGGCTTCTGTTAAGCATTTGGCTCCGTGTGTCTTTGACTCCCCTTGCCCTGCCAGGGGACTCTGGTGTCTGAGGCCAGCATGAGGTCTCCACAGGGGACTTGTTTGGGGCAGACATCTGTAGTGGCTCTTGAGCCACTGGGGGCCCTGGGATTGGGGCATGGGCAGTGGCTGATTCCCCTTCACCCCATCCTCTCTGGCATTGGCAGGTCAGTGCACAATGAACTGGAGAAGCGCAGGTGAGTCCCAGTCCTGCCCTGACAGCGCCAGCCCCCAGGGGCCACTGCCCTCTGGCCTTCCCTCCCCTGCCATTCCTGTGGCCAGCAAGGTGGGGCTGGCACTGCCCTCCAGACCTCTTCCCCACAGGAGGGCCCAGTTGAAGCGGTGCCTGGAGCGGCTGAAGCAGCAGATGCCCCTGGGGGCCGACTGTGCCCGATACACCACGCTGAGCCTGCTGCGCCGTGCCAGGATGCACATCCAGGTGAGGCCCCCTGCTGCGCCCGGACTGGCTTGCCCTGGTGTATGGAGGGCTGTGCAATGGAGGGGCTGGTGGGACTGGGGAACGAGACCTGAGGTCAGAGCTCAAGAACTGTGTGACTTAGGACAGCTCTCTGAGCTTTTACTTTCCAGATCCATTAAATGGGAAGAAAAGTAGACAATAACTCAGAGGGTTGTTGAGGCTTAAATGAGTTCACTCTATAAATGTTCACTGTTGCTGTTACAGCTGTTATCACTTAGATCACAGCTGTGAGACCTTGGGCAGGTCACTTAGCCTGTCTGGACTAACCTTCCCTCCTGTTTGAGGGGAGGGGATGGCTGTTGAATTCTGTGATGGGAGGTATGTGGGGGTCCTTGGGACTGCAGAGGGTTGGTCCTTGCTCTCCCCCTCTCACCTTCAAGGCCTCCTGTTATGGGCAGTCTATCCTGGTGCCACCTGGGAGGCAGCTCCAGGGACAGGAGGGGAAAGGACTGAGAAGACGCCAGTCACTGGTCCTCCCAGGGCTCCTGCTGCTGCTGGGGCTGAGCTCGGTGCCCCCTGGTGGACAGGAGTGGAGGTGCTGAATAAAGGCCCAGGTGGCCCTGGCCATGTCAGAAGTGGCCTTGGAAACCACAGGACTTTTCCTGCCCTCTAGAGGAATACATGGAGGCACAGCTAGGCTGAGGGCCAACAAGTCGCACAGCTGATGGGCGGCAGATTCAGGACCCATGCCCAGTTCCCTGGCTTGCGTTATCTCCTCCGACAAGTGTTTACTGAGCACTGGTTCTGCTAGGCCCTATTCTAGGCACTGGGGGCTGTGGCACACAAAGACCTATGCGCTGTTAGTAAATAAACCACAGCTGCGGGAACAGCTGCACTGCCCCCCGGCGTCTGTCATTACCATCATTGTGGCTGAGTAACACTCTGGTTGGGTAGTGGCCCAGTTTCTCACACGGAGCTTGCCTGGCCTGGTTCTCGGATGGATGATGTGTGCCCCTCAGGGGCTGGCCGGCCTGTGGGCAGGACCTTGGCAGTGCTCCTTCTCTGGGGCTCCATCACCCCTCTCCTGGCTTAATTCACCGGCCTCCTCCCAGCCTTCCTGTTACCTGTTTTGCCTCCACCAGGCTGTCTTCTACTTTGCTCTAGAATGATCTCTGCAGCACACCTATCTACCCAGGCCCATCTCCTGCTGAAAACCCACCAGTGGCCCCTGACAGGACAAAGCCTCTGCTCCTTCCTTCCTGTGAAACTCAAGGCCCTTCATAACCCAGGACTTGCCAGTAGGCTGCTCTTTTGGCCTCATCTCTCCCTGTGCCCCACAGAAGCTGAATGCTCTGTGCTCTTCCCAGGCTCCCTCTGCTGTGTCTTGACGTTTCTTCCTCCCTGTGTTTGCCTCGGCAGCTCTTATCTTTCTACGCCCAGTCCAAACGCCTCCATGGCCCAATTCTCCCCTTCTTGTTGAATGACCGAATGTAAGCTTCTGCCCACTGAGGGCTCTGCCTGGGAGAGCCCTTGGCCTTCCAGTCCTTGGAACTTCAGGGCTGGCAGAGCTTGGCGGGAGGTAGGGGTATGGGCGGGAGGGTGCTAACGCCTTCACGCTCTCGCTCTTGTAGGGATCGTGACCAGGAGCTACAGACTGGTAGCCTTTGTTTGTTCTCTAGTTTTCTAAAAATTTAAATTAGCTGTCAATCCCTCAAAAGACATTTGACATGAAAAAGCTGACTTTCCAGCTAGCTTCTCGTAAAGAAATGGGGGGCTGGGCGCGGTGGCTCACACCTATAATCTCAGCACTTTAGGAGGCTGAGGCAGGCGGATTACCTGAGGTCAGGAGTTTGAGACCAGCCTGACCAATATGGTGAAACCCCGTCTCCACTAAAAATACAAAAATTAGCTGGGCATGGTGGCGGGCCCCTGTAGTCCCAGCTACTTGTGAGGCCGAGACTAGGGAATTGCTTGAACTTAAGAGGTGGAGGTTGTGGTGAGCCGAGATTGTGCCACTGCACTCCAGCCTGGGCGAAAGAGCGAGACTCTGTTTAAAAAAAAAAAAAAAAAAAAGAAACGGGGAGACCTGGTAACACCGGGCCTGTTTCCCATGACTGACAGCACATGCCTGGCTCCTGAGCCAGAGTGTACACGCAGCAGTGCACCCTGCTCCTGGTTCCCACCCCTGGACGCCACAGCACTCCAGTCCTTTATCCTTGACTAGGCCCCAAATGCCTTTGAGATTGTGGTGCCCCCCCACCCCCAATCTAGGCAGCACCCTGACAGGACGTGTGCATGGCCGGAAAGGGGCTGGCTTTCTGGAGGATGTGGGTGCAACCCTCTGGGGCCTGGATTTAGTCGCCACCTGCCTGGAGTGGGCATTGGCCCTGTGGCCGTGGCCCGGTACTGAGTGGTGTTGGGGTGCAGCCCAAGCCCCCACGCCGCTGACCCCAGCCCCTTGCTCCTTTGGGATCCGCAGAAGCTGGAGGATCAGGAGCAGCGGGCCCGACAGCTCAAGGAGAGGCTGCGCAGCAAGCAGCAGAGCCTGCAGCGGCAGCTGGAGCAGCTCCGGGGGCTGGCAGGGGCGGCCGAGCGGGAGCGGCTGCGGGCGGACAGTCTGGACTCCTCAGGCCTCTCCTCTGAGCGCTCAGACTCAGACCAAGGTGAGTGCCCCGAGGCTGAGGGGTTGTGTGGCCCTCGGGGCGAGCCAGGTCTTCTGACCGGACCCCTCCCCGCGCAGAGGAGCTGGAGGTGGATGTGGAGAGCCTGGTGTTTGGGGGTGAGGCCGAGCTGCTGCGGGGCTTCGTCGCCGGCCAGGAGCACAGCTACTCACACGGCGGCGGCGCCTGGCTATGATGTTCCTCACCCAGGGCGGGCCTCTGCCCTCTACTCGTGCCAGGCCCACTTGCCAGGCAGGAGCCCTCCCCAAGCCTTCAGGGCTGCTCGGAGTCACCTGTTGGAATGGACTAAAAGGACCCTTGTGTGGGAACAGGTGCTCCCCAAACACCCTGCTGCTGGCTGCCAGGCAGGCCCTCTGGAAGGGAAGGGGCAGGACTCATCAGGACCTCCCTGGACCCCTGCAGGGCAGGCAGCTTGGCCTGAGCCCAAGCATTTGGCTCTGCTGCCCCCAAGGGGACAGGAAGCCTCTTGGGCCTCTTCCCTTCCTGGACAAGGCCCCCTGCCTTTGCCTCACGTAAACTGTACAGTATTTTCATTAAAAGCCTCTTTCATAACTTCCCATCCATAGTCTTGCCTAATGAAAATGGGGGAACTCCCAACCACAGACCCACTGGAAGAGGAAATAATATCAGTTCCCATCACTGACACTGTTGGCCGTGCCAGGCAGTGCACTTAATTCTCACAACTCGAGGCTGTTCTGTCTCCACTTCACGGATGGTAGAAATGAGGCTGAGTGACGTGACTCGCCTGAGGTCCAAAAACAGTGGAGCCAAGATTCAAACCAGAGCCTTCCGACTCCAGAGCTGGGGCCAACTGAATTCAACAAGTATTTATTGAGTGTCTATTATGTGCTAGATACTGAGACACATCAGAGAACAAAACCAAAAGCCCTGCCCTTGTCGGGCTTACAGCCTAGCACTTACCGCCAGTTAACCTGCAGGCTACCTGGAGCCCCGGGCAAGTCACCGCACCTCTGTGCCTCGGTCCTCAGCTGCCCAATGGGAGAATAAGCAGACCTGGCTCAGACATGAATCATGTGCTTGGTGTACTGCAGATGCCAAACTGCATCCCCACAACCCACCACGTAGACAGCAGACAGGGCTGGAAGTTGATTTTTAATGATAAAGTACAATGAAGGGAGGGCAGAGGGGCTAAGCCTAGCTGTCTGGGGTGCTGTGGTGGTGGTGGACTGGCTACACAAACTGTTGCTGCTGCTGCTGCTTCTTGGTGGCTGCCTTGCTGGCGAGGTCCTTGGCCTTCTCTGTAGCTGCCAGTGCCGTCTCCTTTGCCTTCTCCTTGGCTTCCTTGGCTGTCTCAACAAGTGTTTTGGAAGGGGCCTCGCCTGTCGCGAACGGCAGGTGGCTGCCTTTAGAAGATGCCTGAAAGACCAACCTAATTTCCCTCCCCCATGACACCAATCTCCCCTGGGCCAGGCTCCACTAAAAAGGTGGTATTCACCCTCCTCCCACCCCCAGTACAGACAAGGAGTCCCAGCTCAGAGCAGGGCAATGACTAACCCAGACTCCACGCCCGCTAGGCTGAATGAGCCTCTCCCTATGAGGAATATCCACATACCCAGAAACTCACCTTGCAGCTTAGCCAAGATATATTCAAAACCCTTCATAGTCTTGGTCACGTTGCTTTTGAACCGGGCAAGACCAAATTCCTGGCATGAGATGAGAATGGGAAGGATACTGAGTTGCCCACTGACCCCAGCCCAGCCCCAACACCGAAAGCACTGGGTCCCAGAGCCCCAGCAGCCCCAACAACACTGCTCACCTGGACAGCTCTGGAGACACCAAATAAGCTAGAGGAGACCCAGGCTTCCCGGCGGATTTCAGTCCAGCCACTGTTGTCAGAGTTCACACAGTAAACACATCGTTCCTCCACCACCTATGCAGAGGCCAACCACAATCGTGGAAGAGTCTTTCATTTTGCCAACTTGCACATAAATCTGACTCCCTGTCACTTTTCATGAGGCAAAGCAATACAATGAAAATCCATTCCTTCCCCTGACTGCACCTCCAAGTGGCACTGACAGAACAAGAAGCCATAAATAAGGTCGTTTTGCTCTCGAAAACCTCTCTTCTGACTCTTAAACTAGAAGGCAAAAGGTCTCTTGAGATCAACAAAGGGCCTTCCAGCCCGTCCTGCTCCTGGATTTTGTTTTGTGCATCTAGACACATGCAGTGTTTTAGCCGCCTTCCACCAGCTGCAGCTCTGGAGCTTCCTGACAGTCCAAATAAAAACATTTGCCCGGCGCGGTGGCTCACGCCTGTAATCTTAGCACTTTGGGGGGCCGAGGCGGGCGGATCGCTTGAGGTTAGGAGTTCGAGACCAGCCTGGCCAACATGGTAAAACCTTGTCTGTACTAAAAATACAAAAATTAGCCAGGTGTGGTGGTGTGTGCTTAGAAATCCACCTCTTCAGAAGGCTGAGGCACGAGAATTGCTTAAACCCAGGAGGTGGCAGTGGCAGTGAGGTGAGATCATGTCACTACACTCCAACCTGGGTGAGACTCTTGTCACCAGAAAAAAACAAAAAACAGAAAAAAAAAAAGAAAAGCGCTGCCTCCGCCACTCAGCATCACTCCTGTGAGTCCAACATATATCTGTGCCATAGATGCCAGATGGGAGCGCTTTGCATTTAGAACTTAGGACAACTCCGTAAGATAGGTACCCCTCCCCCACTGTATGAATGAGTCAAAAGACAGGTCCAGAGAGGATGACCAGCTGAAAAGAAGAAAACCTGAGGTCATACTCTACAGCTGTCAACCCTCAGTAACCCAGACCTGCCTCCGGCCACAAAAGCTGCCTTATGGCTCTCTAGCCACATGTATCTGAGGAGCTCTCTATCTCGGGGGGAGGGGAGAGGGGGAGGTGCAGAATCACAACAGGAGGTGTCTCACCATCAGCCGGGCGTGGTTGATGTTCCAGGTGAAGGTAGTCATGGTCTGATTCTGTGGGTCCACAATAGAGTCCTCCAGGATGTACACCGAGTGAGCAACATTGGCAGGAAATAGTCGCTCGGCCCAGCGTGGCATCCTGTTGGTCTTGGTCAGGAGTCGCCGGGACAGCAGTTTCTGGTCAGGGGTCACCTCCCGGTGTACTATGTCTTCCGTCAAGACATGTTTGCTGCAGGTGTCAGGGTGAAGGTGACCCTCAGAAGCTTGCCCCTAAGAGACTGCCCGAGGGGATTCCCATTTGGAGGCTCCGGGCCTAGAGAGGCCACGCCTTCCTGTAACCTTGCAGGGTGGTATGTGCTATGGTTCAAACCAGAGTTAAGGGCCCATCCCAGGGCAAATTCCAACTCCCGCCATCTGACTGACCTGGATTCCTGCCTTCTAGCAGGAATGGACCTCATGATTTATTGCACCCCAGGAAAGCGCCACGGGCAGAGAAATAGGATTTCCAACTCCAAGATCCCTCCCAACTCCCATACTGCCGCCTCTTCTTGTCTCACCACACTGAGAAAAGAATCTTGCACTAAGGTCTCAAGTAAACCACCGCCCAGGCTCAACCTCCCTTCAGGACCTTGCAGGCCTGGCCTGGCCGCTTCCCCGATAAGGTCTACCTAGGATTCGATATCGAGTCTTCCTGGTCCCAGTACTTGGGGATTACCCATAATTCGATCTCCAGATAGCGAGATGGCGAAGTTTTGCTCTTCCAAATACCACGTACCTATAGGGATTCGGGTACCGCTGCCAGAAGGCGGCGAACACTTGGTCCCAGGAACTCCGGAGCACGCTCTGGCCCAGGAAATACTTCACCATCGTCCCGGCCGAAGCGGGCTCAGCACCCGCGCAGCATCAGGGGTGCGGAGCCTGGGAGGCACGCGGGGGCCGGGCCGGGCCGGGGCTCGGCGCACACCCGCCGCCAGGCTCGTAGCTCAGTCACCACCGCACCGCGCCCAAGCAGCTGCCGCCGCCGCCGCCATGAGTTGTCCGGCCGCGCGCCACTTCCGGCGCAGGCGCAGCCACACAGTAGCCACCGCTTCCGGCGCCCGCGCCACGTGACCTTGCGGCCCCGCCCCCTCGCCCTCTCGCCCCCTCCCGCGGGAGTCGCGGCGCTGCGGGTAGGAGCCGGGTTGCGGGAGACCCCAGGTTCGGTTGGGATTCCCAGCCAGAACGGAGCTTAAGCCGGGCAGGCGAGCGAATGACGGAGTAGCGAGCTGCACGGCGGCGTGCTGCGCTGTTGAGGACGCTGTCCCGCGCGCTCCCAGGCCGCCCCGGGGCTTGGGGTCTTCGAAGGATAATCGGCGCCCGGGGCCGAACAGCGGGGGCACACGGGGCGCTGCCGAAGTGCAAGGCCACGGCCAGAGCTCGAGCCCGACGCGCTGTCTGGAGTCGTAGGTTGGCGCCGTTTGGGGTCGGGGTCTGAGGCTTGGGCGCTGCCTGGGCCGAGCGGAGATCGGGGTTTGCCTCCCGTCCCCGCTCAGGACCCTGACGTGGCTGAAGCGGCCCCGGGAGCATGAGCGGGCAGCGCGTGGACGTCAAGGTGGTGATGCTGGGCAAGGAGTACGTGGGCAAGACTAGCCTGGTGGAGCGCTACGTGCACGACCGCTTTCTGGTGGGGCCTTATCAGAACGTGAGTGCATCCGGAGGGGCCAGGCACGGTGGGCGGGGGAGTGGGGGGCCGGTAATCTGCACCTATGGCCCCGATCTCTTCCCTCTCGTTGCAGACCATCGGGGCCGCCTTCGTGGCCAAGGTGATGTCGGTCGGAGACCGGACTGTGACATTAGGTATTTGGGTAAGTCCCCTGGCCATCTATTCTTGGGAGACTCATTCCTGAGGAGGTGTAGGTCCTGCCTATTACTGGTTGATTTGTGGCCTCACAGACCCATTTCTCATAGACCCGTTTCCTTATCTGGAAAATAGCGGGGTCTGGAGAACGTGGCCTCAAGTTTGACTCAAGCCTTACTCTTTAGGACACAGCAGGCTCTGAGCGCTATGAGGCCATGAGTAGAATCTACTATCGGGGTGCCAAGGCTGCCATCGTCTGCTATGGTAAGGGGGGGGGTTTGGGTTGTCTCACAAGAAAAGATGGGTGCCAGGCTAGCCAGAGAACAGCCCTTGACCACTTGGTTGTCTCCTGCATGCCGCACACCAAGACCTCACAGACAGCAGCAGCTTTGAGCGAGCAAAGTTCTGGGTGAAGGAACTGCGCAGCCTAGAGGAGGTAGGTGAACAGACCTCACTAGAACACTAGGGGCTGGGGTTTTGTTGGCCTGTGGAGGTGACCCTTGTCTTCTGCCTCAGGGCTGCCAAATCTACTTATGTGGCACCAAGAGTGACCTGCTGGAAGAAGACCGGAGGCGTCGACGTGTGGACTTCCACGACGTCCAGGACTATGCAGACAGTAGCTGCTCCTCAGCCCTTTGGGGGGTGGGGGTGTGTGGCTGTCTGGGTGGATCAAAGAAAATAGGGACTGCCTTGGCTGCCAGGGCAAGGTGCTCTAGGAGGTCTTCCTGGCCTCCTTGAACTGTGGGGTCCAGGAGACTCCCTGAACTGCTAGCCCTCCCTTTCTTCTGTTTATCTAATTCTCAGGTATGAGGCTTTAGTCACTTCTCTTTACAGATATCAAAGCTCAGCTCTTTGAAACATCCAGCAAGACAGGCCAGAGTGTGGGTGAGTGCTGTGCTGGAGCCTCACAGCAGGAACATGCAGGGGCACCAGAGGAAGCTGAATAGGGCACAGAGGGCTGGGTCACTGGGAGATCCCAGGGCTACTGGCATTGGGCCCTCGCTGATCATCATTTTTCCTGCCAGACGAGCTCTTCCAGAAAGTGGCAGAGGATTACGTCAGTGTGGCTGCCTTCCAGGTGATGACAGGTGTGTGCTTCCCCAGCCTTTATGGAGACTTACTCTAGGCCCACAGCATCTAGCCCCTTTCCTGAGTTACCTGATCCCAACAGAATGGTGCTGAGCTGCCACCTCTCTCTTTGACAGAGGACAAGGGCGTGGATCTGGGCCAGAAGCCAAACCCCTACTTCTACAGCTGTTGTCATCACTGAGTCAGCACTCACCTGGCCTGGGGGAATTAAAGGAATTCCCCGTAAGGGCTGGACCCAGCTCCTTTCTGGGCTTGGGTAGTCAAATGTCTGAGCTACCCCAGGTCCTCATGTCAGCAGAGTGGCGCCTGCCTGTGCTGGCCCATGGAACGGAGACAGCATTGGGCTGACTGTGGGCATGAGGAGGGATAAGGGCTGATTTGGACCCCAGGCTTCTGCCCTGGACAGCACTTGTGTCTGCAGATTATTTAAGTGGCTTTTGATCTGTAAATAAAATCAATGCACTGTGAATCACACCCAGCCCCTTTCCCTGCTGTGTGGATTAGGTGTCAAGACACCTAGTTCTTTCTGGGGCCACCCGGCTGGCCTCACTGCTTATATTAAGGCTCCTCCCAACTCTCATTTTCCTTTGGAAAACAAGACTTTTTTCCCCATGGTTACCGCTGAGATACTGGGGCTGTAGTAGTACAAAAGCTCACAGTTCCTTCTGAGTGCTGAAAAGAGTACATGAGTTGCTTCGAAATAAAAGGGTCAAGCATTCCTACCTGAGACGGGTTGGTCTGACTAGCTCTACTGCATCTGTCATGTTTGGGCCCCTATGTCAGACCTGTGACTCAGGTCCTGAGCTTCCCAGTGACATCCTACAATGTGGTTAATGGTAGGAAAGTCCTAAGTTCTGTAAGCCAGAAAGGTCTAATGGATCTAGATTTGGTTCCAATTCAGCTGCTAATTTAGAAAAGGGACTTAAATCCTCATCTTGAGTTTCTCATCTGTAAAATAAGGTGACTACTATGCAGCCCAAGGATTGTGAAGAAAGTGAAGAGTAACTCTAGTACTAAATGTTTTTCCCAATCTTCCCAAGCACTTTTTGCTGAAAGGGCAGGAAGTTCAGGACTAGGTCACAAAGGGAAGCAAACTCCCAAGTTTTCCCCAAAGAAGATCCAGATATTTCTGAGGAATCAGGTGTTAACTGTAAACAGGGCTGACACTTGCTGTTCAACCAGAAGGAAATTTATTGCAGCCCTTTCTGGTACGGAGGGTGTGGCCCCAGGCCAGGGGCTTTGCCTTAGTTTTATCCTTTGCCTCTGCTTTCCTGCCTTTATTTAGGCCTGGGCTGAGTCCTCTGCAGTGGCCAACACCTGCCTTGGAAAAATGTAAAACTTAGCCAACATGATCAGACTCACACTCAGAGAGTGCTTTGGTTCCACTTCCTTTTTAAAAACCAATTCCTCAAACTGCCCTTCCTTCATGAGTGATGGGGCCTTCCTGTGGAGGGAGACTGAAACTGAAACCAGCCACTCCCAACAGGGGAGAAAGAGGCTTGGGCAGCCCTGTGGCTGCTGAGAGGAAACACACTATTCCCATGACGTGCTTGGAGGAAGGGCTTAGCTTCACAGTATCCCTGCGCCCCCCGCCCCCTACCTCGTACTATCTCTGGGGCTGGCTTCTGCTCTCACCCCAAACAATCCTCCCTCCTGTTAGACTACAACTCCCCACAGCCAATAAAACAAAACACAGGGCAAGGGCCATATATGAGTAAAGTTAAACTTTACTTTACAGTAAATTTTTTTTCTATATACAAAGAATTACAGTACATGTTTATGGGGACTCCTAACACAGGGCTCCCCTCTTTTTCACTAGGAGTTTCACTTACAGCTGACAATCTATGGGGGCGGGGGGGGGGGCGGCAAAAAAGCAATGATGGACCTTGGCTGATCCCCCCGACCCCTTTCTTAACAATATAGGTAGATGTCTATCGTCAGCTTGCCTCTTTGCCAAGACCTAGGAGGCGGCTCTGCCATGAGCTGCTGTGTGCTGCCCTCCCCACCTTCAGCACACTCATCTACACACACACAGGTAGCACCCACCTCGATGAGACCGCCTTGCTCTGGCCTGCCCCAACCCTGGAAGTTGAAAACATAGAACCATTTATTTCTGCTTCTACTCTCTGTGCCCATGTCTTGTCCACGAAACTTTGCTGAACTTCCAGGACCTTACACCTGAAGCCCCACAATAACCTGATGTTTTGAAAGCCATGGGAAAGCAGCTCTAGAGAAAGAACCACATAAGCAGAAACAGCGCATGTTAAACTCGAAACACTTCTTCCGAGGTTGTGGATTTCTAGTTTAATTCTTTCCATTTCCTTAGAAAATACTACCCTTAATCTTCATAAGCAGTAGAGGTGCTTCCATGAGTGGAAGAGGTAGAGAGGGGCAGAAGGGAGCTGAGGAAGACCCAACAACCAGAGCTCTCTAACAACCTGCTCCAGGCAGCGTGGACGGAGGCTATGGACAAGGTGGCCCCAGCCCTGAGAAACTCAATGGCCACCTTCACCTGGATATAGGATCTCTTCTACCTCTGGATTGCACTGGGCCACTCCAGGGTTGGGTGCAGGCTTCACTGAGGATCTTCCTTCTCCCCACTTTTAACAAAGCCTCAAACTTTTCTACATAAAATCTCCTCCCAAACAGGAACCCGGGTTTCTTGAGCTGCCAGTCCCTCAACCCTTGGCAGTGCTTATTTATACCGTGAAATTAGCACCATCATTACATTTTATTGTGTGTGTGTACAAAACAATGATCTATTCTTATTTCAGTTTACACTATAGCAGCCTCTGGCCCTGTTGCACTGGCCCTAGGAAGCTCAGCTGAGAACTAACTGGCCATAGCCAATGACAGGCTCCCACAGCAACTACCAAGCAGTGACTTGGAATGTCTACACATGGAACTGCTCAAATGAGACTCAGCAAGAAAGGGGCTGGAGGCAGCTCCTTGTCTGCCATGATCTGAGAGGTTAGGACACTGGGCTCCTCTAACCTGGCTGATAAACCCCAAGAGGATGACAGTATCATTTAAAAAACCTTAGTAAAATCCACCTTATAGGGACTAAGGGTAAAACCTATCCAAGTTTCATGCTGTCCTCATTACTCCCTATGGGGGAAGCTGTCAGGACTAAACTTTCTGCCATTCTGTTCTCATGAGGCAACCTTAGAATTACAACCTGGGAGTCCAGCTCCAGTGAGCAGACAGTGCCGAGCCTGGGAAGGGATCAACAGGGTGTTTCATGCCCTGACCATAGTGTGGGGTGAAGGATGTAAAGAATAAAATAACTATTTTCATCAATGCTAAAGATTTGGTTCAGAAGAGGGTCAACACAGTGATTTAAGTCATCTCAAACTCAGTAACAGGGGAAAGCAGACATTTAAAAATGAGGATGTTTCTGTATCAATGACAGCTATTTTGCTATTAGACTGGGTTGGCTCCAGCAAGATAAGCAAATGAGGCTTTGAATGTAAATTTCAACATTTTTCATAATCTTTTTCTGACTTAGCAGGGCTAGATGTATTGGCTTTCTAGCTACCTATGGAGAATTTCGACTTTTGCCTTGTCCCTGGAAAAGGCCTCCTGGGGAGCTGGCTCCAAGGCAAACACTCTTGAGATCTCAATTTCCAAGCACATACCCAAATACCACCCTGCGTAAGGACCAGAAGTTTTCTAAGATGAAAGATTTCCTTTTCACTCCAATTCACATCCCTTTGGAAAAGGGGTCTTATTACAAACTTCAGGAGACGTCCCACAGGGCTGGCAAGGCCGCTCCCTCCCCACCTTCCTCCAAGAGTCACATTTCCCAACAGTTGTTGTGACTCTGCTTCTAATTGGATAGTGACTGCTTTCATGATTTTAACCATCTAGTATCACATGCTGCTACTGGTGGGCCCAATAGCTCAAATTTCTAGTTTCCAGTGGTTTTCTAGTTCCCATTCAATGGCCCTGAAGGAGGCCCAGATGTCCATCCATTCAGATGAAGAACTGCTCCCCAAAATGGCTCAGAAGCTGTTTTCCCAGGCAGGTCTGGAACGAAGCCTCCAATGAATGGCAGAGAATGGAAAGAACCAAAATAAAACCACAAAGCAGCCAATCATGGCCCCTTTCCCTCACTCCCTCCTGTCCTGTGAGACATCTAGACTGCTGTCAAGTTGATTACCTACCAAAGCCTACTTTAGAGAAGCTACTTTAGAATCAAACTTCTCCACGGAAAATTTTTACATGGCCTGCACGCCCTCCCCCCGCCCCCCCCCAAATTCACAGTTTATTTCATGAAACAAAGAGCTACGGTAATTTAACACACAACATAGTGAAAGGAGACTCTGACAGTGCAGTGCAGATACCTTTTTCTGATCACAACTACAGATGACTGGAGAGAAAAGGGCACAGGACTGGCACCAAGCAAACCCTACTCATATGACCTAAAAGATTAGGGAAAGGGACCTACTAGCTGCAGTTATATATTTATTATTCTCACACATGATAAATACTTAATATAATGAACTTTAATGTTCTGGGTGAATTTCTTTAAAAATATCTTTTTCATGGTTTAAAATTCTTTTAAAAGAAAATAAGATGCTTTACGTTTTCTCTTCCTTTTGAACAAAGAGCTTTTCCTCTTTGATGATGTGGGAAGAGAGAGAGGATGAAAGGGGAGAACTAGGCAGGTGGAATTCACAGAGGAGATTCCGAGGTCTCAGTGAAATGCAGGGATAGGCCCCTAAACTCAGGACAGCCCTGCCCAGCCTCGTCCCTCTGCCTGAGTTCAAGTGTCTCAACCTCAGAGACAGACTTTGGGAAATAAAAGCAGATTCTACTTTTAATCTTTAGATAAAGCGCAAATGCTTCTATAATAACTACTGTTCCCTCCGTGGAATTGATGGGAGTAACCTCAATAAGAACTTGAGGAAATTGGGACCAAATACAGAATCCTGTTGAGAGCGTGAAAGCCGTAACTAAGAGATAATGGCCAGGAGGCGTTAGGGCCGGGGGTGGCCTGCTGGCTAAGTTGGCAAAGCAGAGAGGTAAACATGTTGGTCTAAGGACAAAGGAGGGGTAGACAAGTGGGAGGAACTAGCCAAACAGCACTTCCTGTTGGCAGTCTGTGAGCTGGGTGAATGGTAGGGCAGGGTAGCACCAACAGATTTCCCAGCCCTTGGGCCCCAGCTCAGGGCAGCAGTAACAGATAATCAGCAGTTAATAGGAGTCATCTCTTAGCCTGGACGTTGCTCTAAACACCACCTCTTGCCAGTCTTCAGGGAAGGGTTCTGGCTTGCCTTTGAGCTAAGTCAGCAGGCAGGTGCTCTCAATACAGAGCACAGCAATTCTCAGGGAGGCAAAGAAGAGGACTCCCTCCACTCAGGAGGGAAAAGGAATGGGGAAAAGAAATTTCCCATCAGGATCTGGTACTCTTCCTGAAGCTGGTGTGTCTAGCTCAGAGCTTGCCAGAGATTCCCTATGTCCACTGCCCGAGGCTCTGAAATCTGAAAGCACCTGAGTGTTTTAGGGAAATAGGGATGGGGTGGATTCATGTACAAAGAGAAAAATAGGTAGAAACAAAAGCAAAGAAAGAGAAGCTTGCCAAATGCCTTCTTCCACTGCTGGAAATCTACATTCGCACAGAGCCCGACTCCCCCTGACCACCTGCTCCTCCAAGGACTCATCTTGAGACTCTGCACAGCCCAGACAAAAGCAGCAGCGGCGACCCCACAGCCAACAGCCTTGCTGGCCTCAATGCAGCACCCTTGCATCTATAGAGGAGACCTCTGTGAGTGTGCGCGCATGCACACGCACCCATGCACACCGCAGCCAAGAGACACTTCCTCAACACAACCACTTCTGGTGCCACAAAGGACATTTCAAAATGAGTCTAAAGCCCCAGGGCCCCTCAGAACTTCCTGTTACTTCCTGGTCAAAGGTTCCTGAAAGCCTTGGAATCCAGGCTCACAGGGATGAGTCCTTATTTACCTCTGTATCTCTCATCAGTGACTAGCACCCGGCCTAGAACACGTGAATGCTCAGGAAATCGCCACTGATTTGAAAGAACACCATTTCCTCCCAAGGGTTCCTAGGTGCCCTCAATGGGGCTCTGTCTGGTTGGGGAAATCGCTTTGAGAGCCCCTATACCTTCCAACCTGACCAGCGGAATTGAATTCCATACTTGACTCCAGAGTGGACTTTTTATTTCACGATGACCATGTGGAAAAGTTGGGGGAAAGAGACCCAAGTCTGTCTGTCTCCTTGGTTGGGGCCCACTGGATTTTCATACATGGTTCACACAACCATAAGCCCCCACTGGCTAATGTCACAAGAGTTCTGAGTGTTGGGATATGAGGAAAGAATAACAGTGGGAAAGTGTTCGGGGCAGATGTGTTTTTTTTTTAAGGGGGAAAGAAAGAAAAGATTTCCCCTCCCCAAATGGTACCCTGGGGGCAGCTTGTTTGTTCATGTGACATTGATTGGTACTACTTCTGTTCTGATTCTGCACACTTGTGACTGGAAGGAGCCTGGTTAAGAGCTGGAAGTGTATTTTGCTCTGGTTTGGGGTCTTGCCCTCTTCCAAGAGACCAGCAAGTCTGTGCCAATGTCTGTGTGCTCCCAGCAGACCAGCAAGACTGTGCCAGTGTCTGTCCAGCCACTATGGGCCAGAGCCCTGCCCGTGATGAGGCTTTTCCCAGGGCCCAGGGACTTTGCTCTGTGGTTACCAACTTCTTTTCTTCAGTGGGGAGGGAGGCTGGGGCCTTCCCGAGAGACCTAAAAGATTGCCCACTCTTGGCGGCAAGTGCAGGTAGTTGCTGGCCTCCGACCATCTGCTTCGCCTGCTTCACCAGGCCCAGGGATTGGCTAAGAGGCCCTGGGGTCTGCTCAGCCCCTGCAGAAGCTCTTCCTGAGGCCTGAGTTGTTGGCTCATATAAAAAGGCCTTGGCAGGAGGCTGAGAAAGAAGTCTGGCCTGGGTGAGTGATTTAACAGCTTGCCAGGGGTCCTCTGAAGGGGCTGCTGCTTTCCCAGATGTCTGAAGAGGATCTGACACACAGCCTTTCTCAACAGCTCTCGGCATATGCCCCAGACCTTTGCTGGCAGGCCATGAACTTGACTCCAACACTGGCATCTTCTCATCAGCCTGTGGTGTGACCTCATGAGGTGAAGCTGCCCGCTCCTTCTGGCGAGGAGTTAGGTCTATGAGATCCATGACCAAAGCAGCTCTATTTTTTGACTGAGTATTCTGGTCCACAGGCCTCAGTGCTTTTTCTTTAGCTACAAGGGTCTGGACCACAGCTGATAGTACTTTCTCAGGAGGTGGGAGTCTCTGGGACAAAGAGGCATGGGGTTTGTCAGTAGGCCTGTCTGAAGTCTGGGGTTTGGGACTGCTAGTAATGAGCAGTCTGTCTGGCGGCGGAAGTCTCAGGCCAGTGGGAACTGGGGTTTTCTCCAGTGACTGGGGCCTTGGGCTGGCAGCACCTATGGATTTATCCAGCCTTGGGTCAGCCGTCCCCAGAGGTCTTTCCAGTGGTTGGGACCTGACTGAGGGTGAGGAGCTTGGGCTGGTCACTGGAGAGGGTTTGTCGCTTAGCTGGGGTCTTGGTCCTGCCACTGCTGGTGGCCTGTCCAGTGGCCTCTGGCTGGAAACCAAGGATTGGGATTTGGTCCCTGACCCAGCGAGGTCTCTGACCTTATCTAAAGGCTGGGGCCTGGAGTCAGTTCTCTCAAGAGGTCTTTCAGGTAGCAGTGGCCTCTGACAAGTCCCTGCCAGAGCTTTTTTGGAGAGCGACAGCGTCTGGTTGGTGTCAGCAGGAGGTTTATCTGACATTTTGGGTGCCTGAGCAGCCATTCCTGTTGATTGCTCTGCCAGGTGAGTGCTTGGCCCTGGAGGCAGCGGTACTGGGGGAGGCACATACTCACGGATCTCCCCAGGTTCCAGAGGATTGGGCCCACAGGGGTCATGCTCAGTACAAGACAGACGCCCATCCAGTTTGGAAATGAAAAGCATCCCTTCTCGATGCTGCTTACAAAAGGAGCTGGGGCACATCTCACAGAAGGAGGCTGCTTCCTTCCCGCAGATGTCACACTGATGCCACGGACATTCCCATTTCCCTGAAAACACAGAAGTAAATCAAAAGTTTAGGAAAAAAGAGATACATATCACATGGGCCAAGGCTATGCTACAGTCCGAAGGTGTGGATGATGACCTTCCTTCACACTGTCCCTGCTTCAGAGAGCTTATGCCACTCACCAGCCACCTCTTGCCCCAGAATTCCAGCTTCTTTTTGTGCACAGAATACATAAAGTAACAGCGAATTATCAAATAGCAACTACTATCAACTAAATATACAAGCAGAAGAGTAAATTGGTATTTCTATGACTATTTCCAGCAAGGAGGTGGGGGGGGGGCGGTGGGGGGGGGACAACAAAAAGCTTGTTTTACATGAAACTTAAGATATTACTTTCATATTTTTGCAATCTCCATTTGTACTATACAGCTTTTAAATAAGCAACTCAAAGAGAAATATCCTGGCGATTTAGATTCCTGCTTATTTGCTTATTAACAGTAATAGAAAAGATATAAAATCATGAAAAATGGAAGATTTACCTTTGCTCTATTTTAAGTCTTGAGATCAGCACAGCACGTTATATGTTGTTCACATGGAATCAGTAGAAAAGACCCAAAGCTGACCTAAGCTTTTACCTGCCTCCCCACATTTCATGAAACCTGAGGGTCTTGACCAGGGACAGTGTTTCCACCTTCAAATCAACTACACCAGCTCCCACTCCTGGCACACAGGCAAGATTGGTTCTATCATAGCCTGCGCCAGTGACGACCCTGAGCAGTTGATTCTGAAACAATTCTACTTCCTGGTGCTGACAGGTCAATGTGATGGCCTTGCCCTCATCCTACCTCAGTTTCTTTTATTTCATGACCCTGGCCAATATACAGTGAAGGAAAGTCAATTTGGGGACAAATTCCTTTTACTTATACCCCAAAGTTCTTAACGTTCTGCAACTCTTGGAAGCAGGTCACTAGTAATGTATAATCTCCTCACCCTGGAATGGCTCCCCACTGGTTTCTCTTTTTTGTTCATTAAAATAGATGGCATATCCAAATCCCTAAAATTCTCTAACCCCAAATCACTACTCAAAGGTTCTCAATTTCTTCAACTACAAATTTCCTGGGTACCACATCCACCTGAGCAGCTTTCTCATGTATTAACTGATACAACCAAATCTCCTTTAGAGGAAAAAAGTCTACTCTGCATGGGGGGAGACTGCACTAGGCGTAGGGAAGCAAGGTAGGAAGTGCTAAAAGGGTGGCAATCCATCTCTCACTGACTAGAACCACCTAAAGGCTTTACTATCTCAATCTTTCTTTCTCTAGAAAGGCAACATGATTTAATAGTCTTGGAGTCAAAAACCCAGCTCTCAATCCAGCTCCTCTATCTATGTGTGAAAGATCACCTCACCAATCCTAACTCTGTTTCTTCACATGCATTATGGAAGAAAACCAACCATTATGGGTTGCTGGGGGGATGAAATAGACATGAATGTAAGTAAAGGACTTGAGACACAGCAAGTGCACTGCTGTTCCATTCTTCATAACTAAGAATTCTAAGCCTTTGTTTTCATTATTTCCAGAATAAGAAAATAGACCATACCCCTCAAAATTATGCATGGAAAGACCAAATGGCACTTTCTTCAAGGCTGATGCAAATGGCATGAGACCCTGAGTATGATGGAGAGAACGAGTAGCAGTACAAATGGATTTTGGCACCAACCTGCTGGTCGCTTGGTCAGATTGAGACAGTCTGCATGGTAAACTTTTGGGCAGCCTGGTTTCTTGCAGGAGACGAGCTGGCCAGCATCCCCACAACTAAAACACTCATCTTCTCGCTCCTTTGTGATTTCACCCTGGGTCCTGCGCTTTCCCTGTTGCTTCTTCTTGAATTTCTTTGACTTTTCTTCCGTGGCAATGGGTTGGTTCTACAGGTCAGATATTGAACAGTCAGCATTCTGTGAACACATTAGTACCAATCTTAACCGGGTTAACTACCCTCTCTGAGCCTCATTCTCTTCTCTGGGAAAAGAGATTGTCATGAAGATAAAATGCAGGAAAGGTACCTGGTACATCACAGATACGTAGCAATAATTTTTGTATCAACTACTCCTGCCACCTGAACAAAACAGAAGACAAAAATCTTTGTGTTTTTGCTGATCCATAACGCTGGTGTTAAATGACATGCCTTTCGTAAGTTTTATTAGTTAATTAATTAATTTATTTTTCAAGACGGAGTCTTGCTGTGTTGCCCAGGCTGGAGTGCAGTGGCGCGATCTCGGCTCACTGCAACCTCCGCCTGCTGGGTTCAAGCAATTCTCCTGCCTCAGCCTCCTGAGTAGCTGGGATTACAGGCACCCACCACCACTCCTGGCTAATTTTTGTATTTTTAGTAGAGACGGGTTTTCAGCATATTGGTTAAGCTGGTCTCGAACTCCTGACCTTGTGACCCACCCGCTTTGGCCTCCTAAAGTGCTAGGATTACAGGCGTGAGCCACCGCACCTGGCCAAAGTTTCACTTTTATATTCGTCTACTTTCAGAACTAAACTAGACTTCTGTGTGTGGGTACACATGCCTATTTCTTGTTCATTCAACAAAGCATAACTGAACTTACTATAAGCAATGTGTTAAGACACAAAAAAGTTAATTCATGGTCCCTGCCGTCAATAAGACTACACATCAAGTCAAATTAGCTTCATGTCCACCACTCCCAAGGCAGACCCTGGAGCAGCCAGCAGATGTTCTCTCTTTGTTCGCTGCAGCCCACACTTGGTCACCAAATCATCTTATCACATTCTTCATTTTAACCCAGAAACATCCAGGACCAATCTGTAAGGCTTAATGGAGGTCCATCCTATTCTGACAGACCAATATCTACTAAGAGCACACAGTGACCTCTCTAGCATCTACCTCTGACTGACTCCTGTGAAATGCTATCCCATGCAGACATCAAGGATGCTGAAACTGACATCCGCACTACACTTAATACCATTAAGTACAGGTTAAACTGAGTTACTATTTTAATTTATAGGAAACAAGTCAACATCTTAAGGAACAACACCGTTAAACCAACAAAACTAAACAAAAAGCACAATAAAATCCAGTATAATATAGAGGTGATTCTCCTTATTTAACAAGATTAAAAAATGATCATTGAGTGCTCTTCATTTCTGGCCGGGCGCAGTGGCTCACGCCTGTAATCCCAGCACTTTGGGAGGCTGAGGCAGGTGGATCACCTGAGGTCAGGAGTTTGAGACCAGCCTGGCCAACATGGTGAAACCCCATCTCCACTAAAAATACAAAAAATTAGCCAGGTGTGGTGGCAGGGGCCTGTAATCCCAGCTATCTGGGAGGCTGAGGCAGGAGAATCACTTGAACCTGGGAGACGGAGGTTACAGTGAGCCGAGATCATACCATTGCACTTCAGCCTGGGCAACAGAGCGAGACTCCGTCTCAAAAAAAAAAAATTTATTTACTCTTTTCTTATTGGCTTCTATGTTAATTTGCATTTTTCAGTTCTTAATGTTGAGCTTCACAATCAAAAAGGCATATGGAACATACTCAATTGAAGTCACTATATAGTTTATTTTGTATCAAAATTAAACTGCAATTTTCACTGTGCTGTTACTTATGATACAGAAATCTTGAATTATCCAGATGTTCATCTAGTATGTCCATCCATTATATAAAAAAATTAAGACAGTCACTAAAAATGATTAGCAAGGACTTTAAAAAATAATAATATAAGGGCCGGGCACAGTGGCTCACGCCTGTAATCCCAGCACTTTGGGAGGCTAAGGCAGGCGGATCACGAGGTCAGGAGATCGAGACCAACCTGGCTAACACGGTGAAACCCTGTTTCTACTAAAAATATAAAAAATTAGCCAGGCATGGTGGCGGGCGCCTGTAGTTCCAGCTACTCAGGAGGCTGAGGCAGGAGAATGGCGTGAACCCGGGAGACGGAGCTTGCAGTGAGCCGAGATTGCACCACTGCACTCCAGCCTGGGCAACAGAGCGAGACTCCACCTCAAAAAAAAAAAAAACAAAACAACAACAACAAAAAATAAGGAGAATATAGACATGGAAATGATACTTAACAGTTACAGAATTAGAATTCAATCATTCAGAAAGTGCACACTAAAAAAACAGGAAGACACAACAATGCTTATACTTTTTTATAATGGTGAGATTAAGAGTTCTACTTTTATCTATGATGTTATGCTACATTTAGAAGCTTAAACTGCAGATTTTTTGGTATCTTCAGAAAGAGAAAGTGAGAGAAAGACAGGGACAGACACAGATATACCAAGAATCTATATGGCTTATTAGGAGATGTGAGATCAAGACGAGGGAGGTAACTAACCTTCTTTATAAGATCCTATTTCACAGCATTATTAGTTACAAAAGTAGCACCAATTAAAGTCAGATGGCCCAAAACACTTCAACACTATCCCCAAAAACCTCTTATATAATTGATCAGCCGAATGCTTAGTGAATTGCAAGTGGCCCTATCAACACCTATTCAATGTCATTGAATTTTTCTTTTTTTCTTGAGAAGGAGTCTTGCTATGTTGCCCAGGCTAGAGTGCAGTGGTGTGATCTCAGCTCACTGCAATCTCTGCCTCCTGGGTTCAAGGGATTCTCCTGCCTCAGCCTCCTGAGTAGCTGGGACTACAAGCACATGCCACCACGGCCCAGCTAATTTTTCTATTCTTATTAGAGACGGGGTTTCATCAT
Organism: Pan paniscus; assembly: GCF_029289425.2. Taxonomy (NCBI): domain Eukaryota; kingdom Metazoa; phylum Chordata; class Mammalia; order Primates; family Hominidae; genus Pan; species Pan paniscus. The sequence continues at coordinate 172,373,668 of NC_073253.2, read as the reverse complement.
GTTAGCCAGGCTGGTCTCGAACTCCTGACCTCAGGTGATCCGCCCACCTCAGCCTCCCAAAGTGCTGGGATTACAGGCATGAGCCACCATGCCTGGCTGAATGTCATTAATTTCAAAGAGATTTCTTCTTAAAATGTAGACTGCCCTAACACTGTTAGGGAGGGAGGACCGCACCACTAATCCCAAAGCAGAAGTCTAGAAGGGTGGTACCTTTGGCCTTACACCCAAGAAGCCACTGCAGTTCGGGGCTCCACATTTGCAAACAGTCTTTCCATTCCCAAGACATTCTAGGTTGTAGTTGAAGGTAAGTTCAGTGCCTGCATAAGAGACCGTGAAAATATTAATATCTATGGTTTTAATTACATTATTTCTGTATTAATTACAAAGGATACCAACTCCCAAGAGAACAGATTAATTTTAAAAAGAATTTAGCTCTAATCCTATATTTTAATTAATTCTTATCTTATAACATTAATAATCAGGTAATACAATTTAACAGAGAAAACTTAAATGGCTTAACAAGTAATATTTAAGATAACTCTTCCTCCAGAGGTGTTAATTACCTCAAGTTGTTTTTCATTTGTTTATTAACCATTCAGATTCAAAATATGTTAATTCATTACCAAAACAAACAAAAAACAACTTATCAATGTGTCAGGCCCTGGGAATACAAGTATGAGGAAAACCTGTTTGTCTGTTCTCAGGTGAACACATGTTACCTGGCAGCACTCTGGAGAGGCATCTCAGTACAGAATAACACTAGAAATCTGTAGATTACAGACTGGTTGTAGATCCAGCTACGTCACAGACTTAGCAGGGTAATCTGAATCCTGAGAAGCCCATTTTAAAATGGAGAAATCTGACAAGCTTATTGAGACAATATGACAAAATGCACATAGCAGTAACGTGTAAACTTTAAAAAGGCAAACTGTCCTCTTTCTCTCTTTCTGTCAAAGGTCCATTTCACCAAAACTGTGAGAGGAAATAAAATAAACATTCAAACTCAAAACTCATAACTAAAAGCCAGTTATGGGAGGCCTACCAAATATAAGAATTTTATATAAATATGTGAAGAGGTTGCCTGTCACAGGGGTAATGTTTACAGTTAATGTATAAGGTAACCATCATTCATATTAAAAACTGTCAATTCTTAGGAAGATTTCCCTTTGCAGACTGACATGCCTTTTATCAGTGAGACTGCTATACATAGTTTTTCATCGAATGTTAAAGGAAATCATTCTTATCACTATTTCTTTATCAAGTATGTTCACAATACCAGCAGCTACGTTAGGGTCATGCTGTAGGAGTAGCAGAATTATCCACGGCCTGATGAGGCTCATGCCATAAGGAGCTTGCAGGAACTGAGTGAGACTCACCAATGTTAACGGGAGGGTCATGTTTCCCATCTCATGCCTGAACTTAACTGGATTGAATCTTTCGTGGTTCTATTCACACTGTTTTTTTTTCTTTTTTCTTTTTCTTTCTTTGAGACGGAGTCTCACTCTGTTGCCCAGGCTGGAGTAAGGTGGTGAGATCCCGGCTCACTGCAGCCTCTGCCTCCTGGGTTCAAGCTATTCTCCTGCTTCAGCCTCCTGAGTAGCTGGGATTACAGGCGCCTGCCACCACGCCCAGCTAGTTTTTGTATTTTTAGTAGAGATGGTGTTTCACCATGTTAGCCATGCTGGTCTCAAACTCCTGAAGTGATCCTCCCACCTTGGCCTCCCAAAGTGTTGGGATTATAGGCGTGAGCCACTGCGCCCAGCCCCACACTGTCTTTTTCTTAATAAAAGATTTATGAATAGATAACTAAAATTTTATAGATACGATGTGCTTATAATACAACTGTACCTTATACACAAATAAAAGAAAGCAGGATACTTGTCATAACTTGCTGCTCACTGAACATATACTACGTAAGTGTAATCACAGAGAGGCTAAATTAAATCAGAAAGTATCAGTGCTCATAAACTAAACAGTGATACCATTCTAGAAAAGAGTTCAATATGCAGCAATCATTGATGGATCTTCAGTTACTGGGCATGGCAAAGAGCATGAGAGAAGAGATAAACAAGAGTAGGGATGGGACACTTGGGAGACAGTAAGTTGCAGGTATGTGAAGGGCCCAGGAAGTTGAATGAAGGCCTCAGCTCTGATAGGCACTCTGCCTGTCCCTTAGCACATCCTGTCTCATTTTCCCCATCCTGAACCTATGCAGACTGAAAGTCAAGTGAGGAGAGGAACAGTCTGAGAATTTCAACACCAAGCTACCTGAGCTGATGAACACAGGAAAAAAAGAAGAGAAATTTGTGGCTAGACATGGCAGAGGAGGGCATCCCCATGGACATGAACTGCAGGTTCTAAGTAGAAGAATGGGACTATCAGCACTCAGCAGACATAGTAGAACTAAATCATGTGACTGATTTATTATAGAGGAACTATATTTATATTGATTTAATATAGAGGAACCTCTCCACCCCTGGGGTGATTAGAGAGAAAAAGGGAGAAAAGAATGAGAGAGGTGTGACATCCAAGGATAAAAGTAACATAGGTATAATATCATCTACTTTACAGCACTTTTGCAAGGCTTAAATGAGATAATATGCTTAGAATCGTATCTGGTATTCCGTATCATTTATTGAATTACTCCTGTTACAAAGTAGAAATCTAAACAATATACTCTGAAACCACCCATTCCAAAAACTTGAAATAAATCTGCAACTAAAAACCAGTCTCAAATAAGCAGAGTGCAGTGCACAGTGATGCTCAAGTGTCCTTGGTGTCATCATGTAAAACATTATGAGAAACAAATGCAAAACCCGAAAGTAACTAGTGGCTCAAATTTTAAAATCTAAAAATTGTCACAACCTAAAAAGTCTGAAAGACTCCTGGACAACACATTTAAATTGTAGAGAAAAAAGTACACTGAGTATGAGAAGTCCCATAGATTAAATTTAAAACACAGGCCGGGCGTGGTGGCTCATGCCTGTAATTCTAGCACTTTGGGAGGCCGAGGTAGGCGGATCACTTGAGGTCAGGAGTCTCTACTAAAAATACCAAAAAATAGCCGGGCATGGTGGTGGATGCCTGTAATCCCAGCTGCTTAGGAGGCTGAGGCAGGAGAATTGCTTGAACCCGGGAGGTGGAGGTTGCAGTGAGCCGAGATCATGCCACTGCACTCCAGCCTGGGCAACAGAGCGAGACTCCGTTTCAACAAACAAGCCAGCAAACAAACACACACAAAAACAGACTAAGATCTGAACAAATATCATTCTAATTCTTTTATCTTGATCAATGCTTCCTGAGGACAACAGTGACTGAGCAAAGGAGAACTAAGGTCTTCCAGAACATTCAAATGGGATTCTGCTTCACCAGTAATTAGACTATACTACTGTATATTACAGACTACCTAGGCCAGTTCTATCCCAGTTTGAGTATAAGAGGCTGATTTTAACTGTTTTGCTCATATCCTTGCAAAACTACATTTGAAAAATCATAACTTTCTTGTACATTTCAAAATGTACAACGTTTATACAAAATTTTTTTTTTTTTTTTTTTTGAGATGGAATCTCCCTCTGTTGCCCGGGCTGGAGTGCAGTGGCACGATCTCGGCTCACTACAAGCTCTGCCTCCTGGGTTCACGCCATTCTCCTGCCTCAGCCTCCAGAGTAGCTGAGACTACAGGCGCCTGCCACCACGTCCGGCTAATTTTTTTGTATTTTCAGTAGAGACGGGGTTTCACCATGTTAGCCAGGATGGTCTCGATCTCCTGACCTCGTGATCTGCCCGTGTTGGCCTCCCAAAGTGCCGGGATTACAGGTGTGAGCCATCGCGCCCAGCCACAAATTTTAATACTTAAAAAAAGCATGCAATTTGGAGGGTGTTACATGCATAGGTATATATGTTTAAAATAATTGTATCAAAACCTTGAAGCTATAGATTAAGATCCTTTAATTTATGGAAAATATCTACCACATAACTTTACTGTCAAACCACTCAGCCATACCAGATTTACTTTCGATTCAAATTAACTTCTTACTATTTGTCCTGGTTACAACCATCTCGCTACCCCATTAGAGAGACAAGCACCCAGGTGAGCCATGACAGAGCAGTGAATTCTCCAAAGATCCTGTTCTTTGACATCCTAGAGGTTGAGAGGTTTTTGTTGTTTTGTGTGTGTGTTTTTAAGAGTCAGAGTTCTCACGATACTACCCAGGCTGCTTCTCAAACTCCTGAACTCAAGCGATTTCTGGCCTCAGCCTCCTGAATAACCGAGACTACAGGCATATACCACCACACCCAGTGGTTTATTTTAAAAATAGCCTTGGGTCCATAACCCATAAGATATGGAAGAGTGAGAGATCAATCTTTGGTTTATAAAGTGGAAGAAGAGCAACTTCAGGAAGGTGAGAAAGGAGACTGAAGAGCTAGTAGTTTCTAAAGCAAACCTATTAGTGGTAAGTTCATATGAATGTGAAAATTTGTTCCATTAAAACCATCCATGTTCTGAAGACACTGTGCTAAAAGAAATGAGCCAAGCTAAGCGAGGTGGCTCATGCCTGTAATCCCAGCACTTGGGAGGCTGAGGCAGGAGGATCACTTGAGCCCAGGAATTCCAGACCAGCCTTGGCAACATAGCGGCAAGACTCCGTCTCTACAAAAAAACAGAAACAAAAACAAAAAACCTGGGAATGGGGACATGTGCCTATAGCCCTAGCTACTCAGGAGGCTGAGGCAGCAGGATTGCTTGAGCCCAGTTTGAGGCTGCAGTGAACTGTGATGGTGCCACTGTAGTGCAGCCTGGGCAACAGAGCAATGCTCTGTCCCTAAACATTAAAAATGAATCAATGAATGAATGAAATGAGGTGGTCACAAAAGGACAAATACTGTCCATTTATATGAAGTACATATAGTAGTCAAATTCAGAGACAGAAAGTAGAATGGTAGTTGCCAGGGGCTGTGAAGAAAAAGAAGAATGGGGACTTAGTGTTTAGTAGGTATAGAGTTTTAGCAGGGGAAGATGAAAAGAGTTCTGGAGACGGATGGTGGTGATGGTTGCACAAAAATGTAAATGAACTTAATTCCAGAGAATGGTACATATAGAAATGTTTAAAATTATAATCTGAGGAAGCTGTTTGTAAAAAACAAAAGCCCTGAAATTCAGATGTCAGCTGCAGAATGCTGAAATGATTCTTACCTGCTTTAATGTCACTTAGTGCAAAAAGGCCTACACGGGTATCTCCATTCACAGACCACTTCTGTGTTTCACAGTTGGGCTGGCAGCAGTGATTCATGAACCGAGCATAGTTTCCTTTGGGACCAGCATCAATGATTCGGTCCTAGAATTCCAAAAGAAGCTACACATCAGACTTCCTGAGACCTCTCCTGTGGATTAAAATTTGACTATTCTCTCTAATAAGTTGGAGTTCCTATTTGTAAAGTTTGAACCTCTCAGAGAAAAGATCCCAAAGAACTTTGGTTCTCAAAGTGTGATCCCTGGACCAGCACCATCACCATTTGGCAATTTGTTAGACATGCAAATTCCTGGGTTGTGCTTCAAATACACTAAAGCAGAGACTCTGGGGTGCAGCATTCTGCGTTATATATAACAAGGCTGCCAGGGGTTTCTGACTACATTGAAGTTTGAGGACCACTGCCCTACAAATAGCAGCTTGTCCCACTTTCTATTTAGGTAGTTTCAACCCAGATGCACATTAGAAATCACCTAAGGAGATTTAAATACTAATGCAGAGTCCCAATCCCAAAGTAAGATCAGAATATCTGGAAGTGAAGATCTCACAAATCCTAGTGCACAATTTGAGAAATGTTTACAAAGGTAAATACCAAGAAAGGGTTTTATTATAAAAACTAAGGCCAGGTGCGGTGGCTCATGCCTGTAATCCCAGCACTTTGGGAGTCCGAGGCAGGCAGATTACCTGAGGTCAGGAGTTTGAGACCAGCCTGGCCAACATGGTGAAACTTTGTCTCTACTAAAAATACAAAAATTAGCTGGGCGTGGTGGCGGATGCCTGTAGTCCCAGCTACTTGGGAGGCTGAGGCACAAGAATCGCTTGAACCCAGGAGGCAGAGGTTGCAGCAAGCCGAGATCATGCCACTGTACTCCAGCCTGGGTGACAGAACGAGACTCTGTCTCAAAATAATTTTTAAAAAAATTTACATAATCTTATCAGTAAAATAATTAAATAACAATTTTCTCAACTGTAAAATAAAATAAAAAATTATGTACTTTTCTGAGTTCAAACTTGTAATCCTGTAGAAAAAATACTCAAAGATATAAGCTCCAATTTTCATTGAATTGTTCAAAAACAATGCTAAAAGCTGCTGTATTGCCTCTGGCCATGAATACCCAGAAAATGAGCACTCTTACCTACTCCAGAACCCCAATCCAGCAATCCCAATGAGTATGGGAAAAGACCCTACCTTGGGAACTGCGTTACATGCCTACAAATACTATGGCTGGGACAACACAAATTTACAATCTTGTAACAGTGAAAACAGCATTTCCCATTACTTACTTTGTCTAGGGTGAGCATATAGAAATTAGTGATATCATGTTCTTGAGCATAGCGAATTCGAGCTCTGCATTCTTCTTCATCTATAAGCTCACCCACATACTCATTCACAAATTCACCCTAGAACAAGAAATACCTCCTGACTTAATGGCAAAAAAGGACACCGGTATCCAAATGTATACATTTTTTTAAAAAATTAATGAAAACATCAGATTCTACAAAGCAGATTACATGAGTATAATTTTAGGCATATATAATTACTTTACGATCCCCAACTATTTGATAATGAGAAACACCTCCTTACTCCTACCACTGTCAGCAGCAGAAAGATTAGGATACACTGGATACTAAAGATCCTCCAGAATGGAAGATTAGTAAGTAAACTAGAGCGTCCTTATAAAGAGAGATGGATGGCCAATCTCTACCTGCCCCAGAGCCCGAGAATTGGCTTCCCCAAATAAACTATGTTCATCTTCCTTGGTGCTTGCTCTGCTCTATATTTCAAAGTACCATACTCCCTATTCATTATGCTACAGTCACTCTGGCTTTTCACACGTGTTCACTCCTAACCTGCAGGGCTTTAATGCACCTTGCCTGGGTCAACAGCTACTTATATTTCAAGTCTCAATTTAAAATAGCCTCACAAGTCAAGAGTGATGGCTCATGCCTGTAAACCCAACACTCTGGGAGGATCATTTGAGCCCAGGAGTTTAAGTCCAGCCTGGGCAACATGGTTAGACCTCACCTCCACAAAAAATACAAAAATTAGCCAGGCGTGGTGATGTGAGCCTGTAGTCCCTGCTACTCAGGAGGCTGAGATGGGAGGATCACTTGAGCCTGGAAGTTGAACGTTGCAGTGAGCGGAGATGGCACCAGTGCACTCCAGTTTGGGTGACAGAGTGAGACCCTCTCTCAAAAAATATATAAAATAAAATATAATATCATCAGAGACAAACTAGTTTCAGTTCCTTTGTCACACATCTCTAGAGCCCTTTATACTTTCACACTGGGAGATGATTTGTTCAATATTTCTCTCCCTCTGAAATGTAAATTTTATGAAAGTATAGGCCATATCTCTCGTCTTGGTTAGTGCATCCCCAGCACAATACCTGGCACATACAGTAAATATAAAAATAACTACTTAGCAAATGACTAAACGCCAACCCATATACACTACATTTCCTGGAAACCAATAAAATTCTTCAGAAAATGTAACCAGAATAAGGCTTATTTTATAAAAAAAAAAAAAAAAGACTATACAATATTATTTATTTATTAGAAACTTAGAGATCCTGCCAAGTTTTAAGTTGAAGACATGACTGCATTTTCATCCAATAAGGCTTAACCTTCTTATCCTTCATGTTTCATGAAGCCAGACCTGTTTTTTCCTCACTAAAAATGTTTTATTAGTAGGTGGATCAATGTCTCTGTATCATGTGCTCACTGTCATCTCTCTTAATTACCAGCTGTAGGATATACACAAAAAAGCAAACAAAGCCATAGCATCTCTATGAATGTCCCATTTTTTCCAACCTCCTACACAGTGACCATGATCAATACAAAGGACTTGGGAGATCAAAACCATCCATTCATAAGCCTCTAAACGGTAGAAGGATATGGCAAGACACAACAATAAGGTTAATTATTAACTGTGTTATTTTCTTCTATGATGAATTTTCTAATGTTAAGGATCAATGATATCAAGCAACTGCAAAGAGGAGAAAGTATATGGTAATTTAGCTTTTTCTAACCTTTTTAATATCAGTTTTTGTCCGTAGACCCCAACCCCGCTGTAATGTGCGGAAAATTTCAACCTCTGGATATTGGCGCTTGGAAAAGCACTGGTTTTGACAGCGCCCTCCGGCAGGACACACTGTGGGGTGGCACTCATAGAGCAGCATGCGGTTGATGCATTCAGAGTCTATCCCACAGGGGTTCTCATCAGTAGCTTTACAGTTGCAACGGGGTATTTCAGATAAGTCTGCAGTGAAGATCTGTACCCTGCCAATAGGACGGTTTACCTGGAAAAGTAACACAAAGTATACCGCATAAAACAAGTCAGCAGAAGACAATTCATGTCCTGAAAAAGGCAAACTTTTTTTCCTTGAAGTTGCAGCCACATTTCCCATGATTTTGAACTATCAACACTTAGTTTGATATAAAAACAGAGCCTTACTTGACATACAAAATATGCACTCCACAAGAATTGCTTGAACCCAGGAGGCGGAGGTTGCAGTGAGACAAGATTTCACCACTGCACTCCAGCCTGGCCAATATGTTGAGATTCCATCTCAAAAAAATAAAATACGAGCCGGGCACAGTGGCTCACGCCTGTAATCCCAGCACTTTGGGAGGCCGAGGCAGGTGGATTACGAGGTCAGGAGATTGAGACCATCCTGGCTAACACGGTGAAACCCCGTCTCTACTAAAAATACAAAAAATTAGACAGGCGTGGTGGTGGGCGCCTGTAGTCCCAGCTACTTGGGAGGCTGAGGCAGGAGAATGGTATAAGTAAACCCAGGAGGCGGAGCTTGCAGTGAGCCTAGGTCGTGCCACTGCACTCCAGCCTGGGCAACAGAGTGAGACTCGGTCTCTTGGTCACAAAAAATATAAAATAAAATAAAATAAAATAAAATAAAATAAAATAAAATATGAACTTTAAAAATTTTTTTGAAATTCATTTTAAAAAATAATTTCAGCCGCGCGTGGTGGCTCACACCTGTAATCCCAGCACTTTGGGAGGCCGAGGCAGGTGGATCACGAGGTCAGGAGATCAAGACCATCCTGGCTAACACGGTGAAACCCCGTCTCTACTAAAAATACAAAAAAATTAGCCAGGCGTGGTGGCGGGCACCTGTAGTCCCAGCTACTCAGGAGGCTGAGGCAGGAGAATGGTGTGAAACTGGGAGGCAGCGGAGCTTGCAGAGATCGCGTGACTGCACTCCAGCCTGGGTGACAGGGCGAGACTCCGTCTCAAAAAAAAAAAAAAAAAAAAAAAAATTTTCAAAGCTGATAAGCCAGGTGAACTGTAAACTAGGTTTCTGCTATTGCCACATGTTGGTGTCACATTTGCTGCTACAAAAAAATAGGCATTATTCTTCCTTCCTTTTTTTGAGAGGGAGTCTAGCTCTGTTGCCCAGGCTGCAGTGTAGTGGCGGGATCCTGGCTGACTGCAACCTCTGCCTCCTGGGTTCTAGCCATTCTACTGCCTCAGCCTCCCAGGTAGCTGGGACTATAGGCACACACCACCAAGCCCGGCTAATTTTTGTATTTTTAGGAAAGATGGAGTTTCACTATGTTGGCCAGGCTGGTCTCGATCTCCTGACCTTGTGATCTCCTGACCTCAGGTGATCTGCCCGCCTCGGTCTCTGAAAGTGCTGGGATTATAGGTGTGAGCCACCACACCTGGCAAAAGCACTGTTCTTAAGTGGCAAATAAATGGCATGAAATCATCTGTGTGTAATTTGAGTTCCTCTATGCTTCCTGCATCAGCCTCACAAGTAGTTGGGACTACAGGCAGGTATCACCACACCCAGCTTATAATTTAAAATCTTTTAAAAGGACTATAGCAATGTCACTCATGGATTAATTTAGAAGTGGTGCTAGTGCTCAAAAATACAGTGAAAGTTTGGTGAGGTAAAACATGAAGGTCAAACAGTTATTGTGACACCAAAGCCATTAATGTAGAGGTTTTAACAAATACTAGCAACAATAAGGAAAGACAATAGATGTTCCAGTACAATAATGGATTTGTGCATGAGAATGTATCTCCCCTCATTTCATATTATTTCAGTGGGAACAGTCAAATTTAGTCTTCTAAGACACAAACCGCACAAAAAATTTTGACTGTTCAGGAACTGTGTGATTTTGAATAAATTACTTGCAAGACTATTGTAAGAATAAGAAATATATGTATAGTACAGCATCTAGCTGCCTCTTAAACATGGTAGACATATTAAATTCTTTCTTCCTTTCTTATATAATGCCCTTATGATTGTTTCTCTCATATCAAATATTCTAGATTACTCATTCCAGTCCACCTAAAATCACTTACTTAAAAGTCATTTCTGTCCTCTAAATTTTCAAATGCTTTCATTTCTTGCATTTTATTATTTGCCCATTCCCCTTTAATATTATAAAATCTACAATCTGGATATATGCTGCTATCAAACCATTTTTCTATCAACATTTAACAGGAGGAGGCCAGGTGCAGTGGCTCACATCTGTAATCCCAGCACTTTCGGAGGCTGAGACTGGAGGATTGTTTGAGCCCAGAAGTTCAAGACCAGACCAGGCAACATAATGAAACCCTATGTCTACAAAAAAATTATAAAGCTTAGCCGGGCATGGTGGCAAGTGCTTGAGGTCCCAGCTACTCAGGAAGCTGCAGTGGGAGGATCGTATAGACCTGCAAGACACTCCAGCAAGATGCTGTCCGTGGGGAAAATGGATGTAGGTCTCACTGCCAGATCTGTTCCTAGATTCATCAAAACACTGGTAAGGTTTGGAAACTTCTTGTTAATGGAGAAATATCCCCAACACATGCAACTGGAAGCCATAAGGCATAAGGCTTACAATGTCTAAGGCAAATTCTAAGGGGATAGACAACAACAGCTAATCTCAGTCACCCAAGACTACAAGTCCTGAATAGGGCATTTGAACATTCACTTCTGATTCGAAATATTTTTACTTGAACCCTTCCCAAATACACATAAAGGTTCATGCTACTTCTTTTCTCTCTACAAATATATATTTGTTTTTTTTTTGAGACAGGGTCTTACTCTGTCCCCCAGACTGGAGTGCAGTAGTGCAATCACAGCTCACTGCAGCGTTGACTTTCCAGGCTCAGGTGATTCAGGTAGCTGGGACAACAGGCACCCCAAATTTTTTTTTTTTTTTTGTATTTTTTGTAGAGACTGGGTTTTGCTATGTTGCCCAGGCTGGAAAATATATGTTTTAATCATTGTTTCTTATCAACTGATCTAACCTGTTATTAATCCAAAAATAAGTTTTGTACTTATCACATCGTAAACCAAAAGCAAACCAAAACAAATCCCACATGGTTAAGAACAAAGACAGGGATATGTAATTCTAAGTAAATCTCACTATAGATCAGCAGTTAAGTAATTTTTTCTGTAAAGGGTCAGAAAGTAAATACTTCAGGCTTTGCAGGCCATAGATCTCCACATGTAGCTCGACTCTGCCACTGTAATATAAAAGCAGCCGTATATAATATGTAAATGAAGAAGCATGCCTGTATTCCAATAAAATTTTCTGGATACTGATTGAAAGTTGAATTTCATATCATCTTTATGTGTCACAAAATCTCTTTTTTGCCAATCTCTAAAAAATACAAAAACAACCTGTAGTTCAAGAGTATTACAAGAATAGGCAGTAGATCAGATTTGCCCATGAACCATAGTTTGCCAATGCCTGCTCTAGATCCTTTTCCTGGAAATGTTTATTAAAAAAAAAAAAAAAAAAATGGAGTAAAGAAGTTGGCCTCTAAATTCTTGATGAGATCACTCACAGGAAACTGCTCTCTCAATAGCTCAATATGGTTAATATGTTAACTCTAAAATGCCTACCTTGCTGTTATCTGACCCTTAGGACTATGTGAATAGAATTATTTTCCATTTCTGAGGCCTAACGACTATGTTCCAAGAATATATTTTCACATACATTGTGAGACTCATTTAGATCCAATTATAGGTTTTGAAATTCTTAATTTCAGAAGTTGTAATCATTTGTAAGGATTAACAGTTTATGACTTTTTTCGTTCTTTGTTCTTTTTTTAATTTAATCTTGGTATGGATATTTTATGACATTTAAAGTAACAATTTAAAGGCCAGGAGTGGCAGCTCATGCCTATAATCCCAGTAATTTGGGAGGCCAACGTGGGAAGACAACCTGAGGCCAGGAGATCGGCCTAGGCAACATAGTGAAATCATCATCTCTAATAAAGGGGGGGAAAAAAAAACAAAAAAAACTGGGCCTGGCACAGTGGCTCACCGTGGGAGGCCCAACTTTGGGAGACCGAGGCGGGCAGATCACCTGAGGTCAGGAGTTCAAGACCAGCCTGGCTAACATGGTGAAACCCCATCTCTACTAAAAACACAAAAATTAGCCAGGTGTGGTGGCACATGCCTGTAGTCCCAGCTACTCAGGAGGCTGAGGCAGGAGAGTGGGCTGAATCCAGGAGATGGAGGTTGCAGTGAGCTGAGATCACGCCACTGCACCCCAGCCTGGGCAACAGAGTGAGACTCTGTCTCAGGGGGAAAAAAAAAAAAGGCTTCAGAAGCAGTGTGTATGACTTTTATCCCTTTTTAGAGGTCTTCCAAAGTTCAAAAAGAAAATATACTTATTTAAAAGAATAAAATTCAGGCCAAGTGTCGTAGCTCACGCCTGTAATCCCAGTTCTTTGGGAGGTTGAGGTGGGTGGATTGCTTTGAGCTGAGGAGTTCAGGACCAGCCTGGGCAACATGGTGAAACCCCAACTCTACAAAAAATACCAAAATTAGCCAGGCGTTGGTGGCTCATGTCTGTAATCCCAGCTACTTAGGAGACTGAGGCAGGAGGCAGGAGAATCACTTGCGCCCACGAAGCGGAGGTTGCAGTGAGCCAAAATTGCAGCAATGCACTCTAGCCTGGGTCACAGAGGGAGACCCTGTCTCAAAGGAACAAACAAAGAACAAAACTGATTCTGTCTTGTAAATACCATGTAAGTCCATCAGACTAAATCTAAGACACGGTATGGAATTTTAGTGTTCTTACTTTTCCTATATCTTGTAACAACTTACTAATTCATCATTACACACTATTACTAACTCATCAATAATTCACAGCTATGCTAAAGAAGACAGAAATAATAAGAAAAGGGAGGCCGGGCGCAGTGGCTCATGCCTGTAATCCCAGCACTTTGGGAGGCTAAGGCAGGCCGATCACGAGGTCAGGAGATCGAGACCATCCTGGCTAACATGGTGAAACCCCATCTCTACTAAAAATACAAAAAATTAGCCCGGTGTGGTGGCGGGCGCCTGTAGTCCCAGCTACTCGGGAGGCTGAGGCAGGAGAATGGCTTGAACCCGGGAGGCGGAGCTTGCAGTGAGCCGAGATCGTGCCACTGCACTCCATCCTGGGCGACTCCATCTCAAAAAAAAAGAAAAAAAAGACAAGGGAAGCACAATGGAATCACATATAAGCACGATGAAATACTGAAACTGTCACACTTTAGATTTCTTACGGCATTACCCAAGGTACTGCATTGTCGTTTAAAAAAAGTATAAAAGACCGTCTATTACACCTGAGGAAAGGAGTTTAAAAATAAAAAAGCAAGTATAAAACACTGGAGATACGATCTTGAAGGTCTGATTTCGGTAGGGTTATCAGATTTAGCAAATAAAAATCTAAGTCATCTAGTTCAATCTGAATTTCTGACAAACAACGAAAGTTTTTCAGTTTAACTATGCTCGATCCAATATTTGAGACAAACTTAAACATACTAGATTCTCAAGATTGTGGTCAAATTAGTCTCCAAGTAGCATCTCAGATTATCAGTCTTTGGAAACACACAGCTGGGCGTGGTGGCTCATGCCTGTAATCCCAGCACTTTGGGAGGCTGCGGCGGGTGAATCACTTGAGGTCAGGAGTTCGAGACCAGCCTGGCCAACACGGCGAAACCCCGTCTCTACTAAAAATACAAAAATTAGCCGCATATAGTGGTGTGCGCCTGTAATCCCAGCTACTCGGGAGGCTGAGGCAGAAGAATTGCTTGAACCTGGGAGATGGATGTTGCAGTGAGCCAAGATTGCACCACTGCACTCCAGCCTAGGAGACAGGGGGAGACTCCATCTCAAAAACAAACAAACAAAAAAACAACACACACACACACACACACACACACACACACACACACACAAAGGATAAGTGAACAAATAATGCATTTCTAAGAACAAAAAAGAAATAGCGTATTCTCATCCAGGAACAATGCCATCAAAGATGTTTTACAAGAACAACCTGGGTAATCTCCTTTTCTCAACAGGCCTAACAATATTCTTTCATGTTTTATGATATTTGAGCATCGCAACTAACTTATCTGATAAAAAGAGATTTGTAAAAAGGATTTAGTAAATATTAGGTTGGTGCAAAAGTAATTGAGGTTTGCCATTAAAAGTAATGATAAAACTGCAATTATTTTAGCAACAACATAACACTAAAATTTCTAATAAATTTGTTCTCCACTGTCTCTTTATTTTTATGTCTGTCAATTATTCATACAAATGACATAAAAATGTTTAAAATACAAAGGCTCCACTGGACCCAGATGATAATGGTGATGACTATTTCACTAGGTAGGTTAATTAGGTCCACCTAAAATCAATTCTCCTGACATTGGGAATCCTGGCAATGCGCTAGGAATGGTGCTCTGGTACTTGTTTCTTTTTTTCTTCTTCTTTTTTTTTTTTTTTTTTGGAGATGGAGTCTTACTCTGTCGCCCAGGCTTGAGTGTAGTGGCACGATCTCAGCTCACTGCAACCTCTGCCTCCCGGGTTCAAGCAATTCTCCAGCCTCAGCCTCCCAAGTAGCTGGAATTACAGGCACCTGCCTGGCCACGCTGGTCTCAAACTCCTGACTTCAGGTGATCCGCCCGCCTCGGCCTCCCAAAGTGCTGGGATTACAAGCGTGAGCCACCATGCCCGGCTATTTCTGATCTTCTTTTAAGCTCATACCTCTACCTAAAACGAACTATGCTTGTGCTTCCGTTCTTGTCATGAACAGAGTAGGAAGAGCCAGCTATTCCATTTCTCTTCTAGAGAAGGTCCCCCAAGATTTTCTCCTCACCTTTATATGTTTATAAGGTGGTGGCTTCTTGTCATTCTTTCGGTCTTCCTGCAGCTGTCTTAGCTCTTTTTGGGCCTTTAATTCCTCAAACCTTGCTGCAGCTTCCTGAAGAGCTATGAAAACAGACGGCACAAGTCACTTCAAAATCTCTGGGTGGAATTACTTATTTATTCACTTATTTTTTACTTTTTCCCCTTTAAGTTGGAGAAACTCCATGTTTTACACAAAAATCGACCAATGCTATATGAAAAAGAAAACACATAACAGCTATTTTCAAACAGGTAATGTAGTCCAAAGAGTATTCAGACATAGTATTAAGACAAAACATAATCCAGAACTAAATGGCACAATACAGACTATCACCCTTTAGATCACTGGCATCCATCCATTTGAATACGAGAACTTTTTTGCTTATCTGTGGTGGCGGATATCATAAAAATTATGCATGGACTTTTTTTTTTTTTTTTTTTTTTTTTTTAGCTCATCAGTTATTGTTACTGTTAGTGTATTTTATGTTTGGTCCAAGACAATTCTTCTTCCAGTGTGGCCCAGGGAAGCCAAAAGATTAGACAACTGTGCTTTAGATGAGAAAACAATAAACAACTAAATGACTTTAAAAAGCCCACAGATACCATCTCCTAACAACTACACTTCATCTGCTTAGCAAAGTCACTGCCTTTAAGCCTTTCTTGCCTCAGTCCTAAACCTCCCACTTTCGGAAACATGCTACATCTTAGGTGCCCCAGATATTGTGCTCACTCTCCTCTGGCAGAAATTCAAAGTTGAAGCTTTGTTCTCCTTCTTGCCTCTTATCCTAAGACTTGTGTAAATATAAACTATTAGCTCTAATGATACACAGATCTTCATAGCTAATCTACACTCAAGTACCGTACTTTATTTTTTTTGAGACAGGGTCTCACTCTAACACTCTGGTTGGAGTGCAATGGAGCAATCACAGCTCACTGCAGCCTCGACCTCATGGGCTCAAGTGATCCTCCCACCTCAGCCTCCCAAGTAGCTGTGACTACAGGCATGCACCACCATGCCAGGCTAATTTTTTTGTATAGACAAGGTTTTGCCATGTTGCCCAGTCTGGCCTTAAACTCCTAAGGTCAAGGTATTTGTTTGCCTCAGCCTTCCAAAGTGTTAGGATTACATGCATGAGTCACTGTGCCCGGCCCCTGTACTTTCTCATGTTTAAAAGATTACAGTATCTGAAAAGTCCAACAAAATCTTAAGATTCTCATTCTGCACTTAAAACTGTAATTCCTTATTCTTCACCCACATTAAAAACTCTGAGAATCCCATTCTTCCCACTTTCTCTGTGCCTTTCCCCAAGTCTGTCAATCCTTTAAAGAAATTCTCCCCCTGACCTATCCTTTTTTCTTCATTTCCTTGTAGCCATCTACCAGAGTTTGTATGTGTTCCATGGAGTCATCTAAATTGTCCTAAAATGTGTTCTTTCCAGGAGAATCATCTAAATTTTCCTAAAATGTGTTCTTCTAAGGAGGTAGACTAGGACATTATTCAGCATGTCCTAGTCTACCTCCTTAACATCTATCCAATATAAATCATATTCTCCATCCCCATGAACAATTCACCATTAGTCTCATTCTTTCTTTCTTTCTTTTTTGGTGGTGGTGGTGGTGGGGCAGGCAGGGAGGGGTGGGTGGACACACAGAGTCTCGCTTGCTCTGTCACCCAGGCTGGAGTGCAGTGGCATTAGCCTCTGCCTCCCGGGTTCCAGCGATTTTCCTCCCTCAGCCTCCCGAGTAGCTGGGATTACAGGCGCACATCACCATGCCCAGCTAATTTTTTTTAATTTTTAGTAGAGACAGGGTTTCAATGTGTTGGCTAGGCTGGTCTCGAACTCCTGACCCCATAGTGCTGGGATTACAGGCTTTAGCCACCGTGTCCAGCAGAGTCTCGTCATTTCTGCCCCAAACTACTTAAAACAGCCATCTCACTGATTTTCCCACTTGCAGCCTCTCACCTTTTAATGGTCCCAACAATGTCCCAGGCTGAAGTTTCTAAAACTCTGCTCTAACTAGGGATCTAGTTAGATCTTCATCCTTTCAGGAAAATAGCCCAACACTCCCCCAACCATGTGCTTAAACTGTACCAAATACTTGGAGGTTGCTAACTCAGGATTTTATTAATAGATTCAACACGTGCTTTCACATGTGATGCCTTCTTGGTAAAATGTATCACATTTTAAGTTCTTTTCCTTCTTCAAAGTCAGTGTAGAGGTTAGATTCTGGCCCTACTATCAGAGTCAGAAACATTCCTCTATCACTTACTGGTACTGATATGTTAGGCGAGTACTTTAACATTAATGTGCCTCAGTTTCCTCATCTGCAAGATCAGGATGGTATCCACCTCATAGGGTTATCATAAGCACTTAAAGCAGAAAATAAACACAGAACAGGGTCTGGCAAACAAAAATGCTAACTATTTTATTATGATTCATTCCTCAAAGTCACTTAGTAATCATTCATGACTTCCAAACGTTGCTCCCCAGCTTCTTCTTGCTCTGTTCCCACAGCATATACAATACACACTTCTGCCACAATATTAATAATACCAAAATCCCAGCAGGTATTTCGACTGCTGGTATCTATTTCAGATTCTCCTGCAAAAATACAAGTTCCAAGAAGTCAGAGGCACCTAGAAACCCCCTGATTAAGGCAGAATCTCAGAGCTTAGGCAGGCTCAGACCTGAGGTATTCCGTATACTCCACCTTCTCCCCCAATCTCAGTGGTGGCCAGCTCTGTGCAGGCCAAAATACTGGTGACTTTATCCCTGACCACCTGAGATTACAAGACTCAAGACCCCAGCTCCTGAAGTATTAGTACTAACAGCACAGTACTATGTATTTTTGTATTAGCAGTAGAACTGATAGACAGCCCATATCTATGTACAGAAACTACAAGACAAACAGGGTAAGTGAGGAGCTACTAAAATAACATGTGGCAAACAGAACCTTTGTTAAACTTGTTCCCTATCGACATTACTCCCATTCCCTAACCAGGAAGTTTTACCTGCTTAGAATCTTCTTCCATGTCACTTGCTTAGAATCCCTTTTCATCTCACCCTATAGACAAAGTCTTACACAGATGCTCCTCATGTTAACAATTGGTTTACCTGGATGTAATCCCATCATAAGCTGAGGAACATAATGGAAGTGCATCATCATAAAGCTGTAAGTTGGACCATTCTGAGTTGGGAACCATTTGTACTTTAAGGACCAAATAAATTAAATAGCAAGGGATATATTATCTTTCAAAGGACAGCTAGAGGAAGAAGGTAATTACCACTAAGGGGATACCAATTATGTACTCTGCAGGGACACTTTTTATAATCCCACTGTATTCTAAGAGCAAACTTTCTCCATTACATGGTAAGAGAAAACCGGGTTCGAAGTTGATTGGACCACCTGGTAAGCAGTAAAACTAGTTCTGCTTATAACAGGGCACCCTGCCTTCATTGCTAGGCCAGTTTACAAAACTTTATTTTGATTCAGAGCATTTATGCTTTGACCTTTACTAGTTTGTTCTACAATATCTGGTGAATTTTACTTCTTCCCAACGAGCTCAAGACAAGACAAGACAAGACAAGACAAGACAAGACTCCTTGGAGCAAATGTAGCTCTGCTAGAGATCTGAGCCTCTGTCTAACAAACTGAAGTGTTTCTTCTATGAAATAGTTTCAGAACTCCATTATTTGATGGAATGCTGAGAAAACAACTGATAAGTCAAAAAAAAGCTCAAGGAAATTCAAATTAAGTAAAGGTTAAGGCTCAAAAATAATGAGTTACATGGGTCAACTTCCTTGCAAAATACTGTATTTGCAGCCAGATAATGCCCTGAGAGGACAAAGGCAGTTTCAAAATGGAGCATATGTGAATTCTAAAACAGATCAGACACTCAGGTAACAGAGGTCTGTGTTTGCCTGAGAAACAAAAAGGATAAAGTTACCTTTTTTATATGTCCCATCCACTCCTTTGCCCATCTTATCCTTGCTGCTCACGTCACCCTCCATGTAAGGGAAGACTCGGGCCTGGTGAGTCCACAAATAGTCATTAGATCCAAAAAAGAGGACTGGGAACTCTCCCACATCATGTCTCATCTTATCAATGTTGGAAGGAACAGCTCGAGGATGGCAGATCTCAGCTGGCCACCACCTGGGAAAGGTGAAAAGGAGAAGGGAAACCTCTAGAAGGCTGCAAGGCATTAGGAAAATAACCTACTCATATAAAAGTAAGGATTAGCAATGTCTGTCTGTCCACATTAAAGTCCATCTTACGGCATTCTTACAACCTAACTAGAACACAAACAAGTTGTATGTGCTAGAAGCTGGAAAACACCTGCCCACATTCCCACACAGGTGCGCACTCCCTTAGACTCAATTATTCTACTTCAAGGATTCTACTTAAAGGAAATAATGATATAGGAACAGAGAGTTATGACAATAACATTCACTGAAGCATTATAAGAAGGAAAAACTGGAAAAAGTATAAATGCTCAACATCAAGAAAATAATAGTATTATCCATGGTACACTATACAAAATAAAATACAATTTGGTCTTTAAAAAGGAAACCTTCAATAATTAGTAGGAATATGGGAGAACAGCACCAAGAAATCAAAACACAAACACATACAAACAAAATCAAAGAATGTAAATTACTATACAGCCACTTTAGGGAGACAATTTGGCACTACCTATTAAAGCTGGAAACCTCTATCTACCTACTTTACTCCAGAGAATGCCCTAGAGAAGGCCCTAAGAATATAAACCAAATATATACTTGTATATAAGTATATACTTATATTCAAGGTCCCAAGTATATAAACCAAGAAAAACTGACCAAATGTTCACAGTCCAAACAGGAAAATGGATAAGTGAACTAGACATTATGTGACTACATAAAGGAACAGTGAACTATGAATGAACCACTATACAATACTATGATGAATCTCAGGGGCATAAAAGCGAATGAAAAAAGTTGCAGGAAAATGTATCAACAATAATTCCTTTACATAAAGGTCTAAAACATACCAAAGAAAACAAACTCTCACAGAAGGGCGAAGGAATGAAAAACCTAGAATTTAGTACAGTGGTTACCTCTGGGGGTAGGAGAGAATGGAATCAGGGCATGGAATAAACCTCAAAAGTACCAACAGTGTTCTATTTCTTTAAGTGGGAGGTACATACACAGGTGTCACTTTTGTCATTCTTTAAAGTCATGCATGTTACATCCTTTGTGCTTTCCATATTCAATCAAAATATATTTTTTAATTTTATTATTATTATACTTTAAGTTTTAGGGTACATGTGCACAACGTGGTTTGTTACATATGTATACATGTGCCATGTTGGTGTGCTGCACCCATTAACTTGTCATTTAGCATTAGGTATATCTCCTAATGCTATCCCTCCCCACTCCCCCCACCCCACAACAGTTCCCGGTGTGTGATGTTCAATCAAAATATTTTAAAAAAGAAAAAGTGGCCGGGTGCAGTGGCATGTACCTGTAGTCTCAGCTACTCAGGAGGCTGAGGCGGCAGGATCCCTTAAGCCCAGGAGTTTGAAGTTGCAGTGAGCAATGATCACACCACTGCACTCCAGACTGGGTGACAGAGGATACCCTGTCTCAAAACAAACAACCCAAGACACATAACAGAGTATAATCTGTAAAAACAGTTATTTTGGATGGTGGGGGGCATAACTGCGTATTGGTACGTCTGGGAGTACATATGCCGAAATGTTAACAATGCGCCTGCCTTGTGAGATTATTACTGTCTTTTCATTAAAAAAAAAAAAAAAAAAAAAAAAAACTTTTCACAAAATACACAAAAGAAAAAAAATTTCGACAGAGAACATGTATTACTCCTACAATTGTAAATCATAAAGTTAGGTTTCTCTTCCTATAAGGAAAAAAATCAATAAGAAGAGGGGAGGAGTACCATGAGTAATTAAGTAGATCATTAGAAATACGTTAAGCATTGTATCTGAGAGGTCTCAAGAAACAGAGGATGGTGAAACAGATGAGTGCTATTCTTCAGGCTTACCTGTATCGTCCAACTTTTACCCAGACAATCTCCCTGTAGTGTGGCTTTTTGCCTGCCTTACAGTCATTGCAATACCAGTTTCCTTCAGGGATATCAATGTTCAGGCATTCACGATGAAAAGCAGCAGGGCAAGAATCACAGCACAGAAGGCTGCCTCCTGTGGGAATAAAAAAATGTGGCATTCAGATCACAAGACTGCAAGTCATGTATGTGTACATCCATACACACACATATATATATTTTCTTTCTCTTCACTAAAAGATATACTAAATAAAAACATTATCAGTGACACATAATGACCAGAGTATAAACAGCATAAGCTTTATTTAACTCTCGTCAGGTTCAGGTTGGAAATCTAGCTCTAGGACCACAGGCCCTTGGGAAATTCACTTTCCTTGCTGAGCTATAATTTCCTCAGCGGTAAGGAGTTTTCTCTAATAAACAATAACCACATCCGTTTGAAGATTCACCTAGCCAATAAATTACCTAGTAGCGTCTGACACATAAGTAGTATCTCCATATGGTTAGTTCCTTCCCTCCTTTTAGAACTACTAACTTTTCGGCTGGGCACAGTGCCTCAGGCCTGTAATCCCAGCACTTTGGAAGGCTGCAGCAGGTGGATCACCTGAGGTCAGGAGTTAGAGAATAGCCCAGCCAATAGGGCGAAACCCCCTATCTACTAAAAAAATAGCCACGCGTGGTGGCACATGCCTGTATTCCCAGCTACTCGGGAGGCTGAGACAGGAGAATTGCTTGAACCTGGGAGGCGGAAGTTGCAGTGAGCCAAGACAGCACCACTGCACTCCAGCCAGGGTGACAGCAAGGCTCTTGTCTCAAATCAATAAATAAATATATAAATGCTTTCAAAACACAGTAGTTTCAGCAGACAGGCAGGCATTTTATTTTGTTGCCAAAAAGAAATGAGCCACGCTGTTGCCAGAAATGAGCATGATTCAAACATGCTAGACTCAAACATGTAATTCCAAGTTTTACCCTGAAGTGGGGAGTAAAGCCTTAGCAAAGAATATATCCGAGTTAATCTTGTTCTCACTGTGCTTCTTTCACCTCTTAAAATTCTACTATAGAAAAAGGCGGGGGTCTTGGCGGCCGGAAGAGGAGTAGGTGCGTGTGAAGATGGCGGCCGCCGAGGGCGTGAACTGCATCATGGAGGTGTCCTGTGGCCAGGCGGAAAGCAGCGAGAAGCCGAACGTCGAGGGCATGACGTCCAAAGATTACTACTTTGACTCCTACACCCACTTCGGCAACTCCATGTTTCACAACCGGCACCTCTTTAAAGACAAGGTGGTGCTGGATGTGGGCTCGGATACAAGCATCCTCTGCATGTTCGCCGCCAAGGCCGGGCCCGCAAGGTCATCGGCATCGAGTGTTCCAGTAGCTCTGATTATGCGGTGAAGATTGTCGAAGCCAACAAGTTAGACCACTTGGTGACCATCACCAAGGGGAAGGTGGAGGAGATAGAGCTCCCGGTGGAAAAGGTGAACATCATCATCAGCAAGTGGATGGGCTAACTGCCTCTTCTACAAGTCCATGCTCAACACTGTGCTCTATGCCCGGACAAGTGGCTGGCGCCCAATAGCCTCACCTTCCCAGACCGGGCCACACTGTATGTGACGGCCACCGACGACCGGCAGTACAAAGACTACAAGATCCACTGGTGGGAGAACGTTTATGGCTTCGATATATCTTGCATCAAAGATGTGGCCATCAAGGAAACCCTAGTGGATGTGGTGGACCTCAAACAGCTGGTTACCAACGCCTGCCTCATAAAGGAGGTAGACATCTACACCGTCAAGGTGGAAGACCTGACCTTCACCTCCCCGTTCTGCCTGCAAGTGAAGCAGAATGACTACGTGCACACCCAGGTGGCCTACTTCAACATCGAGTTTATGCACTGCCACAAGAGGACCGGAGGGACCAGCTTCTCCACCATACCCGAGTCCCTGTACACGCACTGGAAGCAGACGGTGTTCTACATGGAGGACTACCTGACCTTGAAGACAGGCGAGGAGATCTTCGGCACCATCGGCATGCGGCCCAACGCCAAGAACTGGGACCGGGACTTCACCATCAACCTAGATTTCAGGGGCCATCTGTGCGACCTGTCCTGCTCCACAGACTACAGGATGTGCTGAGGCCCGGCTCTCCCGCCCTGCACGGGCCCAGGGGCTGAGCATTCCTAGACGGTTGTGGGGCTCCCCCTTCCTCTCTCTCTCCCTCCCTCCCGCAGAGGAGGTTTTAGGGGCCTGGGCTGGGGGGATGGGGAGGGCACCTCATGACTGTTTTTCATAACTTATGTTTTTAGATGGTTGCATTTATGCCAGTAAATCTTCAGCTGGGAAACAAAAAAAATTCTTACTATAAACATACTTCTGTTGGCACTTTATAATTTATTCCCATGCTGACTTTTGCTTTTTTTTTAACAGTCCAGAGGTCTTTTATTTTTTTAACACCTATGATGCCATGAATTCATAGGGAATAGGTTCCAGCAGCTCAGACTCCTTCCCATTGGTTCTCACAAAGTATGCTTCTCTGAGTGGAGCAAGCTAGTGCTTCAGTTGAACCCAGGTTAACTTTCTCTTTGGCTTCTTTTTCTGATCATTTTCCTTCACATGTTTCAGGAAGCTATCTTGGCTCTTAGGAGTGCTTAATGTGCTCAATATGCACATGAAATCTCTTGGAAAGAATCTTGCCCTTAACTTGTTTGTTTACAACAATGCCAACAGCATGCTGGGTAACACTGTAGACTCTTCCAGTTTTGCCATGATAACACTTGTGGGGCATTCCTTTTTGAAGAGTACCCATTCCTTTGATGTCTACAATATCACCTTTCTTATAGATTCGCATATATGCGGCCGAAGGAACAACTCCATGTTTTCTAAAAGGCCTACAGAACATGTACTGGGTGCCTCTCCTCTTTCCCTTTGTGTTTGTCATTTTGGCAAATTATAGGAAGATGGCAGTTCCGGACAAAAGGGCCTTTACTTAATAATTCTCTTCAACAAGCTGTTAAAATAAGAGTGGGAGTTTTATTTGTTTTTGTTGGGGCCAGGGGTGTGTTTCAGATCAGACTCCTACTTCAACTGGAAAAGCTCACCTTTTGTCTATATTGTATAGTGAAGCTCAGATTCAGAGTAAGATTACATTTGGAAATGCATCTGCTGCTAAAAAACAAGTCTGAAGAACAATTATACAGTCTGAACCTCTACTTAGCTATTTTGGTAATCAAATAATCTTAGAATGGTACACTAACAGTGACATAAATTCAACTAGCCCAGTGGCGGGATACTGTCTGCAACATTCCTATCTATGCTTAGTCACTTGCTGAATTACAACTTGTTTAGTCTGCTTACATAGTCTTAGGAGAAAAATCTTCCTTTCATTAAATTGGCATTCATGATGCACTAGAAATATTTCACGTACAAAAAGGCACTCAAAGAATGATATAACATGAAAAGAAACCTGGATAAAAGAAAACCCACTGAATAAAGGCCAAAGGTCAAAGATGAGGGGAAAAAGTGGCAAGCACCTCTGTATTTCAGGACAGAACATAATGCAGATTGAGCTGAGGAAGAACATGAAGGAAGAAATCAATAGAACTACTCTGGGTAGATAGATGGGAAGCAGGAAGGAGGGTCTATCTAGTGACACTAGAGGTGATATACAGGAGAAAGCCGGAAAACCAGGAAGACAGACAGAAGAGGGAAAACTGCATGAGCCATTAAAACAAAGATGAAATGAGACACTTGGTGGAAGAGGGAAAGAAAGAGAAAATGCATTTTAAACATACTGCTAAATTGAAAGGGTCCAATTCCTTACAATTTGCAATTTACCAAATTATGATCCTACTACCCGGGTTAACTACCTTTAGTTCTCTCCTTTACATGAGGGGGAAAAAAGTTGTAAGACTATTTTCTATCCCTGTTCACCAACTACAGGATAATCTTAGTTTATGGGAGCAGTCCTTGGGCTTTTTGGCCTCAGGCTTTCCTTGAATTTACAGGACCACATTATGCTCTTGAAAATTACAAAGAAACCCAAAGTGCTTTTGTGTATACAGGATATAATACAGATATTTGCAAGAGAGAAATTTAAAACTAAAAATATTTTAAGTATCTAAATTCATTTTAAGTATCTATTTCATTTTATTATTTTATTTTTATTTCCTAGTTCCCACAAGCAGACACTAAGAATAATTAACATTCTTCACATTAAACATTATTCACATTTTAATAAAAACTATACTTTTCCTCATTTTTATCACCCAGGGTGGAGTGCAGTGGCATGATCTCAGCTCACTGAAACCTCCGCCTGCCAGGTTCAAGCGATTCTCCTGCCTCAGCCTCCTGAGCCACGCCCAATTTTTTTTTTTTTTTTTTTTGGTAGAGATGGGGTTTTTGCCAGGTTGGCCAGGCTGGTCTTGAACTCCTGGATTCAACTGATCTGCCACCTTGGCCTCCCAAAGTGCTGGGATTATAGGCGTGAGCCATCTCGCCTGAGCCATTTTTGGAAATATTTTATTTTTTTTGAGACAGGGTCTCACTTTGTCACACAGGATGGAGTGCGGGCACACGATTTCGACTCACTGCAACCTCCGTCTCCCTGGTTCAAGTGATTCTTCTGCCTCAGCCTCCTGAGTAGCTGGGCCTACAGGCATGCACCACCACGCCCAGCTAATTTTGTATTTTTAGTAGAGACGGGTTTCGCCATGTTGGCCAAGCTGGTCTTGAACTCCTGGCCTCAAGTGATCCACCTACTTCTGCCTCCCAAAGTGCTGGGATTACAGGTGTAAGCCACCGTGTACAGCCCATTTTGGCAAATATTTTGAATCGCATTTTTTGCAATATGTTATTTGTTTGACATACATGAAGAAAGTATGGCCTCTCAGAGATATATTACTGGAAAAGAGTGCTAAAATAACCTGTTCAGAACTGTGGATATTCACTCTTCGATACTATGCTAAAACTCCACAGTGTATAGTTGCAATGTGGAAACTGAAACTATGTCACTAAACTTAAAATGACTACACTAAAATTCATTGATCTGTCTTCTATTTTGAATGCATCTTTTACATATGCAAAGTTTTTAACATCATGCATTAGCTATATTAAAAATATTGCCTCATCTCTACTAAAAATACAAAAAATTAGCTGGGCATAGTGGCACATGCCTGTAGTCCCAGCTACTCAGGAGGCTAAGGCAGGAGGATCGCCTGAACCCGGGAGGTGGGGGTTGCAGTGAGCCAAGATAGCGCCACTGCACTCCAGCCTGACGACACAGCCAGACTCCATCTCAAAAAAAAAAAAAAAAAAAAATTGGTTCATTGAGTCATATGCATCTTCTAAATGGCCTATTTCATTATACTTTTAAAATCACATTTATTAATACTACCATGATCCAATCAGTAAGTATTAAGAAATTGTCAAACTGAAGGTAGCAGACAATAGTTTACGAAAATTTTAATTTTCACTTAAAAGCTCAAATTTTATCATTGGCCATTATTTCGCAGTTCTTTTTCTTGAATTGATAGGCTCACAGTTGTTCATTTTCAAGTAAATGTCTGCCAAATATCCAAGCATGAATAACCATAGTTTATCAGTAACTCTTACAATTAAAAACAGTGTTCCATGAACAATGTGGATAGTTCAGCTTGAAACTCAGTTGCATGAGTGTTTTAACTCAAGATAACCATCAGTATGCAAAGAAACTGCTTTATGTGTACTTCCCACTTCATCACAGAGAATAGAAAAACAATGTTGACTTCATGGACAAGATATAATAAAACTAAGGTGTTTTACTTCAAGAAACTTCTAAGGTGAAACTGCCATGCTTTTACTGCGAGTAGGTGATGATACAGAACACGATGACTGCTTACTTGTATTGGTTTGGAGGTAGTGCCTTGGTTTATACTAAGGTGGCAGCAGTTTTACCCATCCATTGACTGTGTACTAGCTGTCAGATTTCAACTAAGTAAAAAAAGCTTCCAGAATTAACTAAACTCCAGTCTTTGGCTACAGAAACAATATATCGCAAGTAAGGAAAATTCTTCTTTTACAGAATTATTGGCATATACATACACCTGATAATACAAATCTCCTTAGTGATGTGAATTCAAAATATGTCAGACAAGTCTCAACCAATTTAGAAAGTTTATTTTGCCAAGGTGACTATCACATCCATGACACAACCTCAGGAGATCCTGGCAACATGTGCCTAAGGTGGTGGGGGTACAGCTTGCTTTTATATATTTTAGGGAGATAAGAGACATCAGTATGTGTAACATTGTCATTGGTTCTGATAGGGGGTTGGGGTTCCAGGTCATAAGTAGGTAAAAGACAAAAGGTTGCATTCTTTTGAATCCTTCATCAGCCTTTCACTGAATACACAATTTAATCTGGCTCAGTGAAACTGCATTTTTACATAAATAGGGCAGAGGAAGCAATGAGGTATGCATTTGTCTCAGATGAGCATAGGGATGACTTTCTGTCCCGCACCTGTGAAGATAAGCTATCGATTTCCATTGCCAGGGTGAAATTCAACAGAACAGAGCAATTCTCCTGCCTCAGCTTCCCAAGTAGCTGGGATTACAGGTGTCTGCCATCACGCCTGGCTAAGTTTTGTATTTTTAACAGAGATGGGGTTTCGCCATGTTGGCCAGGCTGGTCTCGAACTCCTGACCTCAGGTGATCCGCCTGCCTCAGCCTCCCAAAGTGCTGGGATTAGAGGCATGAGCCATGGCGCCCGGCCTTGTAGCTGTATTATTGAGGAATAAAATGGGAGGCAGGTTTGCCTGATGTAGTTCCAAGCTTGACTTTTCCCTTGGCTTAGTGATTTGGGCCTCCTGGGATTTATTTTCCTTTCACAGTAGTATCTATTCTTTTGGTTGTTTTTTGTTTTGTTTTGTTTATGAGGTCAGTCTCGCTATATTGCCCAGGCTGGTCTTGAATTCCTGGGCTCAAGCAATCCTCCCACCTTGGCCACCTGAATAGCTGGGACTACAGGCATGCACCACCGTGTTCGGCTTCTTTAGTGATATCTTAAGAAAGAGGAAAGAAAAAGAAGGTATTGTTTTCTTGAAGGAAGTCATCTTGCAGGGAAAGTGGGTAATAACAAAGATAATTTTTAGAAGAAAATCAAACAAAATGAGGCAGGCTGCAGAAAAAGTCAGCCCTACAGAGAATTAAAAATGAGACCAGAGACCATTTAAACTTATTTTCTCACTGTGCAAGGGCTTTAATCATATCTTTTCATTTAATTGATGCTATTATAATATGACTGTGTGATAGGGAATAGAGCCTATATTTTATAAACAAGCAAACCAAGCCTTGGTAAAGCAATTTGCCTGAAGAGACAAGCCAGAATTCAAACTTGGACTTTGAGATTCAAAGTACAATGCTCATTCTATTACATATATTGACTCTTTTTAAAATTAGTCCCTCAGAATGTTCAGAGCCAGCCAGGTTTTCAGGAAACTGCATAATCAATAAGTACATAATAAAAAAATTATTGCCAAGTAACTACTAAATCAACAAAATAAAATCTGAAAATAAATGAGAAAACTGAAGAACTGGTGCCACTCTCATCACTAGAAAATAGTGGAGCAAAGTCCACAATGAACTTAGAAAAATACCATTACAAAATACCAATACCATTACCATGAACTTAGAAAAGTATCATTTACCTTTGTACTAGATATCCTTCTAGTACAAAGGCAAATGATGCCTCAAAGCAGAGAAATGAGTACCTGTGGGATCACAAAAGTTCAGACAACCACGAGAAAAACTGAAATAAGGAATTCAGAACTTTAAGTACTACAATTAACATACTGGTGATGAGTGCTAAAATCTTCCATTTAACTAGCAAAAATCAAGTTGTCAGGGATGATAAGGATAGAAAAGAAAATACGTAAAAGGTTAATACTAACTCTGCTCTAAAAAACAAGTATTTTAAAAATGAATAAAATGGCCGGGCACACTGGCTCACGTCTGTAATCCTAGCACTTTGGGAAGCTGAGGAGAGTAGATCAACTGAGGTCAGAAGTTAGAGACCAGCCTGGCCAACATGGTGAAACCCCATCTCTACAAAAAAAAAAAAAAAAATTAGTGGGGCATGATGTTGAACGCCTGTAATCCCAGCTACTCAGGAGGCTGAGGCAGTAGAATCGCCTGAACCGGTGGGGGAGGGATGGGGAGTGGCGTGGCAGCGGAGGCTGCAGTGAGCCGAGATTGTACCACTTCACTCCAGCCTGGGTGAAAGTGCTAAGAATAAAATATATAGAAAATTTATCTTTCCTCTACGTGATCTCTTAAGAACTAATATTCTTACAATGAGAAAATATATAACTAAAGTTCACAAATCCCTTCACTTTTTCCATCACGTTCACTCTTTTTCTATTAATTTGTATAAAATTGCTTGTTAACAAAACACAATTACATGATAATGCTATTTTCAAGAATTGTTTCTATCTAGGTATCAGACTTTCTATCTGCTGACATGCATGAATGTCTGGAATAATGCCACTTAATATTAAGCAATGATTTTTTTTTTCTGATGGTGAGATTAAGTGAATTTTTGTCTTTACTGCTTCAATTGTTTATCATTTTAACAAAATTCAAGTCATTATTCAAAATAAGAAAAATAAAACCTCTCCCTATTGGGCAACAAAGCCAAGTTTTAAAAAGTTCTGCTGGACAGGCACAGTGGCTCACCCCTGTAATCCCAGCACTTTGGGAGGCCGAGGCGGGCAAATCACTAGAGAGCAGGAGTTTGAGACCAGCCTGGCCAACATGGTAAAACCCTGTCTCTACTAAAAATACAAACAATTAGTCGGGCATGGTGGCGGGCACCTGTAATCCCAGCTACTCGGGAGGCTGAGGCAGGAGAATTGCTTGAACCTGGGAGGTGGAGGCTGCAGTTAGCTGAGATTGTGCCACAGCACTCCAGCCTGGGCAACAGAGTGAAACGCTGTCTCAAAAAAATAAAAAAACAAAAAAAGTTCTGCTATGTAATCATTAATTCGGGACATCATTTCCTGAATGGCAGATGAATAGTATCATTTCTAATATTTTTTCCAGTGGCAATCTGATGAAAAGTATTTTTGTTCCAATTAAAACATTGATTTAATCACATTTTAGACTACAAATAGAGGAAGAAATGATTTCTTACCTTCTGAGCACACAAAGCACCAGCTAACATTAACATGCTCATGATTTCGGCAGCCCCGCCTAGGGGTAAAGTGATTAGGGCAGATGATACTATTAGATGCAAGGATCTTTGACCCAGCAGCCAGGCAAAAGTCATTGGCGTGGTATGCCACAGGACAGCGGACACAGCGCATCAACCGACCTAAAGCAGGAAAATCAGAGACGAGCAAAAGAAAAACAAAAATATTAAATATAAAAAGAATGTGAGTTATTCAAGTCTATTTGTTAGCACTGAAAAAATGTCACAAATAGAAGGAATGACCACTAAGATGATGGATCTTAAACACTCGATCCATCAAGAAAACTCAGATGGGAGCTATGTGATAAGTCTCCAAAAGGAATCAAATCCCGTAACTGTCAGTGAGCCTGCTTCAACAAGGGAAAGCCCAACTCAAACCACTGTCCTGACAACTAGGAAATCAGCCCCAGAATAAATAGGGAGAGGGGAGACAACAATAATGCTTTTAAAGCCTTTCAAGTGAACGAACCTCTCTACCCTCTCCAGAGGAAATACATCCCCTCAAATACTTCATCTATTATAAACCATCATGAAACCACCACCAAACCCTCTAATGCAATCTGTAATAACAATTAAAAACGAGAAGGTAGCCAACTGCAACTCTTTTCATTTTTCTTTGTATTAATAAAGACATGGGGTTTCCCTGTGTTGCCAAGGCTGGACGTGACCTCAAAGTCTGTGTGCTCAAACAGTCTTCCCACTTCCTGCTTTACCTTCCCAAGAAGCTGGAAATACAGGTGTACACCATCACACTCATCGAAACTGCAATTTTGATCCAACAAGTGAAATTACTTATGAGACCCATGAGGCCAGGAAATAATCCTAAAAAAGGTACTGACAGTCTGATTAAAACAAACATCAACACTGCTAAATTTTACCTCCTCAATCCTCTATGGAAAAAGTCAAGGTTCTTTTGGCACACATGAATTCACCAGCAGAGATACAGTATTGGGTTTTTCCAGGCGCGGTGGCTCACGCCTGTAATCCCAGGACTTTGGGAGGCCAAGGCAGGCAGATCACCTGAGGTCAGGGGTTCCAGAACAGTCTGGCCAACATGGCGAAACCCCGTCTATACTAAAAATATAAAAAGTAGTCGGGAGTGGTGGCAAGCACCTGTAATCCAAGCTACTCCAGGGGCTGAGGCAAGAGAATCTCTTGAACCTGGGAGGTGGACACTGCAGTGAGTTGAGATCACACTGGGCAACAGAGCGAGACCTCCTGTTTTAAAACAAAACAAAACAAACAAAAAAACACATGCTGGGTGCAGTGGCTCATGCCTATAATCCCAGCACTTTGGGAGGCTGAGGCAGGCAGATCACCTGACGTCAGGAGTTCGAGACCAGCCTGACCGATATGATGAAACCATGTCTCTACTAAAAATACAAAAATTAGCTGGGCATGGTGGCATGTGCCTGTAATCCCAGCTAGTCAGGAGGCTGAGACAGTAGAATCATTTGAACCCAGGAGGTGGAGGTTGCAGTGAGCCAAGATCGAGCCATTGCACTCCAGCCTGGGCAACAAAAGTGAAACTCCATCTCAAAAAAAAAAAAAAAAAACAAACAAACAACGACAAGAACAACAACAAAAACAACTTGTTTTACCAAAGAGAACACATTTCAAAACTTAAGTTTACCTATATGCACAGACAGTTTTGGAAAACTCAGATCTCAGCTTAACTATGAAGCAGAAGAAAATTTCTAGGACAAGAGTTTTCATTAAAAAAACAAACAAACAAAAAACAAATCAACACGAAACCCCCAATCCTGCCTTGACATGCATTTCTGAATGATATCACACTGAAACCAGAGATATAAAAATGGCCGGCCGGGCGCGGTGGCTCACACCTGTAATCCCAGCACTTTGGGAGGCCGAGGCAGGCAGATCACCTGAGGTCGGGAGTTCAAGACCAGCCTGACCAACATGGAGAAACTCTGTCTCTACTAAAAATACAAAATTAGCCAGGCATGGTGGCTCATGCCTGTAATCCCAGCTACTCGGGAGGCTGAGACAGGAGAATCGCTTGAACCCGGGAGGCAGAGGTTGCGGTGAGCTGAGATTGCACCATTGCACTCTAGCCCAGGCAACAAAAGCGAAACTCCATCTCAAAAAAAAAAAAAAGGCCCGGGGGGCCACGCGTGGTGGCTCACGCCTGTAATGCCAGCACTTTGGGAGGCTGAGGTGGGTGGATCACGAGGTCAGGAGATCGAGGAGACTGGGTGACAGAGCAAGACTCCGTCTCAAAAAAAATAAAAATAAAAAAAATTAAAAATAAAAAAAAAGCCCAGGGGAAGACTACACTCTGGTTTTCTAATCAATAGGGGGAAGAGGACATGCAGCAGAACACTTTCTCAAACTATATCTCACATGAAATCCAAATATTTAATACCCTACCACACAACCACATTGTGTTCTATGGAGCCCTGGCATTGCCTGGCTGCTGAACTAGTTCGTTATGCCCCTCTTCTCTCCCAAATACAATGTTGGGTAATCTCTCTGATAAAAGCTAGAGAGAGGCCATAAAGTGACATGGTGGATTGATTGCATTTGAAAATATCTGTTGCCGGCCGGGCGCAGCGGCTCACGCCTGTAATCCCAGCACTTTGGGAGGCCGAGGCAGGTGGATCACGAGGTCAGGAGATCGAGACCATCCTGGCTAACACGGTGAAACCCCGTCTCTACTAAAAATACAAAAAAATTAGCCAGGCATGGTGGCAGGCGCCTGTAGTCCCAGCTACTCAGGAGGCTGAAGCAGGAGAATGGCGTGAACCCAGGAGGCGGAGCTTGCAGTGAGCCAAGATCACGCCACTGCACTCCAGCCTGGGCAACACAGCGAGACTCTGTCTCCAAAAAAAAAAAAAAAACAAAAAAGAAAAAAGAAAATATCTGTTGCCAATTAAACTGAGGTTTTACAATTAGACTGGTCCACATAAGAAATCCATACCTTTAGATGCAGAAACATTGGCTGGATTAGCAGCATGACAGGTTATACAGATGTGGAGGGAGCACCGGAAGCCCTTGTTCTGCATAACAGTGGGTGGGTACTTCTGGACACACTCTTCATGGTAAAACTTTCCACACAAGGGTAGAAGGCACCTTTTAACATCTTCCCCACTCTGCTTACATACAAAACAGGTATGGATTCCTGAGAAGCCAAGAGAAGATAAATTAGTAAGAATTCAAGAATCTACCAAATGCTAAACCATTAGGTGAAAAGTTCATAAGAAATTTTATAATGGACTGATCGGTTTGACATCGTCTGAACCCACTGTAACAATCTTAGTATTATTATAAATGAACAATCTGGTAATACATACTCCCTGACGTGATACAACAGAAAGTACGTATTGTCTACAGAAAATGCTTGCCGCTGGCACCCCCGCCAAAAAAAGAAAAAACTGAAATTAAACCTAATCAAGCCCCTGGACTAACTACAAGTTTACAGGAAATATGGATGACAGAGGAACAAGTTAAGGGGATACCTCCAGGAGGCAACCAACGAAATTTAAGTTGGGCTGGGAGAGGAGGCTCACGCCTACAATCCCAGCACTTCAGGAGGCTGAGGTGAGTGGCTGGCTTGAGTCCAGGAAGTCGAGGCCAGCCCAGGCAACGTGGCAAAACTCCATCTCTACTAAACATACAAAAATTAGCTGGGCATGGTGATGCATGCCTGTGGTCCCAGCTACTCAAGAGGCTGAGGCAGGAGGATTGCTTGAGCCTGGAAGGTGGAGGTTTACTGAGCTGAGATCACACCAGTGCACTCCAGCCTGGGTGATAAGAGTGAGACCCTGCCTCAAAAAAAAAAAAAAAAAAAAAAAAAGGTGTGGGGGCAGTATTGTTAAAGATAAGTAGAAACTTAAGAGATGTATAAAAAAGTTTACACTACAGGAAATCACCCGACATACAATGCTGGTAATCTCCCTAACAAAACCTACAGAGACATTTTTGGCCTCTCTCTGGATCTAGATCTTGATTCAAAACATAATAAAAAGACATCCCTGAGACAAATGAGAAAATTTGAAAATGAACTGGCTGGTAGATGACACAAAGAAGTTATTACATATTCTCGCTATACATTAGATGTTGTGTTAGAAACCTTTTGAAATATAGGGAGAAAATGAGAGAGAAGTTGATAACTACTGAAATTAACTGAATACATGGAGATTCTTTACATTGTTCTACCCTGGTGTATGTCTTAAGATTTTTGTAATAAAAAGTCAAAAACCACCCAGAAGCAGTGTACTCAGCACTTGGGAGGCTAAGGCAATTGGATCACTGGAGGCCAGGAGTTTAAGCCTAGCCTGGGGAACATAGTGAGACACCGTCTCTACTAGAAATACAAAACAATTAGCTGGGTGTGGTGGCAGGCGCCTATAATCCCAACTAATACAGAGGCTGAGGCACGAGAATCTCTTGAACCTGGGAGGTGGAGGTTGCAGTGAGCTGAGATCACACCACTGAACTCCAGCCTGGGCCACAGAAGGAGACTGTCTCAGAAAAACAAAACAAAAAAACAAAAAAACAAAACAAAACAAAAACCACCGACCTCTATCTCTCTGTGAGATGCAGTACAACATAAGAAAAAGAGCCTAAGCTTGACAGGTAAACAGACCTCAACATGAATCCTCCTACAGGTAATTGCTGGAAACGGCTCATTCAAATCATCCATTTTATCTATAAACACTGAGAACATCCAGCAAATAAATATTTTAAGAACAATATTTGAATATGTATTTGTAAACAGGGAAAACACTACCTGATGCTGAATAACTGGTAACTTTTTTTTTTTTTGAGACTCAATCTCCCTCTCTTGCCCAGGATGGAGTGCAGTGGCATGTTGTCAGCTCACTGCAACCTCCACCTCCTGGGATCAAGCAATTCTCGTGACTTAGCCTCCCAAGTATGTGGGATTACAGGCACCCACCGCCATGCCTGGCTAATTTTTGTATTTTCAGTAGAGACAAGGTTTCACCACATTGGCCAGGCTGGTCTCAAACTTCTGACCTTAAAAAATCCGCCCACCTTAGCCTCCCAAAGTGCTGGGATTACAGGCGTGGTAGCTATTATTAAACCTAAGCAATCTAAACAATGATGTGACCACCCTATTGCAGGAAAATAGGGTGAGCCAAGAGCACTAATAAGTGACTCCCATTTCTTACACTGTACCAAAACTGGTAAAATGTCCTACTCTCAAAGATAATAGCTTTCCTAGGAAAAAGAGAAAAAAACCCACAAATTTAAAAAACCAAAAATAAAAAAATTCTATCTTCTCTATACCTCATGTCATATGCAAAACTTAATACAAAACACATCACAGACCTAATACTGAAATGTGAAACTAAAAAATTCTATGAAGAAAACACAGAACTAAAAATCTTTGTGACACTGGTTGGACGTGGTGACTCACACCTGTAATCCCAGCCCTTTGGGAGTTTGGGAGGCCAAAGCAGGTGGATCATCTGAGGCCAGGAGTTTGAGAACAGCCTGGCCAACGTGGTGAAACCTCGTCTCTACTAAAAATGCAAAAATTAGCTGGGCATGGTGGTGCACGCCTGGTATCCTTGCTACTCGGGAGACTGAGGCACAAGAATCGCTTGAACCCAGGAGGTGGAGGTTGCAGTTAGCTGAGATCACGCCACTGCACTCCGGCCTGGGTGACAGAGTGAGACTCTGTCGCAGATTAAAAAGAAAAAAAACAACAACAAAACTTTGTGACACTGGGTTAAGCAAAACTTCTTAGCTATGACAGCAAATCACAGTCCATAAAAAGAACAAATTGATAAACTGGATTTCATAAAAATTAAGAACTATTAGTCTTACAAATACATCACTAAGAATATGAAAAAGTTGGCCAGGTGCAGTGGCTCATGCCTGTAATCCCAGCACTTTGGGAGGCCAAGGAGAGTGGACCACCTGAGGTCAGGAGTCCGAGACCAGCCTGACCAACAGGAGAAACCCCGTCTCCACTAAAAATCCAAAAATTAGCCGGGAGTGGTGGCACATGCCTGTAATCCCAGCTACTTGGGAGGCTGAGGCAGGAGACTCGCTTGAACCCAGGAGGCGGAGGTTGCCGAGACTGCGCCATTGCACTCGAGCCCGGGTGACAGTGCAAGACTCTGAAAAACAAAAACAAAAACAAAAACCGAAAAAAGAAAATGTGGCCAGGAATTGTGTGTTACACCTATAATCCCAACACTTTCAGAGGCTGAACGAGGAGGACTGCTTGATCCCAGGACTTCAAAACCAGCCTGGTAATAATGTAATAAAATCCTGTCTCTACAAAAATATTTTAAAAAATTAACCAGGCATGTGGCAAGCACCTGTAGTCCCAGCTACTAAGGAGGCTGAGCCAGAAGGATAGCTTGAGCCTGGGAGGTTGAGGCTGAAGTGAGCCAGAATCATATCACTGTACTCCAGACTAGGCGACAGAGAGAGACCCTGTCTCAAGGAAAAAAAAGAAAAATGGGAGGGGGAGGGAAGGGGCAGGGAGGGTACAAAGTGTCCAAAAACTTGAATGTTCTCAGCAGCTTTATTTATAATAACCAAAACGGGAAACAACCCAAATGTCTATCAACAGATGAATGGATCAACAACCAAGTAAATCCATACAACAAACTACTACTCAGCGATAAAAAGAAATGAACTATCAATACACACAACAACCTGACTGAATCTCAAAATAATAATGCTGAGTGATGATTTCACAGATGCATACATATACACATACCAAAATTTATCAACTCATATGCCTGAAATATGTGCAATTGTTTGCACTTCAATTTTACCTTAATAGAGCTGTTTTACACACTCAAAATGATTTTTCTCTTGACCCTATAATATCCTCCCTTTAGGTACTGTCTTCCTTTCTGCTGAAGTCAAGTTTCTTCAAGAAGTTATGTATATGGCTATCCACTCACCCTTCAATCTAGTGTAATGAGACATCCTCTGGCAAAAATTGAAGCATTTTCTCACTGCCACATACAAAAGCCTCTCTTCACTCCAGAACCTCCTTAGTATCTTTGCTGCATCTGCCCCTACAGATAACACCTGACTCCTGTGGCTTCAGAGATATTGACTAGCTCCTCCTCTCCTTCCAGTAACTCGTTATAAGAGCATATACGCCCAGGTAGTGTCACTGACCATTATCCTACCCTAATGACACTTTTTCTTTGGGAAGTATCATCCAGATGTGCAGCTTCAATGACTTACAGGCATAAGATCTATACCTCAGCCCTGATTTCTTCACTGTTTACATGCTGTAACATCTACACATCATGCTAAGAAAAAAAAAAAAAAAAGAACACTTTACTTTAGCACAGCTTTATGAAGTGCTTTACCAGCTGGTCTCAGCTGACTAGTCCTATTTTCTAACCCAATCTAAGCATTATAACCCGCAAATAATCTTTTTACTTTTTTGGTAAATATTTTTATCGATGTATAATGTACACACCATAAAGTACACGCATCCTAAGAGTATAGTTGATGAAGTAAACATGCTCATGTAATCACTACGCAGATTAAGAAATATAAAATATTACAAGTAACCAAGAAGCCCTCTTAGTTACTGCCTATGCCTTTTACCTAAAATATCCTAAACTCTATAAACACATTGGCCTGTATTCCATATTCCCCAAATGTTTTACACGCTTTCATTACTAGACCTTCTGCACTTCCCCTCCCGACATCAATTTCTCTTTCTCTCTTAAAGCTAAACACAAATATCTTCCTCTATGGCATTAGCTCATCTTTGCTTACATTACATTCTAAATGTATCACCAACACAATGCTTTTTGCACTGTATTATGCTACCCATTTATTATTCACTTGGTAGCTTTTCTGAAAGCAGTGACCCCACAGCACCATTTCTATATCTGTAACAACTAGCCCAGTGTTGCCACAAAATAGTGTCTCCAATAAATGTCTTTCCTGAAAAACTTAAAATTCAAACTTTCTTTGGAAGAAGACCGTTCGATATCTACTTTACCTGTGCGACATTCATTGCAGATAAATTTTCCTCTTGGCATCTCAGTCAATCCAAGGCACTCCAGGTGGAAAGCCCCACAGCACTGAGCCTCACATAACAGCAGCTCACCCAATTTTTCACAATTCTGTTAAGAGAAAGAAAACATCTATCTGTTTTTCCATGTTTGAGAATCAAGAGTAAAACCAGTGTCAGTGGGTTAAAGTAAACAAAGGTTAAAAGTGGCAGAAAAGGAGGTGAGAAAGAGGCAAGGGCCCGTAGTTGTAGATTTTAGTCTAGTTACAAAGGTGTACCATTGGAGAGCTTTAACAAAGGAAGGCTAAAATCAGGTATTCATTTTTAAAAAGACTG
This sequence comes from Pan paniscus, assembly GCF_029289425.2. Lineage (NCBI taxonomy): Eukaryota > Metazoa > Chordata > Mammalia > Primates > Hominidae > Pan > Pan paniscus. Next base: position 172,334,654 of record NC_073253.2, on the reverse strand, counting down.
TTCTGACTGCTACATGGAAAACGAGTTCAAGAGTAGAAAGGTCAGAAAAGAGCATAGAGATAAACCAGAAAGCTACTGAATGGTTCAAGCAACAGACACTGGCTAGCTAGAGTTGGATCATAAAGTTCCAAAAGAGCTCCCACCAAGGTCTAAACAGCCCTTTTGGGACATACCTACAACCATCCCAGAGAGAGATCACTTTTCTGAAATAATCTCAGCTAAGATAGGGCCTCACTTAAGACAGGGGCTTAGGAAATAACAATGGGCATCTGTCACTATAAAACATTGTAAGATTTATCAATTTTTTTTTTTTTTTGAGAGGAAGTCTTGCTCTGTCGCCCAGGATGGAGTACAATGGCGCAATCTTGGCTCACTGCCACCTCTGCCACCCAGGTTCAAGTGATTCTCCTGCCTCAGCCTCCCGAGTAGCTGGGATTACAGGCATGCGCCACCATGCCCAGCTAATTTTTGTATTTCTAGTAGAGATGGGGTTTCACCACGTTGGCCAGGCTGGTCTCGAACTCCTGACCTCATGATCCACCCACCTTGGCCTCCCAAAGTGCTGGGATTACAGGTGTGAGCCACCGCACCCAGCCCAAATATTTTTAAAGCCTTGTACTACTATGAAAAGCAAACAAGGGGAAAGGTGACTAAGTAAGTTTTAGCTTCAAGAACTCATAGAAACAGAATAGGTCTTGATCACTTAAGAATCAAAGCTTAAATAAAAAACAGGACAGCTTTAGGGAGAAAGGTTAGAGAGGTAGCCTGGAATTGATAGGGGAACTCAGGGACTTTATCAACCTATAGTCTGAGATATCCTCAAATGTCTGACTCCCCATTATCTACTATTCACATATAAAAACTGAAAAATAGCACTATATATTGTACTTTGCATATTCAGAGTGCCAATAACGTTTCTATATATGGTAAAAAAAAAAAAAAAAAAAAACTGACCTTCAGCACTTAAATAGGAAAACGTTAATTACAACGTGAATTAGAAATAAAGTTTTTGCATTAACTAAATGTTATAGACTAATTCTTCAACTGGGAATAACCACGTAATTTATCTTTCAAACTGGGACACCTGAGAGTGAAAAGAAGTGCTATTAATAAATTGTGACAGCACAAGGGACCTACACAAAGACTGATCCAGACAAGCCAGGACCACAGGGTCACCTTACCTTTAACCTTTTCATTAAATGATCTTTGTAAAATGTATTTACACTCTGACTTGTCTCACTAAGTAAATAATGGGCATAACTGTTTTTGAGGATTAAGACTGTTGTTTGGGATCTGGTCCAAGAATGTAATAGTGAAGATAATAGGCAAAGAAACTGGATTGAAATTATATTGGCCACAATAACATTTTCTGGTCTGAGTTTACTTTTTTAGAGATCTCAACTTATTTATCTATTACTATTTATTATTTGTGAGATAGGGTCTCAGTCACCCAGGTGGGAGTGCAGTGGCATGACCATGGCTCACTAAAGCCTCTACCTCCCCAGCTTCAGGTGATCCAATGACCTCAGCCTCCCCAGCAGGGGAATTACAGGCACGAACTGTCATGCCTGGCTAATTTTTGTATTTTTGGCAGAGACAGGGTTTTACCATGTTGCCTGGCTGGTCTCAAATTCCTGGGCTCAAATGATCCACCCACCTCAGCCTCACAAAGTGCTGAGATTAGTGCTATGCTTGGCCTATGGTTTCAATTTAAAAAAGAAGAACTGGCCGGGCATGGTGGCTCACGCCTGTAATCCCAGCACTTTGGGAGGCCGAGGCGGGCAGATCACGAGGTCAGGAGATCGAGACCATCCTCGCCAACACGGTGAAACCCCATCTCTACCAAAAAATACAAAAAATTAGCTGGACATGGTGGCGGGCGCCTGTAGTCCCGGTACTCGGGAGGCTGAGGCAGGAGAATGGCGTGAACCCAGGAGGCGGAGCTTGCAGTGAGCAGAGATCGCGCCACTGCACTGCAGCCTGGCCGACAGAGCGAGACTTCGTCTCAAAAATAAATAAATAAATAAATTAATTAATTAATTAATAAAAAAGAAAAAAGAAAAACTAACATCCTCAAGTTTTTTGTTTATTTAAAAGACAAGTCTATAATCTTGACCTGTTGGGCTACAGGTATGAGCCACTGCAGCTGGCTAATCTAAAAAAAAGACAAATTTTTTAAAAATAGAGACAGGGGTGTCGCTGTGCTGCCCAGACTGGTCTAGAACTCCTGGCTTCAAGCAATCCTGCTGCCTCAGCTTCCAGAAGCACTGTGATTGTAGGTATGAGCCACTGCGCATTGCCTAACAAGTTTGTATATACTAAATTTTAAGAATTACATAGGTAAATCAAGACCATTAAAAATATATATATTCAAATGGTCATTGACTCTACTCACAAAGACTTCAAGTCTCTAACAATAAAGTGGAATTCCCTATCTCACAGAGAGGCAATCCAACAAAATGGTTAAGACTCTAAACCAACCAAGTCCAACAGAGCTTAAAGGTTAGAAAAACGGAGAGGGAGACTCTAAATCCAGACTGCCGAAGTTTAAATCCAGGCTTCTCTCATGAATATAAGCAAGCTATTTATCCTCTCTGTAATTTAGTTTCCTCATCTGCAAAATGGGAATAATCACAGAACTCTACTTATGAGATTATTAGGATGACTAAATAATGTAATATTTATAAAGTGCTTGGAACAATACTTCATACATAGTAAATACTGTATAAATATTTATTAAATAAATAAAACAATATAGGTGGTAGGCTTTCTAAAGTCACCACATTAAAGGAAAAATACCTCAAAGCTAAAATTACCCTTGAAAAGTTTCTTACAAACCCAAAGATTGTGACACCATGAGAAGTACTGGAGAATTATATTTGAATAAGCAACCAGAGATTCACATATTCCATCTCAGACTTGTTTCGCGGCATATATTCCTTCATAGGCCTTAAGGGCATGTGGTTCATCAACACTAAACTATTTCTCCAAGTATCTTTCTTTGTGGGGAGAAAAAAAGGGGTCAAATCCTTAAAGAAAGTGACTCCACTGGAATCATCCAAAAGCATTGTTATTCTACCAAGAAACCATCATAAAGAGATGGAGTGGGTTTCCCTTTAAAGATGAACATGCAATGAAAACACAAGTGGGCAAACATTTCTCTACCTGACAGACATTCTCCTTGAGTGCAGCTCCTCCACCGCGTTCACCCTGCATTTTTTTAGAGGCAGGCATCCCGGGATCGTGTTCTACACCTTCCTCAACAGTCTCCTTGGGGCTTGTGGCCGTCCTGTGAGGCATTAGTTCTCCCTTGCAAAGAAAAAATAATGTCCCACATCTGTATTATTGATGTCTCTTCCATTTGACCCCCTCCCTCTGGGCTGCTATTTGTCTAGCCATTAAGCACTTACAGATGTTCAGCCAATCACTCGGGCGGACTGCATGCAATGTTAGTTCTAACCCTGCTGTGATTGGGCGGGTAGTGGGCGCCTCATGCCCTGCCACTAACTGCTCTGAGGCTGTTTGTTCCACTGGAACTTTCTGAGCTGTTCCATTTTAAGGTTTCACTAAGGGAGAGAAAACATTCTTAAGTTTATTTGATTACTTATTTGTCCTTCCAAGATCAGTGTTTCCTAAATAATGCCCCTCTTGGGCATTCTATTCAAATTGTCCTGGAAAGAAACATTCTGCATCATAATGTGTGATGCTGACCTGACTTCTCTCTTTTAACCTGAGTTGGAAACCCGAAGATAATATCAATGATTGCACTGATGCTTTGCAAGTAAATGGTTTTAAATCTTTTGTTTCCTGAAGGCCGATATTCATAAAAATTGTCCTAAGATTAAGTAGCTGATGGTCTCAAGAAATAAGCAAGTAAATCTTCCCGCTAACCACAGCAGTCTCGATTTTTTTTTTTTTTTTTAAGTAGAGACAAGGTCTCACTGTATTTCACAGGTTGGTCTCGAAATCCTGTTCTCATATGATCCTCCCACTTCAGCCTCCCAAAGAGCTGAGTGGCATGAGCCACAACACCCAGCCAGCAGTCTCAATTTTTTTCTTTTGCAACAGAGTCTCATTCTGTCACCCAGGCTGGAGGGCAGTGGCATGATTTCGGCTCACTACAACCTCTGCCTCAAGGGTTCAAGTGATTCTTGTGCCTCTGCCCGATTAGCTGGAATTATAGGCGCATGCCACCACACTCAGGTAATTCTGTATTGTTAGTAGAGATGAGGTTTCACCATGTTGGCAAGGCTGGTCTCGAACTCTCAACCTCAAGTTATCTTCCCGCCTCGGCCTCCCAAAGTGTTGGGATTACAGGCGTGAGCCACAGCACCTGGCCAGTTTCAACTTTTATAGGACAGTATCTATGTTCCTTCAGATCATATGCTGACTTGACATTGTACTCTCCGGTTTTACAAGTTTACTTAACGATGAAACACTTATATACCTGATTGGACACCTACAGCATAGGATGTGATGATCTTTTAAAAAGACCATATTGACAGCTGCAATACATGCCTTGCCTTATTATTAGGATAAGGCTCTACTTTTCCTCCAAGATTCCTTATGGCCATCAGCCATTTCAGTAGAATAGTATTCTTAAGAAAACTCAAGGGAAAGAGGGATGTGGCCTCTGGTGTGAAAAGTAGCTTCTCTTTAGAAGGTGAAAAGATCAGGAACTGAGTAATACCTCTGAGCCTGGAATCTCTTTTGACGAGTCATCATTTTTCACTTTTTTACACTGCATCTTGGCTGCAGCATGCCTCTGTCGTTTTCGCTTCCTTGGCTTGTCAAATATCTTGGTAGTGCCTATGACAGGAAAATAGGTGTTAACTGCTGGCTACTAACACACATGTCCAAAATCTCTTATCCTATTATTAGAATAAAAACCAACCTTAAAACTCATTTAATTCTCCAGCTTTGTGGATTAGGAAAACGGGGGAAATAATTGAGACTAACTCATGATGACATAACAAGAAGGAAATGGCTACATATATGTAACTGCTCCCTCATATAGATTAAATAGTAAGTGTATAGGTTATTACAGAAATTTTAATTTATATGATGGAAATGACAAATCTTGTAGTTCCTCAAAGGAATTAAATCCTATAGATGAAGGGGAAATGCATTTTACTAGTCATCAAAAGATACCACTCCCTAGACTTCAAGACTGGAGACAATAATATAAATCACTATATGATTTAAAGATTAAGGACTGGGCACCGTGGCTCAAGCCTGTAATCCCAGCACTTTGAGAGGCTGAGGCCGGCAGATCACATGAGGTCAGGAATTCGAGACCAGCCTGACCAACATAGTGAAATCCTGTCTCTACTAAAAATACAAAATTAGCCAGGCATGGTGGTGCATGCCTGTAATCCCAGCTACTCAGGAGGCTGAGGCAGGAGAATCACTTGAAACCAGGAGGTAGAGGTTGCAGTGAGCCGAGATCACGCCACCGCACTCCAGCCTGGGTAACAAGAGCGAAACTCCATCTCAAAAAAAATAAAAAATAAAAAAAATAAAAGGATTAAGATGGAGAGTTGAGGCTGGGCAGGGTGGCTCATGCCTGTAATCCCAGCACTTTGGGAGGCCAAGGTGGACAGATCACGAGGTCAGGAGATCAAGACCATCCTGGCCAACATGGTGAAACCCTATCTCTACTAAAAATACAAAACAAATTAGCCAGGCGTGAGGGAGTGCATCTGTAGTCCCAGCTACTCAGGAGGCTGAGGCAGGAGAATCGCTTGAACCTGGGAGGTGGAGGCTGCAGTGAACCGAGATTGTGCCACTGTACTCCAGCCTGGGCAACAGAGCCAGACTCCATCTCAAACCAAAAAAAAAAAAAAAGAAATTCTTCTAGTCCCTCCTGCACTTTCTGTTAAACACATTTCAACTGTGTTATAGAAACATAAAGAGGAATCTAAGAGGTATTTCATAAAACATTTAGGATATTTATGCTAGTTAACAATATGAAAGCTGGAGTTTTGAAGACTGCCTCAGTGAGCTCTTTTTTGACTGCCTGATTGAGTTGGAGAAGCTCTGCCATCAAAACTGCTCGCAGCCTAACACTAAAAGAAGAGTTAATATGAGCACAATAGAAAGATTTGAAATTCTCATAAGCTGGAACACTTAACACAAAATTTATAATGGATAAAGTTCATGTTGTAGGTTTTATTTTAAAAACGAAATATAAAAATACAGGAAAAGAGCTGTTGTTATTATTATTACTACTATTATTTTAAGAGACATGGTGTCTCATTGTTGCCCAGGCTACAGTGCCTGGTGTGAGCAACAGCTCTCTGTAGCCTCAACCTCTCGGGTTCAAGGGATCGTTCCATGTCAGCTTAACAAGTAGCTGTGACTACAGAAATACACCACCATGCCTAGCTAATTTTTTTAAACTGTAGATAGAGACAGGGTCTCACTAAGTGCCGAGCCTGGTCTGGATGGAACACCTGGCCTCAAGTGATCCTCTTATCTTGGCCTCCAAAGCGCTGAAATTGCAGTTGTGGGCCACCATGAACGGCCTGATATTATTTTGAAAGCAGCTTATTTTTAAATCTTACAAGCAAATTGACCAACCTATGGGATTACAATTGTCACATAGCTAAAATAAGCTAACATGTTGCTAGATTTACTTGTTAGAAAATTTAATAATCGTAGGCCACATGAAATATATCTTCCCATGATACTCTTTGCTAGCAGACCACATCTGTTGCAGTGTGCTCAAATCTGGAATAATATTTCAAAAATGACACTAATCAATAAATGGCATTGGCAGACAAATGAAGAGTGGAAGAAAGAAGTGGCATGGAGAAAACCTGGGGTGGATAAGAAGACAGGAGTATGACCATGAAATTGGTCAGGTGTGGATTTAGTTCCCTGACCTTGCTACCTTGTTCATCTTCACATTTCTTCTATAAAACAGGAATACTACAGATAATAACCTAACTCTCTGTAATGCTTTAGAGAGATTACAGGTAGCATTCCTACTAAAAGTCCTGGTAGAGTAGATATTCAATTTATCAATATTTTTTCTTTTTCAGGAAGCAGATTTTGGGCAAACCAGTTTTAAAACTTGTACCTCACTGGTCGGGCTTACACATGTAACAATTTTTGTGGTTAACAGACAAAGCGCTTCAAACTTACTACTGCATTATGTTTTTTAAATCTCAAAAATACTCACCTCCACCAAAATCTTTTGAATAAGATGTGGCACAAGATTCAGTTATGCCATTCTCCAGGTGACCAGCTTCATAGCACTATAAATAAGTGAAAACAACACCATTTACAGAGGAATGAAAAAATAAACCCTTTACTTTATATGCCAAAGTCTGAATTGTCAGCTGCCATGGATATTGAATTTTGACTTGTTTTAGCAATTAAAGAAATCAACCTGACCACAGTAAAGGGTTGAACGGAAACTTCAGGGGGAAAGGAATCAGATTTTAAAATGCTCCAACAGACAGGGCATGATGGCTCACACCTGTAATCCTAGCACGTTAGGAGGCTGAGGCGGGTGGATCACCTGAGGTTGAGAGTTAAAGACCAGCCTGACCAACATGGAGAAACCCCATCACTACTAAAAATACAAAATTAGTCAGGTGTGGTGGCACATGCCTGTAATCCCAGCTACTCAGGAGGCTGAGGCAGGAGAATTGCTTGAACTTGGGAGAGGCAGAGGTTGCAGTGAGCCAAGATCGCACCACTGCACTCCAGTCTAGGCAATAAAAGCGAGACTCCATCTTAAAACAAAACAAAACAAAACAAAAACAATGCTCCAACAGACCTGTGAACACCACCTACTCCTTAAGAAAAAATAAAGACTTGCCAGAGATTTCCAACATATAGACTAGATACACAATGCTTTCTGTGACTGAAATGGATGGAGAAAGAGAAGGGGTATGTACCCAGAGATCCACAGGCTCAATTTTATTGCACTCCACCCTGTACTTAAAATCCATCTTCATGGCTGGGTGCAGTGGCCCATGCCTGTAATCTCAGCACTTTGGGAGGCCGAGGGGGGCAGATCACCTGAGGTCAGGAATTTGAATCCAGCCTGGCCAACCATGGCCAATATGGTGAAACCCCGTTTCTACTAAAAATTATACAAAAATTAGCTAGGTGCAGTGGCGCACGCCTGTAATCCCAGCTACTCGGGAGGCTGAAGCAGGAGAACTGTTTGAACCCAGGAGGCAGAGGTTGCACTGAGCCAAGATCGCGCCACTGCACTACAGCCTGGGAGACAGAGCAAGTCTCAAAAAAAGAAAGAAAGAAAGAAAGAAAAATAACCCATCTTCCTACAATTGTATTCACAGCTATTAGATTTGACAGAGACCTGTTTACCTGGTGAACTGTAAATTAAACAGTTCTGAAATACTGAATGACATTCCAACTTAAAATGACTTCAGATTAATCCAAATTAAAGCAACATTAAAACTCAAAACAAATACTCAACATCAGGAGTCTAATCAAGAGCCACACATTTTATTCACCTCACCCACTACTAATATACTTCTATGAATTAGTTCCACCCCAAGCAAATGTCTTTTCCTACAAGAATGATAATATTCTTCATCATAACTGTAAAACAACATTTAGTGGTCACAAAAAGTTAGTATAGTAAAGGCCATTCTGGCTGGGCACGGTGGTTCACACCTGTATTCCCAGCATTTTGGGGGGCCGAGGCAGACGGATCACCTGAGGTCGGGAGTTCGAGACCAGCCCGACTACCATGGAGAAACCCTGCCTCTACTAAAAATACAAAAAATTAGCCAGGCATGGTGGCACATCCCTGTAATCCCAGCTACTTCGGAGGCTGGGGTAGGAGAATCGCATGAACCTGGAAGGTGGAGGTTGTGGTGAGCCGAGATTGTGCCATTGCATTCCAGCCTAGACAACAAAAGCAAAACTCTGTCTCAAATAAATAAATAAATAAATAATAAAGGCCATTTTTGTTGTAGAGTTCCTAATGTTTGTAACTAAAACAAGATAAAATACAGCTGTGAATTTCTGAATGCTCATTTTATCATATTAATAAATCATAAGACTGCAATTCTCCTCATGTTCACTATATATCAGAAGTCTATTTCAAGTAAAATGAATGGGCAAATGTTAGGTATCCAATTCAACAAAACAAGACTCCTACACAAATCCACAAAATACATTTCTGTAATTTTTTTTAAAATAGCAATCATTTTATTTAGATAACAAATTAGTTCATTGTTTAACAGTTACCCAAAAGCTGTGGAACAAAATAATTACAATGCTCCCCAAACTACAGTCAGAGAATAATGCAGGAAATAGTCTCATTTCTATTATGATCAATTTTATAACTGAAAATAAAAATTAACAGCACACACACACACACATGCACACACACAACAATCATACCATATGAATAAAAATCAAACTATTCTGTTTAGAATGAAAAAGACCAAAGAACTTCTTAGAGGATGTGACTAAGATGCCAGTAACTTACTTTGTATATATAGTCTAGTGTGGATATACATTAAGCCAGAGTACCCTTAAAGCACTACCAGAACAGATCAATCTCTCATTCTGTTTGACATACTGATTAATCCACCTGCAGACAGGGTGGTGGTGTGCCTGGTAAACTAAAATGGAACTGAATCATGGCTTTAGCCTTATGACAAAATATACCTCAGAGTAACCAGGACTTCAACAATGAAGTAGGCCAGGTCAGATGGCAGGACAGACTCCCAAACAGACAAGAGGACACTTTACTCCAGAGTTTGGTGCTAGCCATAACCAATAATTCTGATTTTCTCTTGCTCTGATCCCAAATTTAACGGCAACCTCCTCTCCCCAAAAGTAAAAATTCAACAGTGACAAAGAGTTATTAAGTATAATTAATACTTAAAAGATACTGGGAATCTAAGAGAGGGTGAGGATAAATATCAGGGAGTATTTTTTCTTTTTTTTTTGAGAGAGAGTGAGTCTCGCTCTGTCGCCTAGGCTGGAGTGCAATGCCATGACCTCGACTCACTGCAACCTCTGCCTCCCAGGTTCCAGCAATTCTCCTGTCTCAGCCTCCTGAGTAGCTGGGATTATGCGCAGGTACCACGACGCCCAGCCATTTTTTTTTTTTTTTGTATTATTAGTAGAGACGGGGTTTTACCATGTTGGCCAGGCTGGTCTCCAACTCCTGACCGCAAGTGATCTGCCCACCTGCGCCTCCCAAAGTGCTGGGATTACAGGTGTGAGCCACCGCACCCAGCCAATATCAGTGATTTTTTGGTAAATGGTGCTGAAACAACTGGACATCAATATGGGGGAGAACAAAACTCCATCTCAAAAATTCAAGATGGAACAAAGATCTATATGTGAAACCAGAACCAAAAAGCTCCTAAAAGAAAACACAGGGAGAACATCTTTGTGTCCATGGGGCACACAAAAATTTCATTTATTGATTGACTGAGACAGGGTCTTGCTCTGTCACCCAGGGTGGAGTGCAATAGCGCAATCATAGCTCACTGCAGCCTCGACCTCCGGGGCTCAAGACATCCTACCACTTCAGCCTTCTGAGTAGCTGGGACCAGACACGCAACACCACACCATTTTCTGGGGTTTTTTTGGGACAGTTTTTTGTTTTGTAGAGACAAGGTCTCCTTTATTGCCCAGGCTGGTCTCAAGCTCCTGAGCTTAAGCAATCCTACTGCCTCAGGTTCCCTAAGTCCTGGGATTATAGGCTTGAGCCATCACAATAGATTTTTTATTTTTTTGAGACGGAGTCTCGCCCTGTCACCCAGGCTGGAGTGCAGTGGCGCAATCTCGGCTCACTGCAAGCTCCGCCTCCTGGGTTCACACCATTCTCCTGCCTCAGCCTCCCGAGTAGCTGGGACTACAGGCGCCTGCCACCACGCCCGGCTAATTTTTTGTATTTTTAGTAGAGAGGGGGTTTCTCCACGTTAGCCAGGATGGTCTCGATATCCTGACCTCGTGATCCGCCCGCCTCAGCCTCCCAAAATGCTGGGATTACAGGCATGAGCCACTGCGCCCGGCCACCATCACACTAGATTTCTTGAATAAAACACAAAAAGTATTTATCACATAAAAAAAAAAATTGATACCCAGTCTCTACCAAAAAAAGACAAAAAATTAACTGGTGAGCCTGGGAGGCAGAGATTACAGTGAGCCAAAATTATGCCACTGCACTCCAGCCTGGGTGACAGAATCAGACCCTGTCTCAAAAAAACAAAACAAAAGGGCTACGACGACACGGCAATAGGAGAGTAGACTAGTGATATTTGAGATAGTAGTTTAGTAGAAAACAGGTAAGAGGATTTGAACCCAGAAAAGAAATTATAACAAACACAAACTTAATCTTCAAAGCATTTAAAAATTTTTTTCACTTGGAAAGGAAACCTGAAACCAGTTTATACACATACATGGTCACACAACCGCAAAACAGCCTTTCATGTAGGAAATCTCAGATCATGTATGACTGCTAACACACACACTAATTTCTATATGTATGTACATCAATGTTATAACTGCTACTCAAAATGTCATTTTTAAAATTTCTAATTTCCTGAGTTTATTTCTTTTAGAACTTACAAAAACAACATACCTTTTTAGAAAGGCCAAGGTCCCCCTTCTTGGGCATAAATCCAGGGTCTAAATCATTGGATTCAAGAAGTTTCTTAGTTGGTTTTCTTTGACGTTTACTTTCATAATTTCCTGAAATGCATGTATCTTTACATTAGATGATTTAGAAACTGGGCACAAGTTAATTTTTAAAAAATCTGTATACCACACAAAATGAATCTCAATGTTTTTGATGTTTTCCCCGTCATCTTATGGGAAGAGGCAGGATGGTAATTTGCTTATTATAAAATATTAGTAAACAAAACAAGTAAACAGTTCTCAATGCAAGCACCAACTAATGTGAGGGATGTGTGTGTGGTGACTTTAACTCACAAAATCACTAAGGGAGAAGTCAGAAGGACGGAACTGCCTTTATAACAACTGATTGTTGGTGAGGATAAAATAAGGAGAAGTGGAGTGAAATAGAACTTGGATCATGGTCATAAATGGACAAAGATTATAGTTTCTGCTCTGCCCCTAAGTAAATAAAATTCAATAGGTAAAAGATAATTCATAGGATCACTCAAGAATAATATAAAAGAGCTGACTTAATAGAGTTTTGGCACATAGTAGGTACTGAAATAATAACTATCTTTACTATTCTTTCAAAAATCTTTTTTATTATACCCAACTAGTTTAAGCACAATTGGAATCGTTTCTTTAAGGAATAACATCAAAAGCTACTGTTGATAATGTAAAAAAGTTATATCCAAAATTTAAAGGGGTACAGAAAAGAGGATTCTTGCCATTCCTTGACTGACTATAATATTCAATAGTTACAAGGTGAATTAGAGACAATATGTTTAGATCCAACTCTCCCCAGGTGATATATAAAGAATGATCAAGTGAGAAGTAACTGGTAATTAACTTCTAATGAACTGGTAATTACTATGTTGTCAGGTATATAACATTATACATTAATACATTATGATCTCCATTTATAGATGAGGAAACAAGTTCAGAGATTAAACAACTTCCCAAGTAACACAAGGATTGGTGGAGCCAGCACTTGAAGCATAGTGCTTATTCCACTAATGTGCAGTGCTCCTCTTGAAGCCCTGTTATCCTGGTTGTTAATTTACACAGTGGCTGATCAACAATCATGAAGAGCAACACTGGAGCAAGGAGCATAGTTATTAAAAATACATCTTCTTGATAGTGTGCCACAGTTCATGGTTAGTAACTATATCTAATTAGCCATCACTTTAAGTATTTCCCAGGACAAAAGGGGGTAGTTTATTGTATATAGATATAATGTTGGCTTTACATCAAAACATACTAAAATCTCCTGCTTCCTCTAATCATATCTGCTCAAATACTGAGACCCCAACCCCACCTTACCTGGCGTTTTAACTAGCAATTCCTCAGACTCAAGGGCAGGCCGTGGAGAGACTTCCGGAGCCACAGGCACAGACAAGGTCAGCTGCGGCAACTCAGCATGTCCACCTCCAAGTTCTGACTGAGCCAAGGGGCCCTCCAAAAACGGAGCCTCCCTTTCAAGAACTGGAGGCTCTTCTTTGGTTGAAATCAAAGAATTCTCGTCCACCTGCTTGTTCTGAGCACTAGATCGACCTCGGGCTAGAAGGCTTTCCTCTTCACAGCGGGAACTTACCTAAGAACAAAAAATAAAAATAGAGTCCACAGGCCAAAATTGTTGTAATTTAAGTGTCAAAAAGAATAACGCACTTTAAAAGGAATGAAATTCTGACAAAGGCTACAAAAAGTGGATGAACCTTGAAGACATTATGTATGCTAAGGGAAATTACTTAGACACAAAGAACAAATATCGTATGATTTCAAGTATATGAGGTATCTAGAATAAGAAAATTCTTGAGACAGAAAATAGAATGGCAATTGCCAGGGGCTGAGCAGAAAAGGGAGTTATTGGTTAATGGGCATTGACTTTTAATTTGGAAAGATGAAAAAAATTATCGAGATGGATGGTGGAGATGGTTGCACAACAATGTAACTGTGCTTCATGCTACTGAACTGTACACTTAAAAATGGATAAAATAGGCTGGGTGCGGTGGCTCACGCCTGTAATTCCAGAACTTTGGGAGGCCAAGGCAGGCAGATCACGAGGTCAGGAGATCAAGACCATCCTGGCTAACATGGTGAAACCCTGTCTCTACCTAAAAATGCAAAAAATTAGCCAGGTATGGTGGCGGGCACCTGTAGTCCCAGCTACTCGGGAGGCTGAGGCAGGAGAATGGTGTGAACAGGAGAGGCAGAGCTTGCAGTGAGCCGAGATCATACCACTGCACTCCAGCCTGGGCAACAGAGCGAGACTCCATCTCAAAAAAAAAAAAAAAAAAAAAAAAGATAAAATAATAAAATTTACATTATATATATATATATATTTAACCAAAATTAAATGAAGTTGACTGAGATACACTGAAGCTATAATATTGATAAGTCCACAACAATAATTCAAAAGCAGGGGAAAGAGACTGCTCTAATGTCTCCAATTAAAACAACTACTAATGAACTCCTTAATATTACAATTGGTAATTAATGGGAAAGAAAGAAGCACTTATTCTGCCTTTCAAGTATTTCAGGACAATAACAGAGTCCAATTAATGAAAGAGACTATCAGTTAATAAAAATAGAGAAAATAATAAAATCTGAAAGTCTTCATTTTGTAACCTCTAATAAAATTATTGATATAGGTAAAGATCCTCAACTGGGGTTTTCAAAAAACCATCAGGGAAGCTGGGCATGGTGGCCCACACCTGTAATCCCAACACTCTGGGAGGCTGAGGCAGAAAGATCACTGGAGCCCAGGAATTCGAGACCAGCCAGGGCAACATAGTGGGACACCGCCTCTACAAAAAAAAAATGTTGTCAAAAATTAGCCAGGTGTGGTAGTGTGCACCTTTGGTCCCAACTACTCAGGAGGCTGAGACGGAAAGATTGCTTAAACCCAGGAGGTCAAGGCTGCAGTGAACCGTGTTCGTGCATCTCTGCACTCCAGCTTGGGCAAGACACTGTCTCAATTTTAAAAAAGAAAGAACAAACTGTCAGGGAATGGCTGATGGGAATAAAACATTTTTTAACCCTCTAATGTACAATATATTCCACATTATCATCTCTGATATAGTCTAGCTAAAAATGTTCAACTTTCAATCTATCAAACTGATAGGTTCTATCTTCCATTTGACAGAGAACAGGAGATAGAGAAAACAATCTAAGTGACACCTATGAGGAAGCAATTACACAAATACAGAAAGTAGATGACTTTATATGTCACTCTCTTATAGACATGATCATGATCATGAAAAAAGGGATTGTTCTGAATTCAAAGTGATTTGAGAACCATAACAACCAGTTACAATGAGCAGTCCTAGATTGAGTCCTGGTATGAATAATCCAAAGGTAAAGGTTAGGGGATAATTGATGAAATTTGAAAGACAGTTGATGTCAGATAAACAGATCTTATATAAGATGTAAATATGTTAAATTGATTATAAAGGAAAATGTTCCATTTTTTAACTACGTATTAAACTATGTAGGGGTAGAATGTCAAGATGTCTCTATTTCATTTTAAAAAACTGAGTTGAAAAATAAGACAAGATATATTTACTTTTGAAATTAGGGTCAGACTATATATATTTCACTTTATAGCCTATATTTTTACTTAAGATTAAATCATAACAATATTCCTAAGTCATTACTCTTTGAAGGCAAAGAGGGAAAAATATATACATAAAGAAATATAATATGTAGATTCATTTATATATTTCCTGAATAACCACTAAATCCTAAGTACTGTGCTAGAAGCAGAGAATAAAAAACAAGATCCCAGTTAAGGAAATTATTGTTTCATGAAGATAAAGTATGACACTGAAGATAAAATTGCAGTTTCCTAAGGACCAGTGAAAGTTTGCTGAAATTTTGCAACATACCTTGTGCACCTGCTCCTGTACCTTCTTTTGTTTTTTCTTAGGAGCAAATATCTGATCATATTCTTCTGTATATTCCAAAAGCCACTTGCTTGGCTTCCTAAGGCGTTTCTTCTCTGACCGCACAGCTAAAAGATGATAAACAAATTCAACATTAATCAAAAAGCTTCAGGAAAACCCACTGTTTTTATGAGACCATCTGATACTCCCAAAAGTAACCAGATGGGAAACCACATAGTAAAATAGACTATGGCTTAAGATGCAAGAGGCACAAAATGGCTTATGTTTTCTCATATGCAAAAGGAGTTGGGGGAGACAAAAGGACTTGTGTTACCTTATATACACAAATAATAGAATATATGTGGCCCATCCAATATTAAGGAAAAGGTTAAATTTAAAGCCAGGTCTTATAGTCACTGACACCTGTACATATAAAGCTAATATATACCTAACAAAAATGTAGCATCTAGATCAAGTAAATAGGTAAAATACATCTTGAGTTACAGGCTAAGTATGCCTTATCTGAAACGCTTGGGATCAGAAGTGATTCAGAATTTTTCATATTTTGTAATATTTGCATATATATATAATAAGTTATCTTGGGGATGGGACCCAAATTGAAATACCAAACTCATTTATGTATTACACACATCTTTTATACACATAGCCTGAAGGTAATTTTACAAAATATTTATTTTCTACATTATACAAAGTTCGTGTACAGTGAACCATGAGAAAGCAAAAGTGTCATTATCTCAGCCACCCATGTGGAATATCTGTGGTTGTTTGGCATTACCATCATTCCTGTCTCTGAATTTATGTGCTACTGACAGGCAAACATTTTCTTATACTTATTCACACATAAGTACTTAACAGTAAAAATATGACATACCATTAATACAGTGAAAAAGTAATGTGTTCAGGGTAGCTAAGCAGCACAGTAGTATCAGGAGAATACATGTATCAGCTGATAAAAAAACAGTAATAACAATGTTGGGCTTTGTGTCTCCATCTATGATGCTGTGTTTTGATTAAAAGGTTACTGTATACTGTTTTATTTTATAAGGTAAGAAGAAACATCATCAGAAGCAATTAGGAACCAGGAAGTCCTCTAGGAATGAAGAGGCATTCTGTGGGATGGCTTTTTAAAATGTTTCCTCTAAAGTCATCTGTCTCATTAACAACGAGTATTGTCTAGAAGGATCTCATTTTATTCATTTATTTATTTTTTGAGACGGGGGCTCACTCTGTCACCCAGGCTGGCGTGCAGCGGCATGATCTCAGCTCACTGCAACCTTCGCCTTCCAGGATCAAGCGATTCTACTGCCTCAGCCTCCTGAGTAGCTGGGATTACAGGCGCCTGCCACCACACCCAGCTAATTTTGTATTTTTAGTACAGACAGCATTTCACCGGGTTGGCCAGGCTGTTCTCGAACTCCTGACCTCAAGTGATCTGCCCACCTTGGCCTCCCAAAGTGCTGGGATTACAGGCTCTCGAGACACTGCGCCCAGCCCAAGGCTCTCATTTTATAAACTGACATCATTTCTTTTTCTGTTATGAATGAACACTGCTCTGGTCCTTCAATAAGCCCATCACATACATTAACCATGTCATCTATAGGTACTTTTTCTGCAGTGTTAATGTCATCTTCATTATCACAATCACTCTGATTCAGATCGATATCAGCTCTATCACCATGTTGAACAAAGAAACGGGAGCCTCTTTGTCGATATTAAAAGCTTTCTTGTTATCCACTTCTTCCAGCTTACTGACAAATGGAAGGTATACTTTTTGCATATGTAAGGATGTTACACATTTTTCTCACTTTACTGAAGAAGCCATCAAAATCACCACCTTGTTCATTATCATCAGTGAACACAGCTGAAGGTCAGAAGTGGTGCCAGGCATGCACAGCTGTACCTTTAGTCACTGTGTTCCAGACACTGACAACATCATATATGGCATCCTTCACTCCTTTTGAAACCCTTTCACACCCATACATCTATTCACAGCTGCCAGCATATTCAAGAAAGCGTTTTTATATTTACTCTTCATCAATCTAGGGATTCCCTGGTCATATGGCAGTGAAGTCACACTTCAGGGAAAGCACATGGCATAAACATTATTTTTGATAAAATTGCAGCTGCAGGATGAGCCGAAGAGTTTTCAAGGAGGAACAGTCATCATCCTGTCCAGCTTCCCTGAAATAAGCACCAACTACTGCTATAAAATGTTTGTGAAACCAATCAGAAAAGATGTCCCTAGATATCCATGTGTTTCTGTTAGCATAATAACGAACTGGTAAGAAATTCATGCCTTTGGGGCAGGTGCGGTGGCTCAGGAGTTCGAGACCAGCCTGGCCAATATGGTGAAAGCCTGTCTCTACTTAAAAAAAAAAAAAAAAAAATACTAGCCAGGCATGGTGGCTCATGTCTATAATGCGAGCTACACCAGATGCCGAGGCATGAGAATCACTTAAACCCAGGAGGCAGAGGTTGCAGTGAGCCAAGATCTAGCCACTGCACTCCAGGCTGGGTGACAGAGCCAAACTTTAAAAAAAAAATTTATGCCTTGGGGCTGGGTGCAGCAGCTCACGCCTGTAATCCTAGCACTTAGGGAAGCCAATGCAGGAAGATCACTTGAGCCCAGGAATTCAATACCAGCCCAGTTAACATAGTGAGACCCCATCTCTACTAAAAATAAAAATAAAAAAAAAAATAGCCAAGCATAGTAGCACACAGCTGTAGTCCCAGCTACCAGGGAAGAATGCTTGAGTCTGGAAGATCAAGGCTACTGTGAGCCATAATTGTGCCACTGCACTCAAGCCTGGACAACAGGGCGAGACTATCTCCAAAAAAAGAAAAGAAAAGAAATTCATGCCTTGAAATCACTAACAGTGAGAACACAAGCTTTTGCCTATCATAGCAAGTTTACACTTACACATGCCTGCTTAATTAGCACATCCCAGCACAGTTACTCTGTACTAGTCATCCTGAATTCCTGTAGGGGCTGTCTCATCATACATGGTGGTCATTCTAATACCATACTCTTCTGTAAGATGTTTCACACTTACACCACTGTCTAGTTTCTCCAAGAGCCTGACTTACTTTCTGCACTATACCTAAATTCTTCCTCCTTTCTTATTACTCTAATCTATGGGGATATCTTCAGGCTTTCTGAGAAGTTCAACAAAATCTTTATACCACAAAGCAGGAAAAAATTCTTTTTAATTTAAAAACACAATGAATAATGCAAGGAGGCTTTTGCCCCGTGTGGGTTATTTTGGAAAACTTTCTGTTGGTGCATCCAGCCTGCACGTGTGCCATTTTATCACCTTTTATGGGTATAATTGCATGGGAAAATCCGGCTGTGCATGTAAAAGATACATCTAAGCTGAAGGGGGTGGAAGGATAGTTTTTCCCTGGGGGACGTTGAATAAACTCTGCTGTGTTCCTGTGTTCTGACTGACACATTGCATGATGTCAACTGTGGAATTTTCCACTTGTGGTATTATGTCAATATTCAAAAAGATTTCGATTTTGGAGCATTTTGGATTTCTGATTAGGAATGCTCAACCTGCATTTTAAACAACATCTCTATGGATTTTGTAGAATATCAGGAATGACATTTCAACAGAATATTATATAATCGGCACTACCACATGAATTTCAAAACCACTTTACAAACACTTCATCGATTTAGTATCATATGGTTGTATTACTGTCTCATGCTAAAAAACTGAGAACTATACATCTAAACAGAATTATCAAAAAACATAAAAGGCATGGGAGGCCAAGGTGAGCAGATGGTTTGAGCCCAGGAGTTCAAGAACAGCCTGGGCAACAAAGTGAGACCATGCCTCTACTAAACATAAAAATATAGCTGCCTGTGGTGGCACACACCTGCGGTCCCAGCTACATGGGAGACTGAAGCAGGAGGATGGCTTCAGCCCAGGAGATAGGGGCTGCAGTGAGCCAAGACAGTGCCACCACACTCAAGCCTGAATGACACAGCAAAACCCTATCTGTAAAAATAAAATAATAATAATATATATAACTGATTATATGTCATTATCCCAATAACATAAAAGTGTATGTCATGTATGCAAAAGGCAGGAGAATAAGATTTAATATATATGCAATTGCTTTATGGATCAAAAGAAAAGAAAAAATTGAAAGATTAAAAATGGAATTTTGGGTACATCCTTTAAAAAAATCTTGTCACGGGTTGGGCGCAGTGACTCATGCTTGTAATCCCAGCACTTTGGGAGGCCGAGGTGGGCGGATCACCTGAGGCCAGGAGTTCGAGACTAGCCTGTGAACATGGAAAAACCCCGTCTCTACTAAAAATAAAAAATTGTGTAGTGGCGCACGCCTGTAGTCCCAGCTACTCAGGAGGGTGAGGAAGGAAAATTGCTTGAACCTGGAAGGTGGAGGTTGTAGTGAGTCCAGATCGTGCCACTGAACTTTAGCCTCCATCTCAAAAAATAATAATAACCTTGTCATGTTTTATGATCAAAATATTAAAGTATACATTTTTCTTCAAAGTAATGGTGAAAACAGCTAGGCAAAGTGGCCCACGCCTGTAATCCAAGTACTTTTGGAGGCACAAGCAAGAGGATTACTTGAGCCCAGGAGTTCAACACAAGCCTGGGGAACATGGCAAGACCTCGTCCCTACAAAAAGTTAAAAAATTAGCCAGGTGTGGTGGCACGCGCCTGTAGTCCCAGCTATTTGGGAGGCTAAGGCAGGAGGATCACTTGAGCCCAGGAGTTTGAGGCTGCAATGAGCTAGGATTGTGCAACTGCACTCCAGCCTGGACAACAGAACAAAACCCTGTCTCAAAGTGGGGGCAGGGTGGTGACTTACACAAACCCATCTAATTAGTTAATTATTGAGGTGGCAAGGTCATAATTCCATCCCAAAGTCTCTCAAAACTCCCCATGAACATTTTTCATTAAAACAGATCCCTATGCTATCACATCATGCCCCTTTATCCCCATCCATCACTAACCCCCTCACACAAATTGGATCTCAATCCTAGACAGTCTCCTTCCTTTGTCTTCTTGGCAGGTTCCATAGGCTAAGTCTTGTTGCATTTCCTCTTTTTTTTTTGAGTCGGAGTCTCGCTTTGTCGCCCAGGCTGAAGTGCAGTGGTGTGATCTCGGCTCACAGCAACCTTCACCTCATGGGTTCAAGTGATTCTTGTGCCTCAGTCTCCCGAGTAGCTGGGACTACAGGCACAAGCCACCACATCTGGCTCATTTTTCGGATTTTTAGTAGAGACAGGGTTTCATCATGTTGGCCCAGCTGGTCTCAAACTCCTGTCCTCAGGTGATCTGCTCACCTCAGCCTTCCAAAGTGCTGGGATTATAGGCTTGAGCCACCACGCCTGGCCGCGTTTCCTCTTATAATTGCTGTTTCCACTCTACCTTTGGGGTTTGCTTCTCTCATAGAGTAACTTCTCAGACTAGGCTTCAATACTCCAGCTCTCTATTTCCTTGCAGCTCACAATGAAACCAGCAGATAGCACAAAAGACTGGAAATTAAAGTGAGAAATTCTGTACTGGATACATCTATTAGGTGACAGAGACCTTATGGCTCATAAAACCTAAAATATTTACTATCTGGCACTTCTCTACTTTGGTAGAAAAGTCTACCAACTCTTTCCCTAAATAAAAAATAAAGTAACATACTGAGGCTGAAGCACGAGAATCACTTGAACCCAGGAGGCAGAGGTTGCAGTGAGCCAAGACAGCACCACTGCACTCCAGCCTGGGCGACCGAGTGAGACTTCGTCTAAAAAATAAAAAATAAAAATAAAACACAAATAGAGTAACATATTGTAAGTGAAACAGCATGGTGACAACTGAATGAATTTTAAAAAGATGTTTCCTGGGTGGGATGCAGTGGCTCATGCCTATAATCTCAGCACTTTGGGAGGCTGAAGCCAGCAGATCACTTGAAGTCAGGAGTTCGAGACCAGCCTGGCCAACATGGTGAAGCTCCGTCTCTACTAAAAATACAAAAACTAGCCAGGTGTGGTGGTGCATACCTGTAGTTGCAGCTATCCACGAGGGTGAGGCAGGAGAATCACTTGAACCTGGGAGGCGGAGGTTGCAGTGAGCCTAGATCGTGCCACTGCACTCCAGCCTGGGTGACAGAGCAAGACTCCACCTCAAAAAAATAAAAAAATACATAAAAAGATGCTTCCTGGCTGTTGCTAGGCTTCCCCTCTTTCTTCCTTGCCTCAACCACCCCAACTCCCTACATATGTTCTCTCCCAGTTACAGCACTTTTCAGTTAGAAAAGCATGGAGAATTCACCTACTCTTACTACAAAGGAGCAAAGTGAGGCAAAAAAGTAAGTGATTTGCCAAGCTAAGATAAAGAATATATCAGGAACAAAGGAGGAATATGACCTTTTGGATACTGGAAGAAAATATCAAAATCCATAAAACTGCACAAGTCAATGGAAAGAGGAGTAATTATGCAAACCTTAATACAGGATATGTAGCAAATATCAAACAAAGCAAGAGCCAAATCACACTACCCCTAAGGTTCTCAGCAAATATGCCCTAATTCCTACCACACAACCAGTACGTCATGCCTACTATACAACTACAAAATGTTACTGTATTGTGAAGAAAGAGATAAATGACAAATACTGGATGAGTATAGCAATAGCCGTAGACCTCAGAGTATACACTACCAACTAAAATGATAAAACAGCCAAAAAGTTGAAACAGCCCAAATGTTAATCAATGAATGAATGAATAAATAAAATTAGGCATACATCTATGGTGGAATACTATTTAGCAAAAAAGGGGACAAATTACAGATGGTAAGTTTTTTTTTTTAAATCAGAAAAATATACCAAATGAGAAGAACAAGACACAAAATATCACATATTGCATGATTCCATTAATATTAAATGTCCAGGGAAAAGGCAAATCTACAGAGACAGTCAACTATTGGTTCTCTAGGACTAGTGGTAGGAAGAGGGATTAACTATATACAGATTAGAAGGATCTTTACTGGGATGGTAGAAATGCTCCGAAATGGATTTACAGAGATGGTTGCATAACACATTAAATTTGCAAATAGTATTCGATTGTATACATAAAATGTACGAATTTCACAGTATGTAAATTATACCTTGGATAAAGTTAATTTTAAAAAGTAAAATCTCTTTCATCAAGACTGAACTACATACAGTTTTCTCCTTTTCATTAAAATGGTGAATTTTTCCAAAGGACTAGAATACTAATAGCAACATCACTCTTCCAATACAGATTATTAGACCCCATTTATACCTCGACTTTCCTAGTTCTGGAACCTCAGAGAAAAAAGTTTAAAGAAACAAAAAAAAAAGGCAAAAACCCCAAAACCATTCCTAATAGTGGCAATCTAGATCATTCAGCCTAGGCAGGGGCTGGTGACTCGCGCCTGTAATCCCAGCACTTTGGGAGGTCGAGGCAGGTGGATCACTTGAGGTCAGGAGTTCAAGACCAGCCTAGCCAACATGGCAAAATCCCGTCCCTACTAAAAATACAAAAATCTGCTTAGCGTGGTGGTGCATGTCTGTAGTTGCAGCTAGTAGCTCATAAGTCAAGATCATGCCACTGCCCTCCATCCTGGGTGACAGAGTAAGACTCTAACTCAAAAAAAAAAAAAAAAAAAAAGAAAAGAAAAAGAAAAAAAGGCCAATGTTATCAATATACTATAATAAAACTTACGTGAATGTGCTCTCTCTCCCTCTCTGCCCCAAAATAACTGCATTGCACTATACTCACCTATTTTTGGACCTCAGTTGACTACAGGTAATTGACACTGTGAAAAATGAGTTTCTAGATAAAGGGAGACTACTGTACAGAGTAAGAGAAATATGTAAAACCATATAACAGAGCTGCATACAGCGCAATGCAGCCTGAGAAAATCTACAGGATGAATCTTCCAAAAAAAATAAATTACAAGGGAACTTTCTGCCTTTTTTTTTTTTTTTGAGAGAGTTTCTCTCTTGTGGTCCAGGGTAGAGTACAATGGCACAATCTCGGCTCACTGCAACCTCTGCCTCCTGGGTTCAAGCAATTCTCCTGCCTAACCGTCCCGAATAGCTGGAATTACAGGTGTGAGCCACTGTGCTAGGCCAAACTTTCTGCTTTCTGTTCCATGTTTTAGGTTATTTTAAAAATTTAAATATGAATATTTAGGCCGGGTGTATGGCTCACATCTGTAATGCCAGCACTTTGGGAGGCCAAGGCGAGCGGGACCACCTGAGGTCAGGAGTTTGAGACCAGCCTGGCCAACAGGCGAAACCCTGTCCCTACTAAAAATACAAACATTAGCCAGATGTGGTGGCGCACACCAGCTGAGGCAGGAGAATTGCTTGAACTCGGGAGGCGGAGGTTGCAGTAAGCCAAGATCGCATCACTGCACTCCAGCCTGGGTGCTAGGCTCTGTCTAAAAATAATAATAATATTTAACTCATAAAAATCCAAAGTTAATGAATATTGTTATCATCCTGCCAGAAAGTAAAGGAAACTAACTTCCATCTGCCTCCTTATCAACTTATATTTTATTGTTGTGGTATATTTTAATGCCATATGTATTTAAGACCATAAGGCATTATTATTTTCATAGTCAACTGTTTGATTTACTCAAATATTTAGCACTTTCTTTATTCTGAATTCCTACTGAAAAAGGATGTATCACAGAAAATTGCAAACATCTACAAAACCAGTATAGTAAACAACTAGACTCACTGATTACAAATTCATGGCCAATCTATTTTTATCTGTATCCCCATCTTTCCATGTTATTTTGCAATATCTCATACTCCATAATATTTCATCCATATGTGTTTCATCATGTATCTCTAACGGGATATTTTAACATAACAGAATACCTCTAGTACATGTAATAGTATTTACTCAGTAAAAATATCCCTATCCACACCCTGCCCTACAGTTGTTATAAATTTGGCAGGACTCTGTAAAATAAAAAACCATTGGAAATTCCAAACAACCAAAGTAAATTAACCATCTGAAACATAGCTTCATTCATATCAAAACTATACATGCAGCCCCTTAACAAAATTTCATACTTTACTCAAAATTTTTTTTAATTACTAGATTGTGAGTAGGAATACAGACTTGGAAAAGGGGGTGGTTAGACTGGATGTTAAAAAAAAAAATTAACAGAATGCCAATCTGTACTTTTCTGTACTGTTAGTAGGAACATATCAGTATAACAACTATGAAGTGAAATTTCAAATTGGAATACTACGAGATATCGCCAAAGACAAACCAAATGACCTAAGCAGGGCATGGTAGTACACGGCTGTGGTCCCAGCTATTTGGCTGAGGCAGGAGGATCTCTCAAGTGAAGGAAAGAGTTTGAGACCAGGCTTGGGCAAAATAGCAAGAACCCCATTTCACAAATAAATAAATAAACCTCGATAGCAATTTATCTTTCAGGTTCTCTCACACATACCAAATGACTTAAGGTTTTTAACTATGCTAAATTTTAAATTACTTAAAACTGCAAAACAAACTAAATGTCCATTAATTGAGAACAGGTTTAACAAATTATGGCACACTATTGGCCGGGCCCGGTGGCTCACGCATGTAATCCCAGCACTTTGGGAGGCTAAAGCAGGTGGAATACTTGAGCTCAGGAGTTCAAGACCAACCTGAAACCTCACCTCTACCAAAAATACAAAAATTAACCGGGTGTGGTGGCACGTGTCTGTAGTCCCAGCTACCTGGGAAGCTGATGTGGGAGGATCGCTTGAGCCCAGGAGGCAAAGGTTGCAGTGAGCCAAGATTGTGCCACCACACTCCAGCCTAAGCAACAAAGTGAGACCCTGTCTCAAAAACAAAAAACTATGGCACACTCTGCTGCTTAAAAAATGAGAAACTCATTATGCATGGATATGAGAGTGAAACAAAAAATCAAGGTACAAACAATGTATATATACTGTTGAATTTGTGTAACAAACACACATCTACCTTTTTCTTGGTAATTCATACACTGAGTATCTCTGGAGAGCAGATCTAAGCCACTGAGGTACAGGGTTGGGAGGAAAATTTTTACTGAATAGCTTCTCTCATCTTTTCAATACATACTCAAAACCAAAAAATTCAAAACTGAAGTAAAAATAAAATTATATGAAAATATTTGAAATATAATGAACGAAAATTGTGAACTATTCTTAAGGAAAAGACATTATCTGCTTTAACAGTAATATTCACATGTACATTAATAATAATTCACAGGAAAGGATTATTTCCAGCACCCATATGACCCTATTTACTAGCAAAGGTAGATCTATATAAAGGAGGTGAAAGTAAAGGATGTCAGGAAAAAGGGGAGAAAATAAATAAGAAAGGCCGCAATTGGGTTATAACAAAGCACTACTTAAGAAACTACCTGTCATGTTCATTCTATGAGGCCAGTATACTCTGAAAGCAGAACTAGACTAAGACGGCTGGGCACGGCGGCTCACACCTGTAATCCCAGCACTTTGGGAGGTTCAGACAGGCAGATTACTTGAGATCAGGAGTTCGAGACCAGCCTGGCCAATATGGTGAAACCCCGTCTCTACTAAAAATACAAAAATTAGCTGGGTGTGGTGGCGCGTGCCTGTAACCCCAGCTACTTGGGAGGCTGAGGCAGGAGAATCACTTGAACCCGGGAGGCAGAGAATGCAGTGAGCCGAGATCACACCACTGAAGCCTGCGCGACGAGGGCGAAACTCCGTCTCAAAAATATAAAAACAAAAAACATCAACAACAAAAAGAACCAGACAAAAGGTATCACACAAATAGGAAAACTGTAGACCAATATCCTTTGAGTATAGATTTTTAAATCTTCAGCAAAATACAAGCAAAACACATCCAACAACATTACACAACATGAACAAGTAGGATTTACCCCAGGACTTCAAAGTTGGTTCAAATTACAAAAATCAATCAATATAATACATCATATGGATAGAATAAAGGGGGAAACGCAAAATTGTCTTCTCAATAGACACAAAAAAGATCTTACAAATGTGACAAAATAGGTATAAAAGAGAACATTCTAAATATGAAAGGTAATATAACAAAACCACAGCTGACATCATAGTTAATGAAAAAGACTCAATTATTTCCTCCTAACATCAAAAACAAGACAAGGATGTCTGCTTTTTCCACTAGTATTCCGCATCACACTGGAGGCTCTAGCCAGGGTAAGTAAGCAAAGGGGGAAAAGGGCAACTAGATTAGAAAACATGCAGATTGCACGGTCATGTACACAGAAAATCCAAAATAATTCATTAAAAAATACTATTACTAACAAACAGTAATCAATTCTATTAACTAACAGAGATGAGTTCAGCAAAGTTTCACGATAAAATAATATACAAAATGTTTGTATTAATATTAAATATTAAATATTAAAATAATATACAAAATTTTCATAAACATGAGATAATTTGAGAATGAAATCAAAAACAAATTCATTTATAAAAGGACAAAGAAAGACTAAAATACTTAGGAATAAATTTTTTTAAGTGCAGAATTTATACACTGAAAATTACAAAGTATCATGGAAAGAAGTGAAAGACGAATCTAATTGGATGAAAAGTCATCTACTATTCATGGATTGGAAGACTTAATATTGCTAAGATGGCAACACTATGCAAACTACCCTACAGATTCAGCACAATCCCTATCAAAATCATAACTGGCTTTTTTGCAGAAACTTACAACCTTGTTCTAACATTAATATGAAACACCAAAGATGCAAAAGAGCCAAAATGATCTTGAAAAAGGGTAAAGTTAAAAAACTTATACTTTCCAATTTCAGAGACACAGTAAAATTAATTACCACAAAAATACTGTAACTAACACTTACGATTTTTATTTATTTTTTGTTGAGACAAGAGTCTTGCTCTGCCACCCAGGCAGGCTGGAGTGCAGTGGCATGATCTCAGCTCACTGTAACCTCCACCTCCCAGGTTCAGGCGATTCTCCTGCCTCAGCCTCTTAAGTAGCTGGGATTACAGGCATGTGTCACTACACCTGACTACTTTTTGTATTTTTAGTAGAGATGAGGTTTGACCC
The DNA here is from genome assembly GCF_029289425.2 of Pan paniscus. Lineage (NCBI taxonomy): Eukaryota > Metazoa > Chordata > Mammalia > Primates > Hominidae > Pan > Pan paniscus. The sequence continues at coordinate 172,307,030 of NC_073253.2, read as the reverse complement.
TCATGTTGGACACGATGGTCTAGAACTCCTGATCTCAGGTGATCCACCCACCTTGGCCTCCCAAAATTCTGGAATTACAGGTGTGAGCCACCACCTCATTGAGAGCACAGAACCAACCTCTTACGTAGTTATGACCAACTGACTATCAATAAGGATGCAAAGACCATTAAATAGGTAAAGAATATTCTTTTCAGGCTGGGCGTGGTGGCTCTCTCTTGTTTTGTTTTTTGGAGACGGAATCTTGCTCTGTCGCCCAGGGTAGAGTGCAATGGCACAATATCAGCTCACTGCAACTTCCGCTTCCTGGGTTCAAGTGATTCTCCTGCCTCAGCCTCCCAAGTAGCTGGGATTACAGGCATCTGCTACCACATCCGGCTAATTTTTGTATTTTTAGTAGAGACGGGGTGTCACCACGTTGGCCAGGCTGGTCTCGAACTTCTGACCTCAAGTGATCTGCCCACATCAGCCTCCCAAAAGTGCTGGGATTAAAGCTGTGAGCCACCGTGCCTGGCCTAGCCACCGTGCCTAGACTGGCTCTCTTAAAAAAATTAAAATTAGCCAGATGTGCTGGCGCATGCCTGTAATCCCAGCTACTTGGGAGGCTGAGACATGAGAACTCCTTGAACCCAGGAGGCAGACGTTGCAGTGAGCCAAGATCCGGCTCTGGGTTGCACTGCAGCCTGGGTGACAGAGCGAGACTCTGTCTGAAAAAAAAAAAAAAAAAAGAAAAAGAATATTCTTTTCAACAAGTGGACACCCACATGCAGCAAAATAAAATTGGACCCCTCACTCACACCGTATACAAAAAATAATTCAAAATGCATCAAAGGTTTTAGAAGAAAACATAGGGTAAATCCTCATAACCAAGAATTACACAATGGTTCTTACATACACCAACAATAGCAAACAAACAGAATGTATCAGGACTTAAATTCTTGTAATTCAAGGTATATGATCAAACTAATAAAAAGACAACCCAAATAAGAGGAGAAAATATCTGTGTATCAAATAAACCCAAAGAATAGGAGAAAATACTTGCATCATATATAATGGACTTATATGTAAAATATATAAAGACCTCTTATTACTTAATAACCAAAAGACAAAAAAGCCCCAATTAAAATATAGTCAAAGACTCTAGATATGTAATTGTCCAAATAAAATACATAAATGACCCAAAAGTATATGAAAATATATTGAACATCATTAGCCAGCAGAGGAATGCAAATGAAAATCATAATGAGATACCACTGCTCCACACCCAAAAGGACGGCTATAACCAAATAAAGTGTCAGCAAGCATATGGAGGAAGTGGAACCCTCATACATTGCTAGGAGGGATATATTATGGTAAAGCAGCCTTGCAAAACATCCTGGCAGTTACTCAAAGGGTTGAATATAGAATAACCAAATGACCCAGGAATTCTACTCCTAGGGATATAACCAAAAGAAATAAAAACTGGTCAACATGGTGAAACTCTGCCTCTACCAAGAACACAAAAATTAGCTGGGCGTGGTGGTGCGCGCCTGTAGTCCAAGCTACTTGGGAGGCTGAGACATGAGAATCGCTTGTACCTGGGAGGTGAAACTTGAAATGAGCCAAGATCGTGCCACTGCACTCCAGCCTGGGTGACAGAGTGAGACAACATCTCAAAAAGTAATAATAATAAAAAATAAAACAAAGTGGGGGCCGGGTGCGATGGCTCATGCCTGTAATCCCAGCATTTTGGGAGGCCAAGGTGGGCAGATCACCTGAGATCAGGAGTTCGAGACTAGCCTGGCCAAAATGGTGAAACCCTGTCTCCACAAAAATACAAAAAACTCAGCTCGGCATAGTGGCACAACCTTGTAGTCCCAGCTACTTAGGAGGCTGAGGCAGAAGAAACACTCAAACCCAGGAGGCAAAGGTTGCTGTGAGCTGAGATCACACCACTGCACTCCAGCCTGGGCGATGAGAGTGAAACTCTGTCTCAAAAAAAGAAAAAACAAAAACAACAACAAAGTGGGGAAGGGGAAATATGAGTTTTACAGGGCAGGCGCAGTGGCTAATGCTTGTAATCCCAGCACTTTGGGAAGCTAACATGGACGGATCATAAGGTCAGGAGTTCGAGTCCAGCCTGGCCGACAAGGTGAAACCCCATCTCTACTAAAAATGCAAAAATTAGCCAGGCATGGTGGCACATGCCTGTAATCTAATCCCAGCTACTTGGGAGGCTGAAGCAGGAGAATCGCTTGAACCCGGGAGTTTGCAGTGAGCTGAGATTGTACCACTGCACTCCAGCCTGGGCAACAGAGCAAGACTCCACCTTGAAAAAAAATTGGGGGGAAAAAAAGAGTTTTATATACATTCAACTTAAGTTGTTAACAGCTTAAAATAGATTACTGTACCTGTAAGATGTTTTATTTAAGCCCCATGGTAACAACATGGAAAATGCCTATTGAAGATACATAAAATGAAATGATAAAGAAAACAAAGTATGTCAATTAAAAAAAAAACAAAAAACAAGGAAGGCAGAAAGACAGCAAAAGGGGGACAAAACAGCTACAAACCAGACGAGAAACAATTAGCAAAATGGTAATAACAAATCTTTGTCTGTAATTACTTTAACAAAAAATGAGGCCAAATACAGGCCACAGTGGCTCACACCTGTAATCCCTGCACTGTGGGAGGCCAAAGTGGGTGGATCATTTCAGGCTAGGAGTTCAAGACCAGCCTGGCCAACATGGTGAAACCCCGTATCTATTAAAAATGAAAAACCACACAAAATTAACCGGGGGTGGTGGAAGGCACCTGTAGCCCCAGCTACTCAGGAGGCTGAGGCACAAGAATCGCTTGAACCCGGAGGTGGAGGTTGCAGTGAGCTGAGATTGCCCCACTGCACTACAGCCTGGATGACAGAGGGAGAGCCTGTCTCCATAAAAAAAGAGGCCGACCACAGTGGCTCATAACCATAATCCCAGCACTTTGAGAAGCTAAGGCAGGTGGATCACTTGAGGAAGATCACTTGAGACTGGCCTGGCCAACACTGCAAAACCCTGTCTCTACTAAAAAGACAAAAATTAGCCAAGCGTGTTGGTGCACGCTTGTAATCCCAGCTACTCAGGAAAACTGAGACACTAGAATTACTTGAACCTGGGAGGCGGAGTTTGCAGTGAGCTAAGATCATGCCACTGCACTCCAGCCTAGGCGACAGAGCAAGCCTCTGTTTAAAAAAAAAAAAAAAAAAAAAGCAATTACTATAAGAAAAAAAATGGATTAAACTCCCCAATCTAAAGATAGAGTGGTTGAGTGAATGAAAACCATTATACAATTAGGTACTATCTATAAAAGGCTCACCTAAGATTTAAGTGAGCCTTAAATCTCACTTCACAGAGGCTGAACGTGAATGGCTGCAAAAAGATATTCTATGCCAGTGGTAAACAAAAGAAAGCAGAGATTTTGGCCATACTTATATAAAACAAAATACACTTTAGGTAAAACACTGTCACAAGAGACAAAGGAACACATGATATGATAATAAAACAGTCAATTCATCAGGAAGCTATAACACTTGCAAATACGTAATTCACCTAACATCAGACCACCCAAATATAAAAAGCAAATAATGACAGAATTGAAAGGAGAAACAGAGTAACACAAGGAGATTTTAATACTCCACGTTAAAATAATGGAGAGAACCACAACGAAGATCAATAAAGAAACAGAGGACTTGAACAATTGCATATAACAAACATATATAAAACACCAATACCAAACAGCAGCAGAATACACATTCTTGTCAAAAGCACATAGAATATTCTCCAATATGGTCACACAGAGTCTTTTTTTTTTTGACACAGGATCTTACTCTGTCGCCCAGGCTGGAGTGCAGTGGCGTGATCTCAGCTCGCTGCAACATCTAACTCCTGGGTTCAAGCAGTTCTCGTGCCTCAGCCTCCTGAGTAGCTGGGACTACAGGCATGAGCAACCATGCCCAGCTAGTTTTTGTATTTTTAGTGGAGATGGGGTTTTGCCATGTTGGCCATGCTGGTCTTGAACTCCTGACCTCAGGTGATCTCGCCTTGGCCTCCCAAAGTGCTGAGATTACAGGAGTGAGCTGCCACGCCCAGCCACACAAGTCTTAACAAATTTATGAAGACTGAAATCATACCAAGTATCTGTTCCAGTCACAATCAAGTGAAACTAGAAATCAGTATCAGTACAAAAACTGAAAAATCCACCAATAGGTGGAAATTAAACAACAAACTCTTGAACAATCAATGGAAAAAAGAAGAAATCACAAGGGAAATTTGAAAATATCTTTTGACAGGGCCGGGCGCGGTGGCTCACGCCTGTAATCCCAGCACTTTGGGAGGCGGAGACAGGAGGACAACAAGGTCAGGAAATCGAGACCATCCTGGCTAACACAGTGAAACCCCGTCTCTACTAAAAATACAAAAAATTAGCTGGGCGTGGTGGCAGGCACCTGTAATCCCAGCTACTTGGGAGGCTGAGGCAGGACAATCGCTTGAACCCGGGAGGTGGAGCTTGCAGTGAGCTGAGATCGTGCCAGCTCACTCCAGCCTGGCGACAGAGCGAGACTCCCTCTCAAAAAAAAAAACACAAAACTTATGGGATGCAGCAAAAACACTACTAAGAGAGAAGTCTGTATCAGTAAATGCCAACATTGAAAAACAAAGTTTTCAACTCAACAACCTAAATTTACACCTCGAGAAGACAGAAAAATAAATCTAAGCCCAAAGTTGGTAGAAGGAAAGAAACAAAGACTAGAGCATATAGAAATGAAAAGATAAACTACAGAGCAACATCTTTTATAAATACTGATGCAAAAATCCTCAACAAAATACTAGTATATCAAATTAAATAGCACATTAAAAGAAATATACGGCTCCCGTTAGGGCCAGCTGGAGAAAAAAAAAAGGGGGGGCTGGGCGCGGTGGCTCACGCATGTAATCCCAGCACTTTGAGAGGCCGAGGAGGGCGGATCACAAGGTCAGGCTAACATGGTGAAACCCTGTCTACTAAAAAATACAAAAAAAATTTAGCCGGGCGTGGTGGGGGGCGCCTGTAGTCCCAGCTACTCAGGAAGCTGAGGCAGGAGAATGGCGTCAATCCAGGAGGTGGAGCTTGCAGTGACCCGAGATTGCGCCACCGCACGCCAGCCTGGGCAACAGAGCGAGACTCCGTCTCAAAAAAAAAAAAAGAAATATACATCATGACCAAGTGGAATTTAATCTTGGAATGCAACAATGGTTCAAAAATAGAAAAAAAAATCAACAGAATACAGCACATTAACAGAATAAAGGACCCCAAAAAAACTACATGACCTTCACACTTGATGTAGAAAAAATATCTGACAAAATTCAACGACCTTTCATGACTGAAAAGAAAGCACTCAACAAACTAGGAATAAAAAGAAATTACATGCCAGGTATGGTGGCTCACACCTGTAATCCCAGCACTTTTGGGGGGCCAAGGTGGGAAGACTGCTTGAGCCCAGGAGTCTGAGACCACCCTAGGCAACACAGTAAAATCTTGTTTCAACAAAAACTTACAAAATTAGTCAGGTGTCATGGTGCACACCTGCAGTCCCAGCTACTTGGGATGCTGAGGTGGGAGGATCACTTGAGCTCAGAAGTTTTAGACCCACCTAGGCAACATAGTAAAACCTGACCTGTACAAAAAGGTTAAAAATCAGCGGAGTATGGTGGTGCATGGCTGTAGTCCCAACTACTTGGGAGGTCAAGGTGGGAGTATTGCTTGAGCCTGGGTGGTTGAGGCTGCAGTGAGCCATATCACCACTGCACTCCAACCTAAGTGACAGAATGTGACCCTGTCTACACTTTGGGAGGCCGAGGTGGGCAGATCACAAGGTCAAGAGTTCGAGACTAGCCTGACCAACCTGGTGAAACCCCGTCTCCACTAAAAATACAAAAAAATTAGCCGGGCGTGGTGTCAGGCGCCTGTAATCCCATCTACTCAGGAGCCTGAGGCAGGAGAATGGCTTGAACGAGGGAGGTGGAGGTTGCAGTGAGCCGAGATCGCGCCACTGCACTCCATCATGGACATCAAGAACGAAACTCTGTCTCAAAAAAAAAAAAAAAAAGAATGTGACACTGTCTAAAAACAAAAACACAAAAACACAAACAAAAAAGTAATTACATAAATATAATAAAGACTATATATAAAAAGACCACAGCTAATATGCTTGACAGTGAAACACTGAAAGCTTTTCCTCTAAGATAAAGAGCAAGGGAAATATACCACTGTAGCAACCTATTCAACACATTATTTGAAGTCCTAGCAGAGTAATTAGGCAATAAATAGGCAAGCAAGAAGCCAAATTATCTCTTTGCAGATGACATGAACCTTTATGTAGGAAACCCTAAAGATTCCACACGCTATTAGAACAAAGAAGCAAATTCGGCAAAGTTCCAAGATACAAAATTAAACCTGAACATTTCTATATACTCATAATGAACAATATAAAAGGAAATTAAAACAATCACATTTGCAATAGCATAAAAAAGAATAGAATACTTAAGAATAAACTTAACCAAGGAGGAGAAATGGTTGTACACTCCAAAACACTGTTGGATGAAATTATGGAAGATATAAATAAATAGAAAGATAGCCTGTTTTCATGGATTGGAAAACTTAATATTGTTAAGATATCCCTACTACCCAAAGGAAACTAAAGTCAATGCCATCCCTATCAACATCTCAAAAGCCATTTTTTTTTTGCAGAAATAAAAAAATATCCTAAATTAGTGTGTAATTTCAAAGAACTCCCAAATAAACAAAACAATCTTGAGAAGAAAAAAAAAAAAAAAAAAACTGAAGGCCTTACATTTCTTGATTTCAAAACATATCATGAGGCTATGGTAATCAAAACAATATTGTACTGGCATAAAAATATAGACATGTAAGTCAATGGAACAGAATAGAGATCCACAGAGATCCCTGGCCAGGGTGGTGGCTCACACCTGTAATCCCAGCTTTTTGGGAGTCTGAGGCAGGAGGATCACTTAAGCCCAGGAATTCAAGAACAGCCTGGGCAACATGGTTGGACCCCGTCTCAATTTTACTAAAAATTAAAAAAAAAAAAAAAAAAAAACAGAGATCCCTGAAATAAATCACATACATGGTCAAATGACCTTCGACAACAGTGCCAAGACTACACAATGGGGAAAAGATAGTCTCTTTAACAGATGGTATTGTGAAAACTGGATATGCACATGCTGAAGAACGAAGATGAACTCTCATTTTACACCTTACATAAAAATTATCATAAAATAGATCAAAGACCTAAACATAAGACCTCCAACTATGAAACTCCTAGAAGAAAACAGACGAAAAACTTCATGATATTGGAAGGAACAAGAATTTCCTGGCTATGAGACCCAAAGCACAAGTAAAAATTTTTTAAAAAGCAAAAATGGAAAAAAAAATCACATTAACTTCTACACAGCAAAGAAAACACTCAACAGAGTGAAAAGGCAGGTACAAAATGGGAGAAAATACTTGCAAATCATACATCAGATAATTGGTTAATATCCAGGATATATGAATAACTCTTATACCTCATTTTTTTAAAATAACAAGATTTAAAAATATGCAAAGGGATATGCACAGTAGCTCATGTCTGGAATCCCAGCATTTTGGGAGGCGAAAGTGGGAACATCATTTGAGCCCAGTAGTTGAAGACCAGCCTGAGCAGCATAGCCAGAAACCTGTCTCTACAAAAAAACACAAAAATTAGCCAAGTGTGGTGGCATGCACCTGTACTCCCAGCTACTCAGGATGCTGAGATAGGAGGATCACTTGAGCCCAGGAGTTTGAGGCTGCAGTGAGCTATAACTGCACCACTGTATTCCACCCTGGGTGACAAAGAGGCCCAGTATCATTAAAAACATATGTATATGGACAAAGGACTTATAAAATGATGCAGCAATTATGCAAAACACTATAGAGGTTCATCAAATTAAAAGTAGGCCGGGTGCGGTGGCTCACACCTATAATCCCAACACTTTGGGAGGCCGAAGCAGGAGGATCACTTAAGGTCAGGAATTTGAGACCAGCCTGGCTAACATGGCAAAACCACTGTAATCCCAGCTACTTGGGAGGCTGGGGCACAAGAATTGCTTGAGCCCAGGAGGCAGAGGTTGCAGTGACTTGAGATCGCATCATTATACTCCAGCCTGGGTGACAGAGGGAGACCCTTGTCTCAAAAAAAAATAAAAATAAAAGTAGAATTACCCTATGTTCCACCAATGCCATTCTAGGTATTTATCCAAAAGAAATGAACATCACTGGGTGCAGTTGCTCATGCCTGTAATCCCAGCACTTTGGGAGGCTGAGGCGGGCAGACCACCTGAGGTCAGGAGTTCGACACCAGCCTGGCCAACATGGTGAAACCCCATCTCTACTAAAAATACAAAGTTAGCTAGGCGTGGTGGTATATGCCTGTAATCCCAGCTACTTGAAAGGCTGAGGCAGAATTGCTTGAGCCCAGGAGGCGGAGGTTACAGTGAACTGAGATTGTGCCATTGCACTCCAGCCTGGGCAACAAGAGCGAAACTCCATCTCAAAAAAAAAAAAAAATTGAAAACCAGATCTCAGAGATATCTGCATATCCATGTTCACTGTAGCATTATTCACAATAGTCAAGATGTGGAAGCAATCTAAATGTCCATCAACCAATGAACTGATAAAGAAAAGATGCTTTAGTATGGAAAAGAAAAAGTATGTTGGAATATTATTCAGCCATAAAAAAAGGTTATTGGCAGGGCGTGGTGGCTCATGCTTTTAATCCCAGCACTTTGGGAGGCCAAGGCGGGTGGATCACGAGGTCAGGAGATCGAGACCATCCTGGGGAACATGGTGACACCTTGTCTCTACTAAAAATACAAAACAAATTAGCCAGGCATGGTGGCATGTGCCTGTAGTCCAAGCTACTTAGGAGGCTGAGGCAGGAGAATTGCTTGAACCCACGAGGCAGAGGCTGCAGTGAGCCGAGAACCCACGAGGCAGAGGATGCAGTGAGCTGAGATCACGCCACTGCACTCCAGCCTGGGTGACACAGTAAGACTCTGTCTCAAAAAAAAAAAAAAAAAGAAGGTGATCCTGTCATATGCTACAACATGGATGAACCTTGAAAACATTATGCTAAGTGAAATAACCCAATCAGGTGACACTTTGTCTCTACTAAAAATACAAAACAAATTAGCCAGGCATGGTGGCATGTGCCTGTAGTCCAAGCTACTTAGGAGGCTGAGGCAGGAGAATTGCTTGAACCCACGAGGCAGAGGCTGCAGTGAGCCGAGAACCCACGAGGCAGAGGATGCAGTGAGCTGAGATCACGCCACTGCACTCCAGCCTGGGTGACACAGTAAGACTCTGTCTCAAAAAAAAAAAAAAAAAAAAAAGAAGGTGATCCTGTCATATGCTACAACATGGATGAACCTTGAAAACATTATGCTAAGTGAAATAACCCAATCACAAAACAACAAATACTGCATGATTCCACTTACATGAGATGTCTAAAGTAATCAAATTCACAGAAGCAGAAAGAATGTTAGTTGTCATGGATTGAACAAAGGAGAAAATCAGGAGTTGTTGTTCAATGGGTACAGAGTCTCAGTCAAGCAAAACGAAAACGTCCTGGAGATCTGCTGTTGTACATGTACATGATTCATGACACTATAATACACACTTAAATACTGTTTTTTTGTTTGTTTATTTTGAAATGGAGTTTCGCTCTGTCTCCCAGGCTGGAGTGCAGTGGCGCAATCTCAGCTCACTGCAACCTCCACCTCCCGGGTTCAAGTGATTCTCCTACCTCAGCCTCCCGAGTGGCTGGTATTACAGGAGCGCGCCACCATGCCCAGCTAATTTTTGTATTTTTAGTAGAGATGGGGTTTTGCCATGTTGGCCAGGCTGGTCTTGAACTCCTGACCTCAGGTGATCCATCAGCCTTGGCCTCCCAGAGTGCTGGAATTACAGGCGTGAGCCACCGCACCTGGCCGTAAATACTGTTAAAGAGTAAATCTCACTCTAGCCTGGGCAACAGAGCCAGACCCTATCTCAAAAAAAAAAACCAAAAAAGGTACATTTAGGTTACATGCTTTTTAACCGTAATTTTAGAAGAAGACAGAAGAACTGATACATACTACAAGAGGCATGAACCAGAAAACATTAAACTAAGTAAGAGAAACCAGACCCAAAAGGACCACATATTGTATGATTCCATTTCTATGAAATGTACACAATAGACAAATCTACAGATTGGTAAAAACTGAAGGCAGGGCTGGGCACAGTGGCTCACGCCTGTAATCCCAGCACTTTGGGAGGTGGAGGCGGGCGGATCACAAGGTCAGGAGATCAGAGACCATCCTGGCTAACACAGTGAAACCCCGTCTCTACTAAAAATACAAAAAAAAAATTAGCTGGGTGTGGTGGCGGGCGCCTGTAGTCCCAGCTACTCAGGAGGCTGAGGCAGGAGAATGGCGTGAACCCGGGAGGCGGAGCCTGCAGTGAGCCGAGATCACACCACGGCACTCCAGCCTGGGTAACAGAGCGAGACTCCGTCTCAAGAAAAAAAAAGAAAAAAAAACCTGAAGGCAGATTAATAAGAGTTCTGTGTTTCTGTCTGGGATGATGCAAATATTCCACAATTGATCGCACTGATTGTTGCACAACTCTGTGACTATACTACAAACCACTCAATTAAAAACGTTAAAAGCTGAATTTTATGATATGATAATTGCATTTTCAATAAAGCTGTTAGAGAAAAATCTACTATGATACACAGTTTTGAGAATCTTATGTTAATGGATATTGCTGTAAAAAAGAAAAAAATATGTATATACATGTATACACACACTGCTTTATCCTCAACTGTATACTGTGTAATGTTAATATCTTGAAAGATTTCTGTTTTCCATCTGCTGCTAGGTACAACACTTGGGTACTTCTGGTATTTTTATTTGTTCATAATCCTCATTCCAGTAGGGATTTAAGACACCTAAGACCTTCAAATAAGTACTACAGAATACTTGCAGTTTTTTCAAAAGCGCATGTGGTTCATCAAATTGTCCACAAAACAGAAGGACCTATCTTAAGTAATGGTCAAAGAAAACCTAACAACCAGCCAGATGCAGTGGCTCACAACTGTATCCCAGCACTTTTGGTGGGTGGATCACTTGAGTTCAGTTCAAGACCAGCCTGGCCAACGTGGTGAACCCTCATCTCTACTAAAAATACAAAAATTACCAGGTATGGTGGTGGGTGCCTTAAGGAAAAAAAGGAAACTACCATCCAATAGAATCTATTTGCTTTCTATAACCTAACAACTGGATTTAAATCCTAGGATCAGAGCCTTTCAATTACTTGCAGTTACATATTGAGTCCCAAAAAGCTTGGGGATTTTAAAAGGTAAGAAACGGGGAACAGGTCAGGCAAGAGTAATCCCAGCACTTTAGGAGGCAGAGGCTGGCAGATGGCGTGAACTCAGGAGTTTGAGACCAGCCTGGGCAACACAGTGAGACCCTTTCTCAAAAGAAAAAAAAATTAAAAAAAAAAAAAGAGAGAGAGAGAGAGAAAGAGAGAGAGAGAAAGTGAGAAAGAAAGATGTTATAGAGATTTACTTGAAAAGGCTGGGGAAAAGGGCTTCTGGTAAAGTTTAACTTTTGAATATATATGGAAACCTCATCTTCAAAATTCAGACCTTTCTACATAAAACTCCTTCTTCATTGAAGTGACGATTCTTCCCCCCTAGTTTATACTTCACTTTACCATTACAACAGACCAATTTCAGAAGGACAATGTTTATCAGCACTTTCTCCAATTTTTTTTTTTTTTAATCACATTTAGATGTCCTTACCTGGTTCAGGGAGCTCAGCCTGTGGTGTCAAACTGGGAATTCCTGGCTCCTTTTCCATGTCACCAATGCTGGCACTGGATTTATCACAAACATTTAACCGTGGCCCAACTGAATCTAAGCAGTCAGCATGATTTTGCTCTGTCAGTGGTTCCTCAAGTATGCTTGCTGAGGGAGGAGTTCTATGCTCTGGAAACTCATCCCGCCCCTCCTGCACAGGGTCACTAGGAAGTAAGACCCTAAAGGCACACTCAGAGTTTTCTTTCTCTTTAAATCTGTTCATGCGCTTACGAGGTTTAGTGCGCCTTTGGTTTAAACGCTGCCACCGCTTTTTAGGCACCACTTGATTTACACCATTGAGTTCATCATTCTCACTGTTCATTACAGAGTCCAGCTCTGGGCCTTTTCCGTTTTCAAAAGAGAGTCCTTTTTCAGAAATTTTACCAGGATCAGATTGCTTAACCTTGCTATCGAAATGCACATCAGAAAAATGGTCACCATCTTCACTTGTTAAGTGGCCCATTATCTGAAGGGGATCCTCTTTACTAGGATCTTCTGCCCCACCTCTCAATGAACCTCCATGTTCTCGGTCTCCCTGCAGTACAGCATCAAGAGTCACACTTGGAAGCTGATTCAGTTTTCTTTTGCGCTCGGTCTTTAAGGCTTTACGGTTCACTGTGTTCTTTACCATTTGGGCTGAAAAAGCATCTCGCAATTTGGATGAAGGCTTTGATCGTCCACAGTTGCGCCTAGTAACACAGTCTGAACGACTTTTACCAGAAGCAGGGAGGTCTCTCTTGTCGGACACTAAGCCAGGTAGGGAAGCAGACAACTCGCCAGATAATGCAGAGTCACCCCCACTAGGGCTAGGATTGGCGGAGTTCTGAGTGCCATCTCCCTTTTTCTCTGAATTGTGTGTGGAGCCTCCTGAAACCAAAACCTTAGAGACTCCTACAGGACTATTAGTAGAACAGTCCCCACGACCAGGACTCCGGTAAGAGACCAGGTTTTGAGCAGTCATCAACCGCTGCTCCTTCGTCTTACTATCATGCATATCTTTCAACATCATTAGCAATGTACTGAATTTGTAGTCTGGTTCAATAGGTATGTGATTCTGACTAGAAGCAGAAGAGAAAAGTAATGGTTTTGATGGCTTTGATGTTCCAGAGTCACTGACATCCTCACCTAAGGATCTGTAAGAGAGTTCCTTCAACTCGGATAAAACATGTTTCACCACTGCTGTTTCTATGTCACTTGAATCCCTGGTTTTCTCATGCATATTGTTCAGTAGTTTTAGACCATCCACTTTCCCACTTTTAGAAATGCTGGCCAAAGGAGAGCCTTTGGTATCAGAAGAGCAGCATTTCAAACTGCACTCCTCATTTATAACTGGGGGTTCTACCATAACTGGATTTTCTTTGTGTTTGCACTTTATACTTCGGAACTTGGGCTGTTTGCTTTTCGAATGTAATAGAGCTTGATTTGCTGCCCCACCCTTTATTAACGAGTTCTCACTGGATATGCTTGATGACATGTTGAATTTTGGAGAGAGAGCATCATTTGTAAAATCTGACTGGGGTTTGTGAACAAGAGTAGATGCCTTCAGATCAGAGAGATTAACCTGAGATGTCTCAGTTCCAGGCTCTGCACTCTTAGTACAACCCATTAAGTGGTCTGTATGTGAGTTACTAATGAGAGGCTTCTGTTTTGCTTTTACCCTAGTGTTTGTGGCAGCAAACCTAGAATACTTTATCTTTTCATTTTTCTGCATAGATAACATGTTCTCTGTTCTATCGAAAGCATCTGGAATTTCAAGGACACTGTTATCAGACTCTGAGCTGTGTTCTATGGGATCCAGGTCACTGCTTCCATCATCAGAAGTGGTACAGATACTAATGGAATCACTTCGCTTTTCCTCATCACCTGCTCCAATATAGCAGAGCTTCACTTTTGAACCACACACCAGGCTTCGTTGGGGTTTATTCTTCTCTCGAGAACACTTTGAGATCAAAGCACCCTCAGGCAAGCCCAATAAAGAGTCACCATTTGAAGTCTCAAATTCTTTCTTTGCAGTGTTTTTTCCACAGGAAGAAAACAGAAAACTTCCTGGGGCAGTGTTGGACCCTGTGAGGCTATTTGCTATCCTGGAAAGTTCATTAGAGGCCTGCGTATCAGATATATCCCCAGAGATAAAGTTTAGGCCAAGGTTCTCTGGAATCTTTCCCCTCCGTTCATCTTTATGTGCTTCAAATTGTATGTGGCCCTTTTTCACACTAGTCCTTTTTGGATTATCAGAGCTCTTTCTGGCTCGAGATTTAGCACAAGGCTTTTCCTTCTCATCTGCAGAATGTTCAGAATCAAAAGCCAGTGATTTCAAACAGCCATTAAGCAACAGATCATGTTCTGACTCAGGATCATTTGTGCAGTCTTCAAATGGCATATCTTCTTCACTGTCCAACTTGATTGAACCAGGAATACATTTTCGGTTCTTTGACCCCTTGGGAACATCATACTGTTCTGCAAGTCCAACACTGGCTTCCCATTTACTCAAAATTTTCTGAGGAACCTTAAATTTAAAGGAGAAAAAGAATTATCTCACTTATCAAAGAAATGGGTGGGGGAAAAGGGAGATGAAATCAGAAGCTTTTTTTTTTATTCCTTTTTTTTTTTTTTGAGACAGAGTCTTGCTCTGTCACCCAGGCTGGAGTGCAGTGGCACAATCTTCGCTCACCACAACCTCTGCCTCCCGGGTTCAAGTGATTCTCCTTCCTCAGCCTCCCGAGTAGCTGGGATTACAGGCACCCGCCACCACACCCAGCTAATTTTTTGTATTTTCAGTAGAAGAGGGGTTTCACCATATTGGCCAGGCTGGTCTCAAACTCCTGACCTGAAGTGATCCGCTCACCTCAGCCTCCCAAAGTGCTGGGATTACAGCTATGAGCCACCGCACCCGGCCTGAAATCAGAAGCTTTTACAAACCTGTCAGGCCTCCTGCTTTTATGGAACCAGCCAGGTAGTTAGCACCTGAGCTCAAGCAGCATCTGAATCACCCTAATGGAGCTTCCTCAAAAATACTTCTGCTAATAAGATTATGTCATTAGAGTAAGGACTGATCTCACAAACACTCCACCCTCCCTGCATTTATAAGCACAAAGCAGAATATAGACTAAAACTGGTAATATTACATTTCTAAATTAAAGAATACTTGGCTGGGTGTGTGGCTCACGCCTGTAATCCCAGCACTTTCAGAGGCTGAGGAGGACGGATCACCTCAGGTCAGGAGTTCAAGACAACCCTGGCCAACGCCAAACCCCATCTTTACTAAAAATAAAAAAATTAGCCAGGTGTGGCGGCAGACACCTATACTCCCAGCTACTGTGGAGGCTGAGGCAGGAGAATCACTAGCACCCGGGAGTTGGAGATCACGCCATTGCACTCCAGCATGGGGGACAGAGTAAGACTCCACCTCAAAAAATTAATTAATTAATTAATTAATTAAGGAATATGAAGGCCAAACACATGTTCAGTTGCATAAAAAAGAAAGTAGGGAGGCTAAGACACGAGAATCATTTGTACCCAGTACGTGGAGGCTCCAGTGAGCTGAGATCACGCCACTGTACTCCAGCCTGGGTGACAGAGCAAGACTCTGTCTCAAAAAGAAAAAAGAAAAGAAAAAAAGAAAAAGAAAAAAAAAGAAAAAGAAAAAAAGGTTAAAGATGATGAATATAGAAAAAACAGGATAAGAGGAATCAGCAGGTTTGATCTACCTCCCTAGGGAACTTGAAATTTGAAATTCTAGTTATCACTAGCCACCTGGCTAATCAAGAATCGACTATAAATGTTAAATATAACCTGGATTATAACCAAGCCATCTCCTAGGCTTCATCATGTAATCCAGAGCTATTATACTGATGACACCATGGGTATTACATTATCTTTTCTGGATACCTCACAGCATGAAAACATTGAGACTCTGAAATACAGCTAATTTTTCAGACTCTTATTTTCTTCCTTACCTCCATACAATAGGTCAAGATTCTAACTACCACATAGTGTTCACAAATAGTTTAATATTTGTGAAGGGGATGTTCTGCAGAGCAAGTAAACATTAAGATCATTGCTGGGGATGGTGGCTCATGGCTGTACTCCCAGCACTTTGAGAGGCTGAGGCAGGTGGATTACATGAGCTCTGGAGTTCAAGACCAACCTGGGTAACACAACGAGACCCTGTCTCTACTAAAAACACACACACACACACACGCACACACACACACACACACACTAGCTGGACATGCTGCATGCATATGGTCCCAGCTACTCAGTAGGCTGAGGTAGGAGGATCATTTGTGCCCAGGAGGTGAAAGTTGCAGTGTGCCGAAACCGTGCCACTGCACTCCAGCCTGGATGACAGAGCCCGATCCTGTCTCAAATTTTAAAAAATAAAATAAATAAATAAAAGGCTGGGTGGAGTGGCTCACACCTTTAATCCCAGCACTTTGCGAGGCTGAGGAAGGAGGATGCCTTTAGCCCAGCCTGGGAAACACAGGGAGACCCACCCCCTCTCTAAAAAAAAAAAAAAAAAAATTTAAATAAATAGGCCAGGCACGGTGGCTCACGCCTGCAATCCCAGTGCTTTGGGAGGCTGAGGTGGGCAGATCACAAGGTCAGGAGATCGAGACCATCCTGGCTAACATGGTGAAACCCCGTCTATACTAAAAATATAAAAAATTAGCCAGGCCTGGTGGCGGACACCTGTAGTCCCAGCTACTCGGGAGGCTGAGGCAGGAGAATGGCGTGAACCCGGGAGCCAGAGGTTGTAGTGAGCTGAGATCGCACCACTGCACTCCAGCCTGCGCAACAGAGCGAGATTCTGTCTCAAAATAAATAAATAAAAATAAATAAATTAAAAAATAAATAATTAGGGTAACGAGGCCGGGCACAGTGGCTCACGCCTGTAATCCCAGCATTCTGAGAGGCCAAGGTCGGGGGGATGGCGGGGGGTCACCTTAGGTTAGGAGGTCGAGACCAGCCTGGCCAACATAGTGAAACCCTGTCTCTACTAAAAATACAAAAATTAGCAGGGCGTGGTGGCGCAAGCCTGTAATCTCAGCTACTTGGGAGGCTGAAGCAGGAGAATTGCTTGAACCCAGGAGGCAGAGGTTGCGGTGAGCCGAGATCATGCCACTGCATTCCAGCTGGGGCGACAGAGTGAGACTCCATCTCAAAAAGAAAAAAAAAAAAAAAAATAGGGTAACTAGAGGAGTAGCCTCCTCTTAAAGAAAGGATCAAACGGACAATCCGGTAGTGTGTATTTTTTTTTTTTAAGCACAGAAACACATATCCACTAATGCTCATGACTGTGACCAGAGTAAATCAATTTTCCAGAATCTGAAAGCCCCAATAAACACCTCTAAAAAGATTGGTAACAAAATAACCGACACATCCCTATCAGCAACCAGCTGAAATATCTGAAAGGAAGCCGTTAACCTCTTTCATCCTAACAACACATACTAATTGTTTCTAAAGCATCAATTGTATGTCATATTAAATATTTTATACTTATTTCTAATGTTTACAACAGTTCTATAAGGTGTAAGTTATTGTACTAGCTTTAGAGATGAAGACACCAAGTCTTTGAGAACTCAAGTGTTAAGTGGCAGACCCTGCATATGAACTCTAAATTATCCTAATTATGATTTTTAAAAATAGTCTACAAGTATTGCCAGCATGGTATCTCATGCCTATAATCCCATCACTTTGGGAAACCGACATGAGAAGATTAAGTCCAGGAGTTCAAGACCAGCCTGGGCAACATGGCAAGACCTTGTCGTTCTACAAAAAACTAAAAATAAAAATTGGGGCTGGGCACAGTGGCTCATGCCTGTAATCCCAGCACTTTGGGAAACCAAGGCAGATGGATCACTTGAGGACAGGAGTTTGAGACCAGCCTGGCCAACATGGTGAAACCCTGTCTCTACTAAAAATACAAAAATTAGCCAGGTGTGGTGGCATACACTTGTAATCCCAACTATTTGGGAAGCTAAGGAATGAGAATCGCCTGAACCCAGGAGGCAGAGGTTGCAGTGAGCCAAGATTGTACCATTGTACTCCGGCCTGGGTGACAGAGCAAGACTCTGTTTAAAATAATAATAATAATAATAAATAAAAATTAGCCACTGTAGTCATACATATCTGTAGTCCCAGCTACTCGGGAGACTGAGGCAGGAGAATGGCTCGAGCCTGGGAGGTCATAGCTGCAGTAAAAGATGACTGTGCAACAGCACTCTAGCATGAACAACATAGAGAGACCCCCGTATCAAAGAATAATAATAATAAATAAAAGTATTTAGACCCAGGGTAGTATAAAACACCAAACTAAGAATTATTATTTCTCCTTCTAGAATTGAATATAAGAGAATATTAAATCATAGAGACAAACAGTAGAATGGTGGTGACAGTGATGGGAGAAGGACAAATGGGGAATTACTGTTTAACAGGTAAAAGAGTTTCAGATTTGCAAGATGAAAATAATTATGAGATGTTTGCACACCATTATAAATGTATTTAAAACCATTAACAGTACACTTAAAAGTGTTTAAGATAGTAATTTTTATATTACATATATTTTAACACAATAAAAAAACTGGAGGAAAAAAGAGTATTAAAATAAGCTGGTATTTTTCTCAGCCAAATTTAACATAAAACATCAAGCAAAAGAAAAAAAGCCACAATACTGATGGTTGAAATATAACTAGAGTAGAAACTTTAGACTTAAGCACTGACAAACATAAAAAAGAAAATTATTAAAAACTTTATGGTTCTCAGTGGGCGCAGTGGCTCACGCCTGTAATCCCAGCACTTTGGGAGGCTGAGGCGAGTTGATCACCTGACATCAGGAGTTCAAGACCAGCCTGGCCAATATGGCAAAACCTGTCTCTACTAAAAATACAAAAATTAGCCAGGTGTGGTGGCAGGCACCTATAATCCCAGCTACTTGGGAGGCTAAGGCACAAGAATGGCTCAAACCTGGGAGGCGGAAGTTGCAGTGAGCCAAGAGTGTGCCACTGCACTTCAGCCTGGGTGACAGAGTGAGACTCTGTCTCCAAAAACAAACAAAGAAACAAACAAACAAAAAAACCACATTATTCTCATTAACAGAAATAATTAGTCCAAGTGGCAAGAAGCAGAATATTTCATTTTAATGATACTTTCATCATGCATAAAAGATAACAAAAGAATGGTCATGCTATGTCATAATTTTCACTACTGAGTGACACAGTAAAGTTGACTAAAATAATTTATCAAAAAATTGAGTATAAATATGTCACAAGCTAGCCCCAGCCCACTGGGGAGGAAAAACAAACAAACAAACAAAAAAACCCACCTGCATCTGCTCCCTACCTCTTTTCTCACAGATATTCTACTACCAAAGGAAATAACTTACATTTCAAAAATATAATGCTTCTTCCCTGCCTCCTCTCTGCTAACTCCCAAGTAGATAATGATTTTTAAAAGGCTGGGCCAGGCACAGTGGCTCACACCTGTAATCCCAGCATTTTGGGAAGCTGCTTGAGCTCAGGAGTTCAAGACCAACCTGGCCAACATGGCGAAATCCTGTCTCTACTAAATACAAAAGTTAGCCAGGCGTGGTGGTGCTCGCTTATAATCCCAGCTACTCAAGAGGCTGAAGCACGAGAATCACTTCAACCTGGGACGCGGAGGTTGCAGTGAACAAAGATTGCACCACTGTACTCCAATCTGGGAAACAGAGCAAGGTTCTGTCTCGAAAATAAATAAAAGGCCATTTTCTTTCTTTTTCTTACTTGCTTCTGTCACTCAATAAAAAGCCTTTTTCGTTTCCTACCTTATGCCTATATCCTTTTTCTTTCTGTTTCCCTCTTCTCCTAAGGACAGGTAGCTCTTCGAATTGATGTCTGCCTTCAAACATGACGATTGCTTTTCCAGCCACCCAGGCTCTCTCAGAAGGATCTCCAAAAGCCTCCACGTAGTACTGCCGATAGGGCCTCCGGTTGGAAACTAGGTAAGGGTAAGAGAACCAGAATCATTAGATCAAGGAAATTACTTCTCATCATTAAGAGAACAGCCACATCATTGCTGCCAAAGAAGACTGTCTGGAAACAACTAACATGCCCACTGAACTAGACAACCTAGAGTAGATCATACACAAGGAAAATTTTAAGTATTATATATGTGTGGCAAGAAAATACACAGGAGGTTATGAAAGAATCAGTAGTCTAGTCTGATGACGTGGTATAGCTTCAAAACCAGCTAAATGTAGATTAACTACAAAGAAGAAATTAAGATAGTAGACAGGTAAGTTTCCTTCACTATCAGTCTATAATTTCATTGTTCCAAAAATACAGAAGATGTATAGTAAGCCCACAGCAACAAAAATATATATACAAAAAAAAAAAACCCAAGAAAATGTGAAAAACACTAGGCTAATATAAAGAAGAAGAAATGTTTCAGCAAAGCAACATGTATGATCTGTTAACATTTATAGTGTAGCTACTCATAGACGAGCACCACACAAGGTGCTTTGCATGGATTCCTCCCCACAACCACACCCCCAAAATAATGTATGGTTTTGGTATTTTAGATATAGTAAGTTCAATAACTTCAGAGAGAACAAGCGCATGGTCAAACACTGGTTTTGCAAAGAAAGTGAAATGCAATATTTCAAATTAGGGAAATTTTAAAAGAAAAAGGAAAGCCTACCAGTAATAAAACCAAAAATAAATCCAGTTTAGCCTATAATTTCTTGGTTATCTAAAGTTCTATACATACAATTAAAAATATGAAAATACAAATCCCATCTAGAAAAGATTATAATTCATCTAGTATATGTTATCTTCCACACATTTACAATTTTCTTAGCAACTTTTATTACACTAAAAAGTGTCACAAAAGAAAGAGAGTCAGGACAACACATGTTTAGCAATTTGTCACTTTTAATAAAAGGAAATAAAAATCATTTTATACGAAAATTCATTTTAACTCATATCTAGTTCCCTTGTAACAACCATGTCTTATTTCAAAACACAGAAAAGAATCCAAATAACCTTTGGAAGAATTATGGAATGCCTACTTCCCTCAGAATGCAAAACGAAAAATGAAAAAAGAAAGACAAAGGAGAGAAGGGATTTACAAACTGAACTGTCAACGGTAACTTCTCTATAAATGCTAGTTTCAAAAGTGTACACATGGTAGTTTTTCTATAAAAAAACAGCTTAATAATGAAACTAAAACTTAGTTAAATTTTGTGTTGTCTGGTTCATTTTAAAAACTGAAAAAAAAAAATGAACTCCTTATTTCCCACCTACTGAATTAAATCCTTCAATAAAAATCACCTACAGGAACTGGAACTGGTTAATATACACATGTGTGTACCTATACAGAGGTTCTTAAAGTCAATTTGAGAATTAAATCACTCTCCCATGAGTCAATACATTGAACTGGCCAGGTGTAGGGGCTCACACCTGTAATCCCAGTACTTTGGGAGGCAGAAGTGGGAGGACTGCTTGAGCCCAGGAGTTCGAGACCAGCCTGGGAAACATGGCAAGACCCTATCTCTACTAAAAATAAAAAAATTGGCTGAGGATGGTGGCATGTGCCTGTAGTCCCATCTATTTGAGAGGCTGAGAAGGGAGGATCACTTCATCCTCAAGGTCAAGAATACAGTGAGCCATTATCACGCCACTGCACTCCACCCTGGCAGTACAGCAAGCCCCTGTCTTAGAAATAAATAAATAAATAAATTTCATTAACAGATCAAGAACTTCTGATGTGCCAGCAACGTGAGGAGAAAAAAGAACTCACTGTCTGACAGATAAGTCATATATAAATGATTACAGTACAAAAGGCATGACAACTGCAAAAATAAACACTTATTTCTTTAAAAAAAAAAACACTCAATTATAAGTGGGAGGAGACAAATGAAGTACTTGAACAACTTTTTTTTTTTTTTCTGAGACGGAGTTTCACTCTTGTTGCTCAGTCTGGAGTACTATGGCATGATCTCGGCTCACTGCAACCTCTGCCTCCCAGGTTCAAGCGATTCTCCCGCCTCAGCCTCCCAAGTAGCTGGAACTACAGGCATGCACCACCACGCCCGACTAATTTTTTGTATTTTTAGTAAAGACGAGATTTCCTCATGTTGGTCAGGCTGATCTCAAACTGCCGACCTCAGGTGATCCGCCCGCCTTGGCCTCCCAAAGTGCTGGGATTACAGGCGTGAGCCACCGCGCCAGGCTGAACAACTTTTAAAGTTAAACAGTTTGGCCAGGTGGGATGGCTCATGCCTGTAATCCCAGCCCTTTGGGAGGCTGAGGCAGGCGGATCACCTGAGGTCAGGAGTTCAAGACCAGCCTGGCCAACATGGTAAAACCCTGTCTCTACTAAAAATACAAAAAGTAGCCGGGCGTGGTGCAACTTGCCTGTAATCCAAGCTACTTGAGAGGCTGAGGCATGAGAATCGCTTGAACTCAGGAGGCGGGGGTTGCAGTGAGCTAAGATCCCACCACTGCACTCTAGCCTGGACAACAGAGTGAGACACCATCTCAAAAAAAAAAAAAAAGTAAACAGTTAAAGACAGAATTATAGTATGAGGGCACAGAACCCTCAAAGGCATGAATGAATAAAACTAAACAAAACTACAAGTAGTTCTAAACACTACCATAAACTAGAAGAAAAGGGAAACTAATAAAGGTTGGGCAGCAACCAGACTTGTAAGAGTTTGCATGGCATGTTAAGATCTTAGCCATTACAGCTTTGACTTTTAGCTGACTTTTAGTCCCAGCTACTCGGGAGGCTGAGGCAGAAGAATCGCTTGAACCCAGGAGGCAGAGGTTGCAGTGAGCCAAGATCCCGCTACTGCACTCCAGCCTGGGAGACAGAGCAAGACTCTGTCTCAAAAAACAAATAAAAAACAACAAAAAACCCACAGATGCTTAGGTTGGACACAGTGGCTCACACCTATAATCCCAGCACTTTGGGAGGTGGAGGCAGGCAGATCACCAGAGGTCAGGAGTTCGAGACCAGCCTGGCCAACATGGCGAAACCCAGTCTCTACTAAAAATACAAAAATTAATGCCAGGTGTGGTGGTATGCACCTGTAATCCCAACTGAGGCAAGAGAATCACTTGAACCCAGGAGACAGAAGTTGCAGTGAGCCAAGATCACGCCTCATTGCACTCCAGCCTGAGCAACAAGAGTGAAACTCCATCCAAAAAAAAAAAATACAAAAACACCAGATACTATACAATGTTTATAGAAACACTGTTCAGAATGGCCAAAAGGAAAACAACCCAAATGTTCTCTGATGGATGAATGGAAAAACAAAATGTGGTACTTACAATACAATGACGTATTATATAGCCTTTAAAAAAATTAAGAGAGAGAGAAAGAAATTCAGAAACATACTATAGCATTGATGAACTTAGAAGACATTATGATAAGTGAAGTAAGGGGTCAATAGGACAAATGTCTGATTCTAGTTATATGTGGTATCTAAAATAGTCAAATTTATAAGGAAAAAAAACACAGAACAGTGGTTACCAAGGGCTATGGTGATGTTGGTAAAGGGGTACAGAGTTTCAGTTTGGGAGATGAAAGAGTCTGGAGATGAATAGTGGTAATGGCTACACAACAATGTTAATATACTTAATGCTACTGAACTGCCTACTTGAAACAATGAAAACATTAGGCGAGGAAAGGTGACTCAGGCCTGTAGTCCCAGCACCTTGGGAGGCTGAGGCAGGACAGCACCTTGGGAGGCCGAGGCGGGAGGATCACTTAAGGTCAGGAGTTCAAGAACGGCCTGGCCAACATGGTGAAATCCTGTCTCTACTAAAAATACAAAAATGAGCCAGGCGTGGTGGCACATGCCTGTAGTCCCAGTTACTCGTATAGTCCCAGCTACTCAGGAGGCTGAGGCAGAAGAACTGCTTGAACCCAGGAGGCAGAGGTTGCAGTGAGCTGAGATCCTGCCACAGCCTGGGCAACAGAGCAGGACTCTATCTCAACAAAACAAAACAAAAAAATCATTAAATTTATGTTTTGTCTATTTTTTAAAAGTCAAATAACCAATGATGGGGATATGGGAAAAATCAGAACCAATGCATTCCTAGTGGAAACGTATCCCCATTGTAAGTTGAGGAGCACAACAGATTTGTGGAAAAATTATAAACAAATCACAGATGCTCCATGACATACCCATTATAAGCTGAAAATATTAAGTTGAGGCCGGGCGTGGTGGCTCGCTCCTGTAATCCCAGCACTTTGGGAGGCCGAGGTGGGCGGATCACGAGGTCAGGAGATGGAGAACATCCTGACCAACATGGTGAAACCCCGTCTCTACTAAAAATTAAATTAGCCGGGTGTGGTGGCAGGCGCCTGTAATCCCAGCTACTCAGGAGGTTGAGGCAGGAGAACTGCTTGAACCAGGATGTCAGAGGTTGCAGTGAGCTGAGATCGTGCCACTGCACTCTAGTCTGGTGACAGAGAGAGACTCCATCTCAAAAAAAAAAAGAAAAGAAAAGATTAAGTTGAATATGAAGGCTGGCCAGACGCAGAGGCTTCACGCCTATAATCCAAACACTTTCTGAGGCCAAGGCAAGAGGACTGTTTGAGCCCAGGAGTTCAAGACAAGCATGGGCAATACAGGGAGACCCTGTCTACAAAAAAATTTAAAAATTAGCTGGGCGTGGTGGCCCTTGCCTGTAGTTCCAGCTACTTGGGGGGCTGAGGCAGGAGGATCACATGAGTCCAAGAGGCAGAGGTTGCAGTGAGCTGACATCGCGTCACTACACTCCAGCCTGAGCAACAAAGCAAGACCCTGCCTCTAAAAAAAAAAAAATAATTAGAAAATGCATTTAATACACCTAGCCTACGCTAAACATGCTCAGAACACTTACATTGGTCTACAGTTGTGCAATATTTCTGACAGAAAGCCTATTTTAAAATTAACTGCTGAATATCTCCTGTAATTTATTGAATACTACATTGAAAGTGAAAAACAGAATGGTTCTACAGGTAACTTCAAGTACCATTTCTATTTAATGTGTATCGCTTTCGCACCATTGTAAGGTCGAAAAATTCTAACTCAAATTGGGGACCTACTACATATGAAATGTCTAGAATATGCAAATCCACAGAAACAGAAAGTACATTAGTGGTTGCTTAAGGCAAACACGTATGGGTGTGGAAAGATGGAGACAGAGGAAGCTAATGAGTATGGGGTTCCATGTTAGGGTGATGAATATATTTTCAAACTGACATCTTGGTGAAAACTTCAAGTATGGAGTTGAGTATATAAATCTAAAGCCTGGATAAAGACTATCACTATGGATATGAATTCAGCTTACTGACGACAATTTAAAACTCAGAGTTAGTAAGACTGTCATTCAAGAAGGATGAAAAAGGGCTATTACAGACTAAATGTTTGTGTCCTCCTGAAATGCATTATTCTGAAGCCTTGACCCCCCCATATGTTGGTGTTTACAGGTGAGGCCTTTGGAGTAAGTAGATTTACTAATTTTATACACTAAATATACTAAGAATACTAAATACTATTACTAGATTAGTAATAGGTCCCTCATGATGGAGGTGACCTCATGATGCAACTAGTCTCCTTAAAAGAAGATGCCACAGTGAGTACTTTCGCTCCCTGACAAATGAGGACACAGCAACAAGGTGGTTATCTACAAGTCAGGAAGAGAGCCCTCACTTGGGATCCGAATTGGCTAGCACCTTCATCTTGAAACTTCCCTGTCTCTAGAGTCAAAAATAAATTGGCCAGGCACAGTGGCTCACACCTGTAATCTCAGCATGTTGGGAGGCCAAGGCGGGAGGATCACTTAAGGCCAGGAGTTCAAGACCAGTTCATGCAACATAGGGAGATCTTGTCTCTACAAAAAATACAAAAATTAGCCAAGTGTTGTGGTGCACACCTGTAGTCCCAGCTACTGAGGAGGCTGAGGTGGAAGGAGTGCTGGAGCCCTGGAGCACTGGAGCCTGGGAGATGGAAGTTGCAGTGAGCTGTAATTGTGCCACTGCACTCCAGCCTGAGTGACAGAGCAAGACTCTTTCTCAAAAATAAGACTAATATTAAAATAAAAAATAACAAAAAATAAAAATCCTTCTGAATCCTATATACCTATCTGCCTGCAGCATCCTCCCTTCTCTGTCTCTGTCTCCATTGCCTCAAATCAGTCCAATCTAACTTCTACCTCAATGAAACCAACAACAACAAAAAAGGTACTCGTGATCTCCACCTTCTTATCCCTAATGGACATTTTATTTGCTCTCTAGGCAACACTCAGCAAAATTGACCACATCGTCCTTAAACTACAGTGGTCCCAGCTCACGTGAGACTTCACTTTCGATGGTTTCAGTTACCTGTGATACAGTAAAATAAGCTATTGGGGTCGAAGGTAGGGGACAGATTCCCATAACTTTTATTACAGTGTAATTGTTCTGTTTTATTTATTTTTTGAGATGGAGTCTCGCACTCTCGCCCAGGCTGGAGTGCAGTGGCGTCATCTTGGCTCACTGCAAGCTCCGCCTCCCGGGTTCACACCATTCTCCTGCCTCAGCCTGCCAAGTAGCTGGGACTACAGGTGCCCGCCACCCTGCCCAGCTAATGTTTTGTATTTTTAGTAGAGACAGGGTTTCACCTTGTTAGCCAGGATGGTCTCCATTGCCTGACCTTGTGATCCGCCTGCCTCGGCCTCCCAAAGTGCTGGGATTATAGGTGTGAGCCACTGCACCCGCCCTGTTTTATTATTAGTTGTTACTGATCTCTTACAATACCCAATTTATTTTTTATTTACTATTTTTTTTTTTTTAGATGGAATCTTGCTCCATTGCCCAGGCTGGAGAGCAGTGGTATGATCTCGGCTCATTGCAACTTCCACCTCCCAAGTTTAAGCAATCCTCCTGCCTCAGCCTCCCCAGTAGCTGGGATTATAGGCATCCACCACCACGCCCAGCTAATTTTTTGTGTGTTTTTAGAAGAAACAGGGTTTCACCATGTTGGCCAGGCTGGCTTTCAACTCCTGACCTCAAGTGATCCGCCCGCCTTGGATTCCCAAAGTGCTAGGATTGCAGGCGTGAGCCACCACAACCAGCCACAATGCCCAATTTATAAATGATGCTTTATAATAGGTATGTATGTACAGGAAAAACATTATATATATGGGATTCAGTACTATCCAGTTTCAGGCATCCACTGAGAATCTTAGAACATATCCCCAGTACATACATACTACTGTACTCTAGCCACATTCTCCTACTTTTCCTCTTCCATCTGTTTCATCTGATTCTTTTTCATCATTCTTTTTCAGCAAGCTCAGTCTCTTCCATACAGATGTCAAATGATGTCTTCCTCAATGTACCTTTTGTCTCATAGTATCTTTTGTCCCAAAAAATCTCACCCATGCCTTGCCCATGGCTCCAACTAATATGAACAAGAATATGTCCTTTCTGAGTTATAGACGCTCTGGTGTTCTCTCAGTAAATGATGATCTATTCAGCCATCCAGTGATGAAGCTAAAAACGTGGGAGCCATCCTATGATATGGAAACCTGAGAACTGAAAGCCTCAGGACTTCATTCTCCCTCAGTCAACATTATCCAATGCATTACTACATCAGATGCATTTTACCTCCTAATCTGTTTTTATTTTCTATTCACAATTTTCATCACACCATAATCACTAATAATGACTTAACTGTCTCTTTTTACTTATTTGTGGTCCCCCTCTAACACATGTTCAACAATCCAGCCACAGTGAACTTTTAAAATGAACAGATCAGAGCATGGCGGCTCCTGCTAAACACTTTTTAATTATATACATTGTTTCTGAGATAAAAATAACAAAATTTTTTAACAAAGTCAACAAGGCACTGAACACTTTGTCCCATATCTACTTCCCAGCCTCATACTGTGCCACCCTCCATTACTCTGTGAGCTGCAGATTCCTGGAACCATCTTCTTCTCTCTTCCCTAGTTAACTCCCAACTCATCCTCTCAAGTAACAGATCAGAGATAACTTTATTAGCAAACACCACTGATGAAAAGTCCAGGTCAGTTATCCCTGTTATATCACTGAATAGGCATCAAAATTGTTCCTTGGACAGACTTCTCAGTTAAGTAATAATGCATTTGATTATTTTCTGGTGTCTTGTCCCTTATACTAGATTCTAATTTCTCATGAGAGCAAGCAGTATAGATGTATGGCCCAATAATGAATCCCAAAACCTAGCACAGTACTCAATCTATACAAGGTATTTACTATTTGTCAAATAAATAGCATGGACTCAACTAGTATGCATAAGAAACACTATAAATAGGCTGAGTGCGGTAGCTCCCGTCAGTAATCCCAAGTACTTTGGGAGGCCCAGGCGGGCAGATCGCTTGAGCCCAGGAGTTTCAGACCAGCCTGGGCAACAAGGCAAAACCCTGCCTCTACAAAAAAATTAAAAACTAAGCCAGGCATAGTGGCGAATGCCTGTAGCCCCAGCTGCTTGGAAGGCACAGGAGGGAAGATCGCTTGACCCTGGGAAGCTATGGCTGCAATGAGTCATGATCATGCCACTGCATTCCAGCCTGGGCAATAGAACGAGACCCTCAATCAAAAGAGAGACGAGGAGAGAGAGAGAGACACCCTAATGAGTAAGAAACCAGCAGTCATAGGGACAGGGAGGTTAGAAAAGGAGGACTCAGAGTTTTCTAGTAGTAGAATTTAAATATCCAGACAGGTCACAAAGGATAAGGTATCAACATTTTTTTTGAATTAAAGAGAAAGTGTCTCATTGTATTGCCAAGGCTGGTCTCAAACTCCTAGGCTCAAGTGATCCTCCCACCTCGGACTCCCAAAGTGCTGGGATTATAGGCATGAGCTACCGTGCCTGGTCAAGGTATTAAATTTTTAACACACTAAGTTATTTTTTTCTTTTGAGACAGAGTCTCGCTCTGTCACCCAGGCTGTAGTGCAGTAGTGTGATCTTGGATCACGGCAACCTCCGCATCCCGGGCTCAAGCAATTCTTCTGCCTCAGCCTCCCCAGTAGCTGGGATTGTAGGAGCATGCCAACACACCTGGCTAATTTTTGTATTTTTAGTAAACACAGGGTTTCACCATGTCAGCCAGACTGGTCTCGAACTCCTGACCTCAGGTGATCTGCCCACCTTAGCCTCCCAAAGTGCTGGAATTACAGGTGTGAGCCACTGCGCCCAGACACAAAACCTAGTACTGTGCTAGGTTCTGGCACCTGTAGTCCCAGGTACTCGTGAGGCTGAGGCAGGAGAATGGTGTGAACCCAGGAGGTGGAGCTTGCAGTGAGCCGAGATTGTGCCACTGCACTCCAACCTGGGAGACAGAGCGAGGCTCTGTCTCAAAAAAAAAAAAAAAAAAAAAAAAAAAAAAGACACACTAAAATTTATAAAGGTTTTTGGGCACCTCATTATTCAAAATATAAAATCAAATCCAGGAATTCTACTTTGGAGAAATCATCCTTTTGAAAAAAAAAAAAAAAAGAGGCATGGTGACTCACACATGTAATCCCAGCACTCCGGAAGGCCAAGGTGGGAGGATCCCTTATTAAGCTCAGGATTTCAAGACCAGCCTGGGTAATATATGGAGACACTATCGCCACCCAAAAAAAAAAAAGCCATGTGTGGTGGCACACGTCTGTGCTCCCAGCTATTCCAGCTATTCCAGCTATTCCAGCTATTCAGGATGCTGAGGTTGGATGACTGTTTGAGCCTTGGAGATCAAGGCTTCAGTGAGGCGTGGTTATGCCATTACACTCCAGCCTAGGCAACAGAATGAGATCCTGTCTCAGAAAAATAAACAAATACATAAATAATAAAAATATGAAAAAAATCTCCACAAAGTGGAAAAGGCAAGCTGCAAAATATACAATGTTCTGTTTGTGATAAAGGAAAGACGTGGAAGATGACTAAGAAGTATATATTTACTCATGTAAATAAAAATATAATTTATATGAAAAAACATTATGTATATAAAAATATATTAATATCGGCCAGGTGTGGTGGCTCATGCCTGTAATCCAAACTCTTTGGGAGGCCAAGACCTGTGGTTCACTTGAGGTCAGGAGTTTGAGACCAGCCTGGCCAACATGGTGAAACCCCGTCTCTACTAAAATACAAAAATTAGCTGGGCATGGTGGCACGCACTTGTAATCCCAGCTACTCTGGAGGCTGAGGCAGGAGGAGAATTGCTTGAACCCGGGAGGCAGAGGTTGCAGTGAGCCGAAATTGCGCCACTGCACTCCAACGTACGTGACAGAGCAAGATTCCGTCTCAAAACAAAACAACAACAACAACAAAAATTAATATCAATTGGTTGCCTGTTGAAAGGAGTGAAGAATGTGGCAGATCACAGCAAAGCAGAGAGTAAGCTGATTTTTCTGAATCTCACCAACATCTGACTTTCAGAAACTAAAATACATATATTAAAACTAAAATAAAATCACTACCATCCTAACAGAAAAAAGGACAGCTCAAATCAAGTTTCAGGCCAGGTGCAGTGGCTCACACCTGTAATCCCAACACTTTGGGAGGCTGAGGAAGGAGGATCACCTGAGGTCAGGAGTTCAAGACCAGCCTGGCCAACATGGTGAAACCCCATCTCTACTAAAAATGCAAAAATTGGCCCGGCGCGGTGGCTCACGCTTGTAATCCCAGCATTTTGTGAGGCCGAGGCAGGCAGATCACGAGGTCAAGAGATCAAGACCATCCTGGTTAACACGGTGAAACCCAGTCTCTAATAAAAATACCAAAAAAATTAGCCGGGCGTGGTGGCGGACGCCTGTAGTCCCAGCTACTCGGGAGGCTGAGGCAGGAGAATGGCATGAACCCAGCAAGCAGAGCTTGCGGTGAGCCGAGATCACGCCACTGCACTCCAGCCTGGGAGACAGAGCAGAAATTCTTCTCTAAAATAAAATAAAATAAAAATAAATCAAGTTTCAGCCCCATCCTTTAGAGTAATTTAAAACTAAGTTACCTGAGATTCAAACACAACAATCAACTGAAAAACAAACAATAGCATTTAAAGGAAATACTCCAAATTAAAATTTTAAACTTCAAAATTATTAATAAACATTTACAATTGTTTCAGCTTTTATATTATCAAAAATGATACAAACCTGATTAAAGTAGAAATACATAAATATACTAAAAGGTGATTCCGGACAATGTAAACATTAGAGAAATGGCCTAACACCTTCCTGGTATCAACAGAATAATTGAGAATGTTTAAATCAGCCGGGCACAGTGGCTCACGCTTGTAATCCCCATACTTTGGGAGTCTGAGGCGGGCGGATCACCTCATCTCAGGAGTTCAAGACCAGCCTGGCCAACATGGTGAAACCCCGTCTCTACTAAAAATACAAAAATTAGGCCTGGTGCAGGGCTCATGTCTGTAATCTCAGCACTTTGGGAGGCCAAGGCAGGCAGATCGCCTGAGGTCGGGAGCTCGAGACCAGTCTGACCAACATGGAGAAACCCCGTTTCTATTAAAAATACAAAATTAGCTGGGCGTAGTGGCACATGCCTGCAATCCCAGCTACTGAGGAGGCTGAGCCAGAAGAATTGCTTGAACCCGGGAGGCGGAGGTTGCGGTAAGCTGAGATCACGCCACTGCACTCCAGCCTGGGCAACAAGAGCAAAACTCCATCTCAAAAACAACAACAACAACAAAAAAAAAAACCAAAAATTAGCCAAGCGTGGTGGCGGGTGCCTGTAATCCCAGCTACTCGGGAGGCTAAGGCAGGAGAATCGCTTGAACTCACAAGTCAGAGGTTGCAGCGAGCTGAGATTGCACCACTACAGTCCAGCCTGGGCAACAAGAGCGAGACTCCGTCTCAAAAACAAACAAACAAACAAACAAACAAAACTGAGAGAAGGTTTAAATCATAGAGTAAAACGAACTTTTAAAAGCCCCAAAAGATAAAATATGTAACACCAATTCATTCACAAAATGTTCCAAGGAAAAAAATATATTATTATTAAGATAACAAAAATTGAGTTATTCTAAAGGCAACTGCCTTTAACATGTATAATCACTGCAAGTATTACCTTTCATTTTTGAATGTGTGTTAATCAACGGATCAGAACAAATCCTGCAGGGCCACCATGGGCGTCTCTTGAATTTTGCCCAGATGAGATCTCCAACTTCATACTTCAGTGGCGTAGACTTTTTCTTAGGTTGACACTTTAGACAGACAAAACATGGGGCATCAATAAGAATCAAAATATTTTGAAACATTATTGTCATTCCTATTAGCCTTCTGAAAAAGTAATGTATGAAAAATTGAGAATGAAAACACTCTAGCCTAAAAAGAATTACAAAATAAGTACAACTAAATTATTCCATCTTAATTGTTCATAACATAGCCCTTTATACATAGTTCTCAACTTATAATTGTTTTATATAATGAATCTATCCATATTTTGAAAATAAAATTAAGCTGGCTTTATTTTTAAAGAACTAAAAACACCCACAATAAAGAAAATCATCCAAAGGAAAAGATACCCTTGATCTAGTCCTTGGATCAAAACACAAAGGGAAAAAAAAAATGGAGAAAAAATTATAGGAAGAATTTTTAATAATATCAAGAGACTTCAGACCCTTCTGCATGTGATATTCTACATGCTTTTCAAACCAATATTTCTATTAGCGTATTAACAATAGTAATAGCCAGGAGTGGTGGCACATGCCTGTAGTCCCAGCTAACACTTTACTTTCAGACATAAGCCCCAGAGAAAACAGCAAAGAATTCTTCTAAATACTCATAGAAGTTAAATCTCATTAAAAATACTGGGATTGGCTGGGCACAGTGGCTCATGCCTGTAATCCCAGCACTTTGGGAGGCCGAGGCGGGTGGATCACCTGAGGTCAGGAGTTCGTGACCAGCCTGGCCAACATGGTGAAACCTTGTTCTACTAAAAATACAAAAATTAGCCGGGGGTGTTAGCGGGCACCTGTAATCCCACCCAGTTACTTGGGAGGCTGAGACAGGAGAATCGCTTGAACCCGGGAGGCGGAGGTTGCAGCGAGCCAAGAGCCACCGTACTTTAGCCTCGGCGACAGAGAGGCTCTTCAAAAAAAAAAAAAAAAGGCTGGGTGCAGTGGCTCATGCCTGTAATCCCAGCACTTTGGGAGGCCGAGGCGGGCAGAGCACGAGGTCAGGAAATCGAGACCATCCTGGCTAACACGGTGAAACCCCGTCTCTACTAAAAATAAAAAATTAGCTGGGCATGGTGGCGGGCGCCTGTAGTCCCAGCTACTCGGGAGGCTGAGGCAGGAGAATGGCGTGAACCCGAGATGTGGAGCTTGCAGTGAGCCGAGATGGCGCCACTGCACTCCAGCCTGGGAGACAGAGCAAGACTCCGTCTCAAAAAAAATTATACACCACAATAATACGACAAAGCAAAATAACACATGATAACCTCAACAGACAGAAAAAACATTTTAAAAATCTAATACCTTTTCATGATAAAAACACTAAGCAAACTATTAGGTTGGTACAGAAGTAATTGCAGTTTTTGCACTGTTGGAATTTCTTTTAAAAAGAGCTTTCTTTTAAAAAGCTCTAAGGGGCCAGGCACAGTGGCTCACATCTGTAATCCCAGCACTCTGGGAGGCAGATAACTTGAGGCCAGGAGTTTGAGATCAGCCTGGCCAACACAGCGAAACCCTGTCTCTGCTAAAAAGAGAAAAAAATACAAAAATTGGCAGGGCATGGCGGCGCATGCCGGTAATCCCAGCTACTCGGGAGGCTGAGGCAAGAGAATCGCTTGAACCAGGGAGGCAGAGGTTGCAGTGAGCCAAGATTGCGCCACTGCACGCCGGCCTGGGCGACAGAGTTAGACTCTGCCTCAAAAGTAAAAAGAATAAAATAAAATAAAAAGCCCTAAGGGGGCCAGATGCTGTGGCTCTTGCCTATAAATTCCAGCACTTTGGGAGGCTGAGGTGACAGGATCACTCCAGCCTAGGAGTCTGAGATCAGCCTAGACAACATGTCAGACCCAGTCTCTACAAAAAATTTAAAAAATTAGCTGGGCACGGTGATGCATGCCTGTACTCCCAGCTGCTTGGGAGACAGGTAGGAGGACTGCTTGAGCCCAAGAGTTCGAGGCTACAGTGGACCATGTTCATACCCACTGCACTCCAGCCTGTGCTACAGAGTGAGATCTGTCTTTAAAAAAGTCTAAGGGACCATTTTGATGGTTATCAAGTAAATTCTCAAAAAGAATACGACTTCAAAGTTAATTGACTTTGAAACTTTAAGAGATACCAAGAATCGATGGGAAAGACAAATATTTTATCTGTACTGAAAACTGCAATCTGAGTAGGTTCCAATAAATTTATTATATAATTTGATTTTTGATTATTTAAATATGATTTATTTGGCACTGCTAAATATGGAACTTGCTTATTTATTCAAGTCCTAAATGACTTCAAATACATTAAGTAACATGATGTTTGCTACATGCAAGGCACTGTTCTTCAAGTAAACACATTATTACCCATTATTTTACTACATGCCTGTGGTTACATAGTTATTAAGTGACAGAACCAAGGATTCAAACCTGGAGAGATACAACTCCAGAGCCTAAATTCTTAAACCACTCTCCTGTTATCCAATAACAACAAAACCATAATATTATATGCTTTATGACAAATTTAACCATAACCAATCTAGCACATGTTGTTGGTTCTGTCTTCTCCTCAGAGAACTACTACAAAAAGATTACATTGTATTTTTGGAAGTATAATCATAAAATACATGCATTCAATAGACAGAGGAGAAAGAATGTCAGTGGTATCAGGTAAAGACAATAGCCAGAACCACAGAACCAGAGAAAGCAGTAATAAATCCTCTCTTCTGACTCCATCACAAACTGTGTCACCTTCAAAAAGTCTGTTAATTTGGTCTCAGTTTCCTAAGCCACAAAATTGGGAAAGTAACACCTACTCTATAATACACCATCAAAATGAGTAACTAGTAATTCAGCTCCCAGTATTTTAAGCCCCAAAAATAATTCAAAGTAATTTCCTATAATTCCTAATTCTAGGGTAAGATATTTAAAGCAGGTTTTTGTTTGGTTGGTTTTTTGTGTGTTTTTTTTGAGACAGGTTCTCACTCTGCCTCCCAGGCTGGAGTGCAATGGTGCAATCTTCACTCACTGCAATCTTCGCCTCCTGAGCTCAAGCCATCCTCCCATCTCAGTGTTCCAATGCTCACCAACATGCCTGGAAAATTTCTGTATTTTTTGTAGAGATGGAATATAACCACGTTGCCCAAGCTGTTAAAGCATTTTTTTTTTAATGACAAAATATCCACCAAGAGATCTGTTTAAAAAAATTATGCTAGGAGCCATGGTGGCTCAGGCCTGTTGTCCTGGTGCATGAGGAGGCGAGGCTGGGCGTTCAAGGCCAGCCTGGCCAACACAGAAACCTCTCATCTATATAACCAAAAAAAATTATGCTATTACAACTCTATGAAATATGCTAAGATGTCATATATTAAAGATAACACAGCTATACATACACTATATGATCCATTATAAACTAGGCTGAAGCAATAATGATGACCTTAAAAAAACTTTTAAATAACAAGGCCATTGAGAAACACAAATTTTAAAGTTTCATTAAATTGATGGTACAATGAGTAAAGACTTTAACAAACCCCTATTTACTTTCTTCTATCTTGAAAAATTTACATGACCAAATAAAATAACATATGCAAATCCACTGGAAAAATAAATCTATATAAATACACATTAATACTTTCGTTCATAGACAATAATGACCAAATCCAACTGATCTTAATAAATAAACTTAGAAACAGGCAAGAATTCCAGACCACAGAAAAGCTTCTAAACATGAAAATAAGAACAAGGGTTTAAAAAAGCAAGATGACTTTAAGACCAGCTTAAAAATTTTATCTTGCAGAGACAGACACTAAAATAAACCCATTTAAGCCCATAATTCAACTACACACAAACTCAGTAAACACCTATGTACAAAGCTCAACAAGACACACAAAGACGAATAAGTCACAAT
This sequence comes from Pan paniscus, assembly GCF_029289425.2. Lineage (NCBI taxonomy): Eukaryota > Metazoa > Chordata > Mammalia > Primates > Hominidae > Pan > Pan paniscus. Next base: position 172,271,033 of record NC_073253.2, on the reverse strand, counting down.
TCCAGATCCCAAGACACTTGGGAAAAGAGATCAGAGAAGATGTAAGTAAAGAAGTGGCATCTTCCAGGCTTAGACTGGCAGATTTCAGAATGGCTTTTTCTAATGTCTATAGGTCCAGTTGGAAATAATATACTGGTGCTAAGCCTTTTTTATATATGGTATTGGGCTGAATTCTGTGTGCACTGCCACTCTACACACACACAAGATATACTCCTCCCTAACCCAGTAGCTGTGAATGTGATCTTATTTGAAAGTAGGGTCTTTGCAGTTGATCCAGATGAAGTCACAAGGGTAGGCCTTAATTCAGTGCAACTGTTTCCTAATAAAATGGAGAAATTTGGAAACAAAGACAGGAACAAATAGAGGGAAGACAACGTGAAAACACAGACAGAACACAATCTATTAACCAAGGAAAGCCTGAGGTCAGACATTAGGAGAGGGACAGGGACAGATACACACTCACAGTCCTCAAAACAATGTGCTGACAACTTGAGTTTGTACTTCTAGCTTCCCGAACTGAGAGAGAATTTCTGCTGTTTAAGCCAGCTAGTTTGTGGTATTGTATTACAACAGCCACCCAAAACTAATACACATACATTATTTTGCTTACCCCTCACAACCTTACAAGACAGCATTATCTCGATTTTGCAGATAAAGAAACTGAGGCTCAAAAAGGTTAAGTCACAGGCTGAGTGCGGTGGCTCATGCCTGTAATCCCAGCACTTTGGGAGGCCAAGGTGGGAGAATCACTGGAGGTCAGGAGTTCAAGACCAGCCTGGCAAACATGGTGAAACCCCATCTCTACTAAAAATACAAAGATTAGCTGAGCATGGTGGTGTGTGCCTGTAATCCCAGCTACTTGGGAGGTTGAGGCAGAAGAATCGCTTGAACCTGGGAGGCGGAGGTTGCAGTGAGCCAAGATCTTACCACTGCATTCCAGCCTGGGCAACGGAGTGAGATTCCATCTCAAAAAAAAAAAAAAAAAAAAAAAGTTAAGTCACAATTGTAACGATTAGAATTTAAATCCATATCTAAATAATTCTAAAGACCATGTTTTTTGCATTAGAAATAAATACGGCTAGAATTTGTTTGCAAAGTGTTTAAATCCAACCTAAAAGCTAACTAGATTTAAAACCTCCCATTTTCTTTTTGATTGTTGGTTTGTTTTTTGAGACACAGCCTCAGTCTGTCACCCAGGCTGGGGTGCAGTGGCGCGTTGATTTCAGCCACTCGAATAGCTGGGACTAAAGGCACACACCACCACACCCAGAACACAGGTCTCCCTGTGTTCCCCAGGCTGCTTTCGAACTCTTGGTCTCAAGCAATCCTCCTACCTTGTCTTCCCAAAGTGCTGGCATTATAGGCCTGAGCCACCACGGCCACCTTATATTCCTTATTTCACTGACGGTGACATATCACTTTATATTAAACTAACCCAGAAAAGCTCGTCACTACCATCTTCGAAAATCATTAAAGGCTTAAGACATCTCTACAACTCCAACTAAGAAGTGGCTCTTGAGCCAAAAGTTCTGTTTAAAGGAATTTTGGACGAGATCTTTACTTTCACTAATGAATTTTTCTAGCAACAGTTAAAAATCAAACCTATGTTGCACTTCTGAGGACTTTTTAAAAAAACCTAAACTGGTTCAACTATGTTCCTGGTCATATGGGATATGCTTTCTATTTTAATGTAAATTGAATATAGTCATTGGCTATCAATCTCTTCCCAGACATATCCAAAACTTACAGTTGAGCTAAATATTAAAAAATAGCCATAGTGCAACAATTTTTTCTTTTTCGTTTCTGAGACAGGGTCTCCCTATGTAATGCAGGCTAGAGTGCAATGGTGTGATCACAGCCCATTGCAGCTTCCACCTCCTGGGCTCAAGCAATCCTTCCCCCTCAGGCTCCCAGGTAGTTGGGACTACAGACGCACACCACCACACTGGGCTGATTTACATATATATATTATATATAAATATACATATAATATAAATAATATATACTATATAATTATATAGTATATATAATTATATATGGTATAATTATATATCATATATATCATATATTATATATGATATATATGATATATGATATAATTATATATCATATATCATATATATCATATATAATATATATTATATTATATTATATAAAATATATCATATATAATATTATAAAATATATAATATATAATGCAGTTATATATAAATGTATATATAAATATATATTATATATTATATTTATTTATATATACATTTATATATAATTATTTATAAATATATATAATTATATAAAATATATAAATATATTATATACATATATAATATATAAATATATAAAATATATTTATATAATATATAATATATATGAAATATATTATATATTATATATAAAATATATAATATATAATATATATGAGATATATAATATATAATGTATATATATTATAATAAAAAACAAATATATATTTTATATATATAATATATATTTGGTCTCTGTCTCAAAAAAACAAACAAAAAAACAAATATATATTTGGTTTTGTTTTTTTGAGACAGAGTCTCGCTCTCATCCCCCAGGCTGGAGTGCAATGGCACAATCTCAACTCAGTGCAACCTCCGCCTCCTGGGTTCAAGCGATTCTCCTGCCTCAGCCTCCCGAGTAGCTGGGATTACAGGCGCCTGCCACCATGCCCGGCTAATTTTTGTATTTTTAGGAGAGACAGGGTTTCACCATGTTGGCCAGGCTGGTCTCGAACTCCTGACCTCAGGTGATCCACAAGCCTCTGCCTCCCAAGTGCTGGGATTACAGACGTGAGCCACAGCACCTGGCATTTATATTTTTTGTAGAGACGGGGTTTCACCATGATGCCCAGGCTGGTCCCAAACTCCTGAGCTCAATCAATCCACCCAAATCGCCCTCCTAAAGTACTGGGATTACAGGCATGAGCCACTGCACCCAGCCACAATTTTTTAGAAAAACTTCCTGAGAATCTATAGTGATACACAACTTGAGGTAAAGACGAGGGGAAGTGGGGGATGTACTAATGCTTTACATAACAATTATCATAGAAATTATCGCAACTCTAAGGACTCAGTTATTGTTTTAGTTACCAAAAACTCCCATAATATTAAGTTGTTATAAAGAGACGACAGCAATATATAAGACAAAAACACATCCGTTTAGATGCTTGATTTATGATATCCAAAGCCTACTAAAACTTTTCCACAGCTTAAACTACCCATATTTAAGAATAAGGTCATCAAATCAACCCAAGTATAAATACATAATCTCATTTATAAACAAGAAAAGGCCAGGCGTGGTGGCTCAGGCCTGCACAATCCTAGCACTTTGGGAGGCCAAGGTGGGTGATCGCTCGAGGCCAGGATTTCAAGATCAACTTTGGCGAGATCCCATCCTTGCGTGCACACGCACACGCACACACACACCCACACACACCCACACCAGGCAGACGTGGTAGCACACGCCTGTAGTTTCAGCAACTTGGGAGGGTAAACTGGGAGGGATGCGTGAGCTTGGGAGGTCAAGGCTGCACTGAGCCATGACTGCCCCACTGCACACCAGCCTAAGTGACAGAGTGAGACCCTGTCTCCAAGAGAAAAAAAAAAAAAAACCCAAAACAAATAACTAGACTATGTGAGGATATCAAACAAATCTAAAAGAAAAATATAACAATCAAATTAAACAGTTTTCCTAAAAATGGACAAAAAATCTGAATAGAAATTACTCAAAAAGACATACAAATGGCAAACAAGAATATGACAAGGTGCTCAGTATCACTGATCATCAGAGAAATGCAAATCAAAACTACAATGAGATACCATCTCAAACAGATAAAATGGCTTTTATCCAAAAGAAAAGAATAAAAGGATGTGGAGAAAAGGGAACCCTCATACGTTGTTGGTGGGAATGTAAATTAGTACAAATCTAGACAACAGTTTGGAGGTTCCTCAAAAAACTAAAAATAGAGCTACCATATGATCCAGCAATCCCACGACTAGCTATATACAGAAAAGGAAATCAGTATTTCAAATAGACATTTGCCCTCCCATGTTTATTGCAGCACTGTTCACAATAGCCAAGATTTGGAAATAACCTAAGTGTTCAACAGATGAATAAATAAAGCAAATGTGGTACATATACATAATGGAGTGTTATTCAGCCATGAAAAAGAATGAGATCCTATCATTTGCAACAACATAGATGGAACTGGAGATCATTATGTTAGATGAAATAAGTCAGGCACAGAAAGACCAACTTCATGTGTTCTCACTTATTAGTGGGAACTAGAAATTAAAACAATAGAACTCATGCTGATAGACAACAGAAAAATGGTTACTAGAAGCTAGGAAGGGAAGTAGAAAGATGGAGGGAAGTGAGGACGGTTAAAGAAAACAAAAGAATAGATGATTCAGTAAGTCCAAAAAAAAGTTAGAAATAATGAATAAGAACTAGAATTTGATAGCACAACAGGTTGATAATAATTTAACTGTATATTTTAAAATAAGAAAAAGGGTATAATTAGATTGTAACACAAAGGATAAATCCTTGAGGGGATGGTAACTCCATTTACCCTAATGTAATTATTACATATTGCATGTCTGTACCAAAATATCTCATGTATATCATAAATATATATACCTATGTACACACAAACATTGAAAATAAAATTTTTTCTTAAACACAGAATGACCATATGATGCAGTAACTCTACTCCTAGGTATACAATACCCAAGAATAATGAAAACACATGTCCATACAAAAACTTGCAAAAGCATACCTTGGAGATACTACAGGTTCGGTTTCAAGACTACCACAACAATGCAAATATTGCGATAAAGTGAGTCACGAGAATGCTTCAATTTCACAATACATATATAAAAGTTAGATTTACACTACACAATAGTCTGTGTACAATAGCATTATATATTAAAAATAACAAATTAAGAATGCTTTGTTGTATTCAATGTATAAATTTGGGGGAAAAAATATATAGTGCTAAAAGAAAAGAATATCCAGCCTGGGCAATATAACAAGAACTCATCACTAAAAAAACAAACAAAAAAATTTTACCCCTTAACTGAGGCTGGTTGTGGGGGTTCACACCTGTAATCCCAGCACTTTCGGAAGCCAAGGCAGGAAGACTGCTTGGGCCTAGGACTTCAGGACCATACTTGGCAATATAAGTGAGACCTCATCTTTACTTAAAAAAACAAAAAAAGAGGCCAGGCACGGTGGCTCACGCGTGTAATGCCAGCACTTTGGGAGGCCGAGGTGGGCGGATCACCTGAGGTCAGGAGTTCAAGACCAGCCTGACTAACGTGGTGAAACCCTGTCTCTACTAAAAATACAAAAATTAGCCAGGCATTAATGGCAGGCGCCTGTAATCCCAGTTACTCAGTAGGCTGAGGCAGGAGAATCACTCCAACCCGGGAGATGGAGGTTGCAGTGAGCTGAGATTGCGCCATTGCACTCCAGCCTAGGTGACAGAGCGAGATCCTATTTGAAAAAATAAAAATAAAATAAAAAATTTAAAAAGCGGGGAGGGGAGGGGAAGAAAAAACAAAGCCAGACTTAGTTGGGGGTGCTGGCACAACCTTGTAGTTCTAGGCAAAACAATCACTTGAGTCCAGGATTTTCAGGTTACAGCAAGCTATGGTTTTATCACTGTACTTGAGCCTGGGAAAGAGAGCAAAACCCTGTCTCTAAAAAATGATCATCTGAGCTGCAAGCTTTATGCTGATGGAGGGTCTTGCCTCAGTGTTCATGGCTGCTTGCTGAAGGTCAGAATGGCTGTGGCAATTTCTGTTTTTTGTTTGTTTGTTTTTGCTGAGACAGAGTCTCACTCAACTGTTGCCCAAGCTGGAATGCAGTGGGACAAAAACAACTCACTGTAGCCTCTGCCTCCTGGGTTCCAGCGGTCCTCTAGCATTGGCCTCCCAAGTAACTGGGACTAAAAGTGCATACCACTATGACCAGCTAATTTTTTTTTTTTTTTTGAGACAGAGTCTCACTCTGTCACCCAGGCTGGAGTGCGGTGGCGCGATCTCCACTCACTGCAAGCTCCACCTCCCGGGTTCACACCATTCTCCTACCTCGGCCTCCCGAGTAGCTAGGACTACAGACGCCCGCCACCACGCCTGGCTAATTTTTTGTATTTTTAGTAGAGACAGGGTTTCACCGTGTTAGCCAGGATGGTCTCAATCTCCTGACCTCGTGATCCGCCCACCTGGGCCTCCCAAAGTGCTGGGATTACAGGCGTGAGCCACCGCGCCCGGCTAATTTTTTAAATTTTTATGTTTCCCCGAATGGCCTCAAACTCCTGGGCTCAAAGTGATCCACCTGCCTTGGCCTCTCAAGGTGCTGGGATTACAGGAAATAGCACAGAACCCACCACAGCAATTTCTTAAAGTAAGACCACAATGCAGCCAAGCACAGTGGTTCACACCTGTAATCCCAGCACTTTGGGAGGCCAAGGAGGGCAGATCACTTGAGGTCAGGAGTTCAAAACAGCTTAGACAACATGGCAAAACCTCATCTCTACAAAAACTACAAAAAATTAGCCAGGCATGCTGGCAGGCACCTGTAATCCCAGCTATTCAGGAGGCTGAGGCAGGAGAATCACTTGAACCCGCGAGTTGGAGGTTGCAGTGAGCTGAGATTGTGCCAATGCGCTCCAGCCTGGGTGACAAGGTGAGAACCTGCCACAAAAAAAAAAACAAAACAAACAAACAAAAAACCCATAATGAAGTTTCCCACATGGATTGACGATTGACTCTTCCTTTCCTGATTTCTCTGTAGCATTCAATGCCATTTGATAGTATTTTACGCACAGTAGAGCTTCTTTCTCTCTTTTTGGGTGTTTTCTGGAGACAGTCTTGCTCTGTCACTGTCACCGAGGATGGAGTGCAGTGGCACAATCTCGGCTCACTGCAAACTTCCTTCCCGAATTCAAGTGATTCTCGTACTTTGGTGGCAGGTGCCTGTAGTCCCAGCTATTAGGGAGGCTGAGGCAGGAGAATGGCGTGAACCTGGGAGGCGGAGTTTGCAGTGAGCTGAGATCACACCACTGCACTCCAGCCTGAGCTACAAAGGGAGACTCCATCTCAAAAAAAAAAAAAAAAGAAACCACATTTTTTTGCTCATCTAGAAAATGCAACTCTTCATCTGTTAAAATATCATCATCAGCCGGGCACGGTGGCTCACGCCTGTAATCCCAGCACTTTGGGAGGCCGAGGCGGGTGGATCATGAGGTCAGGAGTTCAAGACCAGCCTGGATAACAAGGCAAAACCCTGTCTGTACTAAAAATGCAAAAATTACCCAGGCATGGTGGCATGCGCCTGTAATCCCAGCTACCTGGGAGGCTGAGGCAAGAGAATCGCTTGAACCCGGGAGGCGGAGGATGCAGTGAGCTGAGATCATGTCACTGCACTCTAGCCTGGGCAACAGAGCGAGACTCCATCTCAAAATAAACAAATAAATAAAATAAATAAATAATAAAAAGAAAAACAAGAGATACCAGGACACATAACAAAATTATAATCACAGGATGGGAAAAACCTCTCTCAGTAATTAACAGACTAAGCAAAGGACAAAGTCACTACAAGTTTACAGGCAGTGGCTCACGCCTGTAATCCCAAAACTCTGGGAGGCCGAGGCAGGTGGATCACTTGAGCCAAGGAATTCAAGACCAGCCTGACTAACATAGACCCTCGAGATACCAAGGTATGACATTTATTGAAACGGTGAGTAGGCCAGGTGCAGTGGCTCATGCCTGTAATCCCAGCACTTTGGGAGGCCAAGGTGGGTGGCTCCCTTGAGGTCAGGAGTTTGAGACCAGCCTGGCAAACATGATGAACATGCTGAAACCCTGTCTTTACTAAAAATACAAAAAAATTAGCTAGGCGTGGTGGCATGTGCCTGTAATCGCAGCTACCCAGGAGGCTAAGGCAGGAGAATCGCTTGAAACCTGGAGGTGGAGATTGCAGTCAGCCCAGACCACACCACTGCACCCCAGCCTGAGCGACAGGGCAAGTCTCAAAAAAATAAAAAATAAAAACATTAATTATATCTTAATAGACTAAAGAACAGAAGTAACAATTTTCTTAATAGCCCAGACATACCTGATTGGCCTCCTTCCCCATCTCCCACATATCACACCAACTTATTTCCAACTCTAAGAATGCATTTTACAATTAATCATTAGTTAATCAATTCCTCTGGACTTCTCAAAATCCTTCTGTTGAAATTCCATCACAGAGGTAGTTTTCAAATTGTGTTCCTCTGAGATAGTGCTCATGAGAGCCCCTTGTAGGCTACCCAAGAGGGTGATAAGAAAGCTGGCTGCTCCACATTCCAAGTCAAAGCAGCTCCATCTTTTTTTCTATGTTTTATACTTGTGCTCTGTGTATGATTTATTTTGAAACATAAAAATTTAAAAAACAAAACTAGCTGGGCACAGTGGCTCACGCCTATAATCCCAGCACTTTGGGAGGCTGAAGTGGGCGGATCACCAGAGGTCAGGAGTTCGAGACCAGTCTGACCAACATGGAGAACTCCTGTTTCTACTAAAAACACAAAATCAGCTGGGCGTGGTGGCGCATGCCTATAATCCCTGCTACTAGGGAGGCTGAGGCAGGAGAATTGCTTGAACCCAGGAGGCGGAGGTTATGGTGAGCTGAGATCCTGCCATTGTACTTCAGCCTGGGCAATAAGAGTGAAACTCTGTCTCAAAAAAAACAAAACAAACAAAAAAAAACACTTAAATCCAAGGTCCTAGGATGAAAAATAAAGCCCTTCCTAATCTGACTCCTACCCTAGGAAAAACTATGACCAAGTTCCATCACACGATTTACACTTTGTAGTTCACATACATCTTATGCTATCACACCTCCATGCACTTGATCATACTTTTCAATCTAAGGCACGCTTCATTTTCCTATCTGGCTAATAGCTACTTATACTTCATAACTCAGCTCAAAGAAACATCTCTTGGGTCTACTTTACCCCTACTTAAGGCTCTGGATCCCCTTGTGCATACCTCTTTTTACTGCACTTGACACATTACATTGATATTAATACCACACTCTAAGAGTCTCAACAGCAGAGGCAATAATCTTATTTTCTATTCATTTTTTTTGTCTTATTCATGTTTTAAACTCCAGCACCTACTCAGTAATCAATAAAAATGTGCTAAACCAAACACTTTCAACAAAGCACTTTTTAATGTTCTTAAAAACAAACATTAAACAAGGATCACTTAAGCCGAGGAGGTCGAGGATGCAGTGAGCTGTGATCACTCCACTGCACTCTAGCCTCAGTGACAGGGTAAGACCCTGTGTCAACAACAAAACCTTTTAACTATAAATCATTATAAATTTGTTTTTTATTTTTAGGGGTTTTTCTTAATCCTTATAAATTTAAAACATGTCTATTAAAGGCCGGGTGCGGTGGCTTACGCCTGTAATCCCAACACTTTGGGAGGCCGAGGCAGGTGGATCACCTGAGGTCGGGAGTTCAAGACCAGCCTGACCAACATGAAGAAACCCCATCTCTACTAAAAATACAAAATTAGCCAGGCTTGGTGGCGCATGCCTGTAATCCCAGCTACTCGGGAGGCTGAGGCAGGAGAATCACTTGAACCCGGGAGGCGGAGGTTGTGGTGAGCCGAGATCCCGCCATTGCACTCCAGCCTAGGCAACAACAGCAAAACTCCATCTCATAAATCAATCAATCAATCAATCAAATGTCTATTAAAATATTTTAATGCAGCCAGGAGTGGGGCTCACATCTATAATTCAAGCACTTTAGCAGGCCAAGGTGGGCAGATCACTTGAGGCCCAAGAGTTTGAGGCCAGCCTGGCCAACGTGATGAAACTGTCTCTACTAAAAATACAAAAAAATTAGCCAGGCGTGGCAGCGCATGCCTGTAGTTCCAGCTACTCAGGAGGTTGTAGTATGAGAATCACTTGAACCCGGAAGGTGGAGGTTGCAGTGAGCCAAAACTGCTCCACTGCACACCAGCCTGGGCGACAGAGCAAGACTCTATCTCAAAAATAAAAATAATAATTTAATGCAATTTTTTGCATTAACAGAATATGCAAAAAATTAAGCAAAAACCAAAAACAAATAGCTCTAAAATCTTAACAGAAATAAAGATTTCTTTAAAAGGCAATTTGAGAGAGTTGAGAGAGTAATCAGAGCAGAGAGAAAACTCTGGGCACTGGTTGGCAGAAAGAGTTCCCATACATATAGGTTCTCACACATATAATTGTGAACATACAATCTAATACTGATTTTTTTTTCTTTGAAAGACAGGGTATGAATGAATCTGTCACCCAGGCTGGAGTGCAGTGGCATGGTCATCGCTCACTCCAGCCTCAACCTCCCAGGCTCAAGCAATCCTTGTTGTTGTTGCTGTTTTTTTGTTTTTTGTTTTGTTTTTTGTTGTTTTTGGGAGAAAGAGTCTTGCTCTGTCACCCAGACTGGAGTGGAGTGGCACAATCTCGGCTCACTGCAACCTCTGCCTCCTGGGTTCAAGCGATTCTCCTGCCTCAGCCTCCCGAGCAGCTGGGAGACATGCACCACCACACCTGGCTAATTTTTGTATTTTTAGTAGAGAGGGGGTTTCACCAGGTTGGCAAGGCTGGTCTTGAACTCCTGACCTCAAGTGACCCACCCACCTCAGCCTCCCAAAGTGCTGGGATTACAGGCATTAGCCACTGTGCCAGGCCCAATCCTTGTTTGATGTTTGCCTTTCTCACTTTACTGAAGGATCCATGAGGGCAGACACAATGTCTATTCTGCTCATCACAGTATTCCCAGCACTTAAAAACACTGCACAGCTATACTCCAGCCTGGACAACAGAGACCCTGTCTCAAAAACAAAACAAAACAGTGCATAGCACATAATTAATAAATTAATGAGTAAGAAAGTAATTTGTGACACCTGTAATCAGTTCTTTCACACATAATATAACAGAATCCTCACAATAATTCTGGTAGGGGGTATTGTTTTCATTTACCACTGAAACATCCAAAACAAAAAGTTTCCAATTAATTAATGAGCTCACTTCTGACTGATCCCCAAGAAATGGATATCTGCCACTCCTCCAGAACTCTAGAAATTGGACCTGGACTGTGGACTACACCCTCGAGCTAAAGAATCCAAAGGCTTTTTGGCAAAATATAAAACAAAGTTGTTATAAGCTCTTCCAACACAATGTATCCCTTATAGGAATGAGCCTTTCTAGGTTTTAACTGTACCAATAATCAGGAAAAGTAATGACATAACCAGATTTTACAGATTTCTGGTAAATGCAGATTATATACTAATTATACAGTTATAAACGTCAATAGAACAATAATGGGGTCGGGTGTAGTGGTGTGTGCCTGTGGTACTAGCTACTCAGAAGGCTGAAGTGAGAGGATTGCTTAAGCACAGGAGTTCAGGACTGCAGTAAGCCATGACTGCCACGGCACTCTAGCCTGGGCCACAGAGCAAGATACTGTCTCTTTAAAAAGAAAAAAAAAAAAAAAAAGAATAGCCAGGCATGGTGGATCACACCTGTAATCCCAACACAGCACTATGGGATTCAAAAATTGCTTGAACCTGGGAGGTGGATGTTGCAGTGAGCCGAGATCGTGCCATTGCACTCCAGCCTGGGCAAAAAGCGTGAAACTCCATCTCAAAAAAAAAAAAAAGGAAGAAGAATCGAATATTTAGATCTTAGATTTTAATCCCTCAATTTCAAAACACTGAAGTCACTGAAATGTTATGATTTTTGCAATCGGGCCGGGCGCAGTCGCTAAGGCCTGCAATCCCAGCACTTTGGGAGGCCGAGGCAGGTAGATCACTTCAGGTCAGGAGTTCGAGGCCAGCCTGGTCAACATGGTAAAACCCTGTCTCTACTAAAACTACAAAAATTAGCTGGGCATGTTGGCATGTGCCTATAATCCCAGCTACTCAGGAAACTGAGGCAGGAGAATCACTTGAACCCAGGAGGCAGAGGTTGCAGTGAGCCGAGATAGCGCCACTGCACTCCAACATGGGTGACAAGGCAAGACTCCATTTCAAAAAAAAAAAAAAAAAGAATTTTTGCAATCGAATAATGTTTATATCACAAACATGCTTTGTTGTAAAATCGAAACAGGATGTATCTATCACTTGCCATCTGGAGAGTATTTTATTAATAAAACTACTCTAGATGTTACTATTTTCATACAAAGTATTATTTTCCATATGGCTTAAATGATATGACACTATTATACTCAAGGCTATAATATTATTTGCTTTTCCAAGAATAACCTCTGAAGAAGGCTTTCAAATACTTTATTTTTTTTAAGGCAGATTCTCACTCTGTCACTCAGGCTAACGTGCTGTGGCCTAATCACAGCTCACTGAAAATTATACCTATTGAGCTCAAGTGATACTCCCACCTCAGCCCTACCAAGTCGCTGGGACTAATGACACGTGCCACCAGCCTGGCTAAATTAAAAATTTTTTTTTTTAGAGATGAGGTTTTGCCATGTTGCCGAGGCTGGTTTCAAACTCAAGGGTTCAAGCGATCCTCCTGCACTGGCCTCACAGAGTGCTGAGATTACAGGTGTGAGCCACGTGCCCAGCCTCAAAAAGACTGTCTGTAACATATATGCATTCAAATTTTCTTCCTACTCACTGCCGAAATAAATTACGGAAAATTAAGCATAACCTTTTGTGACAACATTTGTCCAAATCTTCTGTGACCACATTTGCCCAAAACTAAATCAATGATATAATAAATACGATGGCTTAAAAGTCAGGCCAGGTGTGGTGGCTCACGTCTATAATCCCAGCACTTTGGGAGGCTGAGGCGAGTGGATCACGAGGTCAGGAGATCGAGACCATCCTGACTAACACGGTGAAACCCCGTCTCTACTAAAAATACAAAAAATTAGCCGGGCATGGTGGCGGGTGCCTGTAGTCCTAGCTACTCAGGAGGCTGAGGCAGGAGAATGGCGTGAACCCAGGAGGCAGAGCTTGCAGTGGGCCAAGATAGCGCCACTGCACTCCAGCCTGGGTGACAGAGCGAGACTGTCTCAAAAAAAAAAAAAAAAAAAAAAAGTCAGATAAGGCCAGGCATGGTGGCTCATACCTGTAATCCCAGCACTTTGGGAGGCCGAGGTGGGCAGATCACCTAAGCTCAGGAGTTTCATACCAGCCTGGCCAACATGGTGAAACTCCATCTCTACCAAAAATACAAAGAAAAATTCGCCGGGCGTTGTAGTGGGCACCTGTAATCCCAGCTACTCAGGAGGCTGAGGCAGAAGAATTGCTTGAACCCAGGAGGCAGGGGTTACAGTGAGCCAAGATCACGCCATTGCACTCCAGCCTGGGTGACAAGAGCAAGACTCCATGTCAAAAAAAAAAAATTCAGGTAAGTATTTTGGGCAATGGTGCATTGATTATATAATAACTTCTGGCCAGGTGCAGTGGCTCACGCTTGTAATCCCAGCACTTGGGGAGGCCAAGGTGGGAGGCGATCACCTGAGGTTGGGAGTTCGAGACCAGCCTGGCCAACATGGCGAAACCCTGTCTCTACTAAAACCACAAAAATTAGCTTGGCAAGGTGGCGTGCGCCTGTAATCTGTCTCGCTCTTGTTGCCCAGGCCAGAGTGCAGTGGCGCGATCTCGGCTCACCGCAACCTCTGCCTCCCGGGTTCAAGTGATTCTCCTGCCTCAGCCTCCCAAGTAGCTGGGATTACAGGCATGTGCCACCACTCCGGCTAATTTTGTATTTTCAGTAGAGACGGGGCTTCTCCGTGTTGGTCAGGCTGGTCTTGAACTCCCAACCTCAGGTGATCCACCCACCTCGGCCTTCCCAAGCGCTGGGATTACAGGCGTGAGCCACCGCGCCCAGTAAAAAAATAATTTTTTGCACTAATACAGTCTCCAGCAAGTAAGCAAGTAATCCTTCCAAAAAAAAAAACTCTAAAATACAACTTTAGCTTTCCTCTCTGCAGGAAAACTAAGATATAATAAATGACATAGGTATTTGTTTATCTCACAGACTATTCACTTCTCCTAAAATATTTATTACATACCTACTTACCAGGAACTGTGTAGGCCCCAATAATACACAAGACAACGCAATCCCAGTTTAGGGAGGAATACAGGACACAAAAATAATCATAACATACTATTTCAAAAGCTATATAACAGTATTATAAGGCTGGCGTGGTAGCTCACACCTGTAATCCCAGCACTCTGGCAGGCCAAGGCGGACGGATCACTTGAGGTAAGGAGTTTAAGACCAGCCTAGTAAAGATGGCAAAACCCCATCTCTACTAAAAATACAAAAATTAGCTGGGCGCTGTGGCAGGTGCATGTAGTCCCAGCTACTTGGGAGGCTGAGGCAGGAGAATCGCTTGAACCTGGGAGGCGGAGGTTGCAGTGACCTGAGATTAAGCCACCGTACTCCAGTCTGGACGACAGAGTGAGACTCCATCTCAAAAAAAAAAAAAAAGTAAATAAAATAACAGTATTATGAGAGCACTGAAGATCCTTTAACCTCTTTTTTTTTTGAGACAGAGTCTCACTCTGTCACCCAGGCTGGAGTGCAGTGGTGTGATCTCGGCTCACTGCAACCTCCGACTCCCGGGTTTAAGTGATTCTCTTGCCTCAGCATCCCAAGTAGCTGGGGCACCACCACGCCCTGCTAATTTTTGTATTTTTAATAGAGACGGGGTTTCACCATGTTGGCCAGGATGGTCTCGATCTCTTGACCTCGTGATCCACCCGCCTCGGACTCCCAAAGTGCTGGGATTACAGGCGTGAGCCACTGCGCCCGGCCTTTTTAACCTCTTTTCTGACGACCAAGGAGGAGAATAAAAAGGAATGCTGACCAACAGGATAATGTGAATATGAAAATAACACTAAAATATCCTTCCCACTAACCAGAGCAAGTTGAATTAATGTTCATTTAACTACCAAATTACTGCTTCATCCATTATAAGTTAACATATTAAATGTGCTTATGAAATAATATTTTGGCAGTCGCATTAGAACACATATGAATGACTATTGTTCTCAGAAGACCAATCAATAATAACCTGTGACAATCACACACGTCGGTAAACTTTTTTCTGTATAAGAGCCAGATAGTAGGCCAGGTGCAGTGGCTCATGCCTGTAATCCCGGCACTTTGGGAGGCCCAGGCGGGCAGATATGTTAGGTCAAAAGTTCGAGACCAGCCTGACCAACATGGGGAAATCCCGTCTCTACTAAAAATACAAAATTAGCTGGGTGTGGTGGCACGTGCCTGTAACCCCAGCTACTCAGGAGGCTGAGGCAGGAGAATTGCTTGAACCCGGAAGGCAGAGGTTGCGGTGAGCCGAGATCGTGCCATTGCACTCCAGCCTCGGCAACAAGAGTGAAACTCTGTCGCAAAAAAAAAAAAAAAAAAAAAAAAGCCAGATAGTAAATATTTTAGATTCTGCAATGTAAGACATACACTCGAAATTACTCAATCCTCCCATTACAGCACAAAAGCAGCCAGACAACATATTAGTGGCAACATTCCAATAGACTTCATGTAGTTACTGAAGTTTTAATTTCATATAATTCTTTTTTTTTTTTTTTTTTTTTGAGACAGAGTCTAGCTCTTTCACCAAGGCTGGAGTGCAGTGGCGCTATCTTGGCTCACTGTAAGCTCCGCCTCCCGGGTTCACGCCATTCTCCTGCCTCAGCCTCCCGAGTAGCTGGGACTACAGGCACCTGCCACCACGCCTGGCTAATTTTTTGTATTTTTAGTAGAGACGGGTTTTACTGTGTTAGCCAGGATGGTTTCGATCTCCTGACCTCGTGATCTGACCACCTAGGCCTCCCAAAGTGATGGGATTACACGCGTGAGCCACCACGCCCGGCTTAATTTCATATAATTCTAACATGATACAAAATATTCTTTTTTTTTTTTTTTTGAGACAGGGTCTCGCTCTGTTACCCAGGCTTGAGTACAGTGGCAGGATCTCAGCTCACTACAGCCTCAACATACCAGACTCAAGTGATCCTCCCACCTCAGCCTCCCAACTAGCAGGGACTACAAGGTATGTACCACCATGCCCAGCTAGTTTTTAAAAAAAATTTTTAGAGACAGGATCTCACTATGTTGCCTAGGCTGGTCTCCAACTCCTGGGCCCAAGCCATCCTCCCACCTCAACCTCTCAAAATGCTGGGATTATATACGTGAACCACCATACCCGGCCTCAAAATATTTTCCTTTGGATTTTGCCTCAGCGATTCACAAATGTAAAAACTATTGTTGGCTCACTGGTTGTACAAAAACAGCTGTTAGCCATATTTGGACTGCAGGCTAGTTTGCCAAATCCTGCCATATATTACCACTAAGAAGTCATTTCTATGTATCATATGATAAAAACCATTCATGTTACTTCAAAGTCACACTTAGAAGCTGTTATCTACTAGTTTTATTTATTCTTCAGATTCAGTCTTTATTTCATTTTACCTGATGAAAGCATCAAAGCCTAAGCACAATTATGTCTTTGAAGAAATAACTTTAAGACTGAGATGGAAAAAAAAAAGACAATTATAAAAAAACAAACTCCAAAAGTGTCTCTAACTCCCAACTCAAGAAATTCTCCCACCTTGGCCTCCCAAAGTGCTAGGATTATAATAGGCATGAACTACCACATCCAGGATCCAAAAATATTTTTAGTAAAGGCTGCCACAGTCAAAAGTGTTTATAGTGACATCAGAGGAAATGGAGTCGTCATGAACTTCAAGGGCCAGTATCTCCCACAAAACAGTCAATAAATAGGGGAAAAACTATCACAAGCAATTATATAAACTAGGGAAACCCTTCAAAGGTATACAGCAAAGACTTAAGAAAGGAAGGGGCGGACTTCCTCGAAGAGTTAAGTACGGAATTACCATGTGACCCAGCTATTCTGCTGCTAAGCATATACCAAAAAGAACTGAAGGCAGAGACTCAAACAGATATTTGCACACCCATGTTCATAGCGACATTATTTACATTGTCGAAAAGGTGAAATCTACTCAAATGTCCATCACAAATGGATAATACAATGTGTTATTATTTACAAGATGGAAGATCATTCAACCATGAAAAAGAAGTCCTGATACACACTACAACATGCAAAAACCTTGACAGCATTATGCTAAGTGAAATACACCAGACACAAATAGACAAATACTGTATGACTCCACTTAAATGAAATACCTAGGATAGGCAAATAGAGTTACTACAAAATGGCCAAAATAGACGAAGGGAGGAAAGGAGAATCATTCAATAAGTACAGAGTTTTTGTTTGGGATGATGACCATCAACTGATGAATGGATAACAAAATGTGAAATATCCATACAATGAAGTATTATGTGGCCACTGATACATGCTAAATAGGGATAAACCTGCAAAACATCATGCTAATAGAAAAAAACAGTAACAAAAGTCTACATATTATATAATTTCATTCATATGAGTCTCAAATAGAGGGATGTAGAGACAGGCAATAGTATAATGGTTACTTAGGGGCAGGGAAGTTAAGGTGTAGGAGGATGGTAACTAAAGCGTACAAGGTTTCCTTTTTTTTTTTGGAGACGGAGTCTCGCTCTGTCGCCAGGCTGGAGTGCAGCGGCGTGATCTTGGCTCACTGCAATCTCTGCCCCCCTGGTTCAAGCGATTCTCCTTCCTCAGCCTCCTGAGTAGCTGGGACTACAGGCGCACTACTTATTTTTGTATTTTTATTAGAGACGGCTTCACCACGTTGGCCAGGATGGTCTCAATCTCTTGACCTTGTGACCTGTCCACCTCGGCCTCCCAAAGTCCTGGGATTACAGGCCTGAGCCACCACGCCCCGCCCGGTTTCCTTTTTTTTTTTTTTTAACATGGTAAATTATCAAGCAAGAAGGTTTCATTTTGAAGTGACAAAAATGTGCTAAAATTGGCTCCACTTTATGTTAATAAGCCAGATATAAACAGATAAATATTATATGATACTACTTATATTATCTAAAATAAAACAGGCAAATTCAAAGGGAGAGAAAGAATTTAGGTTACCAAGGAGTAGGAATAGGGAACTATTAGGAATTACTATTTAACGGATAGTTTATGTTGGGGATATTGAAAAACTTTGGTATAGAAAATGATTATATAACACTGTGAATACATGTAATGCACTGAATTGTACACTTCCAAATGGATGAATATGAAGTCACGTACACTTTCCAAAAAAATAGAAAATGAAGTTGGCCAGGCGCAGTGGCTCACACCTGTAATCCTAGCACTTCAGGAAGCTGAGGCAGGCGGATTGCCTGAGCTCAGGAGTTGGAGACCAGCCTGGGCAACATGGTGAAACCCCGTCTCTACTAAAATACAAAAAAAATTAGCCTGGCATGGTGGCATGCGCCTGTAGTCCCAGCTACTCAGGAGGCTGAGGCAGGAGAATTGCTTGAACCCGGGAGGCGGAGGTTGCAGTGAGCCAAGATCACGCCACTGCACTCCAGCCTGGGCGACAGAGCGAGACTCCGTCTCTAAAAAAAAAAATTAAATAAAATCATGCATACTTTACAAAAACAAAAAGGGTACTGACTCCCACCAAAAAAAGAAAAAAAAATCAATTATACACCACAGCCGGGCGCGGTGGCTCACGCCTGTAATCCCAGCACTTTGGGAGGCGGAGGCGGGCAGATCACGAGGTCAGGAGATCAAGACCATCCTGGCTAACACGGTGAAACCCCATCTCTACTAAAAATACAAAAAAAAATTAGCCGGGCGTGGTGGCGGGCGCCTGTAGTCCCAGCTACTCGGGAGGCTGAGGCAGGAGAATGGCGTGAACCCGAGATGTGGAGCTTGCAGTGAGCAGAGATCGCGCCACTGCACTCCAGCCTGGGCGACAGAGTGCACAAAAAAAAAAATTATACACCACAATAATACGACAAAGCAAAATAACACATGATAACCTCAACGGACAGAAAAAACATTTTAAAAATCTAATACCTTTTCATGATAAAAACACTAAGCAAACTATTAGGTTGGTACAGAAGTAACTGCAGTTTTTGCACAGTTGGAATTTGCAATTTGATATTGGAATACATTCTTAAATAAATGTGGTTATGTTATATATCATTTTAATGGGCACTTTCTTGCTTTATGTTATTTTTGCTAAAGACTTATTACTTGTTTATTTTATGTTTATTTCACACTATGGAAATGATGCTAGACAAAAAGCAAATTTGAGCAATTTTCTTACTCAGGTTCAAAATGGGTCATAAAGCAGTGGAGACAATTCACAACATCAACAACACGTTTGCCCCAGGAACTTCAAACAAACGTACAGTGCAGTGGTGGTTCAAGAAGTTTTGCGAAGCAGGCGAGACCCTTGAAGATGAGGAGTAGTAGCCGGCCATGGGAAGTTGACAACGACCAATTGAGAGCAATCATCGAAGCTGATCCTATTACAACTTACCCAAGAAGTTGTCGAAGAGCTCAACGTCGACCATTCTACGGTCGTTCAGCATTTGAAGCAAATTGGAAAAGTGAAAAAGCTCAATAAGTGGGTGCCTCATCAGCTGAGCAAAAACTAAAAAAAAAGTCGTCGTTTACCATTTCTCAATCGGACTGTGGCATGCAATGAAAAGTGGATTTTATCTGACAACCAGCAATGACCAGCTCAGTGGATAGACTTAAGAAGCAGCTCCAAAGCACTTCCCAAACCAAACTTGCACCAAAAAAAGGTCATGGTCACTGCTTTGTGGTCTGCTGCTGGTTGATCCACTACAGCTTTCTGAATACCACTGCAGCTGAGAAGTATTCTCAGCAAATCAATGAGATGCAAGGAAAACTGCAGTGCCTGCAGCCGGCATTGGTCAACTAAAAGGGCCCAATTATTCATGACAATGCCCAACTACACGTTGCACAAACAATGCTTCAAAAGTTGAACAAATTAGGCTACGAAGTTTTGCCTCATCCTCCATATTGACCTGACCTCTCCGCAACCGACTACCACTTCTTCAAGCATCTCAACTACGTTTTGCAGGAAAAACGCTTCCACAACCAGCAGGATGCAGAAAATGCTTTCCAAGACTCATCAAATCCTGAAGCATGGATTTTTATGCTACAGGTATAAACACACTGGTCGGGCATGGTGGCTCATGCCAGCAATCCCAGCACTTTGGGAGGCCAAGGCAGGTGGATCACCTGAGATCAGGAGTTCGAGACCAGCCTGACCAACATGGTGAAGCTCCATCTCTACTAAAAATACAAAAATGAGCTGGGCGTGGTGGTGGGCACCTGTAATCCCAGCTACTTGGGAGGGTGGGGCAGGAGAAATCACTTGAACCCGGGAGGCAGAGGTTGCAGTGAGCCAAGATCACGCCATTGCACTCCAGCCTGGGTGACAGAGTGAGACTCTGTCTCCGGAAAAAAGAAGAAGAAAAAAAAAAAGCAATGAACAATCCAAAAAGGAAACTGAGCAAAAAATCCCACTTAACAGGATCCAAAAGAAAGACACACAGATAGATGCTTCTCAAATTACAACAGGGCTAAGTCCCAACAAACCCATCATAAGTCAAAAATATCATAAGTTGAAAATGCATTCAATCCTCCAGTAAACCCTATCATAAAGTTAAAAAATCATTAAGTAAAACTGTGGGAATTAACAACTGTTTGTACTTATGAATAAATTTAACCTAGGCTGTGAAAAGTCTTATACAGTGAAAATTACAAAACATTATTGAAAGGAAATTAAAGACCTAAAGAAATGGGAAGACATCCCAAGTTCATTACTTGGAATTTTTAATACTGTGTTGTTAAAATGGCAATACTCCCTAAAATCATTTACAGATTCAGTGGAATCCCGATGAAAATTCCAAAGGCCTATTTAGAGAAATGAAAAAGCTAACCTCAAATTCATATGGAACTCTATGCATGAGGCCCTAGGTTCATTCAATACCGGACACCTCCGCCAAAAAGTAAAAATCATATGCAACTGTAGGAAGCCTAAACAGCCAAAACAATACAGATGATCCTCAACTCACAATGGGGTTACATCCTGATTAACCCATCATAAGTCGAAAATATCGTTAAGTTGAACCATTGTTAACTGCAGATGCTCGACTTACTATGTGCTTACATCCAGATAAGCCCACCATGAAGTTCAAAAACTCTAAGTAAAACCATCGTAAATCTGAGACCATCTGTACTGGAAAATAAAATAAGACTGAAGAACTCGCAGAAGCAGAATTCAGCTACAGTAATCAAAAACAGTGTGTACTAGTAGCCTACGAATAGAAATATAGACCAAAGGAATAAAATTAAAACTTCAGAAATAAAGCCTCACAAATATATTTTTTTTTTTTTTTGAGATAGAGTTTTGCTCTTGTTGCCCAGGCTGGAGTGCAATGGCGCGATCTCGGCTCACCGCAACCTCTGCCTCCCGGGTTCAAGCGATTCTCCTGCCTCAGCCTCCCGAGTAGCTGGGATTACAGGCATGCGCCACCAAGCCTGGCTAATTTTGTATTTTTAGTAGAAATGGGTTTCACCATGTTGGACAGACTGGTCTCAAACTCCTGACCTCAGGTGATCCACCCACCTCGGCCTCCCAAAGTGCTGGGATTACAGGTGTGAGCCACCACACCCGGCCATATTCAATAAATTTTTGACACGGAGAAAACAATAGTCAATGGAAAAAGAATAGCATTTCAAAGGAATGTTAAAAAATTAGTCTCTTTTGAATTCAATGGAAAAAGAATAATAGTCTCTTCAACACATGGTACTGAGAAAACTGGATCACCTAATAAACTTTGGCTTATGCCTCATTCAATATATAAAAAGTAACTCAAGGTCTGGCACAGCCTTGCCCAGTAGCTCACACCTGTAATCCCAGCACTTTGGGAGGCCGAGGTGGGCAGATCACTTGAGGTCAGGTGTTCAAGACCACCCTGGCCAAAATGCTGAAACCCCATCTCTACTAAAATTACACAAAACAATTAGCTGGGCATGGTGGCACGCGACTGTAACCCCAGCTACTCAGGAGGCTGAGGCAAGAGAATTGCTTGAACCCAGGAAGCAGCCATGTCAGTGAGCCGAGATCGCGCCACTACAGCCTGGGCGACAGAACGAGACTCCATCTCAGGGAAAAAAAAAAAAAAAAGTAACTCAAAATGTTATCAAGGGCCTAAATATAAGAGCTAAAACTACAAAACTTTTATAAGAAAATTTAGGGATAACGGTTCATAATTTCAGATCTGGCAAAGGATTCATAGATTGAACAACAAAACTGAGCAACAACAAAAAAAATAGGTGAAGTTAAAATCCCCCCACCCAAAAAAACTAAAACTTTTTTTTTTTTTTCAGACAGCATCTCACTCTATTACCCAGGCTGGAGTGCAGTGATACCATTTTCACTCACTGCAGCCTCCAGTCCAATTCAAGCGATCCTCCTGTCACAGCCTCCCCAGTAGCTAAGGTGCATGCCACCACGCTTGGCTAATTTTTGCATTTTTTGTAGAGACACGGTTTTTCCATGTTGCTCAGGGTGTTCTTGAACTCCTGAGCTCAAGAGATCCGCCCACCTCGCCCTCCCAAAGTGCTAGGATTATAGGCATAAGCCACCTTGCCCAACCCTAAAAGTAAAACTTTTAGAAGCAAAGAAAATTAACAAGAATGTGGGCTGGGAGGCCAGGCGCGGTGGCTCATGCCTGTAATCCCGGCACTTTGGGAGGCCAAGGTGGGCATATCATGAGGTCAGGAGTTCGAGACCATCCTGGCCAATATGGTGAAACCCCATCTCTTCTAAAAAAAAAAATACAAAAATTAGCTGGGCGTGGCAGCACGTGCCTGTAATCCCAGCCACTCGGGAGGCTGAGGCAGGAGAATCGCTTGAACCCGGGAGGCGGAGGTTGCAATGAGCCGAGATTGCGCCACCGCACTCCAGCCTGGGTGACAGAGCAAGACTCCATCTCAAAAAAAAAAAAAAAAGATTGTGGGCTGGGAGCAGCGATCATGCGCATAATCCCACCACTTCGGGAGGCCAAGGCTAGAAGGCTAGAAGATTGCTTGAGCCCAGCCTGGGCAACACAGTGGGAGCCTATGGCTATAACAACAACAACAACAACAACAGTGATTTGCCAGGCATGGTGGTGTGCACCTGTAGTCCTGGTTACCTGGGAGGCTGAGGTGGGAGGTAAGGATTGCTTCAGCCCAGGGAAGTCGAGGCTGTAGTAAGCTATGATCACACCACTGTACTCTAGCCTGGGCAACAGAGTAAGACCTTGTCTCAAAAAGACAAAGAAAAAGAATGTCAAAGAGCCTACAGAAACAGAATGGGGGAAAAAAATTTGCGAATCATATCCCTAGTTAAGGATTTAATATCCAAAATATATAAGGAATTCTTACAATTTAAAAAAAAGGCAAACTGAATTTTAAAATAGACTAAGGGGACAGGCACGGTGGCTCATTTTGGGAGGCCAAGACAGGCGGATCACTTGAGCTCAGGAGTTCGAGACCAATCGGGCCAACATGGTGAAACTCTGTCTCTAATCAAAATACAAAAATTAGCAGGGTGTGGTGGCAAGCACCTGTAATCCCAGTTACAGAGGCTGAGGCAGAAGAATCACTTGAACCTGGAAGGCGGAGGCTGTAGTGAGCTGTGATCCTATCACTGTACTCCAGCCTGGGTGACAAAACAAGACCGTCTCAAAATAGATAGGATAAAATAAAACGGTTACAATGGTGAACTGTAACTTATTTAATTTTAAAGTTTTTATATTTTATTTTTTATTTTTTGTGGAGATTAGGTTTCCCTATGTTGACCAGGCTGGTCTCAAACTTCTGAGTTCAAGTGATCCTCCTGCCTTGGTCTCCCAAAATGCTGGAATTACAGGTGTAAGCCAATACAATCAGCCTTAAGTTATTTAAATTTTACCTCTTTTTTTTTTTTTTTTAATGAGACAGAGTTTCGCTCTTGTCACCCAGGCTTCAATGCAGCGGCAGGATCTCGGCTCACTGTAACCTCCACCTCCTGGGTTCAAGCGATTCTCCTGCCTCAGCTTCCTGAGTAGCTGGGATTACAGGCACCTGCCACCATGCCGGGCTAATTTTTGTATTTTAGTAGAGATGGAGTTTCACCATATTGGCCAGGCTGGTCTTGAACTTCTGACCTCAGGTGATCCACCCACCAGCACTTTGGGAGGCCGAGGCAGGCGGATCACCTGAGGTCAGGAGTTAAAGACCAGCCTGGCCAACATGGTGAAACCCTGTCTCTACTAAAAATACGAAAATTAGCCAGGCATGGTGGCAGGCGCCTGTAATCCCAGCTACTCAGGAGGCTGAGGCAGGAGAACTGCTAGAACCCAGAAGGCAGAGGTTGCAGTGAGCGGAAACCATGCCATTGCACTCCAGCTTGGGCAACAGAGCTAGACTCCATCTCAAAAAAAGAAAAAAAAAAAAAAGGTTACATTTTCCTGTGAAGAACAGGATGGGACAGATTTGCAGATGACACTTGCCTTTCTATTGATGTTTTTAGGCCAAATTTTTATGCAGACCAGAAATACAAGTAATCAAATTTCTAGCTCTCATCAGAGCGAGACCACGTCTCCCAAACAAAAAAAAAATTCCTCTCATTTTAACCTTCCATTTACAAAAAGACAAGAATCCACTAAAAATACATTATGTAGTTGTGTTCTTAGTACTTTGCAACAGGAGAGGCAGCCTAACAGAAAGTAAATGCTCTGAAAGCAGATGACCTTAGTTGGAATACCAGCACCATCACTTGGCTAACCACTTAAATCTCTCTAAGCTTCAATTTCCTAATGTGTAACCCTGAAATAATGGCTGTCTAGCAACTCAGGTGGGGTTCTTTTGAGGATTAAATGAGATAATACTTATTAGGTGCTTAGTACAGATCCTGGCTGCCTGGCATGTGGCACCGAATATATTAACTAAGAGAATTATGGATAGCAGCAGGTACCTACCATGTGCCATGTACTGAACTAGGAATTAATTTTCAAAACACCTTATAGATTAAAAACTAAGGTTGAGAGGTTCTTTGTCTAAGGCAAGCACAGGACTCAAGTATGGTCTCAAATGGAGGCCTGTCCAACTCCAAAGCCTACATTCTTTCTACAATCCCAAGCTGCCTTTCTACGTAAGAAATTTCACGGCCGGGCGCGGTGGCTCATGCCTGTAATCCCAGCACTTTGGGAGGCCAAGGTGGGTGGATCATGAGGTCAGGAGTTCAAGACCAGCCTGGCCAACATAGTGAAACCCCGTCTCTACTAAAAATACAAAAATTAGCCGGGCATGGTGATGCATGCCTGTAGTCCCAGCTACTTGGGAGGCTGAGGCAGGAGAATCACTTGAACCCAGTAGGTGGACGTTGCAGTGAGCCGAGATCGTGCCACTGCATTCCAGACTCGGCAACAGAACGAGACTCCGTCTCAAAAAAAAAAAAAAAAAGACATTTCATTCATCTTTATCACTTTTGGCATTATTTGTCAACTGAGGGAGAAATTAACTAATTATTTCACATTTACTTTTGAAGGCCAGCAGTAATCCCAGGAGCTTGAGACCAACCTGGGCAACACAGGGAGACCCTGTCTCTTGAAAAAATTTTTTAAAAATTAGCCGGGTATGGCTGAACATAGTGGCTCATGTCTGTAATCCCAGCACATTGGGAGGCCGAGGCAGGTAGATCACTTGAGCTCATGAATTCTAGACCAGCCTGGGCAAACATGGCAAAACCCCATCTCTAAAAAAAATCAAAAATTAGATGGGTGAGGTAGCGCCTGTGCCAGCTACTCAGGAGGCTGAGGTGGGAGGACTGCTTGAGCCCAGGAGGCAGTGAGCTTAGATCACACCACTGCAGTCCAGCCTGCATGACAGAGAGTAAGACCCAGCCTCAAAAAAGCTATAATGGGCAAGGCAAGGTAACTCATGCCTGTAATCCCAGCACTTTGGGAGGCCAAGGTGGGCGGATCGCTTGAGCTCACAAGTTTGAGACCAGCCTAGCCAACAGGGCGAAAGAAACCCTGTCTCTACAAAAGCATGGTGACACATGCCTGTGGTTCCAACTACTCATGAGGCAGAGGTGAGAGGATCGCTTGAATCTGGGATGCAGAGGTTGCAGTGAGCCGAGATCCTACCACTGAACTCCAGCCTGCGTGACAGAGTGAGACCCCCATCTCAAACAAACAAACAAACAAACAAACTATAATGACTTCCAGCCTGGTTAATTTTAACAAATTCCTAGTAAAAATTTGGAAAGACCCAATGACATTTTTCAACTAAATTTTTTTCTTTTTTAAATTTAAGACCGAGTCTCACTCTCTTGCCCAACCTGGAGGGCAGTGTCCTGATCTCAGCTCACTGCAACCTCCACCTCCCGGGTTGAAGCAATTCTCATGCCTCAGCCTCCCGAGTAGCTGGGACTACAGCCATGAGCCACCACGCCCAACTAATTTTTGTGTTTTTAGTAGAGATGAGGTTTCCCCATGTTGGCCAGGCTAGTCTCGAACTCTGGATCTCAGGTGATCTGCCCACCTCAGCCTCCCAAAGTGCTGAAATTACAGGAGTGAGCCACAGCGCCCGGCCTCAATTAGATTCAATCTGTGCTTTTTCCCACTGAGTAGCAGCCAAAATTAAGAAACAGAAACAAGTGCCTAGAACAGTGGCTCACACCTGTAATCTCAGCACTTTGGCAGGCTGAGGCAGGTGGATCTGTTGAAACCAGGAGTTCAAGAACAGCCCAGCCAACATGGTGAAACCCCATCTCTACTAAAAATACAAATATTAGCCAGGTGTGGAGGAGGCTAGAGGAGGAGAATCACCTGAACCCGGGAGGCAGAGGTTGCAAGTGTGCCAAGATCATGCCACAGCACTCCAGGCTGGACTCTACCTCAAAAAACAAAAACAAAAAGAAAGAAAGAAAGAAACAGAAAACAGGTTTATAAATAACCCAATGTTCACAGGAAAAATTCAGGTAAAAAAAATATAATTTCAATCGTTTGCACAAAAAATAGAGGCCTAGATGGAAGGACTGCTTGAGCCCAGGAGTTTGAGACCCAGCCTGGGCAAAATAGTAAGACCCTATCTCTATTTAGAAAAAAATTTTTAAAAAATAGGAGAATATAGGGAAAGGTCTATCTACACCTTGTCTACCCCTCCAATGTCATCCCTTCCTGCCCCACCCTCCCAGCCTAATCACGCCACACTGAATTTTTTTGAGACAGCATCTCACTCTGTCACCCAGGCTGGAGTGCATAATCAGAGCTCACTGCAGCCTGGAACTCCTGAGCTCAGATATCTTCCCACCTCAACCACCCAAGTAGCTGGGACCACAAGCACATGCCACTCCACCCGGCTAATTTATTTTTTTTGTAGAGGCCGGATCTCCCTATGTTCCCCAGGCTTGTCTCAAACTACTGGGCTCAAGCTAGACTCCCACCTCAGTCTCCTAAAGTGCTGGGATCACAGGCATCAGCCACCATGCCTGGCCCATACTCAACTTTTTATTCTCCCAAAGCAGCAGCTTTGGGAGAATAAAATTACTCCTGTAATTTCAGCACTTTGGGAGGCTGAAGTGGGCAGATCACCTGAGGTCCAGAATTTGAGACTAGCCTGGCCAACATGGGGAAACCTCATCTCTACTAAAAACACAAAAATTAGCTGGGCGTGGTAGCTCATGGCTGTAGTCCCAGCTACTTGGGAGGCTGAGGCATGAGAACTGCTTCAACCTGGGAAGCGGAGGTTGCAGTCCTTATAATCCTAGATCATGCTCCTCTCAAACAAGCACATGTTGCCCTGCCTCAGGTACAATGATACTCCTATCTTACCAGTGCCTGGGACATAGTAGGCAACTCAAAAAAACAACTGAATGACAAATAAATAAATAAAAGGGCTGTCCCAGTTAATGTTAGCAATTTTCAAAACGCAAAATTACCAAAAAAAGTCCTTGATAAACTCTCTTTTAATTGAGAACTTAAGAAGTAATTGCAGGCGGGGCACAGTGGCTCACTCCTGTAATCCCAACACTTTGGGAGGCTGAGGAAGGCAGGTCACTTGATGTCAGGAGTTCGAGACCAGCCTGGCCAACATGGTGAAAGCCCGTCACTACTAAAAATACAAAAAAATCAGCCGGGCGTCGTGGCACGTGCCTGTAACCCCAGCTACTCAAGAGGCTGACACAGGAGAATCTCTTGAACCTGGGAGGTGGAGGCTGCAGCGAGCCTAGAGCGTGGATTCCAGCCTGTGCGACAGAGTGAAACTCTGTCTCAAAAACAAAAAACAAAGGAAAGAAAAAAAAAACACATTAAAAAATGAAGTAAAGCTCATTCAAGGGTAATCTTGAAGACAGTATTACCCTGATACCAACACCAGACAAAGACATCACAAGAACACTGTACACTTAGCCAGGTACAGTAGCTCATGCCTGTAATCCCAGCACTTGGGAAGGCGGAGGCAGGCACATCACCTGAGGTCAGGAGTTCGAGATCAGCCTGGCCAACACGGTGAAACTCCATCTCTACAAAAACACAAAAAAATTATTCAGGCATGGTGGTGCACGCCTGTGGTCCCAGGTACTCAGGAGGCTGAAGCAGGAGAATCGCTTGAGCCAGGGAGGCAGAGGTTGCAGTGAGCTAAGATCACACCGCTGCATTCCAACCTGGGCCACAGAGCGAGACTCCATTTAAAAAAAAAATATATTCGGCTGGGTGCAGTGGCTCACACCTGTAATCCCAGCACTTTGGGAGGCCGAGGCAGGCGGATCACCTGAGGTCAGGAGTTCGAGACCAGTCTCAACACGGAGAAACCCCATCTCTAACAAAAATACAAAATTAGCCAGGCGTGGTGGTATATGCCTGCAATCCCAGCTACTCGGGAGGCTGAGGCAGAATTGCTTGAACGTGGGAGGCGGAGGTTGCGGTTAGCCAAGATCGCACCATTGCACTCCAGCCTGGGCAACAAGAGCGAAACTCCGTCTCAAAAAAAAAAAAATTCAGACTTAGGCCAGACTTGGTGGCTCATGCATGTAATCTCAGCACTTTGGAAGGCTTAGGTGGGCAGTTCACCTGAGGTCAGGAGTTTTGAGACCAACCTAACCAATGCGGTGAAACCTCTACTAAAAATACAAAAATTAACCAGGTGTGGTGTCACACACCTGTAATCCTAGCTACTTGGGAAGCTGAGGCACCGGAATCGCTTGAACCAGGGAGATGGGTTACAGGGAGCCAAGATACTGCCACCGCACTCCAGCCTGGACAACCGAATGAGACTGTGTCTCAAAAACAAACAAACAAAAAAACTGGAAAGAAAAAGGGAAAAAGAACAACTGCAGACTTAATTCATCCTTCATGAATTAAGACAAAAAATCCGGGCATGGTGGCGAGTGCCTGTAATCCCAGCAACTCGGGAGGCTGAGGTACAAGAATCACTTGAACCCCGGAGGCGGAGGCTGCCATAAGCCAAAATGGCACCACTGCACTCCTGCCTGGGTGACAGAGTGAGAATCCATCTCATTCATTCATTCATATATATATATCATTCATATATATATATAAAACCATTCATATATATGTGTGTGTATATATATGTGTGTGTATATATGTGTGTGTATATATATGTGTGTGTATATATATACACACACACACACAAAAACTATACATAAAAAACTTTCCAAAGGTATTAAAGATCTAAATATTTAAGTTGGTGCAAAATAATTCCAGTTTTTGCCATTACTTCCTTTTTTTTTTTTTTTTTTTAGATGAAGTCTCACTTCATCACCTAGCCTGGAGTGCAGTGGTGCAATCTTGGCTCACTGCAGCCTCAGCTTCCTGGGCTCAAGCGATGCTACCACCTCAGTCGCCCTAGTAGCTGGGATTACAGGCTAAAATTAAAAAGACAGTAATAAATGTTGATGAGAATATTAAGAATTTAGAACCCACGCCCGGATGCAGTGGCTCATGCCTGTAATCCCGGCACTTTGGGAGGCCGAGGTGGGTGAATCACCTGAGGTCAGGCGTTCAAGACCAACCTGGCCAACGTGGTGAAACCCTGTCGCTACCAAAAATACAAACATTAGCCAGGCGTGGTGGCGGGCGCCTGTAGTCCAAGCTACTTGGGAGGCTGAGGCAGAGAATTGCTTGAACCCAAGAGGCGGAGGTTGCAGTGAGCCAAGACCATGCCACTGCACTCCAGCCTGGGCTACAGAGGGAGACTCTGTTCTAAAGAAAGAAAGAAAGAAAGAAAGAAAGAAAGAAAAGAAAGAAAAGAAAGAAAAGAAAGAAAAGAAAGAAAAGAAAGAAAGGAAAGAAAAGAA
This sequence comes from Pan paniscus, assembly GCF_029289425.2. Lineage (NCBI taxonomy): Eukaryota > Metazoa > Chordata > Mammalia > Primates > Hominidae > Pan > Pan paniscus. The sequence goes on along the minus strand of NC_073253.2, from coordinate 172,240,680 downwards.
AGAAAGAAAGAAAGAAATTAGAACCCATATAGGCTAAAGTAGGACTGTAAAACGGTGCAACCACTATGTAAAACAGTCTGGCTGTTCCTCAAAATGCTAAACATAGAATGACCCTATGATCCGACAATACCACTTCTAGGTATTTTCCCAAGAGAACTGAAAACATATATTCACGCTAAAACTTTAATACAAATTTTCACAGTAGCACTGCCTGTAACAGCCACAAAGTGGAAGAAACAAAATGTCCGTCAAGTGATGAAAAGACAAACAAAAAGTGGCATCAGTACAAAGCAATATTCAGCAGTAAAATGGAATGAAGTATGCATACATACAACAACATAAATGGGCCTTAAAACATTATGCTAAGTTAAACAAGTCAGACACGAAAGGCCACAAATTATATGACTGTATTTATATGAAACGCCTAGAATAGGCAAATACATAGAAACATGAATTAGATTAGTGGTTGTGAGGGGCTAGAGGAGACTTAATGGGAAATGACTGCTGGGAATGGGTTTTCTTTTGGGGTGATGAAAGGTTCTGGAATTAGACAGTGGTAACAGTTGTTCAACTCTACACCCTTTAAGTAGCTGCATTTTATTCTTTATTTTTGAGATACAGTTTCACCCTGTAGCCCAGGGACTGAGTGCAGACTCAGCGTCCTGAGTAGGTGGATTACAGGTATATGTCACCACACCGGGCTAATTTTTGTATTTTTAGTAGAGATGGGGTTTCACCATGTTGGCCAGGCTGGTCTCAAACTCCCTGACCTCAAGTGATCTGCCCACCTCTACCTCCCAAAGTGCTGGGATTACAGGCATGAGCCACTGCGCCTGGCCAAAGAGGGTGAATTTTATCTTACGTGAATTACATTTTGATTTTTTTTTTCTTGGAGACGAAGTTTCGCTCTTGTTGCCCAGGCTGGAGTGCAACAGCATGATCTCCGCTCACCACAACCTCCACCTCTCAGGTTCAAGCAATTCTCCTACCTCAGCCTCCCGAGTAGCTGGGATTACAGCCATGCGCCACCACACCAGCTAATTTTGTATTTTTAGTAGAGACAAGGTTTCACCATGTTGGTCAGGCTGGTCTCAAACTCCTGACCTCAGGTGATCCATCCACCTCAGCCTCCAAAAGTGCTAGGATTACAGTTGTGAGCCACCGTACCCGGCCTATACTTTGATTTTTAAAATGCAATTAGTATACATTTATTTATTTACTTATTTATTTAGAGACAGAGTCTTGCTAATGCAGTTAGTATACATTTATTTATTTATTTATTTATTTATTTATTTAGAGACGGAGTCTCGCTCTGTCCTCCAGGCTGGAATGCCGTGGTGCAATCTCAGCTCAAAGCAACCTCTGCCTCCTGGGCACAAGCTATTCTCCTGCCTCAGCCTAAGACGGGGTTCCACCATGTTGGCCAGGCTGGTCTTGAACTCCTGACCTCAGAAGATCTGCCCGCCCCAGCCTCCCAAAGTGCTGGGATTACAGGTATGAGCCACCACTATGCCTTTAAATTTGCAACTATATAACCAATATACATTAAAACATGACATACTATAAAAAATTCTTATGTAAAATAGTATCAAGTATTAGCTTGATTGTTTTTCATGAAGAGGGGGTCTTGATATTATTGCCAAGGCAGGTCTTGAACTCCTGGGCTCAAGCAATCCACTTGCCTCAGCCACCCAAAGTCCTAGGACTAGAGGTATGAGCCACCGCTCCAAGCCAAGTCTGATTTTTTAAGTTCATGCTTTAACAAAAATTCTCTTAAAAATCTAAAAAAGGCCCGGCGGAGGCTTACGCCTGTAATCCCAACACTTTGGGAGGCTGAGGAAGACAGATCATGAGGTCTAGAGAACGAGACCATCCTGGCCAACATGGTGAAAGCCTGTCTCTACAAAAAATACAAAAATTAGCTGGGCATAGTGGTATGCACCTGTAGTCCCAGCCACTCAGGAGGCTGAGGCAAGAGAATCACTTCAACCCAGGAGGCAGAGGTTGCAGTGAGCCAAGATCGCGCCACTGCACTCCAGCCTGGAGACAGAGCAAGACTCCATTTCAAAAAAAAAAAAAAAAAAAAAAAAAAATCTAAAAAGAGCGAGGGAAGAGTACGGAGGAATAAATATTTATTGGTCCCTAAATGCCCTAGAATACCTAGGGTATTCCATATTCGAAGGTATTTAGGGTCCAATAAATATTTATTATTCCTTTTCCCCCTCAACTACAATAATTAATCTTCATTAAGAATCCCCATGCAGGCCAGATGCAGTGGCTCACACCTGTAATCCCAGCACTTTGGGAGGCTGAGTCGGGCATATCACCTAAGGTCAGGAGTTCAAGACCAGCCTGGCCGACATGGTGAAACCTGTCTCTACCAAAATTACAAAAAATTACCTGGGTGTATTTTGTAAAAATACAAAAATTAGCAGACACCTGTAATCCCAGCTACTGGGGAAGCTGAGGCAGAAGAATTGCTTAACCCAGGAGGCAGAGGTTGCAGTGAACCGAGATTGTGTCATTGCACTCTAGCCTGGGCGACAGAGTGAGATTCTGGTCTCAAAAAATAAATAAATAAATAAATAAAAATAAAAATAAATTGCATATATACAGTTGTTCACTTTCAGAATGTATGAACAGGAATTATCTATACATTCATGCAAAAGAAAACCATCCAGGTTTAAAAAAAAAAAAAAAAAAAAAGCCAGTGCGGTGGCTTATGCCTATAATCCCAGCACATTGGGAGGCCAAGGCAGGCAGATCACCTGAGGTCAGGAGTTCGAGACCAGCTTAGCCGACATGGTGAAATCCCATCTCTACTAAAAATACAAAAATTAGGTCACACCTAGTGGCTCACTCCTGTTATCCCAGCACTTTGGGAGGCTGAGGCGGGTGGATCACCTGAGCTCAGGAGTTCCAGACCAGCCTGACCAATACAGTGAAATACAAAAATTTCTACTGAAAATACAAAAATTAGGCCAGGCGCGGTGGCTAACGTCTATAATCCCAGCACTTTGGGAGGCCAAGGTGGGCGGATCCCCTGAGGTAGGGAGTTTGACACGAGCCTGACCAACATGGAGAAACCTAGTCTCTACTAAAAATACAAAATTAGCCAAGCATGGTGGGGCATGCCTGTAGTCCCAGCTACTCGGGAGGCTGAGGCAGGAGAATCACTTGAACCCAGGAGGTACAGGTTGCAGTGAGCCGAGATCAAACCACTGCACTCCAACTTGGGCAACAGAACAAGACTCTGACTCAAAAAAAAAAAAAAATTGCCGGGCACGGTGCCTCACGCCTGTAATCCCAGCACTTTGGGAGGCTGAGGTAGGTGGATAACCTGAGGTCAGGAGTTCGAGACCAGCCTGGCCAACATGGTGAAACCCTGTCTCTACTAAAAATACAAAAATTAGCCGAGCATGGTGGCAGGCGACTGTAATCCCAGCTACTCAGGTGGCTGAGGCAGGAGAATCACTTGAACCCAGGAGCTGGAGGTTGCAGTGAGCCGAGATCGCACCACTGCATTCCAGCTGGGGCGACAGAGGGAGACTCTGTCTCAAAAATAATAATAATAATAAAATTTAAAAGGGAAACCTATGCTCTAAAATGGAAAGATTTCAACATACACCATTATGTGAAAAAGGAAGACCAAGTGTGCACAGTCCACTACCTTCCTCTTAAAAAAGGTGGTCTCCGGGAAAGCACAAGAATTGGAGGTGCGTTACCTGAGCAAACATGGCACAGAGGTCACTTCACTGGTTAACTTTTCATGTATTTTTTAATCATATATCTATTCAAAACTTCAATCTGAAAAACGATTGGGTCAGCTTAAAAGTAAAAACTAACGAATGTCTATTTAATATAATCCTTTTCCTTTAATTAAAACTATTAATTTCTTATTTGATTGGATATGGTAGCCAGATTCCAAGCTGGCCCCCAATTATCCCAGCCTGATGGTATTCATGCCTTTGTGTAATCCCTTCCCTATCTGCTTGGTATGTGTCGCCAGCCAATAGAATACACATCATAAAAAGTTACTGCATCTTCCTGCTTGGTCTGTCCCTGTCTCTTGGATCACTCACTCCGGGAAAAGCCAGCTACCATACAGTAAGCAGGCCTATGGAGAAGTGCAAGTGGGAAAGAACAGGCCTCACACAAAGAGCTAGCATCCATATGAGTGAGCCATCTTGGACAGGGATCCTACAGCCTTCAGAGACCGCAGCCCTGGCAGACATCTTGACTGTAAATTCATTAGAGAGACTGAGCCAGCACCATCCAGCTAAGCCACTCCATGATTCCTTACAAAATGTGAGATAATAAATATTTACTCCTCTAAGCTGCTACACTTAGGGGTCTGTTACGCAGAAGGGATAACTGATAGAGCAGAAAACATTCCATCCACAGCTCTAAAAACATGTTCTCAAAAAATTGTCGTAAAAACACTATAAAAATTATTAGCATAGTACTGGATATTAAAACCCCTATTAAATCAGTAAGACTGTAGTAGATATGAGTTCTTCAAATTTTTACAAGAGTCTAAAGTCAGTTTATCAAATATCTAGAAGCACAATAAGCTTTGAATCAATAAATCACTTGAAAACACAGATCTAGCTATATAATAAATGAAACTTTGACTATACAACTACAGAAAATCATTAACTAAAATGAAAACCAGATTGGGAAAATATTTATATCCAATGAGATAGAAATTTAATATGTATAAAACATTAAATCCAAAAAGATACATCAGTAAAGAATATAGACACAAAATTCCTAGAAAAAAATACAAACAGTAAACAAGTAGAAATCATTTTCATCAATAAAACTGTAGTAATTAAAGCAATCTTGTAGTAGCATTTTGCACCCACTTAATTAAAAAAAAAAATCAGTGCTATCTAAGTGTGGGACAAATGCTAAATTCATATACTATTTAGAACTGTGTGTAAAATGGTAAAATCCTTTTGGAAAGCCATCCAGAAATAAGTACATCAAGAGCCAACTATATATATGATATTCCACTATCAGCAGTTAATCCTCAAGAAATAATTAAAAAAAAAAAAAAAAACAGAAAAAGAAATTCCACAGACATTACTATGAAATTGATAAGGTATCTATCAAGACTTCACTTACAACTCTAACAATTATCTTCTCCTCCAAAGAACTAATTTCAGTGGTTTAATGACCTGCCCTAACACTTCTGCCCCAAAGCTCTGTTAGAAAAGCACTTTACGTACAATACCTAAATAAAAACATAATTTAAAAGGAAAAAAGAATAAATATAAAACCTGGGAAGGGCACGGTGGCTCACAGCTGTTATCCCAGCACTTTGGGAGGCTAAGGAGGGTGGATCACTTGAGGCCAGGAGTTTGAGACCAGCCTGTCCAACATGGTGAAACCCTGTCTCTACTAAAAATACAAAAATTACCCAGGCGTTGAGGGCACACGCCTATAATTTCAGCTACTCGGGAGGCTGAGGCACAAGAATCACTTGCCAAAAAAAAAAAAGAAATGGCCAGGCGCAGTGGCTCACGCCTGTAATCCCAGCACTTTGGGAAGCTGAGGCGGGCGGATCACAAGGTCAGGAGATCAAGACCATCCTGGCTAACATGGTGAAACCCCAGTGAAACCCCATCTCTACTAAAAATACAAAAAATTAGGCAGGCATGCTGGTGGGCATCTATAGTCCCAGCTACTCAGGAGGCTGAGGCAGGAGAATGGCGTGAACCCGGGAGCCAGAGCTTGCAGTGAACCTGGCGACAGAGGGAGACTCCGTCTCAAAAAAAAAAAAAAAAAAAAAGAATCGCTTGAACCCAGGAGGCAGAAGTTGCAGTGAGCTGAGATCATGCCACTGCATTCGGGCCTGGATGAAAGTGAGACACAGTTCCAAAAAAATAAATATAAATATATACAAACATACATACATACATACACACACAACCTGGCTCGGCACAGTGGCTCACACCTGTAATTCCAACACTTTGGGAGACCGAGGCAGGAGGACCACTTGAACCCAAGAATTAAAGACTAGCCTAGGGAACATAGTGCCATCCCATCCCTACAAAAAAATACAAAAATTAGCTGGGCATGGCCGGGTGCAGTGGCTCACACCTGTAATCCCAGCACTTTGGGAGGCCAAGGCAGGCGGATCATGAGGTCAGGAGAACGAGACTATCCTGGCTAACATGGTGAAACCCCGTCTCTACTAAAAATACAAAAAATTAGCCGGGTGTGGTGGCGGGCACCTGTGGTCCCAGTTACTCGGGACGCTGAGGCAGGAGAATGGCGTGAACCCGGGAGGCGGAGCTTTCAGTGAGCCGAGATGGCACCACTGCACTCCAGCCTGGGTGATGGGGCAAGACTGTCTCAAAAAACAAAACAAAAAAAAATTAGCTAGGTATGAAGGCACACACCTGTAGTCCCAGCCTACTCAAAGGGGCAGAGGTGGGGGTATTGCTTGAGACTGGGAGGTTGGGGCTGCAGTGAGTTGTGACTGCGTCACTGCACTCCAGCCTAGGCAACAGAGTGAGACCCTGTCTCAAAAGATAAAAAAAAAAAAAAAAAAAAAGGACAGGCACGGTGGCTCATGCCTGTAATCCCAGCACTTTGGGAGGCCGAGGCGGGCAGATCACCAGAGGTTGGGAGTCCGAGACAAGTCTGACCAACATGGAGAAATCCCATCTCTACTAAAAATACAAAAATTAGCCGGGCGTGGTGGCACATGCCTGTAATCCCAGCTAGTCGGGAGGCTGAGGTAGGTGAATCGCTTGAACCCGGGAGGCAGAAGTTGCAGGGAGCCGAGACTGTGCCATTGCACTCCAGCCTGGGCAACAAGAGCGAAACTCCGTCTCAAAAATAAAAATAAAAATAAAAAAGACTGAGTCTCGCTGTGTTGTCCAGGCTGGAGTGCAATGGCACAATCTTGGCTCACTGCAACCTCCGTCTCCTGGGTTCAATTCAATTCTGGATTCTCCTGCCTCAGCCTCCCGAGTAGCTGGGACTACAGGCACCCGCCATCACACCTGGCTAATTTTTGTATTTTTAGTAGATAGGGGTTTGGCCACGTTAGCCAGGCTGGTCTCGACTCCTGACTTCAGGTGATCCTCCCGCCTAGGCCTCCCAAAGTGCTGGGATTATAGGCGTGAGCCACCGTGCCCCGCTGGCAATTCTTAATATATTGTGACATGATGGAAGTGCTGTTCCTCAATATACTAATTATAAAAACAGACTTAACGTATTTTCAGTTGAACCAACTATAACGTTAAAGAAATGCCTTTGGTATATACAACTATAAATTACCAATTTACAATCATATTTTTAAAAAGAAATGCTTTTGAATGTAAAATTCCAATGACAAATTAGTGTGGCATTAATGTCTGTTATTTTCACTGGGTATAGACACAACTTGCACATCACCTACTTTCACCAGGGAGACCCAACAACTCCAATTACAGCATCAAGAGAAATCAGAGATAACACAGGAAATATAGCCTCATAATTTACAAAGAAAGACTACCTTCAGACTCACTCTGGTATGTGAGGGAATATCACATAACCAGTAATTACTTTTAATTTAATCCAATGTGAAAATATAATTGTTCATTCTCCAAAATAGATTTTATCTTTCCAGCAATTGCTAGAAGAGCATTATGGTATTTTATATAAGGTCACTAGCAATGTGAAAGGAACTTTAGAAGTATTAATAGTAACAGCAAAAAACACTAAAATTTGTGTTTTACTAAGGGAAAATCACAAGTATGTATGATTTTATTGGTTCCCTAACAAATTATCTAAAAATGGAAGCAACATTTTCAAAGTATGGTTTGTGGCAGGGCGCGGTGGCTCACGACTGTAATCCCAGCACTTTGGGAGGCCAAGGCGGTGGATTCCCTGAACTCAGGAGTTTGAGACCAGAACGGACAACACAGCGAAAACCTGTCTCTACTAAAAATACAAAAAAGCCGGGCGTCGTGGGGGGTGCCTGTAATCCCAGCTACACAGGAGGCTGAGGCAGGAGAATCGCTTGAGCTCGGGAGGCGGAGGTTGCAGTGAGCCGAGATCGTGCCATTGCATTCCAGCTTGCGTGACAGAGCGAGACTCCATCTCAAAAAAATAAATAAAAATTTAAAAATACAAATATAAAAAATTAGCCAGGCATGGTGGGACACACCTGTAGTCCTAACTACTCGGGAGACTGAGGCAGGAGAATCACTTAAATTTGGGAGGCAGAGGTTGCAGTGTGCCAAGATCACGCAATTGCACTCTAGCCTGGGTGACAGAGTAAGACTGTCTCAAAAAAAGAAAAGAAATAAAGAAAGTATGGTTTGTATATAGGCATTTAAAAGAATGTGGATCATCTAGAACAGGGGTCCCCAACGCCCAGGCCACAGAATGGTACTGGTCCTCTCAGCCTGTTAGGAACCGGGCTGCATAGCAGGAGGTGAACAGCAGACAAGGGAGCATTATCACCTGAGCTCCCACTCCTGTCACATCAGGGGTGGCATTAGATTCTCAGAGGATCATGAACCCTATTGTGAACTGCAAATGCAAGGGATCTAGGTTGCGCGCTTCTTATGAGATTCTAACTAATGTGTGATAATCTAAGGTGGAAAAGTTTCATCCCCAAACCATCCCACTCCCACCTGTGGAAAAACTGTTTCCCAGGAATTTGGTCCCTGGTGCCAAAAAGGCTGGGAACTGCTAATCTAGACTATAGAAAAAACTCTCTCTGCATGGAATCCACCATACAAAACTGTAATCCCAGCACTTTGGGAGGCCGAGGTGGGCAGCTCACCTGAGGTCAGGAGTTCAAGAACAGCCTGGCCAACGTGGTGAAACCCCATGTCTACTAAAAAATACAAAAATTAGCCAGGCGTGGTGATGCACACCTATAATCCCAGCTACTCCAGAGGCTGAGGCATGAGAATTGCTTGAACTTAGCAGGTGGAGGTTGCAGTGAACCGAGATGGCATCACTGCACTCCAGTCTGGGCAACAAGAGCAACATTCCGTCTCAAAAAAAAAAAAAAACATAATGAGATGAGACATTACTACATATCTACACGAATGGCTAAAATTAAAATAGTGACCACACCAAATGCTGGTGAGGATGCATAGAAACTGAAGCACTCGGCCAGGTGCAGTGGCTCATGCCTGAAATCCCAGGACTTTGGGAAGCCAAGATGGGTGGATTACCTGAGGTCAGGAGTTCGAGACCAGCCTGGCCAACATGGTGAAACCCTATCTCTACTAAAAATACAAAAAATTAGCCAGGCATGGCGCACGTGCCTGTAATCCCAGCTACTCGGGAGGCTGACGCAGGAGAATCACTTGAAGCCGGGAAGCAGAGGTTGCAGTGAGCCGAGATCGTGCCATTGCACTTCAGCCTGGGCAACAGGGCGAGACTCCGTCTCAAAAAACAAAAAATAAAAGAAACTGGATCACTCATATACTGCTAGTGAGAATGTAAATGGTACAGACACTAGGGAAAACAGCTTGGTAGTTTCTTATAAAACTGAACATTGGGCCAGGCGTGGTGGCTCACACCTGTAATCCCAGCACTTTGGGAGGCCGAGGTGGGTGGATCACCTGAAGTCAGGAGTTCGAGACCAGCCTGACCAACATGGTGAAACCCCGTCTCTACTAAAAATAAAAAAATTAGCCTGGTGTGGTGGTGTGCACCTGTGGTCCCAGCTACTCAGGAGCCTGAGGCGGGATAATCGCTTGAATCCGGGAGGCAGAGGTTGCAGTGAGCCAGGATCGCGCCACTGCCCTCTAGCCTGGGTGACAGAGAGAGACTGTCTCAAAAAAACAAAAAAACAACTGAACATTGGCCGGGCGCCGTGGCTCACGCCTGTAATCCCAGCACTTTGGGAGGCTGAGGAGGGTGGATCACCTGGGGTCAAGAGTTTGGGACCAGCCTGGCAAACACGGTGAAACCCCATCTCTACTAAAAATACAAAAATGAGCTGGGCGTGGTGGTTGACACCTATAATCCCAGCTACATGCGAGGCTGAGAAAGGACAATTGCTTGAACCCAGGAGGCAGAGGTTGCAGTGAGCCAAGATCACGCAATTGCACTCCAGCCTGGGCAACAAGATCGAAACTCCCTCTCAGGAAAAAAAAAAAACTTAACATGCCATTACCATATAATACTGCAATTGTTCTACTGGTATTTATCCCAGAGAAGTGAAAACTTATAGTCACACAAAACCCCATAAATGAACATAAATAGTACTTTTACCTTAATTACCAAAAGCTAGCATTGCCCCAGATGTCCTTCAACAGGTGAACGGTCAAGCAAACCATGGTATATTTGTATCATGGAATATTACTTAGTGATAAAAAGGAAAAAACTAGGGCCGGGCGCAGTGGCTCACACCTGTAATCCCAGCACTTTGGGAGGCCAATGCAGGTAGATCACTTGAGGCCAGGAGTTCAAGACTACCCTGGCCAACATGGTGAAACCCCATCTCTACTAAAAATACAAAAATTAGCTGGGTGTGGTGGCAGGGGCCTATAATCCCAACTGCTCAGGAGGTTGAGGCAGGAGAATCGCTTGAACCTGGGAGGCGGAGGTTGCAGTGAGCCAAGATCATGCCACTGCACTCCAGCCTGGTCCACAAGAGTGAAACTCCGTCTCAAAAAAAAAAAAAAAAAAAAAAAAACAACTATTGATATAGTCAACAACTTAGATGAATCCCCTGGAAATTATGCTAAGGGAAAAAAAGACAATCCCAAAAGGCTGCATACTGTATGACTCATGTTTATCTAACATTTGTGAAATGATAAAACTTTAGAAAAAAAAGTTTAGTAACTGACAAAGGCTAGAGATGGAGGGGCTAGGCCAGGCATGGTGGCTCCTGCCTGTAATTCCAGCCATTTGGGAGGCCAAGGCAGGCGGATTGCTTGAGCTCACGAGTTCAAGACGAGCTTGAGCAACATGGTAAAACCCCATCTCTACAAAAACATACAAAAATTAGTGGGGCATGGTGGCAAGTGCCTGTAGTTGCAGCTAATCAGGAGGCTGAGGTGGGAGGATCGCTTAAGCCTGGGACACAGAGGTTGCAGTGAGCTGAGATGCAACTACTGCACTCCAGCCTGGGCGGCAGAGCAAGACGCTGTCACATACGAAAAAGAGATGGAAGGTTGCCAAGAAGAAGACGGATGTAGTTTTAAAACGGCTGGCAACAGCAGGGATCCTTATGGTATTAGAAATGTTTAGCAAATTTTTTTTTTTTTTTTTTTGAGACAGAGACATACTCTGTCACCCAGGCTAGAGTGCAGTGGCGCGATCTCAGCTCACTGCAACTTCCGCCTCCTGGGTTCAAGCGTTTCTCCAACCTCAGCCTCCCGAGTAGCTAGGATTACAGGCATGACCCACCATATCCAGCTAATTTTTTTTTTATTTTTAGTAGACACAGGGTTTCACCATGTTGGCCAGACTGGTCTCGAACTACTGACCTCAGGTGATCCAGCCGCCTCAGCCTCCCAAAGTGCTGGGATTACAGGCATGAGCCACTGCACCCAGCGAACATTTAGAAAGTTGACGGGAGTCATGGATATACTAACCTATACAGGTGATAAAAACAAAGAACTTAATATACACACAATGAAAGACTACCAGTAAAACTGGGGACATCCAGAATGTCCTGATAGAAATACAGATTTCTTTTAAGGAAAAAAATAAAATTTAAGGACATCTGAATAAGATGGATAAATTATATGAACGTCAATGCCTAAGTAAGACTGGCTGGACACGGTGGCTCAAGCCTGTAATCCCAACACATTGGGAGGCCGAGGCGGGCGGATCACAAGGTCAGGAGATTGAGACCACCCTGGCTAACACGGTGAAACACCGTCTCTACTAAAAATACAAAAACTAGCTGGGCGTCATAGCACACGCCTGTAGTCCCAGCTACTCGGGAGGCTGAGGCAGGAGAATTGCTTGAACCCGGGAGGTGGAGGTTGCAGTGAGCCGAGATCGAGCCACTGCACTCTAGCCTGGGCGTCAGATGGAGACTCCGACTCAAAAAAAAAAAAAAAACGATTGGTGAAGTACATCAACATCAATATTCTGGTTGTGTGGTATTAGATATTTTTTGCAAAATATTACCATTGCAAAACCAGGCAAAATATACAAGGGACCTCTCTGTATTCTTTTTTTTTTAAGAGACAGGGTCACCCAGGCTGGAGTGCAGTGGCACAATCAGTGTTCACTGTAGCCTCAAACTCCTGGGCTCAAGCAATCCTCCAACCTCAGCCTTCCAAAACACTGGGATTACAGGCATAAGTCACTGTGCCTAGCCCATGGAATTTCCTGATTTTTTTTTTTTTTTTTTTGAGATGGAGTTTCGCTCTTGTAGCCCAGGCTGGAGTGCAATGGCACGATCTTGGCTCACTACAACCTCCGCCTCCCAGGTTCAAGTGATTCTCCTGCCTCAGCCTCCCAAGTAGCTGGGATTACAGGCACGCACCATCACGCCTGGCTAATTTTGTATTTTTAGTAGAGACGGGGTTTCTCCATGTTGGTCAGGCTGGTCTTGGACTCCCAACCTCAGGTGATCCACCTCAGCCTCCCAAAGTGCTGGGATTACAGGCGTGAGCCACCACGCCCAGCCTGGCCATGGAATTTGTTACAACTGCATGTGAATCAACATTTATCTAAACAAAAATCTCATAATAAGAAAATATTCGCGGCTGAGGTGGCTCATGCAGAGTAGGAGAATTGCCTGAAGCCAGAAATTCAAGACCAGCCTGGGCAACATAGCAAGACCCTGTCTCTACCAAATAATTTTTTCTTTAATTAGCCAGGCGTGGTGGCATGGGCCTGTAGTCCCAACTACTCATGAGGCTAAAGTAGGAGAATCACTTTAACACAGGAGGTCTAAACTGCAGTGAATTGTGATCATACTACTAGACTCCAGCCTGAGCAACAGAGCGAGACACTGTCCAAAAAAAAAAAATCTTGTTACATGTTACATGCTCATATGAAAAGATGTCTTAACATATTAACCAAAAGGGAAAAAAAGGGGTGTGTAGAGAGAAGAGACAATTTCTAATAGAATATTAAGAGTGTAAATGAGGGAGTATATGAAAACTGACAAAAATCAAGAGATTTTTATATTCCATTTTTAAGTTTGACCTTTTTTTTGAGACAAAGTCTCACTCTGTCACCCAGGCTGGAGTGCAGTGGCACAATCCCAGCTTACTGCAACCTCTGCCTCCTGGGTTCAAGCGATCCTCCTGCCTCAGCCTCCTGAGTAGCTGGGACTACAGGCATGTGCCACCACACCCAGCTTTTTTTTTTTTTGTATTTTCAGTAGAGACAGGGTTTCACTACGTTGGCCAGGCTGGTCTTGAACTCCTGACCTCAGATAATCCACCCCCTCAGCCTCCCAAAGTGCTGGGATTATAGATGTGAACCACCGCGCCTGGCCAAGTATGACTTTTCTAAATTCAAAAAGGTTCATAGGAATTGCTTTAAAAGGCTACAATTGAGATTATTTAAATTAGATTCAAAAGTAACTGTTCAATTGTTATTATCCCACCACTAAATTTCAGAGACTGGATCTCCTTTCAATGGGCTCCCCTGAAAACCAGGAAGAATAAATTAAACATTTCTATCTAGAACAAAGGACAACCTGCAAAAAGCAACAATGTAATAAACTTACACCACTTAACAGTTGGAATACAGAAAGCTATTGATCCTATTGCACAAATTAAATTATTCTGATTATCAAACAAAAATACAACAAATGCTCCTGATTACTAATTAAAAATGGAAACTGTCAACAGCAGTTAATGTCTTTATCTTACTAATCAAATAAGTTTGGAAAAATAGAGAAAAAAACCCAAAAACTTAGCCAAACACAGTGGCTCATTCCCGTAATCCCAATACGTTGGAAGGCTGAGGGCGGTGGATCACTTGGGCCCAGCCAGGAGCCAAGATCAGGCCACTGCACTCTAGCCTGGGAAACAGTACGAGACCCTGTCTCAGAAAGAAAAAAAAAAAAAAACTCAAAAATATCTTTCTTGAAATTCACAACTCTTTCAAATATACATTTGACTCTTGGCATGCAGCAGTAGGCATCACTTACTGCACACCTACTTCAGAACTAGCAGTGTATTACTTCATATAAATTATCTTGTATCATGGCCAGGAGAGATGGCTCACGCCTGTAATCCTAGCAACTTTGGGAGGCCGAGGTGGGTCGATCACCTGAGGTCAGGAGTTCGACCAGCCTGGCCAACGTGGTGAACTCCATCTCTACTAAAAACACAAAATTAGTCGGGCATGGTGGTGCATGCCTATAATCCAAGCTACTTGGGAGGCTGAGGCAGGAGAATCAACTTGAACCCATGAGGTGGAGGTTGCAGTGAGCCAAGATCGTGCCATTTTGCACTCCAGCCTGGGCGATAGAGACTCTGTCTTAAAAAAAAAAAAAAAAAAAAAAAAAAAAAAGTTATCTTGTATCATAGACTTAACAACCCTCCAACGAAGGTACTAGCCGTAATTTAGAACTGAGGAAATGGGCCTTAGAGACATTAAGGGACTTCTTCCAGTAAACACAGTGCAGTATGCAGTCAGAGATGTCCAACCTAAAACCATTATAATTTATTATCCTTGGCCAGGCGCAGTGGCTCATGCCTGTAATCCCAGCACTTTGGGAGGCTGAGGCAGGCGGATCATAAGGTCAGGAGTTCAAGACCAGCCTAACCAACGTGGTGAAACCCCATCTCTTCTAAAAATACAAAAATTAGCCAGGCATGGTGGCATGCACCTGTAATCCCAGCTACTCAGGAGGCTGAGGCAGGAGAATTGCTTGAACACGGCAGACGGAGATTGCAGTGAGCCAAGATCGCACCACTGCCCTCGAACCTGTGCAACAGAGCAAGACTCCATCTCAAAAAAAAAATTATTATCCTTAATTAGGAGAGTGAAAGTTGAGAATGGAGAAAAAAATTAATGCATGAGATACTAGGAAGCTCAAATTCAAAAAGCCTTAGAAATTGAGTACATAAGGAAATGAAAAAAGAAAAAAAACCAACCAACCTGTAAAGTTTTAGTAATTTGGTCCATTGAAAATGATGAAGGCTGACAATCCACTTATCACCTTTCTAAAATGTACTCACTCCCCTTCCCGAACTGTACCTCTGTAATAGCATCATTCATTCATTAACTCGATATGTCCCCAGTAAAAAGAAGGCACCATGCTATACACTGTTAAGATGCAAAGATGAATCAGACCAGGAGAATAAAGGCATGAGCAAGGGGAGAGTATGGAGCAAGGGACCATTAAGAGTTCAGTTTGGCTGAACTCAGGGTACACAAGGCTCTAGCATCAGATTTGGAAAGGTCAGGACAGGATCCTATCAAAAAGGACACTGAATTTGGGCTTTATTTGTTCAGAAAATGAGGTGTGAGGCATTTAGGTTACAAATTTAAGTAGAGACCCAGTATTTCTCATTTTGGAAGTAGGAAGTAATTTTACACAGGATAGACTGGAAGGAAAGACTAAATGAAGACCAACAATAAAGATGTCATAGAAAAATGAATAAAGGGAGAAACTGAGGGTATCTGTAAAATTTTGTAATAGTAAAAACATTCAACTATACAGCACGGCATATAAGCCTAGATAATACCTTTATCTCCTGACAACCCCACTCCTCCCAGATAGCTAGCCAAGGATTTCTGGCCACTTGCATATGCTATTCCCTCTTACTGGTATGTCTCTGCTCAAACTATAAATAACCACTCTGTGAAGTCCTCCCTGATTATTCTAGGCATGCCTTCCTCCACACTCCCAAAGTACTGCATACATAACACCTACCAGACCACTTAGTATTCTGTATTGTCATTGTTTACACTAGTTTTTGCCACACAGTGAAGTTCCTTAAAAGCAAACTATCTCTTTCCTTTTTTAAATTTTTTTATTTTTTATTACACTGGCAGTGCCTGGCTCAAGAGGTACTCAAATGTATTTTAATCATTTAAATGATTAAGTGACTGCAAGGTTTCCAGCTTTGAGAAGAATAGGATAATGATGTCATCATGAACACGGAAGTAAATGCGTGTTTGGCAATAAAAGAGATGGGTTCAAAATGAAAATAGGCTGGGCGCAGTGGCTCATGCCTGTGATCCCAGCACTTTGGGAAGCAGAGGCAGGCGGATCACTTGAGGTCAGGAGTTTGAGACCAGCATGGCCAACATGGCAAAACCCTGTCTCTACTAAAAATACAAAAATTAGCCAGGCATGGTGGTGGGCGCCTGTAGTCCCAGCTACTTAGGAGGCTGAGGCAGGAGAATCACTTGAACCCAGAAGGCAGAGGTTGCAGTGAGCCGAGATGGCACCACTGCACTACAGCCTGGGTGACAGAGAAAGACCCTGTCCAAAGGAAAAATAAAAAAGGAAATAATATTACATTTTAGGTGAATACAACACAAGGTAGAGGAGCAGCTTAGTTGACAATTAGAATTTCTTGGTTTGAAGTCAGTTCAGAAGAGAGTTTCATAGAGTGGAGTAGCAGCAGAATCAATGAAAGTGAATGAGACTGCAGAGAAAGAGGAAGAAAAAGAGAACAAGGACGCAAAAAAGGACTGTTTGAGAAGTGGTATGCAGGTCGTGGTGGCTTACACCTGTAATTCCAGCACTTTGAAAGACTGAAGCAGGTGGATCACTTGAGGTCAGGGGTTCGAGACCAGCCTGGCCAACATGGTGAAACCTGTCTCTGCTAAAAATACAAAAATTAGCCAAGCATGGTGGAGGGCGCCTGCAATCCCAGCTACTTGGGAGGCTGAGGCACAAGAATCTCTTGAACCCAGGAGATGGAGGTTGCCGTGGGCTAAGGTCACACCACTGCACTCAAGCCTGGGCAACAGAGCAAGAATTCATCTTAAAAAAAAAAAAAAAAAAAGGCTGCGCATGGTGGCTCACGCCTGTAATCCCAGCACTTTGGGAGGCCAAGGCGGGTGGATCATGAGGTCAGGAGTTCAAGACCAGCCTGGCCAAGATGGTGAAACCCCGTCTCTACTAAAAATATAAAAATTAGCTGGTTGCGGTGGCGGGCGCCTGTAATCCCAGCTACCCCAGAGGCTGAGGCAGAGAATTGCTTGAACCTGGGAGGCAGAGGTTGCAGTGAGCCAAGATCGCCCCACTGCACTCCAGCCTGGGTGACAGAGTGAGACTCTGTCTCAAAACAAAAACAAAAACAAACAAAAAAGGTCACCCAGCAAGGAGGGAGTCGGAGAGAGAGCAGAACCTCAGGTGTGAAGAGATCAATTTTCTTCCAAGATAGCTAAGGAGGGAGTAGAAAATTGTGGGATGATGGGTAGAGAAGAGGAAGGAACCTCTGAGGAATCATTTTTGTCTCAGGCAGCAAAACTATAAGCCTTAGACATCATCTGCCTCATCTCTCTCCATTCCTCAAATCCAGACTCCAATCTGCCTCCAGATCAGGTAGCCCCAAAAAAGCTGCCAATTTTCTCCCTTTGAAATAATCTTTTAGATTTACCCCCTTTCTTTAGAGTACTCACTGTGCTCATTTTTTTTTTTAAGAGACAGAATCTCATTATATTGCCTAGGTTGGAGTGCAGTGGCTATTCACAGGCACAATCACAGCTAATTGCAGCCTCAAGTGATCCTCCTGCCTCGGCCTCCAGAGTAGCTAGGACTACAGGTACATGCCACTGGGCCGATTCTTAAGTCTTAATTACTATTGCAACATACCCTACATCCTAACCTTGCCTCTAATCTCCCCTACTCAAAGTCTTCCAAACAGATTTTACATCACTTCTCAGCTAAAATCTCTCAAGGGCTGCCAGTTCCCATCACATCAATACCAAATGCTTCAGTCTGAATTTCTAGGCCCCATTACCTGACTACATCCATCCTACCCAAGCAATCTCCAACAAGTATCCTCTGAAAATGCCATGCTCATTTAATTCTCCACATCCAAAGCACCTAGCCTGTCTCAACAACAACAAAGCATAAAGCCTTTGTACACTGGGAAGAATTAGAAAATATCAGCCCAATTAAATATAAAAGTACCAGGGCAGGATTATAAATTGTAATGACAATCACTTCACTGTATGCAGAGAAAATAAGAGCACATGATGGTAAACTGAAGAGGCTACTAATTCGTGACAAGAGGCAAACAGTCCACTTAGAGGTAGATACACAAAATAACAGAAAATATGACCCTTCTTTCTCTAATTCCAGACAGGAAATCTACAACCCTAATAACTACTCTTACCCACTGCCAAGAGAATTTTCTCCTTTTTTTTTTTTTTTGACAGGATCTTGCTCTGTTGCCTAGGCTGGAATGCAGTGGCATGATCATGGCTCACTGCAGTCTCAAACTTCTGGCCTTAAGTGATCCTACTACTGCCTCAGCCTCCTGAGTAGCTGGGACTACAGGCATACCACCACATCCAACTGAGTGTAGAGACAGGATCTCACTATGTTGCCCAGTCTAGTTTCGAACTCTGGGCCCCAAGCAATCCTTTTGTCTCGGCTTCCCAACTTGCTAGATTTACAGGTGTTAGCCACCAAGCCCAGCCAAAATTACAGACAAAAAGAGACAAATAGCAATTTGCTAAGGATTTTCTAAAATTCCCAGCATAGTAACAACACCTACTGTATCAATAACTTAAATCAACTGTGAACAAGTTGAATACATTAATATCATATGACTACATACAAAAGTTATTTTTAATTACACTTTTCTCAAGCTGTATTGCTTACCTAACTTTGCATTCTAAGATTGACCGCTTTTTTTTTTTTTTTTTTTTTTTTTTTTGAGATGGAGTCTCCCTCTGTCTCAAGGCTGGAGTGCAGTGGCACAATCTCGGCTCACTGCAACCTCCGCCTCCCGGGTTCAAGTGATTCTCCTGCCTCAACCTCCCGAGTAGATGGGACTACAGGCGCCTGCCACCACGCCCAGCTAATTTTTGTATTTTTAGTAGAGACGGGGTTTCACCATGTCGGCCAGGATGGTTTTTTTTTTTTCTTGAGAGGGAGTTTCGCTCTTGTTGCCCAGGCTGGAGTGCAATGGGGCGATCTCAACTCACTGCAACCTCAGCCTCCCGGGTTCAAGTGATTCTCCTGCCTCAGCCTCCCAAATAGCTGAGATTACAGGCTCCCGCCACCATGCCTAGCTAATTTTTTGTATTTTTAGTAGAGACAGGGTTTTGCCATGTTGGCCAGGCTGGTCTTGAAATCCTCATCTCAGGTGATCCACCCGCCTCAGCCTCCCAAAGTGCTGGGATTACAGGCGTGAGCCACCATGCCCACCCTGACCTCACTTTTTAAGTCCTCAGTCTGAGGCCGGGCTCCGTGGCTCACACCTGTAATCCCAGCACTTTGGGAGGCTGAGGCGGGTGGATCACCTGAGGTCAGGAGTTCGAGACCAGCTGGGCCAACATGGTAAAACCCCATCTCTACTAAAAATACAAAAATTAGCTGGGGTGGTGGTGCGCACCTGTAATCCCAGCTACTCGGAAGGCTGAGGCAGGAGAACTGCTTGAACCCAGAAGGCGGAGGTTGCAGTGAGCCGAGATCATGCCATTGCACTCCAGCCTGTGCGACAAGAGTGAAACTTCGTCTCAAAAAAAAAAAATGTCCTCAGTTTAAAAATATCAAAGGCAAAAATAAAGGCAATAGATTTCAATCACAACTTTGAACCAAATTCCTAAAATAATAAATTAGGGGATGGGTACGGTGGTTCACGCCTGTAATCCCAGCACTTTGGGAGGCCAAGGTGGGCGGATCACCTGAGGTCAGGAGTTCGAGACCAGCCTGGCCCACATGGTGAAACCTCGTCTCTAATAAAAATACAAAAAGTAGTCAGGCATGGTGGTGCACACCTGTAGTCCCAGCTACTCAGGAGGCTGAGGTGGGAGAATCGCTTGAACCCAGGAGGAGGTGGTTGAAGTGAGCTGAGATCGCACCACTACACTCCAGCCTGGGTGACAGCATGACTGTGTCTCAAAAAAATAAATAAACTACACACTTGCTTCTTCAAGGTCATAAAGTCTTTGAGCAATTTCAATTTCTCCCTGAAAAAAAAACTTCTACATTTATACATTTGCTAACTCCCATTTTAGACATGTAACCTACTATCTAAAGGCTCCAATATTTTTTTTTTTTTTTTTTTTTTTTTTTGAGACAGAGTTTCACTCTTGTTGCCCAGTATGGAGTGCAATGGCGCAATCTTGGCTCACTGCAACCTCTGCCTCCCGGGTTCAAGCGATTCTCCTGCCTCAGCCTCTCGAGTAGCTGGGATTACAGTTGCCCACCATCACGCCCGGCTAATTTTTGTAGAGACGGAGTTTCACCATGTTGGCCAGACTGGTCTCAAACTCCTGACCTCAGGTGATCTGTCCACCTCAGCCTCCCAAAGTGCTGGGACTACAGGTGTGAGCCACCACACTCAGCCTTCATTTTTTTTTTAATAGAACCAATACTCCACTAACATCTCTTTGACGAGAAACAGGTTTACAATTCTATTTGTATGCTTCTAGAGAAACATCTATCTCCATTCTCAGATTTAAATTTATGTGCAAAAACAAAGACACGATATATATATAAAATAAATTTCAACGTGAACCCAAGAAAAAGGATTTGTCTGAGCTGCCAATAGGTTTTCAAAACAGCCTACCCACCCTAATGTGTAGGACAATTCAGACTCAAGATAACCACTAAAGCAAATTTTTTTAAATCCGCAATTGCCAAGAAACCAAGGAGTACCAAGGCACAATTAAGATACAAATCAACAGAAACAAAAGTGACACACCCATATTCTCCCTCTGTAACTTTAAAGAAGAGCAGGGATATAAGGTAAAGCGAATGTTTAATGAACTCAGAATAACAACATACCATAAAAGTTTTTCTTATAAAAACTTAATGTGGTATGAGACATTTGTTGGCCAAAAAAAATTCTCTTTGCTAACATTACCGGCGGTGACCAAACAATGTGTTTGGGCAGAAACAAAATCAATATCAAATATTAATATTTAAAGCTGAAGGAATCTTATAGCAATCAAGAACTTTTGGAATTTAGACGCAATAAAATTGAGGCTAAGAGAAGTGAACTGATCATTTAGCTAGAAAGTCAAGAAATTCTTCATAAGCTCAAATAAAAACAAATGTTATCATTTATCACCCTCTAACAATACTTGACAGCATTACTGAAAACAACTCAAATAAGATACTCTCCATTTCTATACACACAGAATATATACATATCACACATACACATACACACTTCAAAATCTGAAACTACTGTAGTTCTAGCTGATGCAGGAGGATCGAATGAGCCCAGGAGTCCCGACGCCAGCCTGGGCAACATGACAAGGCCAGTCTCTAAACAATAAATAAATATAAAACTTTGTCTTAGTTAGTGTTCTGTTAAAATAAAATAAAATAAAACAAAACAAAACAAAACAAAACAAAACTAGAAAAACTTCAAGAGCTAATGGTGATACAAAAATTAGCCGGGCGTGGTGATGGGTACCAGTAATCCCAGCTACTCGGGAGGGTGAGGCAGGAGAATCGCTTGAACCCAAGAGGCAGAGGTTGCAGTGATCAACCACTGCACTCCAGTCTGGCAACAGAGTGAGACTCTACCTCAAAAAAAAAAAAAAAAAAAAAGAGCTAATGGTGGCAGTTATCAAAAGCACAGGATGCTATACCTTCAAAACAGGTAGTTCAGAAAAACTAGCCTAATTTAGATTTTGACAATGTCCAAGAAAACTTCATCTTAGCCACTTTAATCTGTGTTCAAAATGCCCTTCAACCTGAAGTAAGAGTCAAGTCATCAAGTAAAAAAATAATCTGCCACATATAGCAACAGGACTCCAAGTACTAAATTGGTTCACCTGCACTCATGGTGCTAGCAGGCAAAACCCATCTTTTTTTTTTTTTTTAATCATATATGTATACCTCCAACTTGAGAAATTAAACCTGAACTCAATCAAATGCCTTTAAAAGCATTAGCCTACTCTCAATGAAGAGTTATTTGGAAAAAGCTTAAAACAACCAAATTCATACAACAGAGATAAATTTAAAAATCAAAGTAAAATTTTGCCCAAAGCTTATGATTAGCAATAGGATTTCAGCTGTGAACTGATAAGCAACCAAAAACAAATTTGTTACAAGTTTCCCTTTAAGTGGCCTGTATATATACATATATGTATATATTTAAGTTGTACCAAAAACTGCTTACAAATGGCAATTCCTGTGAAGTAGATGATGATGAAGTTCCAGGTAATTCTAGCATGTTTCCTAATGTACTGGTACTGGAATCTGGATCATCCTGAAAAGATAAATTTATTGAGTTTAATTGCTCTTCTATTGTAATGTTTGTGTCTCCTAGTGAAAAGGGGGCTGGGAGAAGGGCTGCTTTTTCATTGCTGCCGTCCACTTCATTTCTTTGCTTATTTTTCTGTGTTTCAGTCTGAGGAGCTAATGGCAAGAATGGCGATTTGACTGCACCGTGTCTACTCTCTGGTGTGCTGTCTTGTTCACTTCCCATGGCCACTTTTACACCATTCTCTGATTTAGTCTCATAATTGCAGGTGGCATTGGTCTGAGTTTCCTCAAAGATCTCCTCTATACTCTCATCCTCTGTGACTGGCTGTTCTGGGTCCATTTCAGAATCTACATCTGCATCGTCCACACAAGTAAAATTCTCAAAGTGCAGAAAGCCATTCTTGATAGTCTTTGTTACTTTTACCTGGAGTTCAGGGGAGTTATTACAAGAGGGTTCCTGTTTCATAGCAAGTGCTGTAGGACCACCAGGACTCAAGGAAGTGCAAACAATTGGCGTCTGAGCTCTTGAATCACTTTTTTCAGGGTCTTGAAAGGATTCTGATCCATCAGCAGACCCATTTAAATACTCTACATTGATCATGGAGGCCAAATCCTGTAGTCTCCGCAGTGGAATGTAACAAGACGGAGAATCTTGTCCATAAGCATTTTGGGATGTTCCACTGACAGTCGATAACTGCATAGTACACCCATTAAGTGGCTCAGAAAAATTGGATTGACCATTACCGAAAGGGCTGTCCTTGTCTTCAGGGGCATCTAAATTCACTGGATTGGAAAAGGGCAGCAGACAATTTCTTCTGGGTAGTTCACAGGTCTGATCCATCCTGGGCCGGCATCAACCTGGAATCCAAAAGCACAGCAATTAATCTGAGTTAATAGGCCATCTGACTCGACTCTTTAAAATGGCAGCCACTTCAAGGCCTAGTGGCCTCTATGCCTTTCTGCTGCACTTCCATGGGCAGAAAAAGTTCCCCCGACTGGAGATGAAAAAATGGCCTCGATGAGCCTCTGAAAACTCCATTTTCCCGAAGCTGGGCCGATCCTGCTACATAGAAACAGCCCGTCTCTTTTTCCTCCTCTGTAGACTGGTGGACACTTGGGATGAACTAAAATTAAAACCCCTCTGCCCGTCAAAATTCCCAATTCTCAAACAGGACTCGTCCTCCCCCTCGCCAGGACCCCTCGCCAGGGGTCGAGCAGCTGGATCTCTCAAAAGCAAAAGGCTGCGGGGTCCGAGGGGGGCTCCTGGACCCTGCACAAAAAGGTACCCCCCCCCTTCCTGGCTCGCTAGGGCGCAGCGGTCACAATAGCGCTGCACCCTGCGCCCAGCCAGCGCCGGAGCCTTTGCAGCGGCGGTGCGCAGGCCGCAGGCGAGCCGGCCGAGGCGGGTGCACCCCAGAGCTCGCCTTCCTGAATGCAGGCCTGCTGGATCCGCAGCTGCAGGGCCCAGAGGCCTGGACCCGGCAGAGGGAGAAACCGAGGCGGCCAGCGAAGCCCAGTCAGGGTAGCAGCAGCTGCTACAGCTCGAAAAACATGGCTGCTGCCGACGCCGCCGCCGCCTGCCCGGGCCGCGCTCCTTCCCGCAGCCGCGGCAGCACCTCCCAGCCGAGCCGATCGCTCTCATCAATATTCAGCAGCAAGCAAAGTTTGCTGCGGGAGGGCAGCCGGCCCCGCGCCCCGCAGCCTGCTACCTGAGGGGAGGCGGAGGCCGAGGTGTTCGCAGGCGGCCGGCGGGGCACGGGCCGCGCCGGGAGGAAGTTCGCGGCAGCCCGGCCAGCTAGGCCTGAGCCCGGCTGGTAGTGATGGAGGAGGAGGAGGGGGAGGGGGCCGGCGGCTGCAGCGCCGCCGGCCACCAACCCCGCATCGCGCCTGGCCCTCCCCCGAGCCCCTCACCTTACGGCCACCACCATCTTCCCCGCCCGGCCACCCTCCTCCCTCCCTTCTCCTCGCGCCTGCCCGCCGCCCACCCCAGCGCACTAGTTACCGTGCCCCGCGCCCCCTCCCGGGCCAGCTGGGGGGAGGGGGTGACCCTCATTACACTGGGGTGCGAGCGGAGCGGTGGGGAGAGAGCGGGGCCGCTCGCCGCACCCCCCTCCCCCCGCGTCTCTCTTCAGGGGAGAAGGCAGCGAGCGCGACCTGCCCCGGCCTATTCCGCCGCCGCCTCCTCCTCCTCACACCCCCACCGCGCGCGCCCCCGCGGCCGCGCGTGCGACCGAGCGCCTCGCGCCGGCCCGCGTGCGGCTGGGCCCGGAGTGCGCGCGCACCCCTTCCCCCACCGAGCGCGCGCGTTCCCTTCCCTCACTCTTCGGGGTTCAGGGCGGGTGAAGTCGGGCTTGTGAGAGCGCCGCCCAATCAGCGGAGCTGCCGCTGCCGCCCCCTCCCCTCCCCCTGCGCGCCCGCTCGCGGCCGGGGCCTACGGGCCGGCCCGGCTGCCCGGGCGGGGCCTGAGGCGGGCTCCCCAGGGGCCTCGCGCGCCTCCTTGGAGTGTCGGGGCCTGCGGGCGTCGTGGGTGGCATTCCGATCCCCTCACCTACCTCGGGGCACGGCGCTGGCCTCGGGCCGCACACGGCTCCCGCACCCTACGCGTCTCGAACCCCAACCCAGGCGGCACCTGGCGCGGCTGAGGCCTGTCCGATCGTCCCGCCAGCCCTGCTCGGGCCCGCGTCAGTCCCGGCCTCCATCTTAGGTTACAGCCCAGGCTCCCCATCCACTGGGCACCTGCCCTCAGCCCGCTGGGTTCGGCCCGAGGCCAAGGCAACCCCCCTCCTGCCGCAGGGCTCACCTGGGGGCTTGGGCTGGGGTCTTCGAGGCCTCAGGCCCCGAGCAGACGCGGCCGCAGGTGAACCCCCCTACCCGGCCGCACCCCAAACCCACACCACCACCACCACCACCACCACAGACCAAGCTGAGCAGGAAACAAAATGGAGGCAGCAGCTCGGGTCTGCCTCCCTGAGCCAAGCCTGTGCAGCCCCAGGGCTCCCTCCTGTCTCAGGCTCGACGCCCGCGAGGCAGAGGCTGGATCGTCCCGGGTGCCGCGGGCAGCCGCCCTACAGCAGCGCAGACGGGCCGGGGACTCGGCCCTGCGGTGCCCACAGCCCCTCACCCACCACCCCTTCCCTTCCCCCTCCCCCCATCCCTCTCCCTCCCCTTGCCGGGCCGTGCGGGGTGAGCGGCTCTGGGGAGCCGGGTCGGGTTACCCGCCCGGGCACTGCTCGCCCGGCCGTGGCCTCCGCGGGGGAACGAAGCCAGGCGACCCCAGCGCTGAGCCCACCCCCGGCACCGAGCCGGGCAGCAGCCTGACAGCGCGTCCGCACCTCGGCCTGCAGCCGTGCGGCCCCCGCCCAGGGAGGCCGAGTCCCCAGCCCGGGCCCAGCCGGGACGAAGCTCCCTCACCACCCCCGAGCCCAAGGGTCCTCGCAGCCTCGGGCGGGGCGAGGGGAACGCCGGGGGAGGGGGTCCTCTAGTCCCTGCACCGCCTCCCGCGCCTAGTCAAGGTCTGGGCCTGGCACGGGGGCTCGGGCAGCGGGCGCCGGCCGGCGTGGGTATGTGCGTGCGCGCCGGGCTGGGGGCCGGGACGGGACGGGCCGCGCCTCGCACCGCGGACGCTGCAGTTCTCGGCACCCAGGCAGATGGCCCTCTCGTGCCACCGCCGGCCAGAGCGGGCCGCCTGCTCCGCAGCCCGGTTCCCCGGGGAGTGCGCGCCTCGCCCCTGAGGGCCGGGCATCTGGACCCCAGCGGAGCTGCGCCGGGACACGGGACCGCCCGGCTGGCCGGGACAAGCCCGCTGGCGCAGCCCTCGGCCTGGGGCCTCACGGCCTGCATCCTGCACCGGGCCCGCAGCACCGACTCTAGCACGACCGCGTGGCGTCCAATCCCCCAAGACAGCGGAAGGGCGGGACAGGGAGCCCAAGCTGGGCCTGAACTTGCGACTCCAGCCCCTCGGGCCCTTCCCCCAGCCCGGACTCCGTCGCCCCCTGGGCTTGATCCCCACCAAGAAGCTCACCTCACGAGTTACCTGGTCCCTAGGGCGCTAAGCGCCTTCTCGCTGTTCAGAGAAAGCCGGATCCCGCCGCCATAAAAATTCCGCCTCCTCCAGAAAGCCTTCTGTGATTAGATTTGGAGTTAACTCCATCTCAAGCTGAGGGCACCGCCCTCGAGGGCCACGTGACTACTATTCTTCCCATGGCTTAGTAAATGTGCATAGTTATTGCCCCAGTGGACTGTTTACTCACTGCCTTCTGTTAACTTTGAGCCCACCTGGGAGAAAGGCCATTTTTGGCGTTGCCCTGTGTGACATTAGTGCTGGCCAGCTAAACTCCATCCTTCCCCTGCCTTCACCCAGCGACTGGCCCAGCAGGCGTGGAGCTCGAGATGCTCTTACCCTTTTGCTCTCCAAGGCCCACAGTCCAGTGATGGAGGCTCCCAAGTCAACAGGCCCTTAGCACATGTCTGCAAGTGCCGGATGCAGACCCTGCCAAGACAGCAAGTGGGCTTTGTTAGAGGGAAAGTGCCCACTGGAACGGGACTGATGAGAGGGCTGTGACCTCAGGGAGGCTCCTTCTGTTGAAGAGTCTGAGGTACCCTGAAGATTCTCAGGTGCAAAGTCAGGTTGGTAGTTGTCTATGTGCTGGGACCAACCAGAGAAAAGTCGAGTCTATACCTACAAGGGCCAGCTCTTTGTTCTGCTAGGGTCACTCACCCTGCTAATCCCATCTGGGCAATTCGACTCAACAGGCAAGCTCTGACTGGTTCCTTCTTCACACCTAATAATTTGAGCCAATCATTTTGACTGACAATTACTCCTCTGCCAATTGCCCCAATTCATCAATGTTCCTCCCAGTCCTTTACTTTGCCACTAACCATCCTGAGGGCCTGAGACCTGCCTTGAACTAGTCACTTAACAGTCCTGAGCCTCAGTTTCCCCATCTGCAACTTCCAATGCACAGCACTGGCTGCGAAGCTTCTGTAAGGTACAGGTCTAAGTGTTAGCAGCCTGCACTCAGACTTAGTTACAGGCTGAGCACTTGATGAGTGCTGAAATGTAATTCATCGCTTCATTCAGCAACCATTTCCTGCATTCCAGGCAGTGTGCTGAGTGCTGGGGAAACAAAAGATGAGATCCTGGCCTCGGGAAAAGACAGTTAAATAAAGGTGCTAAGGTGTGAAAATAGGGTTGAGACAACAGTTTCTTCCAAAGCTCACCTCTGAACAACACTGCCCTGCAGAACCCCTCTCTCCCACCTCCCAGCTCCTCTGGAAGACTGAGGGCCAAAAGGAGATTGGCAGCTGGGGATGAACTGCTTGCTGACAGGTCTGGGGGAGAAGACCAGGACCCCAGGGAAAACCTCTCAGACTTCTCTGGGATAACCCCTGAGGGCCTTACCTGCCTCTTAGAGTAAAACTTGGCCACAGAGGTCTCAATCACAGCCGACCCATCTCCAGCCTCCCCATCTGGCAGGCCCTGGCCAAGCATCTCATGTGTGCCAGCACTAGGTTGAGAAGATCCACAGCGCCATAGATTCTCACAAGGACACTGACTCCTTGAGTGGGGGCAGAAGGGAGAGGACTGTGTCCCTGTAGGGTGGGGGCCTGGGATGTACACTCAGCTCTCCTCTGGCTGGTTGTCTCAATCCAGGGACCTTTTCTGGGCCTGTGACTCCCATCCTTAGGACTGAGATAAGAATCGGTAAACACTTGCTGGGTCTGTACTAGTGTACTGGACACTGTCCTGGGCACTTCACATACAGTCGTTCCTATGACCCTTCACCAGCCCTACGAAGAATTGAGGTCCAAGAGACTAAGCCCTCATGCAAGGTGTCAGCACCTTAACTCTCACCTGGTATGATGGGCCTCACGTGCTTGCTCTCAGCCTGTCCACCCTACACATACTGCCTGTGAAAAGCCCAGCATGGTGCTTACACACAGGTGCCCAGAAATTTGAATGACAGGCAGAGGGACTCTACCTTGGGCTGAGTTTCCTCATCTGTAAATCTTGGTTACTGATAATTCCTACCCTGGTGAGATATAATAGATACCTGTTGGGACATTTGGCCAATGTACAGTGACCTCTTTTTTCTTAGAACCACCCCTTTTCATTCATTAATTCCATAAATATTTTGGGGCTTCCCGTCATAGCCTTGTGGAAAAAGCAGACAGGTAATAACAAGGCAGAGAACTGAGTACTGAGAGAGAAGCCAAGGGTGCTGGAGAAGCTGAGAATGCCCTTGAAACTAACTCAGGGGTATCCTTGAGGAAGCAACATCCAGAGAGAGTCCTGGAGGATATTCAGGAATAGCCAGGCAAGAAGGGGAAGAGGCAGAGATTCCAGCAGAGTCCAGAGAAACACCAGGCTTCAGAGGAACTGACCACAACAAGCATGTCTAGTGTATGTGCCGGGGCAGAGGTAATGAGTGCAGAAAGAGGCTCAACCAAGGATGGGGCAGACACAGAGCCTCACCCTTCAGGGCTTGGTTGGTTAAGTTAAAGAGTTGAAGCTTTATCTGGAAGGCAGTAAGCAGCCATGGAAGGTGAGGGAGGAGGATAATGACGTGATGGCATCTGAGCAGTAGAAAGCTCACTCTTCTGTGTCCAGAAGACACTGGTTCCTCCCCTAGAAACACAACTCCAGCAAGGGCTCTGCCTGTTGTTACAATAACAGTTGTAGCTTATCCTCCTCTGTTCCAGCTACCCTGCAGGATACAAAATTACTCCTCTGAGATGGGTATTATTGTTATCCCCATCTTCTAGAAAGGAAGCATGACTTGCCCAGAGACAAACTCCCATCCTAGTTCCAGCTCCTTGTTCCCACTGAACAGGAACAGCATCTGCCTTCTGACTAAACAATTAGGTCTTGGGAGAGGCATGGAGGCCTTTGGTAATTAATCCTGAACATAGCTGGTGAACACCAGGACCATGCCTTCTGATGGGTCTAGGAGCTGTTTCCTTCCTCTCCCCACCCACGGATTTCCCCAAAATTGAATCAGTTTTCAACTTAAGATCAAGGAAGGCCTGACCACATCTGAGACCAGGCAGCCCTCCAGCAGTCTCCTTCCTGCCCCAAATACCAGGTCCTGTCGCTAACCTGAGCCTGTACGCCCAGCCCCAGCCCGAAGGACTCAAGCATCCACCTTTAAGTTTTCTTCTTCTTAAACCTCCTTCTGAAGCTTGGTATGGTGGCCACTAATCCCTGCCCTCCTGCTCTCACTTCCCCCAACTGCCCAGTGCCAGGACAAGCCACATCCTGTCCAGCCTGTGCTCATGCCAGTCACTGTGCCTTTTCCCCTGGGCAGACTCCATTCATCCTGTTTAGAAGACTCCCCCTCCTGGTAGTCTTCCCACCCCTACAGGCAGCCATTTTCCCCTGAGTCCTGGTAGTAACTAATGGCTTCTAAATCTGGTCTCATCCAGTTGGACAGTCACTTCCAACAAGACTAAGGACATATACTCTCTGACCTCCAGTGAACAGGCCCCGACTGTGAAGCTCAGAGTGAGTGCTCCAGAAACATTTCATGATGCCTGATCTATCCCCTCCTCTCCTCTCCAAGCCTGTGTCTCCATCAGACAGAATTGTGGTTTCAATAACGGACCAAAGGAGTTGTACAAAACTCAGATCCTCCCAAAAAGGATTCAAGATGTTTGAGGAACAAACAGCCTTTGGTGCCAGACAATGCTTTACAAAGCATAAGAGGCCAGGTACAGTGGTGCACGCCTTTAGTCCCAGCACTTTGGAAGGCTGAGGCAGACGGATCGCTTGAGCCCAGGAGTTCAAGACCAGCCTGGGCAATATGGCTAAACCTTGTCTCTACAAAAAATACAAAAAGTAGGCCAGGCGCTGTGGCTCACATCTGTAATCCCAGCACTTTGGGAGGCCAAGGCAGGTGGGTCACATGAGGTCAGGAGTTTGAGACCAGCCTGACCAACATGGTGAAACCCCGTCTCTACTAAAAATACAAAATTAGCCGGATGTGGTGGCACACACCTGTAATCCCAGCTATTCGCGGGGCTGAGGCAGGAGAATCGCTTGAACCCAAGAGGCTGAGGTTGCAGTGAGCTGAGATCGCGCCATTTCACTCCACCCTGGTCCACAAGGCGAAACTCCATTTAAAAAAACAAACAAACAAACAAATTATCCTGGTGTGGTGGTGTATGATTCGCACCCATAGTCCCAGCTACTTGGCAGGCTGAGGTGGGAGGATCGCTTGAGCCCAGGATGTGGAGGCTGCAGTGAGCCATGTTCATGCCATTGCACTTCAGCCTGGGTGACAGAGTGAGACTCTGGCTCCAATAAATAAATAAATAAAAGTATAAGAGACCTTATGACCAGGCTCAGTGGCTCATGCCTGTAATCCCAGCACTTTGGGAGGCCGAGGAGGGCGGATCACAAGGTCAGGGGTTCGAGACCAGCCTGGCCAACATGGTGAAACCCCGTCTCTACTAAAGATACAAAAGATTAGCTGGGCGTGGTGGCACGTGCCTGTAATCCCAGCTACAAGGGAGGCTGAGGCAGGAGAATCGCTTGAACCTGGCAGGTGGAGGTTGCAGTAAGCTGAGATCCTGCCATTGCACTCTAGCCTGGGCTACAGGGCGAGACTCCGTCTCAAAAACAAAAAGAGCTTACGTGACCTGGAGTCAGATGGATACAAATTCAAACTGCAGCTGGGCCATTTACCAGGAATGTCATTTTCGCTCTTTGAGCCTCACAAATGGGATAGCTATGAAGATAAAATATTCAAAGTATGTATAACCTGGCCCTGGGCCCAGCACAAAGCAGCTGCCCACTGGGCACCTCCTTCAGGATGCCCCCAGGTTCCTCAACCCAATTATCTGTCTTCTCTCTCCCACCCCAATCCTGCTCCTTCTCTAGGCATCTGATTTTGTTGGATGCACCCCCAGCTTCATATCAAGCCAAGCACTTCTGAACCTACTGATTCAAAACAGAGGAAGAGAAAGTGAGAGAATGCTGGGTTCTGGCAGTGCTTGGATCAGGGAGTGGAAGGAGGAGTATGGGGAAAGGGGGAGGTCTCCAGCCAGTGGCCAGAAAGGTGGCTGCACCTCCTCCTGGGTGAGGATTAGGGTTTATAGCTCACCCACCCACACCTACCCCTTGTTGCCCCTCAAAGAGAAGATATCCTATTTTACAGATGAAAACAAAGGCTGAAAAGCAGCTCATGAAATCACTGCTCTTGCTAGTAGAGGAATGACAAAGAGTTTGTACCCAGTAGTTGCTCAATAAATACTAAAAGGGCTGGGCGTGGTGGCTGAAGCCTATAATCCCAGCACTTTGGGATGCCGAGGTGGGTGGATCACTGGAGGGCAGGAGTTGAAGACCAGACTGGGCAACGAAACCTCGTCTCTACAAAAAATTAGCTGGGCGTTGGCCGGGCGCGGTGGCTCACGCCTGTAATCCCAGCACTTTGGGAGGCCAAGGCGGGCAGATCACAAGGTCAGGAGATCAAGACCATCCCGGCTAACACGGTGAAACCCTGTCTCTACTAAAAATACAAAAATTAGCCGGGTGTGGTGGCACACACCTGTAATCCCAGCTACTCGGGAGGCTGAGACAGAAGAATCGCTTGAACCCGGGAGGCGGAGGTTGTAGTGAGCTGAGATTGCGCCACTGCACTCCAGCCTGGGTGACATAGTAAGGCTCTGTCTCAAAAAAAAAAAAAAAAAAAAAAAATACCCAGAGGCCAGGTCTGGTGGCTCACGCCTGTAATCCCAGCACTTTGGGAGGCCGAGGTGGGCAGATCACTTGAGGTCAGGAGTTTGAAACCAGCCTGGCCAATATGGCGAAACCCCCTCTCTACTAAAACTACAAAAATTAGCTGAGCGTGGTGGTGCACGCCTGTAATCCCAGCTACTCGGCAGGCTTAGGTAGGAGAATCTCTTGAAGCTGGGAGGCAGAGGTTGCAGTGACCCAAGATCACATCAGTGCACTCCAGCCTGGGTGACAGAGCGAGATTCTGTCTCAAAAAAAAAAAAAGAACACCCTCCAGAGCTGTAGATTCAGCTAGTTTGATTTATAGAAAATGTGCCTGAAATGGCAAAGGCAGACCCCATCATCAAATCCCTCAGCCAGGCTGGGTGCAGTGGCTCACACCTGTAATCCCAGCACTTTAGGAGGCCTAGGTGGGTGGATCACAAAAGGTCAGGAGTTTGAGACCAGCCTGACCAACATGGTGAAACCCTATCTCCACTAAAAATACAAAAATTAGCCAGCCATAGTGGTGCACACTTGTAATCCCAGCTACTTGGGACGCTAAGGCATGAAAATTGCTTGAACCCGGGAGTCTGAGGTTGCAGTGAGCCAGGATCACACCACTGCACTCCAGCCTGGGCAACAGAGCGAGACTTTGCGTCAAAAAAAAAAAAAAAAAAAAAAAAAAAAAAAAAAAAAAAAAGGCCTTCAGCCAACTCAGATTGACTTTCAGTCAGAAAAGATCTGACTTCGTTTCTCATGAAAACCAGTGTTAGGCTGGATGTGGTGGCTCACGCCTGTAATCCCAGCACTTTGAGAGGCTGAGGTGGGTGGATTACCTGAGGTCAGGAGTTCAAGACCAGCCTGGCCAACATGGTGAAACCCTATCTCTACTAAAAATACAAAAAATTAGCCCAGCATGGTGGCGGGCACCTGTAATCCCAGCTACTTGGAAGGGTAAGGCAGAAGAATTGCTTGAACCCAGGAGGCAGAGGTTGCAGTGAGCTGAGATCACATGATTGCACTCCAGCCCGGGTAACAGGAGCGAAACTCCGTCTCGGAAAAAAAAAAAAAAGAAAGAAGTAAACCAGTGTTCCAGTGTTAGTATGCATCCCTGTGACAGCCATCCCCTGCTGGATTCTAATTCTAGAACAGACAGACAAGATCAGAGCGTAGCCCGAGTTTGTTGGGTAAGGCCTGGGAAACTCTGCAGGCTCCCCAGCACCCAGTCTCTGAGGCACCCGCCCCCCACCCCCGCCAACTCCGAAGGAGATTCACTTGGGTGAGATGTGGCTTTTCCCTTCTTAGTGAGAAACTGGGAGAAAGAAGACCGAAGAGATGTGATTTCTCAGGCCCACCGAGGACAAATGGAAGGTGCAGCCTGGGAACTTGTTCTTCTAACTCCAGCCATACTCAGAACAATCTGGAAAATCTTCATATCTCTCAGGCAAAAACTTTAAGCAAAAACCGAGATTGGAAAACAAGGCTTTGTAGAACAAAGAGAGCAGCTGTGAGTGGGGGATAGCGGGACAGGGCTTTTTCCAGAGGTCCTATATAGTTGGCCTCTCTATCACAGGGCCTGGGTTTGCTGTTCCCTCTGCCACCCCATGACTCCTCCTGTCAATCAGCTGGAGTCCCTCCTCAAACAGGTATTCTTTGGCCCCTCCCCTGGCTCTAGGAGCTCCTATCAGGTCCCAAGTCACTCTAGCACATCTTCCTGTTGAATTGCCTTAGAGCTATTACCACTCTCTGAAATTACCTGATGTCTTTCCTATTTATTTCTTTATTTTCTTTGTGTTGAGATATAATTATCATACCATAAAATTCACAAAGAGTACAATCCAGTGGTTTTGGTTTTTGGTGTTTTTTTGAGACAGGGTCTCACTCTGTCACCCAAGCTGACGTGCAGTGGCGCGATCTTGGCTCACTGCAACTTCCGTCTCCCAGGCTCAGATGATCCTCCCACCTCAGCTTCCTGAGTAGCTGGGACTACAGGCACACGCCACCACTCCCGGCTAATTTTTGTATTTTG
This sequence comes from Pan paniscus, assembly GCF_029289425.2. Taxonomy (NCBI): domain Eukaryota; kingdom Metazoa; phylum Chordata; class Mammalia; order Primates; family Hominidae; genus Pan; species Pan paniscus. The sequence goes on along the minus strand of NC_073253.2, from coordinate 172,206,624 downwards.
TACTTATTGGCCATTTATAATCTTCTTTGGAGAAATATCTATTTAGATCCTTTGCCCATTTTTTAAAAATTGGGTAATTTGTCTTTATTGTTCTGTTTTGTTTTGTTTCAGAGTCTCGCTCTGTCACTCAGGCTGGAGTGCAGTATCATGATCTCGGCTCACTGCACCTTCTCCTGCCTCAGCCTCCTGAGCAGCTGGGATTACAGGTGCTCATCACGCCTGGCTAATTTTTGTATTTTTAGCAGAGGCGGGGTTTCACCATGTTGGCCAGGTTGGTCTCGAACTCCTGACCTCATCATGTGATCCACCTGCCTCAGCCTCCCACAGTGCTGGGACTACAGGTATGAGCCACTGCACCCGGCCGTCTTTATTGTTGAGTTGTCAGAATTCTTCATGTATTCTGGATATGTCCTTTATCAGATATGAAATTTACAAATATTTTATCCCATTCTGTGGGTTGTCTTTTCATTTTCTTGACAGTCTCATTTTAAACACAAAAATTTTAAATTCTGATCAGGTCTAGTTTTCTTGGTTTTTCTTTACTTTTTTTTTTCTTTTTTTTAAGATAGGCTCTCACTTTGTTCTGTCACCCAGGCTGGAGTGCAGTGACACGATCTGGGGTCACTGTATCCCTGATCTCCAAGGCTCAAGTGATCCCCTCTACCTCATCCTCCCTAGTATTTGAATTACAGATGTGTGCCACCATGCCTGGCTAAGTTTTATATTTTTTTGTAGAGGCAAGGTTTCACCATGTTCCCCAGGCTGATCTCAAACTCCTGGGCTCAAGCAATCCACCTGCCTTGGCCTCCCAAATTGCTAGCACTATAGGTGTGAGCCACCTATTTTTTCTTTGTTGCTTGTGCTTTTGGTATCATATCTAAGAAACTACTGACCAAAACTTAATCATGAAGATTTACCCTTATGTGTTTTGCCAAGAGTTTTACAATTTTAGTCCTTATATTTAAGACTTTGATCCATTTTGAATTAATTTATGGTGTGAGGGAGGGGTTCAACTTCATTCTTTTGCATGTGGATATCCACTTGTACTAACACCATTTGTTGAAAGGACTATTCTTTCTCCATTTGAATGGTCTTGGCACTCATGACCACAAAAGCACAGGTTTATTTTTGGATTCTCACTCCTACTCCATTGATCTACAGACCCATCTTTATGCCAATACTACACAGCCTTGATTGCTTGATTTTTGTTCTTGTTATTATTCATACTCGTGTCTTTCTGGTTGTCTATAATGGAAACACCAAGAGGTGAGGACTCCTTCACTGGTCTGTTCCCAATGTGTAGAGCAAGACATGGTGCAGAGTAGATGCTCAATAAATATTTGTGAATTGAATGAACAAATTATTGAATGAGTACAGTCCTGTTGGGAAGAGGCCAATTGAGAGGGGAAGGTTGAAGGTACAAGACCAAGAGACGACTGAGGCAAAGAAGGTGCGGGGTGTGTGGGTGGGGTCACAGGTGAAGGCATGGGCCATGGACCAGAGGACGAATGCCTCAACCTCTGACACTGGAGGGAAAGGCAAACTGGGGCCTCAGCTGTGTTTTATGTGGGAAGGTAAGGAAATTGAAGGAAGTCCCAGCCAGTGCCTCTGTTTTCTTGGAGAGGTGAGAAGTGAGATCATTAGCTGAGGTAGAAGGGAGGGGCGGTAGGCTCAAGGAAGCTGAGGACGACTGAATAACCTTGGGGCTCCAGCCCAGATCACTCCAGTCACAGGTGGAGGGTGCCCACTGGTTAGGCCCAACCATGGGCTGCAGTTGGGGGTGGTACCAGAGGCGGGGTCAAGGCAGGTTCTGGGGAGGAGGGGTACCAGATGAAAAATGGAGGTGGGGCAAAGGTAGGAAATATGTTCAGTTTTTCAGTTTTTCCTTTTTTGAAACAGAGTTTCTAGTGCCCAGGCTGGAGTGCAATGGCATGACCTCAGCTCACTGCAATCTCTGCCTCCCAGGTTCAAGCGATCCTCCTGCCTCAGCCTCTGAAGTAGGTGGGATTACAGGCGTGTGCCACCACGCCCCACTAATTGTTCAACTGTTCAGTTTTTTTTTTTTTTTTTTTTTTTTTTTGAGACAGAGTCTCGCTCTGCTACCAGGCTGGAGTGCAGTGGTGCTATCTTGTCTCACTGTAACCTCCACCTCCCAGGTTCAAGTGATTCCCTTGCCTCAGCCTCCCAAGCAGCTGGGATTACAGGCCTTCACCACCACGCCCAGCTAATTTTTGTATTTTTAGTAGAGACGGAGTTTCAGCATGTTGGCCAGGATGGTCTTGATCTCTTGACCTTGTGATCCGCCCACCTCGGCCTCCCAAAGTGCTGGGATTACAGGCGTGAGCCACCGCGCCTGGCCTGTTCAGTTTTTTTTTACAGATGTACTTTTTTTTTTTGAGACAGAGTCTCACTCTGTCACTCAGGCTGGAGTGCAGTGGCGCAACCTCGGCTCACTGCAACCTCCGCCTCCCAGGTTCAAGCGATTCTCATGTCTCAGCCTCCCGAGTAGCTGGGATTACAGGTGTGTGCCACCACACCCGGCTAATTTTTGTATTTTTAGCAGAAGTGGAGATTCACCATGTTGGCCAGGCTGCTCTCGAACTCCTGACCTCAAGTGATCCACCCACCTTGGCCTCCCACCACGCCTGGCGATACCTTAAACACATACAGAAAAGGCCAGGCATGGTGGCTCACGCCTGTAATCCCAACATTTTGGGAGGCCCAAGTGGGTGGATTGCCTAAGGCCAGGAATTCGAGACTAGCCTGGCCAACATGACGAATCCCCATCTCTAATAAAAATACAAAAACTAGCCAAGCTTGGTGGCTAACGCCTGTAATCCCAGCACTTTGGTAGGCCAAGGCAGGAGGATAACCTGAGGTCGGGAGTTCAAGACCAGCCTGGCCAACATGGTGAAATCTTGTCTGTACTAAAAATACAGAAATTAGCTGGGTGCGGTGGTCTGTGCCTGTAATTTGAACTCCTGGGGAGGCTGAGGCAGGAGGATGGCTTCAACCCGGGAGGTGGAGGTTGCAGTGAGCCGAGATTGTACCACTGCATTCCAGCCTGGGCGACAGAGCAAAACTCCATCCCAAAAAACAAATGAAAAAACAAAAATTAGCCAGGTGTGGTGGCATGCACCTGTAATCCCACCTACTTGGGAGGCTGAGGCAGGAGAACTGCTTGAACCCGGGGAGGTGGAGGTTGCAGTGAGCCGAGATCAGGTCACTGCCCTCCAGCCTGGGCAATAGATCAAGACTTTGTCTTAAAAAAAAAAAAAAAAAGACAAAAACAGAAAAGTAGAAAAGAAAAATAATGGCTGGGCGCAGTGGCTCACACCTGTAATCCCAGCACTTTGGGAGGCCTAAGTGGGCGGATCATCTGAGGTTGGGAGTTCGCGACCAGCCTGACCAACATAGAGAAATCCCGTCTCTACTAAAAATACAAAATTAGCTGGGCGTGGTGGCGCATGCCTGTAATCCCAGCTACTCGGGAGACTGAGGCAGGAGAATTGCTTGAACCCTGAAGGCTGAGGTTGCCGTAAGCCGAGATTGCGCCATTGCACTCCAGCCTGGGCAACAAGAGCGATACTCCATCTCAAAAAAAAAAGAGAAAACAAAAAAGACCTGGACTCAATATGCGTTAACATTTTGCATATTTGCTTGGTAGACTTTTTTCGAAGCCATTTCAAATTGAGTTGCAGAAATCCTGATACTTCTCACCTACAACACTTAGTAAACTTCTCCAAAAAGGAGAACAGTTTTCTACATAACCACAATACCACCTAACAATAATTTGCTTCAGTCTAATGCCTTTTCCATATTCAAATTTCCCTAAAATGTCTTTGGTAGATGGATCATACACTGGTCCTTGTATCTCGTTTTTTTTTTTTTTTTTTTTTTTGAGATGGAGTTTTGCTCTTGTTGCCCAAACTGGAGTGCAGTGGCACAATCTGGGCCAACTGCAACCTCCACCTCCCGAGTTCAAGCGATTCTCTTGCCTCAGCCTCCTGAGTAGCTGGGATTACAGGCGCACACCACCATGCCTGGCTAACTTTTGTATTTTTAGTAGAGACGGGGTTTTGCCATGTTGGCCAGGCTGGTCTTGAACTCCTGACCTCAAGTGATCCACCCCTCCTTGGCCTCCCAAAGTGCTGGTATTGAGCCACCATGCCCGGCCAGTCCTTGTATCTCTTAAGTATCTTATAATCTAGAACGTCCCCAACCTTATGTTTTTTTGTTTGGGGGTCTCGCTCTGTCGCCCAGGCTGGGGTGCAGTGGCATGATCTCAGCTCACTGCAACCTCCGCCTCCTGGGTTCAAGCAATTCTCCTGCCTCAGCCTCCTGAGTAGCTGGGATTACAGGCACACATCCCCATGTCCGACTAATTTTTTTGTATTTTAGTAGAGACAGGATTTCACCATGTTGCCCAGGCTGATCTTGAACTCCTGCACTCAGGCAATCCACCCACCTGACACTCTGGGCCTCCCAGACTGTTAGGATGATAGATGTAAGCCACCATGCCCAGCCACGCCTGGCTAGTTTTTGTATTTGTAGTAGGGAAGGGGTTCCACCATGTCGGCCAGGCTGGTCTTGAACTGCTGACCTCAGGTGATCTGCCTGCCTCAGCCTCCCAAAGTGCTGGGATTACAGGCGTGAGCCACCGTGCCTGGTCTATTTTTTTTTTTAAGATGGAGTCTCCCTCCTGTTGCCTAGGCTGGAGTGCAATGGCTCGGTCTTGGCTCACTGCAACCTCTGCCTCCTGGGTTCAAGTGATTCTCCTGCCTTAGCCTCCCAAGTGGCTGGGATTACAGGCAGCTGCCACCATGCCCAGCTAATTTTTGTATTTTTTAGTAGAGATGGGGTTTCACCATGTTGGCCAGGATGGTCTCGATTTCCTGACCTTGTGATCCGCCTGCCTCGGTCTCCTAAAGTGTTGGGATTACAGGCTGAGCCACCGTGCCTGGCTGTGGTGGGTCTTTAGAGTGCCCATTGCCTGAGCTGGTGTTGGAGAGGCAGCACACTGTGAAGTTATGAGCACAGACGCTGGCCCACAAGGCCTGATTTGAACCCCCAGCTCTGCCACTTAATAGTGACCTTGGGTAAGTTACCGAGAACTTCTCTGTGCCTCTGTGATCGCTCTGTAAAGTGGGATTTTCTTTTTTTTCTTCTTCTTCTTTTTCTTTTATTGAGATGGAGTCTCACTCTGTTGCTCAGGCTGGAGGGCAGTGGCACAATCTCACCGCAACCTCCACCTCCCAGGTTCAAAGGATTCTCCTGCCTCAGTCTCCTGAGTAGCTAGGATTACAGATGTGCACCACCATGCCTAGCTAATTTTTGTATTTTTAGTAGAGACGGCGTTTAGCCATGTTGGCCAGGCTGGTGATTCACCCGCCTCGGCCTCCCAAAGTGCTGGGATTGCAGGTGTGAACCACCATGCCCAGCCTAAAGTGGGATTGTTGAGAGGTAATATGTAAGTTTAGAACAGTATCTGGCACCTGGCAAGTCCTCCAATGATTGTAATCACGATTACTATTTTAGCGAGGTTCACACAAAGTTGGTGCATGGCAGCCTTCCAGCAAGATGTGTTTCAGTACCTCCCTGTTGTGTTATAAACATTCCCACCTTATTGCTGGTGTCTTTCCTGATGTAAATCCCATGGTTTCATGTCCTGTCCTACTACTGTTCCTGTATAGCTTAAATTTCCCCTTGTTAGACCAAGTGAAGGGACTGTGGGATTGGAAGACTAAAAAGTCATATGGTTACACTCTTGTTAACAAGCAGTGTACATTCTAGTAAGGGGCAGTAGGAAGAAAAAGCCTTAGTACAAGGCCGTGTGTGATGAGATTGTGAGTCCCTCTAAGGTAGGACTATCCACAATCATAAAAACTGTTACCAGCGTGTTTTGGGAGCTCACAGTGTGCCAGGTACGAGACTTTACAATCTTCACAAAGATACTGAAGTAGGTATTAGTAGTCCCATTTTCCAGAAGAGGTATCTGAGGTTCAGTGAAGTTAAACACTTGTCCTAGGTCACATGGTAAGCAAGTAATTTTTCTTTCTTTTTTTTTTTTGAAACAGGGTCTTGCCCTGTCACCCAGGCTGGAGTGCAGTGGTGTGATCTCAGCTCACTGCTATCTCTGCCTTCTGGGCTCAAGCGATCCTCCCGCCTCAGCCTCCCGAGTATCTGGGACCACAGGCGCACGCCACCACGCTCTGCTAATTTTTGTATTTTTTGGTAGAGACGGGTTTTGCCATGTTGCCCAGGCTGGCCTCAAACTCCTGAGCTCAAGCAATCTGCCCGCCTTGGACTCCCACAGTGCTGGGATTATAGGCATGAGCCACCCGGCCCGGCATTTATTTGGGATTACAGGGGTGAGCCACCATGCCCGGCATTTATTTATTTATTTATTTATTTATTTTTGAGGCAAGGCCTCACTTTTTCGACCAGGCTGGAGCGCTGTGGCGTGATCTCGGCTCACCACAGCCTGCCCACTCTTGCTCAAGTGATCCTCCCACCTCGGCCACCGGAGTAGCTGGGACCACAGGCGCGCACCGCCATCCCCATCCCCGGCTAATTTTTGTTTGTTTGTTTGAGACGGAGTCTGTCGCTCAGGCCGGAGTGCAGTGGCGCCATCACCGCTCACTGCACCCTAGAAGGCCCGGGCTCAAGTGATCCCCTCACCTCGGCCTCCAGGGTAACTGGAAGTAAAGGCACGCGCCACCACGCCCGGCTAACTTTTGTATTTTTTAGTGGAGACGCGGTTTCGCCATGTTGCCCAGGCTGGTCTCAAACTCCTGAGCTAAAGCAATCCGCCCGCCTAGACCTCCCAAAGTGCTGAGATTGCAGGCGTGAGCCACCGCGCCCAGCGGAGCAAGTAATTTCAACTTGGTTCTGCTTGCTTCCAAATCTCCTAACACACTACTTTGGACCAGAGGGGGTAAAAAGGACGTGGCCCCAGAAGCCAGCGAGAGAAAAAGGGGGAATTTATCAGAAGGACACAGGGTCCGGGCGTCTGGGACAGGCGGCCTCCCCAACTCCCTCGGCCGGCGGAACAGGGTAGTGGGAGACCCGGCTCCAGATTCCCGGTTCGGCGCCCGCGGCATCCAGCCGGGTGCACGTGGCCAGCACAGCCTCTGGGCCCTGCGCCACTCAGGTCGGGCTTCCGCTCCCGGCCACACGCGGGCCGCATTCCTGGGAGAACGCCTCCTATTGGTCCGTTCGGTCAGGTGGCTGCCACGGGCCAATCAGCGGCGGCTGGTGCCGTGGGCCGCGCGAAGGGCTCTGCGGTGGTGGAGCCTCAGAAAAGATCATCTTTGTACGCTGGGTTGCGCCGGCAAAGGGCAGCCAATTCCTATTAACTTTCAGCGTGTCCCAGATCTTGCTAGCGACCCCACTGGCCCTTTGTGCCTGTTTATCTGAATTCACCACCAGCCCTGCCGCAGCGCTTAGAGAACGAGACAGAGAACAACTGGGCCGGCCCTCCTCGTGGGCTTTGAGTCCCGCCCTATTGCTTCCATGGGTTTTTGTGTCCCTTTCTCCTCTCTCGCCTCTGGAGCGCCAACCCTTTCCTGTCTTCTTGCTCCTTCCCGGCAGCCCACAAACGGCCGAGAAAAATCTCAACTACCCTGCAACCAGGCTCTGCTTCTCCTTCCCTCCACTGTCCTGTCCCCTCTTCCTCATCTTCCTCCTGATCCCACTGCACCCTGGCTTCAGATCACCAGTAGTGCCGCTGTAGCCCAATCCGGTGACGTTTCACCATCTTTGCTGCTTTACTCTGAGAAGCATTTGACTCTTTACCCTACTTGAACCAACCAGGTTTCCAGGCCATCCCACTCCTACCTGAGCCCTCCTAATTCTCATAAACCCTTCTCTATCCCTCCATGTCATGGGCATGTCTCCCCTTTTCCCTGCCTGGCAAACAAAGGTGTCGCAGTGCCCCATCCCAGGCCCATTTGCTTATTATTCACCCAGTTTCCACGAGGGATCGTCATCCACTCAGCACGTGCATTCCCTAGATGCCAGCAATGCTGGGGCCTCAATCTAGCCTAGATTTGTCCCACAGCCCCAAATTCACTACCTGGGAATCTCACAGATAACTCAGGCTCAACATAAGTCATTCATTCAATAAATATGTATTAAGCTGTGTGCTTATTTATAGTAAATATCTATATCTTTATATACAGACATATTTTTTTCAGATGAAGTCTCGCTCTGTCGCTCAGGCTGGAGTGCAGTGGCGCGAAATCGGCTCACTGCAACCTGCGCCTCCCGGTTTCAAGCGATTCTCCTGCCTCAGCATCCCGAGTAGCTGGGATTACAGGCGCACGCCACCATGCCCGGCTAATTTTTGTATTTTTTAAGTAGAGACGGGGTTTCACCATGTTGGCCAGGCTGGTCTCGAACTCCTGACCTTGTGATCCGCCTACCTCGGCCTCCCAAAGTGTTGGGATTACAGGCGTGAGCCGCCGTGCCTGGCCTTTTTTTTTTTTTTTTTTTAAGACAAATTCTCGATCTATCGCCCAGGCTGGAGGGCAGTGACCTGATCTCGGCTCACTGCAACCTCCACCTCCCGGGTTCAAGCAATTCTCCTGCCTCAGCGCCCCTAGTAGCTGGAATTACAGATGTGCGCCACCACACCCCACTAATTTTTGTATTTTTAGTAGAGATGGGGTTTCACCATGTTGGCCAGGCTGGTCTCGAACTCTTGACCTCAAGTGATCCGCCCGCCTTGGCCTCCCAAAGTGTTGGGGTTACAGGTATGAGCCACCACGTCCGGCCAACATTAGGTGTTTTTTTTTGTTTGTTTGTTTTTTTAAGAAAGTCACTCCATCGCCCAGGCTGGAGTGCAGTGGCGCCATCTTGGCTCACTGCAACCTCCGCCTCCCAGGTTCAAGCGATTCTCCTGTCTCAGCCTCCCTAGTAGCTAGCTGGGATTACAGGTGTGTGCCACCATGCCTGGATAATCTTTTTGTATTTTTAGTAGAGATGGGGTTTCGCCATGTTTGCCAGTCTGGTCTCAAACTCCAGACTTCATGTGATCCGCCCGCCTCAGCCTCTCAAAGTGCTGGGATTGCAGGTGTGAGCCACCTCGCCCAGCACACAAGTTACCATTAATAAATATTTCTTTATTGCTGCATGCAAGAGCTTGTAGTGCTGTCTATTGTGACAAGCACACAGTGTGTACTTCATTACTCTGTACTGAATGCATGTAGAAAGGATGTCCGGCATAGTACACGGCACAGAGGAAGTGCTCCATCAAAGTTAGCTCACTTCCTCTTTAGAAGCTAGGAGGGCCTGGGAATTCAGTCTTGGGAGCCTTGGCTGGGATGGGGGAGGGAAACTGTGGGAACACCGAGGCGTCGTCCCTCAGACAAGCTCTTCCCCAGCGATAGGAACTATCCCAGCGCCTCACCCACAGTGCAAAAGCTACATAAGTGACCTAAACTTCAGAATTAGAAAGCAAAAGTGAAAGTCTTTGCCCTTGTCCACTCCCAGGGCAGACCTCTGATCTGTCAGCTCAGCAAAGGCAGCACTGCCCAGTGATGGGGGCGGGAGGCTGAACCAGGACTGACGGCCTAGGACAGGCAGCTGCTGCAGCTGTCCTGGGAGACGCACAGACCAGGGTTCAAAACTTGGTTGGAGGCCGCACGTGGTGGCTCACACCTGTAATCCCAGCACTTTGGGAGGCCGAGGCCGGCGGATCTTTTGAGGCCAGGAGTTCAAGACCAGGCTGGCCAAGATGGCAAAACCCCATCTCTACTAAAAATACAAAAGTTAGCTGGGCATGGTGGTGCGCGCCTGTAATCTCAGCTACTACTCACTAAGCTGAGGCAGGAGAATTGCATGAACCCCAGAGGCAGAGGTTGCAGTGATCTGAGATTGCGCCACTGTGCTCCAGCCTGGGTGACGGAGCAAGACTCTTATCTCACACACAAAAACAAAAACAAAATAACAAAACCTGGTTGGGTGATCTTCGGGGTATGAATTGACTTCTGTGAGTCATCATTTTCACCTATAGGCAGGGGATATGAATGGACTAAAGGAGACTCCTTAGATCTCTCCCTAAATCTCCCTCCATCTCTTAGAGGCATCTAGAAAACATTGGTGTTTGGCTTTTGCTTTGGCTGAAAGGGAGGGAGAAGCAGAGGGCTCATGGTGCGCTGTCGCCACCGTGTGACTAGCTGGGGAATTGCATGGGGAAGGTTCTCAGGCCCAGGAAAACGTTATCTGGACTGCGGAGTTTTTTGTTGTTGTTGTTTTTTGAGACAAGGTCTATCTCTGTTGCACAGGCTGGAGTGCAGTGGCGCGATCTTGGCTCCACTGCAACCTCCGCCTCCCGGGTTCAAGCGATTCTCGTGCCTCAGCCTCCCGAGTAGCTGGGACCACAGGCGCCTGGCTATGGAGTTCAATGAAGACTGAGATGGGCCCCTGCTGCCAGCATCCTCTTCCACTGCCTACAGTGCTGTCACCTCTGGGGGAGTGAGCAGCCTACCCCTGGGCTTAGGGTACTGGTGGTGCCTTCTCTGGCTCTAGAACTTTCGTTGACTTCTCAGTGTGGCATTCAAGGCTCCTCACAGCTGGCGCCCTGAGCACCTGCTCTGCACTTGGAACTCAGAGTGACTTCGCCCAGACCTTCCCCAAGCCACTCTCCCTACTTTATCCTCCCTTCTCGGTCCTCCTGGAGATCCTTTTGTTTTCTCCCTGACTGAAATGAAGCGCATTTCCCCGGTGAGCATGTTCAGTTCCCGAGATAGTATTCATGGAAAAAGCAACCATTGATGAGTGCCTGCTGTGTGCCCGGTGCTGTGCTGGAGCCTTGTGGGGATTCATTCTACCTACTCTTCACAAACCTCACTGGGCCAATTACTACGATTGTCCCCGTTTTGCAGAAGAGTACAATGAGGCAGGGAAAGGTAAAGCTGTCCACCCAAAGTCATGTAGTCACTGGATGTGACAGAGTCCTGCCTGTAACTGTTAGGCCGCCTAGTATGGTGGGGAGGGCAGACAGACCCAGGTTCAAATCCCCTCCCTACTGCTCTCAGCTTATTTCCCAGCTGTGAGGCTAAGCTTCCTCCTCTGTAGAATGGGAGGGCAGCTCCCACAGGCCATAGGGGCTAGCTCAGAGAGGCAGGCAGCATGTGGGTGCCTAACACGAGGGTATAAGAGGTATGCATGTGTGGTGGGGGTATCAGAGGAGGCAGCCAGAGCCGGTGTGGAGCACACCAGGGTACGCTAGAGTCCCCTCAGGGAGGTCAGGCAGAGGAATTAGGCTGGCACCTTGCAGGGCTGCCCCTGTCTAGCCCAGAAAGACTGGAGACAGGACTGGGAGCCCCAGCTCAGGACCCAGCCAGCAGGAAGTGGGGGGCTCAAGGATCCAAGCCCCCATCATCTCTCTCCTATGCAGCCCCCACCTGTTGCCCCCAAACCCACTTTTGCCTTGTCAGTGCCTTTCGCACTTGGCAACCTTACGTGGGCCCTTCCAAACACATATCTGACCATGTCTGCTGCTACTGAAAACCTTGACCTTCCACTGTTCACCAGGGACTCAACCCATCACCCAGGACCATGGTACCTGTTGCCACAGTCCTGCCAACCCCATCACCCTCTCAGGCCTTTGGCCCTCTTCCATCCCCTTGAAGCATCTTGGGCCTTCGCGCATGCTGTTCCCATGGCTTGAGATGCTCATCCTCCCTGCTTAATGTGGAGGTGCTGGAAGCTCTCTTCCAGGGAGGTGGGGAATTGGAACCCCGAAAGAGGAGGAGGAGTTTGGAAAACCAGAAGCGGGGAGACTGTTCTAGGAAGAGAGGGCAGGTGCAAAGGTCCCGTGCACTGGGGAAGGCACTGAAACTAATGAGAACAAGATGCTGTGCCTGAGGCCAAGGCCAGATCATGAAGGTCTCCTATTAAGCGTATTATGGAGCTTGGACCAACGCCTGAGGATGGGGAAGGGTTTGAGCAGGGGCAATTATGGTTTTGTCCATCAGCGATTCCCTTGAGTAAGGTGGAGAGTGGCTTATCAGCATCATTCTGAAAAACACAGTGCCTAGAGCCAGGGTCTAGGAATCACCCGATCACCACCAGCCAGGGTCCTTCAGGAATCACCCGATCACCACCAGCAGGGGAAGACTCGGGGTCCCCAGCTCAGGCTTGCACCATGCACCAGGCTGGAGTATGCACTTCCTGTGGCTGCCAGCAGGTGGCAACAACACCCCACCATGTCCCCTCCAACTCTTCCTTCTACCTGGAGACCCCTCACAGGGCAGACAGACCAGAGAGAAAAAAAGAGATGGAGGAGGAAAGGAGAGGACGAGGCCAAGGGATGGACGTGGAAGGGGCTGGGAAGAGTTGGGGTGAAAGGCACAAGGATAGTGAAATTGGGATGCTGCTGGCTTCCTGTTGTTTGTTTCACGGTCAGGCACAGTGTGTTGGTCTGGCGACATTTTCATCATCATCTGCCCTGTCCACCCCCTTGTGGTCCCTCCTCAGGCCCCTGAAACACACTGATGCCACCTGTTCACTCAACTTTCTGTCCTTTCCCATCTCCAGGTTCTCTATCACCTCCTTCACCCTCCCACCCCCCATCAGCCAGTCCCCTTTTATTATTATTTATTTATTTATTTTCTGGTTTTTTTTTGAGACAGAGCCTCGCTCTGTCACCCAGGCTGGAGTGCAGTGGTGCGATCTTGGCTCACTGCAACCTCCGCCTCCCAGGTTCAAGCAATTCTCTGCCTCAGTCTCCCAAGTAGCTGGGACTACAGGCGCCCGCCACCACGCCCAGCTAATTTTTTGTATTTTTAGTAGAGACGGGGTTTCACCAACTTGGCCAGGCTGGTCTTGAGCTCCTGACCTTGTGATCCCCCGCCTCAGTCTCCCAAAGTGCTGGTATTACAGGTGTGAGCCACTGCGCCCAGCCCCCTTTTATTTTTATTTTTATTTTGTTTTTGAGAGGGAGTCTTGCTCTGTCATCCAGGCTGGAGTGCAGTGCCATGATCTCGGCTCACTGCAACCTCCACCTCCTGGGCTCAAGCGATTCTCCTGCCTCAGCCTCCCGAGTAGCTGGGCTACCTAGTAGCCCACCCACACCCAGCTAATTTTTGTATTTTTAGTAGAGACAGGGTTTCACTGTGTTGGCCAGGCTCGTCTCAAACTCCTGACCTCAGGTGATCTGCCCGCCTCAGCCTCCCAAAGTGCTGGGATTACAGGCATGAACCACTGTGCCCGGCCTCCTTTTTATTTATTTATTTATTTATTTCAGACAGGGGCTTGCTCTGTGTTCCAGGCTGGAGTGCAGAGACTCAATATCGTAGCTCACTGCAACCTACTGGGCCAGATCCTGAAGGCCTCCTCTGCGTGTTAAGGAGCTTGGACTATTCCAAGCAGAGACTGTTCTCTCTGTAAGAGTGATCCTACCACCTCAGCCTCCCAAGTAGCTGGGACTACAGACACGTGTTCTCGCACTCGGCTAATTGTTTTATTTTTTTTGTAGAGACAGGGTCTCGCTGTGTTGCCCAGACTGGTCCTGAACTCCTGGCCTCAAGTCATTCTCCCGCCTCAGCCTCCCAAAATGCTGGGATTTCAGGTGTGGAATGCCATGCCTGGCCTAGCAAATCCTCTTATTCTGCATCTGGCCTTCCACTTTTCTCTATCCCCTTGGCCAAGCTGGGAGCCTCAGAATGTAGCTGTGCAGAGGCGCTGCTGGCCCCAGACCAGAGAGTGGGAGACAGCGTGGATGGTCACTCTGTGGATGCTCTGGGGCTCTTACTTCTGTCTTCTTGGGAGGCCACACATGTACTTTGGGGGGCTGTTCCGGTTCCCGGCTCTGAGTCTAGCCAGGCGCTGCAACAATCCCCTCCACTGCCTGCCCATCTGCACCAGCCCCTTGCTTTCCTGTCTTATCACTTGCCTTAGGATAAATCCACAGCCTACGAGGCCCCCTGGATTTGGCCTCATCTGGCACCGTGTTCCCCCTCACTCTGTGTGCTCTGTCCACAGAGCTGGATCGGATGCCCTCACCTTCGCCCTGCACCTGCCTGCCTCCAGACCTTTGCAGAGACCATTCTGTCTGCCTGGAATGCATTTCCTCCCACTCTTCACAAGGCCAAGGCTTTCCTCCTTCAACTCAGACATCATTCCCTCAGGGAACCCTTCCCGGAGCCGGCCAGGATCAGTCCCCACCGTCAGCACTCACAGCTGCAGGCTGTTGACCTTCAGAGCTCTGCGTTTCATTACAGTCAGCATTTTCCTGGGTGTTTGTTGAATATCTGTCTCCATTTGTAGATACAAAACTCCTCAGGGCAGGGGCCAGGTCTGTCTTCACTGAGTATACCCAGTGACTAGAAGAGTACCTGGCCTATGATAGGTGTCCAGTAAACATTTCTTGATTTACTGAGCCTTTCAATTCCCAACACTCCACAACTCCACACCCCTGCACACCTTCCTCTGTCTGGTCAGTGCTCAGTGCTTCGTTCTTTTTTTTTTTCTTCTAATACGGAGTTTTGCTCTTGTTGCCCAGGCTGGAGTGCAATGGCACAATCTCAGCTCACTGCAAGCTCTGCCTCCCGGGTTCACGCCACTCTCCTGCCTCAGCCTCCTGAGTAGCTGAGATTACAGGTGTGCACCACCATGCCTGGCTAATTTTTGTATTTTTAGTAGAGACGGGGTTTCACCCTGCTGGTCAGGCTGGTCTTGAACTCCTGACCTCGTGATCCGCCCTCCTTGGCCTCCCAAAATGCTGGGATTACAGGCTTGAGTCACCATGCCTGGCTAATTTTTGTACTTTTAGTGGAGACGGGGTTTCACCATGTTGCCCAGGCTGGTCTTGAAATCCTGACCTCAGGTGATCTGCCTGCCTTGGCGTCCCAAAGTGCTGGGATTACAGGTGTGAGCCACCACGCCCGGCCTTTTTTTTTTTTTTTTTTAAATACCGAGTTTTGCTCTTGTTGCCCAGGCTGGAGTGCAATGGTGCAATCTCAGCTCACTGCAACCTCTGCCTCCCGAGTTCAAGTGATTCTCCTGCCTCAGCCTCCCGAGTAGCTGGGACTACAGGCGCCCGCCACCTGTATTTTTTTGTATTTTTAATAGAGATGGGGTTTCACTGTCAGCCAGGATGGTCTTGATCTCCTGACCTCGCGATATGCCCGTCTTGGCCTCCCAAAGTGCCGGCATTACAGGTGTAAGCCACCGCGCCCAGCCCATTCTCTGACTTTCTCACTTGCCAGTCTGGTAGGTAGGAAGTGAGAGCACACCTAAGATTATTCTCGAGTCTCCAGATCTCCTCCAGTGCTTCTTAGCCTCTGGGTCTCCTCCTCAGTCAATTACCTGGTTGCACACTGTCCTTATTTGTGTTTTGAGGTGCCTGTCTTCTTTTGGATTTGCAGGAGTTCCTTAGATATTGGTCCCTTGTCTCCCATGCTGTCCCCCACACAGTATTGGGGAATCCTGGTTTATAAGCAGACACCCCCAGCCTGGAGGTCCCTCAAGGGCAGTAACAGTCCTGAGCCGTCCCTGCGACCCCACCCTGACATCAGGGCTGGGCCCCCGGGTCAGAGGATGAGAAGGGATTGCCGGACCCCCTACAGACACTCTGGGGCTCATGGTTGAAGTCCCCTCAGGAGGCAACATGGATATTTTGGGAGCATTGTCTCAGGTCCTGAGAGGTTTTTGGAGCCTCTCTGAGATCAGCTCACCAGCCTGGGATTTGAATTCTGAATTTGGGAAATTTATTCAACATGTCTTTTTTCCATGAACATCTATGGAGCACAGATTATTAGGCAGACACCATTGTAGACACTGGCGGCGCAGCCCTTGGCTTCTCGGAGCTCACCTTTTGGTGGGAGCCAGTAAAGAGTGAACAAATAAGATCATCGCAAAGAAAACAAACAAGCGTCTAAAATATGGAATAACAGAGAGAGGACTTTAGCCAGGGTGATCAGGGGAGGCCAATCTTAGGAGCTGACTTTTGTTCTGAGAGCCAGAAGAGCCAGGTGAAGACAGTGGCCAGTGCAAAGGCCCTGGGGTGCTAGTGGGCTTGGGACAAGGGAGACACAGAAAGGTCGTGGGGCTGGAGGCTAGACAGGGGAGGGGCGAGTGAGGAGCTTGGGAGTGGTCAGGGACCCATTCAGGCTGTGTCAGGTGGTTCTCTATTTGGGCTTGGGCTGCTGTGTGACGTGGGCAGCAGGATGGTTTGGCCTGAATGTGACTGCCTAGGAGGGTACTGGGCCCTGGAGTTTGTGAACTGGCTCTGGGGTGGCCGAAGCTTTGGGCCAGGCAGCTCTGGCAACTGTTCTGTACCCAGAGGGAATACTTTTCTTCCTTAATGTTTTTTTCTTTTCATTTCTCTCTCTCTCTTTTTTTTTTTTTTTTTGAGATGGAGTCTGATCTGTCGCCCAGGCTGGAGTGTGCAGTGGCTTGATCTCGGCTCACTGCAAGCTCCGCCTCCCGGGTTCACATCATTCTCCTGCCTCAGCCTCCCAAGTAGCTGGGACTACAGGCGCCCGCCACCACGCCCGGCTAATTTTTTGTATTTTTAGTAGAGATAGCGTTTCACCGTGTTAGCCAGGATGGTCTCGATCTCCTGACCTCGTGATCCACCCGCCTCGGCCTCCCAAAGTGCTGGGATTACAGGCGTGAGCCACCGTGCCCGGCCTTTTTTTTTTTTTTTTTTGAGACGGAGTCTCTTGCTCTGTCACCAGGCTGGAGTGCAGTGGTGTAATCTCAGCTCACTGCAATCTCCGCCTCCTGGGTTCAAGCGATTCTCCTGCCTCAGCCTCCTGAGTAGCTGGGATTACAGGCACGTGCCACCACACCAGGTAATTTTTGTATTTTTAGTATAGACAGAGTTTCACCATATTGGCCAAGATGGTCTTGATCTCCTGACCTCGTGATCCTCCCGCCTTGGCCTCCCAAAGTGCTGGGATTACAGGTGTGAGTCACTGTGCCCAGCCTCTTTTCATTTCTCTTTTTGGAAACATTTTTCCTCTTCGTGATAGGTAATACATGTACCAGGTACAAAAATCAAAGGAAACAAAGGCATATACAGTGTAAGGTCCTTTCCTGCCCTCACCCCAGCCACCTACTTCCCCTCCTGGGAAGGGAACCAACTATTGTGCCTGCTTGCCATCCCCAAGCGGTTGCATTCCTGCAAACTCAGGTTCACAGTTCACACCGATGCAGGCGCACGCCACACACTGCCCGTGCCTCGAATTTTCCACTCAGCAGTGTAAGGCGGAGACAGTTCCCAATGAGCCCACTTAGGAGTCCTGAAGGGTTCCAGGGGGGCCTGGAAGCTCCAGAACTACAAGGAGCCCACAGCATGTGCCTTGGGCCGGTGGTGAGGTCAATAGGGCCCTGTCAGGCTGCGCCCCCGAGTACCAGCGCAAGAACGTGAGGCTGGCACTGGGGGCCCCGGAAAGGGCTGGTGCTGTGGAATGTGAGCAGTGGCAGGGCTGGAGAGGATGTGGGGAAAGCTGGGTGAGTTCAGCTGTTGGCGATTTCACGCCCCCTCCTCAACCAGTTCTCAGGGACAGGCCCCAGCCGTGGGGCCCAGGTGCCGACGAAGGTCAAATTTCGATAGCAAGAGAGTAAAAAGGATATTTCCTCCAGAGGGAAGCACTTTCCCCGCAGTGGGAGCAGCAGCTGCCCCACACTCATCCTCCAGGATTAGGCCAAATCCCACAGCAGGCGGAGGGGTGGGGGGTCCCCAGTTAGGGCCCGGGGAGTGTGGGAAGGGGTGGGCAGTACGGGGTGGACTGTACACACCTGACTGTGCCTGGACCTGGGAATGGGTCTCCTTCTTCCCTTCATTCAGCAAACACTTTGCTGCACCCCAGTTCTACCAGGCGTTGACCTGGGTGGGGATTTTGCGGGGAGGAGCAAGACTGGTAACAGCTGAACTGGATTGAGGGCCACACAGCATGCGATGGGGGCCGTGCAAGGAGACCCAGGAAATGATGGCGGTTTCTGCTGGGGAGGGAGATAGTGAGAGCAGGGGGTGGGGGGAGTTGCTTTTCAATGAAAACCTTTCTGTACCATTGGAATTGCTTTTTAATTGTTGAAACTAAGTACATTTATTGACTCTTTAAAACTGTGGTTCTCGGCCAGGCGAGGTGGCTCATGCCTGTGATCCCAGCACTTTGGGAGGCCAAGGCAGGTGGATCACCTGAGGTCAGGAGTTTGAGACCAGCCTGGCCAACATGGTGAAACCCCATCTCTACTAAAAATACAAAATTTAGCCAGACATGGTGGCACACACCTGTAATCCCAGCTACTTGGGAGGCTGAGGCAGGAGAATCGCTTGAAACCAGGAGGCAGAGGTTTCAGTGAGCTGAGATTGCGCCACTGCACTCCAGCCTGGGCAACAGAGTGAGACTCTGTCTCAAAACAAAACAAAACTAAAGCCGAGGCAGGCAGATTACTTGAGGTCAGGAGTTCGAGACCAGCCTGGCCAACACAGTGGAGCCCTGTCTTTACTAAAAATTCAAAAATTAGCTGGGCGTGGTAGTGCACGCCTGTAATCCCAGCTACTCGAGAGGCTGAGGCGAGAGAATCTGAGACTTTATCTCAAAAAACAAAACAAAACTAAACGATAGTTCTCAAAGTATGACCCCTACTCCCTCCCCAGACCAGCAGCATCTGGGTAGCAATGCAAATTCCCAGATTCCACCCCAGACCCACTAAATACACAATTCTGGGGGGTAGGGTGTCCAGCATACAAGCCCACTAGATAACTCTGACATATGCTACATCTTCAGAGCTACTGATTTAAAAAACAAAACCAAGCCAGGCGCGGTGGCTCACGCCTGTAATCCCAACACTTTGGGAGGCCGAGGAGGGCAGATCACCTGAGGTTGTGAGTTCGAGACCAGCCTGACCAACGTGGAGAAAACCCGTCTCCCAGGCGTGGTGGTGCATGCCTGTAATCCCAGCTACTTGGGAGGCTGACGCAGAAGAATCGCTTGAACCTGGGAGGCGGAGGTTGTAGTGAGCCAAGATCACGCCATTGCACTCCAGCCTGGGTGACAAGAGTGAAACTCCGTCTCAAAAAACAAAAACAAAAACAAAAACAAAACACAACCAAAGCAGAACTTGCGTCTTGGTGCTCACAGTCTGGGGGGAAGGAGACTATTCAGAGCATCCCTCTACTACAGAGACAGCCGCCAGAGCCTGTGAACGGGGTCCAGCCTGGAAGCTGACCTGGAATGGAGGACCTGAGGAGGCTGCCCAAGAATTGAGGCTTGAGTGACATCTGAAGGGCAAATGGGTCTCAGCCACGTGGGAGCCGGTAGGAAGTGTGTCCCCGGGAGGTGGTAGGAAGAGTGTCCCCAGGAAGGAGTGGCCCATGGGAGGGGACTGAAGGGGCAGGGACCGAATGCCATGGGGCTGGAGGCAGGAGCACTGAGACAGGCACCTCTGTGCTTGGGTGTGGTGACTGTCCATCCACCCCTGTGTGTGCACATCTCAGTCACAGACGTCCCCTGCTTCATGCACACCCAGAGCCTCTCCTGACCCTCCGAACTGCCCGGCTGACTAGGCTGTGTGAGTGGGCTCTTCCGTGGGACAGGCAGGGCACCTGGCCCTGAGCAACAACTTTCTCACTTTCCCCCGTGTGACCCAGGGCCAGTCACTTCCACCTTCAGAGCCTCAGTGTCCACATCTGGAAAATGGGGCAAGAATGCCTTTGTGGAAGGGCTGCCAGGAGAAGGAAATGAGATCATGGCACCTGCACAGTAATCCACCCCTGGAAGCCATTCCTTCCTGATCTCTGTGCAGCAACAGCTGTTGTTTACAGAGCAGTAGAAACCATGCTCTGAGGTGGGTGTCATCATTCCTGTGTGACTGGTTGGAAAAGGGAGGCTCAGAGAGTAATTTTGGTCATACAGGTTGAGCATCCCTAATTCAAAAATCTGAAACCTGAAATGGTCCAAAATCTGAAACTTTTTGAGCACCGACATGATGCCACAGTGGAAAATTCCACACCTGACATATTTGCTTTTCGTTTCTTTTCTTTCTTTTTTTTTTTTTTTTGAGACAGAGTCTTGCTCTATTGTCCAGGCTGGAGTGCAGTGGAGCAATCATAGCTTACTGCAGCCTCGAACTCCTCGGCTCAAATGATCCTCCCTCAGCCTCCCAAGTAGCTGAGACTACAAGTGTGCACCACCACACCCGGCTACTTTTTTATTTTTTGTGGAGATGGGGTTTTGCCACATTGTCCAGGCTGGTCTCGAACTCCTGGGTTCAAGCGATCCTCCTGTCTCAGCCTCCCAAAGTGCTAGGATCACAGGCATGAGCCACCATACCTGGCTTTTTTTTTTTTTTGAGACAAGCTCTCACTCTGTCACCCAGGCTGAGTAAAATGGCGCAGTCTTGGCTCACTGCAACCTCCTGGCTCAATCAATGTTCCTGCCTCAGGCTCCCGAGTAGCTGGAATTACAGGCAACCACCACCAAGCTCGGCTAATTTTTGTTTTTGTTTTTATTTTTTGTTTTTGAGATGGAGTCTCTCTCTGTCACCCAAGCTGGAGTGCAATGGTGTGATCTCCGCTCACTGCAGCCTCCACCTCCTGGGTTCAAGCAATTCTTCCACCTCAGCCTCAAGTAGCTAGGATTACAGGGGTGCGCCACCATGCCCAGCTAATTTTTATATTTTTAGTAGAGATGGGTTTTCACCATGTTGGCTGGGTTGGTCTCAAACTCCTGACCTCAGGTGATCCACCCGCCTCGGCCTACCAAACTGCTGGGATTACAGGCGTCAGCCACTGTGCCTGGCTGGCCAATTTTTGTATTTTTTGTAGAGATGGGGGTTTCACCATTTTGCTCAGGCTGGTCTCGAACCCCTGAGCTCAGGTGATTCACCGGCTTTGGCCTCCCAAAGTGCTGGGATTATAGGTGTGAGCCGCCACGCCCGGCCCCCTACTTTGCTGATGGTTCAGTATACACAAACTTTGTTTCATGCTCAAAATTATTTAAAATATTGTATAAAATTACCTTTAGGTTATGTATACAAGGTGTATGTGAAACATAAATTTTGAATTAGAAACATTTTGTATATGAAACATGAATTTTGTGTTTAGATGTAGGTCCTGTTTCTAAGATTACAAACTCTGAAAAATTTGAAATCTGAAACACTTCTGGTCCCAAGCATCTCAAATGGAGGCTACTCAGCCTGCAGCCCCTCCCCTCCACCGTGCGCCTCCCCGTCCCTCCCAGGTGCTGACTCCCCAGCCAGCAGCCTCCATCCCTTGGCTAGGGCTTCCCAAGTCAGAGTCACTGTCTTGATGCCACCAGAACCCTGCCTTATGCACACAGCCAGCAAGAGGCAGAGTCCAGAGGTGGGCTCAGTGCTTTTTCTTTTCTTTTTTGAGATGGAGTTTCGCTCTTGTTGCCCAGGCTGGAGTGCAGTGGCTCAATCTCGGCTCACTGCAACCTCCACCTCCCGGATTCAAGCGATTCTTCTGTGTCAGCCTCCCAAGTAGCTGGGATTACAGGCGCCCACCACCACGCCTGGCTAATTTTTGTATTTTTAGTAGAGACAGGGTTTCACCATGTTGGGCAGGCTGGTCTCGAACTCTTGACTTTAGGTGATCTGGCCAGCTCGGCTACCCAAAGGCTGGGATTACAGGCATGAGCCACCTCTCCCGGCCTTCTTTTTTTTCTTTTGGGACGGGGTCTCCCTCTGTCGCCCAGGCTGGAGTGCAGAGGTGCAATCTTGGGTCACTGCAACTGCCACTTCCCAGGTTCAAGCGATTCTCCTGCCTCAGCTACCCAAGTAGCTGAGACTACAGGTGCCCGCCACCATGCCCGGCTTATTTTTGTATTTTCAGTAGAGTCAGGATTTCACCATGTTGGCCAGGCTGGTCTCGAACTCCTGACCTCAGGTGATCCTCCTGCCTCAGCCTCCCAAAGTGTTGAGATTTCAGGGGTGAGCCACTGTGCCTGTCCTCAGTGCTTTCTTCTCTTTCTTTTTTTTTTTTCTCTTGAGCCGGAGTCTTGCTCTGTCGCCCAGGCTGGAGTGCAGTGGTGCCATCTCCGCTCACTGCAAGCTCCGCCTCCCGGGTTCATGCCATTCTCCTGCCTCAGCCTCCCAAGTAGCTGGGACTACAGGCACCCACCATGCCCGGCTAATTTTTTGTATTTTTAGTAGAGACGGGGTTTCACCATGTTAGCCGGGATGGTCTCGATCTCCTGACCTCGTGATCCATCCACCTCAGCCTCCCAAAGTGCTGGGATTACAGGCGTGAGCCACTGTGCCCGGCCCGGACTCAGTGCTTTTTCTATGGGCCCCTGTCACAGGCTAGAACCCAGGCAGACCAGGGAGGCCAGGCCCCAGCTGCTGCCATGCTGCCGGGAGCGGGGAGCGGAGGGCAGAGAGCTGGAGCATCAGAGCTCGCATAGGGGAATTAGCAGTATATGTGTCATTCTGACATGGGACATCAGGAATGTGGAATGGCCCCAGGAAGCGTGTGCCTGCCAGGGACGCTGGCAGGGAGGGGGTGCAGGGTGGGCAGCTGAGCCCCTCCCGGCCCCCAGGACCCACCAGGCAGCAGCTGCCCCTGTCACTCTGAGTGACCTGGGTCTGCTCTCCAATGTGCACATGGCCTTCTGGGAACCTGGGGTTCAGCCTAGCTCCTTCCTGGAGCCCCATTCTTGTGACCCTGGACCTCAGTTTCTCCATCGTTAAATGGGAAGAACAATCTTTATTTGGCAAGGCTGTGGCAGGGGAGAGCGTGGCTGGTTGACCCTGGCACCGCAGCAGGCTCATGGTGGGAAATTGGAAAATGGGGCTGTTGTTCCACATCCCCTTAGAATACTGTCCTCACACATGATTCTAATCTCCCAGTCCTCTCCTTCCCAAGGTCAGGTCCAAGGGATCTGCTTCTCCTGTGATTGGCTGGACAGGCGGACACAGTCAGTGGACAGTGACCCCCCAATGGGAGGCTATACATTGGAGAGAGGGGCTCAGTCAGAATGTCCAGTGGCTTGGGAACTTTGGGAGGCCAAGGTGGGAGGATTGCTTGAGGCCAGGAGTTTGAGACCAGCTTGGACAACATAGCAAAACCCCATCTCTACAAAAAATAAAAAATAATTATCCATGGGTGGTGGCACGCACCTGTAGTCCTACACACTTGGCAGGCTGAGGTGGGAGGGTTGCTTGAGCCCAGGAGTTTGAGGCAGCAGAGCCATGACCATGGCGTCACTGCACTCCAATCCGGGCAACAGATCAAGACCTTGTCTCAAAAAAAAAAAGAAAAAGAAAGAAAGAGAGAGAGAGAGAGAGAAAGAAAGAAAGAAGAGAGAGAAAAAGAGAGGGAGAGAGAGAGGAAGGAAGGAAGGGAGGGAGGGAGGAAGGGAGGAGAGAGAGAAAGAGAGAAAGGAAGACAGAGAGGGGAGGGAAGGAGCAAAAGGAAAGGAAAGGAAGGAAGGAAAAGAGAGAGAAAAAGAAAGAGAGAGAGAGGGAGGGAAGGAGGGAAGAAGGAAGGAAGGAAGGAAGGAAGAAAAGAAGG
This sequence comes from Pan paniscus, assembly GCF_029289425.2. Lineage (NCBI taxonomy): Eukaryota > Metazoa > Chordata > Mammalia > Primates > Hominidae > Pan > Pan paniscus. The sequence continues at coordinate 172,183,127 of NC_073253.2, read as the reverse complement.
AAGGAAGGAAAAAGAAAGCCGGTCAGTCTGGGGGCTTTCGGGAGTTAGTGGGGGTCTTTGAGAGCAGGAGGGAGCATAAACCCAGTCTGCTTTTGGAAGCTACCTCTGGAGCCACCTGCAGGGGAGGGAGCAAAAGGGAGGCTGGATACCCAGGGCTCGGAGGGGGGTACTCAGGGACACAAAAGCCCCAGCACCGGCTCCCAGTGAAGCACCGCAGCCCAACCCATGGGCCGCCGCATCACACCCTCCCCCAAGCCTGTGTGCATCCGCACGTGCTTCCTCCTAAACCCTAAGCCCCAGGAGGCAGGCGGGACAGGTGCAGGTGCACCCTATTCATGGGCAAAGACAGTATTATCAGAGAGGTGGCAGTGCTGGCCTCAGGAGCCACGCTGGACCGTGGAAGCGCATGAGGGAATAGGTTTTTTTTTTTTTTTTTTTTTTTTGAGACAGAGCCTTGCTCCCTAGCCCAGGCTGGCGCGATCTCAGTTCACTGCAACCCTCGCCTCCCAGATTCAAATGATTCTCCTGCCTCAGCCTCCTGAGTAGCTGGGACTACAGGTGTGCCCCACTATGCCCGGCTAATTTTTGTATTTTTTAGTAGAGACAGGGTTTTGCCATGTTGTCCAG